>NC_140581.1:641446296-642682600 GCF_964204655.1 Triturus cristatus | reverse complement strand
CCACCCACAGTAGGAAGGCTCTGAAGCACTCGGGTACCACCAGCACATGGGCTGACCCCGGCTCAGCAGCCTTAGGCTCGCTATACAGGAGACTGTTCTCCCAATAAATCAGATGTGAACCAGACATTGCACCTGCTGCCTGGGCTGCAGCCTGTCGCCGCACACCCTCAAGAGTAGGGAAAACTCTTTGCTGCTCACAAAACTCCTCCCTGGTGGGCCCTCCTTACTGCTGCCAATGGGTCAGCTCAGGCAGGTACCCCAGTTTGGCGATCTGTTCCCCGGTAGGCTCCACAGGGAACCAAGGGGGCTTGCTTCCCATTCCCCCTACTCCTTCTCTCTAAGGCAGGGACCTGGGCCGTACTCTATGGCTCCAGGTCTTTCTCAACACCCTCCTTGGCTGCCATGGACTGAGTGGTAGCACACGCCCACTCAGGCAGACCCAACATTTCCAAGTGAGATCTCCTCTCCACCGTAGTCCACGGGGAGTTCTCTAAATCATTGCCCAACAGACAGTCTACAGGCATGGCGGGCCTCACAGCCACCAGAAGAGTTCCTGAGACCCCCCCACTCAAAGGGAACCTAAGCCACCTCACATTGGCTCTCTGAGTTGTCTGCGGACACTACTGGGTAGAATGCATGGGGAACAACCTTCTCTTTGGACACCAACTGGGAGCTGACAGCAGTTACACTGGCTCCTGTGTCTCTTAGAGCCTCCACTCTATGGCCATTGATGGTCACCCACTGCCTGTACTTTTTAGTGTTATCAGGCAGTGCAGGCTTAGAGACTATCTCAAAGTCTCCTAGTGAGACAAGGGTCAATTCTGCGGGATCCCACCCACCTTGGGCACCCATCTCCTCCCCTTCCAGGGCTACACTAGCAAGCTGGGGGTGGTGCACGGGGTGGTACAGGAGCATCCCTTTGAGGACACTGGGGATCAAAGTATCTGTGGCCCATTTGACCACACTTATAGCAAGTAATGGTCCCCCTCTGAACAGGCTTACCTGTCGGGGGCACTGGCTTCCTATCTTGGGGAGGCTGGGACACCACTGCTTGGTTCCCTTGGGAATTACTTTGGGGCCCCCATGTGGAACTTCCTTGTTTACCCCTGTCCCCCCACTTTTCTGCTGGGGACCGTGCCCACCTTTGGCGAAGTCTCCCACTGGACCCTTGCGAATCCGGGTGCTCACCCAGCAGTCCGCTTCCTCAGCAAGCTTCCTAGGGTTAGTTAGCTTGCAATCTATCAGGTGATGGCGTAGCTCAGGAAACCAGTTACTAGATAAATGCTCCCATGCAATCAAATCATAAAGCTGCTCAAAAGTTTCTACTTTACTACCTTTTACCCAGTGCTCCATTGCTCTGCAAAAAAAAGACACATATTCAACCCACGTGGTACCCTCTAACTTCTTGCAGGTTCTAAATCTCTGCCTATACATCTCAGGGGTCAAACCATAGCGGGTAATCAAAGCTTCTTTCATGTGGGCATAAACCATCCTACTTTCTGGGGGCAGGTCCAACAAGGTATCCATCCCCTCACTCACAAAGCGTCCCCACAACCCTGCACCCCAATCCTTCCCAGGGACCCGGTGGGACACCATGGCTAATTCATAAGCTGCAAACCATTGCCCAATATCTTCACTTTTGTGGAAATCCTTAATAACTTCTTTGGGTATATACACTCTACTCTCAGTATGCACTACTGGTATGCTGCCACCAGAGGGCAAGATCTCTACACTCTTTGCTTTAATCTCCAACTCCCTCAATATATTATCTCATGCTCAAGTTTCACTTTCATAATTTCAAATTCTAACTTCTTGTTCTCTAGGTCCCTCTGACCATCCATTTTAAGCTTAGCCATCTCTATATCATGCCGCCTATCTCTCTCCCTGTCCTCCATCTCTTCTGGAGACAGACCCCTTGAGGACATACTAGTGCCCGGGCTGGAAACTGCTTTATCTCCCACAAAATCTACTACTTCATCCTGCTGCTCTTCTGCATTCTCTTCCCCCTCCACAGGCTCTCCCATATTCCTAGGGGCATCCCTGGCTTCTAGTCAGGCCTTCAGCACCTTGTAATACTCTTCCCTCTTAGTGAGACCTGAGATAGGGACTGTGAAGCATTTGCAAAAATGCTTGAGCTGCTTTGAAGTGTAGGTGTCTATTTTCTGTTCTTCCCAGGAGAGATCCTCTGAGGCATTGGATCTGGGCTTGCCCATTGTAGCAATAACTGGCAATATCAATCAAAAATAGAATCCAAAGACCTCAAAAACATATGTGGTGGGGCGTGGCCTAGCGAGCTGACATGGCGGACGTGTGCTAGTTAGCTCAGTCCAGCCCAACGTTGATCTGTCGATTATCCTGGCTCCCTCGGACCCCTAACGAGTCCTGGAGGGAGCGTGGCGACACTGGTACCTGGCGGAGGGCGCTCGGTGAGCGGAGGCGGCGACCGGCAGGGAGGAATCCGGACGCCGGCGAGCGCGGGATGCGCAGCCTGGAGACAGACGGTGAAGCCGGGGCCTCGATTTTGGTGACCCCAGGAGCTGACGCTAGGCGCGTGGCGGCCTCGGGGAGCCTGAGGCGGCGGATGGTGCAGCAGATGGCCCGGAGGCGGCGGTGATCCTCGGGGGGCAGGTCGGCCCCTGGGACGACGCAGCATGGTGGCATAAAGAACACCGGTGAGGAGCTCAGGGGAGGGGGGGACGCCCCGGCCTGCAGGAAACATGGGCTGTGACTGATCTGTGTGCCCAGGAGTAGGGCCGGCCTCAGCGGCTCCAGGTGCGGGGGCCCCCCTTCCCAGACATGTGGTAGACGCAGTGGGGCAGCAGCAGCAGGAGGAACGAGTGCCCCCCTTTCCCCCCCATAGTGGGACCGAATCTGGTGCTGGGGGTTCAGCGGCTAGGTCGGGCCGTGGTGGTGGGGCTGGGGAGCCCTTGCGGGAGCTGCCCGAAGGATCCTTGGTCATCGGAGTCCAGGGGGTGAGAACTGTAATCGTGCCCTGGGCCGCTGAGGAGACTCGCTGGGCTGAGAGGGTGCTCCATCGGGGGTGCCCTGCGACGAGCCCGGGCCGTAAAGATGGCCAGGAGGAACAGCGCGACCATAGGGAAAGGGCGGTGTATCCTGAGGATCTGTGGCTGCTACAAGAGCCCGGGGAGTGAACGCCAGTAGGTTGGCCTGTGCGAAGGTACGTTCACCGACTTGGACTGGCGCTTTGGGGCCTATGATCAGCGGCTGCATCGGGCTGCGCCCCCTGTGAGATCACAGATGAGCAGTTGGGGGTCCGGGTGACTGGACTGCTGGCAGGGCCCTTCGGCCTAGGTGCTGGACGACCTTGACGGGCGACTTGGGGTGCGGCTGGCTTGCTGGTTGAGGGCTGAGGCTCTCGCCGGCGGATTGCGAGCCCAGGGTCGGGGCTGCCTTCCGCCTCTCGTCCGTCCATCGCGCTGCTCCGTGGGCGTGGGCCGGCAGCGACTCTGTCGACGGTGTGCTGACAAAGGGGAGACACTGGTGCGGGCGCCCCATCTACCTTGACCGGGAGGTGCGGAGAGTTCGTTGCAGCCTACCATGACGAGGGACAAGGGTGGTGGTGGATCCACAAAACATGGGCTGATTGATAAGTTCACGGGTCCAGGGGTGACGGGTGGGGCTGCTGGGGCCTCCCAGGATGTCATACCAGACAATGCGGCTCTGATGGCAGTGATCACCCAATCCTGGGATATGCTGGATGCCAAAATTGGCGCAGTGGGCGCGGATGTTATGTTACTGCGTCAGGATCTTCGAAACGCAGTGTCTCATATCACGGAGGCGGAAGCCCGCATATCAGGGGTGGAAGAGGATGTTGGGATCCTCAAACAGAAAGTGGCGGGCTTGGAGAGCATCCAGAAGGGTTTGGCGCTTCGGGTCGAGGATGCGGAGGGACGGGCCTGGAGGAACAACCTGCACTTCGTTGGCTTTCCGGAGGGGTGTGAGAATGGTGGTATGGAGTGATTCCTCACGCAGTGGTTGGAGAGCTGGCTCCCACCCGAGGCGCTATCCCGGTGCTTCGTCGTAGAGCAGGCTCACAGAGCGCTTCTGCAGAAACCCCCGGTGGGGGCCCGTCCAAGACCAGTGATTGCGAGATTATTGAACTATCTGGACTGAGACACTGTGCTGAAACAGGCCCGCGCCAAAGAACCTTTGCTCTATAATAACCACCGTATCCTGGTGTTTCCAGATTATACCCGACTTGTACAGCAACAACGCCAATCGTTCATGGCGGCAAAGGACCTTATTCTCCCGTATGCTCTCCTATTCTCTGCTCGCCTGCGAGTGGTTTTTCAGTCCCGCACCCACTTCTTCGATTCCCCGGAAGAGGTCTTTAAGTGGACTGACGAAATTGTCCGGGTGCGGGTGCACATGCCGCCTGGGCTGCACTCAGACTCATCCCTAAGTGAGGGGGCCATCTAGGAATGCTCGTGGCCGGCGCCGGAGAGGGCATGGACGATCGCGCTCCCAGAGGCGCTCTGCTTCTCGGGGGGTCCTGGCTCAGGGGGATGCTTCCTCCCAGCCCCATCCATTGGATCCTTCATGCTTGTGAGGAGGGTGATGCCATGCCGCCTCCTCCCTTAGACTTTGTGACTGTCTGCTTCTATGGGTCTTGAGGGAGCTTCTAAAGAGGGCTGTGTCCCTACCTGTTCAGGGTGGTGGGAGGTGGGTCTGGGCGATATGGGCTGTTCGTCGGGGATCCATTGGCGTGTGCGGTCCACGCCCCCTGTTGGGGGCCCGGAGTCAAACACGCCGCGACAGGTACTTCAGTGTTTTTGATGTATGGGGTGGGGGGTTTGTTATGGGGAAGCGGTTTAGTTAGGGGAACGAGTTGCGCTTTTGCATTGTGCTCATCTGGTTGTACACACCCGCAGTTGGGACCTTATATTCGTGTTTTATCTTGGCTGAACGCCCCATGGCTGTGGGGAACATAGGGACTGGGGGGCCCTCAGGCACCCTCCGCATTGTGAGCTGGAATGTACGTGGGGTTCTGGACAAAATTAAGCGAGGTGCAGTCCTGCGTCAGGCAAAAAGGGTTGGGGCTGACATTCTCCTCTTACAGGAAACACATCTGATGGGCTCTAAGGCCCTGTGCCTGCAGCGTTATGGCTTCCAGCAGGTCTTTCACTCTGGGTTCATACAGGGCTCCAGGGGGGTTGCGGTATTGATACATCGTAGGGTCCCATATGTGCATACACAACAGTGGCTTGACCCGCAGGGGCGTTACCTATTTCTTCTGGGTAAGATTGGGGAAGAATCTATTGTGCTCGGCTGTGTCTATGCTCCCCCCCCTTACAATGGTCCCTGGTGGAGTGGTTGCTCTCTTTGTGGGCGGCGATGCCGGACGTGGCTGCGGTGGTGGGTGGAAATTGGAATGACGTCATGGATATGAGGAAGGACAGGGACAGGGCGGGGGGGTCTGGGGGGCACCCATTCCACGAAACTGCATTCCATGGTGAGGAGCCTTGATTGGGTCGACACCTAGCGACATGTACATGGCGGTTGTATTATGTTTTCGTACCCCGGGCGATCACAACAAGGGTAATGTCTGCAGAGATCCTTACTAGAGGGCTGTCTGACCACTCACCGGTATCCGTAGCGTTGCAGTTGGGTAGGGGGTGGCAACCATTTTGCTGGCAACTAGCGGTGTGGAACTTGCAAAACCCGGATTACGAGAGGTGTATGAGGGAGGCGATTGTGGATTACTTTGTCGCCAATGCGGGGTCGGCCCCCAGTGCAGTAATACTATGGGAGGCAATGAAGCCCACCCTTCGTGGGGTGGAGATTGCATGGTGCGTTGCGGCCCATAGAAAGCGTCGGGAGGAGCTGGTTAAGGAGGAGGCGGAGGTGGAAGGGCTTGAGCGTCGGAGCCGGGGGGCAGATAGCGGACTGGCGGTGTGACAGCTGCTGCTGGCATGGCATTCTTAATCCTCTCTCCTGATGGATGAGGCTCGCCAAGTATGGCTTGCGACGCGTAGCAGGATTTATCAATGGGGCGACAAGTCGAGCAAGATGCTGCATCGGCTCTGCCATGGTGTTATTGCTCCACAGGTCCTTCCGGGGGTGCTAGATGAGAAGGGAGTGCCGATCATTGACCCTTTGACTTTAGCGGAGAGTTTCGCCGCCTACTATTCGGATTTATATGCCTCAAAGGAATGCCTATCGGAGGCAACGGTGGTCAAGTTCCTTGAGGATCTCCCACCCAGGGCGGTGCGAGACGAATGCGCCAACAGCTGGAACTCCCCCTTTCGGAGGAGAAACTGGGTAAGGCCCTAGGGGAACTTAATTCGGGGAAGGCACCGGGACCCAATGGGTTCCCAATCGAGTTTCATTGTCGCTACCATTTACAACTAGCATCATACTATCGGGCAGCGGTTGAGGAGGCCAGGGAGACCGGCCGGCTCCCACAGGACTGGCGACACGCGGAGGTGGTGGTGTTCCACAAGCCTGGTCGGCCTCCGGAACAACATGCTTCATATCGCTCCATTTCTCTCCTAAATGTTGATGCCAAGGTTCTGGCCAAGGCCCTGGCTAATCGCCTCCTGCCTCATATCTCAACTTTTGTCCACGCCTCATAGAGCGACGCGGCACAACATTCAGCGAGCTCATGCAGCACTGGCGGCGGTCCGAGGGACGGGTGAGCCGGCGGCGCTCTTATTGGCGGATATGGACAGGGCATTTGATTCCCTAAGGTGGGTTTACTTGTTTGCCCTCCTTCGCCAGATTAATCTTGGCCCTCGGTTCCTGTCATATGTGATGCTCTTGTATACTGAACTGACGGCCTCTGTCCGCGTGGCGGGAGCGGTCTCGTCCGGCTTCCCTATTTGTCGGGGTACTAGACAGGGGTGCCCCCTGTTGCCTTATTTATTCGCCATCGCCATGGAGCCATTGGTGGCATGGGTGCGTATGGATGCACAGTTGCAGGGATTTGAGTGTGCCCCTGGCTTATCGGACAGGATAGCCTTATATGCCAATGACGTCCTATTCTTCCTAACAGCATTGGATAGGTCGGGACCACGCATACTGGAGATAATAAGAATTTTCGGGGGAAACGTCCGGGCTGTATATGAACCCCCGTAAGTCCACACTGTGGGTCTTGGGTACCCGGGTGGGGGTAGGAGCATGGGCGTCTGCGCTGAAGGTAGCCGACGGAGGACTCAAATACCTGGGTGTCTTCCTGTCGGAGGTGCCAGAGATATCGTGGGAGCGGAACGTGGATCCGGTGTGGGAGCGCGTCCAGGCGGACGTTACGACCTGGTCCCGTATGCCGCTGATGATATATGGTAGATCGGCGATCTTTAAGATGGTGGCACTCCCCCGCTTACTTTATCAACTACAGAATCACCCGTACCCGATCGCGCCTCGCTGGTTCCGACTGGTGAATTCGGTGCTGGGCAGGTTTCTGTGGGGGCAAGGGGCGGTGTGGGTGGCGTTGCGCACGTGCATTCTCTCCACCTATTGTGGAGGGCTGGCGACCTCAGACATGCTCTCATACTATCAGGCATCGCACCTGTTGGTCCTCAACGAGTGGTGGTATGGAGACCGAGGGGACCCGGCTTATGCACTAGAGAGGCACCTAATGGCGCGGCATACTCTCCGCACAATCCTATACTCAGCGACGCTGCGGAATGCGCTGCCGCCGGTGTCCAGAGTGGTCTTTCAGATTTGGTGGCAGTCCCTAAGGAGAATGGGGTGGTGGAGCACGCTGATGGGGGAAACCCCTTTGTGGCACAATGGACGACTGCCGGAGCTGGCGGCGCTGCAGGGGTTTAGCGGATGGGACGACATTGGCATTTCCGCCCTGGGCGACATGATGAGGAATGGGTCCCTTAAATCGTTCCGGGATTTACAGGAAGAATTTGGCATGCCCCGGACACAGTTCTACCGATACCTCCAGCTCCGTCATGCGCTCTCCCCCAGCCTGGAGGGCCTTGCTGACATTCCCGATTGTAGCCCATTGGAGGCGAAAGTCTTTATGGGCGATCTTGCAACTAAAAAGATCTCGCGGATCTATCAGTCCCTGGTCACCCACAGTGCGCCCACTCTAGACAAACTGCAGAGGGTGTGGGAGGAGGATGTGGGCTCGCTGGAGGAGGAGGATTGGAGGGAGGCCCTGGCCGCCCCTCGGGGAGCGGCCATTGCGATGCACCTCCGCCTTATCCAATTCAAATACCTACACCGGGATTACTATACTCAGGTGCGACTGTATCAGGCGGGCCTGGTAGCCTCCCCGGAATGCCTCAGGTGTGGTAGGGCGGAGGGCACATTCCTACATACGGTCTGGCATTGTTCGTCGCTTGAACGCTTTTGGAGGGGGTCTTCTCTTGTTTGTCTGAGGTCCTAGGATGTTTGCTCCCGCGTACGCCACAGCTCGCGCTGTTACATGTCATGGATGGCATCGGGGGCAATATCTACAAATGGCATCTTATGCTGCTGGGCCTTACATTGGCGAAATGTGACATTGCCAGGATGTGGAAGGATGAGCGGGATCCCTCGGTGGCCGCTTGGAAAAATGGCATAGACTTCTGTATGGGGCTGGAACAGCCCATCTTTGTGGCCCGGGGCTGTCCGCGCAAGCATTATAAAATTTGGAAGCGGTGGGTGGATTATCGGGGCCTGTGGCTGGAGCCCCCAGCGGTGATGGAAGACATCCTAGTGGGATTAGGGCAGGGCTAGAGGGGTTTGGTCTGCGATCTGGGGGGGTGGGGCCACTGGAGGTGTGGGTGTGCTTCGAGTGAGATGGTCCTCTACTAGAGTGAGTAGGCCGTCATTCTTATTCCTCTCATTGGGCCTTGGGCATGGGCAGGTGAGCGTTTCTCAGTGGGAAGAGCGCAACTTGAGGGGGGGAGTTGGGGGGGTGGAGATGCGAGATTATACTTCAGATCAAAGAATGTGTTTGTTCTGTTTTTTTTTTTTTTTTCTTAAAAACGAAAATGTCCTTTGCGGTCTTATTACTGTGTAACTTGATGCTGCAGTGGCCTCTGGGGTACAGAGCCCTGTGTATATTGTGCAAATGACAAATAAAAATCTGTTGTTAAAAAAACAAAACGTATGTGGTTATGTTATGGTCTGCACTCACTAGTAGTGTACACTATAATTACTGTATGCGATCATAAATGCAAGTCCAGATCCTCACCGCTGACCACCAGTGTTAGAAATGGGGGTCTCTAGCTGGCAATGGCTGGTCACTGTCCATGTATGGACCCTTCTTCCTAAGTCAGAGTAAGCGGGCTACACCCTTTGATGACCCCTGCTTAACCCTGTGGTAACGTAGCACGAGCAGCTAGGCTTATCTCAGAGGCAGTGTGTGAAGCATTTATGACCATACACAGTAACACAGTGAGGAACACTACAAAGGGACACCACACAAGTAGTTATAAAAATAAGTATCTTTATATATAATCTTAACACAAGACCAATAACAGTAAAAAGCCACAATACTAGAAAAATAGGGTTACTCTTGAAAAGCTGCAAAAATAGTTCAAGTGTGCAAAGAGGAGATCAATTCAAAGCAGTGGTCTCTGCGACCCTTTCACATACAAAAACCCTGGATTCTGTAGCAAAACAACCACAATGTTGCTAAGGAGCTGTAGCGATGATTTTCCTCACGTGAGACCAGCGATGCGTTGAATCCTTGCCGCGAGGGAGGATGATGCGCTGATCTGTGTGCAGGACAAAGCGACAAACTTATCCACGCTAAGCCGGTGATGTGTTGAAATCCTTGCCGCAAGGGAGGATGATGCGACGAGCCTGTTGCGTGTGTGCCCCTTTTGCGATGAAAAGAAATGGCGCTCCGTGAGGGAGCGACGATCCGGGTGTAATGCGATGAAAATGGCGGACACCCGGCGTCCGCGCTGCGATGTCGTGAAGCGGTGAACTCGATGCGATGATCTTTGGTTAGCGAGCACTTCGAGGCCCGCAAACGGCCGATGCGATGATCTTCGGGTTAGCGAGCCTTTTTGCAGCCCGCAAACGTGCAATGCGATAATCTTGAGGTCAGCGAGCATTTGGCAGCCTGCAAACGTGCGATGCGAGGATCTCCGGTAGCGAGCACTCAGTGGCAGCAGCGCAATGATTTTTTGTACGCGCTTCAGCTGCGGCGGCTCGCAAACGGGCGTTAGTGATGATTTTCAGCACTCTTTTCTCTGTAGTAGAACTAGAGGCCCTGGAACTCACAGGACCTCACCTGCAGATAGAAATCCTCACTGGGATGAAACAGGAGGCTGATGGTGGAGTCTGATGTGCCTGAGACTCCAGCAGGAGGCTAGCTCTCTTCTAGCCCTTGGGTGAATGCTTTAGCACATTAAAATAAAAGTTCTCTTCAAAGTCCTTTTCCTCTTCTTCCAAGTCCAGTGAAAACTACTGCAGGCCAATGCAAGAAACAGCACACAAGCACAAGGACAGTCACCTGCAGATTCCTTCAGTTACACGGACAGAGGTTCCCCTTGTTGTCCAGGAGCAATACAAATTGTAGGGGTTTCGGCACAGATAATTATACCCCAAAAGTCTTTGTTCTCAGAAGCTACAAGTCTCTGAACCCAGCCAGAACCAGTTCTGCCCAGTCCTGGAACACTTTGTTTACCAGGCTGCATCCTTCCTTTGAGAAAGAGGGGGTCTGCCAGCACACGCACAGTGGGAGGTGGAGGCAGCATTCACCTTACCAGGCACAGCCCTATTCAGGTCAAGGAGCTACCCCTCCCCATACTCCAATGCAGATCTCTCTATTCAATCTGGGTTTGACTCAGCCTGCCCTGTCCCTCCAAAACCAGACAGCTAATACACATAACAGCAGAGTACACTGGAAGGCTTAGGCAAGAAAATACCTACTTTCTAAAAGTGGTATTTTCAAACACAGAATATAAAAATAAACTTCACTAAAAGATGTATTTTAATATTCTGAGCTCAGGCATACTAAATGTGTTTTTCTACCATGTTCTTTGGGTCTGTTAGGACTATAGAATGTAGTAGTCAAACTGCCCATTCTGGCCTATGAAGAGCAGTAGTGAAAAATGAGATTTGGGTGTAATTCGCTACCAG
The DNA here is from genome assembly GCF_964204655.1 of Triturus cristatus. Classification (NCBI taxonomy): domain Eukaryota; kingdom Metazoa; phylum Chordata; class Amphibia; order Caudata; family Salamandridae; genus Triturus; species Triturus cristatus. Next base: position 642,671,545 of record NC_140581.1, on the reverse strand, counting down.
GACATGCTACACACATCAGCGCATGTCCTACCTTACACATACAATGCACCCTACCATAGGGGTGACTCACATGATGCCAAGGGAAGGTTCAGGGGTTGGGAAGTGGGTGCACTTCACAGCCAAGATGGCAGTTCTGGATTGCACGCAGACTCTGCAGTGGCAGGTCTGAGACACACTTTACAAGCTGCTTCTATGGGTGGCGCAAATCAGAGCTGCAGGCCCGCCAGCAGCATTCGGTTTACCAGCCCTGGGCACACACAGGCCACGCTACTAGGGACTAACAGGTAAACCAAATAAGCCAATCATGGATATACCAATTCACATGTCATATTTACACAGGGAGAATTCGCGCTGTATCACTGAATGGCAGTGGCACAGCGCCCAGAGCATCTAATACCAGCAAAAACAGAGGAGACAACAGCGAAAAATGGAAGGGAGACCCACGCCTATGGTGCCAGGTCTAACAGGAACTCTGCAAAGTGACAAAAAACTCCCTGGAGTTCCGCAAGTAGCATAGTGCAGTGCGAACTGCAGTTCGCAATGGTCTTCCTTCCTCTCGGGTTGAAATTCTACCCAAGAGGCATCTCACAAACTTACCGTTCGTAAGTCGGGAAAGAACTCTGCTGCACTACCCGGAGCAGAGTTTTCTGCATTCTGCAAGCTCTGCGGAGCGCGGGGTGCAGAAAACTCTGCGAGCGGAGTGGAGTTCACGACCCAAGCCTAATTAAAACAACCTTAGAAATTCACCGAAAAAATAAAAGGTTTTAGGGACATTATAGTTATGCTTAGATTTCAGTCCTACAAAACCAGTGAAATTTGCTGGACTAACTACACCTCACGCAATGCACTGTTAATAACCTAACATATTACATCACTCATGACATGGTCAGTGACATCACTCCTGACATCTCAAATGACATCACTGATGACATAACTGATGACATCATCCACATAGCCACTCACACACCTTCTCACACCCCTATACAACCTCTCATATGTCCCCTTACTTACCTACACAACCACCCACATACCCATTTACTGACTTCTACCATTACTCACATACCCACTCACTCTTCCCTAGAGTCACTCACACATCCACTCACTCACTCGTACAGCAACTCACATAACCATTCACTTATCCATACCCCCACTTATTCATCCAGCCACTCACCCATACAAACATTCACATAACCAGCCACTCACCCATACAGCTACTCACACACCCACCTACTTACCTACAAAGTTACTCAGGCACCCACTCAGTCACCCAATCTGCATCTCAACACAGCCAGTCACTCACCCATACAAGCCCTAACACACTCACTCACACACCCACAAAATAACTTACCCATTCACACATCCATACAAGCACTCAGACATCTGCTCACTCACCCATACAGCCACTCACACAGAAACTCTTTAATACTTCAGCTCACACACCAGCACGCTTAACCAAACACATGCCACTTATACACTCAGCTGATCACTCATACAGCCATCCAAACACCCCCTCGCTCACCCAGAGAGTCACTACACACCCACACCCACCCATAGAGCCACTCATACCTCCACTCATGCATCCACTGACATCCCTACTGACTCACCAATACAGCCACTCACACTGCAATTCACTCACCCACACAGCTACTCACACATATGAATAAGGATACATACAGTCACACAGCCACTCACATAATATATGTTGGAAGTAGAATCACTCATTAGCAGCACATCTGGTATAGTACTTTAACTTTTGTACTACCTTAGTATATATGTTTAACAATCATAAACTCTTACAAGATATTTACACTCACTGCATGATGTCATCAATGATATCATTTGAGATGTGATCAGTGATTTCATCTGTGATATCATTTACCATGTCATGAGTGATGTAATATGTGAGGTTATCAGCAGTGGATTGCGGGGGAGTAAGTTATAGTTAGCTCAGCTAACTATAACTGCCATATTTCAACAATTTTGTACAAGCTAAATCTGAGCCTAACTATTACATCCCTGTAACTGTTGTTTATTTATCCACTCTCTATCAATTATTTAGCATGCGCATCCGAGAGCAGAATTGAACACAGACCAACGTAGATGCTTTAAAGATTTTATTGCTTTTGCAAAGTCACCGTAACACATTTCAGCCGCAGCCATGGCCTTGATCACACTAACGCGGTGGTGCCATTATTGAACAAATTAAAACATAACATAAGCACAAACATAAACAAAATACTTATTTCTTTCTCAATGTCCAATATATACAAAAGAAAAGCTTGTTATTGGAAGTGTCACACTATTAAATGAAAAAATATTATTACAAATACATTCACATAATTATCTTTGGAAGCTTTGACTATACCAGTGGAAACTTATATTGGAAAAATATATCACCACCATTTTCTATATTTAAGTCACTGAATGTGCTTTGCCTGCAACAATTCAGTGCCTTGTAGATAAAAGTACGATCATGATAAACCTGTGTTCGTGATCAATTCATAATCGTTCTACGCACAGATACATCTGAGCTATTGGGTGTTGCATTGTGATGCTTTTATTCATGTTGGAGCTTGGTCAATCACAACAGCTAATACCACAACAAAGAAATCTAGGGTCCACTCAAAAGAAGATCAAGCAATTCAAACATGTAAATTGTCTAAACATGAAACGTGAATCCCATCAGCCACCAGAATAGCAGCCCACATCATTTGGGATCCGATAGCCCTGTCTGAGCCATCAGATTAGTCAAGGCTGCAGATAGTTCGGGCACCTCTCTATACATCTTGAGATGAGGTGTCTATCAAGTCATAGTGTGGCTGACAAACATACGTGGTGATAACAGAAGCAGTGCAAAAAAACAATATATTTGTAAGGAAAGTGATGTTAAAATTGTCCCATGGACCGAAAAAACTATTTATCAATGTCTGCCCATGTGGCAACAATTAAAAACAGTGTAGACGCAGTTTTGACAAAATAACTGCACAAGTCCAAAAATTAGGTCAACATGTTTCAGCCGAAGGATGACTATTAATCCGGCTTTCGTCAGGACCAAACAGAACCTTTGCTACTGCTGTATAATGGTGTGAGATCAAACTTTAACTAAAATTAACCCCAGTGCAAACCAATTAATTTGTTATAAATTTTCAAACCTCTCCTTACGATTTGTTAGGGGAGCATCTTTATTTTAATCCTGAAGGGTAAAAAAAGAAAACGTACATGTAAAGACAAATTGCTTGATCATACTTGGACTTAAAATTCCAAAGTTTTTTTCTACAAATCCATGTTAATATCATGAAATAGATAAGATTCCAAACAAAGAGGGGAAAACATGCTTACCCATCTATAGTACGGGAGACCGCCTCACCTCACCTGGCATCCTCCTCAGATAAAAGTGGCCCCGCTCTACATAAAAAGACAAGTGGTGTAAAACCTTTATTCAACCTCTTGTCTATTGTTAAAAACCCAAATCTACTAATTTCCTAATCTAGGGAGGTCACTTACCTGGATGTGAAGGTGTTTGTGGCAGATGAGAAGATCGAAACAGCACTGTTTCGCAAATCTACCGCGGGTAACTCAGTGCTACACGCAAGGAGTAGCCATCCGGTGAGTCTGAAAAATAGTATCCCCTATGGGGAACTATTGCGTATAAAACGCAATAGTACTAGACTGGAGGATTACCAACAAGCGGCTGTAGAGAGTATAGAAAGGTTTCAAGCGAGAGGCTATCAAAGGAGAATTCTTGAGGAAGCATGGAAGAAAACAGAGATGAAAAACAGAACAGAGTTACTGAGGGATGTTCCTAAAGAGAAAGAAAGAGAGAATGTACCAAATTTCAGGCTGATCACTAATTACTCCAGTGCAGCGACCAATGTTAGAAAAATCATTCAGTCTAACTGGAGTATACTTAAATCAGATGTAATTATTGGTCGTGACATTCCAGTACATCCATCTCTCACATTCAGAAAATCACGATCTCTTAAAGATCATTTGGTCAAAAGTCATCTGCCATCCACTCAAAGAGGGATTCTAGGTATAGCAGGTTTTTATCCCTGCGGGAAATGCAAGGCAACGCATTTCGAAGTTCATGAATTGCAACACAGCCTTTGTAGTGTATTGTCTGGTCTGCCCATGTGGCCTTAGGTACGTGGGCAGTACCATACATGCAGCCAAGATTCGTATACTAGAACACCAGAGAGCAATTCAGAATAACTATAACAACTATCCGGTTGCTAGACATTTTCAGTTACACCATAATAGCTACTGGAAGTTAGTGAAATACTTTTGTTTGGACCATGTAGCTCGTGACTCTAGAGGAGGAGACAGAGAGAAATGTCTTAGAAGACTAGAGTCCCGTTACATTATCAATATGGAAACTAAGGTCCCAACAGGATTAAATATGGGAGAGGAACTGGGAGTAAACTTGTAAATATGTAAATATATATGGCTGTGTAACAAATAGGAGAGTGCAGGATGGGTTTGTTAAATGGATTGTGACAGTATCATATTGATTTAGATTTGACTGCCCATCTAAGCTAGCAAGTGGAGCAATCATGCGCTTGGGTCCGATGAATCAGTATCATGTACTGTATGATAATATAAGGTGAAAAATGTAGGGCCGCTATTTATGCCCATTCAGGGCTTTATCACGGTACAGTATAGCGCCTCATTGTATTGGGGGCATTTATGAACCTGACTCTAGTATAAACATGTAAACATACACAATTACGCGACTCTGAATATTCTCGAGGATGGCGTTATTGGTGAGATTGCTTTAACCACTATAAATCTACTGTGATGCTGCTTAGAATTTGGCAGAATAATGAGTTTGTTTTGGCAGATGTATAAAAATTATCGAATTATGCCGCGCTGCCTGAATCAAAACTTGCGCCCATGAATTGGATTCATGAATTGATTTAATATGTAAACATGTTTAATTATGCGACTTTGAATATGTGCGATGATACCAGTGGCGAATCTATTTTTAACTGCCATGAATTGATTGTGATACTGTCTAGAATTTGGTACAAGAGTGAGTTTGTATTGGCAGATGTATTTAACCATTGAATTAGATTAAGCTGCCTATAGTAATAATGGCGCCCACGTACCCGACCTGTTGCCGAGTGATGACGTATAAATTATGAGGCTTGTGTGCGGCGGCCGCCAAACACTGACGAAGGCGTACTGCTGAAACGCGTTTGTTTTTCCATTTTTGTGTGCCATTAAATCCGGATTAGGATTAACCCCCCGTGAGTGCTGGTATTTATTCGCTTGAGCGCTGATATATATATATATATATATATATATATATATATATATATATATATATATATATATATATATATATATCACTGAAAAAACCATAGGTTTCAGGGGTGTTATAGTTAGCTGGACTTTTCACTTGTACAAAACCATTGAAATTACCCCGTTATAGTTAGTTCAGCTAACTATAACTCGCGTGCCCGTAATGCACTGCTGATGACATCACATATTACATCACTCATGACATCACTGATGACATTTCAAATGACATCACTGATGACATCACTGATGACATCATCCAGTGAATGTGTGTTTTTCTGAAAATTAAATATGTTTTATATATGTATATCTCAAGGTCGATGGAAGAATAAATGGGTATATAAGTGTCTAAATGGATGCTTTGTTTTTGAAAAATTGATTGTGTAACTGACTGATTAAGTGTATCATAGTGAATACATGGCTTAGTGAGTAATGTTTAAATATGTCAATATCTGTATCAGTCTCTCAATTTGTGTATACGTGGCTGCATGGGTTGGTGAGTAGCTACATGGGTGTCTATATAGGTTATTAGTTGGTTTTTTGAGTATCAGTCTTAGTGTCTGCATGGTTCGGTGGGGGGTATTACGTAGTGCATAGGTGCATGAATGAGTGACTCACTGTTTGTATGTGTTGAAGACAGCATGTGTGCAGGACTGTATGGGTGGATGAGTGTGTGTATGGGTGTGTTAGTGAGTGAATGACTGTCTCAATAGTGTCTTTATGAGTAACTACATATGTTTTAAACTAGTATATGTGACTATTGGTGTATATAAGTGAGTATATGTGAGAGTGAGAGATTGAAAGAGTTCCTGTATGAATAAGTATGTGTTTCTATAAGTGATTGTTTAAAAGACTAAGTATGTGTAAGTTTCCGTAGAAGTAAGTGTGGTGGTGTGTGTATAACTGATTATGCAAGTAAATGTATGTTTGATTCTTTATTAGCATGAGTGACTATGTGTGTGAGTAACTCTATGGATGAGTGGCATTGTGTAACAGGATGTATAGGTGTATGAGTACATATGATGAGTGAGTACATGTATGAGTGACTGTATAGAACTGTTGGTGAATGAGAGGATGTGTATGTGGATCTTAGAATTACTGAAGAGGTTGTTGTAACTGGTATTGGTATGTCCATTGTTTTGAAAATTTTTGTCTCTATTTTTGAATGTGTGTATCAAAGGTTATATTAGGGTGAGAGGAGGTCTGCCACTCTATCACAAGGATGATGTCATCAGTGATGTCATCAGTGATGTCATTTGAGATGTCATCAGTGATGTCATGAGTGATGTCACTGACCATGTCATGAGTGATGTAATATGTGACGTCATCAGCAGTGCACTGCGGGCGCGCGAGTTATAGTTAGCAAAACTAACTATAACGGGGGAATTTCAATGGTTTTGTACAAGTGAAAAGTCCAGCTAACTATAACACCCCTGAAACCTATGTTTTTTTCAGTGAATTTCTGAGGTTTTTTAAATGCTAATTCCTAACTATAACGTGCCTGAAACCTATGGTTTTTTCTGTGAATTTCAAAGGTTTTTTAAATGCTAATTTCTAACTATGCCTACAGAGATAGGACATGTGAAGAAAGAAGAAAAAATGCACAGAAAGAAAAAAAAGAAGTGCAGAAAGAAGCAACAGAAGTCCTCAAAGACGAAGAAAAGTGCAGGAAGAAGGATAACGTGCAGAACGAACAAAAAGAAGAGCAGAAAGAAGCCTTGTTGCAAAATCATCCTGTACCCTCAACTTTTTCAGACGGATACTGGTGGTAACTGAGTCTGACTAACCAGTCCTAGAGCCAGTGATATGTTAAAAGACACTTAGAATACAGTGAAAACACCTACATACACTAGGGAACATTATGCGTTGGGGTCTCCCTGTGATTAGCATGACCTCCTCTGTAAGCCTCTAGTATATAGTAGGGCAGGGGGATTAAAACTACCTCTTAAAACAGGCCACAGGGCGTTTTTGCACACATTAACTCAGGCCCCGTCCCCTCCCTTCACCACTGTGTAAACACACCCTGTGTCCGTTTTTAGTTGGGAGATTAAGTTCATTTGAATCCTGAGGGTCCCTAGGGTCCAACTAGCCCACTAGGTACCTCCAGTAAGTGCCACAGAGCTGCGTTGCAGAGAGGTGTAAAAAGTGGCACGGCCTGGACCACATCTCTGCAATGCAGCTCAGTGGCGCTTACTGGAAGCACTTGGTGGGCTAGTTAGCCCCCAGGGGCCCTCAGTATTGAAGGGAAATTATATCCCCAATTTAAAACGTGCCATAGTGCGTGTTTGCACACGTCACCTCAGGCCCCATCCCCTCCCTTCACCACTGTGTAAACGCGCCCTGTGGCTGTTCTAAGTTGAGAGATTAAGTCCCCATGAATCCTAAGGGTCCCTAGGGTCAAACTAGACCACTAGGTACCTCCAGTAAGCGCCACAGAGCTGCGTTGCAGAGAGGTATAAAAAGGGGCTTGGCCTCAGAACACCTGTCTGCAGCGCAGCTCCCTGGCGCATACTGGAGATGCCTGTTGGGCTAGTTGGCCCTCAGGGACCCTCAGTATTGAAGAGGAATTAATTCCCCAACTTACAACTCGCCAGGGGGTGCGTTTGCAGAGTGCTGCAAGGAGGGGGCGTGGCCTCCGGCACGATGCCAGTCTTTTATTTGTTTTAATTTTTTAAGAAGGGGTCTGTGTGGTTCCCCTTCTTATTCTAATTTATTGGCCCTGATGACCCCATCCCCCAGGGCCTGTCTCCTAATTATATTTTTTTGACCCCAATCCCCAGGGCCGGCCACTGTTTTTTATTATTTAAAAAAATATATATATTTATAGACACACCTAGGACATGCTGGACAAACCATACGTACCTATCACCATGACGATTTGCGTGAAATTCATTAAAAGGCGACTATGCATACAATGAATCCACGTGGAATGTATTTACACCACTGGTGAACCTCTGACATGTCTGATGCCCTACCGTGCCTAATCCCGGTAGACACCCTTGTTGTTTATTTATACAAACATGGGTAGCTATTGACGGGCACATTTAATACACATGCACACCAAGCCATTCAAAGGGGATTCGACAAAAATTCGACAAAAACTATGCAAGAAACCCCCCTCACAGTTAATAAAACACACATCCACTGCCGGATGTGTAATACTTTTTATTTTACTCTCTGGAAAGGGGACGAACATCACTTGAGAGTCACAGCGCGCTCCTGGCAGAGCCCAATGCTGTGTTACACCCACCATTGCCTGCTGAGTGCCACACACCTCTGTATTGTATTCCACTAGCTAGTGCATATTCTATGACACTCTCTAGCCCATGTGCACTGTAACACCACCCCGTGAATATGTCATGCCACACTTGTCTTCCCACGGGTTATATTGCCCCATCTAAAGTGCCTTCCTCGATGCCTATGTTATAACGCACAGTGCTATGCCATACATATTACAATCTGGGATCCATATCTTTGTCACAGTGCATATGCAACGTTACACTCCCCAGCACATATTTTATATTACAACTTTAGAGACTAGTTAGGTTACACAACACTGCCCTGTGCATATTACACTCCAAGGCGCATATCGCATAGCACGCGCTAGTGCCTGTGCTATCTCGCGCTCTCCAATGAATCTGTCATTGCGCACAATGTATTGCATATTATATTTCACGCTCGGTTCATCTTATATCACACTTTTTGGTGCATAGTTTATACCATACACTATATCTAGTTTTCATTTTCAATCGTGCTCTCAGGACTATGTTCTATATAACACTGTGTTCACCTACCCTTTTCACAGGCATTACATTTTGCGATAGGGGGTGGAGGGTCAGGGGGTGTTTCTGCCAAGTGAGCCCGGAGTCACAGTCACAAACGTCCTCTTCTTCCTGAATAAAAGTGAGATTATGCTGCATACTTGTTCATATTTTAAGTAGTTCGCACAGACACACGTTTTAAAAACAATAAAGTTCCTAATACCCGCCTTCTCTGAACAGTTAGCTTGCTGCCCCACCCCCCTCCTCCCTATCCTTTGTTGTGTGAATCTATGGACTAGCCTCCTCCCTCCTGCCATGCATGGTATGATGTGCTGCCACTGCCCTCAATTTAGTATGATGTACCAGTCTACTCCTCCTGCCCTCCATTGCCCAATTCTATGCCCCATCATTGACCTCCTGCTTAAACTCTGTGCTTAGCTTGCTGCCCTTATTCTCCTTCCCCCTGCCCTCCGATGTCTTTGTGCATGCCCCTGCTCCATCCTTTTTGCCCACCATGTTCCATGGACCTGCCACTCCTATCTACTCTGAGTGTTCTGTTGAGCTGCCACTCCCCTCCCACCTGCCTAGCATTGTCAGATGACTGTAACCTGTCCCTGCCACCTCCACCCTGCCTGTCCACATGCCATGCCCCTATCCTTTTCCTCCTGTCCTACATGGTCCATTGTACTGCCACACCCTTCTGCACTCCCTGGTCTGTTGTGCTGCAACTTCTCCTCCTGCCTGCCCCGTGCGGTCTGTTGTGAGGCCCCTTCCCCTGAACTTTCTTGTCTGTGCACAGGTCCTGACCCTCCCTTCTATCCTCCATGGTCCTTTGTGCATGCCCGTGCACCCTCCTTCTTGCCCATCATAGCCATTGTGCTGCCACTAACCCTCCCACTTGCCATGCATGGTCTTCTGTGCTGCCATGGCCCCTCCCACCTTCCCTGTGTGGTCAGTTAGCTGCCCCTGACCCCTCCCACCTTCCCTCCATGGTCTATGTGTATGCCATCACAGTCTCACTGTTGCTCTTCATGGTGTGTCTTGCTTCTAGTGCCCATCCTGCCTGACCTCCATGGCTATCTTGCTGCTCCTGCCCTGCCCCCTTGCCCCCAGCCCTCTGTTTACATGTGCAGACCCCTACTCCCTCCCTCCTGGCTTCTCTGTTCCATTGTAATGCCCCTGATCCGTCCCTCCTGCCCTTTATGGTCTGTTATGCTGCAGCTTTCTCTCCTGGCTGTCCATTATGGTCAGCTAGCTACCATTGCCTCTTGCCCCTCTGTTCTCTGTTGTCCATTTGCATGGTCCTGTCCCCTCCCTCTTGCTTTCTATGGATTGTTGTGCTGCACTCCCGTCCCGCATGCCCTGTGTGGTGTATTGTGCTGCTGCAAACCCTGATGCCTGCCCTGCAGGGTCAGTTTGGTGCACCTCTCCATGTCCCTCCTGTCCTCTGTTATCCAAGTCCATGTCCCTACCCCATTTCCTTCCATGATCCAATGTACCATACTTGCGCACATTTTGAACTTGGTTAGAGGGAGATTTTGAAAAAAAACTAGGGTATTGATTTTCCCCTTTGAGTTACATTGAAAAAGAGGAGATTGGAGACAGGAGACAGATCAAATAAAGCCCAAAAACATTGGACGTTTCCTGGCTGAATCGGGTCTGTTGGCATGTATGGTTGTACTACCATTGCCTCTTCCTTCTGCCCACAATGGTCTATTACATTGCCACAGCCTCTCCTGCAAGTCCTGTATTGTTGGTTTGTTGCCCCTGCCCCCCTTTCCACTGCCCTCCATAGTCTGTTGTGCTGCCACGGCCCTTCCTGCCTGCTCAGTGTGGCTAAATTGTTGCCTTTGCACCCTCCTACCTGTCTTCAATTTTCAGAGTCCCTGCCCCTGGCCTCTGCCTCTCAACAGTATTCTAATGAACAACTAGATTGCTAACATTCTATATTTATTACAAAAGTGTGGAACGCCTGCCGTCATCTTGATGTAATCAAAACTGTAATACCTAGAGCATTTCCTTTAGAAATTACATATATGAGAGGGTCTTATTGGCATCAAAATTATGGTTAGTGCTCTAAAAGACTAAAATAAGGACATATTTTCTGAGTTTTCAAATAGCGACAAAGCACTTTTAAATTATTTGTTATCTTTATGTTTTTTTATCCAGTTGACCACTTGATTAAATGTTGCACTTAGGGGAGAGGATGTGGTGTTACTTCCAGAACTGCAGACTTTGCAACTGGGGAACCAGGTTGGAGTTTCTGCTTCAGCTCGACATTCTGTGATTCTGGTCAAATCACTTAGTCTCCCCATGTCTACAACCAAAATGAATTTGTTCTTGTGTGATGTAACCAATGCTCATGTAAAGCACTCCAATACCTGACAAGTCTGCACTATATAACACTGCAAAAATACAAAATAATAAGTGTTTTGCACACTTCTGTCATTGGGCTATATTTGGGCTACATCTGGGTGATTTTGGGCTACATTTGGGCTCTTTTGTCTCCGGTGGCCATCTTGGGAGATTTATTTGTTATGAAGTTTCCTAATTTCCTCATGTACTGCAGTCTCCTCAGTAGGAAATGCTTTCAGTTTTTTACTTTGATTCCATCATGAAGGTATTCAGATATGTCACACATTTGCCATAAATTCTGAATGTTAGCACTCTAGTTGCTCATTAGATCACTGTGGTAAAACTACTGTTCACCATGGAAGTCTGCTCCTGGTATTAAAAGTGCATGTTTCAGTCTGCATGTCAGAATTTTTTAATGAAATAGAAGAGGATTTGAGAAGTCACTCAAAATGTGCCCTCATTTTCTTTCTTCAGCATTAATCATAATTTCTATGGCAAAATGAACCCCCTCATTGTGTTCCTTTTTAAATTAAATGTTTTAAGTGTTACCAGTTTATTCCAATCAAGATGGCTTCAGGTGTGCCATACTTTTGTCATAATGAAGACAGTAAGCGCTCTAGTTGTTTTTAAGAACACTCTGGGACATTCTGTCATTGGGCTATACTTGGGCTACATCTGGGTGATATTTGGGCTACATTTGGCCTCTTTTGTCTCTGGTGGCCATCTTGGGAGACTTATTTGTTATGAAGTTTCCTAATTTCCTCATTTACTGCAGTCTCCTCAGTAGGAAAGACTTTCAGTTTTTTACTTTGATTCCATCACGAAGGCATTCAGATGTGTCACACATTTGACATAAATTCAGAATGTTAGCACTCTTTTTGCTCATTAGATCACTGTAGTAAAGCTACTGCTCACCAAGGAAAACTGCTGCTGGTATTGAAAGTGAATGTTTCATTCTGCATGTCAGAATTTTTTAATGAAATAGAAGAGGATTAGAGAAGTCACTCAAAATGTGCCCTAATTTTTCTTTCTACAGCACTAATCATACTTTTTATGGAAAAATGAACCCCCTTATTTTGTTCCTTTTTAAATTAAATGTTTTAAGAGTTACCACTTTAATCCAAGCAAGATGGCTTCAGGTGTGCCATACGTTTATCATAAGTAGGACTGTTAGCGCTCTAGTTGTTCTTTGGAACACTCTGGGAAGCTGCAGTAGAACACAAAGGAATCAACTGACAGTCTCTGCCCTTGTTGGATGTACATGTTTTACTGAGAATGTCAGACTTCATTCTCACATGACTGAGAAAGATAATGTGAACTTACAGAAAATAAGCTCTCAGTTTAGCTTATAGATCGCCTTCCAAACCTATGTTGGAAAAGCATGAGAACATATTTTTCTCTCAATCATGATATCCCAGCAGAAGGCTTTTTCACATGGTGAAATCACCTTAGAACATACCACAATTCCTAAAATGAGTATGGTACCATCAACAAATGATTTATAATGTAACTAAAGTCTTAAAACCTTCTATTAACTGCAATGCTTTTTAATGAGGTGCTATCATGTATATTGGTCCCAAGATGGCTGCCAACACTTCTTGGATGAAGTGCTGACAGCCAATCAGATCTCAGGATGAGATGTGTGGTTAGGCTCCGCCCACATATATATATGATTTTACTTTTGATTTTCTCAGGAACTACTGAACAGATTGACACCAGACCTGCAAAAGGCACTTCCCTGACCTGAGGACTACCTCTCTACCAAATTTCAAGTAATTCTGTTCAGCTGTTCGGGCTGTACCTTGGACTAAAGGTCTCTATGGAAAATTGCATGGGGAAAACGCGTTTTGGGACCCCCCTTTTTTCTCGGCCCCCGCTTGACGAATCTCCCCGAGACTTTCAGGGTAGGAGCGGTGCGGAGCGCTGCGCCAATTTTAAAAATTTCGCGAGGATTCGTCAACCGGCGCCAAAGTTATTCCAAATAGAATGTTGCGGATTTCCTATGGAAACACGGTCCTAACTATAACTATCTACTGGCGATATTATCAAGGAATGACTCCCCACATGGCCCCGGGAAGCAAAAGGCGGCACACTCCAACTGGGAACAATCATCTTTAATGTGAAATGGCAACACGGACAAGTGTGCCTCCCCAACCCGTTTCAGCGTACTGCCTTGTTCACGGGTTCCAGCGGCAAATATGGCTACTTGGACAGTCACAGGTGAGTATGCTTTATAGTCATCCAATGATGTTCGCAATGGAAATACAATGCATCCTGGGCCAAGTAGTTGTCCAAATCAATCAAAGCCTAAATAGGCATAATATAAGAAGTCCGTGTATCAACAATCATGCCCAATGAAAGTAAGGTCCAGTTGGTCCCGCCATGGACCTACAATCCGATGGTCCAGACAGGCCCTCAGAACGCGGAAATCCGTGATGACACGAACCGCCAGTTTAGATTTTGCTGGCGATCCAACGTCATTTTTCGAGGTGACGCCGCCAATCTACCGGCACTGGGCTGTGCCACGAATGAATCAAGGAATGATTCCCCACATGGCCCCGGGAAGCAAAAGGCGGCACACTCCAACTGAGAACAATCATCTTTAATGTGAAATGGCAACATGGACAAGTCTGCCTCCCCAACGCGTTTCAGCGTACTGCCTTGTTCACGGGTTCCAGCGGCAAATATGGCTACTTGGACAGTCACAGGTGAGTATGCTTTATAGTCATCCAATGATGTTCGCAATGGAAACACAATGCATCCTGGGCCAAGTAGTTGTCCAAATCAATCAAAGCCTAAATAGGCATAATATAAGAAGTCCGTGTATCAACAATCATGCCCAATGAAAGTAAGGTCCAGTTGGTCCCGCCATGGACCTGCAATCCGATGGTCCAGACAGGCCCTCAGAACGCGGAAATCCGCGATGACACGAACCGCCAGTTTAGATTCTGCTGGCGATCCGACGTCATTTTTTGAGGTGACGCCGCCAATCTACCGGCACTGGGCTGTGCCGCGAATGAATCAAGGAAGGACTCCCCACATGGCCCCGGGAAGCAAAAGGCGGCACACTCCAACTGGGAACAATCATCTTTAATGTGAAATGGCAACACGGACATGTCTACCTCCACAACGCGTTTCAGCGTACTGCCTTGTTCACGGGATCCAGCGGCAAATATGGCTACTTGGACAGTCACAGGTGAGTATGCTTTATAGTCATCCAATGATGTTCGCAATGGAAACGCAATGCATCCTGGGCCAAGTAGTTGTCCAAATCAATCTAAGCCTAAATAGGCATAATATAAGAAGTCCGTGTATCAACAATCGTGCCCAATGAAAGTAAGGTCCAGTTGGTCCCGCCATGGACCTGCAATCCGATGGTCCAGACAGGCCCTCAGAACGCGGAAATCCGCGATGACACGAACCGCCAGTTTAGATTCTGCTGGCGATCCGACGTCGTTTTTCGAGGTGACGCCGCCAATCTACCGGCACTGGGCTGTGCCGCGAATGAATCAAGGAATGACTCCCCACATGGCCCCGGGAAGCAAAAGGCGGCACACTCCAACTGGGAACAATCATCTCTAATGTGAAATGGCAACACGGACATGTCTGCCTGCCCAACGCGTTTCAGCGTACTGCCTTGTTCACGGGTTCCAGCGGCAAATATGGCTACTTGGACAGTCACAGGTGAGTATGCTTTATAGTCATCCAATGATGTTCGCAATGGAAACACAATGCATCCTGGGCCAAGTAGTTGTCCAAATCAATCAAAGCCTAAATAGGCATAATATAAGAAGTCTGTGTATCAACAATCATGCCCCTGGGGCCAGGCAACATAGCTCAGCATGAGGGGAGACACACAGCCCCCTTCTTAAGTTGAATTTGACTCAAGGGACCTAATCCTGTGGGTCCGATCACTTTTTTTTATGGGAAGGGGTAAGTTTGTGATTCTGTGGGTGGTTTTATGAGAGGTTTTGTGGGTCTGTGAGTGACTATCTGTATGGGTGTGTGAGTGGTTGTGTGGGTAGATGGGTTTGTGATTGTGTAAGTGTGTGTGTGAATGCATGTGTGATAGGCTGTGCTGGTCTGTGAGTGGTTTTTTAGTTCTGTGAGTAGGTGTGGGAGTGGCCGTATGGGTATTCGAGTAGGTGGGTGACTATGTAGGTAGGTGTGTGAGTGGGTATGTGAGTGCATGTATTTGTGGGTTTGTGAGCCTGTGAGTCTGTGAGTGGGTGTGTGAGTAACTGTATGGGTGTGTAAGTGGGTATGTGAGTGGTTGTTTGGGTGTGTAAATGGCCATGTGAGCAGGTGTACAAGTACATGTGTGAGTGGTTTTGTGAACCTGTGGGTCTGTGAGTGGGTGTGTGAGTAACTTTATGGGTGTGTAAGTGGGTATGTGAGTGGTTGTTTGGGTTTTAAATAGGTATGTGAGTGGGTGTATGAGTGCATATGTGAGTACATGCGTGAGTGGCTGTGAGGGTCTGCGAGTAGGTTTTTAACTTTCTGTATAAGTGTATATGTGGATTTGAGAGTGTGGATGTGTGTGTGAGTACCTGTGTGGGTCTGTGAGTGAATGTGTGAGTGGTTTTATTGGTGTGGGAATGGGTGTACAAGTGGTTTTCTATGTCTCTGAATGGGTTTGTGACTAGCTGTATGAGTGTGTGAATAGGTGTGTGAATGGTTTTGTAAGTGTATATGTGAGTATGTGTGGGTTTGTGAGTGGGTCCTTCACTAGCTGTATCATGATGTGAATGTCCGAGTTGGTGTGTGGGTACCTGTGAGTGGGTCTCTGAGTGAATGAATTATTGGTTCTCCTTTTCTTCCTTTTTATTTATGTTGATGCAACATAGTCCAATAAATATACATTTTTTACGAGTGAAATGTCCAGCTAACTATAACATGTGTGAAACCTATGGTTTATTAAGTGAATTTGCAAGGTTTTTTAAATGCTAATTCGTAACTATAACGTGTGTGAAACCTATGGTTTTTTCAGTGAATTTGTACGTTTTTTTAAATGCTAAGTTATGTATTTTTTTTTTCTTTTTCAGGTTTTTCACTGTGCGCGCACGGTGCGCGCGCTGTGGGCACTCGGTGCGCTTCGCGCACCAAGCGCCCACGGTTCGCAGTTCGTGCCGGACCCCCAAGGGAGAAAAAAACAATTTTTTATTTTTTTTAAAATTGCGAGGTGCGCGCACCGCGCGCACGGTTCGCAGTTCGTGCCGTGCAGTTCGTTTCTCCCTTGGGGGTCCTTCTTTGACCCCCTGACCAAGGCTAGGGGGTCAGGAACTGTCCACTCTGCCCCCTTTTCTCATTCTCCATCTTTGTTTTTGACCCCCTCAGACTGCGAGAGACAAAATGGCGGCCGACACTTCCTGGGTTCGACAGATTCGAATGTTTACCGACATCTAACAACCAATCAGAATTGCGCTCGTGCACGGCAGGGTGCGCGCACAGTGCGCCCACGGTGCGCGCGTATAGATATTGATATGCTTTTAAATGCTATTTTCTCAGGAAATACTGAACAGATTTACACCAGACCTGCAAAAGGTACTTCCTTGACCTTATGGCTACCTCTCTGCCAAATTTCACGTAATTCTGTTCAGCCGTTCGGGCTGTAGCTGCGACTAAAGGTCCTATGGAAAAATGCATGGGGAAAACGCGTTTTGGGACCCCCCTTTTTCTCGGCCCCCGCTTGACGAATCACCCCGAGACTTTCAGGGTAGGAGCTGAACGGAGCGCCCCATTAGTTTTGAAAATTTCGCGAGGATTCGTCAACCGGCGCCAAAGTTATTCAAAATTGAATTTTGAGATTTCCTATGGAAACTAGGTTGTAGCTATAACTATCTACTGGCGACCGCCAGTAGATGATATATATATATATATATATATATATATATATATATATATATATATATATATATATATATCTATACACAATACAAAGCAAAATGTCCCTACATTATATTCTCAGCTGCGCATATTGATTCCTCCCAGTTATTCCAAATTGTAACTATTTTTTTGTAGGGGGCCTGTAAGTTTTCCATACAACACTTTGGGAGCACATACTTTATGCATCTTATTCATCCACTGGGAACATGTAGGGATCTTATCAGATTTCCAGTAAGCTAGGATCAATGATCTAGCCACCAGCATAGAGATAAAAATGAACTGTTGCTTCTAATAGATAAGTCTCCTTCGTGGGCTACTAGCCCAAAGAGGGCTCTTTGTTGATCTGGTGAGATATTGACCCCAATTCTCAAGCTAATATCCGAGAAAATATCTTGCCAAAATTCCCTTACATAGCTGCAAGTAAATATAATATGGAGCCATTCCCCATTCCAATTGTTGCATATAAAGCATTAAGGCTCCACCTCGGGATAAAATGTATGTAATTTAGCTGGAGTATGATACAGCAGCCATTTGCTCTACAATGACATTCTTCTTAAATTATCAGCTTGCACTGCCTTGGCGCTGATATGATTGAAAAACTTCCACCATTGTGTGATATGCACTTTACACCCGGTAGGGAACTCAATCCGATGCAGTATCCCTAATACCATAATATCCTTGCCTTTAGAATGCAAACGTTTATATCAATTTCCTATACCCACTAATTCAGACAAAGAATAGGCCAAACTAAAGGGTTCTGTAGAGCCCCCTACCACCACTGTAGAACCCTCACAAACATTTTAAAGAAAAGAAAACTAAAAAAAGAACGAAGGACTTATATCAGGATTTAGATTAGACAATCGGTGCCTGGTCATAAATTCATTGTCACAAAAAAAATCTCGGATCCTTCTGTACCCCATCTTACACCACTTAATACATGTATCGGTGCATAGTTGCAATCCTATTAACCTGCATTCATCTGTTTTCAACAGTGGATGTAGCCTTGGTATTACCCAGCTTTCGCATATCCTGCTAAATCTCTGTACAACGATACGTGGTGACTTACACCTTGATTTTTTCAGAAGTCTTGGCATTAGCAGGAAGGGGAGATCAATTTCTGATATTTTCACCATTTGTTCAAGATAAAAATTAGCATCACTAGGAACATTGGAGGTAGACCTCACTAACCAGTCCATGAAGGCTGCCTGGTAATAACACTTTATATTAGGCAATGCCAGCCATCCGTCCTCATATTCCAACTCGACAGCCTCTAGTTTTAATCTTGTTTTTTTGCCCGCTAAATAAAATTACCGATGGCTGATTCGATTGACCTAAAAATTACTGAGGGACATTGGTCAGAATATTAGTAAACACAAATATTAGCAATGGTAAGATACTCATTTTCACCAAGGCCACTTACCCCATGATTGTCATAGAGGTATTCTGACATCTGCCCAGCAGCCTACGAATCTTGCCTAGGTTAGATGTATAATTTAGCTCAAACAAGACCCATGTATTAGCGGTGACATATATCCCTAAATATCTTATGAGCCTATCTAGAGAATAATTTGATTGCCTAGAAAAATCTTAAGTACACAAAAAGATAATCACAGTGGAAACATATTTAAAGGAATAAAAATCATACATTTGTTAGTGATTCGAACAGATTTAAAGACAACACCTATTTTATGCATGTATGACCATAATTTAATCGATTATCCAAAGATTCAGTCAGAAGGAAGATCAGCAATTCAAATCAGGGCCAGATACATCACAATGTCAACATATTTAAATACATATTAGTGTAAGATTCGTGATAAGTGCAAGATATTTGGGGTAAGTGCAGGACGTTGTGAGGGAGGAAGGTTGCGTAAAATAGGAACATCCACAGTTTGTTGAAGAGCCTAACCTGCCACTTAAATGGCAACAAAACTTAAATCAAACAACACAAAATTAGAAAGCAGTTGTACAATCACTGACAATCTCCTGTGTTGATCGAAGACAGAAGCAAGTCGACGTTTCGACCCCTATTAGAACCAGCAAATTGGTTTGCTTGGAGTCGGGGTCTTCATCAGGACCAAGGGAATGGGCTTACACCTAAGGGCAAGGATCAAAAAATGTGGTATAGTGAGGTGTGTCTATTATAAACATTCTGATTAAGAAAGCGCAAATAATAAAAATTACCAGCATCAGCAGCATGAATCAGGCTGGAAAAATGGAGGGAGGGCCAATTAGTGCTCCTGGGGAAAAGGAAAGGAGAGACGAGGAATACCACGGAAATAGCAATTTAAAATCACAGTGTGTAACCATGAAACCGGAGTGACAAAAATACTCACCAAAGGGTGTAGTATTCCAACACTCGGTAAGTGAGTCTAAGGACGGCTGAATGAATCAGCATGAACAAAGATCCATAAATGACCAAAGCTGAAAAAAAGGGGGAGAAAAAATCTCTATCACTCGGATCGGAAATTTTTAAGAACATGTCCGAGAGCGCGGCGCATATTTAACTTAATGGGATTAATTTAATCATTAATTGCATTATGCAGGAGATCCATTGATGACCAAAGCTGAAAAAAAGGGAGAAAAAATCTCTAACACTCGGATCGGAAATTTTTAAGAACATGTCCGAGATCGCGGCGCATATTTAACTCAATGGGACTAAATTCATCATTAATTGCAATATGCGGGAGAACAGGCAAATCCAATTGAAAATAATAAATGATCCAATTCCAAGGAAAAGAGAATACAAGCGAAACCCCGGTAGAACGATCTCCACACAAAGGGGTTTCGAACCGCAATAATGCTGTAACGAGAGAGAGGGAGGAGAACACACTCAAAGGCAGCAGGATGTGACATACATCAAGGGCCGCGTCGAACAGTCTGACAGCTAACCCTGGGCTTGGTCACATGACCACTTAAATACCAAACAGACGCGCGCACAACCGGAAGGATTGCGCCCTGATTGGTGGAAACTCAGGGGTGTGTGTGGCCAAGTGTTCGGATGTAAATACAAACTCAAAGCAGGGACCTATTGCTGGTTCTAGGTACATAACCACAGTACAAATGATCGTGTAATCGCAGCAGTGAATAATCCTTCAACAGAAACATACCATGTAGAAGAATAAGGGTGAAAATACCCAGAATTATTTTAGATGGTTACGGTCCGGCGACAACCTTACTAAGAAAACAGACATACAATCGAGCATGATTTAAACAGTCCATGTAGATGGTGGGAAAAATTGCTGCTAATTAACCACCATACAGAGTATTATACGACACGTAACACCACTTAAAGAAACAACGATTGCAGTACTCATTAAAGTAAGATTATAGCACACAGTAGGGTTGCCTGTGATGTAAAATGGACAGTGTGGGATGTACAACCCTCAGTATCATGATATTTAGGTATTATTTAATAAGGATAGTTGGGTGTAGGTTGCATCAAGTTCATTAAGGCCACTTAGGACGGAATCAAAACGGTCCATCCATTTACATTCCCTGATGTTAAGGATTGAGCCAAGGTCACCACCCCTAACGCCCAGTGTAATGGCTTCAATTACCAGCCATTTTATCGATTCAGGGGGATGGTTGAATGTTTTGAAATGGTCGACCATGGGTGCTCCAGGGGTGGTACATCTTATCCTGCTGCAATGTTGGAGTATCCGGCATTTCATTTTCTGAGTAGTCTGGCCTATGTAAATCTTATTGCAGGGGCAGACTATCGCATAGATGACGTTCTTTGTATTGCAATTGGTGAGCGTCTTTAAATCCACCGTGCAGTTGTTATGTTGGAACGTCTTTGTTTCAATGGTCAGATTGCAGGCTTTGCACTGTCCACATTTGACATGGCCCGCCGGAGCGGGAAGATGCCAAAGCGATTCAATGGTCAGTCTAGTCGGTGTTTCCAAGAGGGACTTGACCACATGGTCGCGTACATTTTTGCCTTTCTTGAAGGAATGCATTGGGGGTTCGGTAAGCTGTAGTTCTGCTGACACCAAATGCCAATGTTTATTAACAATCTGGCGGATATCATTACTCCTTGTGTTAAATGTAGTAACACATATCAGTCTATTAGGGTCATCCGTCCGGACTTTAGGAGTAAGGAGAAGGTCTCTGTGGTTGTACCAGGCTCTTTTGCGGGCCCTCTTGACAAGCCTCCGAGGGTAGCCGCGTTCGATCAATCTACAGATGAGGTCATCTGATTCCGTGAAGAAATCCTCTTTTCGTGTGCAGTTCCTCCTGATCCATAATGGATCCATAATGAGAAAGGATTTATTAAATTTACAATTTACACCTTACCTAAGGTACATAAAAACCAGGAAAGGCCACCTGGCCGCCCCATAGTCTCGGGTGTGGCTCAATCCTTGAGCCACTCTGCAAATACATCGATTTTTTCTTGAAACCCTTGGCAGAAAACATAGATTCGTACCTGTGGGACACCATGCAAGTTATCAATCTGGTCGATGGGATGCCTTTTAATCCAGCCACCCAAATTCTAGTGACACTGGACATTGTGTCACTATACACCAGTATCCCTCAACAACACGCTTTGGAGGTGATTTTGAAATATTTGGAGACAAGAACACAACCGATGCAAGTTCCCTCAGATTTCATCATTCAATTGCTCAAAATAGCGATGACACAGAATTTCTTTTTCTTTCAAAATGACTTCTTTATGCAAACTAAAGGCGTCGCGATGGGTGCCAGCTTTGCCCCAGACCTGGCCATTTTGGACAACTTTGAGCAGACTTTTGTTAGTAACATCTCAAATCCTTTCAGTCAACAGGTCACGTATTGGAAACGTTATATTGATGACGTCCTGATGGTTTGGACAGGCAATGACCAGGAACTAGATGACTTTTTCCGTTGGTTAAATGGTAGATCGGTGGATATTCAGTTTACTATGACTAAGGACAAGTCTAGTATTGACTTTCTTGATATCACCATCAAGGCTATGGATGATTGTCTCTACACAACCCTGTTCCGTAAAACTACGGAAAGAAACACCTTATTGAGGTATGGAAGTCACCATCCTAGAGGACTACGCGATAACCTCCCTTTCGGCCAGTTCCTCAGGATCAGGAGGAACTGCACACGAAAAGAGGATTTCTTCACGGAATCAGATGACCTCATCTGTAGATTGATCGAACGCGGCAACCCTCGGAGGCTTGTCAAGAGGGCCCGCAAAAGAGCATGGTACAACCACAGAGACCTTCTCCTTACTCCTAAAGTCCGGACGGATGACCCTAATAGACTGATATGTGTTACTACATTTAACACAAGGAGTAATGATATCCGCCAGATTGTTAATAAACATTGGCATTTGGTGTCAGCAGAACTACAGCTTACCGAACCCCCAATGCATTCCTTCAAGAAAGGCAAAAATGTACGTGACCATGTGGTCAAGTCCTCTTGGAAACAACGTCTAGACTGACCATTGAATCGCTTTGGCATCTTCCCGCTCCGGCGGGCCATGTCAAATGTGGACAGTGCAAAGCCTGCAATCTGACCATTGAAACAAAGATGTTACAACATAACAACTGCACGGTGGATTTAAAGACGCTCACCAATTGCAATACAAAGAACGTCATCTATGCGATAGTCTGCCCCTGCAATAAGATTTACATAGGCCACACTACTCAGAAAGTGAAATGCCGGATACTCCAACATTGCAGCAGGATAAGATGTACCACCCCTGGAGCACCCATGGTCGACCATTTCAAAACATTCAACCATCCCCCTGAATCGATAATATGGCTGGTAATTGAAGCCATTACACTGGGCGTTAGGGGTGGTGACCTTGGCTCAATCCTTAACATCAGGGAATGTAAATGGATGGACCGTTTTGATTCCGTCCTAAGTGGCCTTAATGAAATTGATGCAACCTACACCCAACTATCCTTATTAAATAATACCTAAATATCATGATACTGAGGGTTGTACATTCCACACTGTCTATTTTACATCACAGGCAACCCTACTGTGTGCTATAATCTTACTTTAATGAGTACTGCAATCGTTGTTTCTTTGCTGCATTGTAACCAAGTTGTGATATCTGCATAGCTCCATTTTTAGTAAGCTTCGTAATTTCATAGCGCTATTATCCCACAGCGCTTACATTGCTTTGATTGCATTGTTGTGTGTGATTTCCCCCGGCGCCCTGCTCTGACCTCCCCTCCATTTTGATCCTGCTGCTGTTGTGTTCCCCTGAGCCCGCCACGCCTCCCAGCTGAGCCGCCCTCCCACAAGCACCCAAAAGCATTCCCCAAACCTCGCAGCGCTGTGATTCACTCGCTGCTTCCGCCTTGAGTGATCGCTCCCCTCGCTGCTCCTCACAGCGTGGTATCGTATTGCTGCATTGTAACCAAGTTGTGATATCTGCATAGCTCCATTTTTAGTAAGCTTCGTAATTTCATAGCGCTATTATCCCACAGCGCTTACATTGCTTTGATTGCATTGTTGTGTGTGATTTCCCCCGGCGCCCTGCTCTGACCTCCCCTCCATTTTGATCCTGCTGTTGTTGTGTTCCCCTGAGCCCGCCACGCCTCCCAGCTGAGCCGCCCTCCCACAAGCACCCAAAAGCATTCCCCAAACCTCGCAGCGCTGTGATTCACTCGCTGCTTCCGCCTTGAGTGATCGCTCCCCTCGCTGCTCCTCACAGCGTGGTATCGTATTGCTGCATTGTAACCAAGTTGTGATATCTGCATAGCTCCATTTTTAGTAAGCTTCGTAATTTCATAGCGCTATTATCCCACAGCGCTTACATTGCTTTGATTGCATTGTTGTGTGTGATTTCCCCCGGCGCCCTGCTCTGACCTCCCCTCCATTTTGATCCTGCTGTTGTTGTGTTCCCCTGAGCCCGCCACGCCTCCCAGCTGAGCCGCCCTCCCACAAGCACCCAAAAGCATTCCCCAAACCTCGCAGCGCTGTGATTCACTCGCTGCTTCCGCCTTGAGTGATCGCTCCCCTCGCTGCTCCTCACAGCGTGGTATCGTATTGCTGCATTGTAACCAAGTTGTGATATCTGCATAGCTCCATTTTTAGTAAGCTTCGTAATTTCATAGCGCTATTATCCCACAGCGCTTACATTGCTTTGATTGCATTGTTGTGTGTGATTTCCCCCGGCGCCCTGCTCTGACCTCCCCTCCATTTTGATCCTGCTGTTGTTGTGTTCCCCTGAGCCCGCCACGCCTCCCAGCTGAGCCGCCCTCGCCCCTCCCCCTCCGCTATCCATATATGACAGTAGTTCCCGCGCGCAGCGCCCACGCGCAGCGTCCGCGCCCAACCCGCGCCGAAGGTGCGCCAAAGGTAAGCCCGTCTACGCCCGTCCGCGCCTGGACCGCGCCCAGCGCCAGACCCCCTGCCCCTCGAGCTGCCCAGCCCTCCCGCATTACCTACGATGCCGCCTCCCTCCTAGCCCTCGACCCCGGTCGCGCCCCCAACTGCGTCCATGCCGCTCCTGGACACACCCATGGCCCTTTCTCCTGCTACTCCTGCAAATTCAGCGGCACCGACAACATCTCTGCTACGTCCACACCACAGATTCCCGACCCCAACCACCTACAATGCATCCTTCTCAACACCCGATCGGTCCATAGGCATGCCATTGACCTATGGAATCTACTAGACACCATTTCCCCGGACATCGCCTTCCTTACGGAAACATGGATGAATGCTTCCTCCGCACCAGACATCACCATTGCCATCCCTGAAGACTATAAGATCACCCGCAAAGACCGTACCAGCCACACAGGAGGAGGAATCGCCATCGTCCACAAGAAATCTATCCGCATCTCAACCAGCTCTGACGTCAATCTCGCCAACTCCGAACATCTTCACTTCCAGATCCACATCGACCCCAAAACAACACTCAGAGGCACTCTCCTCTACAGACCACCAGGACCCCGCGCAAAATTCAGTGAAGACATCACGGACTTCATCACCCCACACGCGCTCCCCTCCAAAGATTACATCCTTCTGGGAGACCTCAACTTTCACCTTGAAAAGACCAACGACCACAACACCTCCACCCTCGTGGACAACCTCGCCAACCTCGGACTTAAACAACTAGTCACTTCCCCCACCCACATCGCAGGTCACACACTCGACCCCATCTTCACATCCAGCAATCATATCTCCTTCTGCCACACTACGGATCTCCTCTGGACCGACCACAGCTGCGTTCACTTCATCTACAACAAGCCGAAACCCATCATCCACTCCCAACCTACCCTGCAAAGAAACTGGAACAAAATCACCACGGACCATATCTCCGCATCGCTCCTTCGAAACTCCCCAGCCCTCTCTTCTAACGCCAACGAAGCCGCCGCCAACCTCACCCTATGGTTATCCAACACCGCCGACACCTTAGCTCCACTGAAAAAACGTCAAAGCAAACCTGGCAGCAAGAAAGCCTCATGGTTCAACGATGATCTCAAGAAGTCCAAGAAACTCTGCCGCTCCCTTGAAAAGGCCTGGAAAAAAGACCCAACCACCAGCACCAAGGACGCCTTCAAAAGTGCCACCCGCACCCACCACCAACTGATCCGAAAAGCCAAGAAAACAGCTTTCAAGGATCGACTTGACAACAACGCCCACAACAGCAAGGAACTTTTCAACATCGTCAAGGAATTTTCCAATCCCTCGGCCAACTCCAACGACATCACCCCCTCTCAAACCCTCTGCGACTCCCTAGCCTCTTTTTTCCACAACAAGATTGCAGACATCCACAACAGCTTTGACAACCAACCCGGAAACCAACCCACCCTACCATCTGCTGACCACCTTCCCCCCGTGAACACCCTTAACGCTTGGAACCCAATCTCCACTGAGGACACCATCCGCCTGATGAATTCCATCCACTCAGGATCCCCCACAGACCCATGCCCTCACCACATCTTCAACAAAGCAGACTCCGTCATAGCACCGCACCTCCGAGACGTCATCAACTGCTCCTTCAACTCCGCTACCTTCCCAGAAGACTGGAAACACGCCGAACTCACTGCCCTTCTGAAAAAACCAACAGCGGACCCCACCGAACTCAAAAATTACCGCCCCATCTCGCTTCTTCCATTCCCGGCCAAAGTCATCGAGAAAGCCGTCAACAACCAGCTCGCCGCTTTCCTCGAAGCCAACAAATCCCTCGACTCCTCACAGTCCGGCTTCCGAGCCAAACACAGCACTGAGACCGCCCTCATCGCAGCAACAGACGACATTCGAACTCTACTGGACAACGGAGACACAGTCGCCCTCATCCTCCTCGACCTCTCTGCAGCATTCGATACAGTCTGCCACAGCACCCTTCTACAACGCCTCAATAACATCGGAATCCAAGGAAAAGCACTTGAATGGATCACCTCGTTCCTCACCGGAAGAACCCAGAGAGTCCGCCTTCCTCCATTCAAGTCCGAGGCCTCTGAAGTCATCTGCGGCGTCCCTCAAGGATCCTCACTCAGTCCCACCCTCTTCAACATATACATGAGCCCCATCGCGGCCATCGCACGCCGACACAACCTCAACATCATCTCCTACGCGGACGACACTCAACTAATCCTTTCTCTCACCAATGACCCTAGCACCGCCAAAACTAACCTACACGAAGGAATGAAAGAAGTTGCCGAATGGATGAAACAAAGCCGTCTGAAACTGAACTCAGACAAAACTGAAGTCCTCATCTTAGGTACATCCCCCTCTGCATGGGACGATTCCTGGTGGCCTGAAGCCCTCGGAAAAGCACCCATCCCGACAGACCACGCACGGAACCTAGGCGTCATCCTGGATTCTTCACTCTCAATGAACAGACAAGTCAGCGCCGTATCCTCTTCCTGCTTCAACATTCTTCGCATGCTCAGAAAAACATTTCGCTGGATCCCCCTCGAAACAAGGAAAACAGTTACCCACGCTCTAGTCACGAGCCGACTGGACTACGGAAACACCCTCTACGCGGGTACTACCGCAAAGCTCCAGAAGAAACTCCAACGAATCCAAAACGCATCAGCCAGGCTCATATTAGACATCCCTCGCAACGAACACATCTCTGATCACCTTAAAGACCTCCACTGGCTACCCGTCAATAAGAGGATCACCTTCCGACTGCTTACCCACGCACACAAATCACTCTACGACATCGGACCAGATTGCCTCAACTCTCGACTGTCCTTCTACACCCCCTCCCGCCAACTACGATCTTCCAGCCAAGCCCTCGCCACTATACCTCGCATCAACAAGACCACCATGGGAGGCAGATCCTTTGCATACCTGGCTGCTAAAACATGGAACTCACTCCCCGTCTACCTTCGCCTCACCCAGAACCACCTAGCGTTCAGAAAGCAGCTTAAAACGTGGATATTTGACAAATAATCCTCCTCCCCTTCCTAAGCGCCTTGAAACCCTCTGGGTACATAGTGCGCTATACAAATTTTATGACTTGACTTGACTTGACTTAATTAGCAGCAATTTTTCCCACCATCTACATGGACTGTTTAAATCATGCTCGATTGTATGTCTGTTTTCTTAGTAAGGTTGTCGCCGGACCGTAACCATCTAAATTAATTCTGGGTATTTTCACCCTTATTCTGCTACATGGTTTGTTTCTGTTGAAGGATTATTCACTGCTGCGATTACACGATCATTTGTACTGTGGTTATGTACCTAGAACCAGCAATAGGTCCCTGCTTTGAGTTTGTATTTACATCCAAACACTTGGCCACACACACCCCTGAGTTTCCACCAATCAGGGCGCAATCCTTCCGGTTGTGCGCGCGTCTGTTTGGTATTTAAGTGGTCATGTGACCAAGCCCAGGGTTAGCTGTCAGACTGTTCGACGCGGCCCTTGAGGTATGTCACATCCTGCTGCCTTTGAGTGTGTTTTCCTCCCTCTCTCTCGTTACAGCATTATTGCGGTTCGAAACACCTTTGTGTGGAGATCGTTCTTCCGGGGTTTCACTTGTATTCTCTTTTCGTTGGAATTGGATCATTTATTATTTTCAATTGGATTTGCCTGTTCTCCCGCATATTGCAATTAATGATGAATTTAGTCCCATTGAGTTAAATATGCGCCGCGATCTCGGACATGTTCTTAAAAATTTCCGATCCGAGTGTTAGAGATTCTTTCTCCCTTTTTTTCAGCTTTGGTCATCAATGGATCTCCCGCATAATGCAATTAATGATTAAATTAATCCCATTAAGTTAAATATGCGCCGCGCTCTCGGACATGTTCTTAAAAATTTCCGATCCGAGTGATAGAGATTTTTTCTCCCCCTTTTTTCAGCTTTGGTCATTTATGGATCTTTGTTCATGCTGATTCATTCAGCCGTCCTTAGACTCACTTACCAAGTGTTGGAATACTACACCCTTTGGTGAGTATTTTTGTCACTCCGGTTTCATGGTTACACACTGTGATTTTAAATTGCTATTTCCGTGGTATTCCTCGTCTCTCCTTTCCTTTTCCCCAGGAGCACTAATTGGCCCTCCCTCCATTTTTCCAGCCTGATTCATGCTGCTGATGCTGGTAATTTTTATTATTTGCGCTTTCTTAATCAGAATGTTTATAATAGACACACCTCACTATACCACATTTTTTGATCCTTGCCCTTAGGTGTAAGCCCATTCCCTTGGTCCTGATGAAGACCCCGACTCCAAGCAAACCAATTTGCTGGTTCTAATAGGGGTCGAAACGTCGACTTGCTTCTGTCTTCGATCAACACAGGAGATTGTCAGTGATTGTACAACTGCTTTCTAATTTTGTGTTGTTTGATTTAAGTTTTGTTGCTATTTAAGTGGCAGGTTAGGCTCTTCAACAAACTGTGGATGTTCCTATTTTACGCAACCTTCCTCCCTCACAACGTCCTGCACTTACCCCAAATATCTTGCACTTATCACGAATCTTACACCAATATGTATTTAAATATGTTGACATTGTGATGTATCTGGCCCTGATTTGAATTGCTGATCTTCCTTCTGACTGAATCTTTGGATAATCGATTAAATTATGGTCATACATGCATAAAATAGGTGTTGTCTTTAAATCTGTTCGAATCACTAACAAATGTATGCTTTTTATTCCTTTAAATATGTTTCCACTGTGATTATCTTTTTGTGTACCTACTTATACCCGAGTCCAGTGGTCTACCGGGTTACCCCATTGATACATAACTTTTTAGAAAAATCTTAAAACATCTACTATGCAATTAAAAAGGAGAGCTTTGGATTTTGCGTGGTTTATCTTATACCCTCCCAATTTAGAAAATTCTCCTAGTTTTTCATTGCATTCAAAACATTAGCTTTATCAGCCTTTAACCCCTTCGCCGCGGCACGAATTTTGCCGCGGCGCTGGGGGTGTGTGGGGGCAGCGCGGCGCCCCCATGCTCATGACATAACCACTCCATCATGAGTCACGGGCGCGCTGTGCTCATGACGGAGTGGTTCCGTCACGACTCCGCCCACTGCGCTAATCGCCCGCACAGGCGGGGAATTAGCATCGCGTGGGCGGAGCGGCCGCCAACGGCCGCAGCATGACGGAACCACTCCGTCATGAGCACACGGTGCCCGTGGCTCATGACGGAGTGGTTCCGTCATGAGCAGGGAAGGGGTTAAATACAGCACTATATCGTCTGCAAACAGCTTTAGTTTTGAAGCCTCGAGTAGGGGGGCCCTAACATTGGGGGCCTGGCGTATAGCACATGCAAGCAGTTCAAAGAACAGCGCAAAAGGGATTGGTGACTGGGCACAACCCAGGCGTGTCCCACACTTTATAGTAATATTTCCTGCAGTTTTTCCATTAATAATTATACTAGCTTTGCTCCTACTTATACATTTTTCACAAGTGAAATGAATGCAGCTGGGAAAGCAAATCTTTCCAGAATTCTAAACATGACCTTTCACTGAACGAGATTGAATGCTTTTTCCTTGTCCAGCATTATAACTGCAGCTTTGATGCTCTGTGTGGAATAGTATTCTATCGCCTGTGTTAAGTAATGTGTGTTAACTGCCATCAGTCTGTCCAAGATTTTAATAAAATGTATATTTGACCTCCGCTTAACATTCCATCCCAGATATTCCCCAATGTGTTTGTTTTCTTCATATCTTTGTTTTAAAATTGTATTATGATTTAGAATCTCTCTAAACCAAAAATAATCCTTCAACTGATTCCGTGCCTGTACTGCTAGGAGCTTGGTTTGCCTTGAAGGGGCGGCTATGAAGCATCTTCGTTTTTCTAAGCTCGGATCTGCTGCTAAAAAACTCAGTGTAAATACAGAATGCTCCGAAAATGTGTTAGTGAAAATTTCCAAGTTTCATTCTACGCAGTGAATGAGAAGCTAAAAACAAATCTATACGAGATGACAAATTAAACCTTTTTGAGTGACATATATAGAGCCTCTCCTTAGGATGCATACTACACCATGGATCATGGATCATTTAGTGCAAAATCCTTCATTAAGTGATTTAAAACCTTAACCGTTCTTGGCTTATGCTGAATTCTATTGGGGCGGGATGCATCCAGTGCAATGTTGGGGAACACGTTAAAATCACTCCCTATTATCCAATCGCCCTGTTTCCCTTTCACCATACTGCACAATATGTCCAGCCCCCCCAGGGAATCTTCCATAGGACCATAATAGCTCACTAGGTTGATCAATTGGTTCGCCACCCTAATGCACACAAGCCAGCAAAGTGGGACCTAATGAGTGCACTAGGAGAACATGGCAGAGAGACATTTAAGATTTATATTTTGTAATGCCAATGGTTTAAATAACAAGACTAAGGCAAACACAATGCAAGCCTGATTTAAATCACTACAGGCAAATATCTTCTTTCAAGAAAGCACCTAAAGAATGAAGCTGTTTTACCTATTAATTTGGGGTACTTTCAATATGTGGTATATGCATCTGCAAATGCTGCTATAAAGGGAGCTGCAATTTTAATTACTAGAGAATTACCCTGCTAAGTAGTGAAAATATACAGAGACTAAGCTGCACAATGGGCCTGGTTGCACAATGTTGGGTTCCCTGGGTCTAAAAGTGGGTGTTGGAGTGGCTGTATGGGTGTGTTAAATAGGTGTGTGAGTGGTTTCTGGGTCTCTGACCAGGGGTGCGAGTGGCTTTATGGATGCCTGAGTGGTGTGTGAGTGGTTTTCTGGGTCTCCGATTGGGTGTGGGAGTGGCTGTATTGGTGTGTAAGTGGTTGTGTGGATATGTTAGTAGGTGTGTGAGTGTGTGTGTGAGTATGTGGTTGCCTGTGTGGGTCTGCGAGTGGGTGTGTGAGTAGTTGTCTGGGTCTCTGAGTAAATATATCAGTGACTGTATGGGTGTGTGAGTGGTGGTATGGATGTGTGATTTGGTATATGAGTGGTTGAGCGGGTCTGTGAGTGGGTGTATGCATTTTTTTATTGGGGTCTGGATCAGTGCATCTGACGTTGATTCACACAGGGGGCCTCACTGAGCAATGGGGTGGATCTGCAGATCTTCGCGCACCAAAAATAAAAAATGTTTTTAGACAATTTCCTGCCCATGAGGGGTCCCTCACAGACCCTTCAATCATTCCCATTGGGTCAGGAAGGATATCTCCATCCTGGCCCTTTATATCCTAATTATACTTTGTTTCCCTTTCCCTGAGAATTTGTCCAGATTCACAAAATGGTGGCCACAATGTTTCTCTCAGGTTGCGGCCAGCCAATCATGACATTGCCATTGGCGAGTGGGTCCGTGGGGTCCACCACAGGAGATTTGTGGTAGATCTGCATCTCTAGATATACTGAAAACTTTTTTTATTTAATAATTTCTAAACTACTGAAGAAATGTACACTTTCTGGGCCAAGATTTTAGCATTCTGCCGAATTTTGTATAATTTCATTCAACGGTTCGGGTTGTAGTCATGTTTAAAATTCCTATGACAAATTGCATGGGGAAAATGCATTTTGGACCCCCTTTTTCTGGGGCCAAGCTTGATGGATCACCCCTAAAGTTTCCAGACAGCTGTTGAAGCGAAAGGCACACTGGATTTGAAGATTTCATAAAGATTCATAAAGATTCAAAAGTCATCAGCAAAACAAAAAATACTTTTCCTGTGGAAACTAGGTTCTAACTATAACTACCTAATGGTGACAGCCCTAAAGTTATTAGAATTTTTTTGAATTCTGCTAGTTCTGTGAGGCTCTTTGTCCTAAGATATACATAAATCTTTTTTCCATGTGGCCCTCCTCACCCTTAGTAAATGGCCAGACTGCCAGGGAAGGGACTCCTGGGACTGAAATCAGCCAAAGGGGCAGCATGGCCCCCTTCCGTTTACACACTGACCGGGCCCCAGACGATGGGGTCTCCAGGCCAATATAGGCCTGGGAAGGGGGGCTTCATGACCCCCTCCTCCTTTTTAACTAAGGCTGGGCCCCAAGAGATGGGTCCCCAGGGTTGAAATCAGCCTTGGAGGGGAGCCATGTGCCCCTTCCACAATTTAATAAAGCCTGGCCCAGGGGGTAGAATCTCTGTTGATGAATTCGGCCTAGGGAGGGGGGCTGGGAGCCCCCCTCCTCCATTAATATATTGGTGGGCCCTGGGTGTTGGGGTCCCTGGGGCTTATATGGCCCAGGGAGGGGGTCACGTATCCCTCTGCAGTAAATACTCTGGGCCCTGAGGAGGGGGACTCCAGGGCCAAAATCAGCCCAGGTTGTGGGCAGCCCTGCCCCCTAAAACATGCATAAGGCTCCAGGGGAATGGGTTCCCATTTGCCCAAAGCAGCCGGGGGAGGGGGCAAATGGGTTGGCTGCCTTTGAGAGGTTGTTCACAGAGCTAGCTGGAGGCAAGGCCCTCCAGTCAACCCCCACTGTGCTTGGCCAACTTCATTTCTTAATGTTGGTTTGATGACTTTGAGGGGTTTGATACCAGTAAAAGCTGTCCATTGTAGGGCATTAATTTTAGAACAGATGTTAAGTATCTTGAGGAACTTGGCTTTGGACCGTGAAGTGTATGGCATAGGGTCAGTGTTGCACATAACACATGCCTGCTACACCTAAGGGAATTGTATCTGTGATGTGTTAGGCTTGTCAGCCTTAGGGTGGTCTTACCCCCAAAATATTTGCCTACTTGCTACTAATTTTGCTGAATTTCTTTGGTTGGCCTTAAGACTCCGGGCACTTTACTACTGCCAATCAGTGCTAAAGTGCTTGTGCATCTCCCATAAAACATAGTTTGATTGACTTATCCACAATTAACATATTTAATTATCCATACGTTCCCAGTAGCCTACACTACTTATGCCTAGGTCCTGTAAATTAAATGCTACTAGTGGGCCTGCAGGACTGATTGTGCCACCCGCACACCTACCAATATAAACATGTTTCAGGCTTGCCACTGCAGAGCATGTGTGGGCAGTTCACACTGCCATGCCGACTTGACATTTAAAACCTATTGACAAGCCTTAAACTTCCCTTTTATTACACATACGTCACCCCTAAGGTAGGACCTAGGTAGCCCATAGGATAGGGTGCTGAATAATCAAAAAGTAGGACATGAATCTTTAAGTTTTGCATGTCTTGGTAGTGAAAAACACCCAAATTCATTTTTCACTACTATGAGGCTTATCCTTCTCATAGGTTAATATTGGCAATTCCTTATTGCCCTCATAAGCTACAATTCCGGATTGAGAAGGAGTAGATCTGTCATTTTTCATATCATTGGGAGGTGATGATTGGAAGGAGTAGATCTGTCATGTTTCATATAATTGGAATGGTGATGATGAATCCTCTTTACTGGTAAAGTTGGTTTTATCATTACACTTTTATAAATGCCACTTGTAGAAATATGAAAAAACAGCAATTGATGGACAGAATGTAGAACAATGTCATACATTCACCCAGTACAGAAATCGGGCCTAAATCCATCATTTATTTTTTTCTCACCATGCCATTCCAGTTTGAACCCATATGCAAATCAGTCTTGACCCTGTGCCCAATGGGAATAGTCCAGCCCAAACTGCCAGGCCAGGTCCTCCCTGGACTGGAAACAAGCATCCTAGGATTGGTTTCAGGGTTTCACCCCTCATAAGCCAGGATAGCTTGACTCCAGTGGCATGGAGAGCACGGGACCCATGTCTGGGCATAGCTGGTCCACTCAGGGCGAGAAAACAACAGACACACAAAGGATGGACGGAATGCGGAACAAATCAAATATTCACCCTCAGTAATTAGTAAGTTGGCAGGGTATGTCCAGACATGGGGCCCTTGCTCACTTTGCCTCTGGATTCAAGCTAGCCTGGCTGATGAAGGGTGTTACCCAGAAACCGGTCCCAGGATGTTTGATTCCGGCTCAGGGAAGACCTGGATTGGCAGTTCGGGCTGGACTGTTCCCATGAGGCACAGGGTCAAAACTGATTTGCATAGCGCTGGATCTGAACTAATGTGGCAAAGTGAGCTAAAAAATGAGGATGGATTCAACCCAGATCTGTGAATGGGGGTGAGTGTCTGAAAAGTTTCAGTGTTGCGTCCATCATCTCCTTGTGTTCGCTTTGTTCACCCTAAGTTGGCAAGGTATGCCCAGACGTGGGTCCCTAGCTCCCTTTGCCACTTGAATCAAGCTAGCCTGGCAGATGAAGGGTGTTACCCAGAAACCGGATAATATGCCTATGAAGTAGAAATGTTATCAATGCAGATGCACAGAATATTATCCTGCATTTATACACATGCAAATGTATGTCAAAAGTCATCATTTGTAAAAGAGAAGGCAACTTAGGAAACGTGAGCATGTAAATGGTGGTGGTTCTTACTAGGCCTAACCTAACCATGTAAAAACATTGAGATGGTGCCTAAACCCCATGTACATTCCAATACTGCAAACTATAGGCAGTAAGCTACCATCAGTGGGCAAGGTGTTGAGTCTATGTTTGACACAGGATCTAATATGACTAGAGTCAACTGGTGGCCCCAGAGCAAGTTGTACCCAATGCATTCTGAAAAGTTGCTATGCACCCTGCCATGCCTATGGACTGTTTGATAGGGAGTCATCTTAAGCACACTACCAGGAAGGATGTGTAGCTTAAGTCACATCTGGAAATGTTAGTGTTGCCTGAGTGGATATGTGTGTCCACCAGGTCCGTGGCTGCCCAGGAAGGAAGTCAAGGAAGTCTGGAGCCTGGAAGAATGGCCCAGACAGCTGCCAAAAGAGGGAAGGGCAAGCGTCCTGTAAACCCAGCCCCTGAATGTTGCCCAGCCTAGGTGGATGGGGTTTCAGAGGAGGTTGCTCCGGAGACCACTGAGGAGGAAGTTGTCTTCCTTGCTGACCTACCTGAACTTGATGGATAGTAAGTAGAAGGGGACACACCAAGGAGGAGTTCTGCAAGGCACAGAGAATGTCCAACCCCGGAGGGCATGAGTCAACAGGGTGCAGGGGATGCCTCTGCCTATCACCACATTTACTGGGAGGGCAACCTCCTGTATAATGAGCCCTCTGCATGGGGAACAACAGCACTGGTTGTTCTCCAATGCTACAGAACCTTACTACTGGAACTGGCTCATGAAATACTCCTGGCAGGATCTGAGCTAGGACAAAGCTCTTGCCAGACTTGCCCCTCACTTTTATTGGCCCTGAATGAAGATTTCCACAGATACATTCTGTAGGAGTTGCTTGACCTGCCAAGCTGAAAGCTTCCCTGAATCCCTTGCCTGTTCTTGGCACCCCCATTGAAAAGGAAGGCATTGTAGGGGCTATGGATCCCCAGACAGCCGGGACCTGTCCAACCCAGAGGCTGAAAGAGAAACAAGCGCAGGAGACTCCACTTGTTTTTCTCCAAATGTTTGCCACGAATGTATGAATCTCGTGATTTAACGCAATTTTAAAATAAATAAATGCTTTCTTGCCCTGATGAGGCCCCTGGGTAACCCCACCACCAGGGCTAGGGGTCTGGGTATTCCTACCCTGCCCCCCTTTTCATTATTATTACATTTGTTTATGGGACTTGGCTGATGCTAATTTCCAAGAAGGTTGCCAACACTTCCTGGCTGAAGTGCTGGCAGCGAACCAGATCTCTGTACGAGTTTTGGAGGTTTCACGGAGGGGTTGCATCCCTAGATATATAAATTTGGTTTTCCTTTAATAACTCTAAAACTAGTGATCAGATTTAAATCAAGTAACAAAAAGGTTGCTTTCTGGATCAACATCTAGCTTTCTGCCAAATGTTGTGTAATTCCATTCAGCGGTTTGGGCTGTAGTCATGGCTATACTTTCTATGGGAATTAACAAGGGGAATGCATTTTTTGACCCCCCTCTTTTTCTTGGCCTCCTGCTTGGCAGATCACTCCAAAACTTTCCATGTACAACAAAACCCAATTTGACACCTGTTTCGGAATCTTTTGTGAAGATTCGTCAAACGTTGCCGAAGATATAGGCAAGTCAAAACACGCTTTTCATACAGAAACTAGCTCCTAACTATAACTACCTTCTGGTGACCTCCAAAACGTAATATATGCACATATATATATATATATATATATATATATATATATATATATATATATATATATATATATATATATATATATATATATATATATATATATATATGAATGAGCAAAGTGTCCTTGCGGGGGGAGCGCTTTAAGCTGGTGCCGGCCGTGAGGTAGGACAGCCTCACAGATATTTTTAAAAGCAAAGAAAAGCCGCACTCTTTCTGGATCTTCGTTTAGTAACTTTTAATGACCATCTCTATTACCAACGCGTTTCGAACTCCACTGGTTCCTGATCACGGTATTGACAAGAGTCCATCATTTGTTTTTACATTTATACCCACTGATCCGTCCTGCTCGCAATGAAGCATTCTGGGAGTTGTGGTTTCAAGATACAACAATACATACGTTTCATGCTTGTTTCCCAAAAAACATATTTACATTTTTACATTTTTACATTTTAAGGTCTGTTGTTATTGATTAGCACGGAAGTCCGTGATACATGACTGATGGTTTCAGTTATTAGTGCATATAATCAATTACACATATAAGCGGCAAAGTGCCGAGGATGATAATTAGTGTCAGACAGTCATGTGTCAAACATAATGCTAAGTGCCTGTTTGTTTGACAGGTTGATCTATATTTTGGGCTGAGTGCCCTTGTATTTCAACTTTATCATCCTGTAAAAATTAAGAAAGATGGGAACAGCTATGAACATGAAGAGAAAATTATTTTGAACGAATTTTCATTATACATTTTGAATTGTCTGCTGGTAGCTCTATCTGCATGCTGAATTTTTCAAGTAATACAGTTTCTAAGAACCAATATTAAAGGTGTGATTTAGACTCTAAATGACGTTTATAAGTGTACATAAAGTTCCTCATCCCCATTGAGCCCATGCGGGGTTCGGGTTTTGAAGCGGATTATTAATTTAGACATAAGGCGTCTCAGTCTTTCAGTTCTGTTTCCTCCTCTCTCATTGTCAGAGATCATGGCGATGCCTGAATAGCTGATGTTTCTCCATGTTGAGCCGACATGATTCTGCAGGTGTTTCGTCAGAGCATAGGACATGTCTTTATTTTGGATTGCGCGTATATGCTCCAAAATACGCTTTTTAAGCGGACAGATGGTTGAGCCTATATATCGCTTCCCACACGAACATTCAATCAGATACACCACATACTGTGATTCGCAATTTATCGAGTTTACAATTTTGAAGGTCCGATCTTTTGGATCCTGTAAACTTCTTAAATTTCTGCCTATCTTGCAAGCCTTGCAGGAGGTGCATTTTGTAAATCCAATCTGTCTTTTTTCCAGCCAGGATTGCGTCTTGATGTTTTGGAAATGACTATTTACAAGGGTGTCACATAGCGATGGAGCCTTTCTATAGGTTATCATCGGAAAGTTCCCCAATGTTGGGCCAATATCAGGATCTTTTTTCAATACATTCCAGTATTTCATTAAGATTTTCCGGATTTGGAAGCTTTCTTTTGAGTATGTTAATATTAGGCGTGGTGCTTCTTCTTTAGTTGACTCTTCCATACTCCCTTGATTTTTCAGTGTGTTTTTGGCCGTTAGTGTTTCAGCTCTAGTCTTAAATCGAGCTTTTGTTTCTCCACATAAGATGTCTCCATGTTTATAGCCACGTGCTGCAAAGCGTTGTTTGATGTCCAGAAATTTTTGTTCCATTTCCTGGGGTTCGGAACAGTTTCTCTTCATCCGTATAAATTCGCCATACGGAATGCTTTTTTTGAGAGAAGGTGGATGAAAACTTGATCCATGAAGGATACTGTTTGTTGCTGTCTTTTTGCGAAAAACCGTGGTGTGTATTTCATTTGACTTGATGTATATTTTTGTGTCAAGAAAGTCTATTTCTTCTGATTGTATGTTGTAGGTAAATTGCAAACCTACATCATTTGTATTGAGGATTTTTATGTAGTCCGATAATTTTTCTTTAGATCCCTTCCACAGCAGGAAGAGATCGTCGATGAATCGGAGCCAGAGTACCACATCTGTAGTGTATGGATCGTTTTCTTCTCTCCAAGCTATGTGTTTCTCCCACCAACCCATGGTGAGATTTGCATAGCTTGGAGAAAATGAAACTCCCATAGCTGTTCCGCGTTTTTGGGAGTAAAGCTGTTTATTAAATAGGAAGACATTGTTAGTGAGACATAGCTCGATCATTTCCATGAGCATGTTCGTATGTCTTAGTTCTCCAATTGGTCTTTGCTTCAAAAAATACTCCACAGCTTTTAATCCAATGTTGTGGTCAATGGATGTATATAACGACACTACATCGATCGTGGCTAGAAGGTAGTCTTGTTGCCATTGAGTCTCCATCAGGATTCTTAAAAAGTCACCTGTGTCTTTAATGAATGAATTTAATGTTGGAACAATGGGAGATAAAAAATAGTCCACATAGTTTGCTAGATTTTCATAGAGGGACCCACAGCTTGAAATTATGGGTCGCCCTGGTGGTTTGTGCAGGGTTTTGTGGACCTTCGGCAAAAAATA
Organism: Triturus cristatus; assembly: GCF_964204655.1. NCBI lineage: Eukaryota > Metazoa > Chordata > Amphibia > Caudata > Salamandridae > Triturus > Triturus cristatus. The sequence continues at coordinate 642,632,299 of NC_140581.1, read as the reverse complement.
GATTGTCGGTGTCACTGGATTTTTTGTGGACAAAAAATTCTTTTCATCTTGGCTTAGCAATCCTTGCTCGAACCATTTTTGTAGTCGAAGTTGAAGGTCGTTGATCATGTCTGGAATAGGATTGAAATTGAGTTGGATGTAATTGGTTGCGTCATTTAGCTGGCGTGATGCTTCATCAATATACGCTTGTTTATCTAAAATGACAATATTCCCCCCCTTGTCAGCAGGTTTTATTTCAATTTTGTTGTTATTTTTCAATGATTGTAACGCTTGACGCTCTTGTGTGGAGAGGTTTTCTTTCTTTTTGGATTTGATGTTTTCCATTGTTTCTAATTCCGCCACCACTAAGTCATGAAACATGTCTATCCGATTCCCTGGATGTAGTGCTGGACAGAATTTGGATTTGTTCTTGAAATTAGTACGGGGGTGAATATTCGTTGTTACATCCATCTCCTGTAATATTTGTGTGTCTGATAACTCTGTCTCCTCTATCTCATTTGCTAGTTCATATGCAGTTCTCAGTGATTTGATTTCTGCTATGCTTAGTTGTTCAGATCTTATTGTTGTATCACATGTACTATAAGGAAGGTTTTGTGTTGACGTTTTTTGCGGTAATTTGGCAAAAAAATGTTTTAACTTTAATTTGCGGACATATTTGTACATGTCAATTCTAGTTTCCACAGAATCTGAATGTTTTTCCGGGCAAAAGGTAAGTCCTTTATTCAATAAGGTACGTTCGGCCTCTGATAAGTTGTAGTGAGATAGGTTAATTATGAGATCCGGTTGTATTTGCATGTTCTGTGTCAAATTTATTTTTTTGTCACTGTTCTGTTGCGTAGAAAATATTTTTGTTTTTCGGCCTCGTCTTGTTTTTCTCCGCGGCCCCTGTTTCCAGAGAAGCCCCTTCCGCGGGCTCTTGTTCGACCACTGCCTCGTCCTCTCCAACAACAGAGGTGCCCTGATTTGGAAAGACGCTCACAAAGGGTTGACTCTTCAGCCATTTATTAAGGAAAAACAGCATTGCAGTCCGAAGTATAGTGAAAGTCCTTACGCGTTTCAGAGCGCACCTGGCTCCTTCGTCAGAGGGAAAAACGGCAGTTCTCCACATCGCATTTGCATCAGGTACGTAATCGCATGCAACTTTATGGGTTCCCAACTTTGTGTGCGCATGCGTACGTTCTCCACGTATGCATGCGTACGTCGTGCGTGCTCCACGCGCTAGGTTCGCGCATGCGCGCGTGCTAAATTCGCACATGCGCGCGTGCTTCGTACGCGCTCGGTGCGCGCACTACGTACGCATGCGTATGTTCTTCGTGTGCGCATGCGTACATCGTGCGTGCTCTGCGCGGTACATTAGCGCATGCGTGTACTACGCGCGCAAAGTTCGCGCATGTGTGGTACGTTCACGCATGCACGCGTGCTGCGCACGCTAAGTTCGCGCATGCTCGCGTGCTACGTTCGCGCATGTGCGCCTGCTCCGCGCATGCGCGCATGCTCTGCGCATGCGCCGTGCGCGCACGGAGCGCGCACGGCAGGTCATGTGATTAAGAAAGAACACTTTTCATTGGTTCATAGTACTTTCACTTCCAGATTCTTCCAACACCACACCCAGGCAAGTCATGTGATTAAGAAAGAACACTTTTCATTGGTTCATAGTACTTTCACGTCCAGATTCTTCCAACACTACACCCAGGCAAGTCATGTGATTAGGAAACAACACTTTTCATTGGTTCATAGTAGTTTCAGTTCCAGATTCTTCCAATACCACACCCACTCCCCTCATTATTACTTCTGATTCCCTGGGAGAAGGAGCTGATCTGTTTTTGTGATACAATGGCAGAGTAGCAGCCATCTTCTAGTAGTGATCAGGAGGCTCTTGTGCCACAGAGGCAGAGGAAGCAGAAAGACTCTTTCATATGGCAGTTTTTCACTTTTCCTGAGGGGCAGAAGAAGGTAAATGCTCCCAAAGTCACCTGCATTATTTGTAAGCGGACCTTATCACGTGGAAATGCTAATAAGAAATACTCCTTTAGTTTTCACACGATGTTAAGGCACGTTGAAGGAGCACATCCTGTGGCTTTTGCTCGAGCTGCTAGTGAAAACTCTCCAGCAGCTCAGCCGAGCACATCCGCAGCAGCTCAGCCGAGCACATCATTGGCAGCTCAGCCGAGCACTTCATCTGCAGTGGTGCCTTCACCTACTTCTTTACCTCTCGATATACGCCCTGCTTTTCGGAGGCTGTATACACGGTGCATTGACTGTCATGCTATTATTTCTCTTGGTGAAACCAGTATTGATCTCATTGAGAGGAAGATAGAGCAGCACTCATGCACCCGGCCATAGTCTTTTTCATTTTTTCGTTTTTCTGTTCCTCTGTCCCTACATTAACACAAGGGCTCTTTTTAGAGCCACCTAAAATCTAAACACAAAAACTTGTTTTTAAAATCTATTTTTCGATTTTTTTTAGAGTGCGAGCACGTTTTTTTTTTTTTTCTAAATTAATCGTTTTTTTCACCCTTTGTGATCCTTCAGGGACTCCCTGACAAAGACTAGGGGGTCAGGAAGTCTCTAACCTGCCCCCTTTCCATGTTCTCGACCTTTGTTTTAAATTGAAACACATTTCTATCGCTTGCAAATTTCAACCCTTTCCAAATGATTCCTACTTCTAACATGACTTCTACCTGCTAGCATAGCAACAGATCATGGAATACTGGTGTGACCAGAGAGGTCAGAACTTCAGTAAATCTGCCCCAATGTTTCTAATCCAAAGAGCAAGAGTGCTTAACTTTTCAAAACTAACAGCAAATCCAAAGTAATGTTCAGTACCCTAAAACTCTCCAAAAAGATAACGGCTCGTTTTAGAGCCAACCACCATCAAAACACTTAAATTTGATTTTTAATTCTTTTTTTTTTACGGGCATGAGGATTAGAAAAGGGGGTAAGGGAAAGTGAGAAATGGAGAGTGAGGAGATGGAGGGATTTAGGAAATTGGAGTGACAGAAAGGGAGTCAGGATGTCAATGAGCAAAGCAGAGTGAGGGAGATTGAAGGAAAGAATGCAAAAAGGAGAAGGGGTGTGAGATACAGACGAGGAAGTGAAGTAGGAGAATAGGAGTGACTATGAGTAAAGGATAGTGACAGTTGCGGAAGGTGAGGGAAGGAGAACGACAGAGAAGGTTAAAAAATTAACATAGATTGAAAATGAGTGATGGAGAGAGGAAGAGTGGTAGAAACAGAGGGGCAGATTTATAACAAACTAACGCAGCACGGTGCAGCAAGTAATTTTGCTGCGTTAGTTTCAAAGCAAAGAGATGCAACATATTTACAAGAATTTGTCGCATCTCTATGCTTCCCCTGCGCTGGTGCACAAACTACAGCCATGCGCCGACGCAAGCTCCCTTACACCATGGTACAAGGATGCCTGCTTGGTGGGGAGATTGTTCTTGTGCAGGAAGGGACACCTTCCTGCACAAAAACAATCACAAGAGGCTTTTTCCTCTTTCAATGCATGCTGTAGCGTGCAGCACGCACTGAAAGAGGAAAAAATGAAGAGAAATGAAAACATTTCTCCTTATTGTGCCTCGCTACGCCACCTCTAGGGTGGCGTAGCATTCACACACAACTTCAGACTTATGATTTTTCGTAAATCAGAAGAAGTGTGTAGTTCTATGAGTGTTGCGTGGGAACACAAACAACAACACCCACAGAATACCTCTTCAACGCACAGTGCTGCGTGTGAAGTGGCTGTATTTATGAGGAGAAGAAAAGTCATGCAGGGTGGCTTTTCCTCTCCTTGTAAATATCTGCGCCACCAGTACATCATGAAAAGTAACGTAGTGATGGCGCAGGGGGCTTGTAAAACTGCCCCAGGGATGTTAAGGAAATTAAGGGTAAGACAGACATAGGGTAGAGAGACAGAAACAGAGAGTGAGAGCAAGGAACTGAGAAGGAGTAAGGCAGTTAGAATGACTGAGACATATGGAGACAGGTTGACAAACATGGTTGAAAAAATAGTGATGGAGGCAGTAAACCTAGGGGAGTAGTAGAGAAGGAGTGAGGGAGTTACGAAAGAGTAGTAAAGCAAGAAGAGAGAGGGAAGAGGAATGAGAAAAGCAGAGTGAGGAGAGGTGAAGAAAAGAGAGCATGAAAGGGAAGGTGTGAGAAATACAGATATTTAAAACTTACCTGACCAACAAAATAACTTAATTAGAAATAAATGTGTTTTTTTAATTGCAAGTAAAATGGATTACATTTCCTAAATTTTCTTTCAAGATCTGAAAAAAAGAAAAAAAGTATTAATATTCAACAATACATTTTCTTAAACAGTACATGTTTTTTCATATTTAACAAAGCAATTTTTTGCCCTTTTTTTGCTGTTTTTAGAATGTATTGAATTTCACTGAAAATAGTGATATCAATTGTATTCATCATTTAACAGCAGGCAAAAAAAAAACAATCTGAAAGATTGTTTAAAAAAGCCCTGAATGTATCCTCACTAAAACAGACCTTGATAGAAATGTCACAAATATATTAAATATACCTTCTAAGAACAATAACTATTTGCAATAAATAACGTCTGTAAATCTTGCTGCTTAAGCATGTACACCAAAATATTATCTGTCAAAGAAGTCCACAATTGTTACCTTTACCTTTCCATGAGGCCAAATGGTAATTTTAAAATCCTTTTTAAGTGAAATATCCAATGTTAATCCTATAAAATTGAAATAATCGTTTCTTCAGATGCTGGAATTTGTATCTAAAATTTTGGTTTTTGAAAAATTAAGTAACAATTTGGTAAATCATAAGGCAAATGTTGCTTGAAAATCAATTGAGAATCATTACACAGTGTCCATCCTTTTTCACATTTAAGATAAACTGTGTAATGACCAGAAGTTATAGAAGGTCCATCATGAAAAATTATTGCAACTGCAACAAAAGTTTTACCTGATATTGATAATTGATTTCCTACAAACTTCTTTAGTAAAGTTTCCAATTTAGTTCCATCTGCTCTACAACGTTGTATCATTACAATTACATACTGTCCACCTTTCTTAAAAAATAACGTTGATAACATGTCTGATTTACATTGAGAACATTCCATGTTGTGATTAGCATCTTTAACTAATTTACTAAAAGTCACTGATTTACTCTCGGGTAATGTTAAATATATGAACCTTTCAGAATCAACATTACTGCTGCATGTGTTCATACAGTTTTCACAACAATGTTCCCATTTATATGAGACACCAAATATATTTTCTATTTCTACCCCTTCATCTTCCAGTACCATAAGCATATACATTAAGAATTCCTGTGCATCTTGCTGGACATTTTGAGTAAACTGTGTACATCCTGAACATACATCTAAAAGATTTCTAACATCAGAAGCACTTTCTATTTTAGTTTTATCATTACTCAGCTTCTCATAAAGGAGACTCAGCAGAGAACAGAATCTTTTTCCATGATTTAGTATTATCTGCTCTTGCAAAATTTCAAGATAAAATACAACATCCAGCACTACATTTGCGTAGCAGTTGACACCAGAGCTATTTTCAAAATGACAACCAACAACCTCTTCAACACTGTCCTTTTTCTTTTTGCTTGCAGTCACATCACTCTCTTTTTGTTTTCTCTTCTGTACATCCTCATTACAGATATTCTCAAATCTCCTTTTCCAACAAACAACAAGTTTTTCAAACAAAGGATACTGACCTAAATGAGGAGCATAGCTTCTTCTTAATCTATTATACTTCTTTACACAGTTTGCATCAGCACTAACTTTTGAGTAATCAAAGTCTATCATGAATAAACCAGATATTTTTTTCACGCGTGACAAAGCAACATATGCCATACCTTCTTTAAACACACTAGATCCAATGTTTACAAAAGCACTATCTACAGTTAATCCTTGAGATTTGTGAATAGTTACAGCATATGCTAGAGAAAACGGAAACTGCTTCCTACGTACATATAAATCTTTCACAAGCAAGAAACTAACTGAACAACGACAAATGTCTTTAACCTCTTCAATCTGATCAAATTTTATTTTTAAAAATTCAATTCCATCTTTTTTCTGGTACTTTACAAAACCCACAACTTTACCCATAGCTCCGTTCACTAAACCTTTTTCGACATCCAAATTACGTCTTAAAATTACTCGACAGTTCATACATACATAAAGATTCTTTTCCAAACCAGCTGTTTTCGATATGTTTTTCTCTAGAGAATCCAATTTACTTGTCAATTTGCTTGTCAATATAATAGTTATTCCTTCATGCTGTATTTTATCCACAGCTTCCAGTTTTATAATCTCTTCATTTTCCAATTTCAAAAGTTCTTGATTGAATATAGAGCATTCATGTAGTGTTGGCATTAAGCAGATTAGTATTTTTTTCATCAATTTTCTTGTATATTTTCTCTGGAACTATTTGTTCTGTTGGAAACACATTACATAGCAATCGACTCTGTAAAGCTTTTCTGCCATGTTTTGTGAGTAGTCCAATTCTGATATCTTTGAGAATACTTGCATAATCCTCATCATTGGCTTGCCTCATATTGGTAATGAGTTCTTTATACTCAAAGTATGTCCAAATATTCACATTACCTAAACTTCCTAATGACTTTTTCGTGTCTTCATGTGTAAGTGTATGGAATACTGGTTGTCCTTTAACTGGAATAAGCTGCAAAAGATCCCCAAAAACTATGACGTGTTTTCCTCCAAATAAGACGTCATAGTCTGTCTTTAGAATTTGCTGCATTCTTAAATGCACAAAGGCAAGCATTAAGTTTGATACCATGCTTACCTCACCAATAATGAGTACTTTCATTTTCTTCAATACTCTTGAAACATCAAAACATGCTTCTCCTGTTAGCTTGTGGTATTGTATTTTGTTCTCATGCTCTACTGGTAACATTAGCAAACGATGTAAGGTAATTCCTTTTATGTTATACGCTGCTAACCCAGTTGGAGCAGTAACAACACAAGACAAAGTTGAATCCGTTTTGTTCTGTAGGTAGCTTCTAATTACTTTGATTAAGAAACTTTTTCCAGTTCCTGCTTGTCCACTCACATACATTCTGATTGGTTTAAAAGATGTGCATGAGCACTCTTTATTTTCATGTAGTAATCCGTGATAAATCTTTTTTTCTGACTTCCTCATAAAGTTGTTGTTGTTCATCATTCAGTTGTTGTTCCATATTTGGTAAGTTTATTAAATCTTCCTGAGCTTGATTCATAGCTGTTTCCACTTCAGTCATGGCTATTGCAGCTTCATTTTCTACGATTGGTTGTCCTAGAGGATCTTGACTGAATGTCCCAGAACTTTGACTGTCTTGAGAACTGTCTCTAGCTACTTCAGCTGCAATTGTTGCTTCCTGCTCAATTTCTTCATTTAACATTTGAACATAAGTTGTGAAAGTACTGCATTCTATGCTATCTTTGCAAGCATTAAAGGAATCTTCATAGCTCTGAAAATCTCCAAGTAGTTCGTCCTCTGAACGCCATGGTTTAAACAGCTGTAAAAGTGCCAAGTAGTAAAATTCCTTTTTGTCAGTAGTGTCGCAACTCAGCTTCCGGTGATTAATCAAACTTCCTTTTGTTTGCTTCACCAAACATCCTTCCTCACCAGTGACTTTATATTTTCCATTGTTGATGACTTCCGTGGCATTCCGTTTAAAAATGTAGTTCTGCAGTACTTCATAGAGACACATGTTCTCAAGATGATGACTTCTTTGTGGGTAATATGTGTCCAACATGTTTGTTCTTAAAATGTCTGTACTTTCTGGTTCGTACTCAGCTAAATATTCAATTTCTCGAATAGATTTCAGTACCCGATTTCGCATTCCTGCAAGGCCTAAACTTACCCAAATTATTCTTCTGGATTTGGAGTACAGACTTGCAGATGATAACCTATCTGAACATTCGTATGATCCAATTTCTCAATGCGATAACATCTTTAAACTGAAACTGTATAGCTTTTTACTGACAGTCTTCTCGTGAGAAATCTCTTCCCACATTTCTTTCAATTCCGTTTTCTCAGATTTTGTGATGTAAGATGTGACATACCGAGCAACAGCAATAGAATTGTCAGCTACATATTGAATATCCATGTTAGCATTCCACATGGATAAAATGACTGGGTTGTAGTCATTTATATATTTCGACTCTTCTTTTCTTCTTAGGTTGTAGGTATTTTTTGGCGATTTTCTTGTAATAGTATGTCGCACAGCTGACATAAAACTGTTTACTCTTCCTTTTGAAAGAACAGGTCGTGGAAATCCAAATCGACATTTTGTGTAGAATTTATCTTTACTTTTGTACTTTCGTCGACAGTATTTTCCACACCGATGACTTTGGAAACGTAAAACTTGCTCTTTTAAATTTTTTTCTTCTGTGCTTTTAGGTATAGCACATGTTGTATATTCTTCAATGAAAGATAAAACTGCTTCATCAGCATTTGTTCCAAATTTGGGTGCATCCTTGATCCACAACAGCATATGAATATGTGGAGCACCTCTTGCTTGGTACTCTTTTCTCCAAAAGAAATCCACAATTTCTTCAAGAGGTGGATTTTTTTTTATTGCAGATGAAAGACATCATAGCCTCAAATCTATGATTGAAATATCTGCAAACATTAACCGGATCCAATGAGCACAATTCTCCTGCTGTCTTGTAGTGGATATTTTCAATATTTGAATTTGCCTCTCAAAGAAAATCCAGTAAATCATCCCAAGCGTACTCAGCACAGCTTATGGTAAGGAACCATGTAGGAGTTCCTAAATTCCGTAACATCCATTTCAATTCTCCATGGCGTCGGTACCAATATTCATTAGTCCCACGCTGACAAGCCATCAAATTAATCAATTGAGATTCCAAATGATCATCTCGCTGTTGCACTTTGTTCATAAAATCCTTTGCAGACACATTATGTAGATGTACTCCAGTTTTCAAAATGTGATTTACTGCATAAGATAGTGCAGACAAGTCACTTTCAAATAAAAGATGGAACAAATAAGGAATACTTTGACGAAATCTTGGATCTTCTGCATATAATATTGTAGTCCGATACTCAGAAGCAGGAATCTGTACTGGACATTCATCATATCGTCCACCTTTTCCTGTAGGAAACAGCTGGGGAAAACAACGAGCTTCCAAGCTCTCCTCCCTACACTCACGGGAGTTCCTTGTTCTGTTTTCATCTGAAACAGATCAATAGTGTTTCCCATAACTTCTTTAGAATGAAGAGGATGTATGCTGAAATGTTCATAAATTTCTTCTTCTTTTGACTTGTCCACTTTTTCAATTTACCCAGTTGGTATTCCTGTGTCTGCTAGTAATTCTTCTTCATCTTCATCCATATAAATTGTTTCATACCATTTATTATTTCTTTTCAAATATAAATTTGCTCTTTGTACTTTTCGTACATCTACCAGCTCCTGCCATATTTTCTTACTCTTTGTAGGTACACCATTAACCAGAATAACTAATGGTTCAGTTTCCAAACTATCTGCATCAATTGTTTCCATATTTTTTTTCAAATCCAATGGCAAATAGACAACTCTTCCCTTTAAACCTTTTTGTAAATACGAAGGAGGTAATTTACCTGTTTTGGGCTCCATACGCACTATGGTCTGAAACGGACGGACACATTGAATGAGTATAGACTCATACGTATTTAAATCAGAAAGTTCTGCAGGAATATCAACCAATTCTAAATTATTATGTACAGCTCTAGCTGGCATTCTATTTTCTTCTAACTTGTTATAACAGTATTTACAAATACGCTGATCTTCACCCAAATCATAACAATTTTCCAGAAATATATATGTTGCAAAATCCTTCCACTTATAATTATCTTCATTTTCACTTTTTTTATAGAGATCAACATTCCTTGTTTGAATTTTATAATGGCTTCTCCGGCAACAAATACAAGTAATATTTGGTCTTTCATTAGAGATTATAGTAAATTTTGTCATTTCATCTTCAAAATTTTTACTAACAGTGAGTTCTACATTCTCTTCCACATTTACCTCAATAACTGTGTCATTTGCTGCACTTTCTTGCTCTGGACCAAAGTAACAAAACTGAATATCATCAGTAACCTTCACTACATCTGATACAGATCCACGGAACAGAGCATTATTCAACTCATTTAACTTTAGTGCTGGACTTTTAGCAAAATACAATGTTCTCACAAACTTTCTCATTTCAGTATGATGTACAGCCAGCATCCTAAAATGGTGAAAAACACTTTGACAAACTTTCCTAGATAGACAAGCCAGAGAATGTCCTTGCAAACCAGTATTCTCTCTCACTCGGCATGGATCTAGTCTTTGAAGCACCTTAATCTTCTGTTTAACACTCTTTTTACTATATTCTCTTAGATAGTCACGTAATTTATCAATAGATTCCTGTTGCACAGTGCAAATACTACTACAATTCCAAGTGTACACTGCGGCTTTAGGACGTCTCCCCATAACCTCATCAGCTAACACTTCTTCCTCATTTCTTGGAACCATTTTCTCCTTTTCCATTACACAACCATCTTTAACTTCATAAGCTCGACCATTGGTGTCAACTGCATGCAACAAACTATTACTTTGAAGATAACTCTCTTCATGAAAAAATGGTTCAGTACTTGAACTATGCTTCTATTCTCCTAAGAACACTTTACCAAATTTATTTTTTTTCACTACTCTTTTCCTTTTGCTTTGTGACTTCATTGCTTTGACTAACTTTTCTAATCAACGCATCCTGTTCAAAATTAAAATGAATAGTTTTCTTTTTATTTCCAAAGCCTTTGCAACAATTGTTTCAATATATTTCTTTTTTTTTACTTGACTTGACTTGACTTGATATTTCTTTTTTTTAAAAATTTGGTTTTCTTCTTATATTTTATTCATATCCTTTAGCAAATTTAACATCACTCTTCTCTGAAACATTTTTTGACGAATGTTTTTAAAATCTATTTTTCGTGTTAAGTCACTCTTTCTTACTTCTGATTCTACATTAGCTTTTAGTATTTTCTGTCGACTCTGTTGTTGTTTTGTGCTTGAAACACTATTTGCAGTGGATATATTTTTAACATTTCTTTTTTGTTTGAAGATATTTTAAAAAAAATCCTTAGTCTGCTTACCAGAAGACTTTTTCTTTTTTCCAACATGAGGTTCTTCAACTAATTTTTTTTGTCCAGTTTTCTTCAAATATAGATGTTGTTGCTGTTCTTTTCTCTTTCTTGACTTTATAGGCATCTTTAATTAATTTCACTGTTGTTCAGCAATACCTGAAAGAAACAAAAAAAATACCTTCATGTAATTTTAATACATTACGATTTTTTATTTGAGCTTTTCAAATCCTATCATAAGAGCTGTCCCTTTCCTACAACTGCAAGTCTGATAGAACAATACCAACACGTATTAAATCTCTAACATCAATTCCTGTGTGCACACAGACTCATGGTGTGATTCTAGGCACAAAACAGTATTGCTGGGTGTTACCAGAACAGGTACTTGAGACCATCAGCATGTGTTACAAGGTGAGTGATTAGAGTAGAGCAAAGGAAATGAGCCTTGGTGACGTTGAATGTGTTAGCGTTACACACTGCTATCTGAAATACCACACAGTGCTGAATAGTAAGCATGGGAGTGCAGGAGGAGCACCGGTCTGTGTGCTAAGTGCGTGCTTCTGGAGACCGTGTATTGTCAGGTGCAAGAGAGATCTGCATGGACGCTTGCACAACTGCATGAAGACTGCAGAGATGTATGTAAGAGTAGATGTGTGGTAAAGGTTAGTTGGAGTTTTGAACATGTAAAAACTACCTCACCCATTGCGGGAGTGGAAGGAAAATCTACCATGTTGATTTCAAATGTGTTAGCATTTGCCTCTCATTTGTGACATAGTGATTTCTGCTGAATGCTATCCATCACAGTTGAAGAAAACAAGCTGCCCCTTTCCTGCGAGTGCAAATCTTACAAAACAACAGCAACACAAATTAAATCTCTGAGAACAATTCCTGTGTGCAGACAGACTCATGGTGTGATTCTAGGCACAAAACGATTTTTGTTTTGCAATTTCAAAGCCCATTTACTACTGTGGTAGAGTAAGTGATAATTACTATGGCAGCCTGACACATTTTCCTTATATTTTAGAGAGGCAGAAAAGAGCACATGTCCTAACAGGTACTTGAGACCATCAGCATGTGTTACAAGGTGAGTGATTAGAGTAGAGCAAAGGAAATGAGCCTTGGTGACGTTGAATGTGTTAGCGTTACACACTGCTATCTGAAATACCACACAGTGCTGAATAGTAAGCATGGGAGTGCAGGAGAAGCGCCTGTCTGTGTGCTAAGAGCATGCTTCTGGAGACTGTGTATTGTCAGGTGCAAGAGAGATCTGCATGGACGCTTGCACAACTGCATGAAGACTGCAAAGATGTATGTAAGAGTACATGTGTGGTAAAGGTTAATTGGTGTTTTGTACATGCAAAAACTACCTCACCAAATTGCGGGAGTGGAAGGAAAATCTACCATGTTGATTTCAAATGTGTTAGCATTTGCCTCTCATTTGTGAGATAGTGATTTCTGCTGAATGCTATCCATCACAGTTGAAGAAAACAAGCTGCCCCTTTCCTGCGAGTGCAAATCTTACAGAACAACAGCAACACAAAGTAAATCTCTGAGAACAATTCCTGTGTGCAGACAGACTCATGGTGTGATTCTAGGCACGAAACAGTATTGCTGGGTGATACCAGAACACCTTAAATTATGGTGAAGACATACTCCATAATATCTTACAAGTTCAAGGTAGTTAAATATCTTCCTTAACATAAAATGTAAAACACTACTTTAAAAGTGGAAGGAAAATGTACCATGCTAATTTCAAATGTGTTAGCATTTGCCTCTCATTTGTGACATAGTGATTTCTGCTGAATGCTAACCATCACAGTTCAAAAAAACAAGCTGCCCCTTTCCTGCGAGTGCAAGTCTAACAGAGCAAGAGCAACACGAATTAAATCTCTGAGAACAATTCCTGTGTGCAGACAGACTCATGGTGTGATTCGAGGCACAAAACAGTATTGCTGGGTGATACCAGAACACCTTAAATTATGGTGAAGACATACTCCATAATATCTTACAAGTTCAAGGCAGTTAAATATATTCCTTAACATAAAATGTAAAACACAACTTTAAAAGTGGAAGGAAAATGTACCATGCTAATTTCAAATGTGTTAGCATTTGCCTCTCATTTGTGAGATAGTGATTTCTGCTGAATGCTAACCATCACAGTTCAAAAAAACAAGCTGCTCCTTTCCTGCGAGTGCAAGTCTAACAGAGCAAGAGCAACACATATTAAATCTCTGAGAACAATTCCTGTGTGCAGACAGACTCTAGGTGTGATTCTAGGCACAAAACAGTATTGCTGGGTGATTCCAGAACACCTTAAATTATGGTGAAGACATACTCCATAATATCTTACAAGTGCAAGGCAGTTAAATATCTTCCTTAACATAAAATGTAAAACACAACTTTAAAAGTGGAAGGAAAATGTACCATGCTAATTTCAAATGTGTTAGCATTTGCCTCTCATTTGTGAGATAGTGATTTCTGCTGAATGCTAACCATCACAGTTCAAGAAAACAAGCTGCCCCTTTCCTGCGAGTGCAAGTCTAACATAGCAAGAGCAACACAAATTGAATCTCTGAGAACAATTCCTGTGTGCAGACAGACTCATGGTGTGATTCTAGGCACACAACGATTTTTTTTTTGCATTTTCAAAGCACATTTACTACTGTGGTAGAGTAAGTGATAATTACTATGGCAGCCTGACACATTTTCCTTATATTTTAGAGAGGCAGAAAAGAGCACATGTCCTAACAGGTACTTGAGACCATCAGCATGTGTTACAAGGTGAGTGATTAGAGTAGAGCAAAGGAAATGAGCCTTGGTGACGTTGAATGTGTTAGCGTTACACACTGCTATCTGAAATACCACACAGTGCTGAATAGTAAGCATGGGAGTGCAGGAGAAGCACCTGTCTGTGTGCTAAGTGCGTGCTTCTGGAGACTGTGTATTGTCAGGTGTAAGAGAGATCTGCATGGACGCTTGCACAACTGCATGAAGACTGCAAAGATGTATGTAAGAGTACATGTGTGGTAAAGGTTAATTGGTGTTTTGTACATGTAAAAACTACCTCACCCATTGCGGGAGTGGAAGGAAAATCTACCATGTTGATTTCAAATGTGTTAGCATTTGCCTCTCATTTGTGAAATAGTGATTTCTGCTGAATGCTATCCATCACAGTTGAAGAAAACAAGCTGCCCCTTTCCTGCGAGTGCAAATCTTACAGAACAACAGCAACACAAAGTAAATCTCTGAGAACAATTCCTGTGTGCAGACAGACTCATGGTGTGATTCTAGGCACAAAACAGTATTGCTGGGTGATACCAGAACACCTTAAATTATGGTGAAGACATACTCCATAATATCTTACAAGTTCAAGGCAGTTAAATATCTTCCTTAACATAAAATGTAAAACACTACTTTAAAAGTGGAAGGAAAATGTACCATGCTAATTTCAAATGTGTTAGCATTTGCCTCTCATTTGTGACATAGTGATTTCTGCTGAATGCTAACCATCACAGTTCAAAAAAACAAGCTGCCCCTTTCCTGCGAGTGCAAGTCTAACAGAGCAAGAGCAACACGAATTAAATCTCTGAGAACAATTCCTGTGTGCAGACAGACTCGTGGTGTGATTCTAGGCACAAAACAGTATTGCTGGGTGATACCAGAACACCTTAAATTATGGTGAAGACATACTCCATAATATCTTACAAGTTCAAGGCACTCAAATATCTTCCTTAACATAAAATGTAAAACACAACTTTAAAAGTGGAAGGAAAATGTACCATGCTAATTTCAAATGTGTTAGCATTTGCCTCTCATTTGTGAGATAGTGGTTTCTGCTGAATGCTAACCATCACAGTTCAAGAAAGCAAGCTGCCCCTTTCCTGCGAGTGCAAGTCTAACAGAGCAAGAGCAACACGAATTAAATCTCTGAGAACAATTCCTGTGTGCAGACAGACTCATGGTGTGATTCGAGGCACAAAACAGTATTGCTGGGTGATACCAGAACACCTTAAATTATGGTGAAGACATACTCCATAATATCTTACAAGTTCAAGGCACTTAAATATCTTCCTTAACATAAAATGTAAAACACAACTTTAAAAGTGGAAGGAAAATGTACCATGCTAATTTCAAATGTGTTAGCATTTGCCTCTCATTTGTGAGATAATGATTTCTGCTGAATGCTAACCATCACAGTTCAAGAAAACAAGCTGCCCCTTTCCTGCGAGTGCAAGTCTAACAGAGCAAGAGCAACACAAATTAAATCTCTGAGAAGAATTCCTGTGTGCAGACAGACTCATGGTGTGATTCTAGGCACACAACGATTTTTGTTTTGCAATTTCAAAGCACAATTACTACTGTGCTAGAGTAAGTGATAATTACTATGGCAGCCTGACACATTTTCCTTATATTTTAGAGAGGCAGAAAAGAGCACATGTCCTAACAGGTACTTGAGACCATCAGCATGTGTTAGAAGGTGAGTGATTAGAGTAGAGCAAAGGAAATGAGCCTTGGTGACGTTGAATGTGTTAGCGTTACACACTGCTATCTGAAATACCACACAGTGCTGAATAGTAAGCATGGGAGTGCAGGAGAAGCACCTGTCTGTGTGCTAAGTGCGTGCTTCTGGAGACTGTGTATTGTCAGGTGCAAGAGAGATCTGCATGGACGCTTGCACAACTGCATGAAGACTGCAAAGATGTATGTAAGAGTACATGTGTGGTAAAGGTTAATTGGTGTTTTGTACATGTAAAAACTACCTCACCCATTGCGGGAGTGGAAGGAAAATCTACAATGTTGATTTCAAATGTGTTAGCATTTGCCTCTCATTTGTGAGATAGTGATTTCTGCTGAATGCTATCCATCACAGTTGAAGAAAACAAGCTTCCCCTTTCCTGCGAGTGCAAATCTTACAGAACAACAGCAACACAAAGTAAATCTCTGAGAACGATTCCTGTGTGCAGACAGACTCATGGTGTGATTCTAGGCACAAAACAGTATTGCTGGGTGATACCAGAACACCTTAAATTATGGTGAAGACATACTCCATAATATCTTACAAGTTCAAGGTAGTTAAATATCTTCCTTAACATAAAATGTAAAACACTACTTTAAAAGTGGAAGGAAAATGTACCATGCTAATTTCAAATGTGTTAGCATTTGCCTCTCATTTGTGACATAGTGATTTCTGCTGAATGCTATTCATCACAGTTCAAAAAAACAAGCTGCCCCTTTCCTGCGAGTGCAAGTCTAACAGAGCAAGAGCAACACGAATTAAATCTCTGAGAACAATTCCTGTGTGCAGACAGACTCGTGGTGTGATTCTAGGCACAAAATAGTATTGCTGGGTGATACCAGAACACCTTAAATTATGGTGAAGACATACTCCATAATATCTTACAAGTTCAAGGCACTTAAATATTTTCCTTAACATAAAATGTAAAACACAACTTTAAAAGTGGAAGGAAAATGTACCATGCTAATTTCAAATGTGTTAGCATTTGCCTCTCATTTGTGAGATAGTGGTTTCTGCTGAATGCTAACCATCACAGTTCAAGAAAACAAGCTGCCTCTTTCCTGCGAGTGCAAGTCTAACAGAGCAAGAGCAACACAAATTAAATCTCTGAGAACAATTCCTGTGTGCAGACAGACTCGTGGTGTGATTCTAGGCACAAAACAGTATTGCTGGGTGATACCAGAACACCTTAAATTATGGTGAAGACATACTCCATAATATCTTACAAGTTCAAGGCAGTTAAATATCTTCCTTAACATAAAATGTAAAACACTACTTTAAAAGTGGAAGGAAAATGTACCATGCTAATTTCAAATGTGTTAGCATTTGCCTCTCATTTGTGACATAGTGATTTCTGCTGAATGCTAACCATCACAGTTCAAAAAAACAAGCTGCCCCTTTCCTGCGAGTGCAAGTCTAACAGAGCAAGAGCAACACAAATTGAATCTCTGAGAACAATTCCTGTGTGCAGACAGACTCATGGTGTGATTCTAGACACACAACGATTTTTGTTTTGCAATTTCAAAGCACATTTACTACTGTGGTAGAGTAAGTGATAATTACTATGGCAGCCTGACACATTTTCCTTATATTTTAGAGAGGCAGAAAAGAGCACATGTCCTAACAGGTACTTGAGACCATCAGCATGTGTTACAAGGTGAGTGATTAGAGTAGAGCAAAGGAAATGAGCCTTGGTGACGTTGAATGTGTTAGCGTCACACACTGCTATCTGAAATACCACACAGTGCTGAATAGTAAGCATGGGAGTGCAGGAGAAGCACCTGTCTGTGTGCTAAGTGCGTGCTTCTGGAGACTGTGTATTGTCAGGTGTAAGAGAGATCTGCATGGACGCTTGCACAACTGCATGAAGACTGCAAAGATGTATGTAAGAGTACATGTGTGGTAAAGGTTAATTGGTGTTTTCTACATGTAAAAACTACCTCACCCATTGCGGGAGTGGAAGGAAAATCTACCATGTTGATTTCAAATGTGTTAGCATTTGCCTCTCATTTGTGAGATACTGATTTCTGCTGAATGCTATCCATCACAGTTGAAGAAAACAAGCAGCCCCTTTCCTGCGAGTGCAAATCTTACAGAACAACAGCAACACAAATTAAATCTCTGAGAACAATTCCTGTGTGCAGACAGACTCGTGGTGTGATTCTAGGCACAAAACAGTATTGCTGGGTGATACCAGAACACCTTAAATTATGGTGAAGACATACTCCATAATATCTTACAAGTTCAAGGCACTTAAATATCTTCCTTAACATAAAATGTAAAACACAACTTTAAAAGTGGAAGGAAAATGTACCATGCTAATTTCAAATGTGTTAGCATTTGCCTCTCATTTGTGAGATAGTGGTTTCTGCTGAATGCTAACCATCACAGTTCAAGAAAACAAGCTGCCCCTTTCCTGCGAGTGCAAGTCTAACAGAGCAAGAGCAACACAAATTAAATCTCTGAGAACAATTCCTGTGTGCAGACAGACTCATGGTGTGATTCTAGGCACAAAACAGTATTGCTGGGTGATACCAGAACACCTTAAATTATGGTGAAGACATACTCCATAATATCTTACAAGTTCAAGGCAGTTAAATATCTTCCTTAACATAAAATGTAAAACACAACTTTAAAAGTGGAAGGAAAATGTACCATGCTGATTTCAAATGTGTTAGCATTTGCCTCTCATTTGTGACATAGTGATTTCTGCTGAATGCTAACCATCACAGTTCAAAAAAACAAGCTGCTCCTTTCCTGCGAGTGCAAGTCTAACAGAGCAAGAGCAACACAAATTAAATCTCTGAGAAAAATTCCTGTGTGCAGACAGACTCATGGTGTGATTCTAGGCACAAAACAGTATTGCTGGGTGATACAAGAACACCTTAAATTATGGTGAAGACATACTCCATAATATCTTACAAGTTCAAGGCAGTTAAATATCTTCCTTAACATAAAATGTAAAACACAACTTTAAAAGTGGAAGGAAAATGTACCATGCTAATTTCAAATGTGTTAGCATTTGCCTCTCATTTGTGAGATAGTGATTTCTGCTGAATGCTAACCATCACAGTTAAAAAAAACAAGCTGCTCCTTTCCTGCGAGTGCAAGTCTAACAGAGCAAGAGCAACACAAATTAAATCTCTGAGAACAATTCCTGTGTGCAGGCAGACTCATGGTGTGATTCTAGGCACAAAACAGTATTGCTGGGTGATACCAGAACACCTTAAATTATGGTGAAGACATACTCCATAATATTTTAAAAGTTCAAGGCAGTTAAATATCTTCCTTAACATAAAATGTAAAACACAACTTTAAAAGTGGAAGGAAAATGTACCATGCAAATTTCAAATGTGTTAGCATTTGCCTCTCATTTGTGAGATAGTGATTTCTGCTGAATGCTAACCATCACAGTTCAAGAAAACAAGCTGCCCCTTTCCTGCGAGTGCAAGTCTAACAGAGCAAGAGCAACACAAATTAAATCTCTGAGAAGAATTCCTGTGTGCAGACAGACTCATGGTGTGATTCTAGGCACACAACGATTTTTGTTTTGCAATTTCAAAGCACAATTACTACTGTGCTAGAGTAAGTGATAATTACTATGGCAGCCTGACACATTTTCCTTATATTTTAGAGAGGCAGAAAAGAGCACATGTCCTAACAGGTACTTGAGACCATCAGCATGTGTTAGAAGGTGAGTGATTAGAGTAGAGCAAAGGAAATGAGCCTTGGTGACGTTGAATGTGTTAGCGTTACACACTGCTATCTGAAATACCACACAGTGCTGAATAGTAAGCATGGGAGTGCAGGAGAAGCACCTGTCTGTGTGCTAAGTGCGTGCTTCTGGAGACTGTGTATTGTCAGGTGCAAGAGAGATCTGCATGGACGCTTGCACAACTGCATGAAGACTGCAAAGATGTATGTAAGAGTACATGTGTGGTAAAGGTTAATTGGTGTTTTGTACATGTAAAAACTACCTCACCCATTGCGGGAGTGGAAGGAAAATCTACAATGTTGATTTCAAATGTGTTAGCATTTGCCTCTCATTTGTGAGATAGTGATTTCTGCTGAATGCTATTCATCACAGTTGAAGAAAACAAGCTGCCCCTTTCCTGCGAGTGCAAATCTTACAGAACAACAGCAACACAAAGTAAATCTCTGAGAACAATTCCTGTGTGCAGACAGACTCATGGTGTGATTCTAGGCACAAAACAGTATTGCTGGGTGATACCAGAACACCTTAAATTATGGTGAAGACATACTCCATAATATCTTACAAGTTCAAGGTAGTTAAATATCTTCCTTAACATAAAATGTAAAACACTACTTTAAAAGTGGAAGGAAAATGTACCATGCTAATTTCAAATGTGTTAGCATTTGCCTCTCATTTGTGACATAGTGATTTCTGCTGAATGCTATTCATCACAGTTCAAAAAAACAAGCTGCCCCTTTCCTGCGAGTGCAAGTCTAACAGAGCAAGAGCAACACGAATTAAATCTCTGAGAACAATTCCTGTGTGCAGACAGACTCGTGGTGTGATTCTAGGCACAAAACAGTATTGCTGGGTGATACCAGAACACCTTAAATTATGGTGAAGACATACTCCATAATATCTTACAAGTTCAAGGCACTTAAATATTTTCCTTAACATAAAATGTAAAACACAACTTTAAAAGTGGAAGGAAAATGTACCATGCTAATTTCAAATGTGTTAGCATTTGCCTCTCATTTGTGAGATAGTGGTTTCTGCTGAATGCTAACCATCACAGTTCAAGAAAACAAGCTGCCTCTTTCCTGCGAGTGCAAGTCTAACAAAGCAAGAGCAACACAAATTAAATCTCTGAGAACAATTCCTGTGTTCAGACAGACTCGTGGTGTGATTCTAGGCACAAAACAGTATTGCTGGGTGATACCAGAACACCTTAAATTATGGTGAAGACATACTCCATAATATCTTACAAGTTCAAGGTAGTTAAATATCTTCCTTAACATAAAATGTAAAACACTACTTTAAAAGTGGAAGGAAAATGTACCATGCTAATTTCAAATGTGTTAGCATTTGCCTCTCATTTGTGACATAGTGATTTCTGCTGAATGCTATTCATCACAGTTCAAAAAAACAAGCTGCCCCTTTCCTGCGAGTGCAAGTCTAACAGAGCAAGAGCAACACGAATTAAATCTCTGAGAACAATTCCTGTGTGCAGACAGACTCGTGGTGTGATTCTAGGCACAAAACAGTATTGCTGGGTGATACCAGAACACCTTAAATTATGGTGAAGACATACTCCATAATATCTTACAAGTTCAAGGCACTTAAATATTTTCCTTAACATAAAATGTAAAACACTACTTTAAAAGTGGAAGGAAAATGTACCATGCTAATTTCAAATGTGTTAGCATTTGCCTCTCATTTGTGACATAGTGATTTCTGCTGAATGCTAACCATCACAGTTCAAAAAAACAAGCTGCCCCTTTCCTGCGAGTGCAAGTCTAACAGAGCAAGAGCAACACGAATTAAATCTCTGAGAACAATTCCTGTGTGCAGATAGACTCATGGTGTGATTCTAGGCACAAAACAGTGTTGATGGGTGTTACCAGAACACCTTAAATTATGGTGAAGATATGTGCTCCATAATATCTTACAAGTTCAAGGCACTTAAATATCTTCCTTAACATAAAATGTAAAACACAACTTTAAAAGTGGAAGGAAAATGTACCATGCTAATTTCAAATGTGTTAGCATTTGCCTCTCATTTGTGAGATAGTGATTTCTGCTGAATGCTAACCATCACAGTTCAAGAAAACAAGCTGCCCCTCTTCTGCGAGTGCAAGTCTAACAGAGCAAGAGCAACACAAATTAAATCTCTGAGAACAATTCCTGTGTGCAGACAGACTCATGGTGTGATTCTAGGCACAAAACAGTATTGCTGGGTGATACCAGAACACCTTAAATTATGGTGAAGACATACTCCATAATATCTTACAAGTTCAAGGCAGTTAAATATCTTCCTTAACATAAAATGTAAAACACAACTTTAAAAGTGGAAGGAAAATGTACCTTGCTAATTTCTAATGTGTTAGCATTTGCCTCTCATTTGTGAGATAGTGATTTCTGCTGAATGCTAACCATCACAGTTCAAAAAAACAAGCTGCCCCTTTCCTGCGAGTGCAAGTCTAACAGAGCAAGAGCAACACAAATTAAATCTCTGAGAACAATTCCTGTGTGCAGACAGACTCATGGTGTGATTCTAGGCACAAAACAGTATTACTGGGTGTTACCAGAACACCTTAAATTATGGTGAAGACATACTCCATAATATCTTACCAGTTCAAGGCAGTTAAATATCTTCCTTAACATAAAATGTAAAACACAACTTTAAAAGTGGAAGGAAAATGTACCATGCTAATTTCAAATGTGTTAGCATTTGCCTCTCATTTGTGAGATAGTGATTTCTGCTGAATGCTAACCATCACAGTTCAAGAAAACAAGCTGCCCCTTTCCTGCGAGTGCAAGTCTAACAGAGCAAGAGCAACACAAATTAAATCTCTGAGAACAATTCCTGTGTGCATACAGACTCATGGTGTGATTCTAGGCACAAAACAGTATTGCTGGGTGATACCAGAACACCTTAAATTATGGTGAAGACATACTCCATAATATCTTACAAGTTCAAGGCAGTTAAATATCTTCCTTAACATAAAATGTAAAACACAACTTTAAAAGTGGAAGGAAAATGTGCCATGCTAATTTCAAATGTTTTAGCATTTGCCTCTCATTTGTGAGATAGTGGTTTCTGCTGAATGCTAACCATCACAGTTCAAGAAAACAAGCTGCCTCTTTCCTGCGAGTGCAAGTCTAA
Organism: Triturus cristatus; assembly: GCF_964204655.1. Taxonomy (NCBI): domain Eukaryota; kingdom Metazoa; phylum Chordata; class Amphibia; order Caudata; family Salamandridae; genus Triturus; species Triturus cristatus. The sequence continues at coordinate 642,609,801 of NC_140581.1, read as the reverse complement.
CAGAGCAAGAGCAACACAAATTAAATCTCTGAGAACAATTCCTGTGTGCAGATAGACTCATGGTGTGATTCTAGGCACAAAACAGTATTGCTGGGTGATACCAGAACACCTTAAATTATGGTGAAGACATACTCCATAATATCTTAAAAGTTCAAGGCAGTTAAATATCTTCCTTAACATGAAATGTAAAACTCTACTTTAAAAGTGGAAGGAAAATGTACCATGCTAATTTCAAATGTGTTAGCATTTGCCTCTCATTTGTGACATAGTGATTTCTGCTGAATGCTGAATGCTAACCATCACAGTTCAAAAAAACAAGCTGCCCCTTTCCTGCGAGTGCAAGTCTAACAGAGCAAGAGCAACACAAATTAAATCTCTGAGAACAATTCCTGTGTGCAGATAGACTCATGGTGTGATTCTAGGCACAAAACAGTATTGCTGGGTGTTACCAGAACACCTTAAATTATGGTGAAGATATACTCCATAATATCTTACAAGTTCAAGGCACTTAAATATCTTCCTTAACATAAAATGTAAAACACAACTTTAAAAGTGGAAGGAAAATGTACCATGCTAATTTCAAATGTGTTAGCATTTGCCTCTCATTTGTGAGATAGTGATTTCTGCTGAATGCTAACCATCACAGTTCAAGAAAACAAGCTGCCCCTCTCCTGCGAGTGAAAGTCTAACAGAGCAAGAGCAACACAAATTAAATCTCTGAGAACAATTCCTGTGTGCAGACAGACTCATGGTGTGATTCTAGGCACAAAACAGTATTGCTGGGTGATACCAGAACACCTTAAATTATGGTGAAGACATACTCCATAATATCTTACAAGTTCAAGGCAGTTAAATATCTTCCTTAACATAAAATGTAAAACACTACTTTAAAAGTGGAAGGAAAATGTACCATGCTAATTTCAAATGTGTTAGCATTTGCCTCTCATTTGTGACATAGTGATTTCTGCTGAATGCTATTCATCACAGTTCAAAAAAACAAGCTGCCCCTTTCCTGCGAGTGCAAGTCTAACAGAGCAAGAGCAACACGAATTAAATCTCTGAGAACAATTCCTGTGTGCAGACAGACTCGTGGTGTGATTCTAGGCACAAAACAGTATTGCTGGGTGATACCAGAACACCTTAAATTATGGTGAAGACATACTCCATAATATCTTACAAGTTCAAGGCACTTAAATATTTTCCTTAACATAAAATGTAAAACACAACTTTAAAAGTGGAAGGAAAATGTACCATGCTAATTTCAAATGTGTTAGCATTTGCCTCTCATTTGTGAGATAGTGGTTTCTGCTGAATGCTAACCATCACAGTTCAAGAAAACAAGCTGCCTCTTTCCTGCGAGTGCAAGTCTAACAAAGCAAGAGCAACACAAATTAAATCTCTGAGAACAATTCCTGTGTTCAGACAGACTCGTGGTGTGATTCTAGGCACAAAACAGTATTGCTGGGTGATACCAGAACACCTTAAATTATGGTGAAGACATACTCCATAATATCTTACAAGTTCAAGGTAGTTAAATATCTTCCTTAACATAAAATGTAAAACACTACTTTAAAAGTGGAAGGAAAATGTACCATGCTAATTTCAAATGTGTTAGCATTTGCCTCTCATTTGTGACATAGTGATTTCTGCTGAATGCTATTCATCACAGTTCAAAAAAACAAGCTGCCCCTTTCCTGCGAGTGCAAGTCTAACAGAGCAAGAGCAACACGAATTAAATCTCTGAGAACAATTCCTGTGTGCAGACAGACTCGTGGTGTGATTCTAGGCACAAAACAGTATTGCTGGGTGATACCAGAACACCTTAAATTATGGTGAAGACATACTCCATAATATCTTACAAGTTCAAGGCACTTAAATATTTTCCTTAACATAAAATGTAAAACACTACTTTAAAAGTGGAAGGAAAATGTACCATGCTAATTTCAAATGTGTTAGCATTTGCCTCTCATTTGTGACATAGTGATTTCTGCTGAATGCTAACCATCACAGTTCAAAAAAACAAGCTGCCCCTTTCCTGCGAGTGCAAGTCTAACAGAGCAAGAGCAACACAAATTAAATCTCTGAGAACAATTCCTGTGTGCAGATAGACTCATGGTGTGATTCTAGGCACAAAACAGTGTTGCTGGGTGTTACCAGAACACCTTAAATTATGGTGAAGATATGTGCTCCATAATATCTTACAAGTTCAAGGCACTTAAATATCTTCCTTAACATAAAATGTAAAACACAACTTTAAAAGTGGAAGGAAAATGTACCATGCTAATTTCAAATGTGTTAGCATTTGCCTCTCATTTGTGAGATAGTGAGTTCTGCTGAATGCTAACCATCACAGTTCAAGAAAACAAGCTGCCCCTCTTCTGCGAGTGCAAGTCTAACAGAGCAAGAGCAACACAAATTAAATCTCTGAGAACAATTCCTGTGTGCAGACAGACTCATGGTGTGATTCTAGGCACAAAACAGTATTGCTGGGTGATACCAGAACACCTTAAATTATGGTGAAGACATACTCCATAATATCTTACAAGTTCAAGGCAGTTAAATATCTTCCTTAACATAAAATGTAAAACACAACTTTAAAAGTGGAAGGAAAATGTACCTTGCTAATTTCTAATGTGTTAGCATTTGCCTCTCATTTGTGAGATAGTGATTTCTGCTGAATGCTAACCATCACAGTTCAAAAAAACAAGCTGCCCCTTTCCTGCGAGTGCAAGTCTAACAGAGCAAGAGCAACACAAATTAAATCTCTGAGAACAATTCCTGTGTGCAGACAGACTCATGGTGTGATTCTAGGCACAAAACAGTATTACTGGGTGTTACCAGAACACCTTAAATTATGGTGAAGACATACTCCATAATATCTTACCAGTTCAAGGCAGTTAAATATCTTCCTTAACATAAAATGTAAAACACAACTTTAAAAGTGGAAGGAAAATGTACCATGCTAATTTCAAATGTGTTAGCATTTGCCTCTCATTTGTGAGATAGTGATTTCTGCTGAATGCTAACCATCACAGTTCAAGAAAACAAGCTGCCCCTTTCCTGCGAGTGCAAGTCTAACAGAGCAAGAGCAACACAAATTAAATCTCTGAGAACAATTCCTGTGTGCATACAGACTCATGGTGTGATTCTAGGCACAAAACAGTATTGCTGGGTGATACCAGAACACCTTAAATTATGGTGAAGACATACTCCATAATATCTTACAAGTTCAAGGCAGTTAAATATCTTCCTTAACATAAAATGTAAAACACAACTTTAAAAGTGGAAGGAAAATGTGCCATGCTAATTTCAAATGTTTTAGCATTTGCCTCTCATTTGTGAGATAGTGGTTTCTGCTGAATGCTAACCATCACAGTTCAAGAAAACAAGCTGCCTCTTTCCTGCGAGTGCAAGTCTAACAGAGCAAGAGCAACACAAATTAAATCTCTGAGAACAATTCCTGTGTGCAGATAGACTCATGGTGTGATTCTAGGCACAAAACAGTATTGCTGGGTGATACCAGAACACCTTAAATTATGGTGAAGACATACTCCATAATATCTTAAAAGTTCAAGGCAGTTAAATATCTTCCTTAACATGAAATGTAAAACTCTACTTTAAAAGTGGAAGGAAAATGTACCATGCTAATTTCAAATGTGTTAGCATTTGCCTCTCATTTGTGACATAGTGATTTCTGCTGAATGCTGAATGCTAACCATCACAGTTCAAAAAAACAAGCTGCCCCTTTCCTGCGAGTGCAAGTCTAACAGAGCAAGAGCAACACAAATTAAATCTCTGAGAACAATTCCTGTGTGCAGATAGACTCATGGTGTGATTCTAGGCACAAAACAGTATTGCTGGGTGTTACCAGAACACCTTAAATTATGGTGAAGATATACTCCATAATATCTTACAAGTTCAAGGCACTTAAATATCTTCCTTAACATAAAATGTAAAACACAACTTTAAAAGTGGAAGGAAAATGTACCATGCTAATTTCAAATGTGTTAGCATTTGCCTCTCATTTGTGAGATAGTGATTTCTGCTGAATGCTAACCATCACAGTTCAAGAAAACAAGCTGCCCCTCTCCTGCGAGTGAAAGTCTAACAGAGCAAGAGCAACACAAATTAAATCTCTGAGAACAATTCCTGTGTGCAGACAGACTCATGGTGTGATTCTAGGCACAAAACAGTATTGCTGGGTGATACCAGAACACCTTAAATTATGGTGAAGACATACTCCATAATATCTTACAAGTTCAAGGCAGTTAAATATCTTCCTTAACATAAAATGTAAAACACAACTTTAAAAGTGGAAGGAAAATGTACCATGCTAATTTCTAATGTGTTAGCATTTGCCTCTCATTTGTGAGATAGTGATTTCTGCTGAATGCTAACCATCACAGTTCAAAAAAACAAGCTGCCCCTTTCCTGCGAGTGCAAGTCTAACAGAGCAAGAGCAACACAAATTAAATCTCTGGGAACAATTCCTGTGTGCAGACAGACTCATGGTGTGATTCTAGGCACAAAACAGTATTGCTGGGTGTTACCAGAACACCTTAAATTATGGTGAAGACATACTCCATAATATCTTACCAGTTCAAGGCAGTTAAATATCTTCCTTAACATAAAATGTAAAACACAACTTTAAAAGTGGAAGGAAAATGTACCATGCTAATTTCAAATGTGTTAGCATTTGCCTCTCATTTGTGAGATAGTGATTTCTGCTGAATGCTAACCATCACAGTTCAAGAAAACAAGCTGCCCCTTTCCTGCGAGTGCAAGTCTAACATAGCAAGAGCAACACAAATTGAATCTCTGAGAACAATTCCTGTGTGCAGACAGACTCATGATGTGATTCTAGGCACACATCAATTTTTGTTTTGCAATTTCAAAGCACATTTACCACTGTGGTAGAGTAAGTGATAATTACTATGGCAGCCTGACACATTTTCCTTATATTTTAGAGAGGCAGAAAAGAGCACATGTCCTAACAGGTACTTGAGACCATCAGCATGTGTTACAAGGTGAGTGATTAGAGTAGAGCAAAGGAAATGAGCCTTGGTGACGTTGAATGTGTTAGCGTTACACACTGCTATCTGAAATACCACACAGTGCTGAATAGTAAGCATGGGAGTGCAGGAGGAGCACCGGTCTGTGTGCTAAGTGCGTGCTTCTGGAGACTGTGTATTGTCAGGTGTAAGAGAGATCTGCATGGACGCTTGCACAACTGCATGAAGACTGCAAAGATGTATGTAAGAGTACATGTGTGGTAAAGGTTAATTGGTGTTTTGTACATGTAAAAACTACCTCACCCATTGCGGGAGTGGAAGGAAAATCTACCATGTTGATTTCAAATGTGTTAGCATTTGCCTCTCATTTGTGAGATAGTGATTTCTGCTGAATGCTATCCATCACAGTTGAAGAAAACAAGCAGCCCCTTTCCTGCGAGTGCAAATCTTACAGAACAACAGCAACACAAATTAAATCTCTGAGAACAATTCCTGTGTGCAGACAGACTCGTGGTGTGATTCTTGGCACAAAACAGTATTGCTGGGTGATACCAGAACACCTTAAATTATGGTGAAGACATACTCCATAATATCTTAAAAGTTCAAGGCACTTAAATATCTTCCTTAACATAAAATGTAAAACACAACTTTAAAAGTGGAAGGAAAATGTACCATGCTAATTTCAAATGTGTTAGCATTTGCCTCTCATTCGTGAGATAGTGGTTTCTGCTGAATGCTAACCATCACAGTTCAAGAAAACAAGCTGCCCCTTTCCTGCGAGTGCAAGTCTAACAGAGCAAGAGCAACACAAATTAAATCTCTGAGAACAATTCCTGTGTGCAGACAGACTCATGGTGTGATTCTAGGCACAAAACAGTATTGCTGGGTGATACCAGAACACCTTAAATTATGGTGAAGACATACTCCATAATATCTTACAAGTTCAAGGCAGTTAAATATCTTCCTTAACATAAAATGTAAAACACAACTTTAAAAGTGGAAGGAAAATGTACCATTCTAATTTCAAATGTGTTAGCATTTGCCTCTCATTTGTGAGATAGTGATTTCTGCTGAATGCTAACCATCACAGTTCAAGAAAACAAGCTGCCCCTCTCCTGCGAGTGAAAGTCTAACAGAGCAAGAGCAACACAAATTAAATCTCTGAGAACAATTCCTGTGTGCAGACAGACTCATGGTGTGATTCTAGGCACAAAACAGTATTGCTGGGTGATACCAGAACACCTTAAATTATGGTGAAGACATACTCCATAATATCTTACAAGTTCAAGGCAGTTAAATATCTTCCTTAACATAAAATGTAAAACACAACTTTAAAAGTGGAAGGAAAATGTACCATGCTAATTTCTAATGTGTTAGCATTTGCCTCTCATTTGTGAGATAGTGATTTCTGCTGAATGCTAACCATCACAGTTCAAAAAAACAAGCTGCCCCTTTCCTGCGAGTGCAAGTCTAACAGAGCAAGAGCAACACAAATTAAATCTCTGGGAACAATTCCTGTGTGCAGACAGACTCATGGTGTGATTCTAGGCACAAAACAGTATTGCTGGGTGTTACCAGAACACCTTAAATTATGGTGAAGACATACTCCATAATATCTTACCAGTTCAAGGCAGTTAAATATCTTCCTTAACATAAAATGTAAAACACAACTTTAAAAGTGGAAGGAAAATGTACCATGCTAATTTCAAATGTGTTAGCATTTGCCTCTCATTTGTGAGATAGTGATTTCTGCTGAATGCTAACCATCACAGTTCAAGAAAACAAGCTGCCCCTTTCCTGCGAGTGCAAGTCTAACATAGCAAGAGCAACACAAATTGAATCTCTGAGAACAATTCCTGTGTGCAGACAGACTCATGGTGTGATTCTAGGCACACATCAATTTTTGTTTTGCAATTTCAAAGCACATTTACCACTGTGGTAGAGTAAGTGATAATTACTATGGCAGCCTGACACATTTTCCTTATATTTTAGAGAGGCAGAAAAGAGCACATGTCCTAACAGGTACTTGAGACCATCAGCATGTGTTACAAGGTGAGTGATTAGAGTAGAGCAAAGGAAATGAGCCTTGGTGACGTTGAATGTGTTAGCGTTACACACTGCTATCTGAAATACCACACAGTGCTGAATAGTAAGCATGGGAGTGCAGGAGGAGCACCGGTCTGTGTGCTAAGTGCGTGCTTCTGGAGACTGTGTATTGTCAGGTGTAAGAGAGATCTGCATGGACGCTTGCACAACTGCATGAAGACTGCAAAGATGTATGTAAGAGTACATGTGTGGTAAAGGTTAATTGGTGTTTTGTACATGTAAAAACTACCTCACCCATTGCGGGAGTGGAAGGAAAATCTACCATGTTGATTTCAAATGTGTTAGCATTTGCCTCTCATTTGTGAGATAGTGATTTCTGCTGAATGCTATCCATCACAGTTGAAGAAAACAAGCAGCCCCTTTCCTGCGAGTGCAAATCTTACAGAACAACAGCAACACAAATTAAATCTCTGAGAACAATTCCTGTGTGCAGACAGACTCGTGGTGTGATTCTAGGCACAAAACAGTATTGCTGGGTGATACCAGAACACCTTAAATTATGGTGAAGACATACTCCATAATATCTTAAAAGTTCAAGGCACTTAAATATCTTCCTTAACATAAAATGTAAAACACAACTTTAAAAGTGGAAGGAAAATGTACCATGCTAATTTCAAATGTGTTAGCATTTGCCTCTCATTCGTGAGATAGTGGTTTCTGCTGAATGCTAACCATCACAGTTCAAGAAAACAAGCTGCCCCTTTCCTGCGAGTGCAAGTCTAACAGAGCAAGAGCAACACAAATTAAATCTCTGAGAACAATTCCTGTGTGCAGACAGACTCATGGTGTGATTCTAGGCACAAAACAGTATTGCTGGGTGATACCAGAACACCTTAAATTATGGTGAAGACATACTCCATAATATCTTACAAGTTCAAGGCAGTTAAATATCTTCCTTAACATAAAATGTAAAACACAACTTTAAAAGTGGAAGGAAAATGTACCATTCTAATTTCAAATGTGTTAGCATTTGCCTCTCATTTGTGAGATAGTGATTTCTGCTGAATGCTAACCATCACAGTTCAAAAAAACAAGCTGCTCCTTTCCTGCGAGTGCAAGTCTAACAGAGCAAGAGCAACACAAATTAAATCTCTGAGAAGAATTCCTGTGTGCAGACAGACTCATGGTGTGATTCTAGGCACAAAACAGTATTGCTGGGTGATACAAGAACACCTTAAATTATGGTGAAGACATACTCCATAATATCTTACAAGTTCAAGGCAGTTAAATATCTTCCTTAACATAAAATGTAAAACACAACTTTAAAAGTGGAAGGAAAATGTACCATGCTAATTTCAAATGTGTTAGCATTTGCCTCTCATTTGTGACATAGTGATTTCTGCTGAATGCTAACCATCACAGTTCAAAAAAACAAGCTGCCCCTTTCCTGCGAGTGCAAGTCTAACAGAGCAAGAGCAACACGAATTCAATCTCTGAGAACAATTCCTGTGTGCAGATAGACTCATGGTGTGATTCTAGGCACAAAACAGTGTTGCTGGGTGTTACCAGAACACCTTAAATTATGGTGAAGATATGTGCTCCATAATATCTTACAAGTTCAAGGCACTTAAATATCTTCCTTAACATAAAATGTAAAACACAACTTTAAAAGTGGAAGGAAAATGTACCATGCTAATTTCAAATGTGTTAGCATTTGCCTCTCATTTGTGAGATAGTGATTTCTGCTGAATGCTAACCATCACAGTTCAAGAAAACAAGCTGCCCCTCTTCTGCGAGTGCAAGTCTAACAGAGCAAGAGCAACACAAATTAAATCTCTGAGAACAATTCCTGTGTGCAGACAGACTCATGGTGTGATTCTAGGCACAAAACAGTATTGCTGGGTGATACCAGAACACCTTAAATTATGGTGAAGACATACTCCATAATATCTTACAAGTTCAAGGCAGTTAAATATCTTCCTTAACATAAAATGTAAAACACAACTTTAAAAGTGGAAAGAAAATGTACCTTGCTAATTTCTAATGTGTTAGCATTTGCCTCTCATTTGTGAGATAGTGATTTCTGCTGAATGCTAACCATCACAGTTCAAAAAAACAAGCTGCCCCTTTCCTGCGAGTGCAAGTCTAACAGAGCAAGAGCAACACAAATTAAATCTCTGAGAACAATTCCTGTGTGCAGACAGACTCATGGTGTGATTCTAGGCACAAAACAGTATTACTGGGTGTTACCAGAACACCTTAAATTATGGTGAAGACATACTCCATAATATCTTACCAGTTCAAGGCAGTTAAATATCTTCCTTAACATAAAATGTAAAACACAACTTTAAAAGTGGAAGGAAAATGTACCATGCTAATTTCAAATGTGTTAGCATTTGCCTCTCATTTGTGAGATAGTGATTTCTGCTGAATGCTAACCATCACAGTTCAAGAAAACAAGCTGCCCCTTTCCTGCGAGTGCAAGTCTAACAGAGCAAGAGCAACACAAATTAAATCTCTGAGAACAATTCCTGTGTGCATACAGACTCATGGTGTGATTCTAGGCACAAAACAGTATTGCTGGGTGATACCAGAACACCTTAAATTATGGTGAAGACATACTCCATAATATCTTACAAGTTCAAGGCAGTTAAATGTCTTCCTTAACATAAAATGTAAAACACAACTTTAAAAGTGGAAGGAAAATGTACCATGCTAATTTCAAATGTTTTAGCATTTGCCTCTCATTTGTGAGATAGTGGTTTCTGCTGAATGCTAACCATCACAGTTCAAGAAAACAAGCTGCCTCTTTCCTGCGAGTGCAAGTCTAACAGAGCAAGAGCAACACAAATTAAATCTCTGAGAACAATTCCTGGGTGCAGATAGACTCATGGTGTGATTCTAGGCACAAAACAGTATTGCTGGGTGATACCAGAACACCTTAAATTATGGTGAAGACATACTCCATAATATCTTAAAAGTTCAAGGCAGTTAAATATCTTCCTTAACATGAAATGTAAAACTCTACTTTAAAAGTGGAAGTAAAATGTACCATGCTAATTTCAAATGTGTTAGCATGTGCCTCTCATTTGTGACATAGTGATTTCTGCTGAATGCTGAATGCTAACCATCACAGTTCAAAAAAACAAGCTGCCCCTTTCCTGCGAGTACAAGTCTAACAGAGCAAGAGCAACACAAATTAAATCTCTGAGAACAATTCCTGTGTGCAGATAGACTCATGGTGTGATTCTAGGCACAAAACAGTATTGCTGGGTGTTACCAGAACACCTTAAATTATGGTGAAGATATACTCCATAATATCTTACAAGTTCAAGGCACTTAAATATCTTCCTTAACATAAAATGTAAAACACAACTTTAAAAGTGGAAGGAAAATGTACCATGCTAATTTCAAATGTGTTAGCATTTGCCTCTCATTTGTGAGATAGTGATTTCTGCTGAATGCTAACCATCACAGTTCAAGAAAACAAGCTGCCCCTCTCCTGCGAGTGAAAGTCTAACAGAGCAAGAGCAACACAAATTAAATCTCTGAGAACAATTCCTGTGTGCAGACAGACTCATGGTGTGATTCTAGGCACAAAACAGTTTTGCTGGGTGATACCAGAACACCTTAAATTATGGTGAAGACATACTCCATAATATCTTACAAGTTCAAGGCAGTTAAATATCTTCCTTAACATAAAATGTAAAACACAACTTTAAAAGTGGAAGGAAAATGTACCATGCTAATTTCTAATGTGTTAGCATTTGCCTCTCATTTGTGAGATAGTGATTTCTGCTGAATGCTAACCATCACAGTTCAAAAAAACAAGCTGCCCCTTTCCTGCGAGTGCAAGTCTAACAGAGCAAGAGCAACACAAATTAAATCTCTGGGAACAATTCCTGTGTGCAGACAGACTCATGGTGTGATTCTAGGCACAAAACAGTATTGCTGGGTGTTACCAGAACACCTTAAATTATGGTGAAGACATACTCCATAATATCTTACCAGTTCAAGGCAGTTAAATATCTTCCTTAACATAAAATGTAAAACACAACTTTAAAAGTGGAAGGAAAATGTACCATGCTAATTTCAAATGTGTTAGCATTTGCCTCTCATTTGTGAGATAGTGATTTCTGCTGAATGCTAACCATCACAGTTCAAGAAAACAAGCTGCCCCTTTCCTGCGAGTGCAAGTCTAACATAGCAAGAGCAACACGAATTGAATCTCTGAGAACAATTCCTGTGTGCAGACAGACTCATGGTGTGATTCTAGGCACACAACAATTTTTGTTTTGCAATTTCAAAGCACATTTACCACTGTGGTAGAGTAAGTGATAATTACTATGGCAGCCTGACACATTTTCCTTATATTTTAGAGAGGCAGAAAAGAGCACATGTCCTAACAGGTACTTGAGACCATCAGCATGTGTTACAAGGTGAGTGATTAGAGTAGAGCAAAGGAAATGAGCCTTGGTGACGTTGAATGTGCTAGCGTTACACACTGCTATCTGAAATACCACACAGTGCTGAATAGTAAGCATGGGAGTGCAGGAGAAGCACCTGTCTGTGTGCTAAGTGCGTGCTTCTGGAGACTGTGTATTGTCAGGTGCAAGAGAGATCTGCATGGACGCTTGCACAACTGCATGAAGACTGCAAAGATGTATGTAAGAGTACATGTGTGGTAAAGGTTAATTGGTGTTTTGTACATGTAAAAACGACCTCACCCATTGCGGGAGTGGAAGGAAAATCTACCATGTTGATTTCAAATGTGTTAGCATTTGCCTCTCATTTGTGAGATAGTGATTTCTGCTGAATGCTATCCATCACAGTTCAAGAAAACAAGCTGCCCCTTTCGAAGCAAATGCAAATCTTACAGAACAACAGCAACACAAAGTAAATCTCTGAGAACAATTCCTGTGTGCAGACAGACTCATGGTGTGATTCTAGGCACAAAACAGTATTGCTGGGTGATACCAGAACACCTTAAATTATGGTGAAGACATAAACCATAATATCTTACAAGCTAAAGGCACTTAAATATCTTCCATAACACAAAATGTAAAACATAACTTTAAAAGTGGAAGGAAAATGTACCATGCTAATTTCAAATGTGTTAGCATTTGCCTCTCATTTGTGAAATTGTGATTTCTAATGAATGCTAACCATCACAGTTCAAAAAAACAAGCTGCCCCTTTCCTGCGAGTGCAAGTCTAACAGAGCAATAGCAGCACAAAGTAAATCTCTGAGAACAATTCCTGTGTGCAGACAGACTCATGGTGTGATTCTAGGCACAAAACAGTATTGCTGGGTGATACCAGAACACCTTAAATTATGGTGAAGACATACACCATAATATCTTACAAGTTCAAGGCACTTAAATATCTTCCATAACATAAAATGTAAAACATAACTTTAAAAGTGGAAGGAAAATGTACCATGCTAATTTCAAATGTGTTAGCATTTGCCTCTTATTTGTGAGATTGTGATTTCTGCTGAATGCTAACCATCACAGTTCAAAAAAACAAGCTGCCCCTTTCCTGCGAGTGCATGTCTAACAGAGCAAGAGCAACACAAATTAAATCTCTGAGAAGAATTCCTGTGTGCAGACAGACTCATGGTGTGATTCTAGGCACAAAACAGTATTGCTTGGTGATACCAGAAAACCTTAAATTATGGTGAAGACATACTCCATAATATCTTACAAGTTCAAGGCAGTTAAATATCTTCCTTAACATAAAATGCAAAACACAACTTTGAAAGTGGAAGGAAAATGTACCATGCTAATTTCAAATGTGTTAGCATTTGTCTCTCATTTGTGAGATAGTGATTTCTGCTGAATGCTAACCATCACAGTTCAAGAAAACAAGCTGCCCCTTTCCTGCGAGTGCAAGTCTAACAGAGCAAGATCAACACAAATTAATTCTCTGAGAAGAATTCCTGTGTGCAGACAGACTCGTGGTGTGATTCTAGGCAGAAAACAGTATTACTGGGTGATACCAGTACACCTTAACTTATGGTGAAGACATACTCCATAATATCTTACAAGTTCAAGGCAGTTAAATATCTTCCAAAACATAAAATGTAAAACACAACTTTAAAACAAGAATCACATTTATATTTTTCATATCAAAATGCACCACATACATCCCCTCTCAAATTCATAACTCACCTTTAAAAGTAGTTAGTTGAGAAAGAAATGTGGCACTCACACAGCAGATTATCAGAGCCAGTATCTCTGAACTGTACACCTCTCAGCAGAACCAGTAAATGGCATTCTTTCCCTCCTCTTTTCTCACACATATACATGTTAACTTCAAATCACAGTGCTTCCCACATTTTTTCAAATGGAAATACAAATTTCTATTGGTTGCAAATTTCAACCCTTTCCAAATGATCCCTACCCCCAACATTACTTCTGCCTGCTACCATAGCAACAGGTCATGGAACACTGGTGTGAGCAGAGAGGTCAGAAGTTCAGCACACAATGTTTCAAATCCAAAGAGCAAGAGTGCTTGACTTTTCAAACCTAACAGCAAATCCAAACTAATGTTCTGTTACAACACATTTTTCACACTACTGAAAGACACCTTCTGAGTGCATCCAGATCTCCTTGGAAGATGTTCACAGTGTGGATTATAGGTCACAGCTATGTCTTCTGGAGGGAAAGGCTTGCAGAAAAAAGAGGTATTGTGAAAGACCTTGCTTTGCCAAATGTAGACATTAAATGGATTGGTCAAGGAGTGTTAAAGTGGCACCAATTAATGCATTTGGTGAAAACCTTTCTACATATCCCACAGCCTAACCTTATTATTATGCACTGTGGTGGAAATGACCTAGGCACTTTAACTGGGGTAGGTCTGGAAATGCTTATTAAGGACACCTTTGTGCAATTGATGTCACTTTTTCCACAAACTGCCTTTGTATATTCTAATATATGCCAAAGGCAAAAGTGGAACTGGTCCAACCAACATTGTCCGCAGATTGACAAAGCAAGAAAGCACGTCAATAAGTCTGTTTCTGCTTTCCTCAGAGACTATGGTATGGGTTCTATATACCACAACAACTTGCGTTACAACATGCAAGGCATTTATAGAGGAGACGGTGTACATTTCAATGATGAAGGGAACAGAGTCTTCCTCTTGAACTTTAGACTCTGCATCGTTACTTACTTGTAGGTATCAAAAAACACTCAATAAACACAACGGCTCTTTTTAGAGCCACCTAATATCTAAACACTTAATCTTCTTTTTTAAATCTTTTTTTTTTTTAATAGAGGATGTATGCTAAAATGTTCATACATTTCTTCTTCCTTTGACTTGTCCACTTTTTCAATTTGTCCAGTTGGTGTTTCTGTGTCTTCTTGTAAATCTTCTTCTTCTTCTTCTTCTATATAAATTAATTCATACCATTTGTTATTCCTTTTCAAATACAAATTTGCTCTTTGTACTTTCTGTACATCTACCAGCTCCTGCCAAATCTTCTTATTCTTTGTAGGTACACCATTAACCAGAATAATTAATGGTTCAGTTTCCAAAGTATCCGCATCAATAGTTTCCATATTTTTTTTCAAATCCAAGGGCAAATACACCACTCTACCTTTTAAACCTCTCAGTAAATCTGAAGGAGGTAATTTACCAGTTTTGGGCTCCATACGTACTATGGTCTGGAACGGATGAACACATTGAATGAGTATAGACTCATATGTATTTAATTCAGAAAGTTCAGCAGGAATAGCATCCAATTCTAAATTATTATGTACAGCTCTGGTCGGCATTCTATTTTCCTCTAACTTGTTGTAACAGTATTTACAAATACGCTGAACTTCACCCAATTCAAAACAATTTTCAAGAAATATATATGTGGCAAAATCCTTCCACTTAAATTATCTTCATTTTCACTCTTTCTGTAGAGATCAACATACCTGGTTTGTTTTCTATAATGAGTTCTGCGGCAACAAATACAAGTAATATTTGGTCTTTCATTAGAGATTATTGCAAATTTTGTTATGTGATCATTAAATGTGTTACTTACAAAGGGTTCTACATTCTCTTCCACTTCTTCCTCATTTACTGTGTCCTTCTCTGCACTGTTTTGTTCAGGACCAAAGTAACAAAACTGAATTTCATCAACAACCTTCTCTACATCTGATACCGTTCCACGGAACAGAGCCCTATTCAATTCATCTAACTTTATTGCTGGACTTTTAGCAAAATACAACCGTCTCACAAACTTTCTCATTTCAGTATGATGAACAGCCAGCATCCTAAAATGATGGAAAACACTATTACACACTTTTCTAGATAGACAAGCCAGAGAATGACCCTGCAAACCAGTATTCTCTCTCACTCTGCATGGATCCAAACTTTGAAGCACCTTAATCTTCTGTTTTACACTTTTTTTGCTATATTCTCTTAGAAACTCACGAAATTTATCAATAGATTCCTGACGCACAGTGCAAATACTACTACAATTCCAAGTGTACACTGGGGCTTTAGGACGTCTCCCCATAGCCTCATCCGCCATCACTTGTACCTCATCTCTTGGAACCATTATCTCCTTCTCCATTATGCAACCATTTTTCACTTCATAAGCACGACCTCTGGTGTCAACTGCATGCAGCAAACTATTACTTTGAAAATAACTCTCTTCATTAAAAAAAGGTTCACTACTTGAACTATGCATCCATTTTCCTAAAAACACTTTAGAAAAGTTTGTTCTGTTCACTACTCTTTTCCTTTTGCTATGTGATTTCAGTACATTAACCATTTTGTCTAATGTACGCATCCTATTCAAAATTAAAATGAATAGTTTCCTTTTTAATTCTAATGCCTTTGCTGCAATGGCTTCAATTTCTTTTTTTCTCTTATAAAACTTAGTCTTTTGCTTATATTTCTTCACATCCTTTATCAAATTGGACATAACTCTTCTCTGAAACATTTTTCTACGTATCTCTTTAAACGCGGTTTTTCTGTTTAAGTTAATCTTTTTAGTTGCAGAAGGTATATTTGCATTAACTAAATTCTCAATTTTTTCCTGTGCTTTTCGATTGAAATCATTCTTTCCAGTACAGACATTTTGTACATTTTTCCTTTTTAGAATATGTTTTTTAGAAAAATTTTTGTCTGCTTACCAGAAGATTTTTTCTTTTTCCCAACATGAGCATCTTCAACTAACTTAGGTCCTCCAGTTGTCTTCAAATATAGGTTTTATTTGTGGTCTTTTTTTACTCTGGATTTTGTAGGCATCTTAAATTTTGTTCACTGCTCTTCAGCAATACCTGAAAAAAACTAAAAAAAATTCCTTTATTTTATTTAAGTATATTACTACATTTGTTTTCACATTAGTCACAAAACAAAATTTCCTTGCCAATTTGAAAGCACACTTACTGCTCTTTTTTTTGGCAAGTGATAATCACTTTTACAGACTGACACATTATGAATCCACTTTTCAGATTTTTTAAAAAGCACATGTCCAAACTGCTTTTTCAGACCATCACCATTTGTAACCTGGGTGACTGCCTACACTCCAGCAAGGACAACCAGCCTTAGTGATGCTGAATGTATTTGAACTACTGACTGAAACCTCAAACCCCACTCGCTTGTGAATACTGTGCATGATTCCACATGGTAAGCAGCTGGCTGTGTGCTAAGAGTCTGCTTCTGCACCAAAAAATGGCTCCCCCTTTCCATCTAATGCAACTGTGAAATCACCAGAGCAATACGCAATACATCTCTGCCTATAATTCCTCTTTGCACACAGAGTCATGTTTTCATATTAGGCCCTTAAACGAAATTTCTTTGCCAATTTAAAAGCACACTTACTGCTCTTTTTTTGGCAAGTGATAAACACTTTTACAGACTAACACATTATGAATCCACTTTTCAGATTTTTTAAAAAGCACATGTCCAAACTGCTTTTTCAGACCAGCACCATTTGTAACCTGGGTGACTGCCTACACTCCAGCAAGGGCAACCAGCCTTAGTGATGCTGAATGTATTTGCATTACTGACTGAAACCTCAAACCCCACTCGCTTGTGAATACTGCGCATGATTCCACATAGTAAGCAGCTGGGTGTGTGCTAAGAGTCTGCTTCTGCACCAAAAAATGGCTCCCCCTTTCCATCTAATGCAACTGTGAAATCACCAGAGCAATACGCAATAAATCTCTGCCTGTAATTCCTATTTGCACACAGAGTCATGTTTTCACATTAGTCACAAAACGAAATTTCTTTGCCAATTTGAAAGCACACTTACTGCTCTTTTTTTTGGCAAGTGATAAACACTTTTACAGACTGACACATTATGAATCCACTTTTCAGATTTTTTAAAAAGCACATGTCCAAACTGCTTTTTCAGACCAGCATCATTTGTAACCTGGGTGACTGCCTACACTCCAGCAAGGGCAAACAGCCTTAGTGATGCTGAATGTATTTGCATTACTGAGTCCAACCTCAAACCCCACTCGCTTGTGAATACTGTCCATGATTCCACATGGTAAGCAGCTGGGTGTGTGCTAAGAGTCTGCTTCTGCACCAAAAAATGGCTCCCCCTTTCCATCTAATGCAACTGTGAAATCACCAGAGCAATACGCAATAAATCTCTGCCTGTAATTCCTCTTTGCACACAGAGTCATGTTTTCACATTAGTCACAAAACGAAATTTCTTTGCCAATTTGAAAGCACACTTACTGCTCTTTTTTTTGGCAAGTGATAAACACTTTTACAGACTGACACATTATGAATCCACTTTTCAGATTTTTTAAAAAAGCACATGTCCAAACTGCTTTTTCAGACCAGCACCATTTGTAACCTGGGTGACTGCCTACACTCCAGCAAGGGCAACCAGCCTTAGTGATGCTGAATGTGTTTGCATTACTGACTGAAACCTCAAACCCCACTCGCTTGTGAATACTGTGCATGATTCCACATGGTAAGTAGCTGGCTGTGTGCTAAGAGTCAGCTTCTGCACCAAAAAATGGCTCCCCCTTTCCATCTAATGCAACTGTGAAATCACCAGAGCAATACGCAATAAATCTCTGCCTGTAATTCCTATTTGCACACAGAGTCATGTTTTCACATTAGTCACAAAACGAAATTTCTTTGCCAATTTGAAAGCACACTTACTGCTCTTTTTTTTGGCAAGTGATAAACACTTTTACAGACTGACACATTATGAATCCACTTTTCAGATTTTTTAAAAAGCACATGTCCAAACTGCTTTTTCAGACCAGCACCATTTGTAACCTGGGTGACTGCCTACACTCCAGCAAGGGCAACCAGCCTTAGTGATGCTGAATGTATTTGCATTACTGACTGAAACCTCAAACCCCACTCGCTTGTGAATACTGTGCATGATTCCACATAGTAAGCAGCTGGGTGTGTGCTAAGAGTCTGCTTCTGCACCAAAAAATGGCTCCCCTTTCCATCTAATGCAACTGTGAAATCACCAGAGCAATACGCAATAAATCTCTGCCTATAATTCCTCTTTGCACACAGAGTCATGTTTTCACATTAGTCACAAAACAAAATTTCTTTGCCAATTTGAAAGCACACTTACTGCTCTTTTTTTTGGCAAGTGATAAACACTTTTACAGACTGACACATTATGAATCCACTTTTCAGATTTTTTAAAAAGCACATGTCCAAACTGCTTTTTCAGACCAGCACCATTTGTAACCTGGGTGACTGCCTACACTCCAGCAAGGGCAAACAGCCTTAGTGATGCTGAATGTATTTGCATTACTGAGTCCAACCTCAAACCCTTAAACTATTCTTTTATTATACCAGTACACCTTAATTTATTGTGAAAACATAGTCCATATTATTTTACTTGTTCCTCACATTTAAATTTCTCCCAAAACAGAAAATAATAAACACAACTTCAACAAAAAGAATTGCATTTCTATTATTCATTTCTTAATTTACCATATACATCCCCTCTCAAACTCTAAACTCACCTTTAAAATTAGTTAGTTGTGAAAGAAATGTGGCAAATAATACAACAAGGAGTCTGTCAGTCTGAAAAATGGGCACAGTCACCAAAGGGATAGAGATAAGCGTAGAATATGAAAAGGAACCTTAGAGTGCTGTATGATTTCGTAGGATTTCCATCAATAACCAGTGATTGGTAGATGTCATCATCTGGATATCCAAACCTTCCCACCACTGTGATTCACTCCATCCTGGAGTATCATTCGTGGTATGTTGTTAACCAGAGCACCTGTATAAGGCCCGGGAAGGGGGAAAGAAAGAAGACAGCCAAGCCACTAGCTAAGGCAAGATGTGTGGGTATATACCGAAATGATATACAAGTAGTGCAGTGCAGTAAAGTGAAAATATTAAAAAAGGAGTTGGAGGAAGAAAATTATAGTTTATTAGAAAATATTCCTACCAATCCTTATTTACCAACGTTTCCAAAGAAATGTGGCACTCAAACAGCAGATTATCAGAGCCAGGATCTCTGTTCTTTACACCTCTCTCCTCTCAGCAGAACCAGATAATGGCAAACTTTCCCTCTCTTTTTCCACACATATACATGTTAGTTTCAAATCTCAGTGCTTGCCCCTTTTTTTCAAATGTAATCACACATTTCTATTGGTTGAAAACCAACCCTTTTCCAAAAGTACCCTTCCCCCAACTTGACTTCTGCCTAGTACCCTTCCCCCAACTTGACTTCTGCCTGCTACCATTGCAACAGCTCATGGAACACTGCTGTGTGGAGTCAGGTCAGAAGTTCGCCAAACAATGTTTCAATTCCACAGAGCAAGAGTGCTTGACTTTTCAAACCTAACAGCAAATCCATAGTACTGTTCTTTGGTAACACATTTTTCTGTACCAATACAAAACATGCTTCTATTAATTTACACATACAGCCTAGTTTTTATTCTAGAATGGTATGAAACAGCCAATCAGTTCTTTTTTTTATGAAAAAAATATGTATGCCTCCATTTCCAAACTGTCTTTCATTTCATATTGCCATTCTACTGAATTACACCTCCTGAGTGCATCCAGTTCTCCTTTGAAGATGTTCACAGTATGGATTGTAGGGCACAGCTATGTCTTCTGGAGTGAAAAGTATGCAGAGAAAACAGGTATGGTGAGAGACCTTGCTTTGCCAAATGTAGACATTAAATGGATTGGTCAGAGAGGGTTAAAGTGGCACCAATTGATGCCATTGGTGAAATCCTTCATGCAAAACCAACACCCTGACCTCATAATAGTGCACTGTGGTGGCAATGACCTAGGCACTATGACTGGGGTAGGTCTGGAAATGCTTATGAAGGACACCTTTGCACAACTGTTTTCACTTTTCCCTAAAACTGCCTTTGTGTTTTCTAACATATGCCAAAGGCAAAAATGGAACTGGTCCAATCATTTCTGTCCGCAGATTGACAAAGCAAGAAA
Organism: Triturus cristatus; assembly: GCF_964204655.1. NCBI lineage: Eukaryota > Metazoa > Chordata > Amphibia > Caudata > Salamandridae > Triturus > Triturus cristatus. Next base: position 642,589,337 of record NC_140581.1, on the reverse strand, counting down.
GCACGTCAACAAATCTGTTTCTGCTTTCCTCCGTGACTATGGTATGGGTTCCATTTACCACAACAACTTGCGTTATGACATGCAAGACATTTATAGAGGAGATGGTGTGCACTTCAATGATGAAGGGAACAGAGTCTTCCTCTTGAACCTTAGACTCTGCATCGGTACTTACTTGTAGGTACCACTAAAAAATCACTTCATAAACACAACGGCTCTTTTTAGAGCCCCCTAATATCTAAACACTTAAATCTGATTTTCATTTCTTTTTTTCTTTTTTTTTTACCGTACGCTTACCGTACGCGTACCCCGCGATTTTTTTTAAAATCAATAAATGTTTTCTTTGTACTTTTCTGTCCTTCTTTGACCCCCTTACAAATGTTAGGGGGTCTGTAACTCTCCTCCTTGCCCCCTTTTCTTGTTATCACTCTTTTTTTTCTGAGTGAAACACACAAAATGGCGGCCGCCGCTTCCTGGTTTCGACCGATTCGAATGTTTACTAAGATCTAAGAGCCAATCAGAATCGCGCTCGCGCACGCCACCGTACGCGTACGGTAAGCGTACCGTAAGCGCACCGTAAGCTGGCTCAGATATATATATTGATTTAAAGGCTATTTTCTCAGAATCTACTGAACAGATTTACACCAAACCTACAAAATGCACTTCCTTGACCTGAGGACTACCTCTCTGCCAAATTTCTAGTAATTCTGTTCAGCCGTTCGGGCTGTAGCCCTGTCTAAAGGTCCTATGGAAAAATGCATGGGAAAAACGCGTTTTGGGACCCCCTTTTATCTCAGCCCCCACTTGACGAATCTCCCCGAGACCTTCAGGGAAGGAGCGGAGCGTAGCGCCCCACCTATTTTGAAAAATTCGCGAGGATTCGTCGACCGGCGCCAAAGTTATTCAAAATAGAATGTTGCAGATTTCCTATGGAAACGTGGTCCTAACTATAACTACCTACTGGCGACCGCCAGTAGGTAATATATATATATATATATTTATATTCACTGAAAAAACCATAGGTTTCAGGGGTGTTATAGTTAGCTGGACTTTTCACTTGTACAAAACCATTGAAATTCCCCCGTTATAGTTAGTTCAGCTAACTATAACTCGCGCGCCCGCAATGCACTGCTGATGACGTCACATATTACATCACTCATGACATGGTCAGTGACATCTCAAATGACATCACTGATGACATCACTGATGACATCATCCAGTGAATGTGTGTTATTCTGAAAATTAAATATGTTTTATATATGTATATCTCAAGGTCGATGGAAGAATAAATGGGTATATAAGTGTCTAAATGGATGATTTGTTTTTGAAAAATTGATTGTGTAACTGACTGATTAAGTGTATCATAGTGAATACATGGCTTAGTGAGTAATGTTTAAATATGTAAATATCTGTATCAGTCTCTCACTTTGTGTATAAGTGGCTGCATGGGTTGGTGAGTAGCTACATGGGTGTCTATATAGGTTATTAGTTGGTTTTTTGAGTATCAGTCTGATTGTCTGTATGGTTCGGTGGGGGTATTACGTAGTGCATAGGTGCATGAATGAGTGACTCACTGTTTGTATGTGTTGAACACAGTATGTGTGCAGGACTGTATGGGTGGATGAGTGTGTGTATGGGTGTGTTAGTGAGTGAATGACTGTCTCAATAGTGTCTTTATGAGTAACTACATATGTTTTAAACTAGTATATGTGACTATTGGTGTATATATGTGAGTATATGTGAGAGTGAGAGATTGAAAGAGTTCCTGTATGATTAAGTATGTGTTTCTATAAGTGATTGTTTAAAAGACTAAGTATGTGTAAGTTTCCGTAGAAGTAAGTGTGGTGGTGTGTGTATAACTGTATATGCAAGTAAATGTATGTTTGATTCTTTATTAGCATGAGTGACTATGTGTGTGAGTAACTATGGATGAGTGGCATTGTGTAACAGGATGTATAGGTGTATGAGTACATATGATGAGTGAGTACATGTATGAGTGACTGTATTGGACTGTTGGTGAATGAGTGGATGTGTATGTGGATCTTAGAATTACTGAAGAGGTTGTTGTAACTGGTATTGGTATGTCCATTGTTTTGAAAATTTTAGTCTCTATTTTTGAATGTGTGTATCAAAGGTTATATTAGGGTGAGAGGAGGTCTGCCACTCTATCACAAGGATGATGTCATCAGTGATGTCATCAGTGATGTCATTTGAGATGTCATCAGTGATGTCATGAGTGATGTCACTGACCATGTCATGAGTGATGTAATAAGTGACGTCATCAGCAGTGCATTGCGGGCGCGCGAGTTATAGTTAGCTGAACTAACTATAACGGGGGAATTTCAATGGTTTTGTACAAGTGAAAAGTCCAGCTAACTATAACACCCCTGAAACCTATGGTTTTTTCAGTGAATTTCTGAGGTTTTTTAAATGCTAATTCCTAACTATAACGTGCCTGAAACCTATGGTTTTTTCTGTTAATTTCAAAGGTTTTTTAAATGCTAATTTCTAACTATGCCTACAGAGATAGGACATGTGAAGAAAGAAGAAACAATGCACAGAAAGAAACAAAATAAGTGCAGAAAGAAGCAACAGAAGTCCTCAAATACGAAGATAAGTGCAGGAAGAAGGATAACGTGCAGAAAGAACAAAAAGAAGAGCAGAAAGAAGCCTTGTTGCAAAATCATCCTGTACCCTCAACTTTTTCAGACGGATACTGGTGGTAACTGAGTCTGACTAACCAGTCCTAGAGCCAGTGCTATGTTAAAAGACACTTAGAATACAGTGAAAACACCTACATACACTAGGGAACATTATGCGTTGGGGTCCCCCTGTGATTAGCCTTACCTCCTCTATAAGCTCCTAGTATATAATAGGGCATGGGGATTAAAACTACCTCTTAAAACAGGCCACAGGGCGTTTTTGCACACGTTAACTCAGGCCCCGTCCCCTCCTTTCACCATTGTGTAAACACGCCCTGTGTCCGTTTTTAGTTGGGAGATTAAGTTCATTTGAGTCCTGAGGGTCCCTAGGGTCCAACTAGCCCACTAGGTACCTCCAGTAAGTGCCACAGAGCTGCGTTGCAGAGAGGTGTAAAAAGTGGCACGGCCTGGACCACCTCTCTGCAATGCAGCTCAGTGGCGCTTACTGGAAGCACTTGGTGGGCTAGTTAGCCCCCAGGGGCCCTCAGTATTGAAGGGAAATTATATCCCCAATTGAAAACGTGCCATGGTGCGTGTTTGCACACGTCACCTCAGGCCCCGTCCCCTCCCTTCACCACTGTGTAAACGCGCCCTGTGGCTGTTCTAAGTTGAGAGATTAAGTCCCCTTGAATCCTAAGGGTCCCTAGGGTCACACTAGACCACTAGGTACCTCCAGTAAGCGCCACAGAGCTGCGTTGCAGAGAGGTGTAAAAAGGGGCTTGGCCTCAGAACACCTGTCTGCAGCGCAGCTCCCTGGCGCATACTGGAGATGCCTGTTGGGGGCGCGTTTGCAGAGTGCTGCATGGAGGGGGCATGGCCTCCGGCACGATGCCAGTCTTTTATTTATTTTATTTTTTTAAGAAGGGGGGCTGTGTGGTTCCCCTTCTTATTCTAATTTATTGGCCCTGATGACCCCATCCCCCAGGGCATGTCTCCTAATTATATTTTTTTGACCCCAATCCCCAGGGCCGGCCACTGTTTTTTATTATTTTTTAAAAATATATATTTATAGACACACCTAGGACATGCTGGACAAACCGTACGTACCTATCACCATGACGATTTGCGTGATATTCATTAAAAGGCGACTATGCATGCAATTAATCCACGTGGAATGTATTTACACCACTAGTGAAGCTCTGACATGTCTGATGCTCTACCGTGCCTAATCCCGGTAGACACTCTTGTCGTTTATTTATACAAACATGGGTAGCTATTGACGGGCATATTTAATACACATGCACACCAAGCCATTCAAAGGGGATTCGACAAAAATTCGACCAAAACTATGCAAGAAACCCCCCTCACAGTTAATAAAACACACATCCACTGCCGGATGTGTAATACTTTTTATTTTACACTCTGGAAAGGGGACGAACATCACTTGCGAGTCACAGCGCGCTCCTGACAGAGCCCAATGCTGTGTTACACCCACCATTGCCTGCCGAGTGCCACACACCTCTGTATTGTATTCCACTAGCTAGTGCATATGCTATGACACTCTCTAGCCCATGTGCACTGTAACACCATCCCGTGAAAATGTCATGCCACACTTGTCTTCGCACGGGTTATATTGCCCCATCTAACGTGCCTTCCTCGATGCCTATGTTATAACGCTCAGTGCTATGCCATACATATTACAATTTGGGATCCATATCTTTGTCACAGTGCATATGCAACGTTACACTCCCCAGCACATATTTTATATTACAACTTTAGAGACTAGTTAGGTTACACAACACTGCCCTGTGCATATTACACTCCAAGGCGCATATCGCATAGCACACGCTAGTGCCTGTGCTATCTCGCGCTCTCCAATGAATCTGTCATTGCGCACAATGTATTGCATATTATATTTCACGCCTGGTTCATCTTATATCACACTTTTTGGTGCATAGTTTATACCATACACTATATCTAGTTTTCATTTTCAATCGTGCTCTCAGGACTATGTTCTATATAACACTGTGTTCACCTACCCTTTTCACGGGCATTACATTTTGCGATAGGGGGTGGAGGGTCAGGGGGTGTTTTTGCCAAGTGAGCCCGGAGTCACAGTCACTAACGTCTTCTTCTTCCTGAATAAAAGTGAGATTATGCTGCATACTTGTTCATATTTTAAGTAGTTTGCACAGACAAAATGTTTTAAAAACAATAAAGTTTCTAATACCCGCCTTCTCTGAACAGTTAGCTTGCTGCCCCATCCCCCTCCTCCCTATCCTCTGTTGTGTGAATCCATGGACTAGCCTCCTCCCTCCTGCCATGCATGGTCTGATGTGCTGCCACTGCCCTCAATTTAGTATGATGTACCAGTCCACTCCTCCTGCCCTCCATTGCCCAATTCTATGCCCCATCATTGACCTCCTGCTTAAACTCTGTGCTTAGCTTGCTGCCCCTATTCTCCTTCCCCCTGCCCTCCGATGTCTTTGTGCATGCCCCTGCTCCATCCTTTTTGCCCACCATGTCCCATGGACCTGCCACTCCTATCTACTCTGAGTGTTCTGTTGAGCTGCCACTCCCCTCCCACCTGCCTAGCATTGTCAGATGACTGTAACCTGTCCCTGCCACCTCCACCCTGCCTGTCCACATGCCATGCCTCTATCCTCTTCCTCCTGTCCTACATGGTCCATTGTACTGCCACACCCTTCTGCCCTCCCTGGTCTGTTGTGCTGCAACTGCTCCTCCTGCCTGCCCCGTGTGGTCTGTTGTGAGGCCCCTTCCCCTGAACTTTCTTGTCTGTGCACAGGTCCTGACCCTCCCTTCTATCCTCCATCGTCCTTTGTGCATGCCCCTGCACCCTCCTTCTTGCCCATCATAGCCATTGTGCTGCCACTAACCCTCCCACTTGCCATGCATGGTCTTCTGTGCTGCCATGGCCCCTCCCACCTTCCCTGTGTGGTCAGTTAGCTGCCCCTGACCCCCTCCCACCTTCCCTCCATGGTCTGTGTGTATGCCATCACAGTCTCACTGTTGCTCTTCATGTTGTGTCTTGCTTCTAGTGCCCATCCTGCCTGACCTCCATGGCCATCTTGCTGCTCCTGCCCTGCCCCCTTGCCCCCAGCCCTCTGTTTACATGTGCAGACCCCTACTTCCTCCCTCCTGGCTTGTCTGTTCCATTGTAATGCCCCTGATCCGTCCCTCCTGCCCTTTATGGTCTGTTATGCTGCAGCCTTCTCTCCTGTCTGTCCATTATGGTCAGCTAGCTACCATTGCCTCTTGCCCCTCTGTTCTCTGTTGTCCATGTGCATGGTCCTGTCCCCTCCCTCTTGCTTTCTATGGATTGTTGTGCTGCACTCCCGTCCTGCATGCCCTGTGTGGTGTATTGTGCTGCTGCAAACCCTGATGCCTGCCCTGCAGGGTCAGTTTGGTGCACCTCTCCATGTCTCTCCTGTCCTCTGTTATCCAAGTCCATGTCCCTATCCCATTTCCTTCCATGATCCAATGTACCATACTTGCGAACATTTTGAACTTGGTAAGAGGGAGATTTTGAAAAAAAACTGGGGTATTGATTTTCCCCTTTGAGTTACATTGAAAAAGAGGATATTGTAGACAGGAGACAGATCAAATAAAGCCCATTTGAGCTTAAAAACATTGGACGTTTCCTGGCTGAATCGGGTCTGTTGGCATGTATGGTTGTACTACCATTGCCTCTTCCTTCTGCCCACAATGGTCTATTACATTGCCACAGCCTTGAAGGAGGGTAGATTTTGTATCACAGGGGGCCCCTGGCCCGTTCTGTCCACACCTGAAGTATGAGACCCTTGTCCTTGCCCTGCCAGCCGCATTTGTAGGCCGTATTAAATTGACCAGCGGGTCCTGTGTTGCTATATAATTATCCTGAGACATCCTTACCACTCAGCCAGCATAAAACCCCTGTGTAGGCCCTTCTGTTCAATATGTATGCCTCTTTGTTAAATTGACCATAGCTCTGCAATTTTAGTGTATAGCAGTCTGAAGGCAGGTCTGCGAGGCCTTCTGCTCCAAACTCGTAGCCCCCACCCTACCCGAGTGCTCCGTGCTCGGTATCAAAGTTCAACATCCCCCTGAAGCTGTCGACATACAGTAGGCTGCATCCTGGACTGGTACTTGCTTCCTGGGCAGGTTTCCCGCTTTTAAGGAAGTGGCAACCGCAGAGCGTCAAGTTAGGAGAACTGAGGAGATTTTATACATGAATATATTGAATTCCTGTACAATACCCATTATTTTCTGCTTGCTCTATGGAACTTACGATAAGCGATTGGCCTGAGAGACTGACCTTTTCACCCAGTCCATTGTCAGCATTAAGTGGGTAAATGACGAAATGTCTGGTAAAATCTGCAGACGAAGCTTTTGGGTAGCATACGTAGGTAGATGTAGCGTGCAAAGGAGCCCACAAAATGATATAAAAAGGGAGCACCCACAGATATCGACGGACAACCTCGCCGTCTGTATGTAGGTTAACAGGCTGTGCAGGTTTTCCCCAAGAACTGGGAGCTCTTGTCTTCCTTTGCTTAAAATGTCTTGCTCGGCTTTGCTTGAAGTATCTTATTCTATTTTACCTATATGAAATGTCATGTTATGTTTAACCATTGTTCTCTTTACTTTTGCATTTAAAAGATGTTGTATTGTAATTGCAGGAATGCTTGCTCTAAGAGTAAACGTGAGTGTCCCTAGGTAACATTTTCCTTGGTGTAACTTGTTTCTCATGATGCATTTATAGATGTGTTTTCTCTCTCTCTCTGTCAGTCCATTAATTGAGATACAGAGAATATCATGACAGCTGTATGATTATCTGGATTCTGTATTTTGTACTTTAGGTCTCTATTCTGCGGTTTCTTTGAAGTTGCATCTTCTCATTAAACTGCCATTGTATTCTGCCTCCAATTCCATGTCTCATATGTCTGTTTTCTTCATTTTTGGAGCAAGCGTTCCTAGGCACCCCGGCTCAAATTAAGGTGCCCCTTTTGTCCCTGACTCACTCTCCTGCTCAGTTCTGTGGTGGCTCCCGGGGCTCTGGGGACCGCCCCTAGCTTCCTTGACCCGTAATAGATCTTCCCTCCAACAGCCTCTCTTGCAAGTCCTGTATTGTTGGTTTGTTGCCCCTGCCCCCCTTTCCACTGCCCTCCATAGTATGTTGTGCTTCCACGGCCCTTCCTGCCTGCTCAGTGTGGTTAAATTGTTGCCTTTGCACCCTCCTACCTGCCTTCAATTTTCAGAGTCCGTGCCCCTGGCCTCTGCCTCTCAACAGTATCCTAATGAACAACTAGATTGCTAACATTCTATATTTATTACAAAAGTGTGGAGCGCCTGACATCATCTTGATGTAATCAAAACTGTAATACCTAGAGCATTCCTTTAGAAATTACATATATGAGAGAGTCTTATTGGCATCAAAATTATGGTTAGTGCTCTAAAAGACTAAAATAAGGACATATTTTCTGAGTTTTCAAATAGCGACAAAGCACTTTTAAATTATTTGTTATCTTTATGTTTTTTTATCTAGTTGACAACTTGATTAAATGTTGCACTTAGGGGAGAGGATGTGGTGTTACTTCCAGAACTGCAGACTTTGCAACTGGGGAACCAGGTTGAAGTTTCTGCTTCAGCTCGACATTCTGTGATTCTGGTCAAATCACTTAGTCTCCCCATGTCTACAACCAAAATGAATTTGTTCTTGTGTGATGTAACCAATGCTCATGTAAAGCACTCCAATACCTGACAAGTCTGCACTATATAACACTGCAAAAACACAAAATAATAAGTGTTTTGCACACTTCTGTCATTGGGCTATATTTGGGCTATATCTGGGTGATTTTGGGCTACATTTGGGCTCTTTTGTCTCCGGTGGCCATCTTGGGAGATTTATTTGTTATGAAGTTTCCTAATTTCCTCATGTACTGCAGTCTCCTCAGTCGGAAATGCTTTCAGTTTTTTACTTTGATTCCATCATGAAGGTATTCAGATATGTCACACATTTGCCATGAATTCTGAATGTTAGCACTCTAGTTGCTCATTAGATCACTGTAGTAAAACTACTGCTCACCATGGAAGTCTGCTCCTGGTATTAAAAGTGCATGTTTCAGTCTGCATGTCAGAATTTTTTAATGAAATAGAAGAGGATTTGAGAAGTCACTCAAAATGTGCCCTCATTTTCTTTCTTCAGCATTAATCATAATTTCTATGGGAAAATGAACCCCCTCATTGTGTTCCTTTTTAAATTAAATGTTTTAAGTGTTACCAGTTTATTCCAATCAAGATGGCTTCAGGTGTGCCATACTTTTGTCATAATGAAGACAGTAAGTGCTCTAGTTGTTTTTAAGAACATTCTTGGACATTCTGTCATTGGGCTATACTTGGGCTACATCTGGGTGATATTTGGGCTACATTTGGGCTCTTTTGTCTCTGGTGACCATCTTGGGAGACTTATTTGTTATGAAGTTTCCTAATTTCCTCATTTACTGCAGTCTCCTCAGTAGGAAATACTTTCAGTTTTTTACTTTGATTCCATCAAGAAGGCATTCAAATGTGTCACACATTTGCCATAAAATCAGAATGCTAGCACTCTTTTTGCTCATTAGATCACTGTAGTAAAGCTACTGCTCACCAGGGAAAACTGCTGCTGGTATTGAAAGTGCATGTTTCAGTCTGCATGCCAGGATTTGAGAAGTCACTCAAAATGTGCCCTAATTTTTCTTTATGCAGCACTAATCATACTTTTTATGGAAAAATGAACCACCTCATTTTGTTCCTTTTTAAATTAAATGTTTTAAGAGTTACCACTTTAATCCAAGCAAGATGGCTTCAGGTGTGCCATACATTTATCATAAGTAGGACGGTTAGCGCTCTAGTAGTTCTTTGGAACACTCTGGAAAGCTGCAGTAGAACACAAAGGAATCAACTGACAGTCTCTGCCCTTGTTGGATGTACATGTTTTACTGAGAATGTCAGACTTCATTCTCACATGACTGAGAAAGATAATGTGAATTTACAGAAAATAAGCTCTCAGTTTAGCTTATAGATCACCTTCCAAACCTCTGTGGTAAAAGCATGAGAAAATATTTTTCTCTCAATCATGATATCCCAGCAGAAGGCTTTTTCACATGGTGAAATCACCTTAGAACATACCACAATTCCTAAAATGAGTATGGTACCATCAACAAATGATTTATAATGTAACTAAAGTCTTAAAATCTTCTATTAACTGCAATGCTTTTTAATGAGGTGCTATCATGTATATTGGTCCCAAGATGGCTGCCGACACTTCTTGGATGAAGTGCTGACAGCCAATCAGATCTCAGGATGAGATGTGTGGTTAGGCTCCGCCCACATATATATATTGATTTAAATGCTATTTTCTCAGGAACTACTGAACAGATTTACACCAGACCTACAAAAGGCACTTCCTTGACCTGAGGACTACCTCTCTGCCAAATTTCAAGTAACTCTGTTCAGCCGTTCGGGCTGTAGCTGTGTCTAAAGGTCCTATGGAAAAATGCATGGGAAAAACGCGTTTTGGGACCCCCCTTTTTTCTTAGCCCCTGCTTGACGAATCCCCCCGAGACTTTCAGGGTAGGAGCGGAGCGTAGCGCCCCACCTATTTTGAAAATTTCGCGAGGATTCATCGACCGGCGCCAAAGTTATTCCAAATAGAATGTTGCGGATTTCCTATGGAAACAGGGTCCTAACTATAACTATCTACTGGCGACCGCCAGTAGATAATATATATCTATATATATATATATATATATATATATATATATATATATATATATATATATATATATATATATATATTCAGCAAATTATTCAAAGTCCATTTCCATTTACAACATACACGCCCAACCTGCAAACCTGTAAAATGCACTTCATCCAAAGTACACTTATGCATCATGCCATCATAAATGCTGTTCTCCACTTTAAGCACAGATAAGAAAAAACGAGCCATATGTATAATCAGTAGCTCATGAAATATATATAAATAAAACAAATGCTACATTCTAACCATCCTACACAGTCACATTTCACAAACAGTAGAGAAAAGCTGGCTTTGCCAATCCTTCTTCTTTTACGTTAGAGAGTTTGCTACTGTGGGGCCGATTCCGATTCCAGCCGCAAAACGTACCGTCCGACACGGACCCGGACAGAGACCAACCGACACGGACGGGCGCCGTACGACCCATGCAGTACGATGCAACGCGTGTGAATTACAACCGATACGTATGGAATACAAGCCGTACGACCGAGCCGTATGGAAAACAGTGATTCGCACGGAAACCTGGCGCGATTCGCACCGACCGACACGCACTTGGAATGAACCCGACTGACATGTACCCGCGATGTCCGATCCACGTAGTACGATGCAATGCATGTAAAACCAGGCCGACTCGCACGGTGCCCAAGCCGCATGACCGACACGCACAGAAAACAGGTACCGGAAGCAATAGAGATCTCCGTGACCGACGCGCATGAAACACAGCAGAAAGTCAGCGTGAAAGACCCGGAGAAGCCCGCACGAGCCAACATCAGCATCCGTCTCAGTCAGAAGAACATGTCCTTCATGCCTAGAAAACCCAAAGGAAAAAATACAAGAAAAGGACCAAACAAGCAATGACAAAAACAATAAATATAAAAAAAAACTTGGAACTAAGACACAACCACAACTCCACCTATGTAAACGGCACCAATCACTACCATGATCTTTTGCAAATTCAAGGGAACAGCCAGCAGAGAACACCATCAGACAGCAACTACAGACACACTCACAACTCACCCATCACACAACTTTCACACCATTAGCACCTCACTAAAAGCACTCACACATACACCTTGCAAAACTGACACTCACCCACCCTCACTTGCACCCTCACACACACATCACTCACCACCACCAACCATCACCATGCCCCCAAAGAAGAATCCAAAGTTCACAGATAGTGAGTTAAAAGTGCTGGTAGATGAGATCATCAGAGTAGAGCCACATTTGTTTGGCACATTGGTCCAAAGGACCCCCATGTCACAGAAAACAAAGATGTGGGCGAGGATCGTGGACAAGGTGAACGCACAAGCACCAATGTTGTGCACAAAGGATGATATCCAGAACAGGTGGTATGATGTGTGCAGGAGGGTCAAGAAACTCATCGAGAAGGATCACGCCTTGAGTCAGCGCACTGGTGGTAGCCCTCCTGCCAAACCAGTATACTTCAGGTCCTGGGAGGAGAAGGTGCGGGACATCCTACCACCAGAGAGCTTCCATGGTCTATCAGACATACCAGAGCCTGGTGAGTATACAGCCAATATACTCAATATTGCGTGGCAAGGGGACAGTGAAACCACGCACCGTTAGCAAAGTCACCGTAACCAATAGATAATCATCCCAAGATGTGTATGCTAGTCAGACAAACACAATACCTGCCATCTCATAGTGACTTGTAACTGTGTCATGACATGTACAAACCTACCAACAAATAGAGAAAGGAAGTGGCACAAAGCTAAATAAACACTGTAAGACAGTTTGCCACCACAAACACACTACCTCAGAGTGAATCTGACTGACAGGAACGAATAGTGGGTATGCAGGTGAAGTGAGTGTATCCAAAAGAATGATGGGGTTTGTAGTCACAGATAATGCTCCCCTTCCCAATTGGCCTATCAAGACCTCTCTGAACCATGCCCACATCACAGGGAGTGGAAAATGACTGACAAGATGGCTGATACTGGGTCCTGCTGTGGGGAGCACAAGGCCCTGGTAGGGGATGTGTGCAAATCAGAAGCAGGACACCACTGCCTGGCATCCTGAAAGCCAACTTGCATGCCCTCCAATGGAAGCATGTTTCATGGTGGGATGTCTGGCCGGGTGGGAAGGACTGACAGCTCTGACCATACTTACCAGCATGTGGAGACACACATACCCCTCAACACAAACTACACACAACACACCGGGTATAATGCATTGACTCACACTGAAGTGAAATATCACCCAAAAGATACACCGCACTGGGTTCTGGCATGTGAAGCACAGGGGCTCTCTTTGGACTTGTAGCCAAACAAACACCAGGACTTCACAGTCAGCCATCTTGCCATTGCTGTCACACTCCCTCACAGGGAAGCAGAGTCAAAAGGAAGGAAGTATGGGCATGCTGGGAAGGGGGTGTAGCCAAAAGCATGATGGGAGTTGCAGTCACAGAATCCCCACCCACCCCCATGGTGCAGGGAGCTCACACTGAACCATGCTCACCTCACAGGGAATGGAAATGGACTGACAAGATGTCTGACGCTGGGCTCTGTTGTGGGAAGCACAAGGCTCTGCTGGGAACTGGGTACCAACAAACAACAGGACTGCACTGACTGACATCCTGAAAGTTAACCTGCACCCACTGCAATGGTGGCACGCTTCATGATGGGATAACTGGCATGGGGGAGAAGGAGGTCCTGACTTGAAAACAAATAACACCGATGCTGGCCATACACACACCTTCTATGCTAAAACACATTGCACACGTGGTACCAGTCACTCACAAAGATAATGCCCGGGCAAGATGTCTGACACATGGGCCTGATAAATGATGTGGATGAAAATCACACATATGCACTGGGCAACCCAAACACGGTCGAACACACAGCCATTGTAACCATATGTTCAAACTCACTGTCTGGGGATGCAGTGTCCAGGGGTGCCCCCTGGCCTGGATGTGGAGGTGTGTCTTGCAGATGACAAGTGTGGAGATCCATATATAGTACATTGCACAAAACACACAGGAACTCACATTGACAGGGGACATCTGACAGTGAATGGAATGGACACACCAATATAGCCGACACCATAGCGTGGTCTCATTCACACTCCTTGCTGTTGTGAACTGCATTCCACTCCTACATCATGCTGCAACATATGCATCCTTCACAAAACACACCACTCACTGACATAGACACTGTAGACACAAGGTCTAACCTAGACTGCATTGGAGGAGACATGCAACTCACAGCAGCCAAACCGCAACACACACAACACCGGCTCTCACTGTCATGAGCATTGAAAAGCCAGAGTGCTTCCTTGCCCAATCCATGTCACCATGGAGAACATTGACAAGTCAAATCACATATGCACGTACAAAACTCAGCACCAGACTCATTAACGATGGTGACATCAACACTTGTATGAAATGAGACGGGAACTAGGAACACTGTAAAAAAACACTTTCTCCCATGAGATCACAGGCATACCGGACAGTGACCATGTCGTACCAATACACCAATGTGACACACAAAGACTAGCAAAATCTGCTCCCACACATGCCCCAATCTTACAACATATCCTCAGTGGAATTGCACGTATGTCCTTGTTAAAGGTAAAATGAGTACAAGAAATGAGTACTCCTGTGTCAGCAACGTGATGGCCCTTGATTCGTAATGGCCATGTACAGCCAAATCTATACATGAGCTGGGCATGCACACACTTCAACATGCACATTGAAATGTTTCATGCTGGCTGGGCAATGTGCCACAACAATATCAATTTCTGTTCGTGACATCTTTAGAGAAAGCAGTGTACAGGCACGCATCCTGACGTACAGTAGCAAATGTCATGTATGTGAACCATTGATGTCTGTAGAAACATAACTTACATTGTGTGTCTCTTCCAAACACAGGTGGTGCTGGGGACGCAGCAGCAAATGAAGAGGAGTCCCTGTCCCATGCTCCGGTGAACCCTCAGCTCTCTGGTGTGGATCAGTCTCTGTCTTCTTCGGATGACAAAGAACAACCTGGCACCTCCGGTGTGAGTCATCATGCAGCACCAGCAGTACAAACATCTGCACCCCCTGTACCCACACCTCCGGCATCTGGCAACAGACAGGGCACCCACGCCAACACGGACACAGAATACTGACAGCACAGGGACACAGGACCCCCAGGAAGCTACGGACAACACCACCAGTAACAACACCCAAGTGGGCCCAGTGTCACCTGTGCGTGGACCGCCGCAGATCCTACCCATGTGGCTAGGGGTGCTGTGAGGGGTGGTAGGCAGAGGTCGCGGCTTGCAGAGGGATCTAGACTGCATCATGACCCCCAACTGGCACGCATCATAGATGCGTACCGGAGAGCACGGAGGATTCTGCCAGGTAGTGGGGATCCTGAAGGACATTCAACAGGAGCAGGCTGGTCATCATGCCCGCATGGAGGCAAAGTGGGTTGCACTCACTGTAGTGCATAGGGCCATACTAACATGTACCTGTGTGGCCACAACATCTGTTGCCACAAGATCTGCCAGTGCAACAGGGAGGGAGGATGACTCTGGCGGAGAGTCCTCTGCACCACAGACGCCTGCACCTGAGGATCCCCCCCAAAGAGGAAGAGGGGTCGTCCAAAGAAGGACAAGTGAGACGCAGATGTCCATGCACATCCCCCAGGGCATCAAAACCTGTTCTGGAAAATGTTCTTTGTGGGCAACCCGTTCACCTTGTCGTATCTAACACAACTCGCCTACATGACATGAAGGGTTCATGTTGGTCCAATGTAGCAGATGACTGTGGACTTTACTCTAGACATTTCAGCTACCAACACTTCCAACTCTACTGTGAACTTTGGATTCAAAACCCAATGTACAGCACCCACCATCCTGTGCACTTTCCTCACACATGTTTGTAAATAAACTCACTAGTACACTATACTTGCCTCTGTTGTGATTCCAACTTGTTATGTGTCATGGCGATGTTGATCTGCTAAATAACACAGTGCATGCCAAATACTACAGCAATGTGATCACCATTATGTGAGACATGGTGATGTGACACATGTGAGGGAGACACACCACTATGGCACCACAACACATACTCACCATTGCCATGTAACTCATCCCATACAATGATGTTGAGCTGAAATACAGTGGAATCCACAGACACCACACCTATCCACAGTCAGGGGTAACAATCCCACAGGTGAGGTAAACAAATGTCACTCAGATGTGGAAAGACAAACAACGCACATAACAAAGCGTAGCACAGGTTCATTACACATCAGCAACATGTTTATTCCACAACAGTTGCAAAGTAATTCTACGTGACAGTGGATACACGGTCCCAAAGTGTAGGAGAATTGAAGTCCAGGTGTGTGTTGTACATCACTTGATGGGGATCGACAACTTCCACCCTGGGGTTGGATTCTGGGCGTTGGGGGTCAGTGTTGACAAAACAACAGGCAAAGTACCCTGGGAAGGACAGACACAAGACACTGTCAAAAGCACAGCAGAACAGGAGAGAAATGCAATACACATGCACAAAACATGTCAAAATAAACCTACACAGGAACAAGTTAGCAATACAGTTCGACACTATTGTGGAGTACAGACCACCTGAAAGGACACATCACTGCACGCATCCAGTCAAGTAGCACACAGACACACTCAAACAGCAACAGAGCAGCCCCAACACATTTCTGGCTAACTCAATACATTAGTGACAAAAGAATTTCCAGTACTGAGAAAAAACGTTATTGTCCGCCTTTCTTTAGCGGAGGATTATATTGAATAGAAACAACATAAGCCACTAACCTATTTTTTCATCTGTTTAGTATATTTATTCCTTCAATTATTTGATGGTCATTTTTATTTTTTGAGTGATTTTTTAGAAGATGAATTGCAAACACATTACTAAAGACAAACATTAGCTGTGAACATATAAAACTTTATCACTTCAGACACACACAATTTTTTCAAATCTCTTATATCATACATTCATTCACATACCATACTGCACAGTTCCAAACATACATAATAACACACACCAATCGACAGCTATTATTAAATTCTTACAAGAAATATTTACATAGGGGCCATAGAAACATATTTTTGTCAAAATAGAACACAAAAATACAAATACTTTTTAAGGTTATTTAAAACTCTTATGGCCCAAAGGTTATGGTCGACGCGTTTCAAGCCCCGTCTATTCTTGGGACTCTCATCAGGACCTAGAAGCTAAAAAGACAGGGAAAAACTTAGTGCTACTAAACGCCTCTATTCTGTCCATGCAACTAAGCAACGTTTCAGTTTTTTACCTCTTGGAGAAACAAAACGTCCAGGGTAGTCTTAAGACCTACGACAAAAGGAGCCAATTAAAATAAGCACGACTGAGAAGCCATTCATGAGGTCATACATTCAGTTTCAAAACGCACATGCTTACTTTATGTGTGTCTCGTCTCGTCTTGAAGGCATGATTATTTTGCTGAAAGGAACGGGAATGAGGGGGTTAGTTTGGATACAATAGCGAGTTGTCTGAGAGTTGGAAAGCTGCACTTGGCGACTTACTGATTGCTGCTCAAAATCTCCTCGCTCTGAGTGACGTGACGTGGGGGATTCTTTTTGAAGACTATGTTTCTATTGCTGCTGAAATAAAGAAATTCCGAAATCAAGACCTACTTTAAAGAGAGCGTCTCTTATAGCAATTTAAAAGAGGAGTGCAAAGTACCTTCATATTCACAGCGGTCGCGGCTCTTTAATCAGCATGTACACAACTTTGGTTCGCTCTGTCGCTGTGACAGGAGGGAGGGACACTTAGTCTCACTCTACGTATTGTCGGATTATTCTATAGTGCACTGAAAGGATTACCGCTTATTTTGTGTTATAAGTACCTGAGAGTCTTGAGAATTTCTTTCCGCGGCGGGGACAAGTCCTTCTGTGTTCCGCATTCGAGCAGGAGGTCTCGTGAGATTTAAGAGTACACCTAAGTTGTACGAATATTCATGGGACTTGTAGTTCGACTCTCGCGGACTCATGGGATATGTAGTTCAAGATACATTTCAATGATTGTGGAATGTCACTTGTGTGCACAGTGTTTCTATGGTCCAAATCGCAGTGAATAACTACGGAGGGGTTTTATTAAGGGTAATCATGAAGATGACCCACGACAGAGGAAGGACTAAGATGCCCATGTAACCAACTGTATATTGGGAAAACAAGCCAAGAAATTAGAGCCCGGATCTCCCAGCACAAATCAAGAATTAACAGGAATGTACTTAATGCACCACTAGTAAACCATTGGAAAACACACACACAATCATCAGATTAAAGATCTGAAATGGACGGTGATCTTAAAAGTAGAACACGATTTAAGAGGAGGAGATATTGACGTAAAACTGTCAAATAGAGAAGCCCTGTTAATTATAAAATTCAATACAGCTGTGAATGGCCTGAACGAACTCTCCGAAATATACAACCTAAGATAAAGGAAGGTCCTTCCTCTGTCGTGGGTCATCTTCATGATTACCCTTAATAAAACCCCTCCGTAGTTATTCACTGCGATTTGGACCATAGAAACACTGTGCACACAAGTGACATTCCACAATCATTGAAATGTATCTTGAAACTACATATCCCATGAGTCCGCGAGAGTCGAACTACAAGTCCCATGAATATTCGTACAACTTAGGTGTACTCTTAAATCTCACGAGACCTCCTGCCCGAATGCGGAACACAGAAGGACTTGTCCCCGCCGCGGAAAGAAATTCTCAAGACTCTCAGGTACTTATAACACAAAATAAGCGGTAATCCTTTCAGTGCACTATAGAATAATCCGACAATACGTAGAGTGAGACTAAGTGTCCCTCCCTCCTGTCACAGCGACAGAGCGAACCAAAGTTGTGTACATGCTGATTAAAGAGCCGCGACCGCTGTGAATATGAAGGTACTTTGCACTCCTCTTTTAAATTGCTATAAGAGACGCTCTCTTTAAAGTAGGTCTTGATTTCGGAATTTCTTTATTTCAGCAGCAATAGAAACATAGTCTTCAAAAAGAATCCCCCACGTCACGTCACTCAGAGCGAGGAGATTTTGAGCAGCAATCAGTAAGTCGCTAAGTGCAGCTTTCCAACTCTCAGACAACTCGCTATTGTATCCAAACTAACCCCCTCATTCCCGTTCCTTTCAGCAAAATAATCATGCCTTCAAGACGAGACGAGACACACATAAAGTAAGCATGTGCGTTTTGAAACTGAATGTATGACCTCATGAATGGCTTCTCAGTCGTGCTTATTTTAATTGGCTCCTTTTGTCGTAGGTCTTAAGACTACCCTGGACGTTTTGTTTCTCCAAGAGGTAAAAAACTGAAACGTTGCATAGTTGCATGGACAGAATAGAGGCGTTTAGTAGCACTAAGTTTTTCCCTGTCTTTTTAGCTTCTAGGTCCTGATGAGAGTCCCAAGAATAGACGGGGCTTGAAACGCGTCGACCATAACCTTTGGGCCATAAGAGTTTAAAATAACCTTAAAAAGTATTTGTATTTTTGTGTTCTATTTTGACAAAAATATGTTTCTATGGCCCCTATGTAAATATTTCTTGTAAGAATTTAATAATAGCTGTCGATTGGTGTGTGTTATTATGTATGTTTGGAACTGCGCAGTATGGTATGTGAATGAATGTATGATATAAGAGATGTGAAAAAATTGTGTGTGTCTGAAGTGATAAAGTTTTATATGTTCACAGCTAATGTTTGTCTTTAGTAATGTGTTTGCAATTCATCTTCTAAAAAATCACTCAAAAAATAAAAATGACCATCAAATAATTGAAGGAATAAATATACTAAACAGATGAAAAAATAGGTTAGTGGCTTATGTTGTTTCCATTCAATATAATCCTCCGCTAAAGAAAGGCGGACAATAAAGTTTTTTCTCAGTACTGGAAATTCTTTTGTTACTTATGTATACAGTCTAATTCTTACTGTAGTTTGCCTAAACCCAGTTCTTGTTGACTCTAACTCAATACATTGACATAACAACCCTGTAAACTCACATTCAGTTAAAGAAGTTGTTGATGAGCTGTGTGCGGACGTCACCCTCATCATCATCATCACTGGCATCGTGGCCCAGGCCTGGATCCTCCACAGGTGGCAGATGTATGTCATCTTCATCCTGGGGTCATATGGGAGGGCCCCTCCGGTCTTGTCCAGTTAGCATAAGCGGCTTTTCAGGAGACCAAAGGTCCGCTCAATCAACCTCCTGGTCCGACCATGTGCCTCATTGTAGCACATCTCGGCTGGTGTCACAGGGTTCCTGAGGGGTGTCAGCAATCACGGCTTGTTGGGGTATCCGGAGTCACCTACATACAAACAATTGAACAATTAGCTCCGTTTGAAAGAGGGTGGAATACAACATTGCCAAACACACACAATGGTAAACAGTCAGTACACACCGACAAGCCAGGCATGCTGGTTTGGCATCTGTGACATCAGCCTTGCAAGGTGACTACTCCTCGTGATGTAGGCATTGTGCGCAGAACCGGGAAAACGTGCACACACATGTGTGATACACCTGTCTGCAAGACATACCACCAGAGCATTGATGGAGTGGAAATGTTTCCTGTACCGCTATGCCTGCTCATGTGCCCGTGGTGGTACCAGGGCCACATGTGTACCATCAATAGATCCAATGACATTCGGCATCCTCCCCAGTGTATAAAAAGCATCCTTTATGTCAGTGAGTTGACCTGGGCTAGGAAACTTGATGTACAGGTCAAGGAAATGCAACATCCCCTCCAAGACATCGCGTAGCACACGACTGAACATAGTTTGCAACATACCACCAGCAGTAGCCACAGTGTACTGGAAGGCTCCAGTAGCAAAGAAGTGCAGGGCTGCCATCACCTTCACCTCTGGGGTCAGTGCTGTAGGGTATGTCCGACCAGGTAGCAGATGTGGCGCAAACTCCTCAATCAGTGGCCTGGTGAAGCGGTACCATCGGATGCAGTCGCGTTCCTGTATGGTTTCAAGGTCTCGGAACGGTCTATGGACAGCTGGTGCCCTGCAGTACAGAGATGAACAAAGGAAGATTGTCGATTCATCCACCCATGTGGCTATGACCAAGCAAAATATAACATGATACATCATGACAATACACAATGTACTGAGGTGTGTGCTGTTGGGTATGGACACATATGTCACCTACATGCCCATCACCTCACATCTCAAGTCCAGATGTCTACATAAGTTCCATGTAGTGCAATGGCCAATGATTGGGCTGTGCCACAGTTCCTATGTACTGCTGTCACGTTACAAACACACAACACAGTGACAAGTGAGGCCTCCCAGGCATCACAGCTCTTTGACATGCAGATAACCAGGGTTCCTGTATTGCCACATTGACACTGGCATGACATGGCGTATCATGTACACGCCACAAAACAACCATGAGTCCCACCGGTAGTGGCCACTGTTGTCTCTGCAGGCCCTACATGTACATCTCGTAGACACACACACAACATCAATGTTGATGCTCAAACCACATGGATGTGGAGACTGTCTCCCATTGGGCACATTTGATCAGACACATCTGAGACACAACATGCACACAGACTGTGGGTGTACATCCGAATTGTGGCTATGAGTCTCACTGTGACGTACATACCATCCCACCCAGGACTCAGGGTGTATGTGATATGTCCTAAACATATCCAACCTGCAACTGTGTCCATGACTCATGCCCATAACTGTACAGTTGCACATCACAGTGGTAATGTGCACAACACACAAAGGATTCTGTCCCCATGAACACGTGCACAGCCTGGGAGTGGCTGCACAAAAGTGCCACACAACAAACCAAATGTTGCACCCCAAAACACACAGGTAGTGCAGCCTGACATGCCATGGGACACAGTGTAAAAAGAACTGTTGATGGACAGAATGCAGTACAGAGATCTGGGCCTAAATCCATCGTTTTTTTGCTCACCATGCCATTCCAGTTTGAACCCAGCCATATGCAAATCAGTCTTGACCCTGTGCCTCAGGGGAACAGTCCAGCCCGATATGGCCATGTCTGAACTGGGGTGGTGGAGTGAGCTAAAGAATGATGATGGATTAAACCCAGATCAGTTGACTGGGGGTGAGTGTTTGATTTGCTCTAACGCTCCGTCCATCATCCCCTTTGGTATCGCATGAGACACAGTGTGGTACATGCTGTAGTGTGGTAGGTGTGCACCTGAGTCCCTGGCAAGTAATTGTGTGTGGAAGCCATCAAAAAGTCATACCAATGTCAACCGATGCGGGTGACTTCTACAGAGACGCCTTGTACAGTTCAGGACCGAGCCGTGCATACGCTTAACCATTGACAGCAATAAGAACCGATGCGGGTGACTATCATGCGTACGCATTGCACAGTTCAGGACCGAGCCGTGCGTACGCTTAGCCATTGACTGCAATGAGAACTGATGTGGGTGACTATCATGCATAGGCGTCGTGCAGGCATTGATCGAGCCGTACGTACGCTTAGCCATTAACTGCAATGAGAACCGATGCGTGTGACAATCATGCATACGCGTCATGCAAGCATTGACCGAGCCGTGCGTACACTTAACCATTGACTGCAATGTGAACCGATGCGGCTGACTATCATGCATACGTGTCGTGCAGGCATGGACCGAGCTCTGCGCATGCTTTGGCCATTAAATCATATGGATGTGGGTGCGTGTGGATTTTCAAACTACGCGTTTTACAGTCAGTTGACCAAGCCGTGTGCACCCATTGGCTCAGGACTGTCATGGAGACGGATGCGGATTCAAAACTTGTACGAGTTGTGCGCTGGAAATTCAGTTGGATGCCTACAACTATGTTGCAATTTCTATGGTTTTGTGAAGGTGAAGATTTGAACGAAGCGGAAGACGTGTATGAGTCGTACAATTCCATGGATTGGCCAGATTCATAGAATGCAACCGTGTTGGACCTATCACTTGGGACACATGGCACAGATTCTGACTCTGCAGCACAGATATAAGGCTGGCTGGACTTCAGGGAGCTCACTTGCCTGCACTACATGCAACTGGACCATATCTATGATACCACTGCTGCTGTCTCTGCATCCTCTGGCTACTGCTATGGCACTTACTCTGGACAGGGCCCCAGTCTTCACTGAGGAGGAGAACCAGGCCCTGCTGACGGTCTCCTTCCACAGTACTGCAAGCTTTATGGGAAACCAGGGGAGCAGGTGAGTGTACAGTCCACTGCCTTCCTAATTGTGCATGTTGTCTGACTAGCAGTACTAGCAGTGTGTACACCAGTGGCAAGCGTACTCACTGAGTACTTTCAACCCCCAAAGTGCGTAGGTACATGTAATGAACAGGTGTTCTGCAGCAAAAGTGCATTTGTGCCAGCTTCAACTTCCCAGGCAATGTTAACATGTCAGACATGCAGGGCATTTGTCCATTTCCATGGGTGCACTACCTGTGTAACTCATTTTCCTTTGTGATGACAACATGTATATCCAACTGTGTGCAGCACAAATATGGAGCATGTGTGTTAATGGACTTTTTACTTTGTCATCCTCACAGGTTGATGCCCACCAGAAGCTGGAGATCTGGCTGACCATTGCCCGGGCAGTTCGATCAGTGGGAGTCTACAAGAACTGGATCCGCAACTGCCAGAAGAGGTAGCAGGGCCTTCAGGCTGGACCAGGAGGATCGCAAGGGTCCAGCTGAAGCTGTCGCCTCCTCGCAGGAGGGGCGGACACCGGACCCTGACCCCCCACATGCTCAGGATTCTGGCGGTGGTCTTCCCGGACCTAGATGGGCAGCTGAAGGCCAGACAGCAGCAAGGAGGAGGTAAGTCCATGCCTAATCTGTGTACTATGTCTGACATGCTATTTGCAGTCTTTTGGCCTGATCACACTTCCACATTACGTAGGTCTTGTAGACCAGGACTCATGTCCCTCAATTGTGTGATGCACCCTCCTCATCTGATCCACAGGTGTGGACCCTACAGTCTGTGGCTTGTGTCACTAGGGCACTGTGTCCCTGCAGTCAGCTATGCTTCAGGTTCTGGACAGCATCTGTTACCGTGACTCTGTTGTGTGTTTCATGGGTGGGTCAATTGTTTACATAATGCCTGAGATCTGACATGTGATCTGTGTGTGTCCTTGATATGTGTTCCAATTGCTGGTCTGACTCGCCACATGTGCCTGGGGTATTTCAAACACACCCATGCAGCAGGGGACTCCCAATTGTGGGCCTCAGGATTATGCATATCAAGTGTGTCACACTTCCTTAGCCACCTGACTACTGTCCAGGGCTATACACTGTTTCACGTAGACCTGGGCAGTCATGCCTACTCAAGGGCCTTTAGAAACACTCTGTAATCCCACTCCTGTGTATCAACTTACAGGTTGGATTTAGTGACTGTTGTACTTGGCCCTTCTGGCAGGTTCACCCCTGAACTTTTTGCCTTAAGCTCTGACATACTGGTAGTGATTTTTGGCCTTTGCGCATTTTAGCACTGTGGCCCAGTGTAAAGTGCGTGCGCTCTCTGAAGGCGTGTGGTGAGATAGGCCTGCCCTCCCATAGGAATGCATGGGGGATATGTGTGTCCATGGTAATTCCTGATGTGAGAGGAGTGCAGGGTCGAATTTAGCATGTGCGAACTCGTGAGAATAAATGATGTGCAATTGTGTGCGCAGATTTATGGTGACTAGTGGAGAAGTGCCACTTCTAGAAGTTGGCCTTTCTGTGTACTGTGTGTCTACCTGCCTGATGTGGAGTGCATGTCTGACTTGTGATTGACGGGAGCTGAGAGGGCTGGGGAATTCCATGAGGCAGGGTGAGTCAGCCCAGCGGTGAATAGATGCAGATGGGAGGGAGGAGATGCACCTGGGACCTGAATAGGACTGTGCCTTCCCTCCACAATGCTGTCTCCGCCCCCTGTGGTGCATCTGAGCACCTAGCCCCCACCTGACAAAGGAGAGAGGAGCTGAGCAAAACAAAGTGCTCCAAAGCTCCCCCAAACCAGTTGCACCTGATTTTTCCCCCAGCCGTGTGCTGTGTCACAAAGGGAAATGGTGTAAAAAAGAAGGGGCTGTGACCCCATGAATTTGTTCTGCTCTTGGATCCTGAAAGAGGGGGGCTTGCTGCTGGTGGGGCCATGGAGTGACCACCATGGGGGCTGCCTCCTTGCTGGAGGGCCCTGTGTGCTGGACCCTGGGCGCTAAATTGCCCCCTTGATGCCTCCAGGACCTCTTGGACCTTCTGCTCTCTCTTTTGGCTTTGCCAAGACTTGATGGAGCCTTCCAGCACCTGGGGAGCGCTTTATTCTAATTTCCCCTGAAAGGGAAAAAGCGTGGGCTGAGCAGCGCTGTGCTGCAGCCCCCGTCATTCCGCAATTGCGGGTGCCCACCCTGCTGATTTTTATTTAATTACGAGTACCCACCCCGCTTTGTGCTAGCAATTAAGTGGGTGCCCACCCCGCTGTATATTTTTCGTTCCAAGGGAGCCTACCCCTCTTACTGCCGGAGTAAAGAAATCACCGCCGCGGCCCACAGGAAGTCAGGCATCCTTGCCCGGGATGTGGGCGGAGCCTGCGATGCAGCAGGAAGTTATCCCCCGAGTGGGGCTCCCGTGAGCTGTTGGGTACCCCAGTGCACGCTGAGGAAAATCCAGGCGGGAACCCACCCCACACTGGATGGTGCCGGAAGAGAATGAGACAGCCTGGGGCCTCACATTGTCGGTGCCTGCCCCCGCCGCATCAAAGTGAGGAGCCTGCCCCCGCTGCATCCAAGTGAGGAGCCTTCCCCCACCAAGAGCCAGTGAGTGAGTGAGGGCTGGGGACAGGGCCGCATCATGGGGCTGAAGTGCTTGATAGGTCCCGTGTGGGTGCCGAGTGAGGCATGGAGCCACTCTGAGCGGTCCCGCCAGGAGAGCGGGCCGCTACTACGTGGGCATGCTTATTTTCCGAGCCTAGTTGGCTCCAACGCTATGGGGGCAATAATTATCTACAGAGCCCCGTGTGGCTCCAACGTTTGGGGGCATGTTTATTTCTAGAGCCTGTGAGTGGCTTCACCGATGGCCATAATTGTCTTAGGCTGGCCCAGAGGGGCCCATGCTTTTCTTGTGTGGGCGCATTTATCTTGAAGAAACACCGTGGTGCCAGGGCCCGTTTCCTGATCAACAGCTGCGCCGCACCAGCATGGGCAGCTGCAGCGTGTTTCCCAGTTATTGAGAGAGTCCCTGAGAGGGACAGAAGTGGCACAGAGGTGCCAGGCCTTCCCCATTATTTACAGCTGTGCAGCAATTAGTGCCAGCTGCACAGTTTTAGGCCCTCATTTAATATTCCCAGCTGCCCAGCAAGTAGTGGGCAGCTGCAACGTTTAGGCCTGCGCAGAGTGCGCACCCTTGACTTTCGCTGCTCTGGCAGCGCACCCTGACTCCTGGGACATAGGGCATTTGAGCCCCTTTGGGATGGCCAGTTGGCCAGGGGGATTGTTACGTTTATAGGGCGCCAGGCCCTACTGTGATTTGGGTGCTAGGAAAGGTGATTCATGTAGAATGATTTACGCACCCTGTGTTATACCTCTAAATGTGTTTTATGATTATGAGTTTGGTTTATGCTAGTGAGATTATGTTTCACTGTGTGATTTATGCCCCTAATGTGAATTATACTTAGGAGGTTATTGTCTAATGCGTTTAGACTTATGAGAGAATTGCATAATGTGTTTATGCTGGTGAGGTTGGCGCAGAATGTAATTCGCGCCTGATGTGATGCTGTGCATAATGTAGTTTATGTCACAGTCCAATGCTAAGTACAGTGATTACCAGTAGTTACTGGTTGTGTTCTATGTTTATGATACGTTCTACATTTACTAAGTTCACTTTGTGATGGTACTGACAGTGGTCCAGTTGGCCCTGTCAGGTGTAAATAATCCCTTGTAAATATGATCTAGTGCCAGGTGGCACCATGTATATTATGTCATTAATATTTTAATGTGTTATGATAATAAAAAGGCTATTTTTATATATAACCTTGTGTGGAGTTCCTTTTGTGGTGTGCCAGGGATGTTGTTGCTGTGCGCGTGCGCAAATGCTTTACACATTGCCCCCGGGATAAGCCTGACTGCTTGTGCCAAGCTACCAAGGGGATGAGCAGGGGTTATCTTTGGCGTGTAACTTCCTTGCTCTGACTAGAGTGGTGGTCTCTGCCTGGCTTTGGCGCAAGCCTAAGCCATCCAGAGATCCCATTTCTAACAGTGACATGTGCCTTCAGGTGTCTGCCTATGTGTCATTGTGGTGTGGTTTCCTTTTCAGGACAACAGGGGTGTCTATGAGTTTGAGGGTCAGCAGGACATCTGAGATGTGACTATAAGAGACAAGACATGTGTGACATATAGGTGTGTGATCACTTGACAGTGCACAATGGTGTATGCAACTGTGAACTTCAGGCAGCTGTGTTTCATGCACATCAGACTGTGATGTGCTCATGTACAGGGAGTTGTGCTCGCAGAGACTCATATGTCTGTTTTGTATGATGTGGGGTTATCTGGGTCCGGGATATGTTGTTTGCAAGGGATGGACAAGTGCACTTGTCAGATGCAGAGTTTGCTTTACCCATGACCTATGATTGTGACACAGTGCATACTGTTGTTGTGTGGATGCCCTGCCCCTGTGACAGGAGACAGTGATGACTGACTTTCCAGGCATGCCTATGCCATGGCATTTAACTTGCTATGAGTGATCATGCATTGGGGTTAAATGTGCTCCATGCACCCCATTGTGGCATTGACTATCAGGACATGAGAACATCATAGTGTGTGTTGCTGGTATGCATCACAAGCATGTGAAATGTGACTCTGTCCATCCCTTATTCCTGACACCTGTACTGACTCAGTAGCAAGAGATGTGATGTGTGAATAGTAACATACTCCTACATGTTCACATGCATGTCCAACAAATGTGTAGGTCGCGCCTGGGAGAATCACTGAGTCACTTGCCTGTTGCCTTCGACTCGCCGTAAGGGGAACGGCTCTACCAGCGGGAGACCTCTGCTCCTGGACCTGCCTTGAATCGCCATGAGGGGAACGGCTCTTCCGCACTACATTACCCAGCACGCCAAGGAACCGGCGCAGCGCGTGACGACACCCGGGCGGGCCGGAACAGCTGATAAGCCGCCGGGTGCCCCCGCAGCGCGGGACGCGCCTGGGAGAATCACTGAGTCACTTGCCTGTTGCCTTCGACTCGCCGTGAGGGGAACGGCTCTACCAGCGGGAGACCTCTGCTCCTGGACCTTCCTTGAATCGCCGTGAGGGGAACAGCTCTTCCGCACTACATTACCCAGCACGCCAAGGAACCGGCGTAGCGCGTGACGACACCCGGGCGGGCCGGAACAGCTGATAAGCCGCCGGGTGCCCCCGCAGCGCAGGACGCGCGCGGGCAGCGCCCGGGCCAAGCCCGGGCCAAGGGCGGGCCCGTCCTTGCCCGTCATAGCCCGGAGTAGGCTGGGCTGGGCCACGTTATATGGCTGGAGTGTCTCACAAGAGTGCCATTGAAGAGACCCAACAATAATTAAAGGTACTGTTCTCATTCGTGCTGGATTGTCTGCCCATACATTGCTCATTTCTGTACCCTAAAAGCCCCGTTGTTTGAAATATTCCCCTCTTGTAACCAAAATGAACAAAGCCAAGGGTACTTTGGGTAATAGGGTGGTGGGTACCTTGGATGTGTTTTTATCGAGGGCTAACTCAGTATTGACTCAAGAGATCCTGGATACAGAACGCAGACTTTCCTTAGAACCCCTTAACTCTACGAACAGGCTATCAGCTACACCGGAACTCCTCTTATTACCAGATCTAGGTGCCACTGAGGGGTCCTCGTTTAATATATCGCTGGCTCAGACTATTGAGGGGACGGATATACCTGCGGTTGAGGAAGTAGCAATCGTGGATAAAGGGATGATTACCAGGGGAAAACAGGGCAAAAATAAAACAATCAAGGCACCAAACCCTAGAAAGAAGGGAAAAAGGGAACACAAGCCAGTGGGTGCACATGGAAACGAGGGCGGGGTAACAGTTAACGCCCAAACCCCTGAAATTATTGACCTTGCCAACAATATCGGGGCGGGACAGGTAACTAAGAAAGTTATCGAGGGTAACCAGGCACACGAGGGCAATTCAGAAATTCTAGAAAGGCTACTGCAAAAGCTTTTGGATCCGATCTTAAAAAAGCTTACAAGTATAGAGGACAGACTAGCAACCATAGAAAGGAACAGTGGGGGGAAACCTGATAGCAGAGCAGACATTGCACAAAACACCAGAGTAGAGGTATCTTCAAGCGGCAATTCTAAGGCTCACAAGGTTGACTCAGTTACGAGAAGTGAGGTTCCGACCACTATAGCCGCTCAGCCTCCTTCATTGACTGAATCTAGACCTATTCAGGGACCACAGGAATCTAATAAACACTATAGTACCATTGATAATTTTATGATCAACCAGGAACGGACATCTCCCGATTATCACCTGCAGGGATCCCACTCGATTGATCTACCATGGGAGTCCGCACCTTATACTGTGATCCTAAGTAATGTCCCCCAGTTGAAGGAAGGGGTCACAGAAGATTTTGATCAACTCAAAAATAAACTGAATCAATGGTTTACTAACAATTTATATAGGGGACAGGATGTTAACAGATTCATAATTATGGCCCGCAGAATTAAATGGATCGGCAAAAGGACTAAACCCCATAATGGTGATTGTATTGTTGTGAACTTTGATAACCCACATACTGCCTTAAAAATTGTACAGGAATTTCAAATGGGCTACCCGGGTTCCGGCTCTAACATAGTGATTTTGTCCCTTAGATACTTTTATCCCCAGGAACCCTGGCCACACAGAGTTGATAATAATAGTAAAGATTTTACATACTTAAGGGACATCACAAGACAGAATCTTTCTTGCCAATCAAATACTCGACCCCCACATTTGAGGAATAGGGTTAATCCCCCTTTTCCTCAAGGATTAAAGTTAAGGAATAGATTTCAGCCTCTGTCAGATATCGATGAGTGTGACTGACTAACTTCTCAGGCTCCAGGTAAAATAGACTCCCAAATCCCCATACAGGCTCAAAGTATAGATAATGTAACTGATAATTTTTTGACCCATAGAAAGAACATTCTATCCTGGAATATTGCTGGGTTGGCCAGGAAGAGTAATGATCCTCGCTGGATTGCGTTTGTAACCCAGTATAGGATTATAAACTTGCAGGAAACATGGGATATGGATAATAACTATTATTTAGATGGTTATCAGGCCTTCTTTGTATCGGCCTCTCCTTCGACCAGTGGCAGGCCCAAGGGAGGTCTCGCAACATATGTCTCATTAGACATTAAATGTGAGGTGCGCCTGATTACCCACCACCATCCCGGAATTTTAGCAATCACTCTAAGGAAGGGACATATAGAATGGGGGATAATACATTTTTATAATTCCCCATCTACAGTAGAAGAAGGAGGAAATATTAAGTCCCTGGCCACATTTATAAGAAAATATATGGCCAATATCCTACACAGTCTGATCATCACAGGGGATTTTAATATCCACCCATGTGGGAATCCCTCTACCACTTGTCTAGCAAATGTAGGCTGCCCACTAATATCTGGCTTACACTATGAGCACACAGCACATGGTGAGGAACTAAATGACTTGCTGTGTGAATTTGATATGGGATCAGTTATGTCTCATATGAGCCCGTCCACACTGTATACCATCCCAACCTTTATAGGTAAAGGGACTGGTACTTTTATTGATTATATTTTAATTTCATCTGCTTTAACTCCCCTCTTAGGGGACTTTTTCATTTTAACCAATGAATTCAGCGATCATAATCCGCTGTCGGTTTACCTTGGTGGTATACTGTCTGATTCTACAAGTTCTAAATCAACCATAGGAGTATTAAGACCCACTGATGGGAAAAGGAGGTTAAAGTGGACCCAAATATCGCCCAGTATTTTCAACGAAAACGTAAAGATCCATTGCCTGGAAGAAATAGACACTTGTAAAACCATAGGAACAATGGCTAGATCCATCTTAGATGCTTTTGACAACTTAGCCACAAAAATATCTGAACTATTGTTAACAAGTTCTGGACAAAATGGTAATCATGGCCCCAAATGGTTTGATAAAAACTGCTCAAAAGCTGCTAAACTACTAAAAGAAGCGCTTACAAAAAAACCCAGAGACCCTGTAGCGGTACGTATTTTGAGAAGGTCGTACAGGGATACTCTAGCATTACGTAAATCCTCATTAAAAGAAGAGGCCTGGGTAGAATTAGTAGATAGCAGCAATCTAAAAGATAGTACAAGATTTTGGAAGATTGTAAATGGTCCCTTATTTCAACAAGAGGGAGGCGATGGACTGGTGGCTCACATTAGAGAAAGTGACTGGATCAATCACTTTAAAATAATGTTTGATTGCCCGATTGATCTCAATGATAGTAGAGTGAGTTGTAGAGCCACGTCCGCCATAACATTTACTGAATTGGAGATTTTGTATGGAATAAAGGGCCTGACCAGTAATAAAGCTCCGGGGCCTGATGGGATCCCCCCAGATCTATATAAATCAGATCCCCACTTTTGGGCAGCTATTCTTTGCCCAGTATTTAATGCGGCAGCCTCAGAAGGCTGTTTAAATAGCTGGGCATTGTCTACCATAGTGCCGGTGTTTAAAAAAGGGGACAGAAACGACACGAGTTGCTATAGACCAATATCACTTATAGACTCGGTCGTGAAGGTAATCGGGCGTGCCATTCTAACTAGGCTGAAGGATTGGGCGGTTGAAAACAAGATTCTAACAGATTGCCAGTATGGTTTTCACGTAGGACGCTCGACCACTACACAGTGTCTTAACCTGTACTTATTACTCAACAAATATACCGTAGTGAAGCCTGGTTCGCTTCATCTCGCCTTCATGGACCTCTCATCAGCTTTTGATTGTGTCAATAGATCGAAGCTTTGGTTGGCCATGGAGACGAGAGGGGTTGATCAACTTTTTACGGGATCTGCATTCTTCAACACGAGCAAATGTTAGGTACGGGAAGGACCTAAAGGTCACAACTGACTTTCCCATCAGGAAAGGCGTTAGGCAGGGATGTATTATGGCTCCGTTTTTATTTAACTTCTATATCAATGATCCTGAGAGGACCCTGGTAGAGACTGGTGCAGATTTTCCGCGTGCAGCGGGAAGGGGTATACCTGTCCTGCTGTACGCGGATGATGCTGTACTTCTATCTAGAACTGAAATTGGGCTCCAGACCCTACTAAATTCCTTCCATGGGTTTATGACCAAGCTAGACTTGAAGATAAACAGTACAAAGTCCTATATTATGAGCTTGGGCAAACGACCAGGGAGGACTTTTATTTTTAAAACAGGGGGAGATCTAATACCCAATACTAAGGTGTTCTCTTATTTGGGAGTTTTATTTGATGACAAATTAAAGTGGGATGCCGTCATACACAAAAAAAGGGGGGAGATGGCGCGGGCAAATGCAGCAATCTTTAACTTTGCCTCCAAAATAGGGAAGAAACCAACAGGGGCTATGCTCAATGTATATAGAGCAAAAAGCGTTGCCATAGCTACCTATGGTAGTGAGTTATGGGGACGTGCTGAGATAAACCCCATACAGGTCGAGGAAAATAAGTTCCTAAAAAGACTCCTATGTGTCCCATCAAGTACTTCTAACTTGGTGGTCCACGAAGAACTAGGAGTACCTTATATAGCCGACCAGATAGCAATGAGCCCCATGACTTTCTGGCTACAATGCTGGCTCAACCAAGACATACCCTTGACCCATGAAATACTCAGGGATTGTCTGGCTTTGGAGAACAAGGCACGGATCCCGTGGTTTTCTTATATTAAACAGGGACTCGAATCAATAGGAAGGGGTTCCTTGTTCTCCAAGCCTGAAGAGATTATAGGATACAGGAAAGGGAAGAGATTGAGTTTATTAAACCCAGTGTCCGATCACATATCGCCTTAATAACCACCTATACTGCTGAACCCTACCTAATGTCTACTCTTACAACCCATGAAAAAAATGTATTAACCAGATTTAGATGCAATACATTTCATCTTCTACTGGCTAGACCTAAAATGGGTCATCGGGGACAGATGTTACCGGTATGTGGGTGTGATGGGCAGGCTCCACAAAATTTAACACATTTCATGTTTTTTTGCAACTTTTACTCCGTCCCAAGGTAAACTTACCTGACACCAATGTTGAAGAAAATGAAGTTTACCCAGGTTAAACCTGCTTTAATGTTCTTACAATTATTGCATATGGACTGTATATATTTTATTGTCCGTTTTTTAAAATCTACTATGAAATCAAGAGCGGATATGGATTGCTAAATTGTCAATGGAACTTTACTTCTTTTTAATTGGTCTTTGATTTTTAATCTTGTATGTATGTGACTTTTTATGAATTTATATACTAAATTCGAAATAAAGTATCTTTTGACTTTGACTTTGACTTTGACTTTGTATAGGTGGTGCATGTCTGCACATTGGGGTATTAGCATCCAACATGCAACAGACATATGGGTGCAAGTCCAGTAGGGATATGAGTGCCGTGGTTGATGGTGAGACTGACAATTGGCTTATTCAAAACAGTGTGAGCACTTTGAGCAGTGTTCAGCTGATGATGCCAGGGCTTGCCCTGTGATGTGCTGTACTCACTGTGGTATGTGCGGTCAGTGCAGGTGACTGATGTTGTTCTTTTTTTCCTAATTCTATATAGCTACATCCACGGCCACAGGAGGGGACAGCTCCATGGACCAGGAGGAACCATAGAGCCAGACTGGGACAGAAGGCGAGGAGTTGGAGGAACCCAGAGGCACAGAGGGCAAGTGGAGCCACACCGAGGAGTCCTCAGCACCATCCACCCCAGCTGAGGGCCACAGCAGCTTGGAGGATGACTCCCTTGTGGAGGCAGGTGTCAGCAGTCACCAAACCCCAGCCAGTAAAGCTGTCCCCGCCACTGCCACCACAACCACCACCACCACCACCACCATCACCACCCTCCCATCGGCTCCCATCCCAGAGGTCCGTGGAGGCTCCCGTGTTCGGGAGCATGTCTCCTTTGTGCCAGGCACTGCACCCCCTGCCCCTGTGTCTCCTGCTGCCCTGAGTGCGGAGTCTGTGGACTTCCTTCGACAGATCCATGTAGGGCAGATATCAATGCTGAGTGTCCTCCATGCACACACCAGTCTGTTGACACAACTGGTGTCGTTCATGGAGGGCATTTCATTGGGCATGTCTGCCCTACAGAGGAGCAATCAGTCCGTGGCCTCCTCCCTGACAGCAGCAGTGTCCCTCTTCCAACAGTCCCTCACCTCTCCTACCCCTGCCCCATCTATGATTCCTAGCACCCTACCTGTCTCAAGCACACATACACCAGCACATTCAACCAAACCCACAGACACGGGCAGCACACAAACACCCAAACCAAGGTCTAGACGTGCACACAAGCAACCTAAGGGAACTGATACCACACTCACAGAGGATGGTTTGCAAACACACACACAGGCATCCACAACCACTCCGCAGTATTCCGATACCTCTCCCTCCAAGACCCCTTCCCTTGCCTCACCTGCAACCCCATCTCCCAAGAAGCTCTTCCTCTGTGACCTTGGCCTCTTCCCCATCGATCCAGCAGATCCAGCTTACAAGGGGAAGAGGAAGTCCCCACACACAGAGGGGAGTGCCCCTCACACCCAGATACCCTCCCCCAGGCGCAGTCAGACTGAGGCCCCACCCGCAAGTCCCCCCGGAGCCGGACGAGCAAGACCCCACCCCCGCCCCGCAGCTCCACGACACAGTCTCCGTCCTCCATCCCCCAGGCCACCACTCCAGAGGTTCCCCTGCCACACCCTGCCCCAGGTTCCCCCACCCACAGATGCACCATCCCCAAAATGCTCCAGCCCTCCCCCCCACCACTTGCTCTTCCACCCCCATCCTCGGTCAGACTGTTTGTGCCACTGGTGTGGGGACCATGGCCCCCCCTCTGTCCTGCCGACCTCACCTGAACCCCATTCTGCTCCCATGGAGTTGGGCACTGTAGTGGAGTCCACGACCACCCCGTCTGACTTGGGCACTGCAGTGGGGACCCAGTCCACTCCATCTGACCTGCCCACTGCAGTTGTGATGACACCCACACCATCTGACTTGTGCCCCACAGTTGTGACTGCACCCACTATGTCAGACACCTCCACTGCAGTTGCAAGTGACTCTCCTGCATCTACCACCCCTTCACTGCCTCCTTCTGCTGAGCCCTGATCCTGTCCATGCGGTGCCTGACCAGCCCCCATGTTTGCCCCTCCGAGTGGATGTCCCCTCTCCTTACCAGTGCAGGCTAGCAACGGATGACAGTTGTCACTCAAATCACATTGTTGACATTTGGATATGGACTGGCCATTAGCCTTTGTTTTGAAAGGACTTTGCATTTCAATTTTGCTGAATAAAGCATTTGTATTTATCCTTTTGAATTTGATTTAACTGTATATTATGTTGATGGTGTTTACCATGACCTTGCAGTTACTGGATTTCCAATGTTGAATACTGAGGTGTTGATGTGATGTACTCCATGTGGTCCATGAGATATGTATCCTATTCTGGTCGGTATCCATGTCATCCTTTGCAGCTAACTGGGTGTGTCATGTTAACAATTTGTGAACATCTCTGTAAACATTTCATTTGCATGGTCACCTCTGTGGCTTGCACACATGCACATATGATGTGCTTCCCATTGTCCAATTTTTCTATTTCCCTGACTGTGAGTGCATCTCCACTGGACCTGCAGGTGTGGGCATCATTGGTGTAGGAGCAACTGTGTCCTCTGTGCAACTTGCTGGACATATGTATTGAGTATGTGCAGATGACTTAAGGGACACTCCCGTACCCAGGCTGTTGTGACCAGAACCTTCATTGGGTGGCAACTGATGGCTGACTGACCAAGTGTTCTGCTGGCATGACTCAGACCTGCTGGGACTATGTCTGGCACAGCTGAGCTTCCACAGGAGTTGAGTCCCCTCAAATAAGTGTGTTGTTCCATGACATTGCCTGGGCCCATGGTGTGTGTTGTGTGAGCATGTGTTTGTGTGTCCACATCCCTTTTTATACACATGCAGTGCTACCTTGATATGTTCCTGTTGTTGATGCTTGCTGAGTTGTACTGTGTTCATCCCACATCTTTGTCCTGGGCTACCAGATGTGTGTGTGCATGACACACTACTGTTAATTGGTGTTTCATGATTTGGATTTATTTGGATTTGCCAGTTCAGAGTGGTGATGATATGGTCAGATGCAGATGGGACACAGTCAGGGGTCCCCAAGGCAATATCATGTAGTTGTCCCTAGGTGGTACCTTTCGGTGATTGAGACATGTGTATGTGTGTGTGACTGCTCCCACTCGTCAGGTTCAGGGCTGCAATGTTGATAGGTGTCAGC
The DNA here is from genome assembly GCF_964204655.1 of Triturus cristatus. Classification (NCBI taxonomy): domain Eukaryota; kingdom Metazoa; phylum Chordata; class Amphibia; order Caudata; family Salamandridae; genus Triturus; species Triturus cristatus. The sequence goes on along the minus strand of NC_140581.1, from coordinate 642,553,434 downwards.
ATGTGTGCCTTGTGGTTCTCCTTTGCTTCTGCATTGTCCTGGGACTATGGCAGGGATTCTGAAGGTTACGGGAGCTTTGACGTCATGGCCATGTACCGCATACTGTGCAGTATGTCTGTCATTCACCAGGGTTGTAGGCTGTCCTTGTGTGGTGAGTCTGTGCACCTTAGTTCCTCCCAACATTCCTGTTTGTCATGGGTGCATGTGCAATGTCACCTGTCCATGTGGGCTTCACAGATGCACATTGGTGTAGTTCAGGGTGTGTGGTGTTGAGGGTGGACAGATGAGAATGTTTTCATGGATCGGCCCCTACCTCCCATTTTTCCATGGATGACAGGTCATGCTGAGTGATTTGTGTTTGTGTAGGTGTGATATACGTTTGTGGCACAGGGCACATGTCTCGGTTTCAGAGTTTGTACGACATCTACCTTTGTCATCACAGTGGACGTATCATGCATGCTTGTGTCACCCCAACGTATGGTCCCAGGGGGTAATGCTGATGTGTGTCAGTCTCTTGCTGTGTTAGTTGCTGTAAATTCCAGCTTGTGTCACATGTGTTTGTTTGTGCTCCCTCTTATCTCACAATGCCCCATTGCCCACTAAGAGGGGTCCAATGATGGGTTACTTTTGTATGGCGCTGTGTCCACATCTGTCTCACTGTGGTTCGGCCCCCCGCATGTGTTGTGTAGTTGCCTGGGGATACTGAGACACACACACACACGTTTTGTGTCCGATGTGCAGTGTGAGGTTGCCTGTTTGTGTTTGTGCATCTACACCAGTGCATTGGTATTGCTGTTAGGGACCATTGTCTGGATGTTGTTTTTGAGAGATTTCCTGCTGTCCCTGTGAGTCATATCACATCATTCTGCACATTCATCCTGGTTGTTAGGTCCCATTGCTGCCATGGAACTGAGTTTGTGACCTGACACCTACAGTCTACACAGGATGTGTTGATATGTGTGTCTATTTTCGAGAGGCGTGTATGTTTAGTGATGGTCACTTCTGCTTTTGTGTCATTGTACACGGTATGCCATGTCAGCCCCCTGGGTGGTGCTTGTCTGCACATGTCTGAGAGTATGTTAGGTTTCCACAACACTGTTACCCTCACCAGATCTTTGTGGGTATGGGACACAACCACTACTTTGCCACTAAAGTGTTTCATGTGTTGGGACCAGGAATCATGCATGCTGTTTGGCATTTGCAGCTTTGACCATGATGACACTTACCTTTTGGTCACTGTGATGAGGGGGGTTTTATACCCCATCACCACAATGCTCAACATTTGCTGCAGTTTGGAACCCCAAACTTAACTTTTGTTCTACACAGTGAGGGGGTGTTAGTGCACATTGACACAGTGCTATTATGATGCTTGCCTTGTGAAGGCCACACTCAGTTTTTGGTCACACATGTGATGGTAGTTACATTGCATGTTCAGTCATATTCACTGTTGTGGGCATTTGTCACAGACTACACACTGTTGTCATGATGTTAGCGGGGATGTTTTTTGCTGACAAACCTAATGTTGGTGTATGATGGATGTGTGGTGCATCACCCATCCTATGGGTGGGGGTGGCAGTAGTGATGGGCAACAGGTCCCCTATGGGAGGGGGTGGCAGGAGTGTTGGCAACATAGTCCCTATGGGTGGGGGTGGCAGAAGTGATGGGTAACATAACCCCTATGGGTGGGGGTGGCAGTAGTGATGGGCAACATAGTCCCTATGGGTGAGGGTGACAGTAGCGATGAGCAACATAATCCCTATGAGTGGGGGTGGCAGTAGTGATGGGCAACAGAAGCCCTATGAGTGGGGGTGGCAGGAGTGATGGGCAACATAGTCCCTATGGATGAGGGTGGCAGTAGTGATGGGCAACAGGTCCCCTATGGGTGGGGGTTGCAATAGTGATGGGTAACAGGTTCCCTGTGGGTGGGGGTTGCAGTAGTGATGGGCAACATAAGCCCTATGAGTGGGGGTGGCAGTAGTGATGGGCAACAGGTCCCCTATGAGTGGGGGTGGCAGGAGTGCTGGGTAACATAAGCCCTATGAGTGGGGGTTGCAGGAGTGCTGGGCAACATAAGCCCCATGAGTCGGGGTGGCAGAAGTGATGAGCAACATAGTCCCTATGAGTGGGGGTGGCAGTATTGATGGGCAACATAGTCCCTATGGTGGGGGTGGCAGGAGTGCTGGACAACATAGTCCCTATGGGTGGGGGTGGCAGTACTGATGGGCAACATAGTCTGCATGGGTGGGGGTGGCAGGAGTGAGGGGCAACAGGTCCCCTATGGGTGTGGGTGGCAGGAGCGATGGGCAACATAGTCCCTATGAGTGGGGGTGGCAGTAGTGATGGGCAGCATAGGCCCTATGGGTGGCGGTGGCAGTACTGATGGGCAACATAAGCCCTATGAGTGGGGGTGACCGTAGTGATGGGCAACATAAGCCCTATGAGTGGGGGTGGCAGGAGTGATGGGCAACAGAGTCCCTATGGGTGGGGGTGGCAGTAGTGATGGGCAGCAGGTCCCCTATGGGTGGGGGTGGCAGTAGTGATGGGCAACAGGTCCCCTATGAGTGGGTGTGGCAGGAGTGCTGACAACATAAGCCCTATGAGTGGGGGTGGCAGTAGTGATGGGCAACAGGTCCCCTATGAGTGGGGGTGGCAGGAGTGCTGGGCAACATAAGTCCTATGGGTGGGGGTGGCAGGAGTAATGGGCAACATATCCCCTATCATTGGGGGTGGCAGGAGTGCTGGGCAACGTAAGCCCTATGAGTGGGGGTGGCAGAAGTGATGGGCCACATAGTCCCTATGAGTGGGGGTGGGAGTAGTGATGGGCAACAGGTCCCCTATGAGTGGGGGTGGCAGGAGTGCTGAGCAACATAGTCCCTATGGGTGGCAGTAGTGATGGGCAACATAGTCCCTATGGGTGGGGGTGGCAGATGTGATGGGCAACAGGGCCCTATGGGTAGGGGTGGCAGGACTGATGGGCAAAAGGTCCCCTATGGGTGAGGGTGGCAGGAGTGATGGGCAACATAGTCCCTATTGGTGGGGGTGGCAGTAGTGATGGGCAACATAGTCCCTTATTGGTGGGGGTAGCAGGAGTGCTGGGCAACATAGTCCCTATGGGTTGGTGTGGCAGGAGTGATGGGCAACATGTCCCCTATGGGTGGGGTGGCAGGTGTGATGGGCAAAAGGTCCACTATGAGTGGGGGTGGCAGGAGTGATGGGCAATATAGTCCCTATGAGTTAGAAGGGCAGGAGTGCTGGGCAACATAAGCCCTATTAGTGGGGGTGGCAGGAGTGCTGGGCAACATAAGCCCTATGAGTGGGGGTGGCAGGAGTGATGAGCAACATAGTCCCTATGAGTGGGGGTGGCAGTATTGATGGGCAACATAGTCCCTATGGGTGGGGGTGGTAGGAGTGATGGGCAACAGTTCCCCTATGGGTGGGGGTGGCACGACTGATGGGCAACAGGTCCCCTGTAGGTGGGGGTGGTGGGAGTGATGGGCAACATAGTCCCTATTGGTGGGGGTGGCAGGAGTGCTGGGCAACATAGACCCTAAGGAGTGGGGGTGGCAGTAGTGATGGGCAACAGGTCCCCTATGAGTGGGGGTGCCAGGAGATCTGGGGAACATAGTCCCTATGGTTGGGGGTTGCAGGAGAGATGGGCAACAGTTCCCCTATGGGTGGGGGTGGCAGGAGTGATTGGCAACATAGTCCCAATGGGTGGGGGTGGCAGTAGTGATAGGCAACATAGTCCCTATGGGTGGGGTGGCAGGAGTGCTGGGCAACATAGTCCCTATGGGTTGGGGTGGCAGGAGTTATGGGCAACAGGTCCCCTATGGTTGGGGGTGGCAGGAGTGATGGTCAACAGGTCCCCTATGAGTGGGGGTGGCAGGAGTGATGGGCAATATAGTCCCTATGAGTGGGGGTGGCAGGATTGCTGGGTAACATAAGCCCTATGAGTGGGGGTGGCAGTACTGATGGGCAACAGGTCCCCTATGAGTGGGGTTGGCAGGAGTGCTGGACAACATAAGCCCTATGAGTGGGGGTGGAAGAAGTGATGCGCAACATAGTCACTATGAGTGGGGGGGCAGTAGTGATGGGCAACAGGTCCCCTATGAGTAAGGATGGCAGGGGTGCGGGGCAACATAGTCCCTATGGGTGGGAGTAGTGATGGACAACATAGTCCCTATGGGTGGGGGTGGCAGGAGTGATGGGCAACAGGCCCCCTATTGGTGGGGGTGGCAGGAGGGATGGGCAACATAGTCCCTATAAGTGGGGGTGGCAGTAGTGATGGGCAACAGGTCCCCTATGAGTGGGGGTGGCAGGATTGCTGGGCAACATAGTCCCTATGGGTGGGGGTGGCAGTATTGATGGGCAACATAGTCCCTATGGGTGGGGGTGGCAGGAGTGATGGACAGCAGGTCCCCTACGGGTGGGGGTGGCAGCACTGATGGGCAACAGGTCCCCTATGAGTGGGGGTGGCAGGAGTGCTGGGCAACAAAAGCCCTATGAGTGGCGGTGGCAGAAGTGAAGGGCAACATAGTACCTATGAGTGGGTGTGGGAGTAGTGATGGGCAACAGGTCCCCTATGAGTGGGGGGTGGCAGGAGTGCTGGGCAACATAGTCCCTATTGGTGGGGTGGCAGTAGGGATTGGCAACATAGACCCTATGGGTGGGGGTGGCAGATGTGATAGGCAACAGGCCCCTGTCGGTAGGGGTGGCAGGACCCATGGGCAACAGGTCCCCTATGGGTGGAGGTGGCAGGAGTGATGGGCAACATAGTCCCTATTGGTGGTGGTGGCAGGAGTGCTGGGCAACATAGTCCCTATGGGTTGGAGTGGCAGGAGTGATGGGCAATAGGTCCCCTATGGGTGGGGGTGGCAGGAGTGCTGGGCAACATAAGCCCTATGAGTGGGGGTGGCAGAAGTGATGGACAACATAGTCCCTATGAGTGGGGGTGGCAGGAGTGCTGAGCAAAATAAGCCCTTTGAGTGGGGGTGGCAGAAGTGATGGACAACATAGTCTCTATGAGTGGGGGTGGCAGGAGTGCTGAGCAACATTGTCCCTATGGGTAGGGGTGTCAGGACTGATGGGCAACAGGTCCCCTATGGGTGGGGGTGGCAGGAGTGATGGGCAACATAGTCCCTATTGGTGGGGGTGGCAGTAGTGATGGGCAACAGGTCCCCTATGAGTGGGGGTGGCAGGAGTGATGGACAATATTGTCCCTATGAGTTGGGGTGGCAGGAGTGCTGGGCAACATAAGCCCTATGAGTGAGGGTGGTAGTAGTGATTGGCAACAGTTCCCCTATGAGTGGGGGTGGCAGGAGTGCTGGCCAACATAAGACCTATGAGTGGGGGTGGCAGGAGGGATGGGCAACATGGTCCCTATGAGTGGGGGTGGCAGTAGTGATGGGCAACAGGTCCCCTATGAGAGATGGTGGCAGGAGGGCTGGGCAATAAAGTCCCTATCGGTGGCAGTAGTGATGGGCAACATCGTCCCTATGGGTGGGGGTGGCAGGAGTGATGGGCAACAGGTCCCCTATGGGTGGGGGTGGCAGGAGTGATGGGCAACATAGTTCCTATGAGTGGGGGTGGCAGTAGTGATGGGCAACAGGTCCCCTATGAGTGGGGGTGGCAGGAGATCTTTGTAACATAGTCCCTATGGGTGGGGGTGGCAGGAGAGATGGGCAACAGTTCCCCTATGGGTGGGGGGGCAGGACTGATGGGCAACAGGTCCCCTATGGGTGGGGGTGGCAGGAGTGATGGGCAACATAGTCCCTATGAGTGGGGGTGGCAGTATTGATGGGCAGCATAGTCCCTATGGGTGGGGGTGGCAGTAGTGATGGGCAACAGGTCCCCTATGGGTGGGGGTTGCAATAGTGATGGGTAACAGGTTCCCTATGGGTGGGGGTTGCAGTAGTGATGGGCAACATAAGCCCTATGAGTGGGGGTGGCAGTAGTGATGGGCAACAGGTCCCCTATGCGTGGGGGTGGCAGGAGTGCTGGGTAACATAAGCCCTATGAGTGGGGGTTGCAGGAGTGCTGGGCAACATAAGCCCCATGAGTCGGGGTGGCAGAAGTGATGGGCAACATAGTCCCTATGGGTGGGGGTGGCAGGAGTGATGGGCAACAGTTCCCCTATGGGTGGGGGTGGCACGACTGATGGGCAACAGGTCCCCTGTAGGTGGGGGTGGTGGGAGTGATGGGCAACATAGTCCCTATTGGTGGGGGTGGCAGGAGTGCTGGGCAACATAGACCCTAAGGAGTGGGGTGGCAGTACTGATGGGCATCAGGTCCCCTATGAGTGGGGGTGGCAGGAGTGCTGGACAACATAGTCCCTATGGGTGGGGGTGGCAGGAGTGCTGGGCAACATAGTCTCTATGGGTTGGGGTGGCTGGAGTTATGGGCAACAGGTCCCCTATGGTTGGGGGTGGCAGGAGTGATGGTCAACAGGTCCCCTATGAGTGGGGGTGGCAGGAGTGATGGGCAATATAGTCCCTATGGGTGTCAGTAGTGATGGGCAACATAGTCCCTATGGGTGGAGTGGCAGTAGTGATGGACAACAGGTCCCCTATGAGTGGGGCGTGGCAGGAGTGCTGGGCATTATAGTCCCTATTGGTGGGGTCGCAGTAGTGATTGGCAACATATACCCTATGGGTGGGGGTGGCAGATGTGATGGGCAACAGGCCCCTATGGGTAGGGGTGGCAGGACTGATGGGCAAAAGGTCCCCTATGGGTGGGGGTGGCAGGAGTGATGGGCAACTTAGTCCCTATTGGTGGGGATGGCAGTAGTGATGGGCAACATAGTCCCTATGGGTGGGGGTAGCAGGAGTGCTGGGCAACATAGTCCCTATGGGTTCGGGTGGCAGGAGTGATGGGCAACAGGTCCCCTACGGGTGGGGGTGGCAGGTGTGATGGGCAACAGGTCCCCTATGAGTGGGGGTGCCAGAAGTGATTGGCAACAGGTCCCCTATAAGTGGGGGTGGCAGGAGTGGTGGGCAACATAAGCCCTATGAGTGGGGGTGGCAGGAGTGATGGGCAACATGGTCCCTACGAGTGGAAGTGGCAGTAGTGATGGGCAACAGGTCCCCTATGAGAGGTGGTAGCAGGAGTGCTGGGCAACATAGTCCCTATGGGTTGGGGTGGCAGGAGTGCTGGATAACATAAGCCCTATGCGTGGGGGTGGCCGTAGTGATTGGCAACAGGTCCCCTATGAGTGGGTGTGGCAGGAGTGCTGGGCAACATAAGCCCTATGAGTGGGGGTGGCAGGAGTGATGGGCAACATGGTCCCTATGAGTGGGGGTGGCAGTAGTGATGGGCAACAGGTCCCCTATGAGAGGTGGTGGCAGGAGTGCTGGGCAACAAAGACCCTATCAGTTGCAGTAGTGATGGCCAACATCGTCCCTATGGGTGGTGGTGGCAGGAGTGTATAGGGCAACAGGTCCCCTATGGGTGGGGGTGGCAGGAGTGATGGGCAACATAGTTCCTATGAGTGGGGGTGGCAGTAGTGATTGGCAACAGGTCCCCTATGAGTGGGGGTGGCAGGAGTGCTGGGCAACATAAGCCCTATGAGTGGGGGTGGCAGGAGTGATGGGCAACATGGTCCCTATGAGTGGGGGTGGCAGTAGTGATGGGCAACAGGTCCCCTATGAGAGGTGGTGGCAGGAGTGCTGGGCAACAAAGTCCCTATCAGTTGCAGTAGTGATGGGCAACATCGTCCCTATGGGTGGTGGTGGCAGGAGTGTATAGGGCAACAGGTCCCCTATGGGTGGGGGTGGCAGGAGTGATGGGCAACATAGTTCCTATGAGTGGGGGTGGCAGTAGTTTAGGGCAACAGGTCCCCTGTGAGTGGGGGTGGGTGGCAGGAGATCTGGGCAACATAGTCCCTATGGTTGGGGGTGACAGGAGAGATGGGCAACAGTTCCCCTATGGGTGGGGGTGGCAGGACTGATGGACAACAGGTCCCCTATGGGTATGGGAGGCAGTAGTGATAGGCAACATAGTCCCTATGGGTGGGGGTGGCAGGAGTGCTGTGCAACATAGTCCCTATGTTTTGGGGCGGCAGGATTTATGGGCAACAGGTCCCCTATGGTTGGGGGTAGCAGGAGTGATGGGCAATATAGTCCCTATGAGTGGGGGTGGCAGGATTGCTGGGCAACATAAGCCCTATGAGTGAGGGTGGCAGTACTGATGGGCAACAGGTCCCCTATGAGTGGGGTTGGCAGGAGTGCGGGGCAACATAAGCCCTATAAGTGGGGGTGGAAGAAGTGATGGGCAACATAGTCCCTATGAGTGGAGGGGGCAGTAATGATGGGCAACAGGTCCCCTATGAGTAGGGATGGCAGGAGTGCTGGGCAACAGAGTCCCTATGGGCGGGAGTAGTGATGGTCAACATAGTCCCTATGGGTGGGGGTGGCAGGAGTGATGGGCAATATAGTCCCTATGAGTGGGGGTGGCAGTAGTGATGGGCAACAGGTCCCCTATGAGTGGGGGTGGCAGGAGTGCTGGGAAACATAGTCCCTATGAATGGGGGTGGCAGTAGTGATGGGCAACAGTTCCCCTATGAGTGGGGGTGGCAGGAGTGATGGGCAACATAGTCACTATGGGTGGGGGTGGCAGTAGTGATGGGCAGCAGGTCCCCTATGGGTGGAGGAGGCAGTAGTGATGGGCAACAGGTCCCCTATGAGTGGGGCTGGCAGGAGTGATGGGCAACATTAGCCCTATGAGTGGGGGTGGAAGGAGTAATGGGCAACAGGTCCCCTATGAGTGGGGGTGGCAGGAGTGATGGGCAACATAGTTCCTATGAGTGGGGGTGGCAGGAGTGCTGGGCAACGACATCCCTATGAGTGGGGGTGGCAGTAGTGATGGGCAACATGTCCCCTATGAGTGGGGGTGGCAGGAGTGCTGGGCAACAAAAGCCCTATGAGTGGGGGTGGCAGAAGTGATGGGCAACATAGTCCCTATGAGTGGGGGGGGAGTAGTGATGGGAAACAGGTCCCCTATGTGTCGGGGTGGCAGGAGTGCTGGGCAACATAGTCCATGTGGGTGACAGTAGTGATGGGCAACATAGTCCCTATGGATGAGGGTGGCAGTAGCGATGGGCAACAGGTCCCCTATGGGTGGGGGTTGCAATAGTGATGGGTAACAGGTTCCCTGTGGGTGGGGGTTGCAGTAGTGATGGGCAACATAAGCCCTATGAGTGGGGGTGGCAGTAGTGATGGGCAACAGGTCCCCTATGAGTGGGGGTGGCAGGAGTGCTGGGTAACATAAGCCCTATGAGTGGGGGTTGCAGGAGTGCTGGGCAACATAAGCCCCATGAGTCGGGGTGGCAGAAGTGATGAGCAACATAGTCCCTATAAGTGGGGGTGGCAGTATTGATGGGCAACATAGTCCCTATGGTGGGGGTGGCAGGAGTGCTGGACAACATAGTCCCTATGGGTGGGGGTGGCAGTACTGATGGGCAACATAGTCTGCATGGGTGGGGGTGGCAGGAGTGATGGGCAACAGGTCCCCTATGGGTGTGGGTGGCAGGAGCGATGGGCAACATAGTCCCTATGAGTGGGGGTGGCAGTAGTGATGGGCAGCATAGGCCCTATGGGTGGTGGTGGCAGTACTGATGGGCAACATAAGCCCTATGAGTGGGGGTGACCGTAGTGATGGGCAACATAAGCCCTATGAGTGGGGGTGGCAGGAGTGATGGGCAACAGAGTCCCTATGGGTGGGGGTGGCAGTAGTGATGGGCAGCAGGTCCCCTATGGGTGGGGGTGGCAGTAGTGATGGGCAACAGGTCCCCTATGAGTGGGTGTGGCAGGAGTGCTGACAACATAAGCCCTATGAGTGGGGGTGGCAGTAGTGATGGGCAACAGGTCCCCTATGAGTGGGGGTGGCAGGAGTGCTGGGCAACATAAGTCCTATGGGTGGGGGTGGCAGGAGTAATGGGCAACATATCCCCTATCATTGGGGGTGGCAGGAGTGCTGGGCAACGTAAGCCCTATGAGTGGGGGTGGCAGAAGTGATGGGCCACATAGTCCCTATGAGTGGGGGTGGGAGTAGTGATGGGCAACAGGTCCCCTATGAGTGGGGGTGGCAGGAGTGCTGAGCAACATAGTCCCTATGGGTGGCAGTAGTGATGGGCAACATAGTCCCTATGGGTGGGGGTGGCAGATGTGATGGGCAACAGGGCCCTATGGGTAGGGGTGGCAGGACTGATGGGCAAAAGGTCCCCTATGGGTGAGGGTGGCAGGAGTGATGGGCAACATAGTCCCTATTGGTGGGGGTGGCAGTAGTGATGGGCAACATAGTCCCTTATTGGTGGGGGTAGCAGGAGTGCTGGGCAACATAGTCCCTATGGGTTGGTGTGGCAGGAGTGATGGGCAACATGTCCCCTATGGGTGGGGTGGCAGGTGTGATGGGCAAAAGGTCCACTATGAGTGGGGGTGGCAGGAGTGATGGGCAATATAGTCCCTATGAGTTAGAAGGGCAGGAGTGCTGGGCAACATAAGCCCTATTAGTGGGGGTGGCAGGAGTGCTGGGCAACATAAGCCCTATGAGTGGGGGTGGCAGGAGTGATGAGCAACATAGTCCCTATGAGTGGGGGTGGCAGTATTGATGGGCAACATAGTCACTATGGGTGGGGGTGGCAGTAGTGATGGGCAGCAGGTCCCCTATGGGTGGAGGAGGCAGTAGTGATGGGCAACAGGTCCCCTATGAGTGGGGCTGGCAGGAGTGATGGGCAACATTAGCCCTATGAGTGGGGGTGGAAGGAGTAATGGGCAACAGGTCCCCTATGAGTGGGGGTGGCAGGAGTGATGGGCAACATAGTTCCTATGAGTGGGGGTGGCAGGAGTGCTGGGCAACGACATCCCTATGAGTGGGGGTGGCAGTAGTGATGGGCAACATGTCCCCTATGAGTGGGGGTGGCAGGAGTGCTGGGCAACAAAAGCCCTATGAGTGGGGGTGGCAGAAGTGATGGGCAACATAGTCCCTATGAGTGGGGGGGAGTAGTGATGGGAAACAGGTCCCCTATGTGTCGGGGTGGCAGGAGTGCTGGGCAACATAGTCCATGTGGGTGACAGTAGTGATGGGCAACATAGTCCCTATGGATGAGGGTGGCAGTAGTGATGGGCAACAGGTCCCCTATGGGTGGGGGTTGCAATAGTGATGGGTAACAGGTTCCCTGTGGGTGGGGGTTGCAGTAGTGATGGGCAACATACGCCCTATGAGTGGGGGTGGCAGTAGTGATGGGCAACAGGTCCCCTATGAGTGGGGGTGGCAGGAGTGCTGGGTAACATGAGCCCTATGAGTGGGGGTTGCAGGAGTGCTGGGCAACATAAGCCCCATGAGTCGGGGTGGCAGAAGTGATGAGCAACATAGTCCCTATGAGTGGGGGTGGCAGTATTGATGGGCAACATAGTCCCTATGGTGGGGGTGGCAGGAGTGCTGGACAACATAGTCCCTATGGGTGGGGGTGGCAGTACTGATGGGCAACATAGTCTGCATGGGTGGGGGTGGCAGGAGTGATGGGCAACAGGTCCCCTATGGGTGTGGGTGGCAGGAGCGATGGGCAACATAGTCCCTATGAGTGGGGGTGGCAGTAGTGATGGGCAGCATAGGCCCTATGGGTGGTGGTGGCAGTACTGATGGGCAACATAAGCCCTATGAGTGGGGGTGACCGTAGTGATGGGCAACATAAGCCCTATGAGTGGGGGTGGCAGGAGTGATGGGCAACAGAGTCCCTATGGGTGGGGGTGGCAGTAGTGATGGGCAGCAGGTCCCCTATGGGTGGGGGTGGCAGTAGTGATGGCAACAGGTCCCCTATGAGTTGGTGTGGCAGGAGTGCTGACAACATAAGCCCTATGAGTGGGGGTGGCAGTAGTGATGGGCAACAGGTCCCCTATGAGTGGGGGTGGCAGGAGTGCTGGGCAACATAAGTCCTATGGGTGGGGGTGGCAGGAGTAATGGGCAACATATCCCCTATCATTGGGGGTGGCAGGAGTGCTGGGCAACGTAAGCCCTATGAGTGGGGGTGGCAGAAGTGATGGGCCACATAGTCCCTATGAGTGGGGGTGGGAGTAGTGATGGGCAACAGGTCCCCTATGAGTGGGGGTGGCAGGAGTGCTGAGCAACATAGTCCCTATGGGTGGCAGTAGTGATGGGCAACATAGTCCCTATGGGTGGGGGTGGCAGATGTGATGGGCAACAGGGCCCTATGGGTAGGGGTGGCAGGACTGATGGGCAAAAGGTCCCCTATGGGTGAGGGTGGCAGGAGTGATGGGCAACATAGTCCCTATTGGTGGGGGTGGCAGTAGTGATGGGCAACATAGTCCCTTATTGGTGGGGGTAGCAGGAGTGCTGGGCAACATAGTCCCTATGGGTTGGTGTGGCAGGAGTGATGGGCAACATGTTCCCTATGGGTGGGGTGGCAGGTGTGATGGGCAAAAGGTCCACTATGAGTGGGGGTGGCAGGAGTGATGGGCAATATAGTCCCTATGAGTTAGAAGGGCAGGAGTGCTGGGCAACATAAGCCCTATTAGTGGGGGTGGCAGGAGTGCTGGGCAACATAAGCCCTATGAGTGGGGGTGGCAGGAGTGATGAGCAACATAGTCCCTATGAGTGGGGGTGGCAGTATTGATGGGCAACATAGTCCCTATGGGTGGGGGTGGTAGGAGTGATGGGCAACAGTTCCCCTATGGGTGGGGGTGGCACGACTGATGGGCAACAGGTCCCCTGTAGGTGGGGGTGGTGGGAGTGATGGGCAACATAGTCCCTATTGGTGGGGGTGGCAGGAGTGCTGGGCAACATAGACCCTAAGGAGTGGGGGTGGCAGTAGTGATGGGCAACAGGTCCCCTATGAGTGGGGGTGCCAGGAGATCTGGGGAACATAGTCCCTATGGTTGGGGGTTGCAGGAGAGATGGGCAACAGTTCCCCTATGGGTGGGGGTGGCAGGAGTGATTGGCAACATAGTCCCAATGGGTGGGGGTGGCAGTAGTGATAGGCAACATAGTCCCTATGGGTGGGGTGGCAGGAGTGCTGGGCAACATAGTCCCTATGGGTTGGGGTGGCAGGAGTTATGGGCAACAGGTCCCCTATGGTTGGGGGTGGCAGGAGTGATGGTCAACAGGTCCCCTATGAGTGGGGGTGGCAGGAGTGATGGGCAATATAGTCCCTATGAGTGGGGGTGGCAGGATTGCTGGGTAACATAAGCCCTATGAGTGGGGGTGGCAGTACTGATGGGCAACAGGTCCCCTATGAGTGGGGTTGGCAGGAGTGCTGGACAACATAAGCCCTATGAGTGGGGGTGGAAGAAGTGATGCGCAACATAGTCACTATGAGTGGGGGGGCAGTAGTGATGGGCAACAGGTCCCCTATGAGTAAGGATGGCAGGGGTGCGGGGCAACATAGTCCCTATGGGTGGGAGTAGTGATGGACAACATAGTCCCCATGGGTGGGGGTGGCAGGAGTGATGGGCAACAGGCCCCCTATTGGTGGGGGTGGCAGGAGGGATGGGCAACATAGTCCCTATAAGTGGGGGTGGCAGTAGTGATGGGCAACAGGTCCCCTATGAGTGGGGGTGGCAGGATTGCTGGGCAACATAGTCCCTATGGGTGGGGGTGGCAGTATTGATGGGCAACATAGTCCCTATGGGTGGGGGTGGCAGGTGTGATGGACAGCAGGTCCCCTACGGGTGGGGGTGGCAGCACTGATGGGCAACAGGTCCCCTATGAGTGGGGGTGGCAGGAGTGCTGGGCAACAAAAGCCCTATGAGTGGCGGTGGCAGAAGTGAAGGGCAACATAGTACCTATGAGTGGGTTTGGGAGTAGTGATGGGCAACAGTTCCCCTATGAGTGGGGGTGGGAGGAGTGCTGAGCAACATAGGCCCTATGTGTGGCAGTAGTGATGGGCAACATAGTTCCTATGGGTGGGGGTGGCAGTAGTGATGTGCAACAGGTCCCCTATGAGTGGGGGGTGGCAGGAGTGCTGGGCAACATAGTCCCTATTGGTGGGGTGGCAGTAGGGATTGGCAACATAGACCCTATGGGTGGGGGTGGCAGATGTGATAGGCAACAGGCCCCTGTCGGTAGGGGTGGCAGGACCCATGGGCAACAGGTCCCCTATGGGTGGAGGTGGCAGGAGTGATGGGCAACATAGTCCCTATTGGTGGTGGTGGCAGGAGTGCTGGGCAACATAGTCCCTATGGGTTGGAGTGGCAGGAGTGATGGGCAATAGGTCCCCTATGGGTGGGGGTGGCAGGAGTGCTGGGCAACATAAGCCCTATGAGTGGGGGTGGCAGAAGTGATGGACAACATAGTCCCTATGAGTGGGGGTGGCAGGAGTGCTGAGCAAAATAAGCCCTTTGAGTGGGGGTGGCAGAAGTGATGGACAACATAGTCTCTATGAGTGGGGGTGGCAGGAGTGCTGAGCAACATTGTCCCTATGGGTAGGGGTGTCAGGACTGATGGGCAACAGGTCCCCTATGGGTGGGGGTGGCAGGAGTGATGGGCAACATAGTCCCTATTGGTGGGGGTGGCAGTAGTGATGGGCAACAGGTCCCCTATGAGTGGGGGTGGCAGGAGTGATGGACAATATTGTCCCTATGAGTTGGGGTGGCAGGAGTGCTGGGCAACATAAGCCCTATGAGTGAGGGTGGCAGTAGTGATTGGCAACAGTTCCCCTATGAGTGGGGGTGGCAGGAGTGCTGGGCAACATAAGACCTATGAGTGGGGGTGGCAGGAGGGATGGGCAACATGGTCCCTATGAGTGGGGGTGGCAGTAGTGATGGGCAACAGGTCCCCTATGAGAGATGGTGGCAGGAGGGCTGGGCAATAAAGTCCCTATCGGTGGCAGTAGTGATGGGCAACATCGTCCCTATGGGTGGGGGTGGCAGGAGTGATGGGCAACAGGTCCCCTATGGGTGGGGGTGGCAGGAGTGATGGGCAACATAGTTCCTATGAGTGGGGGTGGCAGTAGTGATGGGCAACAGGTCCCCTATGAGTGGGGGTGGCAGGAGATCTTTGTAACATAGTCCCTATGGTTGGGGTGGCAGGAGAGATGGGCAACAGTTCCCCTATGGGTGGGGGGGCAGGACTGATGGGCAACAGGTCCCCTATGGGTGGGGGTGGCAGGAGTGATGGGCAACATAGTCCCTATGAGTGGGGGTGGCAGTATTGATGGGCAGCATAGTCCCTATGGGTGGGGGTGGCAGTAGTGATGGGCAACAGGTCCCCTATGGGTGGGGGTTGCAATAGTGATGGGTAACAGGTTCCCTATGGGTGGGGGTTGCAGTAGTGATGGGCAACATAAGCCCTATGAGTGGGGGTGGCAGTAGTGATGGGCAACAGGTCCCCTATGAGTGGGGGTGGCAGGAGTGCTGGGTAACATAAGCCCTATGAGTGGGGGTTGCAGGAGTGCTGGGCAACATAAGCCCCATGAGTCGGGGTGGCAGAAGTGATGGGCAACATAGTCCCTATGGGTGGGGGTGGCAGGAGTGATGGGCAACAGTTCCCCTATGGGTGGGGGTGGCACGACTGATGGGCAACAGGTCCCCTGTAGGTGGGGGTGGTGGGAGTGATGGGCAACATAGTCCCTATTGGTGGGGGTGGCAGGAGTGCTGGGCAACATAGACCCTAAGGAGTGGGGTGGCAGTACTGATGGGCATCAGGTCCCCTATGAGTGGGGGTGGCAGGAGTGCTGGACAACATAGTCCCTATGGGTGGGGGTGGCAGGAGTGCTGGGCAACATAGTCTCTATGGGTTGGGGTGGCTGGAGTTATGGGCAACAGGTCCCCTATGGTTGGGGGTGGCAGGAGTGATGGTCAACAGGTCCCCTATGAGTGGGGGTGGCAGGAGTGATGGGCAATATAGTCCCTATGGGTGTCAGTAGTGATGGGCAACATAGTCCCTATGGATGGAGTGGCAGTAGTGATGGACAACAGGTCCCCTATGAGTGGGGTGTGGCAGGAGTGCTGGGCATTATAGTCCCTATTGGTGGGGTCGCAGTAGTGATTGGCAACATATACCCTATGGGTGGGGGTGGCAGATGTGATGGGCAACAGGCCCCTATGGGTAGGGGTGGCAGGACTGATGGGCAAAAGGTCCCCTATGGGTGGGGGTGGCAGGAGTGATGGGCAACTTAGTCCCTATTGGTGGGGATGGCAGTAGTGATGGGCAACATAGTCCCTATGGGTGGGGGTAGCAGGAGTGCTGGGCAACATAGTCCCTATGGGTTCGGGTGGCAGGAGTGATGGGCAACAGGTCCCCTACGGGTGGGGGTGGCAGGTGTGATGGGCAACAGGTCCCCTATGAGTGGGGGTGCCAGAAGTGATTGGCAACAGGTCCCCTATAAGTGGGGGTGGCAGGAGTGGTGGGCAACATAAGCCCTATGAGTGGGGGTGGCAGGAGTGATGGGCAACATGGTCCCTATGAGTGGAAGTGGCAGTAGTGATGGGCAACAGGTCCCCTATGAGAGGTGGTGGCAGGAGTGCTGGGCAACAAAGTCCCTATCGGTGGCAGTAGTGATGGGCAACATCGTCCCTATGGGTGGGGGTGGCAGGAGTGTATAGGGCAATAGGTCCCCTATGGGTGGGGGTGGCAGGAGTGATGGGCAACATAGTTCCTATGAGTGGGGGTGGCAGTAGTGAAGGGCAACAGGTCCCCTGTGAGTGGGGGTGGGTGGCAGGAGATCTGGGCAACATAGTCCCTATGGTTGGGGGTGACAGGAGAGATGGGCAACAGTTCCCCTATGGGTGGGGGTGGCAGGACTGATGGACAACAGGTCCCCTATGGGTGGGGGTGGCAGGACTGATTGGCATCATAGTCCCTATGGGTATGGGAGGCAGTAGTGATAGGCAACATAGTCCCTATGGGTGGGGGTGGCAGGAGTGCTGTGCAACATAGTCCCTATGTTTTGGGGCGGCAGGATTTATGGGCAACAGGTCCCCTATGGTTGGGGGTGGCAGGAGTGATGGGCAATATAGTCCCTATGAGTGGGGGTGGCAGGATTGCTGGGCAACATAAGCCCTATGAGTGAGGGTGGCAGTACTGATGGGCAACAGGTCCCCTATGAGTGGGGTTGGCAGGAGTGCGGGGCAACATAAGCCCTATAAGTGGGGGTGGAAGAAGTGATGGGCAACATAGTCCCTATGAGTGGAGGGGGCAGTAGTGATGGGCAACAGGTCCCCTATGAGTAGGGATGGCAGGAGTGCTGGGCAACAGAGTCCCTATGGGCGGGAGTAGTGATGGTCAACATAGTCCCTATGGGTGGGGGTGGCAGGAGTGATGGGCAATATAGTCCCTATGAGTGGGGGTGGCAGTAGTGATGGGCAACAGGTCCCCTATGAGTGGGGGTGACAGGAGTGCTGGGCAACATAATCCCTATGGGTGGGGGTGGCAGTAGTGATGGGCAACACAGTCCCTATAGGTGGGGGTGGCAGGAGTGATGGACAGCAGGTCCACTATGGGTGGGGATGGCAGCACTGATGGGCAACAGGTCCCCTATGTGTGGGGGTGGCAGGAGTGGTGAGTGACAGGTGCCCTATAAGTAGGGGTGGCATGAGAGATGGGCAACATAGTCCCTATGAGTGGGTGTGGCATCGAGTGCTGGGCAATTTAAGCCCTATGAGTTGGGGTGGCAGTACTGATGGGCAACAGGTCCCCTATGAGTGGGGGTGGCAGGAGTGCTGGGCAACATAAGCCCTATGAGTGGGGGTGGCTTGAGTGATGGGCAACATAGTCCCTATGAGTAGGGGTGGCAGTAGTTTTGGGCAACAGGTTCCCTATGAGTGGGGGTGGCAGGAGTGCTGGGCAACATAGTCCCTATGGGTGGGGGTGGCAGTAGTGATGTGCAACATAGCCCGAATGGGTGGGCGTGGCAGGAGTGATGGGCAACAGGTCCCCTATAGGTGGGGGTGGCAGGAGCGATGGGCAACATAGTCCATATGAGTGGAGGTGGCAGTAGTGATGGGCAACATCGTCCCTATGGGTGGGGGTGGTAGAAGTGATGGGCAACATAAGCCCTATGAGTGGGGGTGGCAGTAGTGACGGGTAACAGGTCCCCTATGAGTGGGTGTGGCAGGAGTGCTGACAACATAAGCCCTATGAGTGGGGGTGGCAGGAGTAATGGGCAACAGGTCCCCTATCATTGGGGGTGGCAGGAGTGATGGGCAACATAGTCCCTATGAGTGGGGGTGGCAGGAGTGCTGGGCAACATAAGCCCTATAAGTGGGGGTGGCAGTAGTGATGGGCAACAGGCCCCCTATGAGTGGGGGTGGCAGGAGTGCTGGGCAACATAAGCCCTATGAGTGGGGGTGACAGAAGTGATGGGCAACATAGTCCCTATGAGTGGGGGTGGGAGTAGTGATGGGCAACAGGTCCCCTATGAGTGGGGGTGGCAGGAGTGCTGAGCAACATAGTCCCTATGGGTGGCAGTAGTGATGGGCAACATAGTCCCTATGGGTGGGGGTGGCAGTAGTGATGGTCAACAGGTCCCCTATGAGTGGGGGGTGGCAGGAGTGCTGGGCAACATAGTCCCTATTGGTGGGGGTGGCAGTAGGGATTGGCAACATAGACCCTATGGGTGGGGGTGGCAGATGTGATGGGCAAGAGGCCCGTAGGGGTGGCAGGACTGATGGGCAACAGGTCCCCTATGGGTGGGGGTGGCAGGAGTGATGGACAACATAGTCCCTATTGGTGGGGGTGGCAGTAGTGATGGACAACATAGTCCCTATGGGTGGGGGTAGCAGGAGTGCTGGGCAACATAGTCCCTATGGGTTGGGGTGGCAGGAGTGCTGGATAACATAAGCCCTATGCGTGGGGGTGGCCGTAGTGATTGGCAACAGGTCCCCTATGAGTGGGTGTGGCAGGAGTGCTGGATAACATAAGCCCTATGCGTGGGGGTGGCCGTAGTGATTGGCAACAGGTCCCCTATGAGTGGGTGTGGCAGGAGTGCTGGGTAACATAAGCCCTATGCGTGGGGGTGGCAGTAGTGATTGGCAACAGGTCCCCTATGAGTGGGGGTGGCAGGAGTGCTGGGCAACATAAGCCCTATGAGTGGGGGTGGCAGGAGTGATGGGCAACATGGTCCCTATGAGTGGGGGTGGCAGTAGTGATGGGCAACAGGTCCCCTATGAGAGGTGGTGGCAGGAGTGCTGGGCAACAAAGTCCCTATCAGTTGCAGTAGTGATGGGCAACATCTTCCCTATGGGTGAGGGTGGCAGGAGTGATGGGCAACAGATCCCCTATGGGTGTGGGTGGCAGAAGTGATGGGCAACATAGTTCCTATGAGTGGGGGTGGCAGTAGTGATGGGCAACAGGTCCCCTATGAGTGGGGGTGGCAGGAGATCTGGGCAACATAGTCCCTATGGTTGGGGGTGGAAGAAGAGATTGGCAACAGTTCCCCTATGGGTGGGGGTGGCAGGACTGATGGGCAACAGGTCCCCAATGGGTGGGGGTGGCAGGAGTGATTGGCATCATAGTGCCTATGGGTGGGGGTGGCAGTAGTGATAGGCAACATAGTCCCTATGGGTGCGAGTGGCAGGAGTGATGGGCAACATAGTCCCTATGGTTGGGGTGGCAGGAGTTATGGGCAACAGGTCCCCTATGGTTGGGAGTGGCAGGAGTGATGGTCAACAGGTTCCCTATGAGTGGGGGTGGCAGGAGTGATGGGCAAGATATTCCCTATGAGTGGGGGTGGCAGGATTGCTGGGCAACATAAGCCCTATGAGTGGGGTTGGCAGTACTGATGGGCAACAGGTTCCCTATGAGTGGGGTTGGCAGGAGTGCTGGGCAACATAAGCCCTATGAGTGGGTGTGGAAGAAGTGATGGGCAACATAGTCCTTATGAGTGTTGGGGGCAGTAGTGATGGGCAACAGGTCCCCTATGAGTAGGGATGGCAGGAGTGCTGGGCAACATAGTCCCTATGGGTGGGAGTAGTGATGGACAACATAGTCCCTATGGGTGTTGGTGGTAGGAGTGATGGGCAACAGGTCCCCTATGGGTGGGGATGGCAGGCGTGATGTGCAACATAGTCCCTATGAGTGGGGTTGGCAGTAGTGATGGGCAACAGGTCCCCTTTGAGTGGGGGTGGCAGGAGTGCTAGGCAACATAGTCCCTATGGGTGGGGGTGGCAGGAGTGATGGACAGCAGGTCCCCTATGGGTGGGGGTGGCAGCACTGATGGGCAACAGGTCCCCTATGTGTGGGGTGGCAGGAGTGATGAGCAACAGGTCCCCTATAAGTAGGGGTGGCATGAGTGAGGGGCAAAATAGTCCCTATGAGTGGGGGTGGCAGGAGTGCTGGGCAACATAAGCCCTTTGAGTGGGGGTGGCAGAAGTGATGGACAACATAGTCTCTATGAGTGGGGGTGGCAGGAGTGCTGAGCAACATTGTCCCTATGGGTAGGGGTGGCAGGACTGATGGGCAACAGGTCCCCTATGGGTGGGGGTGGCAGGAGTGATGGGCAACATAGTCCCTATTGGTGGGGGTGGCAGTAGTGATGGGCAACAGGTCCCCTATGAGTGGGGGTGGCAGGAGTGATGGACAATATTGTCCCTATGAGTTGGGGTGGCAGGAGTGCTGGGCAACATAAGCCCTATGAGTGAGGGTGGCAGTAGTGATTGGCAACAGTTCCCCTATGAGTGGGGGTGGCAGGAGTGCTGGGCAACATAAGACCTATGAGTGGGGGTGGCAGGAGGGATGGGCAACATGGTCCCTATGAGTGGGGGTGGCAGTAGTGATGGGCAACAGGTCCCCTATGAGAGATGGTGGCAGGAGGGCTGGGCAATAAAGTCCCTATCGGTGGCAGTAGTGATGGGCAACATCGTCCCTATGGGTGGGGGTGGCAGGAGTGATGGGCAACAGGTCCCCTATGGGTGGGGGTGGCAGGAGTGATGGGCAACATAGTTCCTATGAGTGGGGGTGGTAGTAGTGATGGGCAACAGGTCCCCTATGAGTGGGGGTGGCAGGAGATCTTTGTAACATAGTCCCTATGGTTGGGGTGGCAGGAGAGATGGGCAACAGTTCCCCTATGGGTGGGGGGGCAGGACTGATGGGCAACAGGTCCCCTATGGGTGGGGGTGGCAGGAGTGATTGGCAACATAGTCCCTATGGGTGGGGGTGGCAGTAGTAATGGGCAACAGGTCCCCTATGGGTGGGGGTTGCAATAGTGATGGGTAACAGGTTCCCTATGGGTGGGGGTTGCAGTAGTGATGGGCAACATAAGCCCTATGAGTGGGGGTGGCAGTAGTGATGGGCAACAGGTCCCCTATTAGTGGGGGTGGCAGGAGTGCTGGGTAACATAAGCCCTATGAGTGGGGGTTGCAGGAGTGCTGGGCAACATAGGGCGCCATGAGTCGGGGTGGCAGAAGTGATGGGCAACATAGTCCCTATGAGTGGGGGTGGCAGTATTGATGGGCAACATAGTCCCTATGGGTGGGGGTGGCAGGAGTGATGGGCAACAGTTACCCTATGGGTAGGGGTGGCACGACTGATGGGCAACAGGTCCCCTGTAGGTGGGGGTGGTGGGAGTGATGGGCAACATAGTCCCTATTGGTGGGGGTGGCAGGAGTGCTGGGCAACATAGACCCTAAGGAGTGGGGTGGCAGTACTGATGGGCATCAGGTCCCCTATGAGTGGGGGTGGCAGGAGTGCTGGACAACATAGTCCCTATGGGTGGGGGTGGCAGGAGTGCTGGGCAACATAGTCTCTATGGGTTGGGGTGGCAGGAGTTATGGGCAACAGGTCCCCTATGGTTGGGGGTGGCAGGAGTGATGGTCAACAGGTCCCCTATGAGTGGGGGTGGCAGGAGTGATGGGCAATATAGTCCCTATGGGTGTCAGTAGTGATGGGCAACATAGTCCCTATGGGTGGAGTGGCAGTAGTGATGGACAACAGGTCCCCTATGAGTGGGGCGTGGCAGGAGTGCTGGGCATTATAGTCCTTATTGGTGGGGTCGCAGTAGTGATTGGCAACATATACCCTATGGGTGGGGGTGGCAGGAGTGATGGGCAACTTAGTCCCTATTGGTGGGGATGGCAGTAGTGATGGGCAACATAGTCCCTATGGGTGGGGGTAGCGGGAGTGCTGGGCAACATAGTCCCTATGGGTTCGGGTGGCAGGAGTGATGGGCAACAGGTCCCCTATGGGTGGGGGTGGCAGGTGTGATGGGCAACAGGTCCCCTATGAGTGAGGGTGCCAGAAGTGATTGGCAACAGGTCCCCTATAAGTGGGGGTGGCAGGAGTGGTGGGCAACATAAGCCCTATGAGTGGGGGTGGCAGGAGTGATGGGCAACATGGTCCCTATGAGTGGAGGTGGCAGTAGTGATGGGCAACAGGTCCCCTATGAGAGGTGGTGGCAGGAGTGCTGGGCAACAAAGTCCCTATCGGTGGCAGTAGTGATGAGCAACATCGTCCCTATGGGTGGGGGTGGCAGGAGTGTATAGGGCAACAGGTCCCCTATGGGTGGGGGTGGCAGGAGTGATGGGCAACATAGTTCCTATGAGTGGGGGTGGCAGTAGTGAAGGGCAACAGGTCCCCTGTGAGTGGGGGTGGGTGGCAGGAGATCTGGGCAACATAGTCCCTATGGTTGGGGGTGACAGGAGAGATGGGCAACAGTTCCCCTATGGGTGGGGGTGGCAGGACGGATGGACAGCAGGTCCCCTATGGGTGGGGGTGGCAGGACTGATTGGCATCATAGTCCCTATGGGTATGGGAGGCAGTAGTGATAGGCAACATAGTCCCTATGGGTGGGGGTGGCAGGAGTGCTGTGCAACATAGTCCCTATGAGTGGTGGTGGCAGGATTGCTGGGCAACATAAGCCCTATGAGTGAGGGTGGCAGTACTGAAGGGCAACAGGTCCCCTATGAGTGGGGTTGGCAGGAGTGTGGGGCAACATAAGCCCTATAAGTGGGGGTGGAAGAAGTGATGGGCAACATAGTCCCTATGAGTGGAGGGGGCAGTAGTGATGGGCAACAGGTCCCCTATGAGTAGGGATGGCAGGAGTGCTGGGCAACAGAGTCCCTATGGGCGGGAGTAGTGATGGTCAACATAGTCCCTATGGGTGGGGGTGGCAGGAGTGATGGGCAATATAGTCCCTATGAGTGGGGGTGGCAGTAGTGATGGGCAACAGGTCCCCTATGAGTGGGGGTGGCAGGAGTGCTGGGCAACATGGTCCCTATGGGTGGGGTTGGCAGTAGTGATGGGCAACACAGTCCCTATAGGTGGGGGTGGCAGGAGTGATGGACAGCAGGTCCCCTATGGGTGGGGATGGCAGCACTGATGGGCAACAGGTCCCCTATGTGTGGGTGTGGCATCGAGTGCTGGGCAATTTAAGCCCTATGAGTTGGGATGGACAACATAGTCCCTATCGGTGTGGGTAGCAGGAGTGCTGGGCAACATAGTCCCTATGGGTTGGGGTGGCAGGAGTGCTGGGTAACATAAGCCCGATGCGTGGGGGTGGCCGTAGTGATTGGCAACAGGTCCCCTATGAGTGGGTGTGGCAGGAGTGCTGGGCAACATAAGCCCTATGAGTGGGGGTGGCAGGAGTGATGGACAACATGGTCCCTATGAGTGGGGGTGGCAGTAGTGATGGACAACAGGTCCCTTATGAGAGGTGGTGGCAGGAGTGCTGGGCAACAAAGTCCCTATCAGTGGCAGTAGTGATGGGCAACATCTTCCCTATGGGTGAGGGTGGCAGGAGTGATGGGCAACAGGTCCCCTATGGGTGTGGGTGGCAGAAGTGATGGGCAACATAGTTCCTATGAGTGGGGGTGGCAGTAGTGATGGGCAACTGGTCCCCTATGCGTGGGGGTGGCAGGAGATCTGGGCAACATAGTCCCTATGGTTGGGGGTGGAAGAAGAGATTGGCAACAGTTCCCCCATAGGTGGGGGTGGCAGGACTGATGGGCAACAGGTCCCCAATGGGTGGGGGTGGCAGGAGTGATTGGCATCATAGTGCCTATGGGTGGGGGTGGCAGTAGTGATAGGCAACATAGTCCCTATGGGTGCGAGTGGCAGGAGTGATGGGCAACATAGTCCCTATGGTTGGGGTGGCAGGAGTTATGGGCAACAGGTCCCCTATGGTTGGGAGTGGCAGGAGTGATGGTCAACAGGTTCCCTATGAGTGGGGGTGGCAGGAGTGATGGGCAAGATATTCCCTATGAGTGGGGGTTGCAGGATTGCTGGGCAACATAAGCCCTATGAGTGGGGTTGGCAGTACTGATGGGCAACAGGTTCCCTATGAGTGGGGTTGGCAGGAGTGCTGGGCAACATAAGCCCTATGAGTGGGTGTGGAAGAAGTGATGGGCAACATAGTCCTTATGAGTGTTGGGGGCAGTAGTGATGGGCAACAGGTCCCCTATGAGTAGGGATGGCAGGAGTGCTGGGCAACATAGTCCCTATGGGTGGGAGTAGTGATGGACAACATAGTCCCTATGGGTGTTGGTGGTAGGAGTGATGGGCAACAGGTCCCCTATGGGTGTGGATGGCAGGCGTGATGGGCAACATAGTCCCTATGAGTGGGGTTGGCAGTAGTGATGGGCAACAGGTCCCCTTTGAGTGGGGGTGGCAGGAGTGCTAGGCAACATAGTCCCTATGGGTGGGGGTGGCAGGAGTGATGGACAGCAGGTCCCCTATGGGTGGGGGTGGCAGCACTGATGGGCAACAGGTCCCCTATGTGTGGGGTGGCAGGAGTGATGAGCAACAGGTCCTCTATAAGTAGGGGTGGCATGAGTGAGGGGCAAAATAGTCCCTATGAGTGGGGGTGGCAGGAGTGCTGGGCAACATAAGCCCTTTGAGTGGGGGTGGCAGAAGTGATGGACAACATAGTCTCTATGAGTGGGGGTGGCAGGAGTGCTGAGCAACATTGTCCCTATGGGTAGGGGTGGCAGGACTGATGGGCAACATAGTCCCTATTGGTGGGGGTGGCAGTAGTGATGGGCAGCAGGTCCCCTATGAGTGGGGGTGGCAGGAGTGATGGACAATATTGTCCCTATGAGTTGGGGTGGCAGGAGTGCTGGGCAACATAAGCCCTATGAGTGAGGGTGGCAGTAGTGATTGGCAACAGTTCCCCTATGAGTGGGGGTGGCAGGAGTGCTGGGCAACATAAGACCTATGAGTGGGGGTGGCAGGAGGGATGGGCAACATGGTCCCTATGAGTGGGGGTGGCAGTAGTGATGGGCAACAGGTCCCCTATGAGAGATGGTGGCAGGAGGGCTGGGCAATAAAGTCCCTATCGGTGGCAGTAGTGATGGGCAACATCGTCCCTATGGGTGGGGGTGGCAGGAGTGATGGGCAACAGGTCCCCTATGGGTGGGGGTGGCAGGAGTGATGGGCAACATAGTTCCTATGAGTGGGGGCGGCAGTAGTGATGGGCAACAGGTCCCCTATGAGTGTGGGTGGCAGGAGATCTTTGTAACATAGTCCCTATGGTTGGGGGTGGCAGGAGAGATGGGCAACAGTTCCCCTATGGGTGGGGGGGCAGGACTGATGGGCAACAGGTCCCCTATGGGTGGGGGTGGCAGGAGTGATTGGCAACATAGTCCCTATGGGTGGGCGTGGCAGTAGTGATGGGCAACAGGTCCCCTATGGGTGGGGGTTGCAATAGTGATGGGTAACAGGTTCCCTATGGGTGGGGGTTGCAGTAGTGATGGGCAACATAAGCCCTATGAGTGGGGGTGGCAGTAGTGATGGGCAACAGATCCCCTATGAGTGGGGGTGGCAGGAGTGCTGGGTAACATAAGCCCTATGAGTGGGGGTTGCAGGAGTGCTGGGCAACATAAGCCCCATGAGTCGGGGTGGCAGAAGTGATGGGCAACATAGTCCCTATGAGTGGGGGTGGCAGTATTGATGGGCAACATAGTCCCTATGGGTGAGGGTGGCAGGAGTGATGGGCAACAGTTCCCCTATGGGTGGGGGTGGCACGACTGATGGGCAACAGGTCCCCTGTAGGTGGGGGTGGTGGGAGTGAAGGGCAACATAGTCCCTATTGGTGGGGGTGGCAGGAGTGCTGGGCAACATAGACCCTAAGGAGTGGGGTAGCAGTACTGATGGGCATCAGGTCCCCTATGAGTGGGGGTGGCAGGAGTGCTGGACAACATAGTCCCTATGGGTGGGGGTGGCAGGAGTGCTGGGCAACATAGTCTCTATGGGTTGGGGTGGCAGGAGTTATGGGCAACAGGTCCCCTATGGTTGGGGGTGGCAGGAGTGATGGTCAACAGGTCCCCTATGAGTGGGGGTGGCAGGAGTGATGGGCAATATAGTCCCTATGGGTGTCAGTAGTGATGGGCAACATAGTCCCTATGGGTGGAGTGGCAGTAGTGATGGACAACAGGAGTGCTGGGCATTATAGTCCCTATTGGTGGGGTCACAGTAGTGATTGGCAACATATACCCTATGGGTGGGGGTGGCAGATGTGATGGGCAACAGGCCCCTCTGGGTTGGGGTGGCAGGACTGATGGGCAAAAGGTCCCCTATGGGTGGGGGTGGCAGGAGTGATGGGCAACTTAGTCCCTATTGGTGGGGATGGCAGTAGTGATGGGCAACATAGTCCCTATGGGTGGGGGTAGCAGGAGTGCTGGGCAACATAGTCCCTATGGGTTCGGGTGGCAGGAGTGATGGGCAACAGGTCCCCTATGGGTGGGGGTGGCAGGTGTGATGGGCAACAGGTCCCCTATGAGTGGGGGTGCCAGAAGTGATTGGCAACAGGTCCCCTATAAGTGGGGGTGGCAGGAGTGGTGGGCAACATAAGCCCTATGAGTGGGGGTGGCAGGAGTGATGGGCAACATGGTCCCTATGAGTGGAAGTGGCAGTAGTGATGGGCAACAGGTCCCCTATGAGAGGTGGTGGCAGGAGTGCTGGGCAACAAAGTCCCTATCGGTGGCAGTAGTGATGGGCAACATCGTCCCTATGGGTGGTGGTGGCAGGAGTGTATAGGGCAACAGGTCCCCTATGGGTGGGGGTGGCAGGAGTGATGGGCAACATAGTTCCTATGAGTGGGGGTGGCAGTAGTTTAGGGCAACAGGTCACCTGTGAGTGGGGGTGGGTGGCAGGAGATCTGGGCAACATAGTCCCTATGGTTGGGGGTGACAGGAGAGATGGGCAACAGTTCCCCTATGGGTGGGGGTGGCAGGACTGATGGACAACAGGTCCCCTATGGGTATGGGAGGCAGTAGTGATAGGCAACATAGTCCCTATGGGTGGGGGTGGCAGGAGTGCTGTGCAACATAGTCCCTATGTTTTGGGGCGGCAGGATTTATGGGCAACAGGTCCCCTATGGTTGGGGGTGGCAGGAGTGATGGGCAATATAGTCCCTATGAGTGGGGGTGGCAGGATTGCTGGGCAACATAAGCCCTATGAGTGAGGGTGGCAGTACTGATGGGCAACAGGTCCCCTATGAGTGGGGTTGGCAGGAGTGCGGGGCAACATAAGCCCTATAAGTGGGGGTGGAAGAAGTGATGGGCAACATAGTCCCTATGAGTGGAGGGGGCAGTAGTGATGGGCAACAGGTCCCCTATGAGTAGGGATGGCAGGAGTGCTGGGCAACAGAGTCCCTATGGGCGGGAGTAGTGATGGTCAACATAGTCCCTATGGGTGGGGGTGGCAGGAGTGATGGGCAATATAGTCCCTATGAGTGGGGGTGGCAGTAGTGATGGGCAACAGGTCCCCTATGAGTGGGGGTGGCAGGAGTGCTGGGAAACATAGTCCCTATGAATGGGGGTGGCAGTAGTGATGGGCAACAGTTCCCCTATGAGTGGGGGTGGCAGGAGTGATGGGCAACATAGTCACTATGGGTGGGGGTGGCAGTAGTGATGGGCAGCAGGTCCCCTATGGGTGGAGGAGGCAGTAGTGATGGGCAACAGGTCCCCTATGAGTGGGGCTGGCAGGAGTGATGGGCAACATTAGCCCTATGAGTGGGGGTGGAAGGAGTAATGGGCAACAGGTCCCCTATGAGTGGGGGTGGCAGGAGTGATGGGCAACATAGTTCCTATGAGTGGGGGTGGCAGGAGTGCTGGGCAACGACATCCCTATGAGTGGGGGTGGCAGTAGTGATGGGCAACATGTCCCCTATGAGTGGGGGTGGCAGGAGTGCTGGGCAACAAAAGCCCTATGAGTGGGGGTGGCAGAAGTGATGGGCAACATAGTCCCTATGAGTGGGGGGGAGTAGTGATGGGAAACAGGTCCCCTATGTGTCGGGGTGGCAGGAGTGCTGGGCAACATAGTCCATGTGGGTGACAGTAGTGATGGGCAACATAGTCCCTATGGGTGGGGGTGGCAGGAGTGATGGGAAACAGGTCCTCTATGGCTGGTTGTGGCAGGAGTGATGGGCATCTTAGTCCTTATGGGTGGGGGTGGCAGTAGTGATGGGCAACATAGTCCTTATGGGTGGGGGTAGCAGGAGTGCTGGGCAACATAGTCCCTATGGGTTGGGGTGGCAGGAGTGATGGGCAACAGGTCCCCTATGGGTGGTGTAGAAGATTGGCATCAACTGCATAGTTGCCCCCAACTTTTTGCTGATGATTTGACTGTTTTTTTACTCTAGCCAGGCTGCGGCCCTGTTATCCAGGACCGCAGCCTATCTGCTTCATCTCTAAACTGATGTGAGTACCCTAGGTACATACCAATTGGATACTGAGGACACCCTATGAGCCCCTTGTAGATGGTACCCTAGGTACCCAGGGCATGGGTCCCTCAGAGGCCTACCAGGGGCTGAAGCACGTATTGTGCCACCCCTGGGACAGCCATACAAACTGACACCACCAGACCACTACTGTAGTCTGGGTAAGGTGGTGCTTGCACCCCTTACAGGGATATAGGTATCCTGTATCCCACTTAAATACAAGACATACATTCTCATAGGTCACCCCTAAGGCAGGCCTTGCTAATCCTACAAGGCAGGGTGCTGAGATATGTGTGAGGGGGAACCCCTACCTGAGTAGGGCCCCTCTGCAACTTTCATAGCAATGAATGCAAGGTTGTTTGTAGTGCAGCCATACCATATACTCTTAAGCGCATTATAATCAATCGCTATAGCATGCTAAATTGAGAATGGCTGCACAGAACCATGTCGTGTTTGGTGTCAAACATCTTTGAATCATACCCCCAATCCAGTCATTGGAGAGAGGGCATGATTCCACCCTGCTAGTAGGGTGATATGGTAAAAGCGGTTGATTTTAGACACTGTTGGACTTGGCCCTTCTGGCAGGTTCACCCCTAAACTTTTCGCTTTTACTGGTGACCTGGTGGTAGTGATTTTTGGTTTCTGTGCACTTTCCCTGTGTCCCAGAGTAAAGTGCGTGCGCACTCTGAGTGCATGTGGTGAGATAGGCCTGCCCTCCCATAGGTGTGCAGGCTCGAGTTTGGAATGTGCGGACTCGTGTGATAGAATGCTTCGCAATGATGTATAATGCGTGATTATGTCATGTGCGGAAGTGCCACTTCTAGGAGTTGGCATATTAGTGTAAAATGTGTCTGGCGTGTGATTGGCTGGAGCTGGCTGGTGGGCCTGGCTCCAGGAGTCTGGGTGGGTCTGCCCCAGTGGTGAGTGTGAGATTAGCATGCTGATGGCTGGGGAGGAGTGCACCTTGGACCTGAATAGGGCAGGGCTTTCCCTACACAATGCTGGCTCCACCCCCTGTGGTGCGACTGATGACCCTAGCCCTGCCAGTGAATAGAGTGAGGGGCTGAGCAC
Source organism: Triturus cristatus (assembly GCF_964204655.1). Lineage (NCBI taxonomy): Eukaryota > Metazoa > Chordata > Amphibia > Caudata > Salamandridae > Triturus > Triturus cristatus. Next base: position 642,523,763 of record NC_140581.1, on the reverse strand, counting down.
ATCAAGGGTGCTCCCCAACCAGCTGCGACTGGTTTTCCCCCTCACCCTGAACCAAGAATAAAGGGAAAAGGTGTATAAGAAGGGGCTGTGTACCCTTGCAATTTGTTCTCTTCCAGGATCCTGCCTGAGGGGGCTGCTGCTGTTGCTGGGCCAGAGGACCGCCACTTGGACTACATCCCTGCCTGGAGGCCCAGTGAGCTGGCTCTGGGCCCAGCCTTGCCCCCCCCCGCCTTGCTGCATACAGAGGAGAACTTTGCTGGACTTTCTTTCTCCCCTAAGCGCCTGGAAGCGCTTTTATTTCACTTATAGCGCTAGGAGCCCTTTATTTGTGGCCCCAGCATCGAGAAGTGCTTTCCCCGAAGAGCGCCGTCATTGTGGCCAGCAGCGCTACGATAATTCACGGGGGGAACCCCGACGTAGGGATTCCCCCGTGATGGCTGAGATTGAGCGGGAGCCCACCCCGCTAATTATTCCGTGCACTACGCGGGTGCCTACCCCGCTTATTTAATTATTTAGTTGGCGGGTGCCCACCCCGCTTATTTGTGTTGATTATGAGGGAGCCTACCCCTCTTACGGCCAGAGAATCACCGCCGCGGCCGGGGAAGCCCAGGAAGTCAGGCAGCACTGACTGGGACGTGGGCGTGGCTTACACAGGAAGTGGACGGGAGCCCACCCCGCGCTCCTGCGACAGAGACCCGGAAGAGAGGAGGACTGCTGAAGACGGCGGGGCCCCGAGGCACATTGTCGGTGCCTGCCCAGCCGCGAGAAAGCCGTCCTGCCGCCTGAGCCTCCCCAGCGGAGGGGAAGCCCCAAAGGAGAAGAGCCCGTCGACCGCAGGAGTTCCCAGAGAGCTGCCCGGTAAGTGGTGAAGGGCTGGGCGACTCCGTGCGGGTATTAGGTGCCGGTCCCAGACCTGTCTATTTCCTAGAGTCTAAGAGGCTCCAACGACGGGGCCTTGGTTGCTTTAGAGCCTGTAAGGCTCCAACATCGGGGGCAGTGTCCTTGAGCCCCCGAGAGGCTCCAACGCGGGCAGAGCATTGTTTGCACAGAGCGCGAGTGCGCTCCAACAGAGAGGGGCATCTGTTTTCTGATCAGAGCGGCCCCTGAAGGCAGCTGGCCGCTCCAACGTTGGTCCCCACATTTATTCAGAGCCCACAAGGCTCCCACGCTTTTGGGGGCACATTTGTTTGAGAGCCCCAAAGCCCCCCCCCCCCCCGTTAAGCGGGCATACTTCCTGGCCCATTGTGCAAGAGCCTAAAGAGGCTCCAATGAGAAGTGCAATCTCTGTCTTAGAGCGCTAGGCCGCTCCACGTTACGGGGGCAGATTGTTTGCTTAAAGTCTGTGAGGCTCCCACGTTGGCCCTATCATATTTGTTTCAGAGCCTAGAAGGCTCTAACGGCTGACATACTTGTGTTCAAGGCACAGTGGTGCCCAAGTTCAGTTCCCCAGCTGCCCAGCACTTCGTGGGCAGCTGCAACGTTTAGGTTGTGGCCTTTGCGCTTTGGCTTGCGCAGCCTTTCCCTGACTCTGCTGGACAAAGGGCGTTTGAGCCCCTGATAGGCCAGGTTGGCCTGGGGACAGTTTTGCTGTGTTGTGCCCTCCCCTAGGGTACCTGGTGATTTTTACATATGTACTTTTGCACCTGCGCAATGCCTTTGTGCTTTGTTTATTGCTAGCTGTACCTATGCGTAGGAGAGGGCTTTTCCTAGTGTAGGTTATGCTGATGTGTTCATGATTCCCTGCGTAATATTTTCCTAACGTGGTTAGGGTTGCGTAGGTGGTACTTACCTGTTACCAGTGATTACTGGTTGTGCGCTACATGTTCTAATTGGTGCTACAGTGATTGTATGTGCTATGTTCTAAAAGTGTTATTCCTACCAAGTGCTAGTTCTAAAAGTGCTAATTCCTGACAGTGGTCCATATGGCCCTGTCCCCTGTACATATAATCCCTTGTAAAATTCTGCCCAGTGCCAGTTGGCACAGTGTAAATTGTGTGAATATTATCTAATGTGTTTGGTATAATACAAAGGCTATTTTTATATAATACCTTGTGTGGAGTTTCCTTTGTGGTGGGCCTTGGGTGTTGTTGCTGGGTGCGCGCGCAAACGCTTTACACATCGCCTCCGGGATGAGCCTGACTGCTCGTGCCAAGCTACCAAGGGGGTGAGCAGGGGTTATCTTTGGCGTGTAACTCCCCAGCCCTGACTAGAGTGGTGGTTTCTGCCTGGCTTTGGCACAAGACCTAGCCAACCAGAAATCCCATTTCTAACAGACATCAATTTAAAAGAGCACACATAGTACAAAATGGATGCTACCCGCCACCCACACGATTCTGGCTGCCTGTTGTTGGGCAGAACGCCAGCCACGGTAGCTGGACAATAGGGATCTTGTTGCAGGGAGGTGTCCTCACCTCCCCAGACAGACTATGGGGATCGGAACTTGATGGGTGCACCTTAGGATGTCTTTCAAACTTGCACGTAGGCTTCTCCAGTGCCTACTTCTGCATACACCGGCTCAGACCGGTTCAGGGGCATCCTGTCCCCTGCCCCGGCGGGAAACACACAAAGGGGAGAGAGTGTAGCCACCCTTTCCGGCCTGAACTTCCATTGGTGGGCTCTGATTTAGACACTCCCCTAATCCCTGGATAAAGGTGGGGGCAGGGTCCCCAGAGCTCAGATAATCTTGGACGAGAACTCTGATTCAAAGACTTGAATCTTCGACGAGCTGCCGCTCAGCTGACGGAAGAAATCTCCCTTGGGGTAAAGGAGTTACCCCCCTGCTTGGCAGGCACCTGAAACACTGCAAGTGACCCAGTTGGAACTCTGCTGCTCCTACAGACATCGAAGACTTCTGCCTACCCTGAGGTGGGTTCCCAAGAATCCCAGAGGCCAGTGAGTGTGCACAGCAAGGCTGAGCACCGTGGACCCCGTGGGTGCTGAGATACCCAATACCCCAGGACACCAGACACCTCTTGCCCAGCACATGAACCCGACGAGTGGGGAAGTTGTGCTTTGGCTCATCATTGAGCCAACCTCTCAGCATCACCTGTGCCAAAGATCGATGCCCCAGCCCACACCGGCGACCCGTGGGTGCATCTTTACGCACTCCAAATTGCTGCCTCCTGCAGTCCCTTGTCTCTCGACTTGTGGGCCCTGGCAGAGGTCAAAATTTACTTTCAAGGGCTCCCCTGGTTGCTCCAGACCTGCTCTACAGTCTCCTTGCTGGAGACCTCGCTCAGAACTCATGGGTCTGCACCGTAGCTGTTTCTAGATCCTTGCGTGGGTTGCGGTTGCCAAGGCTTAGTAGATCCAATCCGGACACTAACACTACAGCGGCCTTCATCCTTCGTGGGACAGTTGCCCTCCAGAAGCTGGCCTTACTTGAAGCCTCCTGGACCCTGTGGCTGCTGATCCAAGCTACCCGTCTTCAACCTGGAAGCACCCGACATTGAAGGGATCTTTCTCCTAAGGCCCCTGGTCACTGGCTAGTGACCCAGACTCTGCCCCCTCTGTTTTCAGGTCCTTTCCAACAAGATCTACATCTTCAATCTGCACGACATCGACGACACTCCTCGCCAGCAGCAGTTCTTCATGTTTTTCCATAGAAAACAAGACATCGACCCGACACTGAAAACGACCTATGCACCCGGCTTCCTTGGGGCAGGTAACAGTGGTACCTCGGTACTATCGTGGGTGTGGGCCCTCCAAGAGCTTAACTTAAAACTCCTGAACTTGAACTCCTACTAGAAGTGTCTAGAGTCTTGCATTTTCCAACCGCAACATTTCCCATAGGCTTTAACAGGGATCCCGACTGTAGTTTAAACACTGCACACGCTCCCCATGGGTCCCCTTCCTCACTACCTTGGGTGGTTTCGTAAGGGTCCAGCGATCCTAAGTGCCCTAGGCACTGTCTGCAGAACTGTTGTGGTTCTTATTCCACCTTTTGAATTTTATATGGTTTGGTCCCCCCCTGTGGCCCTGCGATTCCAGTGCTATTTATTGTGATTATAAATGCTTTATTGAATTGTATCTTTACCTCCAGCCTCACAAGAGACTAGTGGGATTTGTTCTTAGAATAAATACATATATTTTGAATATATACCTGTGTGGACTACTCTTTCATTTGGTCATTCAAGTGGTTATCCATGGTAACACAATAAGCTTAACACTCCTTCAAGACTTAGCCTGAAGGCTGCTCTCCACAGCTACCACTAAGATAGCTTTCTTTAAAGGTTGTCTTTTAACCTATCACCTTAAGAGTCGAATTGGACTGGTGCAAGGTGTCCCCTATAACTAGTGGACAGCATATGCCAGGCCAACTTCTCACATTGGTGTGCAGCGGTTGGATTCAAGCTTGCCATTGTTTTACCAGATAACAAATTGAATTTCTAAAGTGAAAGCCACTTTGGTACTAGAGGTACATATAAATTCAGCATAGAATACAACAAGTTCTACTGAACTTAGGAGTTGTGTGTAGAGGGCTTAGCACACCTTGACAACAACTCAAGAAAGGGTTCAGTAGGCCACACCTAGTGTAGGTAGATGCAACAATCCACTACACTAGAAATGTCTTCAGGATCAGGAGCCCATAAGGCCCTGGCAGGAACTCAAAGGGTCCCAGTCGACAGGTATGACAATCTCACTTTTGCTGAGCTAAGGGAGATGTGCACTGCTAGACAATTGAAGACAACCAAAGGTGCCAACACACAACGTCTCAGAGAAATTATGCTTATTGCAGACTTCAAGCAGACTTTAGTGTCTGATGGGGTAGACAGGTTGGGTGGGCATCCCACAGAAGAGGACACCCAGGTGGTGGACTCTGATGAGGACCAGGAAGAGGACAATGAACTCGACCTGGAAGAACCAGACCACTCACAACATGGAGGTGGGGACCCAAGGGGCACCCCCTCCATCCCTAATGGGAGAGTGGTGGATCCATACAGGAGGAACAGATCACCCCCAGAGGGGTCTGCCCATTCTGGGAGATCCAAAAGGACCTCTGCCTCTTCTCAGAGAAGAGATTCCTCTAAAGAGAGGAAATGCAGACTGATCCAGTTTAGCAAGCCAAGCTTCAGCTCAGGAGAGAACAGCTAGCATTAGACAGGGAGTCCCTGGAGCTTCAGAAAGCTTCAAAAAGGTGTGGTCTAGAGACCCCTGGTGGCAGTAATAATACCCCTAGAGTTAGAGAGAAAGCTCCTGACAATAGGAACCTGCATAAGATTGTGCCCCCCTATCAGACAGGGAATGACATCCATAAATGGATCACTGCACTTGAAAGGGCCTGTAAAGTTCAAAGGGTCCCAGTAGAGCAGTGGGCAGCAATCTTATGGCTCTCCTTTGCTGACAAAGGAAGAGACAAGCTCCTCTCTGTTAGAGAAGAGGATGCTGATGATTATTATATCTTGAGGACTGATTTAATAGATGGGTTTGGTCTAACCATCTATCAATACAGGTTAAAGTTCAGAGATACCCAGAAAGCACAGAATCAAGATTGGGTAGACTTTGTAGACTGTGCTACCAAGGCTCTGGTGGATTGGTTAAATGGCAGTAAAGTAAATGATTATCAAGGATTATACAATCTGATCATGAGGGAGCAGATCCTTAATAACTTTCAGAATCAGCTATTGCATCAACACCTGGTGGACTCAGATCTGACCTCTCCCCAAGAATTGGGAAAGAAGGCAGATAAATGGGTGAGAACCAGGATCAAGCAAAAGGTCCAGCCCTTGGGGGATGCAACTAAAAAGGAAGATGCCAAAAACTCTGAAAAGGGTGGAGAAAAGGGAAAAGACCAGCAGTCTTCAACAGGCCCCCAAAAAGTAGCATCAGAAAATTCCCAATTTAACAAAGCTAAACAGCCAAGGAAGCCATGGTGTAAAATCTGTAAGCAGAAAACCCATTGGACTTCAGACTCTAACAAGGCCAAAGACTCCACAACTACCACTACACCTGCCCCTAAGGCATCTGTTCCCCCTAGTCCAGCTATAGGTGGTGGTACACAGAACAAAGGTTTAGTAGGGTTGACCCTGGGATCTGGAGAACACTCTGGCCTAGTCAGAACACCTACTCAGGCTGTGCTAGTTTGTGATGGGGACCTGTCCCTGTTTGTGAGTCCCAGTGGTATGGGCAAATACAAACAACAGCCTAGGATAAATGGAAGGGAGTCTCTAGCATACAGGGACACAGGGGCTAGTGTCACCATGGTGACAAAGGACCTGTTGGACCCTAACCAAATCATACTTTGGAAACTTATCAAGTGACCAATGCGAGCAATGTCAGTACTAACCATGCTCTGGCAGTTGTTAACTTCTCTTGGGGAGGGGTAACTGGCCTAAAGAAGGTTGTGGTAAGTGCAGACAATCCAGTAGAATTTTTGCTAGGAAATGATTTGGAGACCTCAGCATGGGCTGAGGTGGAGCTAACTACCCATGCAGCAATGCTGGGTATCCCTGCAGAAGTGTTTGCCCTGACAAGGTCAAAAGCTAAGCTGACAGAAACTGAACAGGCCTTGGATCCTGGAAAAATGGAACAATGACCTCCCAAGAGGAGGAGTAGCAGGGGTAAGGCAGTGCCTTCCCCCTAGGATCAGTCTGAAGAAACTCTTGTAGCAGAAGAGGATCTGACCCCTGAAGAAGGAACTGTCTCAGATGAACTTGAGCCTGATCAGGTTGAGTTCTTGGGGACAGGGAGACCTTCTAGGGCAGACTCGAGCCTGGAGCAGCAAAGCTGCCCCACTCTTGAACCCCTCAGACAGCAGGCTGTTGCTGAGGCTGCTGGGAATGCTGGTGGAACCCATAAAGTATTTTGGGATGATGTGCTCCTTTACTCTGAGGGTCAAGACCCCAAGCCTGGTGCAGCCAGGAGGTTGGTCATACCTCAGAAGTTTAGGGGCTTCCTGCTCACACTAGCTCATGATATTCCCTTAGCAGGACACCTAGGCCAAAATAAGACTTGGGACAGAATTGTCCCTCACTTTCATTGGCCTCAAATGAGTGAGAACTGCAAGAGTTTTTATAGCTCTTGTATTAGGTGCCAGGCCAGTGGCTAGGCAGGTAAGTCCACAAAGGCCCCCCTGATACCATTACCTGTGGTGGGGGTTCCCTTTGAACGGGTAGGGATTGACATTGTTGGTCCCCTTGACCCACCAACAGCATCTGGGCACAGGTTTATTGTAGTGGTAGTGGATCATGCCACCAGGTACCCAGAAGCTATTCCCCTTAGAACCATCACAGCACCTGTGGTGGCAAGAACCCTCCTGGGAATCTTTTCCAGGGTAGGGTTCCCTAAGGAGGTATTGTCTGACGGAGGCACAAACTGTATGAGTAGTTACCTCAAGGCAATGTGGAAGGAGTGTATTGTTAACTACAGGTTCACCACCCCTTATCATCCTCAATGCAATGGGCGTGTTGAAAGATTTAACAAGACCCTCAAGGGTATGATCAAAGGACTCTCAGAAAAGCTCAGGTGAAAATGGGATGTTCTTCTGCCCTGCCTTCTCTTTGCTTACAGGGAGGTGCCACAGAGGGGGGTTGGTTACAGCCCTTTTGAACTTTTGTTTGGCCACCTTGTCAGAGGGCCACTCTGTCTAGTGAAGGAGGGATGGGAGTTACCTCTCAAACCCCCTAAACAGGATATTGTGGACTATGTACTTGGTCTCTGCTCCAGGATGGCTGAGTACATGAAGAAGACAACAAAAAACCTTGAGGCAAGTCAGGAATTACAAAAAGCCTGGCATGACCACCAAAAGGCTGTACTGGTGGTGTACCAGCCAGGACAGAAGGTATGGGTGTTGGAGCCAGTGGCCAGAGCAGCCCTCCAAGACAAATGGAGTGGACCCCATACCATATTGGAACAGAAGGGAGAGGTCACCTACTTGGTGGACCTTGGCACTCCCAGAAGTCCACACAGGGTACTTCACGTAAACAGACTGAAACCATATGTAGACAGGGCTGACATGGGCTTGCTCATGGCAACTGATGAGAGACAGGAGGAGGAGAGTGACCCTCTCCCAGACCTGCTCTCTCACAACCCTGATGATGGGTCAATAGATGGTGTAGCCTTGGCAGGCAGCCTCACTGCTCAGCAACAGTCTGACTGCAGACAAGTTCTCCAGTCATTCAGATATATGTTTTCACTGACTCCAAGTCAGACTACCTGGTGCAATAATGACGTGGACACTGGGGACAGTCTGCCTGTGAAGAATAAGATCAACAGGTAACCTGACCATGTCAGGGGCTGCATACGGACAGAAGTCCAAAAGATGTTGGAATTGGGAGTTATTGAGCCCTCAGATAGCCCTTGGGCTAGCCCAGTAGTCCTGGTACCCAAACCTCACACCCAGGGTGGTAAGAAAGAGATGAGGTTCTGTGTAAACTACAGAGGACTGATGCACATCCCATTCCCAGAGCAGAGGAGCTCATAGATAAATTGGCCTCAGCCAAATATCTGAGCACATTTGATCTGACAGCTGGCTACTGGCAGATAAGGTTAGCTGAAGCTGCAAAAGCCAAGACAGCATTTTCAACCCCTGGTGGGCACTATCAATTTATTGTAATGCCCTTTGGTCTGAAAAATGCACCTGCCACTTTTCAAAGGTTGGTGAACCAAGTCCTCACAGGCCTGGATGACTTTAGTGCAGCATATCTAGATGATATTGCTGTCTTCAGCTCCACCTGGGAGGATCACCTGATCCACCTGAGGAAAGTTTTGCAAGCCCTGCAAAAGGCAGGACTCACTATCAAGGCAACCAAGTGCCAGATAGGGCAAAATCAGGTTGTGTATCTGGGCCACCTTGTAGGTGGAGGCCAGGTTCAACCACTACAGAGCAAAATCCAGACCATCATGGACTGGGTTGCTCCAACCACCCAGACTCAGGTCTGAGCTTTCTAAGGCCTGACGGGATACTACAGAAGATTTTTAAAGGGATATGGATCTATTGTGACCCCCTTAAATGACTTAACCTCTAAGAGGATGCCCAAGAAGGTTCAGTGGACTGTCAGCTGTCAGAAAGCTTTTGATGACATAAAACAGGCCATGTGCGCTGCTCCAGTGCTCCAAAGCCCCAACTACTTCAAAGAATTCATAGTTCAAACTGATGCATCTGAGGTGGGGGTAGGTGCTGTATTATCACAACTGAATGAAGAGGGCCAGGATCAACCAGTAGCTTTTATTAGCAGAAGGTTGACCCCCAGAGAGAAACGTTGGTCAGCTATAGAGAGGGAGGCCTTTGCTGTGGGCTGGGCCTTGAAGAAGCTGATGCCATACTTCTTTCGCACTCACTTCATTGTTCAAACCGACCATAAGCCCCTCCTATGGCTAAAACAGATGAAGGGTGAAAACCCCAAACTACTCAGGTGGTCCATTTCCCTACAGGGGATGGACTATACAGTGGAACATAGACCTGGGAGCACCCATGCCAATGCAGATGGCCTCTAAAGATATTTCCACTTGCAACATGAAGACTCAATTGGTCAAGGTTAGTTTAATGTCCCTACGTTTGGGGGGGGGGTTATGTAGGAGATTGGCATCGACTGCATAGTTGCCCCCAACGTTTTGCTGATGTTTTGACACTAGCCAGGCTGTGGCCCTGCTATCCAGGACCCCAGCCTATCTGCTTCCTCTCTAAACTGATGTGAGTACCCTAGGTACATACCAATTGGATACTGAGGACACCCTATGAGCCCCTTGTAGATGATACCCTAGGTACCCAGGGCATGGGTCCCTCAGAGGCCTACCAGGGGCTGAAGCACTTATTGTGCCACCCCTGGGACAGCCATACAAACTGACACCACCAGACCACTACTGTAGTCTGGGTAAGGTGGTGCTTGCACCCCTTACAAGGATATAGGTATCCTGTATCCCACTTAAATACAACACATATATTCCCATAGGTCACCCCTAAGGCAGGCCTTGCTAATCCTACAAGGCAGGGTGCTGAGATATGTGTGAGGGGGAAACCCTACCTGAGTAGGGCCCCTCTGCAACTTTCGTAGAAATGAATACGAGGTTGTTTGTAGTGCAGCCATACCATATACTCTTAGCGCATTATAATCAATCGCGATAGCATGCTAACTTGAGAATGGCTGCACAGAACCATGTTGTGTTTGGTGTCAAGCATCTTGGAATCATACCCCCAATCCAGTCATTGGAGAGAGGGCATGATTCCACCCTGCTAGTAGGGTGATATGGTAAAAGCGGTTGATTTTAGACACCAATTTAAAAGAGCACACGTAGTACAAAATGGATGCTACCCGCCACCCACATGATTCTGGCTGCCTGTTGCTGGGCAGAACGCCAGCCACGGCAGCTGGACAATAGGGATCTTGTTGCAGGGAGGAGTCCTCACCTCCCCAGACAGACTATGTGGATTGGAACTGGGTGGGTGCACCTTAGGATGTCTTTCAAACTTGCACGTAGGCTCAGACCGGTTCAGGGGCATCCTGTCCCCTGCCCCGGCGGGAAACACACAAAGGGGAGAGGGTGTAGCCACCCTTTCCCACCTGAACTCCCATTTGTGGGCTCTGATTTAGACACTCCCCTAATCCCTGGATAAAGGTGGGTGCAGGGTCCCCAGAGCCTCAGATTAATCTTGGACAAGAACTCTGATTCAAAGACTTGAAACTTCAACGAGCTGCCGCTCAGCTGACGGAAGAAATCTCCCTTGGGGTAAAGGAGTTACCCCCCTGCTTGGCAGGCACCTGAAACACTGCAAATGACCCGGTTGGAACTCTGCTGTTCCTATGGACATGGAAGACTTCTGCCTACTGTGAGGTGGGTTCCCAAGCATCCCAGAGGCCAGTGAGTGTGCACAGCAAGGTTGAGCACCGTGGACCCTGTGGGTGCCGGGATACCCAATACCCCAGGACACCGGACACCTCTTGCCCAGCACATGAACCCAACGAGTGGGGAAATTGTCCTTTGGCCCATCATTGAGCCAACCTCTCAGCATCACCTGTGCCAAAGATCAATGCCCCAGCCCGCTCCGGTGACCCATGGGTGCATCTTTATGCACTCCAAATTGCTGCCTCCCGCAGTCCCTTGTCTCTCAACTGGTGGGCCCTGGTGGAGGTCAAACTTTACTTTCAAGGGCACCCCAGGTTGCTCCAGGCCTGATCTACAGTCTCCTCACTGTAGACTTTGCTCAGACCTCGTGGGTCTGCACCGTAGCTGTTTCTTGATCCTTGCGTGGGTTGCGGTTGCCAAGGCTTAATGGATCCAATCCGAGCACTAATACAGCAGCGGCCTTCATTCTTTGTGGCACAGTCACCCTCCAGCAACTGGCCTTCTTTGAAGCCTCCTGGACCCCGTGGCTGCTGATCCAAGCTACCCATCTTCAACCTGGAAGCACCCGACATTGGAGGGCTCTTTCCCCTAAGGCCCCTGGCTAGTGACCCAGACAATGTCCCCTCTGCTTTCAGGTCCTTTCCTACAAGATCTACATCTTCAATCTGCACGACATCGACAACACTCCTCACCAGCAGCAGTTCTTCAAGTTTTTCCATAGAAAACGAGACATCGACCCGACACTGAAAACAACCTATGCACCCGGCTTCCCTGGGGCAGGTAACAGTGGTACCTCGGTACTATCGTGGGTGTTGGCCCTCCAAGAACTTAACTTAAAACTCCTGAACTTGAACTCCTGCTAGAAGTGTCTAGATTCTTGCATTTTCCAACCGCGACATTTCCCGTAGGGTTTAACTGGGATCCCGACTGTAGTTTAGACACTGCACACGCTCCCCGTGGTCCCCTTCCTCACTACCTTGGGTGGTTTCGTAAGGGGCCAGCGATCCTAAGTGCCCTAGGCACTGTCTGCAGAACTGTTGTGGTTCTTATACCACTTTTTTAATATATGGTTTGTTCCCCCCCCCTGGGGCCCTGTAATTCCAGTGCTATTTATTGTGATTATAAATGCTTTATTGAATTGTATCTTTACCTCCAGCCTCACAAGAGACTAGTGGGATTTGTTCTTAGAATAAATACATATATTTTGAATATATACCTGTGTGGACTACTCTTTCATTTGGTCATTCAAGAGGTTATCCATGGTAAAGCAATACGCTTAACACTCCTTCAAGACTTAACCTGAAGGCTGCTCTCCACAGCTACCACTAGGATAGCTTTCTCTAAAGAAAGTATTTTAACCTATCACCTTAAGAGTCGAATTGGACTGGTGCAAGGTGTCCCCTATAACTAGTGGACACCATATGCCAGACCAACTTCTCACAGGCGGGGTTGGCAGGAATGATGGGCAACAGGTCCCCTATGAGTGGGGGTGCAGGAGTGATGGGCAATACAGTCCCTATGAGTGGGGGTGGCAGGAGTGCAGGGCAACATAAGCCCTATGAGTGGGGGTGGCAGTAGTGATTGGCAACAGGTCCCCTATGAGTGGGGGTGGCAGGAGTGCTGGGCAACATAAGCCCTACGAATGGGGGTGGCAGGAGTGATGGGTAACATAGTCCCTATGAGTGGGGGTAGCAGTAGTGATGGGCAACAGGTCCCCTATGAGTGGGGGTGGCAGGAGTGCTGGGCAACATATTCTCTATGGTTGGCAGCAGTGATGGGCAAGATAGTCCATATGGGTGGGGGTGGCAGGAGTGATGGGCAACAGGTCCTCTATGGGTGGGGGTTGCAGGAGTGATGGGCAAAATAGTTCCTATGAGTGGGGGTGGCAGTAGTGATGGGCAACGGGTCCCCTATGAGTGGGGGTGGCAGGAGTGCTGGGCAACATAGTCCCTATGGGTGAGGGTGGCAGCAGTAATGGGCAACATAGTCCCTATGAGTGGGGGTGGCAGGAGATATGGGCAAAAGGTCCCCTATGGGTAGGGGTGGCAAGACTTATGGGCAACAGGTCCCCTATGGATGGGGGTGGCAGGAGTGATGGGCAACATATTCCCTATTGGTGGGGGGTGGCAGTAATGATTGGCAACATAGTCCCTAAGGGTGGGGTTGGCAGGAGTGTTCGGCAACATAGTCCCTATGGGTTGGGGTCGCAGGAGTGATGGGCAACAGGTCCCCTATGCGTGGAGGTGGCAGAAGTGATGGGCAACAGGTCCCCTATGAGTTGGGGTGGCAGGAGTGATGGGCAACATAGTCCCTATGAGTGGGGGTGGCAGGAGTGCTGGGCAACATAAGCCCTATGAGTGGGGGTGGCAGTACTGATGGGCAACAGGTCCACTATGAGTGGGGGTGGCAGGAGTGCTGGGCAACATAAGCCCTATGAGTGGGGATGGCAGGAGTGATGGGCAACTTAGTCCCTATGATTGGTGGTGGCAGTAGTTATAGGCAGCAGGTCCCCTATGAGTGGGGTGGCAGGAGTGCTGGGCAACATAGTCCCTATGGGTGGGGGTGGAAGCAGTGATGGGCAACATAGTCCCTATGTGTGGGGGTGGCAGGAGCGATGGGCAGCAGGTCCCCTATGGGTGGGGGTGGCAGGAGCGATGGGCAACATAGTCCCTATGGGTGGGGATGGCAGTAGTGATGGGCAACATATGCCCTATGAGTGGGGGTGACAGTAGTGATGGGCAACATAAGCCCTATGAGTGGAGGTGGCAGGAGTGATGTGCAACAAAGTCCCTATTGGTGGGGGTGGCAGTAGTGATGGTCAACAGGTCTCCTATGGGTGGGGGTGGCAGTAGTGATGGGCAACATAATCCCTATGAGTGGGGGTGGCAGTAGTGATGGGCAACAGGTCCCCTATGAGTGGGGGTGGCAGGAGTGCTGGGCAACATAAGCCCTATGAGTGGGGTTGGCAGGAGTGATGGGCAACATAGTCCCTATGAGTGGTGGTGGCAGTAGTGATTGGCAACTGGTCCCCTATGAGTGGGGGTGGCAGGAGTGCTGGGCACCATAGTCCCTATGGGTGGGGATGGCAGTAGTGATGGGCAACATAGTCCCTATGGGTGGGTGTGGCAGGAGTGATGTGCAACAGGTCCCCTATGGGTGGGGGTGGCTGGACTGGTGGGCAACATAGTCCTATGAGTGGGGGTGGCAGCAGCCGCGGTCAGTAGTAGGAGTACCTGCAGGGCGGTGACGTAGGAAGGGGGAGGGGCAGGGTGGGGGGTAGTAAACTATGGATTACGGAGGTTTACAGGTAAGTAAACATATAAATTAATAAAACGAATTTCGTTGCGTGCACTGCGTCCCCAAATGCGATGCTGTGCACGCAACGAAATTCGTTTTATTAATTTATATGTTTACTTACATGTACACCTCCGTAATCCATAGTTTACTACCCCCCACCCTGCCCCTCCCCACGTCACCGCCCTGCAGGTACTCCTACTACCGACCGCGGCTGGGTGGCAGTAGTGATGGGCAACATAGTCCCTATGGGTAGGGGTGTCAGGAGTGCTGGGCAACATAGTCCCTATGGGTTGGGGTGGCAGAAGTGATGGGCAACAGGTCCCCTATGGGTGGGGGTGGCAGGAGTGGTGGGCAACAGGTCCCTTATGAGTGGAGGTGGTAGGAATGATGGGCAACGTAGTCCTTATGAGTGGGGGTGGCAGGAGTGCTGGGCAACATAAGCCCTATGAGTGGGGGTGGCAGTAGTGATGGGCAACAGGTCCCCTATGAGTGGGGGTGGCAGGAGTGCTGAGCAACATAAGCCCTATGAGTGGGGGTGGCAGTAGTGATGGGCAACAGGTCCCCTATGAGTGAGGGTGGCGGGAGTGCTGGGCAACATAGTCCCTATGGTTGGAGGTGGCAGTAGTGATGAGCAAAATAGTCCCTATGTGTGGGGGTGGCAGGAGTGATGGGCAACAGGTCCCCTATGGGTGGGGGTGGCAGGAGCGATGGGCAACATAGTCCCTATGAGTGGGGGTGGCAGGAGTGATGGGCATCAGGTCCCCTTTGAGTGGGGGTGGCAGGAGTGCTGGGCAACATAGTCCCTATGGGTGGGGGTGGCAGTAGTTATGGGCAACATAGTCCCTATGGGTGGGGTGGCAGGACTGATGGGCAACAGGTCCCCTAGGGTGGGTTGGCAGGAGTGAGGGGCAGCAGGTCCCCTATGAGTGGGGGTGACAGGAGTGCTGGGCAACATGAGCCCTGTGAATGGGGGTGGCAGTAGTGATGGGCAACAGGTCCCCTATGGGTGGGGGTGGCAGGAGTGATGGGCAACATGTCCCCTATGGGTGGGTTGGCAGGAGTGATGGGCAGCAAGTCCCCTATGAGTGGGGGTGACAGGAGTGCTGGGCAACATAAGCCCTATGAATGGGGATGGCATTAGTGATGAGCAACAGGTCCCCTATCGGTGGGGGTGGCAGGAGTGCTGGGCAACATAAGCCCTATGAGTGGCTGTGGCAGTAGTGATGGGCAACAGGTCCCCTATGAGTGGGGGTGGCAGGAGTGCTGAGCAACATAAGCCCTATGAGTGGGGGTGGCAGGAGTGATGGGCAACATAGTCCCTATGGGTGGGTGTGGCAGTAGTGATGGGCAACAGGTCCCCTATGAGTGGGGGTGGCAGGAGTGCTGGGCAACATAACCCCTATGGGTGGGTGTGGCAGTAGCGATGGGCAAAATAACCCCTAAGAGTGGGGGTGTCAGTAGTGATAGCCATGCAACCCCTATGGTGGCATGTTGCTAGTGGCCAGGATATGGATCCCCTGGGTGTGTGTGACATTTGGCGGGTACGTGTTGTTTGCTTGTTTGTGTGATGGGTGTTTGACTTACCGTCTGCGTCAACCGCGTCTGTTCCTGATCTGGTCATAGATGTACATTACTGGTATGACCTGCGCGATGGGATTCATGATGTATTCGTCTTGTACACGCTGCTTGTTGCTCCGTCTCGTACCCATTGCTAGCTGGTCCGTCTCGTAGCCGTGGATTGTGTTCTGGCGCGAATCGTACCTGATATGCTTCTTTTCCGGATGATGTGACGTGCTGTACGTGGCGACCCATCCGGCGCATATGATTTACGCATCGTACTTGTCCAGCTGGAAACTGCTGTGGGTACTGCTTCCGGGCGACTCGGTTCGGCGATCGGAGGTACGGCTCTTAGGGAAAATGAAGCATGAATCACAGCCTACATGTTGTTCGGATTTGTGTCAATTATGCACATCGGACTTCATCAACCGGACGGACCGGCTCCGGGTACGAGTTGGTCGCAAGGTAAGGCTAAGAACAGCTGTCGGAGAGCTGTCCTACTTGGATCGGAATCGACCTCTATGTGTGGTGTGAACCCAACTTGCCTTTTAATCATCTAGTTATGTTTAGTCTCGTTTTCTTCTGTTCAAAATGGGGTGAACTGGTTTCTGGCAAATAGCCTTCGTGTGACTTTTTATGCAAATGCCAGTTCGTGTGCAACCGTTTCTTATAATTTTCGGCATCTTCCCTTGTCTTATTCACATCATTCTTTTTCGTATTTGTCTTCAGAGCATGTTCTGAGTTGTGATATGGAACACATGTGTTTTAAACTTACATTTACTTATGTTTAATAACTTAATAAGACCAAATTTATCTTAAGTAGGGAGATTGGGATTTAAGTGAATGCAAAACAAATTGGGTATTAGCTCAAAGGGTGAAAAGTAAGATTGATGATGTGACAAAACATTAATTAAAAAAAGAATCTTGCCAAGACTAACTTACATAATTCAATTTCACATGATTCAAAGGGGAAATTAATTTACTGTTCCTAATTTGACATCAAAGAAACAACTTTCTATCGATTTATTAATGTATCGGTGTACTTATGAGTATAGTTAAGTGTTTAAATCAGAAATTGGATTTCTGTAAAAGAAACAGAGAACAGTGATGTTAGATTACAAATTCCACAGAGTGTTAAGAAGATTGTCCCTGAAATTAAAGTACTTCACGGTTGTTTCTGTGAAAAGTTAATTTGCAAATCTGAAATCCCAATTGCTTTATTAATGAAGTAAAATAACCAAAAAGAAATTGGCAAGTTTGTATGCTGAACACTTCCCAAACAGCTAAAGTTTGGCCATGCAGACTTTTTAAATGTACGTGTCGAATTAAGCAACACGAAACTCTATTCCTGAATATTCAATTGTCATCAGATAACATAAGTATCGTCAGGCGTGGATATATATAGTAAATGGGTACATTTAGTCTCCCTTGTTTTAATTACCCAGTATACCTGTACTTTTCACGTGTACTAGGCCTGAACCAAATCACAAATTCACTCCGCTCATGTAAGCCTACTTTTGGAAGTGAAAGTTCAATTGTTTTCAAGTCTCTAAAAATGTCACGATTTCCGGTTGGAAACTGCAGCAGTCATGACTGTTGTCATCATTTACACTGACATGCGTTTTCATGGTGTAAGTTTACATGTATATAAAGGCATAACAAAAGGGCATTTGCACCAGTTGACTTTATTTGTTTAGTTTTCTCCATTGGTAAAATATTTTTGCTCAAGGATAACCTCCTTCTCCCAAACCCCACGAAGTTTGTCCCTAAAAATTCTCGAGATATAAATGAATTTACTCCTGTCCTTGATATGAGTAAATATTTCACTATATAAAGTGGGGAAATGGGCAGTAAGATGTGTTTGCAAAAACCCATAAAACTAAGGGGCAGATATATGGGGATTTGGCGTAGGGCACAGCAGAAAATCCACCTTGCTGCGCTGCCCTGCTTCAAAGAGAAAAGGCAGGAATGCACCATATTTAATGAATACTGTGCATTCCTGTCTTTTCCACCTGCACTGGTGCCCTTTCCTCAGCCTAGCACCATCGCAGGCACCCTTGCACTATGGTGCAAAGGGCCTGTGTTGTTGGCAGGATTGCTTTTGTGCAGGAAGGCACACCTTCCTGCACAAAAACATTCTTGGGCGGTGTTTTCCTTTTCTATGTGTGCTGCAGAACAGAGCACACATAGAGGAAAAAATTAGGACAAATAAAGTTATTTCTCCCCCTTGCGCCTCCCCTGGGGAGGCATAACGTTTTGGTGCATCCCCAGGTTTACATGTTCTTGTAAATCTAGCGAAGCGTCAAAATCCATGGGTGTTACATGGGAACACTCTCTGCAGTGCCCATGGAGCCCCTCCTTAGCACAGAGTAAGGCAATGCAGCGATTTATGATGCCTTGCCTTACTCCATATCTATGGTCCCATTCAAAGCTACGCAAAGTGGCTTTACGTGGCCTCATAAATATGATTTTGTTTCTTGCCCCGTTTGAGCATCACAAAAAATGACCCTACGGTGGCGCAAAGAGCTCATAAATATGCCCCTCAGTGTTTGCATCTCTGCCCTTGCATGATCCTCGCCCATAGGAGGAGATTTAGTCCATTGTCTATATTTACGGTGACCAATACTGTTTACAAGTGTACATTTGGATTTTGAAAAAAATCTTAGGTTGACATTTATGCACGTAGGCTGCAGCTCGGCATGCGTAAAGTATGGCTTTGCAAAGAAGTGCCCAATCATGTTTTGCTTACCTGGCTTAAACAAAAATTTGTGAATTGGGTCCATTGTCTGGACGACGTAGTAGTACATGTTTTACTTCTCTGGTTTATTTCTCAAGGTATCCTTTGGAAAAAGGGCGTATTCATAACTGTACTATGGTTGAAAACATTCACAAAATGAATACGTCTTCCTTAATTGTGCTAGGTGACACATGGAATATAGGCATAAACAAATTCTGCTTTCAAAGATTAGCACATTTAAGCTAGACCTTTACAAATGGCTGTTTCTAATGAAATATAGTTTTAAGTGTAAGCTTGTCAGTTCCCAGTGTAACACACAAGGGATTGGCAGAGAAAGCAATGAAGGCTAGTGTTCAACATTATCCTACAATAGACAACAACATTTTAGAAACCTGGACATGTAGTTTTTTGTTCCCTTTCTGGGAAGGATCCCACTTGTCTCAGTTCTCTGAATGTCATTTACTTAAAAGGAACACTTTTGTGAATGGCCTGCAGGGCAAGCAGAAAGTCACCCCTAGCTTTAACTCCTGCATTGAAGAATACTGGGCAGGATAGTTTATGTAAATAAGGTTAATACCTTGTTTGCCAAGTCCAATGTGATAAATATTTCAAACAATTATTCTATGAACTAGGAAGGAGGCTGCAGTGTATTATTAGGTGGTAGTGTGCTAATGTCTTGTCAGATCTTTCATTAAAAAAGATGGGCTGTAGGAGCCTGTTGAGTAACTGACTTCCTACCAAGCATACAACAGAGGTGGTTTGGACAATCTCAGTGTGTGATTGAATCTGCCCCAAACTAATGAGACCCATTGGGCAAGCCTGATGCTTGGTGGATTTGGTTCAAACATTACAAAAGAGATGGACAAACTAGATAAACCCAATCAGTAGCTCAGAGATGAATTATATGAAAATGTGATACGACTGACTCAGTTCCTCTCTTGCTTGAATTACCCTGGAACTGGTGTCATTTAATATTTCATCTGCTTCAACAGGTTCTCCAAAGTCCACACCAAGAATGCAATAACAAGATTAGTAGATCATAAATTGTAGCCCATATCTCACATTTGCTCCTTTTATTTATCTTTTGTGATAAATCCATTTCCCTACTCATGAATCTCCCACACTGCTGTGCTGGCTTTTATTTGAGAAACGTACTTCTGGAGATGTTTTCTCATCTGAGCTGACACAGATAGACATATCCAGTATGAATGAGTATCCAGCACCCACACTTTTCTCTCACAGGCTCCACTGATCACCCTCTCGAACTGCCTCAAGCCGTTGGAACACTTCAAAGATACCTAAGATACCATGGATTTTTTGGGATAGTGGGGCAAAACTTACCGGTTATTTACATGGGACAGGAAATACAGTATGTAATACAATGTGAAATAAATACAATTACTGGCAGAAAATGCATCTTAGTTCAGAGTATCCTGAAATAACTGTAGAGTTTCAGGGTTACACTGAAATTCTATCAACAGCACAAACAAGAAGAGGAGGGTGTAGAGCTGTACATGTGCAACTCCAAATAAAATGTCCCTGAATTTTACACACTTCTTGACCTCTCCTTGTGCTGCAACCCCATGTGCCAAAATGAGCAAGCTATGCTGTAAATCCTGACCTGGCAGGGAGCAAGCAGAAACTACTATGGGGTCATTCCCTCCCAAGAAGTGAGTCGTATTATGCTAAACAAAGTAAAAAATGCACCCCATGGATGGGAGTTCATAGCCAAGTCGATTGAGTCCACTGAAACTCGCAGACAATGCAGTATATTCCATCCATGCAGGAACAGAGAAGTGGGTGCTTATTGCCTCCTTGTTGGAGAAGTTGAACACCTTGTGCCAAGGCAGAGCTGGGTAGACCCAGCAAGTGGCATCTGGTTGTTAAATTGTCTCCTGGTCAAGAAAGCAGCATTATAGGCCTGCCTTTGCAAACTTCTACATCCCAAACAGGAGTCTTTCCTAATGCCATTGTGTTAAAAATTGAAAGCTACAGGAAGGTTTTAGGAATGTGATTCCATGTTGTCTGAGGTACTCACCCAGGCTGGGCAGTAATCACCACTCTAGTCAAGGTAAGAAATATAGACACTAAAAGACAACTTGTGCTCACTGTCTGGTAGCTTGGCACAGAGCATTCAGGCTTGTCTAAAGAGGCAATGTGTAAAGTATTTGTGCTCAAAATAACAGAAGAGTGTGCCGTCTTAGGAGAAGAGCGAGCATAAAGAGTCAGATTTGATTCTTTAGAAAGTCCTCACTCACCAACCTAGTTGGTGACATGCTTCATCATCGGGCCGCACCAGGAAGGCTGAATACCTCCCCGGTGTGCTTGAACGCCAGAATTACTGCGGAGCTGGTTGATATTGTATGTTTTACAAGTGCAAGTGAATCTGAAGTGAGTTAAAAAGTGTCTGGGTTGTGTCCAAAAGTAATTTTATTCGTTGTCCAACCTGGCACGGTTAAATGTAAAGTGAGCAGTATATATGCTGGATAGATGTCTCAGCTATGTCTCACTGTGAGTGGTCAACATGTTTCCGCCTCTATGTTGCGACTAGCTAGGCATTCTTCAGGACCAGTGTGTAGACCCCAGCGGTGTGAGCGCGCTAAGGCTCACCCTAACCAGGTCATGTAAGTGAAAAAAACAGGAAAAATGGTTAAAACCTGCTGTTCCTGCGGGTTCCTGATCCTTGTAGGGACCTGGCAGTTATCTGAAAGGAAGAACAGACACACAAAGACATACACAAATAAAAATGATCAATAATCATGTAGTCACATGGCGTCTGTCGTTCTAAAATTACTCATGCACTCATGCTCTTCTCAACGTGCACTGCAACTATATCTCACAGGGCTATGGTGCGGTATGGTGAGATATGATTGTGCACATAGTTTTCAAATTATGGTTAGTGGTAGTGGTAGGTTCCACTCTTAATGTAGTGGCACCAAATTTGTATAGCGCTATTTCACCTCCACGCCTACTCGGGCTTTAAGTGGTATGGGTGTGTCAGTATCACACATGCTAACATGTCTTTCATGGGCTTGCCTGGTGCATTGTGGTGAGTGGCTGAAAGCACGGTGTTATACCAGAACGTGTAAGAAGACTCTCTTACATGGGGAGTGTTCATTAATCACTCCATGGGTCTCGGGAGGGGGGTGATGGCTAGTAGGCACATCCTGTAGAGAAAAGGGAGAGGAACGCGGGAAATCAAATTACTGGTCCCGCTCTTAGACAGGTTACTTATCTGTATTGTCACGTGGTTCCAGGATTCTACTCACACCAGCAAAGCCAGGCACCTGCTCGGTACCTGTGCAATCCCTCTGAAACCGGACCCCGTCGATAGGAAAACCCATGTCCCCGGGTTCTTTATAAGGGCTGTAAAAGCTGATCAGGGGCTCGTCGGAATCGTATCGGCGTCCTGGAGGGGCGGGGGGGCTGCGTCATAGAGCCTACGTCATTCCGTATGTGACTAATGGTCAGCCAATCAGAGCAAGGGATTGAAACATCCAGCAGTCCTTGGTTGAGAAGAAACAGAGGTGGGTGTACCGTCTGGGCAAAGAGAAAAATGGGCTCAACAACACCATCCCATGTATCACTGTATTAAGAAGATAGTGACATGCCACCCCTGACTCATAGATAGGCCCTTGAAAAATAAACTTAACACATGTGCGCAGACAGACAACCTATGACCACAAGATGCTCCAGGTATGAGTCTACTCCCACTCTACATGTTTTCCCATAAGACTCATGAGATCCCCTACATGGGCACTCCCAGGTTGACTAACTTCACCCGTGGTAATTTTACCAATTAACACACCTGCGGCCAGCCCACGCTAAATAGTTACACACAACCGCAGGGTGACTTTAGACAAGAATCTGTGCCAGAGCAACACTGCCACGCAGTACCACTGCCAGCGCGCTCTGACCTTTTGAAATGTCGATATGTCTTAAGAATTTTAACATTGCAATGACGAGAGAAAATATGTTTATCCATGTATACAAAAACGCACGCCTGTTCTGAGAGTTTCCTTTTCCATTCACGAAAAATATTACCCTCCCTCTATTCTCCCACAATGATGCATTGCTAAAGGGTGATGCATGATGCTCGAAAATGCAATTCGTTTGCCAATAAAACTTTGTTGAGAAAACTCAATTGGGAAAATAAAGGTCAGCGTTCTAGTGCGACACGTCACGCTTAGTGCCACATGATCCCAATCCCTCTCTCTGATTGGCTGACCATTAGCCGCATTCGGAATGATGCAGGCTCTATGACGCAGCCCCCCTGCCCCTCTGGGATGCCTATACGATTCCGAAGAGCCCTTATAAAGAACCCGGGGACACAGGCTTTCCTATCGACGGGGTCCGGTTTCAGAGGGATTGCACAGGTACCGAACGGGTGCCTGCCTTTTCTGATGTGAGTAGAATCCTGCAACCACGCAACAATACAGATAAGTAACCTGTCTAAGAGCGGGACCATTAATGTGATTTCCCGTGTTCCTCTCCCTTTTCTCTACATGGTGTGCCTACTAGCCATCACCCCCCTCCTGAGACCCATGGAGTGATTAATGAACAATCCCGATGTAAGAGAGTCTTCTTACCCGTTCTGGTATAACACCGTGCTTTCAGCCACTTGCCACACTGCATCAGGCGAGCCCATGAAAGACACGTTAGCGGGTGTGACACTGATGCACCCATTCCACTTAACGACCGAGTAGGCGTGCAGGTGAAATAGCGCTATACAAATTCGGTACCACCACATTAAGAGTGGAACCTACCACTACCACTAACCATAATGTGAAAACCATGTGCACAATCATATCTCACCATACGGCACCATAGCCCCGTGCGATATAGTTGCAGTGCAAGTTGAGAAGAGCATAAGTGCATGAGCAACACTTTCCATGTCACCTGACTGCATATCTTAGACACGGAGAGGCAGATTTTCAAAGATGTCACACAACAAATCGCAGCAGCCAAAAATGCTGCACGGCGTGACAGGGAGGAAGCAGGAGAGCTCCATATCTACAGAGATATTGCTCTCTCCTCCACTCTCCCTAGTGTTGGTGCTGATTTCAGCTGCTGTGCGCCAGGCACACATCTTCGCGCCATAGGGCTAAGGTGCGTGCCTGAGTCTAGCTTAGGTTTTGTACAGGAAGAGTACCCTTCCTGTACAAAATACTATGCCTAAAAATGTTACCCACTTTGTATTTGTGATGTACAGTGCAGCACACATGCAAAGTAGGAAACAAAAAGAGAAATGAAAACATTTCTCCTCGTAAGGCGTCCTTTCAGATTGCTTTAGCATTTGGCGCTAAACCCTGTCTATAAATGTTTGTAGATAGCGTTTTGCATCAAAAGGTATGAGTGAAAACATGGGAACGTCCATGTAGTAATCATGTAATGCCCTCTGGCGCTAAGTAACGCAAAGCAATGCTTTGCCCTGCTTTGCGTTACTTAATTGGTACTTTCCAAGGCAAAAAAGGTTTTGCACGGGAAAGTAAATTAGTAAAAAAACATTCTGTGCCGCTTAGCGTCACTTTTTGTGACACTAACCCAGTGCAAAATGTTTGAAAATCTACCCCAGAGACAGCAGGCATCCAAGGAAACATAGTAGCCTCAAGTGTAACTCTAAGAGGTGTCACTTCCGTGGCCCACTCCTACAAGATGTGATGCAAACTCAATTCATTTATGCAAATGTTATTTTCTCCAGCATATGTGCTGTAAGACGCACGTTCGATGGTCATGGCAGTTAAAATGTTTCATTTCCACACTAGCAGGCACGTTTAGGGATGCATGGCTTCTGTACATTATCCACATAATTCCTGTCCATAATGCTCTATATAAATGTCAAATTATTAATAAAAATCATACTTCCCTAAAATACAAGTATTTCTAGATATTGAAATGGTCTTCCAATTAAACGTTTCTACCATCCTAAGTTCTCAAATGTGTCTCAATCAAAATAGGAGACTGTAAAACCTCTTCTGTAATTGACAAGCATCGTCTTTTAAGGCCAGAATTAAATATCTTTTCCTTTGAGTAAATCAACTCCAATTCTGGTGGAGCCGGCAGGGATTAGGCATTTTAGGACTGTAATGTAGTGTGAACTCCGGCAGACCCACAAATGGTCACACACTTCTCTTCAAGCACTGCCCATCTGAAAAAAGGTAATACGTTTACTATCGGAAATTCCTTTCCAGTGTGTGTACATATTGCGTGCTCCATCTTCAAATCACTTTAGAAAAGCAGGTGAAAGAGTGCCAACTAACCCCAACAGCAGGTTGGACGTGTTAGGAGGTATCACCTGCTTCAATTGTACAATGTGTTCTACCTGTAATTTTCTCGATTTCACATTCACATCAAATCATGGTATCTTTAGTAATCCTTCGGATTTCTTTATCTGAAAATCAATGCATCAAAGTTCGAAATGTGTAAGTAAGCACACAAGAAATAGTATCCAATATTCTTTATCTCATCCTGGTTTAAGCGAGCTTCTATAGGCAAGAATGCATTTAAGGTAGATACAGCCATGGCTTTTATGATTATCCACAATCAAGCAGGGCCATATATTGACTTGTAAACGACGCTTCTGAAAACTTGAAAACTGGTCGGTCAGGTGAACAGGAAAACTGTCATTTTTTTAAACTAAAGGAATCATAATAGCGGCTAAAATAGTGACACATCATGACATTATATGGTATCTACAAAATGAGTATGTGTAATTCAGAAAAGGGTTGCTTCTTTTCACTCCCCATCAATGTCTTTCTCTGGAAGGAACTGAATCCAGAGTGCAGTGTAGTAATATGCTATATGCCATGCTGTGTAGCATGCTTCAAGACATCTTTAGGAAGGAGTCTATGGGGGGGGAGGAAAAAAAGAGACAAGGAAGTTGTCAGGTTTCTCTGGCTGCAGGCCTCATTCAGAAGATTAGGGGTGGGCAGAGTTGGCGTAGCGCCACTACGCGGAGTTCCATGAAGTTATGGAAAAAATCTGTGGAGCAGGAGCCCACATCCTGCGGCCAGTCGAGGGTCCATGTGACCGGGATGGTGGTCCCTCATGCCCAGGCAGGCTCCCAGATCTCCCCAGCCTAGCTGGGTTTGAGAAGCGGGGACCGGGTCCGGGGCATGGGCTTAGGGCAGGGCCTGGGGTGTGGGATCCCACGTCCTGTGGCCTGTCAAGGGTCTGTCTGCCTGGGACAGGGGTCCCTGGTGCAGAGCCCCCGAGCCCTCCAAATGGAAAGTGGGAGCCCCCCGGTGAAGACTCGGGGCGGGCAGATTGGCGTCCTTCAGGCCCGGTTATCTGGTCGTGCCTTTCCCCTCGGCCATCTGGTAATGCGCAATGCTTTCTAATGGGGTGACCAGAAGGCTGAGTTGCCCTGGAAGTCCTGATGAGGGCTTGTTTGCCTCCCTGATCCCAGCAAGGGCTCCAGGAGGTCAGGTGCCCCCATGCCCTGGGTCCCCTCAGTCACTTGGTGTGCACGGGTTACCAGAAAGAAGGGTAGATTTCCTCCAGATTATCAGGGTATGTTGGAACCGCCCCCCCCAGGCTGGCGGTTGTCAGCCAGGCACCAGATAGGCTAGGCCCGGACAACACCTCCCTACTGCTCGGGGCTCCCTCCTCCGGCCCGCCACCCGACAAAGTGCCTGGGACGGGCTCCATCGGTCCTGGGCAGTCCTCCCCTGGGTGTCAGGGCCCGAGAGCTTTGGCCGGGTGCTCCCATCCCGTGCTCCGTCCCACGCCCTGGGCTGGGGCAGCCCTTCCCCAGCTTGGCTGTGTTCAGGAGCATAGGCCAGGGCCCTTGGTGGCCCGACATAGGCCGTTGGAGGCCTCCCCCGTGAATCCTGGCCTGGGACCGCTGGGCAGGCCCAGGGATGGGTTAAGCCCACTCATGGGCCCGGGTCGGAGGTCCACCGTGGACCCCCATTCTCAGCCTAAGGCCCAGCGTGGGTCTTTGAGCCCCCCCGGGACATAGAGCCCCGAGCCCTGGATGGGCAGGCCAGAGCCTGTCAGCGAAGGCTCGGGGTAGACAGATTGGCATCCTTCGGGCCCAGCCATCTGGTCGCGCCTTTCCCCTCAGCCATCTGGTCGCACGAAATGCTTTCCAACGGGTTGACCAGATGGCCGGGCTTGCCTGGAAGTCCCGCTGAGGGTTTGCCCACCTCCCCGATCCCAGCCAGGGCTCCAGGAGGTCAGGCGCCCCGTGCCCTGGGTCCCCTCTGTCACTTGGTGCACACGGGTTAATAGAAAGAAGGGTAGCTTTCGTCCGGATTACTAAGGACAGGGTATGCCGGAACTGCTCCCAGGCTGTTGGTTCTCAGCTGGGGACCAGATGGGCTAGGCCTTGATTACACCTCCCCACCGCCTGGGGCTCCCTCCTCCAGCATGCCCCGTGGCAACGTGCCTGGGAAGGGCTCCATTGGTTCTGGGCAGTCCTTCCCTGGGCGTCCGGGCCCGAGAGCTCCTGTGGGCTCCCTGTTCCTGACGCCTATCTGGGGTCTGGTGCACACAATGCTTTCCAATGGGGCAACCAGATGGCCGGGCTGGCCTGGAAGTCCTAATAAGGGGTCATCTGCCTCTGTGATCTCAGCCAGGGCTCCAGGAGGTCGGGCATGTCCGCGTCTAGGGTCCCCTCAGTTTCGCCGTCAGCACGGGTTACCAGAAAGTGAGTACCCTTCCTCCAGATTACTAGGGACAGGGTACTCTGGAACCCCTCTCGGCCTAGCGGTCCTCAGCCGGCAGCTGGACAGGCCAGGACACCCCGCTAGCCCGGGTTCCGTCCTCGGTCTGCCACATGGGATGGGGTCTAGTGGGCCCAGGAAGGCTTCTCCTACTCCTCTGGGCCCGGGAGCCCTGGCTGGGTCCAAGGGCCAGCCGGGTCCCGGGTCGGGTGCTCCAGCCCTGGGCCCCATCCCCCAGCCTGCTGCTATGCCAAAGACCGAGATGGGGTTCTGTTGTGCCCAGGGAGGCCCCCTTGCTTGGCTGGGTCCAGGAGCTCTGTCCAGGGCCCCTGAAGGCCCCAGCGGAGGTGGCCTCCCTAATCCAGGGCTCCGTCCTTGGCCCTGCCGCATGGCAGGGTGCCCGGGAAGGGGTGCCACAGGTTTGGGGAGGCTTCCCCTGCGTGTCTGGGCCCAGGAGCACTGGCTGGGTCCAAGGGGCCCGCTGGGCCCTGGGTCAGGTGCTCCATCCCTGGGCCCCACTCCCCGGCCTGCCGCTATGCCAAGGGCGTAGGGTGGGGGTCCATCGGTCCTGTACAGACCTCCCCCACTTCGCCTGCTTGTAAGGTGTCCGTGGGCCCTGGGTTGGAGGGCCCGCCTCCAGCCCCCCATGCCTCGGCTCCCGCTCACCCTTAGAGCACAGAGCGACCATAATGCCGCCCTTCGAGCCCAGCCATCTGGTCGCACCTATCCCCTCGTCCATCTGGTCATGAGCAATGCTTTTCAACGGGGTGACCAGATGGCTGGGCTTCCCTGGAAGTTCCGATGAGGGCTCATTTGCCTCCCCAATCCCAGCAAGGGCTCCAAGTGGTCAGGCAAATTCGCACCTTGGGTCCCGTCTGTCACTCGGTGTGCACAGATTACAAGAATGGGGGGCAATTTTCCTACGGATTACTAGGGAGAGGGTCAGTAAGACCTCCGTGACTTAGCACTTAGCACTAGAAGGGCTGCCCCATAAAAGTATTTATTACCTACATGCCTGCATGCCAATACCAAATTCCAATGTGTTGCCTGCATCAAAGATTACTGAATACCGATGTGAACTAACTGTGCTTGGATTGGATGAGGTCACTTCAACTATTGCAACAGTGTGTGGTTGATTACGTGAGTGATGATTTAAATTGATTGATGATTCATCAGATGGCAGACACTTAGGGAGGGTGTGTGTTGAACTGTAATATTGGAAATTTCTTGAGGTGATTATTGTTTTGCATTGTTTGGGGCTTGAGTGATGGGCGCTCATTTTTTTCCCTGTAGGTGATGAAAAGCCCTTTCACACTTAGCCAGATTTAATTAATTGTAGGCTGTTGGCCATCTTTCTGGTTCATAAGAGACCAGAACAGTCACTTTGGTTAACAAACAGGTCAAAATACTGCAATTCTGTTTCATTCGCTACTTGTTCTTCGACAGAAATTGTGCAGGGAAATAAAATGTGAATAAAATTCATATTGGGCATTTACTGCACAAATACTTCTACATTTATTCCCCTGATAAAATTTACCAGGTTTGAGCTTGAAAAATCTGTATGAGTTTTGGGAGAAAAGAACCCCGTGTGTGCCTACTTGAAGTCTGGTCAGGTTCATTCAGCAAAAAGAAGCAACATTTCATCACAATGCAAAACGACTAGGTTTCACCATATTTACAATGAGCAATTAATGCTCACCTTTCACCCATATTGACAATTTATAGCTTTTCTTGCTACACATATCAAAACAGAATACACATTATAGACCTGATTCACAAAGCTAAACGTACACTTGTGTAAGTTTACGATTTATTGCAATTCAGAAAGCAATTTTATAATTTGATGAGTAAAATCTTTGGGCCTGATTCACAGAACTAACTTAAGACAAAATCCTAAACTTACTACCATTTTGGTATTCACAGAAGGCACTTACTCATTTTGGTATTCACAGAAGGCACTTACTCATTTCGGTATTCACAGAAGTTAGGAGTCCTAACTTTAGGACTCCTAAATGCCTTCTGTGAATACCGAAAGTCTTAAAATTAGGATTTTTCTCAGTTTAGTAGTAGTATAGTTAGGACTCCTAACTTTAGGACTCCTAAATGCCTTCTGTGAATACCGAAAGTCTTAAAATTAGGATTTTTCTCAATTTAGTAGTCCTAAGTTTAGGACTCCTAACTTTAGGACTCCTAAATGCCTTCTGTGAATACCGAAAGCCTTAAAATTAGGATTTTTCTCAGTTTAGTAGTTGTAAAGTTAGGAGTCCTAACCTTAGGACTCCGAAACTGAGAAAAATCCTAATTTTAAGGCTTTCGGTATTCACAGAAGGCATTTAGGAGTCCTAAAGTTAGGACTCCTAACTTCTGTGAATACCGAAATTAGTAAGTGCCTTCTGTGAATACCAAAATGAGTAAGTGCCTTCTGTGAATACCAAAATGGTAGTAAGTTTAGGATTTTGTCTCTTAAGTTAGTTATGTGAATCGGGCCCTTTAAGACTGCCTATCTTTCCACAATTGAGTCTCTGTCATGAGTGTGGGGCCCAAATAGTCGTCAAGATACTCCTCATTAAATTCCTTTGTTAATGCAAAAAATCCCTAAACTTACAAAAAGGCCCTCGGGTTCTAACAATATTGCAGGTGCACAGCTTTGTCATTTTTTTCATGGGCAAACAAGACGGCAACAACTAAACAACATGGGGGCATATTATCAAGACAGGCGATAATGGGCTTGATAATATGCTCTATGGAATTCCAATTGAAGCCCATGTTAGATGTGAAGGACATCTAACCTGAGCTTCACTTGGAATTCCATAGAGCATATTATCAAGCCCATTATCGCCGCTTTAGCGGCAGTTTTCTGCCACTAAAGCGGCGATAATTTTATCGCCTGTCTTGTTAATATGCCCCATGGTGTCGGTTATTGTAATTTCACAGCAAATACATACAACTTCTCGGGGGAAAATTGTGTGTGTGTGAGAGAGAGAGAGCGAGAGAGAGAAAGAAAGAGAGAGAGAGAGACAGAGAGAGAGAGAACTAGAGCAAAACTCAGAATAACAATCCCTGTTTAAACTAAAAGTAATAGATCTAGAGTACCACGTGTATTACAATCTTGGACAGACTAAAAAAATTATATTTTTGATATACTCAAACAACGTATTTCTTCAAAACTATATCTGTATAGCATCCGTGAAAAGAAATGCTATCCTCTAAATGTAGAACTATGATTATTGCTGCCAAAACATACTGCCCCCATGAGGAATATAGTGCAGATTTGTGCTTGAGGTTGTTTTATTATGTGTCATGATACCTTTCTTTTACTGTGCAACCCTGGAACAGCTTTTGGTTAATTAAACATTTTACTGCACACTAAAAATGCTACACGAAGTAAACAGTATTGCACACAAAATGAAAACTTGCATAAAATGACAGCAGTACAAATTCTACTTCTCCCCACAGTAACTGCTGCAATATGAATTTAAACATTATTCAGTTTTACTTTCACAGTGACCTTGGTCAGCAATTTCAAGAGTAATGCATCAATATATGATGAATTTTATGAATTGATGTTTGAGGCTCTGAACATCTTTCGGCTATACACAGGCATTTATTCATTTCTGTGTTTGGCTCTGGGACCTATTCTTTGCATTGCATTATGCATAATGCTGTGTTTCACATTGACTATGGAAATAGATACATTAAATGAGATTCCTGCTTTTTGTAATCCGTCTAGTCCACTATTCAACACAAACGACGTTTTTTAAAACTGTTCCTAAACTAGATTATGAACATTCTAATGGATCGGTCTGGCCATAACCATCTTTCTGTCCAAGAGTCTGTCTTAAGATTCCACTCTATGTCTGGCTGCTGGTCTGCATGTTTCTGCCTATTGTAGTTTAAGTGTATTCAAATATGTATTTGTATCGCGATCGTTTTATTCATAGAGAACATTTAACAATAGAGGAATGCAATGGCACTTGTAATCCACGTATTTAATATTGCTAAATTAATTTGCTGTCACTATGTATTCATATTTCTAATTAATAGGCACTTAAAAACTTAATTACTTTCAATCAGTCATTTATGTGCCTTTGTTTATGTAGAACATCATTGGTTTTTGTGCTGAAGCAATGCAGTGTGCCACCTTCCTGTGACCTCCATGAGTTGTGGTAGGAAGAGGTAATTCCTGATTGGCTCAGATGACTGAATGCCTGAGCTTTTGTGGTTTTAGTTTCTTCACTTTGTTCTTAATAAAAATGAAGAGAATGTTTTCCTCGTCTCCCCGTTATATAAAACATATAGATTTGAATATACATTCCTCATACACATTCTTCTGTGTCTCGCAAATTGTCTTTATAGGTACACAATTTTCTTGAGCCATATGAAAGACAATGGCCTCAAAGTGGTTTCCGCCGGAACAGAGTAATAAAGCATGAGAAAGATCAATAACACCTACAGCTTTGCAATTATGTTTGTTGTGTTAGTAGTTAATGTCACTCATGTAATAATTAACAAAAGTAAAAACGTTCAATCGTTATAGAAATCAAACCTTCAGTACCCAAATGAGCATCAGAATTCATCACTTTAGTCTGTAGTGCTTAATAAATATTCCTCAAGATGCCTAATTAGCAGGACTGCACACATCAACAATGGAACCACCATGGGCATCCACCCAAGAAACAGACAATCTTCTTGTGGAACGAGATAGAATTGTTTTTTTTTTTGTTATTTTAACTTTATATTGCAAACGCGGCCTGAAGGCATTGTAGCATTGTGAATGAGGTCCAGATTACGTTACACTAGGTCAGATTAATCTTTCTTTAGGCATGAGGAGATTATCTGATTTGGCCAGAATCACACCATGTTGAGCAAACAGCAGGACTTGAACTTGGGACATATCAGCAACAACCGGCGATAATTATCGCTCAGCGCTCTTAGCGTGAGGATAATTATCCCCGGGTAATGTGGATTTTTATCGCTGAGATAGCGTGCTAGTAGCAACGCTTATCTCCTCAGCGATAAAAATCCTCACGCTAACTGCCTAACGTGAGATTATCGCTGGAAACCCAGCGATAATCTTACGCAATGTGGTGTTAGCTTGCTGATAGGGACTCACAAACTTAGCCATGATATCCACCCTCAATAGGATATCATGGCTAAGTCAGTCCTGAAGCAGGCATAAGAAAAGTAGCGATAACAGGGGTTATCGCTACTTTTCCTGACACTATGCTTCATAGCGTGGGGCTTGATGATAGGAGAAATGTCGCTTAGCGACATTTCTCCTGTCATGTTAGGTCAGGAACGCCCACTTTGCATCTCATTAGAGATGCAAAGCTGGTCGTTAGGAATCCCGAAGCTAAAGCAAGGGTTCACGCGTTAGCGTGGCCTTGCTAATTAGGCGATAAAATTATCGCCACTTTTCGGCCGAAAACAAACCGCAAAAGCAGCAATAGTTTTTTATCACCAGCTTGTAAATATGCCTCTTGGTTCCCCAGTTTACAGCTCCTTTCCTACAGGACTGATAAATGAACAGAAATTCTCTCGATGTTAAGTCATGGAGCTTGTAAGACAAACCCAATGATTAAGCACTGCAATATTAGTCTCAAGAACCTGGGGGCAGATTTATAAATAGTACACACAATGGAGCAAGACACCTTGCAGCACTGCGTAAAAAGAGAGAGGGTAAGAATGCGCCATATTTAACGTTATGTGGTGCATTGCTGTCATCTCCTTGTGCTGGCTCATGTTTGGCTGCCTATCGCCAACGCACCGACCCTAGCGTCATGGTGCAATGGTGCCTACACTGCAGGCAGAATTGTTATTGTGCAGGAAGGTCCCCTTCCTGCACAAAAACAATCCTCTAAGACTTTCTGCAACACACGTAGGAAGTGAAAAAAGCAAGGAGAAATAAGAATATGTATTCTTATTACGCCTCCTCTGGCAAAGCATAGCATTTTGACGCATTCCCACATCTACCACTCATGGTAAATCTGGGAATGCTGCAAAATCCATGGTTGGATGCATGGGGACATCCATGTTTCACCAATGAAATGCCTGCCAGGGGCGGAGTAACACAAGGCAGCAACATGCGTCGCCTTGTGGCACTCCGGATTAACCAAGCACCACTGGGTCATGCAAGATGGCCTTGCATGGCTTCTGGTATGAAATGTTAAATTCCTCTGTTACCTCTGCTTGCTAAAAAAGGCATCTACTCGGGAGGTGCTACAGAAGAGAGACATGTATCTATAGCAGAAGAGACAGGCTCCTCAATTAAGACTTTCAATCCACCCAAATCAAGATGAACAGAGGGCTCAGCTGTAGTAAGGGGAAAATGTATTTATTAATTGCAGTAGACACAAGCTCCTAAAATACGGTTATCAAATCACCCAAATCAAGAGTAACAGAGCAAGAGTAACAGAGGGTCCGGCTGTAGTAGTGCTGAGAAATGTTTTCACAAGCAGCAGGATTTTCTCTAGAGTGTTTTTTTCAAATCTCTATATTTAAATGGGATGGAAGATTAAGGGCCACATTTATATTACAGCGGACAGGTTACTCCATCAAAATGGTGATAAATATCCCATCCCCCAAAATCTAAATCCCATAGGATATCATGGGATTTGTATTTCGGCAGACGGGATATCAATCACCGTTGTGACGGAGTAACCTGTCCACCGAAATCTATATCAGGCCCTAAATCCTTACCTCACTTGTCTCCAGCAGTGGAGTAACTTTTATGGTCAGGGAAGAAGAAGAGGGGGTAATACTATAAAATCCAGTCTTGCAACTAATAACCCATTAATTTACAGGTTATTGTTATTTTTGATATTCAAACAACATATTTAAGTTATGTTTTTTTGTTTTGGAGTGTTACTAAACTTACTTTATTACAGAATGAAGATTGTTTCTACATGTAGATCACTGGTATAAGTACTAGAGTGCTTCCACAATGCAGAGTCTTATTTTCCTTTGTAGCGGGCTAGTTGTGGGTGATTCATGTGTTCTGCATTAATACTTTTAATAAATGAGTTCTGTTTCATATCAGCTATTAACGGCTCATTCAAATTTCACTAGACTTTGCATCATATCCTGCCATCTCTAAGGAGTAAAGAGCAAAATTAATAAGATGCTCCTGCCCTTCCAAAACTGCTTGTCCAAACAGTATACCTATAGACCTGGTCAAATTAGATGTCCCCTTCTGGAGTACACTTCTGGAACAGCAATTCTCCTATGTAACCATGACTGGGCAAATTCTGTCCTCATGGAAAGGCACAGTGGCTCATCCTGTCTATAAAAGGAGCCCCAAACAAGTAAGGGTGGGCGTAGTTCGCGAAGTAGCACTTTGCGAAGCTACGCAAAGTGAAGTTCGCACTACGCGAGCTACGCGTAGCACTTCGCGAACTGCGAAGTAACATGTTCGCACTGTGCAAGATGTTGTTTTCAATGATTGCACAGTGCGGACAAGCAACCGGCACTGTGCAATCATTGAAAATGGCATCTTGCACAGTGCGAGCTGTAGTTTTCTGCTGCTCGAGTAGATTTTTACTCGAGCTGAAGCTTTCTCAACGCGAACTGGTAGTTTCTCATCGCGAGCGGTCGCGAGCATACGCGACCCCTCGCAATGAGAAACCTGACCTTCTCGCGTTGGGAATCTCGCCGGGAGGTTTATTTTCCATGCTCGCGATCGCGAACAAGGAAAAAGTCTCGCCAGGATGTCATTTTGCTTGCTCGCGGTCGCCAACTTGACGTTGAGGACCGCGAGCAAGCAAAAAATGACCGCAGCACTACGCAACACTACGCTACGCGTGTTCGCACTGTGCTACGTGCAGTTCGCGTAGCGCGAAGTAGCGCGAACTTCGCAAACTACGCGAGCGTTGCGTAGTGCTTCGCCCAGGCCTACAAACAAGATCTAGCTAGCTACAGAATAATAGCCCTCCTAGATTTGAAGGGAAGCTATTCACCAAAGACTTGTTAAATAAACAGAATAACTGGGCTGTAGAACAACCGGATTCTGCTCTGGTTGTTCAACTGTTAAAAACATTATGGTCCTGAACCTTCTTGCAAAAAAATCATTAAAAAACAAAAGAACGTTGAATGCCTGCTTTGTAGAATATTCCACTGTATTTGACAAAGTGAACCGTCAAATACTATGGACAAAGCTCAAGAAGTGGAAAATCAACACTTATTTATTACATTTCCTTGTAATACTACATACTGACACATGGCTTCAGGTAAAGTTATGCACGGACAATGTCTTGACTTATACATTTTGCACTGAAAATGGCCTCAAACAAGGCTGTATACTGGCACCCTTATAATTATCCTTGCATATTGCTGATTTAACTGAGACTGGACTCGAATCTTGGCATTCCACCTAATTTGGGAGGTACAAGAATATTACATCTATCCTACACTGACGATTTGGTGATACTCTTGCAAACTCCAAAACATCTAACAACACCTATTAAATCATTTGAATAGGTTCAATACGGAGAATGTACTTACCGCTAATCTGTCGGAAACAAAAATCTTGATCTTTAGAAACCTAAGCCTGTGTTGTGGGTGCTTCGATTAAAATAGTCAATCAATAGGATTATCTTGGGGCTACATTTGACAGTAAGTTATCATGGACCAACCATCTAGCCATCAGAAAGCTGAAGTCAACCACCATCACAAAATCTGTTACAAGATTTGCCAGCCTGTTTGATGGCAGAGCAATCAAGTCATCATTGAAAGCATTAATCATGAAACCCATTCAATACCTGCTTTATGCATCTTCTGTGTTAAACCATAAGGTCATAGACAGTCATGATAAAACATGTATGCAAGATGTACATAATCTCCTACATTTCCACACAGTTACTTTACACTGTGTTATCAGATTTGAACTAAGCTTAAAAAGATTCATGTAATTTCATCACAGAAGAACTTTGAAATATTCATCAGAACATGCAAGTACGCATCCATTAACTTTAAAATCCTTACTTCATCAGGAAGTAAGAACAAAAACATATAATGACTTATCCTCAAACACACAAACTTGCCAACTACCTGATCTAGAGGCGCTGGCAAAGTTAAATTGACTGGCCCGGAAAAGTCTACACTGTGGGATTTTAACTCCCAAACAGAAGGATTCTGACTTGGCACAGTCAAAACAATATATATACATGGGCTTAGTTTTTTACACTTATTACTTACAGAGCCAAGAGTATCTAGGGTAAAACCTGCCAGGCTATGTTAAATTGATATTTTTAAGATTCAGTTGAAATGGAACACAGCACTCAAAGGAAAAGGTTTTTTGGACTCAATGGACATACAAAAGATACCCTTGTGCACATTTTATATATTTGTCTCAAACTCTTATATTTAAGGAAACATTTTTTTAAATACAAAAATAAGATGTTTTGTGGAGGCTCTCAAACATAAACAGCATTTATAAACTGCAAAACTGTCACCCCTAGGGGTATCTGGACGTTGTGTCTCCATTCAAGAGCCAGGTCTTAAGTATCTTTCTGAAGTCTGCAAGCAAAGGGGCTGTATGGTGCTGGGAGGGAAGGTTGTTTCAGGTCTTCTCAGGGATGTATGAGATGGAGCAGCTACCTCTGAGGCTGAGACGGAAGTAGGGTGTGTTCAAGGGCAAATAAAGAGGAGCACATTCATGTAGCGGGTTGATGGAAGTTCAGTCAATAGTCTAGGTAGGCAGGTCCTGGTTCATGGATGGCTAAGAAGGCATGCTTGAAGATCTTGAACTGCCATCTTTTCTGGGTGGGGAGCCAGTGGAGGTCTCTCAGATGGGGGGCGATGCATGTTCATTTGGGTAGGTCCAGGATGAGTCCTGCTGCAGCATTCTATGTGGTCTGGAGTCTTGAGAGGATCTGGGTGGAAATGCAGGCCTGGAGGGCACTGCCGTAGTCGAGGTGGCTGATGATGTCGGCCTGAGTGATGGTCTTTCTAGTGTTGGTTGGGATCCATCTGAAGATTCCGCGGAGCATGTGAAGTGTGTGAAAGTAGAAGGAGATGACTGTTTTGACTTGTCTCATGGTCAGTTGGCTGTCGACGATGATGCAGAGGTTGCATGCATTGTCGTTCGGTGTGAGCGCGGATCCGTGTTCTGTAGGCAACCAGCTGTGGTCCCATGAGGAGTAGTTCTTCCTGAAGTTCAGTACTTCATACTTCAATTTTAGCAGATTTGAGTTTGACATTGGGGGGTTCCTCTGTGAGTGAAAGGATCAGTTGAGTATCCTCTCTGTAAGAGATTATGTTGAGTCCGTGGGATCTGATGACGCCTGCAAGAGGAGTCATGTAGATGATGAACAAGGTGGGCTGTGGAATGATCTGTGTGCATCCTGTAAGGAAGGAGACAGTCCACATGTCTTGCTGTATGCCTATGTTGTAGAGAGTGTTGATGAGGGTTTTGCGGGAGTCTGCGTTGAGTGCTGCATGGATTTTGAGGAGAATCAGGGCCACAGTCTCTACACAGTTGAAAAGTATTCTGACCCCGTTTGTGGCAGAAATCAGCGCAGTCTTAGTGCTGTGGCTGGAAAAAAATCCTGATTGAAAGGTGTTCAGTAGGTGGTTTTGTTCCAGGAATTCAGTGAGCTGCTGGTTGATGGCTTTCTTGAGAACTTTGGATGGGTAGGGGAGCATGGAGATCAGATGATATTTTTGAGATGGGTCAATATAGGCTTTATATAGAAGGTGCCTGGCATCTGCATGTTTCAATCTGTCGGAGAAGGATGCTGTGGAGATGGAGGTGTTGAGGATGCTTCTGAGTTGCATGCTGATTGTTTTCCTTCTGAGGTTGTCGAGTTGGTGGGGGTAGGAGTCAGTGGGCACCCCGGACTGGATGGAAAACATGATGGCTGAGGTGGTCAGGGTGCTGAGCGATGACCACGTAGGGATGGTTTGGCTGGTGTATGTTGGTTGGTTGAGGCACTCGGGTTGAGGGTGGCAGGTCGGATATTGAAATTGTAGATGTTCGTGATCTTGCTGTGGAATTAGTATGAGAGGATGTCGCTGAGTTCTTGGGAGTGATGGAGGGTGTTCTCCATATTCTGTTGGGTTGGAGAATTCTTGTACTATTTTGAAGAGTTCCTTTCTGCGGTTGGCTGCAGAGTCGATGCGGGTGGTGAAGTTTGTTTTTTGTGCTTCTTTAATGTGCCTATGATAGCTGCTGAGGGCTGTTTTGCGAGATGCTCTGTCGGCGGGGTTCTTGGAGATGCGCCATTGTTTCTCCTGTTGGTGGCAGTTACGCTTTGTGGTCCTGAGTTCTGGGGTGTACTAGCTGGTATGTATGGGGCTCTTGTTAGGCTTTATAGGTTTCAGTGGGGTGACTCTGTTGGCGTTGTTGGTGATTCAGGTGGCAAGGTTCTGGATGGCCTTATTGAGGCCTGTTGAGGCTTCAGGTTGAGAGGCGGTGAGAGTCTGTGACCACTGAGTTTCAGTCACTTTGGTCCCGCTGCGGTGGGAGGAGTTCTGACGTCTGGTGATGATGTGCTGGGTGTCGGTGATGGTGAAGTGTACTATGGTGTGGTCAGTGCAAGTGAGTTCTCCGGTGAAGCTGATCTTATTGAACCTGCTTTTGTTAATGTTCCTGATCGTTATTTTACATTTAAGGCTAGTGAGAATATTATTGATTATCAGCCTCATGCATCAACCCAAAATCCAGTCGGTAAAATACCGATTCGGTAATAGCTCCCGGTATTAAGTAAAAAATACCCAATCCCAATGCATCAACCCAAAAGCAGAAATCGCTATTTAAGGAATCCTTAAATAGCGATTCTTTAAATAGGGATTCCTTAAATACCGATTCCTTAAATAGCGATTGCATTTAAGGAATCCCAAAGTGAGATTCCTTAAATGCAATGCATCAAAGTTAAAAAATTAGCGATTTCGCTAATAGGGGGAGCAAATTACCATGAAGATGAACTGCATGGTAATTTGCAAAAACTTTGAAAAATGCACTTTTGTGCATTTTTCAAAGTTTCATGTTGCGCACACACATGCCCTTAGAGCATGTGTGTGTGCAACATATGTGCACATATCATTTTCAGGGGTGCAACAGGGTGTCCTTTTGACACCCTGGCACCCTTGAAAGTGCTCCCGCTATTAGCGATTCGGTAATACCGAATCGCTAATACAGACTGGCTTTACATTCATTCCTATGGGCCTCCAAGCCCATGGGAATGAATCGGTAGGTATTCCTTATTACCGATTCGGTATTACCGATTCGGTAATAAGGAATATTAAGGAATCGCTATTTGAATAGCGATTCCTACATGCATAGCCTTTTGCTATACCTTATTAGCGATTCCTTATTTTTCGCTAATAAGGAATCGCAAATGGCATTGTTGATGCATAGGCCCCTATATCTTTTTGTCTCCAAATTTGTTTGACAAGGTAATTTTTTATAATGCGATAGTCTCCCCTTTTAGCGATCATAATCCTGTCTTACTGGAATTGGCCAATAGCTGCGGGTTCTTAGGTACTGGAGGGGTAAAATCAGGTGCTACTAATATGGTAACAAGTGATCAAGGTAGGAGGCTTAAGTGGTCCAAAGTGTTGCCTGCCACATTCTTTAATGATTTATGTGTAAAATCTAAGGCCCACAGTACATAACAGAATTAAAGTAAGTCAGCGCACAACAAAAAGGTATAACATGAAAAAATCTTTTCTTCTGTCAGTTTCGCAAATCTCAACTAAAGATTACATTTATGCATGCATACCGGAAAAGGCAGCCAACCTCTGTCATAATCTAAAGCAGCAGATGCAACAGCATCTGAATACCGGATGCACAGCTTAGGGAATTAGAGAAAACACTTAACTAGTTTTTGTTGTTCACCTAAATGACTTATTGACATTAGAAAATTAATCATCACAAATTGAATCAAGCGAAATGCCTATTTAATTGTTGAACTGTCATATTCATGAAACTAATAATAGAAAACACTACACATTTGTTTTAAACATAATCAATGTTGATCAAATCTATTAAAAAACAATCAATACTCAATATTTCATTGTAGCGATCACTTTTGCAAAAAATAATTGATGATAAAATCAGAGTTGATGCTGTAGTTCACGCCCAATGCATTTCGGGATTATTCACAATCCCTTCTTCAGGGGCCTGTAACAGAGAAAATAAATGAAAACAAAAATGCGCTATATTTTTCAATGCTCGTAAACGTCATGTTAAGCACAATGATCACATGATACATTCAATAACCTCAGAGTGGACAACCCTGTATGCACACTAATCACAACTATTACCGATCAAAAGCACTCAATATCCATAGAAAAGACCATCACCAGTGATAAAAAGTGAAAAAAATGAATGAAAGAAATAACTAAGAAAACACGATTCTAATGAAAGAAACAGCCATGACAACACCAATCAAGAATGTTCTCATGAATTTAGACTGCCAGAGTAGATTAAAAACACATTGCTAACACCTTGAAAGGTGATTCTTACTTCACAACTCCAAAGCCTCTTGACTAAATGATCGTCTCTGCATATGAGTATCGGAAACCTTCGCAACCAATCCTTAATGGTTCCTAAGCTTGCTGCAAACGCAGTCCTCATGCTGCCGGTGATATCTGTGGCTCTTCACTCAGACTGGCCACCAAATCATTTCAGGGCATGTCATGTAGACTTGACAATCAACAGGTGTATCTGGCTTTTTGTAGGAGTGCCAGCAAACTGTATGTATTGCACACACCCGACTCCATAGTTACCTGATGTGTATTAGCAGTGTAGCATGTGCTTTGTGCATTGACATTGATATTGGCAGACTCTGAATCTTCATTCTTACAAACAATGTCTTGCAGGGCACAGCCTGTCCCAAGAACAATGCCAGACTTGGGTGCCATGAGGGAACATGCTTGCATCCGCCGTTACAGATTCACTCGCAAGTTGATTGAGGACTTGCCAGACAAGCTGGCACCACACCTGCAACCGCGACACAGGTATCCTACTGCACTGACCCTCAAGATGAAGGTAATGGCAGCCCTACATTTTTTTGCCACAGGTACGTTTCAATTCACCACAGCTGATGTTGGTGGCATGTCACAGACAATATTCAGCCGTGTCCTGCGTGATGTTTTAGCAGCCATGTTGGAGCACCTTGATGAATTCATCCAATTTCCTACTCCTGAGGAGTTGACAGATGTCAAAGGTGATTTCTATGCCCTGGGAGGGATGCCCCATGTAATTGGGTCCATTGATGGTACACATGTGGCTTTGGTACCAGCACAGGCACAGGAACAAACCTATCGCAATAGAGAACATTACCACTTGATAAATGCCCTTGTGGTGTGTCTTGCTAACATGCTGATTTGCCATGTCTGTGCACATTTTCCAGGATCAGCACACGATGCCTACATCATGAAGTGTAGCAGGGTGCCACAAATGATGCTGCGGCTGAACAACGAACGAGCATGTCTTGTTGGTGGGTAAACTCTGTTTGTCATGTGTGTTGCGGTATCTTTGGCTCTTACGGCATCTCCTGACCCACTTTTTTACATGATGTTTCCATGTAGGGGACTCAAGCTATCCCAACATGCCATGGCTGCTGACACCTCTCCACAACCCAAGAACAGCTGCAGATCACCGGTACAACAATGCACACGGGCAGACCAGGCGGGTGATTGAGAGGACGTTTGGACTCCTGAAGAGCCGATTCCGGTGCCTGGACAAGACAGGCAGGTCCCTCCCTTATGCCCCGGAGAAGGTCTGCCGAATCTTGATTGTGTGCTGCATGCTGCACAACATGGCAGTTGAGAAGGCAGTGCCACTCATCCTGGATCCAGATGAGCAGGAACATCCACCAGTGGAGGATCAAGGGCTTGCTCACGAGGCTAGTGATGAGGAGGAGGAGGATGATGATATCCGGAGCCAACTCATATGCAACTTCTTCTCAAAATGGTAAGTCACTGGGCATGAGTGTGCAAGCTTGTAGCATTGAGTGGCATGTGTTGCAATGTGTGTGTCCAGCTGACTGAATGCAAAGTGACTTTGATGTGTGTTCTGATGTGTCATTCTAGTGATGATGTCATGCCACACAGTTTTGCGGAGAGCCTTTCTTTGAAATTTACATGTGTCCAACATTGTTCATGTTTTGTAAATGTCCATGTGTGTGGCGAGAATTGTTTTAGGTGACTTCTTGTGTGTCTGTCATTCCCAGGTTTTTGTGCATGTTGTCTGCTCGTGTCATCGTTGTCCTCCTGCCATTCCTCATGAGGATTGCAAAGTGTGCTGAATCAGCGTTACATGCATGGACATGTGGAAATGTCAGTTTGGGTAAGGATTGCAGCAAGGCTTTTTGGTGGTGGTACGGGTTGGGAATGTGTGGGCCTGCTTCTGTGCATGTTGTGGTACCATGCATACATGTCTTCTCACCATGAAGTATATAACATGTAGTATCACTCCCATGACATGATAGTCACCCTTCTTGACAGTCATCTGTAGTGGAGTGTGGAGTCTGATGAAGGCATCAATGTGCGTAAACCTTGCCTCTGAAACATTGCGGATGCTACGGGTGTACATAGTGTGAGACATCACAACAACAGGCTCTATGGGGAATTGCAGCCTCTTCGTGTGCAGCAGGATGTGTTTGGCTCATCCCCTTAACTTGTGTGCCAGTTCATTGGGATTGACATCATCCGTGTCGTGAAGGGGGGGTCCAGCATATGTCCCACATGTTCTGTCAACTGACCTGTGAGTCTGTTCACATGGATGCATTTCCCTTTGTGTGTGTATGTGGAATAAAGGGGTTCAGCACAATCCAAAGTGTCTCATCTCTGTCACTGCAGCTCTCTTGCCGGTTTGCATGCGCCATCTATGGCATACTTGTCAAATATTTAGCATATGTGTATGTGTACTTCGGCAACATGCATGCAGTTCTTCATGGCTAATAATGTCTATTGTGCATGAAGTCCCTGGTTGTGTATGTATTTGTGCAGGTTTCTCCCCACAACGGGACATGAACACATTCTGATGGTGTGTCTTCTGTGCACATCTCCGCATTTTGTTGCCTGACCCTGTGGCCGTCATTTT
This sequence comes from Triturus cristatus, assembly GCF_964204655.1. NCBI lineage: Eukaryota > Metazoa > Chordata > Amphibia > Caudata > Salamandridae > Triturus > Triturus cristatus. The sequence continues at coordinate 642,480,673 of NC_140581.1, read as the reverse complement.
TGGTGATTGGTCATACATTTTCTCGTAGTGACTCATGAGTAACCTGACACTCCTTCCTTTACATACACCTGTTGAACTGTGCCTTTCTGACCTCCTTGTCTTTGTGTGCTACTTTTTGCCTAGTTTGACCTGATTCTGCAACCCACACACCTCCAAAATGCTCCTCCCTTCCCCCCTCCACCCATTCTTAATGCAGCCAGCAGCTTGTCTGTGCCACTGTTGCGCCAACGCCGTGCCAAAGGCAGGACCGTCTGCGCCTGCAACGTGCACAGTGCACGAGCCTCTGGTCTTTGCATGACCCACGTCACACAACAGGCTCATGCTGCAGCCAACCTCCAAGCAATGTCCTCCAGACAATCATCCGCCTGCTATCAGGCAACCCCTAAGCGCATACACGACACCTTCGCATGCAGAGTGTGCAACTCCAACTGCCTACACAGCGCTGCCCAGCCTACCAGACCCTGTCAGAACGACCAGGTCAAGTGCCTCCTACTCCACACCCGCTCCGTCCACCAGCACGCCATTGGACTCTGTTACCTCCTCAAGACAACAGCCCCACACATCACCTTCATGACAGTAACTTGGACATAAGCATCCTCAGCACACGACTTCTTCATTGCCATCTCAGACGGATACAATATCACCCGCAGGGACTTCACCAACAATCCCAGAGGATGAATTGCAATTTATTCACAAGTACACCCTCAGAGTCACAAATCCGGGTTTGTAGCAACTCCCTGGCTACCCTCAGAGTAACACTCATCTCCAGATCTCCTGGCCTACATCCACAATTGCGCTAAGCCATCGACACGTACATCTGCACGCACGCCCTCACCTCCACAGGCTACATGTGGCTGGGGGCCAGTTACTTCTGGCTGGAGGAGAACCACACCACCATCCATCATTGGTCCATCAACATTTTAATCGACGTCTCCGACAAGCAACACACTGGCCCACACCCCGCTAGCGATCCCCCAAAGATGCTTGATGTAAGTCACCACAGACAAGCTGTGTGGGACACTCAAAACAACACCAACACAACACCCTGAAACCTCACGCACTGGATCAGCAACTGATCCAACAATCTTGCCACATTGACGGACTTTCCTGTGAAGCACAACAACAGTTAAGGCACCTGGGACAAGGCAGACCTACTGGACTCCTACAGACCTAGCCGGACTTCTGTGCAAACCTTGCAACACAAAGAGCCATCATTTACCTTACAGGCCTGGAAAAGACCACACACAGACATCACTATATCATCAGCAAGGACAAGTGGAGATCCTTCAGATAGTGCCGAGACACCAAAACACACAACATCTCAACCACATCATTCCCCATCCTTGAAGTCCACGTCCAGCGCGTCATGAATGTCTCCTTTGAGTTAGCCACATTCCATGGGTGCTGGAGGCATGCAGAGACCCAGGACCTTCATAAACAACGGACGGCAGTACCACAAGATCTCCTGGTACATCACCCTGCTTCCCTACCCAGCAAATGTCATCCGGAAGACACTCAACAAGCAACTGACAAATTTCCTCCACGCAACCAGCTCCAGGCAACCAGCACCAGACCATATTCCACAGTAATCACACCACTGCAACCGTCATCATTGCCACCACCAACAACAACTTTGCCCTGCTCAATAATGGTGAGCCCACCCCCCTTGACCTCTCAACGGCATTGTACACCATGTGCTAACACACTGTCAGCTCACACATCTCCAACACTGGTATCCAGAGGAGGGCCCAGGATTAAATCAGAAAGTAACTCACCAGCAAGGCCCAGGGAGTCGGTCTCCACCCTGCAGCATGTAGTACACTAGGGTCATGTGGCACATGCCCCAGGGCTCTTCTCTCAGCGTGACGATCTTCAATGTCTCCATGACCCCCCTCCCCACCATCACATGCGCACATGACCTCATCATCATCTTGTATGCCATTGACACCCAGCTGCTCCTCAAACTCACCAAAGAGCCAGCCATTGCCAGATCCAAACTTCCAGAAGGCATGAGATCCGTTGACGAATGGCTGAACATCAGCCACCTGAGGCTGGACTTGGACAGGACTGAGGTCATCATCTGAGGATTGTCCCCTTACGGCTGGGTCAACTCCTTGTGTCCCACTGGTCTGGGCACCACACCAGCACCCAGTAGCCATGCACGCAAGCTGGTGTTCATCATGGAGCCATCGCTCACAATTACCATGCAACTCACCACCAGCTGTACCTCATGCTGCAACACCCTCCGCGTGCTGCAAATGATCCACAGATAGATCCACTACAAGGCAAGACAGACCGTCCCCCAGGTCCACGACACCAGCCGGCTCAACTACAGCACCGGCCTCTACGTAGAACAACAGCAAAACTGCAGGAGAACTTGTCCACATCCAGGGTGCATGCGCACACCTCATCTTCAACATCCCCAGCCACATCACCGTCCACCTGAGATAGCTAGAATGGCTCACTGTCTGCTGCAGGATCACCTTCAGACTCCTCAACCACACTCAGGAGGCAGTCCACAACCCCAGACCCAAAACAAACCTTGGACATCTGTCATCCAACACCCCGTTGGCCACCTTGCCCTGGCCACCATTCATCACATCCACATAAAAACTGCATGCAGGAGATAGTTCTCCCACCTTGCCAAACAGACCTGGGACTCCCTCCCCGGGCACATCAACATGACCCATGACCTCTACACCTTCATGATACTCTTCCAAATTGGTCTGTGTGAGCAGTATTGCAAGCCCCCCCCCTCAGCAGCTTGAGGCCATCACAGGTGAGTATTGTGCTCCATGTCTGTATTTGGTAATACATTGAGACACATGTGTGTCCTCGACCGGACTCAGATCCAAGTGTATGAATGGCTGGAGTTAGTTCCACACTGAGGCATACTTTGACATATCCCCACACGTATGTTGTGGACTCATGCTAAATGACTGCAACATAAAATTTAATGTATTAATTATTTAATTATAGCTCTGTGGCATGATTTGTGCACTGAAAAAGGTGCAATGCAGGGAACATAGAATCCAAAGTTCACAGCGGGATATGGGATCATTGCCATTCGAAGTCATCGGAGTCCAGACCACAGTGTTTGGCATCATTAGTCAGACTGTGACCAGCAGGTCCATGTGGCAGATTATGTCAGTCAATGAGGTGATGCTGTCGCACATGAAGGCCAGGTGCCATGCCAGGTGACCTGGGAGATGTGGATGCGCCGCTGCCTCTCACGGTCTTTTCCGTGGACGACCCACCTTCCTCGGGGGACCCTCAGATGCAGGCCTTGACGATGCTTGGGACGCTCTGTCGGACGAATCCTCCTCCTCCTCCCTCCATGTGGCTGGTGGTGGTCTTCGCCTGGTGGCACAGGGAGGGTTGCCCATGTTGTCGGCGATACAACGGAGTGAATGGCTTATGTCCCTTTGCACCGCCACGAGCTCAACCAGTCTTGCCTCTATCCGTCCTTGGTGTTCTTGATGACTGGCGTGTTGCTCGGCCTGCTGGTTCTTGATCTCTGTGAGGGTCACCACTACCTGGCTGAACTCCCTGGTTTCACGCCGGTATGCATCCATGATGTTGTGTATGTGTGACATACCGGTCTCTTCAGCTGGCTGGTCAGGTTCTTGCCTCCGCCTTCCTCCACTCCCACCATCCCTGCCCACACAAGCCTGGCCTGCTGTTGTGGGCACATCGGGTCTACGGGACACCTGAGGGATGGCAGTGGCGGTGTTGTCTGCCTCCTCCTGGGTGCCCGGCGCTCATTGTCCCTTCTGGTCAGACTGGCTCAGTTGTTCACTGTGGGCAGGGCTCCTCGGTGTCTCCTGGGATGTGGCAGGAATGGGAGTGGTGGTTGGCACAGATGGTCCTGAACCAGGTTCTGCAGGGGCTTGGACACCAGAGGGTCCAGGTCGATCGGGGTCATCCGCGGAGTGTTAAGAGGCGTCGCTGCTGGTGGGATCAGGTTCCTCCCGGGCCAGGGACTGTGAATCTTCACCCCCATTGTTGGGGGTAGATTCATCACGTTGCCCTGTGTGTGAGAGACAGACAATGTTAATGCTGTTTCATGCAACATGCATGTATCATACACATTCAAGTTGGCACTGTTCCTCCGGGTAGTTGTATGTGCCTAGCATTCTCCTCAATGTTCACTTGTGGATGGGTATGTTGCTGGGGACAGATGGAAATGTTCTCCTGAGTCTTTGACATGTAGATTTTTGGCTTGGATGCTTCTTCGGCTATGTATTGGTGTTGTTGTGTTACATGCCCATTGTGACAGTGGGTAAATCCATTGCCTGTCCCGGGGGTGTCTGCTTGTGTAAGGGGTGTGTGTGACAGGGCCTGCTGGTGGGTGTAGTGTGATTTGGCACTGAGGCTCCCAGGTGATGTAGCTTTCCCCCCATGGAGCATGCTGCCATCACAGTGAGTGTGAGTTCCTGTCCTAGATATCTGACCTTGTTGTCTTGGTGTTTGTGTTTGCACTGGTCACAGGAGGGCCTTGTGCTGCCTACACTCGGGCCGAGCGTGAGCTATCTTGTCAGTACTTTCCCAATCCCTGTGCATTGCGCATTGCGCATGGTGCATGGGTATGTACCTGGGCCATATGGGATGAGGGCAATTGTGTCTGATTTGGAGTTCAACAATGTGTTTTGTGTCACCCACCCTCCCAGCATACCGGACATCCATTCTTGGGTTGCTGCTTCGTGTAGCATGGGACATAGCATGGCCTTGCTTTCTCAATGGAGCATACACATGTTAGTGGCATTAGCGTTATTTTTGACTGTGGTTCTGGCCGGTGAAGGTTTGGGGTAGTTGCATGCATTTGGTGTAGTTGGGGTGTGGATGCCATTACCCCCATGTTACCTAAGTTGTTTGTGTACTCACCAGGCTCTGGAATACCTTGCAGTCCATGTACTCCCACCGGCGGAAGCAGGGCCATTACTTTCACCTCCCAGGGATGGAAATGTACTGGTCTGTGTGGCCCACCACCTCCAGTTATGTTGCTCTGGGCGTAGTCATCATTCATGTTGTGCTTTACCGCCCTCCGCAGATCGTACCACCTGGCTTGGCATTCCATTTTTTGGTGGGTGTGTTATAAGGGGTGGTTGGGAGTTTGCCCGTCTGTTTGCCTGTTTGGATGTGTCCAGGTCAGTCATTTCCATTTTTTGTGCACTGTAGACGTGTTTTGTGGTGTTGTGCGAGTCGAATAGACCCTCCTTGTGCTCTTTTAAAGTGTCCGTGGTTCAGTACGGTACAGGGGTACGAGTCGTACAGGCACACCCCCCATGCGTTGTGTATGTACGGTGCATACACGGACTTTGCTATGTACGGTGCGTACACCGCCATCGCGTATGTACGGTGCCTACATCGCCATTGCTATGTACGGTATGTACACCGCCATTGCATATGTATGGTGCGTACACCGCCATTGTGTATGTATGGTGCATACACCACCATTGCGTATGTACAGTGCGTACACCGCCATTGCGTATGTACAGTGCGTACACCGACATTGCTATGTACGGTGCGTACACTGCCATTGCTATGTACGGTGTGTACACTGCCATTGCTATGTACGGTGTGTACACCGCCATTGCGTATGTACGGGGCGTACACCGACATTGCTATGTACGGTGCATACTACAACATTGGTGCGTACAACAACATTGCGTATGTATGGTGCGTACACCGCCATTGCGTATGTACGGTGCGTAATACAAGATTGGTGCGTACAACAACATTGCATATGTACGGTGCGTACATCGACATTGCATATGTACAAGTCATTCCCCAAATACGGATACGAGTCATACGGAAAAAATAAATACAGGATCGGAATCGACCCTCTAGTGTGGAAAATCATTTTTTCTAATGATTGCATTTTTTTATTACCATTAGCCGATAAGTGATTACCAATTCTTGTTGACATCACAAACTGCACTATGCAGACATTGCGCTAGCTGCTAGACTATATATTTACATTTTACCTCATTTTTATCTCTTATATGAACTGTGGGAATTTCAGCTGTTGTATTTTATGTAAATGACCATTTTAAAGTGCTATAGTCTATTATTATTGTTGTACACTGACAAACAGCCTGTTTTTTAAAACTGATTGTGCACATATTTCTCTTCAAAAGTAGTCAAGTTCAAGTTCAAGTTAATCTTTATTCGGTTATTAAAACAAAATAACCATAAAAGTACAAAGACAAAATTACACATATTTAAAAATAACAATTATTGGGACCACACGTAGGAAAAACCGAGTAAGTTCAGATCTCAATTGTTTTCCGTAATTTAAAAACATTTTTAAGGAATGAGGAAATAAATACGACTGTTAAAATATTATCCAATTTCCATAATTTTTAGCAAAGGAACAACATACATTTGTCTGGGTCTAGTATAAAACTTACAAAAGAAAAGTATATGCATATCAGATTGCACTGATAGGTCATCACAGGGACATTTACTCAAAATTTTTGACCAATTATTCATAACTGGAAAGCTGAGTGATCTGAATAGTAAATTAAATCTAAAACGTGTTAGTAAAAACCTTTCATAATCACTCATCAGTAGCTTTAAATATGGCTGTAAATGATTGCAAATTACAATTTGCTCATGAGCTACCACCGTAGTTTTCTTAAGCTCTATTCTAGTTCTGGTCTCATGCAAATAGGTCATACATCTATCTTTTAAACATTTCCTAGATATATTACAAAGAGTGGACGGGTCTGTATAATATTTCCCCAACCCTAATAGCGTAAGAAAATTATTAATATAATTCAGCAATCTAATTTTTCCACACTTCTCTAGACCCATCGCTTTTTCCATAATCATTCGATTTAAACCAGACTCATCTGCAGTCCATATTCTATGCCATAGTAGGACTGGTGCAGTTTTTATTATATCTTCTAAGTATGACTCCCCAAGTTCTACATGGCAAAATATGTTGAAACACTCTGTGGGACCCCTAAGAGATATTTCATAAAATTATTTTCAACCACTTGTAAAGTGCTGACATTTGCATATCCCCATAGGCCTGCCCCATAAGTGACAATGGCTACACAAGTCGCTTTATAAACAGTCAACATTTCCTTAATTGGTTTCCTCCCTATTTTTCGACAACATTTTTTTAAAGCCATGATAGATTTACAGTACAACAATTTCCTTGTCTTAATTGTATTGTTCCATAGCCCAGAACTATCAATTAAGACCCCTAAATAGGGGAATGTTAAAATATCCTCTACTGGGGTAGTTCCAATATAAATTGCTTTTTTCTTTCTCTGTGCACCCGGCCCACAGTGCATGGTGAATGTCTTGGAACAATTTATACTTAGATCAAGCTGATTCATAAAATCAGAAAAGGATGTAACTACTCTTTGCATGGCCTGAGGTGTTCTAGCCATCAGGACCGCGTCATCTGCATATAGCAAAATAGGGATTGATCTTTTTCCTGCCATCGGCACGTCCCTGACTCAGTTATCAATGTCTTTTCCACATTATTGATATAGAGTGTAAAAAGGAACGGTGCCAGGACACAGCCCTGTCGTACACCCCTTTTGATTGCAAAGGATCTAGTACATTCGCCATTTTTTCCGTATCTTACTCTGGCCGATGCTCCTTCATAGAGATCTCTAAGAAAGTTAATAATCTGTTTATCCACACCCAGTTTATTCATAACTATCCAAAGTTTACAATGTGTTACAGAGTCGAATGCAGAAGTAAGATCCACAAAAGTTAAAAACATTCGTCCCTCTTTCACTTTGGTATATTTTTCAGTTAAACTATGCAAATTCAAACACTGTTCAATTGTTCCGAGACCTTTCCTAAATCCATACTGTAGGTCACTTAAAATATTAGCTTCATCAGCCCATACATGTAATCTATTTAGAATTATCCTTCCTAGAATTTTGAGAGTAGAATCCAGGAGTGATATTGGGCGGTAACACTTACAGGTTTCACGGTCACCCTTTTTAAAAATAGGGACTATCAGGGATTCACACCACGATGGGAGGAGGCCTTTTTCCAGAGTGGCGTTAAACAAACGTGTGAGAATTGGAGCCCATAGTTCCCTGTTGTTTTTAAATAAATCAACAGGAACCCCATCAGGGCCGGGTGCTTTCCCCGCCAGACATGCATCAATACATTTCTGCACCTCTGTTATTGTTATTTCAGGTTCAAGTGGGCTACTACTCTGTGTACAGTCTCTCATTTGGGTGTTATCATTAGGACATTCCATCTTATCCTGTACAATGGAATACAACTTGGCAAAATATTCAGCCCACTCACTCTCAGTAATTGCCACATCTAGTGGGTCTGTGTGACTAAAATTTAAAAAAGGGGCATTAACAACTTTCCAGAATAAGGCAGAGTCTTTACTTAACGAAGCGTCACATAAACTTAGCGAAGCGTCACATAAAAGTAGTCAGTAATTGGAGACGCATCATGTGATCAAGCTCCCAAGAGGAGCGAAACGCATCATGGAGGACACTGGTCCTAGCACTCATCCATGCTGAAATAAACTGCACCGCATCACTCACTAATCCGGAGTGGGAGTAAGTTATTTTCTTCATTAAGGAGTTGGGAGGTCCGTGCCTGTGGTTTCCGCCCTGTTCTCAGTATATATATATATATATATATATATATATATATATATATATATATATATATATATATATATATATATATATATATATATATTCACTGAAAAAACCAAAGGGTTCAGGGACATTATAGTTAGAAATTAGCATTTAAAAAACCTTTGAAATTCACTGAAAAAACCATAGGTTTCAGGGACGTTATAGTTAGAAATTAGCATTTACAAAACCTTAGAAATTCACTGAAAAAAACACAGGTTTCAGAGATGTTATACTTAGTTGGACATTTTACTCGTACAAAACCAGAGAAATTCGGCCGCTATAGTTCGTTCAGCTAACTATAACTCACGCCCCCGCAATGCACTGCTGATGATGTCACATATTACATCATTCATCGCATGGTCAGTGACATCACTGATGACATCTCAAATGACATCACTGATGACATGACTGATGACATCATCCCGTGAATGTGTGTTTCTGTAAAGTTTAAATATGTATATATATATACATATATATATATATATATCTAGTAAAGATGCACTCCTGTCGGAAAACGTAGCCCTCCGAGGGGTGGCACAGCGCCGGTGGAGTAACCCGGTAGTAATAATCCTTGCGAAACGGAGTACCAACTGTGCTCTCAGGTCAAGGAAAAAGACACCAAACCGTCCAAGCTGCTTCAAGGGGGTTTATTACTTCATAAACCCAACGTGACGCGTTTCACCCTCAACGGGCTTGCTCACACACCGTTATGCTACCGGACCATCGTATACATACATTATTCGTACATACATGGACATAGAAAGAGGACTGTTGCAGAGGTTTTACAGCGCCATGTTGGAAAAGTAAATCTTCTCAAATAGCAGTACTTAATGGGCGCCATTACTAAACAGTAAAAATACAACGTATAATGTGGTAAAGTACACTTCGTAGTTCACTTATTTTTAAATATTTTTAAATGAAACAATAGTAACTCGCTCCTAGTGAGCTTGGTATTTGGACATTGCTATCCGGCACTTACAGATATGTTTAATCAACATTAGATTAGCATTAGAGGCACCCCCTGGACTCATTTCGTGCCGTGTGGTTAACTCTACACCTCTGCTCTCTAAGCTTTAGTAGCGTTGCGTGTTCTAAGGTCGTGGATCATATTCGGAGCATATCAGTGTACGATCTATATTGTTCCTTAATGGTACAGTAAGTTCCCATAGTGGGTACCGTCCATGTCAGTGGTATATGTGTCAATTTTGCCGGAACGATTGGCTGTAATGTACTTCCACCCACCTGTAAGTTAAATCTTAAAATGCTGGGTGTCTTCGTGTATTGATAAGTAATTGCGCAATCTCTTGTGTCATGGATTATGTTGATGTGTAACTGGAAGCAAGGAATTGAACTGCCTGTCACATATGCCCTGTCCAAATATACCGAGTGCCTTGCATGTGTCTCTATTTAGTCCAGATGTAAAGATTACATGAATTGTATTGCAACAAAATGGTCCATTGGTGCATCCTTAACCAAAATCAAAACAGATTCAAACGTGTCTCTATCATAAAGTTAAAATTGAATTGATCTTATCTGTCCACTGGAGAGCAGCATGGGAAGAAAAGGGTAGGGATCCTGTGTCGCGGGCCCAAGACATAGTCCCTTCCTTTCTTCCTGTAAAAGAGAAACACAGGGTCAGTTGACTTAAACTACAATAGACATTCAACAGACAATCAAAAAACAAAAGTGTTCGTTAAGGAAACAGTTCATCGTTGTCCTTGCTGGGCCTCAAAACGACCTCCCTCATAGTCCACCCTCCTTGGAGTATCCCTTCTGTTCTCATATGTGATAGTATTAACGTTCTATTAATGGATGGAATTTGCTATCCCTTTATTCCCCATGTAAGTGTATGGCCATCTCCTCATCCATGTTATGGCCGTTCGGGTATCTGGTTCCCATCCCAATTATGTGACGTGATTCGCGTTGTCTCAGTTTAAGAGTGCTATCGCCTCCTCTCTTATTGGGTAAGATTCGTTCAATTACATAATAGGACAATTTGGTATAGTCCGAAAAATGTTTTATTTCAAAATGCCGAGCAATGGGGTACTGTTGGTCCTTATTCGTGATTGCCCTCATATGCTCGAGGACTCGTTTCTTAGCCATGTGTGTGGTGCTTCCTACGTAACTCAGTTGGCAAGGGCATTCAAGCACATAGACTACGTTGGTGCTACTACACGTAAGGAACTGTTTAATGGGAATCATGCTGTTTGTACTGCTGTTCCAAAATTCCTTACGTAAGCGGCTGTTGCCGCATGCCTTGCAGTGTCCACAGGGGTAGAAGCTTTGTAGATCAATAATATTGCTTCTTTCCAAGTTGGGTAAATCACTGTGGGCAAGCATGTCTTTTAAGCTACGTCCTTTCCTGTAACTTATTGAGGGATGTGTAGGTATCATCTTGCCTATAACAGGATCTCCTTTGAGGAGATTCCAGTTCCGGGAGATCATTTTCTTAATTTTATCTGAGTGTCCATTATATGTAAGAATCAGCCTGGTTTCTACATTCTCCTCGTTTATAGGTGAATTGGAAGCAGGGGAGGGTTCTAGGATTGTATCTCTGTCAATCGTTTTGGCCCTATCCATGGCCTTTTTAAGTACCCACATGGGATATCCTCTTTCTTTAAATCTTTGTGTCATGGTTATTTGTTCCTTTTGAAAACCTTCCTCTGTGCTGCAGTTTCTCTTTGCTCGGAGCAATTCCCCGTAGGGGATGCTCCATTTGAGTGTGTTGGGGTGGCTGCTGAGGGCATGTAATAACGTGTTACCTGCTGTAGGTTTGCGAAACAAAATAGTTGTTAATTTGTTGTTTACAATTTCTACACACGTGTCAAGGTACTCAACCCTCACATTACTTGTAGTGTGTGTGAGTGTTAGATTGTTATTGTTCTGGTTTAGTCTGGTGATAAAATTATGGGCTTCTTGCTTGCTGCCTTTCCAGATTACAAACAAGTCGTCAATATAACGTAACCAGAGTTTGACTTTAGTGAAATCATGCTGTAGGCTGGATTCCTTCCTGATGTCCTCCTCCCATGCTCCCATAAAGAGATTGGCAAAACTGGGCGCGAAGCGGGTCCCCATCGCCGTACCGAGGGATTGTTTGTAAATCACATTGTCAAACATAAAGAAGTTGTTTTTCAGACAGAATTTGATAATTTCTAGTATCATCAGAGTGTGCTCTTTAAACCTAATGTGTCTGCGTTTGAGGAATCTTTCGCATGATTCTATTCCTTGTTCATGATTAATGATCGTGTAAAGGGAATTGACATCCATGGTTACCAGTAAGAAATCATCTTCCCATTTTATATCATGTATTTTGGCCAGGAAGTCCTTTGTGTCCTTGACATATGACGGGAGAGTGATTACAAACTCCCTAAGGAAGTGATCCGCATAACGCGATAGATTTTCCAAGACACATCCTCTAGAAGAGATAATGGGTCTGCCAGGGGGATTGACCTTGCTTTTATGGATTTTAGGGAGAAGGTACAACACAGGGAGGATAGGGTAATCTTTCTTCAGATAACAGAATTCCTCCCATTCAATCAATCCCTTGTCCCTCCATTCGCCCAGTTTTTCCCAAATCTGTACAATGCTGTTGTTATAGTCTGCGCGGTTAGATCTAGAGTAAGTGTTAGTGTCGCTCAGTTGTCTCGTAGCTTCAGCTACGTACATTTCCCTAGACAGGATGACAATGTTACCCCCCTTATCAGCGGGTCGGATCACAATACTGTCGTCTTCGGCTAGCTCTTGTATGGCCCTCCTTTGCGTAAGGGTGAGATTGTGTTTAAAAGTTTGCATTTTTTTGGCCCAGTTTTGTTGCCTAAATTCCAGAAGGTTCTGGCCCACTTGCTCCTGAAAAGTGTCAATATTGTCGTGGCTCATTGTCGGTAAAAAAGTAGATTTTGGTTTAAAACCAGAAATGGTAGATGCGTCGCACCTTATCTCCATCTCATTCAAAATTCGTTGAGCTTCAGAATTGGCATCACCGTCACTGGTGTCATTTTGTAATTCGTGCATTGCTACCAACAGATCAATATCCCCTATAGTCAATTCATCATCTGTTCCAGTGCTCTCTTTTTGGGGCCTAGTTCTATTTCTTGTAGGTTTCAAAGTGTGCCATTTTTTAAGTTTTAGTTTTCTGCAGAATTTAAAAATATCAATTCTGTCATTTACATAATTCATGGGGGTTGATGGACAGAAAGAGAGTCCAAGGCATAGGGTTCTTTTGTCTTTGAGACTAATCTTTCTATTGGAGAGGTTAACAATAGTTAAATTTACCATGTTGTCATCCATTATGCGTTGGTCTTGGAGCGTGTCTGTTGTCTTCCCACTGGCTCCGAATCGTAGTCTTTTCTGTCTCCTCTGTAGGATCCTCTTCCTCCTCTTCCTCTTGGTCCTCTTGTTCTTCCTCTGCCCCTTCCTCTTCTCATTGGTGTTACATCTCTCTGGTTCTCCTGATTTGTTTTCAAAGTTAGGCGGCTCCGTCTCATGAGCCGATATTCGTCTAAAAAAGAAGTTGGGCGTGAGGTGGCTTCCCCTTCCGACGTTGTTCCTTCGGATGTAGGTGTCGTATCTGAGCCTTCAGTGTTCGTATCACTTGAATAGATGGTCTCGTCTTCATTGTTATTAGCTGGTATTGAGGTTGTCGGTATGTTATTTTTCGCATCCTTCTCATAAAGATGGTCGTATTTTCTGCTATGTGTAAGGATTCTTCCTGACTCATAGTCGCCACAGTCTCTGTGGAGTTTCCTTTGTTTTCTAGCCTTTATATCCTCTTCTACCAGTCTTAATCTCTTTTTCATTTCATCCAGGAATTTGCAGATTAATTCCTTTTCTGGGTTACACTCTAATTCCTCTTTGATGCGTCTGATCTCTATTTTGATACTATCTCTATCTGCCCAGGCGTATTTCACGAAAATCTTTAACATATTAGTCGAGCTGTTTGCAGAGTTCGCCTGAGGAAATATGAATTTTATGATCAGTTATGTCCCCTATCTTAGACCCCAACGGCTCCATGTGCATGCTACAAGTACATGTATGTTCCCTCCAGTTCCAGTTATGAAGACGCAAATACATGTGCGTCCACCGTCAACATGTCCTCTTTCTGATCCGCCATGAATGGGTCAGATATTCCATTCCTAAGTATGAAAGGCCACCGACTTTATGTGGGTCACTTTCCACATTTTACAGATTCAGGCGAGTAGGCCCTGAATTCTGCCCTCAAGCCTTTTCCTGCCTTCTGCCTCTGAAAGCTCCAGTCCGAGCCCGCATCTGTATCCATGAACTTTGTCCTACTCCCTGCGCGGCTAACGGTGCCTGATCCGGCCTGTTGCCTGCCAAAAACTGTATTTCACCTTCAAGATTATCTGCTTCGCTCCTCATCCGATGCATTCCTGTCTAGAAGTTTAGGTAAACATTCTTCCAGCTACCGAGCAAAGGGCCAGGCCTCACTGTCCTCATGCAAGTAATTCATAGCCCTGTTACTATGGAAGATTCCTGCCCCCTCGCATTTCATGTAGACACTTAGACGCTTGTACACGCACTAACAGTCAGTATAGAATAGATTCTGTCCGAGAGACCTTTCCTTTTGGATAATACAGTTCTTTAAACATAAGATATTAGATATGATTTGGGATTAGGTTGACATGACCCCTCAGACTTCTGTCTCCACATGTAGAGCTAAATGTCAAGTCCCTTTCACCCTCTAGTTGCACGTCAATCACACGTCATGTGGCTGCGCACGCATCTCTGCCAAGTATTTCTGCTGACATTGCAGGATTCTCTTATGGATCCACCCACTTGTGACATCATGTTTAATGACGTTTTTAGTTTACGCCTATGTTTACGCCTTTTTTCATTACGTATGTGTATTATTATCTGTATTATCAGCTGTTACGCCTCCTGCATCTGTCTTAATGTAATACTTTTCATATAAATACCTTTACTTGTCAATAATGTATTGCCTTCCTTCCTGAACCCTCGTGGTGATGGAATTTGATGCCTATGGTTCGAACCATAATTCCTTTGTAGAGGAATAAAGCCTTTCAGAACCTCTAATACCACGGATTCTGCCTCTTATTTTGACTGAGTTATTCTTACTAGACTTTACCGCATAAAAAATAGTACAGGTAATTAAATATTTACCACATAAATTGGCGCCCGAACAGGGACACTTTCTCATCTCACGCGCCGGAGGTGCGTTGCAGGCCCGGTCTCCTGCCACAGCTGGACGGACAACAACGCGTACCCGCAGGATTTCCTGTATCTCCCTCCGGCCAAGCGGGGGTGACTGAGGCTGCGATCAACACCCAGACGAGGCGGTGAGAAGTGCGAAGTATCCCGACCAGAGCCTAGCTGAGAGAGCAAGATCCGAGGTATACAGAGGCCCACCAGGTTCCGAAGTTCCGAGTCGAGTCGAGTCCAGTCCGGTCCAGTTCAGTTCAGTTCCGAGGCCTTCCGTTCCGTGCTACCCGGTGAGTACCGTTGCCGGGGAGGCATTTAGACGTGCACATAGGTTGTGCCGGTCAAGACGGGTTTGGGTACACAAATCCGGTCTGCACTGTTTCAGCAGTGTATCTGTACTGTTTAGCAGTATATCTAGTATGTTTTGCATATAATTCAGTATTATCTAGTGTTAGTATTATGTCAGTAACTAGTTTTCTATTAGTTATCATTGTTCGTTAACTGTTAAATGTTAATTGTTTTAATACGTTCTACATATTGTGGTGTGAATGATTGTTCATTATTGTGTTTATTGTATTAAGTGTGTTCAAAATTAAGTAATAAGGTCTAAAAATGCCGCTCTTTTCAAAATTAAGACAGATCAAAACCAGAAAAGGGGTACTCGAAGAAGCTGTTCCCATTCCACCTAGGGACACTCCAGGGTACTTTATGTATCATAAGCATGGCCTAGATGCCGTATTATTTCTTGATTTATGGGTGGAATACACCAAAGATTTACCAGAAAGTCAGAGATGGCCCACAGCTGGGACCTGGGATGCAGATTGCATCATGAGAGTAGAAGAAGAATTATGGAAAAATAAAGCCAGACAGTCACAGAAAGATGCCATTGAATTATGGCGTAAAGAATCATATAGACGTACAGAAAAAGCGCTCAGACAGGAAGAGAAAAGTAGGGAGAATTCAAATAAAGCCCGAGAAAATATATTAATTGAAGAAGGTACCCGAGTAAAAGCAGAACAAGTAGACAGGCAACGAAACACTCTTATGAATGGTATGTATCCTCTTCTGGCCGAAGGGTTACCTCAGGCCACCCCGGAAATACCGAAAGACTTGACACCTCCATTGCTCCCGATAAAAGCACATCCCAAAACAGCAAAAGATGTTTTCCTTTCTTCCTATTTAGATGATGTAGCTCCTGAATATGCTAATGTTCTGCCACACACACCGCCCACCGATGGTGCTCAACGCCAAGATCATCCGTCTGTATCCCCGCAACAACAAACTCCTACGCACATTCCCACAGGTCCATCTGCTTCTACTGCTTTCCCTACATCTGCAGTTTCTATCTTACATCCAACAAATCCTTTCGTGCCTAGCACCTCAGACGGTGCGATAGGAGGTCCGACAGAAATTTTTGCCACGCCACCCCGAGGAAATAAACTATCCCTTAGAGATTTAGCATACGAACGTACACCACAACTAGCAACTTCCGACATGTTTAAAGAGCATCTAGTGGATTGTAGATATGATCCTGTGCCCGGTAGACGGGACGGTATGCTGCTGTCATCACTACGTATACGACGAGCTTCAAGGTATTTAGCGACGCTACCAGGAATGATGGCACATTTAGACAATATATATCACTTTGTCCAATCAGGGCGAGGCCCTGAAAGTATTGACGAAGCAATGGAATACCAGAAAGTGGATGTACAGAGACAACTGTTACGCTTCTTCATAAACTGTGTGATCAGAAACCAAGACAGGCCTGAGGTAGAGCAGAAGGAAATACAAGTACTTACCAGATGGGGTCAGAATATATCAGAAGGGAAACATGATAAACAGACATGTATAGTAGTTATGTGCCGAAAGATCAGCAAAGAAGTAGAACGAATACATACAGAAAGATTAGGAACAGATCAACGTACTAGCACACACGTTTCTGAACCTTACCCCATACGAACAGCGTTTAGCTGGTATATACATGATTCAACACCTCCTTATGTTATATAAAAGCCAACACTCCGATCCTGGACCCCTACCTGACATATTGACAGAATTACTCACGAATAAATGGAGAGGTTCAGGTACTGATCTAATTAAAGAAATTCTAGAATTTCGAAACCGGTATATAGTTTTCGTATGCCCAGAACATGTTCCAGTTCCCACTATGGGAAGAAAAATGTATCACATAGATAGACAGAATCCCTTACGCGAAGTACACCCAATCAGAGGTGAAGATAATATCTTTAAACGCGTGTTTGTGTACACGCCTATAACTAAAATTGAATTATTAGAAATGAAGAAAGTAGTACCCAGCCATGACAAGGATCCAGCAGGTTTCCACCGTGAGATAAAAGACATGTTACTCATGGGAGAGTATACCTACCCCGACATTATGAAAATATTAAAAGTATTAATGCCTGCCGGTATTTACGAGAAACTCAAAGAAAAGGAATGGGAGGTGGGAGACCAAAAGATAGATTGGACAGCATTAGAAAACGAAGAAAAGGCCCGAGCTGCAGGATCAGGGCTTGGGGAAAAGACTACAGCACTACCAGGATTACTAGTGCAGGTACTGCCACGTTTATTAACTACGAAAAAAGAGGACTGGGGTGCAATCTCAGCCTGTAAACAAAAGCAAGATGAAGACACTAGTGATTTCTATTCCCGATTTGAAAAATGTTTTGGTATTAACAGTGGCATAAAAGCAATTAGCGAGTCATATCCACATCTGTTTGTGACGAAATTAGTTGAAAATTCCCTACCGCAAGTTAAGAATAGAGTATTAAAATTCGAGAGTACCTGGCAAGGTAACACCCCGTCACAGATGTTACAGATGTTACAATATCACCACAATAGAATTAGAGAAGAACAAGAACATGAACAAAGACGTATGAAAGATACGAAAATGAAAATGCTTGTTGCTCAGTCAGTTCCAGCTGATGGTCATAAAAAGGGTGATTCCGCAGGTCCGACGAAAGGGACATGCAACTATTGTAAACAACAAGGTCATTATATACACGATTGTGCAGTTCTGAAACATAATATCGCCACGGGTAAAACCCAGGAAAGACCACGTCCACCTAGACAGGATCAGAATCAACAACAAATCCCTCAGCATGCACAATCTAGGCCAGCTCCGCAACAGGCAGCTCCACAACAGACCGTAGCAACCCCACAAGCGCAGCCTATTGCTGCAACACAAGCAACGACACAATAGATGTACCAGTATGCACAGAATGATTATCCCGATTATCAGCGATACACATGAAATAGCCTAGAGAGGGAAGTTGGCTTACCCCTTATCGAGGTTCCTGTAGATCAAGAGGGACCTTATGTACATAGTGAACTACTAGGGGAAGACAGAAAGTTTTTACTTGATACAGGGGCAAGCAGAACAACTATACGACGCAGTGAAGTTCCAGGGGCACCCCTCTCAGGCTCACAGAATATTTCCCTTGGATTTTCAGGAAAACCTATCATTAATGAAGTAACGCAACCCCTTCCACTTACGGTTGGTCCATTGACACGAACTACAGATTTATTGCTTACTAAATCATGTCCAGAAAACTTGTTAGGTATAAAAACATTGAAAGCTCTAGGAGCTATAATATGTTGTTCTCCGGAAGGAGTACGATTATTTTTACGTGACTTCAAAGGTCACTACGTGTCCAGAGACATGGATCACCGATTGCAGAATTTACCTACACATTTATGGGCACAAGGCCCCACTGATGTTGGTTGCATGAACATTACACCATATCGAGTCACACTAAAAACAGGAGTGGTACTACCACGAATGCGACAATACAAATTACCACCAGATGCTGTTGTGGCTTTGCTGCAAATCATTGACGAGCTCATTGCACAAGGAGTGGTTGTAGAAACTGACTCCAATGTATGTAATTCCCCGATAATTCCGATTCTTAAAAGAACGGATCCAAAAGCATCACCAGTATATCGATTAGTTATTGATCTGCGCGAATTAAATAAATGTATTGTACCACAATACCCTGTGGTCCCAGATATCTCTTCATTACTAACAGCTATTGATTCAGAAGTAACGTTCTTTACTGTAATTGATCTCAAGAATGCCTTCTTTAGCGTCCCAATAGATCCGGAAAGTCAATATTTGTTCGGATTCAGTTTAAATGGACGAAGTTTTAAATTCACACGCGCACCTCAAGGATTCACAGAAAGCCCCAGCATCTATAGCCAAGCACTGAAACGAGAACTTGACAGTATCCACATGCCAGTTAACACTGCCCTGCTTCAATATGTCGATGATCTGCTGATCACCGCCCGAAGCGAACCTGAATGTGAAAAAGCGTCACTGACGGTTTTACAATTTCTGGCCGACAAGGGGCACAAGGTGTCCCCTTCTAAGCTGCAATTCTGTGTCCAGCAAGTTGTTTACCTTGGGCACTTGCTGTCCAAGGAGGGAAGACAGCTTACACCCGACCGCATCCAGTTAATTGCTAACATGCCACCACCCAAGACACAAAAGGAGGTGCGGGCTTTTATAGGCCTCACCTCATACTGTAGGCAGTGGATCCCTCAATATGCATTTCTAGCAAAACCACTCATTCAGTTGACAACACAGGAGGCAGCCACATCGACTGTCCTCCCTTGGACTCAAGAACATACGCAAACCTTTGAAAGCTTAAAGAAAGCTTTATGTCAAGCACCTGTTTTAGCAACACCATGTTACAGTAAGCCTTTTACACTCTTTGTTACAGAACGCGAAGGTACTGCCTTGTCAGTACTCACTCAGGAACAAGCAGGATCACACAAACCATGTGCTTATTTCTCTAGTACATTAGATCCAGTAGCTCAGGCTCTTCCTGCGTGCCTGAAATCAGTGGCAGCAACAGCTTTAGCAATCAGACAAAGCGATGCCATAGTGTTAGGACATCAATTGACAGTACAAGTACCACACGCAGTAGAGGTCCTCTTGAACCGCACACAAACACAACACTTGACTATAGCAAGACTCACCGGTTATGAATTAACATTGTTTCAGCCACACATAGAAATCAGACGATGTAATACATTAAATCCTGCCACACTTTTGCCAGTAAACGGAACAGATCCATGAGCACATGATTGTATTGAAGTCATTACTATCACGACGAAGCCCAGACAAGACTTGACAGATATCCCTTTATCAGATCCGGACCTGACATTGTATGTAGATGGTTCATGTATGAGAACAAGTACAGGAGAGTTAGTGGCCGCTTACGCAGTCACAACAGACACTGAAGTCGTTGAAACAAATTGTATTAACACTTTGTCAGCTCAAGCAGCAGAGCTCATCGCTCTGACACAAGCCTGTATTCAAGCCAAAAATAAGAAGGTCAACATATACACAGATTCACGTTATGCATTCGGAGTCGTCCATGACTTCGGCGTACTGTGGCGAGAGAGAGGTTATTTAACTTCTCACGGTGCCCACATCCAACACGGACCCCTCATTCAAGCTTTATTAGACGCAATTCATCTACCTACTGCAATATCGATTATGAAATGCAAGGCCCATACGAAAGTTACCGATATCATTTCTCAGGGTAACGACCTAGCTGACAGAACAGCTAAACAGACTGCTCAGACCCAGACTCATACAACTGACACGACAAAGACAATAGTTCCGACACCAATACATTGCATGACAGTTAAGGATCCCGCCCTTGATGTAATTGACATACAGACACATGCTACACCAGAAGAAATAAAGAAATGGACTGAATTAGGAGGGATCCAAACGGATCAAGGATGGATGACGAAGGGAAAATCCTAATGGTTTCTTCCCGACTCCATGGTTCAAGTCATCATTAACACAATACATAGTCCAGCGCACCTAGGAGAAAAAGCTATGCTAGACAGCATTCAACACATTTGGTTCAACAAACACTTGCGAGCAGCAGCCAAACAGAAAGTACGTACCTGTATGATATGTTGTCAGTTCAACCCAGGTAAAAGCATTCCCGTAGAGCAGGGTGGATTTCAACCTCCCGATCACCCTTTTGAAGTCCTCCAGATGGATTATATCCAGATGGAACGAT
Organism: Triturus cristatus; assembly: GCF_964204655.1. Lineage (NCBI taxonomy): Eukaryota > Metazoa > Chordata > Amphibia > Caudata > Salamandridae > Triturus > Triturus cristatus. The sequence continues at coordinate 642,459,795 of NC_140581.1, read as the reverse complement.
GTCGAGGATTCAAATATGTTCTCGTAGTTGTCTGTGCTCTTTCCCGTTGGACAGAAGCCTACCCGGTTTCAGATTACACTGCCCCGACTACTGCCAAACAGTTAGTTCGAGAATTCTTCCCACGATACGGTTTACCACGTGTTGTATACTCAGATAACGGCCAGCCATTCTCATCCGAACTAATGAAACACGTTTCACTTCTGTTAGGTTACCAATGGAAATTCCACTGTGTCCGACATCCCGAGGCAGCAGGTCTCGTGGAACGCCATAATCAAACTCTGAAAATTAGATTGTCCAAAATATGTAGAGAAAAAGGTGTCGATTGGATAGTAGCCTTACCAGTTGTGCTCTTTTACATGAGAATGGTAGCACATTCTCAAACAGGGCTATCCCCGTATGAGGTGATCTTCTGTAGACCACCAAATATGTGGGGGACGCCTATACCTCGTAAAATCACTGATGTTGACTGTAATATGCTGACAGATTACCTGGCTTCCTTGATGTCTGCACTACAATCTTGTCGTTCACAGGTAGCTGCAGCTTTTCCCGATAACACTGAGGTGAAGCCCCATGACGTGGTTCCAGGTGACCTGGTTCTTGTGAGGAATTTTGACCGGAAGACCCAGCTGGAGCCTAGGTGGCAGTGGCCCAAGCTCGTCCTGCTGACTACAAGGACAGCCGTGAAGATTGAGGGACGTAAAGGGTGGTTGCACTCGAGCCATATCAAGAAATTTTATGGACTACCGTCCGATGTGAACACTCAGCCCTGTATTCCCTCACAGACAGACTCAAAGCTCCCCTTGGTTGAAAGGTCGGAGAACGAACTCTATAAACTGAAACTAAGGTCTAGCAAGTCAGACAATTTGATTGTTTAAGTCCTCTCCAAGGTGAATCGGTTGAATTTGTCTCTGACATGTATCCTCTAGACCGAAATAGAGAGAGAAATAGACAGATACAGCTTAAAAAACATGCGTACTGTAAATCGCTTCGTAGTCACTGCACAGTGACAGTATTAATTTTGTTTTTCCTAAGTCTTCTGATCATCATTTCTAGTGTATTGCTACATATGTATTACCCTATTTCTAAGCGTGCTTATAATGCTACTGCTGAACATTCTTTTAGTGAACTACCTCCGCATGAGTTGTCTTATAGATTTGCGCTGCGCAACAACACATTCATTAGTATGCTACATCATTCCCATCAGACCAGCAATGCTACCAATTGTTGGATCTGTGGCCGACTCCCTCCCTATCAGAACTATAAGGGAGTTTTGCCTCTCTTTCCGTACCCGTTCACACACAATGGCTCCTGTGGAGCATGGTTTAGTTTGATTAATTCCCTAGATTCAAATTCAGTAGTTTACCAAGACAACTGGGTATGGGGAAACCTGAACCTAGTTTTGCTTAAAGTCTGCTACCCTAACAAGGAGGGACTTCCCAAAAGAACAGGAACTGATCTAGAAAATGAAGTATATGGATTAGGTAACTTTACACTTAACCTCATGATTCTGAATGTTGAATCCGAAGCTACACCAATCTTGCCCGCTATGTCAGTATTTCCAGTCAAAGGAGAATTATGTGTAAGAAAGAATGGTTCCATACACATGGGCCATAGTAAATGCACCACTGTAATAAAATTCAGTGATCAAGGCAAGTCTACATTTAGAGCTTCCCGTCATTCCTACTTCATATGTGGCCAGACTGCATATATACGTTTACCTCTAGATTGGGATGGTACCTGTTACATAGCATTCCTTCTGCCACCTGTTTTCCTAGCCCCTCCTGATTATCACAGAAATACCCATTTAGTACACAATAGACCACAGAGAGATCTCCCGATTGTCGATTACACTGAAACGGCATGGGAGCAATACACAGATTTCAATAAAGGTTTCTTTCCCTATATAGGTACAGTCACTAATAGTAAACTGATACGTAGATTAACTAGAACCCTTGAAGCAGTAGTGAACGAGACTACTTCCGCCTTAGGCAATTTAACAGAAGAGCAGTCTGCTATGCGGATTGTTGTGCTTCAAAATCGTCTTGTCCTTGACGTAATCCTGGCCGATAGGGGCGGAGCTTGTAGGGTCATCGGATCAAGTTGCTGTGTTTTCATACCAGAAAACTCGCCGTCAGTATATAAAGCCATAACTCGCCTTCATACGATTATAAGCCAGATACACCAGAGTCCAGGCACCTGGACTTGGTCCGGTTGGTTCTGGAGCGTGTTGTCAGCCTGGGGATGGAGGATCCTATCCTTCCTGGGTATTGGCTTCCTCATACTATTCAGTTGCTGCTTATGTCTACAATGTGGGCCAGCGATTTGTGGTCTGTGTGCCACATCGTGTATCCCGCATCCAAGTTTTCGTTCAAGATCCCGGAAGAAGAAAGAAGAACAAATGATGCTATATGAACAGATTGATGGATTGATGAAGATCGATATCTCCTGAGGGTCCGTATGGGACAAGGAGGGAATGATGAAATATGAATTTTATGATCAGTTATGTCCCCTATCTTAGACCCCAACGGCTCCATGTGCATGCTACAAGTACATGTATGTTCCCTCCAGTTCCAGTTATGAAGACGCAAATACATGTGCGTCCACCGTCAACATGTCCTCTTTCTGATCCGCCATGAATGGGTCAGATATTCCATTCCTAAGTATGAAAGGCCACCGACTTTATGTGGGTCACTTTCCACATTTTACAGATTCAGGTGAGTAGGCCCTGAATTCTGCCCTCAAGCCTTTTCCTGCCTTCTGCCTCTGAAAGCTCCAGTCCGAGCCCGCATCTGTATCCATGAACTTTGTCCTACTCCCTGCGCGGCTAACGGTGCCTGATCCGGCCTGTTGCCTGCCAAAAACTGTATTTCACCTTCAAGATTATCTGCTTCGCTCCTCATCCGATGCATTCCTGTCTAGTAGTTTAGGTAAACATTCTTCCAGCTACCGAGCAAAGGGCCAGGCCTCACTGTCCTCATGCAAGTAATTCATAGCCCTGTTACTATGGAAGATTCCTGCCCCCTCGCATTTCATGTAGACACTTAGACGCTTGTACACGCACTAACAGTCAGTATAGAATAGATTCTGTCCGAGAGACCTTTCCTTTTGGATAATACAGTTCTTTAAACATAAGATATTAGATATGATTTGGGATTAGGTTGACATGACCCCTCAGACTTCTGTCTCCACATGTAGAGCTAAATGTCAAGTCCCCTTCACCCTCTAGTTGCACGTCAATCACACGTCATGTGGCTGCGCACGCATCTCTGCCAAGTATTTCTGCTGACATTGCAGGATTCTCTTATGGATCCACCCACTTGTGACATCATGTTTAATGACGTTTTTAGTTTACGCCTATGTTTACGCCTTTTTTCATTACGTATGTGTTTTATTATCTGTATTATCAGCTGTTACGCCTCCTGCATCTGTCTTAATGTAATACTTTTCATATAAATACCTTTACTTGTCAAAAATGTATTGCCTTCCTTCCTGAACCCTCGTGGTGATGGAATTTGATGCCTATGGTTCGAACCATAATTCCTTTGTAGAGGAATAAAGCCTTTCAGAACCTCTAATACCACGGATTCTGCCTCTTATTTTGACTGAGTTATTCTTACTAGACTTTACCGCATAAAAAATAGTACAGGTAATTAAATATTTACCACACGCCTACCACTCTTCCAACATTTGGGGATTTAGAGGCCCCAAAAAGAGAGCACTGGAACAGATGATGAATTGACTATAGGGGATATTGATCTGTTGGTAGCAATGCACGAATTACAAAATGACACCAGTGACGGTGATGCCAATTCTGAAGCTCAACGAATTTTGAATGAGATGGAGATAAGGTGCTACGCATCTACCATTTCTGGTTTTAAACCAAAATCTACTTTTTTACCGACAATGAGCCACGACAATATTGACACTTTTCAGGAGCAAGTGGGCCAGAACCTTCTGGAATTTAGGCAACAAAACTGGGCCAAAAAAATGCAAACTTTTAAACACAATCTCACCCTTACGCAAAGGAGGGCCATACAAGAGCTAGCCGAAGACGACAGTATTGTGATCCGACCCGCTGATAAGGGGGGTAACATTGTCATCCTGTCTAGGGAAATGTACGTAGCTGAAGCTACGAGACAACTGAGCGACACTAACACTTACTCTAGATCTAACCGCGCAGACTATAACAACAGCATTGTACAGATTTGGGAAAAACTGGGCGAATGGAAGGACAAGGGATTGATTGAATGGGAGGAATTCTGTTATCTGAAGAAAGATTACCCTATCCTCCCTGTGTTGTACCTTCTCCCTAAAATCCATAAAAGCAAGGTCAATCCCCCTGGCAGACCCATTATCTCTTCTAGAGGATGTGTCTTGGAAAATCTATCGCGTTATGCGGATCACTTCCTTAGGGAGTTTGTAATCACTCTCCCGTCATATGTCAAGGACACAAAGGACTTCCTGGCCAAAATACATGATATAAAATGGGAAGATGATTTCTTACTGGTAACCATGGATGTCAATTCCCTTTACACGATCATTAATCATGAACAAGGAATAGAATCATGCGAAAGATTCCTCAAACGCAGACACATTAGGTTTAAAGAGCACACTCTGATGATACTAGAAATTATCAAATTCTGTCTGAAAAACAACTTCTTTATGTTTGACAATGTGATTTACAAACAATCCCTCGGTACGGCGATGGGGACCAGCTTCGCGCCCAGTTTTGCCAATCTCTTTATGGGAGCATGGGAGGAGGACATCAGGAAGGAATCCAGCCTACAGCATGATTTCACTAAAGTCAAACTCTGGTTACGTTATATTGACGACTTGTTTGTAATCTGGAAAGGCAGCAAGCAAGAAGCCCATAATGTTATCACCAGACTAAACCAGAACAATAACAATCTAACACTCACACACACTACAAGTAATGTGAGGGTTGAGTACCTTGACACGTGTGTAGAAATTGTGAACAACAAATTAACAACTATTTTGTTTCGCAAACCTACAGCAGGTAACACGTTATTACATGCCCTCAGCAGCCACCCCAACACACTCAAATGGAGCATCCCCTACGGGGAATTGCTCCGAGCAAAGAGAAACTGCAGCACAGAGGAAGGTTTTCAAAAGGAACAAATAACCATGACACAAAGATTTAAAGAAAGAGGATATCCCATGTGGGTACTTAAAAAGGCCATGGATAGGGTCAAAACGATTGACAGAGAATCAATCCTAGAACCCTCCCCTGCTTCCAATTCACCTATAAACGAGGAGAATGTAGAAACCAGGCTGATTCTTACATATAATGGACACTCAGATAAAATTAAGAAAATGATCTCCCGGAACTGGAATCTCCTCAAAGGAGATCCTGTTATAGGCAAGATGATACCTACACATCCCTCAATAAGTTACAGGAAAGGACGTAGCTTAAAAGACATGCTTGTCCACAGTGATTTACCCAACTTGGAAAGAAGCAATATTATTGATCTACAAGGCTTCTACCCCTGTGGACACTGCAAGGCATGCGGCAACAGCCGCTTACGTAAGGAATTTTGGAACAGCAGTACAAACAGCATGATTCCCATTAAACAGTTCCTTACGTGTAGTAGCACCAACGTAATCTATGTGCTTGAATGCCCTTGCCAACTGAGTTACGTAGGAAGCACCACACACATGGCTAAGAAACGAGTCCTCGAGCATATGAGGGCAATCACGAATAAGGACCAACAGTACCCCATTGCTCGGCATTTTGAAATAAAACATTTTTCGGACTATACCAAATTGTCCTATTATGTAATTGAACGAATCTTACCCAATAAGAGAGGAGGCGATAGCACTCTTAAACTGAGACAACGCGAATCACGTCACATAATTGGGATGGGAACCAGATACCCGAACGGCCATAACATGGATGAGGAGATGGCCATACACTTACATGGGGAATAAAGGGATAGCAAATTCCATCCATTAATAGAACGTTAATACTATCACATATGAGAACAGAAGGGATACGCCAAGGAGGGTGGACTATGAGGGAGGTCGTTTTGAGGCCCAGCAAGGACAACGATGAACTGTTTCCTTAACGAACACTTTTGTTTTTTGATTGTCTGTTGAATGTCTATTGTAGTTTAAGTCAACTGACCCTGTGTTTCTCTTTTACAGGAAGAAAGGAAGGGACTATGTCTCGGGCCCGCGACACAGGATCCCTACCCTTTTCTTCCCATGCTGCTCTCCAGTGGACAGATAAGATCAATTCAATTTTAACTTTATGATAGAGACACGTTTGAATCTGTTTTGATTTTGGTTAAGGATGCACCAATGGACCATTTTGTTGCAATACAATTCATGTAATCTTTACATCTGGACTAAATAGAGACACATGCAAGGCACTCGGTATATTTGGATAGGGCAAATGTGACAGGCAGTTCAATTCCTTGCTTCCAGTTACACATCAACATAATCCATGACACAAGAGATTGCGCAATTACTTATCAATACACGAAGACACCCAGCATTTTAAGATTTAACTTACAGGTGGGTGGAAGTACATTACAGCCAATCGTTCCGGCAAAATTGACACATATACCACTGACATGGACGGTACCCACTATGGGAACTTACTGTACCATTAAGGAACAATATAGATCGTACACTGATATGCTCCGAATATGATCCACGACCTTAGAACACGCAACGCTACTAAATCTTAGAGAGCAGAGGTGTAGAGTTAACCACACATCACGAAATGAGTCCAGGGGGTGCCTCTAATGCTAATCTAATGTTGATTAAACATGTCTGTAAGTGCCGAATAGCAATGTCCAAATACCAAGCTCACTAGGAGCGAGTTACTGTTGTTTCATTTAAAAATATTTAAAAATAAGTGAACTACGAAGTGTACTTTACCACATTATACGTTGTATTTTTACTGTTTAGTAATGGCGCCCATTAAGTACTGCTATTTGAGAAGATTTACTTTTCCAACATGGCGCTGTAAAACCTCTGCAACAGTCCTCTTTCTATGTCCATGTATGTACGAATAATGTATGTATACGATGGTCCGGTAGCATAACGGTGTGTGAGCAAGCCCGTTGAGGGTGAAACGCGTCACGTTGGGTTTATGAAGTAATAAACCCCCTTGAAGCAGCTTGGACGGTTTGGTGTCTTTTTCCTTGACCTGAGAGCACAGTTGGTACTCCGTTTCGCAAAGAATATATATATATATATATATATATATATATATATTACCTACTGGCGGTCGCCAGTAGGTAGTTATAGTTAGGACCACGTTTCCATAGGAAATCTGCAACATTCTATTTTGAATAACTTTGGCGCCGGTCGACGAATCCTCGCGAATTTTTCAAAATAGGTGGGGCGCTACGCTCCGCTCCTACCCTGAAAGTCTCGGGGTGATTCGTCAAGCGGGGGCTGAGATAAAAGGGGGTCCCAAAACGCGTTTTTCCCATGCATTTTTCCATAGGACCTTTAGACAGGGCTACAGCCCGAACGGCTGAACAGAATTACTAGAAATTTGGCAGAGAGGTAGTCCTCAGGTCAAGGAAGTGCCTTTTGTAGGTTTGGTGTAAATCTGTTCAGTAGATTCTGAGAAAATAGCCTTTAAATCAATATATATATCTGAGCCAGCTTACGGTGCGCTTACGGTACGCTTACCGTACGCGTACGGTGGCGTGCGCGAGCGCGATTCTGATTGGCTGTTACATCTAAGTAAACATTCGAATCGGTCGAAACCAGGAAGCGGCGGCCGCCATTTTCTCTTTCGCACTCTGAGGGGGGGGCTGTAAACAAAGGCAAAAAACATATAAAGGGGCTGTTTAGACAGCGCCCATGCACATAGCCATGTTAGTTGAGTCCTCAAAGATCCCCCAAGGCCAAAAACGGTAAATTTTTATTTTTTGAAAATTTCGCCGATTACGCTTACCGTACGCGTACGGTGCGCTTACGCTAAAAATTTTAAATAAAAAAAAAAGAAACACTCTCTGTGCATGGCATATTATTGTCATCACTTACAAATTAAATTTAACAGATTACCTATCACAAGGAAGCGCATAATATGTCCTCCATGTGCGCACTGTGCGTAACGTGGGCACGCGGTGCGCGTAGCGCACTGCGTGCCCACCTTGCGTGTATGGCACTAACTGCGTAAAGTGGGCGCGCACGGAACGAACTGCGTTAAGTGGGCGTGCACGCCACGAATGGCGTAAAGTAACTTAGCATTTAAAAAACCGTACAAATTCACTGAAAAAACCATAGGTTTCACACACGTTATAGTTAGGAATTAGCATTTAAAAAACCTTGCTAATTCAATGAAAAAACCACACATGTTATAGTTAGCTGGAAATTTTACTGATAAAAACCCAATGAAATTCCCCCGTTATAGTTACTGTAGGCAACTATAACTCACGCGACCGTAATCCTCTGCTGATGACATATGTGTCTTTATGAAAGAAAAAAAATTTGTAAAATATGTATAGCTAAAATTTAATGGAAGAAGACATGGGCAAATAAGTGTCTAAATACAGTATTAGCATCAGCAGAGGATTGCGGTCGCGTGAGTTATAGTTGCCTACAGTAACTATAACGGGGGAATTTCATTGGTTTTTTATCAGTAAAATTTCCAGCTAACTATAACATGTGTGAAACCTATGTTTTTTTCATTGAATATATATATGTATATGTATATATATATATGTATATGTATATATATATATGTATATGTATATATATATATGTATATGTATATATATAACTTGACAAAGGCTTCGCCGAAACGCGTAGTTCTGTTCGTTTGAAACAATAATAAAACTTATTGTTTTGTCCTGGGTGTGCCGCTGGATTATTCATTGAGATTGCTTGGATTATAATCCACATTGAAATATTTAAAACGGAGTTGCGACTGAGGCAGGCACCGGCGTCGATGGGAAGGAGAGCGGAGGTTCGCAACAATCTTCGTGTAAAAAATATATATATATGTGTATATATATATATATATGTGTATATATATATATATATATATGGGTATATATATATATATATGTGTATATATATATATATATGTATATGTGTATATATATATATATATATGTGTATATGTGTATATATATATATATGTGTATATGTGTATATATATATGTGTATATATTACCTACTGGCGGTCGCCAGTAGGTAGTTATAGTTAGGACCACGTTTCCATAGGAAAACCTCAACATTCTATTTTGAATAACTTTGGCGCCGGTCGACGAATCCTCGCGAATTTCTCAAAATAGGTGGGGCGCTACGCTCCGCTCCTACCCTGAAAGTCTCGGGGGGATTCGTCAAGCGGGGGCTGAGATAAAAGGGGGGTCCCAAAACGCGTTTTTCCCATGCATTTTTCCATAGGACCTTTAGAACGAGCTACAGCCCGAACGGCTGAACAGAATTACTAGAAATTTGGCAGAGAGGTAGTCCCTAGGTCAAGGAAGTGCCTTTTGTAGGTTTGGTGTAAATCTGTTCAGTAGATTCTGAGAAAATAGCCTTTAAATCAATATATATATCTGAGCCCGCTTACGGTACGCTTACCGTACGCTTACGGTAAGCGTACGGTGGCGTGCGCGAGCGCGATTCTGATTGGCTCTTAGATCTTAGTAAACATTCGAATCGGCAGAAACCAGGAAGCGGCGTCCGCCATTTTGTCTACCGCACTGAGTGTTATGTATCAAACATGATGGCCAAAAACATGTTACGGGGATGTTTTGACAACTCCCTCTCACATAGTCATGTTGAGGGAGTCCCCAAACATCCCCCAAGAGCAAAAACGGCATTATTTTTTTTTCGGCAATTTCGCGGGGTACGCTTACCGTACGCTTACCGTAAGCGTACGGTAAAAAAATAAAAATAAAAAAAACACTATCCACACTTTCTCCACCCCTTGTGCAAATGGTGGCCGAAGGCCACCATTTGTGCATGGCTTATCAGAGCACAGAAATTTCCCCAAAAATTTCAACAGATTACCTATCACAAGGAAGCGCATAATATGTCCTCCATGTGCGCACGGTGCGCGAAGCGCATCGTGCGTACATGGCCCATCTAGCGTAACGTGGGCACGGCACTAACTGCGTAAAGTGGGTGCGCGGTGCGCGAAGCGCACCGCGTGCTCAGTGTGCGCGCACGGTGCGCGAAGCGCACCGTGCGCGCACGGAACGAACTGCGTTAAGTGGGCGCGCACGCCACGAATGGCGTAAAGTCACTTAGCATTTAAAAAACCGTACAAATTCACTGAAAAAACCATAGGTTTCACACACGTTATAGTTAGGAATTAGCATTTAAAAAACCTTGCAAATTCACTGAAAAAACCATAGGTTTCACACATGTTATAGTTAGCGGAAATTTTACTGATAAAAAACCAATGAAATTGCCCCGTTATAGTTAGTGCTGGCAACTATAACTCACGCGACCGCAATCTTCTGCTGATGACATATGTGTCTTTATGAAAAAAAAATATTTGTAATATATGTATAGCTAAAAATGTATGGAAGAAGACATGGGCAAATAAGTGTCTAAATACAGTATTAGCATCAGCAGAGGATTGCGGTCGCGTGAGTTATAGTTGCCAGCACTAACTATAACGGGGCAATTTCATTGGTTTTTTATCAGTAAAATTTCCGCTAACTATAACATGTGTGAAACCTATGGTTTTTTCAGTGAATATATATATATATATATATATATATGTATATATATATATATTCACTGAAAAAACCATAGGTTTCACACATGTTATAGTTAGCGGAAATTTTACTGATAAAAAACCTGTGAAATTGCCCCGTTATAGTTAGTGCTGGCAACTATAACTCACGCGACCGCAATCCTCTGCTGATGCTAATACTGTATTTAGACACTTATTTGCCCATGTCTTCTTCCATACATTTTTAGCTATACATATATTACAAATATTTTTTTTTCATAAAGACACATATGTCATCAGCAGAAGATTGCGGTCGCGTGAGTTATAGTTGCCAGCACTAACTATAACGGGGCAATTTCACAGGTTTTTTATCAGTAAAATTTCCGCTAACTATAACATGTGTGAAACCTATGGTTTTTTCAGTGAATTTGCAAGGTTTTTTAAATGCTAATTCCTAACTATAACGTGTGTGAAACCTATGGTTTTTTTCAGTGAATTTGTACGGTTTTTTAAATGCTAAGTTACTTTACGCCATTCGAGGCGTGCGCGCCCACTTAACGCAGTTCGTTCCGTGCACGGTTTTTATCAACTTTAATAAGCCCTGTACATTTGGTGGCCTTCGGCCACCAAAAGCACAGGGGATGGGGTCAATGTGGATAGTGTTTTTTTTATTTCGATTTTATAATTTCATGTTGCCAAAATTACGTTTTTTTTCTCTATTAATTAGCCCTGCACATTTGGTGGCCTGCGGCCACCAAAAGCACAGGGGGTGGGGTAAGTGTGGATAGTGTTTTTTTTATTTTTATTTTTTTACCGTAAGCGTACGGTAAGCGTACGGTAAGCGTACGGTAAGCGTACCCCGCGAAATTGCCGAAAAAAAAATAAAACCGTTTTTGCTCTTGGGGGATGTTTGGGGACTCCCTCAACATGACTATGTGGGAGGGAGTTGTCAAAACAGCCCCGTAACATGTTTTTGGCCATCATGTTTGATAAACAACACTCAGTGCGAGAGACAAAATGGCGGACGCCGCTTCCTGGTTTCGGCCGATTCGAATGTTTACTAAGATCTAAGAGCCAATCAGAATCGCGCTCGCGCACGCCACCGTAAGCTTACGGTAAGCGTACGGTAAGCGTACGGTAAGCGTACCGTAAGCGGGCTCAGATATATATATTGATTTAAAGGCTATTTTCTCAGAATCTACTGAACAGATTTACACCAAACCTACAAAAGGCACTTCCTTGACCTAGGGACTACCTCTCTGCCAAATTTTGAGTAATTCTGTTCAGCCGTTCGGGCTGTAGCTCGTTCTAAAGGTCCTATGGAAAAATGCATGGGAAAAACGCGTTTTGGGACCCCCCTTTTATCTCAGCCCCCGCTTGACGGATCCCCCCGAGACTTTCAGGGTAGGAGCGGAGCGTAGCGCCCCACCTATTTTGAGAAATTTGCGAGGATTCATCGACCGGCGCCAAAGTTATTCAAAATAGAATGTTGAGGTTTTCCTATGGAAACGTGGTCCTAACTATAACTACCTACTGGCGACCGCCAGTAGGTAATATGTATATGTGTATATATATATTCACTGAAAAAACCATAGGTTTCACACATGTTATAGTTAGCGGAAATTTTACTGATAAAAAACCAGTGAAATTCCCCCGTTATAGTTAGTGCAGGCAACTATAACTCACGCGACCGCAATCCTCTGCTGATGCTAATACTGTATTTAGACACTTATATGCCCATGTCTTCTTCCATACATTTTTAGCTATACATATATTACAAATATTTTTTTTTCATAAAGACACATATGTCATCAGCAGAAGATTGCGGTCGCGTGAGTTATAGTTGCCTGCACTAACTATAACGGGGGAATTTCACTGGTTTTTTATCAGTAAAATTTCCGCTAACTATAACATGTGTGAAACCTATGGTTTTTTTCAGTGAATTTGCAAGGTTTTTTAAATGCTAATTCCTAACTATAACGTGTGTGAAACCTATGGTTTTTTCAGTGAATTTGTACGGTTTTTTAAATGCTAAGTTACTTTACGCCATTCGAGGCGTGCGCGCCCACTTAACGCAGTTCGTTCCGTGCACGGTTTTTATCAACTTTAATAAGCCCTGTACATTTGGTGGCCTTCGGCCACCAAAAGCACAGGGGGTGGGGTCAATGTGGATAGTGTTTTTTTTATTTAAATTTTATAATTTCATGTTGCCAAAATTTAGTTTTTTTTACCTATTAATAAGCCCTGTACATTTGGTGGCCTTCGGCCACCAAAAGCACAGGGGGTGGGGTAAGTGTGGATAGTGTTTTTTTTATTTTTATTTTTTTACCGTACGCTTACGGTAAGCGTACGGTAAGCGTACCCCGCGAAATTGCCGAAAAAAAAATAAAACCGTTTTTGCTCTTGGGGGATGTTTGTGGACTCCCTCAACATGACTATGTGGGAGGGAGTTGTCAAAACAGCCCCGTAACATGTTTTTGGCCATCATGTTTGATAAACAACACTCAGTGCGAGAGACAAAATGGCGGCCGCCGCTTCCTGGTTTCGGCCGATTCGAATGTTTACTAAGATCTAAGAGCCAATCAGAATCGCGCTCGCGCACGCCACCGTACGCTTACCGTAAGCGTACGGTAAGCGTACCGTAAGCGGGCTCAGATATATATATTGATTTAAAGGCTATTTTCTCAGAATCTACTGAACAGATTTACACCAAACCTACAAAAGGCACTTCCTTGTCCTAGGGACTACCTCTCTGCCAAATTTTGAGTAATTCTGTTCAGCCGTTCGGGCTGTAGCTCGTTCTAAAGGTCCTATGGAAAAATGCATGGGAAAAACGCGTTTTGGGACCCCCCTTTTATCTCAGCCCCCGCTTGACGGATCCCCCCGAGACTTTCAGGGTAGGAGCGGAGCGTAGCGCCCCACCTATTTTGAGAAATTCACGAGGATTCGTCGACCGGCGCCAAAGTTATTCAAAATAGAATGTTGAGGTTTTCCTATGGAAACGTGGTCCTAACTATAACTACCTACTGGCGACCGCCAGTAGGTAATATGTATATGTATATGTGTATATATATATATATGTATATGTATATGTGTATATATATATATGTATATTCACTGAAAAAACCATGGGTTTCACACACGTTATAGTTAGGAATTAGCATTTAAAAAACCTTAGAAATTCAGTGAAAAAACCATAGGTTTCACACATGTTATAGTTAGCTGGACATTTTACTCGTAAAAAACCAATGAAATTGCCCCGTTATAGTTAGTTCAGCTAACTATAACTCGCGCGCCCGCAATGCACTGCTGATGACGTCACATATTACATCACTCATGACATGGTCAGTGACATCACTCATGACATCACTGATGACATCTCAAATGACATCACTGATGACATCACTGATGACATCATCCAGTGAATGTGTGTTTTTCTGAAAATTAAATATGTTTTATATATGTATATCTCAAGGTCGATGGAAGAATAAATGGGTATATAAGTGTCTAAATGGATGATTTGTTTTTGAAAAATTGATTGTGTAACTGACTGATTAAGTGTATCATAGTGAATACATGGCTTAGTGAGTAATGTTTAAATATGTAAATATCTGTATCAGTCTCTCACTTTGTGTATAAGTGGCTGCATGGGTTGGTGAGTAGCTACATGGGTGTCTATATAGGTTATTAGTTGGTTTTTTGAGTATCAGTCTGAGTGTCTGCATGGTTCGGTGGGGGGTATTACATAGTGCATAGGTGCATGAATGAGTGACTCACTGTTTGTATGTGTTGAACACAGCATGTGTGCAGGACTGTATGGGTGGATGAGTGTGTGTATGGGTGTGTTAGTGAGTGAATGACTGTCTCAATAGTGTCTTTATGAGTAACTACATATGTTTTAAACTAGTATATGTGACTATTGGTGTATATATGTGAGTATATGTGAGAGTGAGAGATTGAAAGAGTTCCTGTATGAATAAGTATGTGTTTCTATAAGTGATTGTTTAAAAGACTAAGTATGTGTAAGTTTCCGTAGAAGTAAGTATGGTGGTGTGTGTATAACTGTATATGCAAGTAAATGTATGTTTGATTCTTTATTAGCATGAGTGACTATGTGTGTGAGTAACTCTATAGATGAGTGGCATTGTGTAACAGGATGTATAGGTGTATGAGTACATATGATGAGTGAGTGCATGTATGAGTGACTTTATAGGACTGTTGGTGAATGAGTGGATGTGTATGTGGATCTTAGAATTACTGAAGAGGTTGTTGTAACTGGTATTGGTATGTCCATTGTTTTGAAAATTTTAGTCTCTATTTTTGAATGTGTGTATCAAAGGTTATAGTAGGGTGAGAGGAGGTCTGCCACTCTATCACAAGGATGATGTCATCAGTGATGTCATCAGTGATGTCATTTGAGATGTCATCAGTGATGTCATGAGTGATGTCACTGACCATGTCATGAGTGGTGTAATATGTGACGTCATCAGCAGTGCATTGCGGGCGCGCGAGTTATAGTTAGCTGAACTAACTATAACGGGGCAATTTCATTGGTTTTTTACGAGTAAAATGTCCAGCTAACTATAACATGTGTGAAACCTATGGTTTTTTCACTGAATTTCTAAGGTTTTTTAAATGCTAATTCCTAACTATAACGTGTGTGAAACCCATGGTTTTTTCAGTGAATTTCTAAGGTTTTTTAAATGCTAATTCCTAACTATAACGTGTTTGAAACCCATGGTTTTTTCAGTGAATTTGCAAGGTTTTTTAAATGCTAATTTTTTTTTATTCTTCTATTTTTTCTTACATATTTTTAATTTAATTTTCTTACCTTTTATATAGACTATGCTTAAATTTTTAAAATTCATTAATATGTTTTTTTTAATATATTTTTTAAAATAAACATGTAAAATTTAATTCCAGTTTATTTTTCTTTTTTTAATTTTTTTTAGTACGCGTACCGTAAGCTCACGGTCAGCGTACGGTTCACGCAACGTCCGTAATTTTCCTACGCTGCTTGCGTATAGTTACGCACTTTGCGTAGCCGCGCGTACTGCGCGTGGGACGCGTGCGCGCTTACGCCACGCGCGCACGTTACGCGGAAGTGTCGGGGAGTGACTGTTATGCGCATGCGCGCAAGTGCGTGTCTTTTTTACGCGCATGCGCACTTTTGCCGTAAGCGTACCGTAAGCGTACCGTAAGCGTACGGTAGGTCATGTGATCTTGAAACACAACTTTTGATTGGTTGAAACTACTTTCAGTTCTAGAACTCTCCTACACCACACCCATTCCCCTCATTTCTGCTTGTGATCCCTTGGGAGAAGGAGCTGGTTTGTCTTTGGGATACGATGGCAGAACAGCAGAGCCCTTCTGAGAGTGAGGATAGCACCAGCAGCACTGTCTTGAGGCAGAGAGCGAGGAAACAAAAGCCCTCTTATGTATGGGATTATTTTACTTTTCCTGAAGGCCAGCAAAAGGTGAATGCACCCTTAGTTACTTGCAGGCTGTGTCAGCGTGTACTTTCTAGAGGTAATCCTGACAGGAAGTATTCCTTTGGGAATCACACCATGAAGAGACACCTCCAGGATGTACACAGAAGGACACATGGTCATCTTTTTGGAGGTAACTCTTCAGAAAGACGAGCCAGTACATCCACAGCAGCTCAGCCTGGACCATCATCTGCAGGGCTGACTCCTTCTTCTGCAGGTCAGGTGAGCCCTTCATCTGTGGGGGGAGAATCTCCTTTTGCTGGCCCTCTGGAAATTAACCCTCGGTTTGCGAGGGTTGAAGTACGGTGCGCCACTTGTCACGATCTAATTACTTATAGGGAGACCAGTGTTTCCCTGGTGAACAGTAAAATAGATCAGCACACTTGTCGTACCGTCTAATATTCCCAATCTTTCTTTCCTCTGTCCCTGCATGAACACAACGGTTCTTTTAAGAGCCAACCTTATCTTTCATCTTTTTTTTACATATGTTTTTAAAAACTTTTTTTTTTTTTTTTTTACCGTACGCGTACGGTGCGCGTACTTTTTTTTTATTTTTTAAAAAAAACACTAAAAATCATTTATCACATTACATTGTCCTTGAGAGACTACAATTATTATTATTGACTTACCATACTCACTGAAAAAATATTTATTCATTTCTTTTTTTTAAAAATAGTTTTAAAAATGTTTGTAGTTTTCGAAATTTTTCTATATCTATCTGGAAAAAAAGAAAAAAGTATTAATATTTTTAAAACATTTTATAATACAGTACACATATTTACATTTTTTCCCAAAAAATATTTTTGCCTTATTTTTGCTGTTTTCAGAATATATTGCATTTCACTATAAATTGTGAAAGCAATTGCATTCATCATTTTACAGCGGGCAAAAAAAAATACCAATCACAAAGATTGTATTAAAAAAGCCCTGATTCTTTTTTTACTTAAACTTAACATTATAGAAATGCATAATATTGTAAAAAAATATCATCTAATACCAATACTTATTCCTTTAAAATACCGTCTGATATGTTTGTTTCAGAAGTATAATCACAATATTATATCTCAAATAAGTCCAAAAAACATCTGATTTCATTTCCTTTAGGCCAAATAGTAATTTTAAATTTTTGTTTGGATTAAATTACCAACGGTAATCCAATAAAATTCTAAAGTTTAATTTGTCCAGATCTCACAGATTCTCTGTAACATTTTGGTTCACGAAATGTTTTTGATTAATTTATTTAGTCCACAATAGAATTGGTTACTTTTCCACATGGCCAAATAGTAATTTTTTAAATCATTTTTGAAAAAAATTCCAATGGCAGTCCAATAACATTCCAAAATTTAAATTGTGCAGATGTTACCGATAATCTCAAAATTATTGGTTTTTCAAAATTTCATTAAAAATTAAAAAAGTCCACATTACAATTGGTTATCTTTGCATTAGGCCAAATGATAATTTTAAATTTTTTTTTTTTTACAAAATTGCAATGGTAATCCAGTGAAATGGTAAAATTATTTTGTCCAGATCTTGTCAAATCTGTCTAAAATTTAGGTTTCAGGAAGATTAGATATGAATTTGCTAAATCAAAAGGCAAACGTTGTTTGAAAATCAATTGAGAATCATTACACAGTGTCCAGCCTTTTTCACATTTAAGATAAACTGTGTAATGTCCAGAAGTAACAGTAGGTCCATCATGGAAAATTATTGCAACAGTTACAAAAGTTTTTCCTGAAATTGATAATTGCTGTCCTGTAAACTTCTTTATTAAAGTATCCAATTTTGAACCATCAGCTCTACATCGTTGCATCATTAAAATTACATACT
Source organism: Triturus cristatus (assembly GCF_964204655.1). Lineage (NCBI taxonomy): Eukaryota > Metazoa > Chordata > Amphibia > Caudata > Salamandridae > Triturus > Triturus cristatus. Next base: position 642,441,798 of record NC_140581.1, on the reverse strand, counting down.
GTCCGTATTCCTTTAAAATTAATGTTGAAAACATGTCAGAATTACACTCACCACATTTCATGCTATGATTAGCATCTTTAACTAATTTTGCAAAAGTGACTGTTTTACTCTCTGGCAATGTCAAATAAATAAACCTTTCATTATCAACAATAGAGCCACTTATATTATAACAATTATCACAACTATGTTCCCATTTATAAGAGAGACCAAAAACAATGTCAATGGGAACTCCTTCTTCTTCCACTACCTGAAGAAAATACATCAAAAATTCATGTGCATCTTGCTGTTCATTTTGAGAAAACTGTGTTCGTCCTGAACATACATCTAAAAGTTTTCTAATGTCAGTAGCACTTTCTATTTCAGTTTTATCTTTACTCAGCTTTTGAAAAAGGAGACTCACCTCTGAACAGAATCTTTTTCCCTGATTTACTATTATCTGCTCTTGCAAACTTTCCAGATAAAATGCAACATTCAGCACTACATTTGCGTAGCAGTTGACACCAGAGCTATTTTCAAAATGACATCCTACAACCTGTTCTTCATTTTCCTTTTTCTTTTTGCTTGCAATTACATCACTCCTCTTTTTTTTCCTCTTCTCTACATCTTCACTACAGATATTCTCATTTTTCCTTTTACGAGAAACTACACGTTTCTCCAACACAGGATACTGACCTAAATGAGGAGCATAGCTTCTTCTTAATCTATTATACTCCTTTACACAATTTGTATCAGCACTAACTTTTGATTCTTCAAAGTCTATCATGAATAAACCTGATAATGTTTTGACTCGTGACAAAGCAACATATGCCATACCTTCTTTGAACACAGTTGAACCAATGTTCACAAATGCACAATCTACAGTCAATCCTTGAGACTTGTGAATAGTTACAGCATATGCTAGAGAAAACGGAAACTGCTTCCTACGTACATATAAGTCTTTCACAAGCATGAAACGAACTGTACAACGACAAATATCTTTAACTTCATCTATCTGATCAAATTTTATTTTTAAACATTCAATTCCTTCTTTTTTCTGATAATTAATAAAACCCACAACTCTTCCCATCGCTCCATTAACTAAACCTTTCTCAACATCCAAATTTCTCCTTAAAAACACTCTACAGTTCATGCAAACATATAGATTTTTTTCTAATCCAGCTGTTTTGGAGATGTTCTTCTCTAGTGAGTCCAATTTATTTTTCAGTTTGCCTGTTACTGTGACAGTAATTCTTCCATCCTCAATTTTGTCCACTGCTTCCAATTTCCTGATCTCTTCCTTTTCCAATTTCAAAAGCTCCTCATTGAATATTGAGCATTCACGTAGAGTTGGCATTAAGCAGATGACACTTTTGTTTTCTGCAATATTCTTGTATATTTTCTCTGCAACTATTTCTTCCTTTGGAAATAAATTATGTAGCAGCCGACTCTGTAATGCTTTTTTGCCAACTTCTGTGAGTAGTCCAATTCTGATATCTTTCAGAATACTTCCATATTCTTCATCGTTTGCTTGCCTCATATTAGTTGTAAATTCCTTGTACTCAAAGAAGGACCAAATATTTGTATTTCCGATGCTTCCCAATGACTTCTTCGTGTCTTCATGTGTCACAGTATTAAACACTGGTTGTCCTTTAACTGGAGTAAGTTGCAAAAGATCTCCAAAAACTATGACGTGTTTTCCACCAAATAACACGTCATAGTCTGTCTTCAAAATTTGCTGCATTCTTAAATGCACAAAGGCAAGCATTAAGTTTGATACCATGCTCACCTCATCAATAATGAGAACTTGCATCTTCTTCAATACTCGTGAAACTTCCAAGGATGCTTCTCCAGTTAGCTTGTTGAATTGTATTTTATTCTCATGCTCCACTGGTAACATTAGCAAACGATGTAAGGTGATTTCTTTTATGTTATATGCTGCTAACCCAGTTGGAGCAGTAACCACACAAGACAAAGTAGAATCCGTTTTTTGCTTTAGGTAGCTTCTGATGACTTTAATTAGGAAACTTTTTCCAGTGCCAGCTTGTCCGCTTACATACATCCTGATTGGATGAAATGATGTGCATGAGCACTCTTTTTTTACATGTTGAAATCCGTGATCAATTTTGTTTTTGATCTCTTCATAAATTTGTTGCTGCTCTTGATTCAGTTGTCTTTCCAAATTTTCTAAGTCTATAAATTCTTCTTGAGCTTGATTCATAGCCGTTTCCACTTCATTCATGGCTATTGATGCTTCATTTTCAACGATTGGTTGTCCTAGGGGATCTTGACTGTGTGTTCCTGAACTTTGGCTGTCCTGAGAACTGTCTCTAGCTATTTCTGCTGCAATTGTAGTTTCCTGTTCAATTTCTTCATTTAACATTTGCAGATAAGTTGTGAATGTATTGCATTGTATGCTGTCTTTGCAAGCATTAAATGAATCCTCATAGCTTTGAAATTCTCCCAGTAGTTCATCCTCTGTACGCCATGGTTTAAACAACTGTAAAAGAGGCAAGTAGTAAAATTCTTTCTTGTCGGTAGTGTCGCAACTCAGCTTCCGGTGATTTATCAAACTTCCTTTGGTTTGCTTCACCAAACATCCTTCTTCACCAACAACTTTATATTTTCCATTATTAATGTCTTCTGCAGCTTTCCGTGAATAAATGTAGTTCTGCAACACTTCATAGAGACACATGTTCTCCAGATGATGACTTCTCTTGGGATAATATGTGTCCAACATGTTTGTTTTCAATATATCTGTACTTTCTGGGTCATTCTCGGCCAAATATTCAATTTCTCCAACAGATTTCAGTACCCGATTTCTCATTGCTGCAAGGCCTAAACTTGCCCAAATTATTCTTCTTGACTTCGAGTAGAGACTTGCAGAAGATAACCTATCTGAACATTCGTAGGATCCAATTTCTCGATGCGATAACATCTTCAAACTGAAACTGTACAGCTTCTTACTGACAGTCTTCTCATGAGAAATCTCTTCCCACATTTCCTTCAATTCTGTTTTTTCTGATTTCGTAATGTAAGACGTTACATATCGTGCAACAGCAATGGAATTGTCAGCTACATATTGTATATCCATGTTAGCGTTCCACATGGATAAAATGACTGGGTTGTAGTCATTTATATTTTTTGATTCTTCTTTTCTTTTAAGGTTGTAGGTATTCTTAGGTGATTTTCTTGTGATAGTATGTCTCACAGCTGACATAAAACTGTTTACTCTTCCATTTGAAAGAACAGGTCTAGGAAATCCAAATCGACATTTAGTGTAGTATTTTTCTTTGCTCTTGTATTTCCGTCGACAGTATTTTCCACACCGATGACTTTGGAAACGTAAAACTTGCTCCTTTAACTTGTTCTCTTCTGTGCTTTTTGGTATACCACATGTTGCATATTCTTCAATGTAAGATAACACTGCTTCATCAGTATCTGTTCCAAACTTTGGGGCATCCTTGATCCACAACAGCATATGAATATGAGGAGCACCTCTTGCCTGGTACTCTTTTCTCCAAAAGAAATCCACTACTTCTCCAAGGGGTGGATTTTTTTTATTGCATATGAAGGACATCATAGCCTCAAATCTATGATTGAAATATCTGCAAACATTAACCGGATCCAATGAGCACAGTTCTCCTGCTGTCTTGTATTCGATGTTTTTAATGTTTGAATTGGCCTCTTGTAGAAAATCCAGTAAATCATCCCAAGCGTACTCGGCACAGCTTAGGGTAAGGAACCATGTTGGTGTTACTAAATTGCGTAACATGCATTTTAGTTCACCATGGCGTCGGTACCAATATTCATTTGTCCCACGCTGACAAGCCATCAGATTGATCAGTTGTGTTTCCAAATGATCATCTCGGTGCTGCACTTTTTCCATAAAATCCTTAGCAGACACATTTTGTAAATGTACTCCACTTTTTAAAATGTGATTTACTGCATAAGACAGTGCAGACAAGTCGCTTTCAAATAAAAGATGGAACAAATAAGGAATACTTTGTCGAAATCTGGGATCTTCAGCATATAGTCTTGTAGTCCGATACTCTGAAGCTGGAATCTGTTCTGGACGTTCATCGTATCGTCCTCCTTTTCCCGTAGGAAACAGCTGGGGAAAACATCGAGCTTCCAAGCTCTCCTCCCATACACTCACGGGAGTTCCTTTTGCTTTCTTCATCTGAAAGAGATCAATATTGTCTCCCATAACTTCTTTCGAATGAAGAGGATGTATGCTAAAATGTTCATAAATTTCTTCTTCCTTCGTCTTGTCCACTTTTTCAATTTGTCCAGTTGGTGTTTCTGTGTCTTCTTGAAAATCTTCGTCTTCTTCTTCTTCTTCTATATAAATTGATTCATACCATTTGTTATTTTTTTTCAAATACAAATTTGCTCTTTGTACTTTCCGCACATCTACCAGCTCCTGCCAAATCTTCTTATTCTTTGTAGGTACACCATTAACCAGAATAATTAATGGTTCAGTTTCCAAAGTATCCGCATCAATAGTTTCCATATTTTTTTTCAAATCCAAGGGCAAATACACCACTCTACCTTTTAAACCTCTCAGTAAATCTGAAGGAGGTAATTTACCAGTTTTGGGCTCCATACGTACTATGGTCTGGAACGGATGAACACATTGAATGAGTATAGACTCATATGTATTTAATTCAGAAAGTTCAGCAGGAATAGCATCCAATTCTAAATTATTATGTACAGCTCTGGTCGGCATTCTATTTTCCTCTAACTTGTTGTAACAGTATTTACAAATACGCTGATCTTCACCCAATTCAAAACAATTTTCAAGAAATATATATGTAGCAAAATCCTTCCACTTATAATTATCTTCATTTTCACTCTTTCTGTAGAGATCAACATTCCTAGTTTGTTTTCTATAATGAGTTCTGCGGCAACAAATACAAGTAACATTTAGTCTTTCATTAGAGACTATTGCAAATTTTGTTATGTGATCATTAAATGTCTTACTTACAGAAGGTTCTACATTCTCTTCCACTTCTTCCTCATTTACTGTGTCCTTCTCTGCACTGTTTTGTTCAGGACCAAAGTAACAAAACTGAATTTCATCAACAACCTTCTCTACATCTGATACCGTTCCTCGGAACAGAGCCCTATTCAATTCATTTAACTTTATTGCTGGACTTTTGGCAAAATACAACCGTCTCACAAACTTTCTCATTTCAGTATGATGAACAGCCAGCATCCTAAAATGATGGAAAACACTATTGCACACTTTTCTAGATAGACAAGCCAGAGAATGACCCTGCAAACCAGTATTCTCTCTCACTCTGCATGGATCCAGACTTTGAAGCACCTTAATCTTCTGTTTTACACTTTTTTTACTATATTCTCTTAGAAACTCTCGAAATCTGTCAATAGATTTCTGACGCACAGTGCAAATACTACTACAATTCCAAGTGTACACTGGGGCTTTAGGACGTCTCCCCATTGCCTCATCTGCCATCACTTGTACCTCATCTCTTGGAATCATTATCTCCTTCTCCATTATGCAACCATTTTTTACTTCGTATGAACGACCTCTGGTGTCAACTGCATGCAGCAAACTATTACTTTGAAAATAGCTCTCTTCATTAAAAAAAGGTTCACTACTTGAACTATGCATCCACTTTCCTAAAAACACTTTACAAAAGTTTGTTCTGTTCACTACTCTTTTGCTTTTGCTTTGTGATTTCAGTACATTAACCATTTTATCTAATGTACGCATCCTATTCAAAATTAATATGAATAGTTTCCTTTTTAATTCTAATGCTTTTGCTGCAATGGCTTCAATTTCTTTTTTTCTCTTGAAATATTTTGCCTTTTGCTTATATTTCTTCACATCCTTTATCAAATTGGACATAACTCTTCTCTGAAACATTTTTCTACGTATCTCTTTAAACGCTGTTTTTCTGTTTATGTTAAACTTTTCAGTTGCAGAAGGTATATTTGCATTAACTAAATTCTCAATTTTTTGCTGTTCTCTTCGTTTTGTTACATTCTTTCCTGGACAGACATTTTGTACATTTTTCCTTGTTTTGAAAATTTTTTTAAGAAATTGTTTTTTCTGCTTACCAGAAGATTTTTTCTTTTTCCCAACAGGAGCATCTTCTACTAACTTTGGTCCTCCAGTTGTCTTCAAATATAGTTTTTTTTTTAGCGTTTTTTGAACTCGAGATTTTGTAGGCATCTTAAATTTTGTTCACTGTTCTTCAGCAATACCTGAAAAAAACTAAAAAAAAATCCTTTATTGTATTTAAATATATTACTACATTTCTTTTCACAATAGTCACAAAACGAAATTTCTTTGCCAATTTGAATGCACACAAACTGCTCTTTTTTTTGGGCAAGTGAAAATCACTTTTACAAACTGTCACATTATGAAACCACTTTTCAGATTTTTTTAAAAGCCCATGTCCAGAGTGCTACACTCCAGCAAGGGCAACCAGCCTTAGTGAAGCTGAATGTATTTGCATTACAGACTTAAACCTGAAAACCCCACTCGCTTGTAAATACTGTGCATGACTATACATGGCAAGCACATGGGTGTGTGCTAAGACTCTGCTTCTTCCCCCAAAAATTCGCTCCCCCTTTCCATCTAATGCAACTGTGAAATCACCAGAGCAAGACGCAATAAATCTCTGCCTATAATTCCTCTATGCACACAGAGTCATGTTTTCACATTAGTCCCAAAACGAAATTTCTTTGCCATTTTGAAAGCACACTTACTGCTCTTTTTTTTTTCGGCGCAAGTGAAAATCACTTTTACAGACTGACACATTATGAAACCTTTTTTTTAAATTTATTTAAATGCACATGTCCAAGCTGTTTTTTCAGACCACCACCATGTGTATTCTCGGTGACTGCCTACACTCCAGCAAGGGCAACCAGCCTTAGTGATGCTGAATGTATTTGCATTACAGACTTAAACCTGAAAACCCCACTCGCTTGTAAATACTGTGCATGACTATACATGGCAAGCACATGGGTGTGTGCTAAGACTCTGCTTCTTCCCCCAAAAATTCGCTCCCCCTTTCCATCTAATGCAACTGTGAAATCACCAGAGCAAGACGCAATAAATCTCTGCCTATAATTCCTCTATGCACACAGAGTCATTTTTTCACATTAGTCCCAAAACGAAATTTCTTTGCCATTTTGAAAGCACACTTACTGCTCTTTTTTTTTTCGGCGCAAGTGAAAATCACTTTTACAGACTGACACATTATGAAACCTTTTTTTTTAATTTATTTAAATGCACATGTCCAAGCTGTTTTTTCAGACCACCACCATGTGTATTCTCGGTGACTGCCTACACTCCAGCAAGGGCAACCAGCCTTAGTGATGCTGAATGTATTTGCATTACAGACTTAAACCTGAAAACCCCACTCGCTTGTAAATACTGTGCATGACTATACATGGCAAGCACATGGGTGTGTGCTAAGACTCTGCTTCTTCCCCCAAAAATTCGCTCCCCCTTTCCATCTAATGCAACTGTGAAATCACCAGAGCAAGACGCAATAAATCTCTGCCTATAATTCCTCTATGCACACAGAGTCATGTTTTCACATTAGTCCCAAAACGAAATTTCTTTGCCATTTTGAAAGCACACTTACTGCTCTTTTTTTTTCGGGGCAAGTGAAAATCACTTTTACAGACTGACACATTATGAAACCTTTTTTTTTAATTTATTTAAATGCACATGTCCAAGCTGTTTTTTCAGACCACCACCATGTGTATTCTCGGTGACTGCCTACACTCCAGCAAGGGCAACCAGCCTTAGTGATGCTGAATGTATTTGCATTACAGACTTAAACCTGAAAACCCCCCTCGCTTGTAAATACTGTGCATGACTATACATGGCAAGCACATGGGTGTGTGCTAAGACTCTGCTTCTTCCCCCAAAAATTCGCTCCCCCTTTCCATCTAATGCAACTGTGAAATCACCAGAGCAAGACGCAATAAATCTCTGCCTATAATTCCTCTATGCACACAGAGTCATGTTTTCACATTAGTCCCAAAACGAAATTTCTTTGCCATTTTGAAAGCACACTTACTGCTCTTTTTTTTTTCGGCCCAAGTGAAAAACACTTTTACAGACTGACACATTATGAAACCTTTTTTTTTAATTTATTTAAATGCACATGTCCAAGCTGTTTTTTCAGACCACCACCATGTGTATTCTCGGTGACTGCCTACACTCCAGCAAGGGCAACCAGCCTTAGTGATGCTGAATGTATTTGCATTACAGACTTAAACCTGAAAACCCCACTCGCTTGTAAATACTGTGCATGACTATACATGGCAAGCACATGGGTGTGTGCTAAGACTCTGCTTCTTCCCCCAAAAATTCGCTCCCCTTTTCCATCTAATGCAACTGTGAAATCACCAGAGCAAGACGCAATAAATCTTTGCCTATAATTCCTCTATGCACACAGAGTCATGTTTTCACATTAGTCCCAAAACGAAATTTCTTTGCCATTTTGAAAGCACACTTACTGCTCTTTTTTTTTCCGTGCCAAGTGAAAATCACTTTTTACAATTGGAAATCACTTTTACAGACTGACACATTATGAAACCACTTTTTTTGATTTATTTAAATGCACATGTCCAAGCTGTTTTTTCAGACCACCACCATGTGTATTCTCTGTGACTGCCTACACTCCAGCAAGGGCAACCAGCCTTAGTGATGCTGAATGTATTTGCATTACAGACTTAAACCTGAAAACCCCACTCGCTTGTAAATACTGTGCATGACTATACATGGCAAGCACATGGGTGTGTGCTAAGACTCTGCTTCTTCCCCCAAAAATTCGCTCCCCCTTTCCATCTAATGCAACTGTGAAATCACCAGAGCAAGACGCAATAAATCTCTGCCTATAATTCTTCTATGCACACAGAGTCATGTTTTCACATTAGTCCCTTAACGAAATTTCTTTGCCAATTTGAAAGCACACTTACTGCTCTTTTTTTTTTCGGCGCAAGTGAAAATCACTTTTACAGACTGACACATTATGAAACCACCATGTGTAACTACAACAAAAACAATTCCCATTTCTATTATTCATTTCTTAAGTTACCACATACATCCCCTCTCAAACTGTAAACTCACCTTTAAAATTAGTTCGTTGTGAAAGAAATGTGACACTCAAACAGCAGATTATCAGAGCCAGGATCTCTGTTGTGTTCACCTCTCTCCTCTCAGCAGAACCAGATAATGGCAAACTTTCCCTCTATTTTTCCACACATATACATGTAAGTTTCAAATCTCAGTGCTTCCCCCTTTTTTTCAAATGTAATCACACATTTCTATTGGTTGAAAACCAACCCTTTTCCAAAAGTACCCTTCCCCCAACTTGACTTCTGCCTAGTACCCTTCCCCCAACTTGACTTCTGCCTGCTACCATAGCAACAGCTCATGGAACACTGCTGTGTAGAGTTAGGTCAGAAGTTCGCCACACAATGTTTCAATTCCACAGAGCAAGAGTGCTTGACTTTTCAAACCTAACAGCAAATCCATAGTACTGTTCTTTGGTTACACATTTTTTTGTACCAATACAAAACATGCTTCTATTAATTTACACATACAGCCTAGTTTTTTTTCTAGAATGGTATGAAACAGCCAATCAGTTCTTTTTGTTTTGAAAAAAATATGTATGCCTCCATTTCCAAACTGTCTTTCTTTTCATATTGCCATTCTACTGAAAGACACCTCCTGAGTGCATCCAGTTCTCCTTTGAAGATGTTCACAGTGTGGATTGTAGGGCACAGCTATGTCTTCTGGAGTGAAAAGTTTGCAGAGAAAACAGGTATGGTGAGAGACCTTGCTTTGCCAAATGTAGACATTAAATGGATTGGTCAGAGAGGGTTAAAGTGGCACCAATTGATGCCATTGGTGAAATCCTTCATTCAAATCCAACACCCTGACCTCATAATAGTGCACTGTGGTGGCAATGACCTAGGCACTTTGACTGGGGTAGGTCTGGAAATGCTTATGAAGGACACCTTTGCACAACTGTTTACACTTTTCCCTAAAACTGCCTTTGTGTTTTCCAACATATGCCAAAGGCAAAAATGGAACTGGTCCAATCATTTCTGTCCGCAGATTGACAAAGCAAGAAAGCACGTCAACAAATCTGTTTCTGCTTTCCTCCGTGACTATGGTATGGGTGCCATTTACCACAACAACTTGCGTTATGACATGCAAGACATTTATAGAGGAGATGGTGTGCACTTCAATGATGAAGGGAACAGAGTCTTCCTCTTGAACCTTAGACTCTGCATCGGTACTTACTTGTAGGTACCACTAAAAAAATGACTTCATAAACACAACAGCTCTTTTTAGAGCTCCCTAATTTCTAAACTCTTAATTCGTCATTTCATTTATTCATTTTTATTTTTTTTAACCGTACGCTTACCGTAAGCTTACCGTACGCGTACCCCGTGATTTTTTAAAAAATCAATAAATGTTTGTTTTGTACTTTACAGTCCTTCTTTGACCCCCTCACAAATGTAAGGGGGTCTGTAACTCTCCTCATTGCCCCCTTTTCTTGTTTTCACTCTTTTTTTTTCAGAGTGAAACACAGAAAATGGCGGCCGCCGCTTCCTGGTTTCGGCCGATTCGAATGTTTACTAAGATCTAAGAGCCAATCAGAATCGCGCTCGCGCACGCCACCGTACGCTTACGGTAAGCGTACCGTAAGCGTACCGTAAGCGGGCTCAGATATATATATTGATTTAAAGGCTATTTTCTCAGAATCTACTGAACAGATTTACACCAAACCTACAAAAGGCACTTCCTTGACCTAGGGACTACCTCTCTGCCAAATTTTGAGTAATTCTGTTCAGCCGTTCGGGCTGTAGCTCGTTCTAAAGGTCCTATGGAAAAATGCATGGGAAAAACGCGTTTTGGGACCCCCCTTTTATCTCAGCCCCCGCTTGACGGATCCCCCCGAGACTTTCAGGGTAGGAGCGGAGCGTAGCGCCCCACCTATTTTGAGAAATTCGCGAGGATTCATCGACCGGCGCCAAAGTTATTCAAAATAGAATGTTGAGGTTTTCCTATGGAAACGTGGTCCTAACTATAACTACCTACTGGCGACCGCCAGTAGGTAATGTGTATATATGTATATGTGTATATACGTATATGTGTATATATATATATGTATATGTGTATATATATATATATATATGTATATGTATATGTGTATATGTATATGTGTATATATATATATTCACTGAAAAACCCATAGGTTTCACACATGTTATAGTTAGCGGAAATTTTACTGATAAAAAACCAATGAAATTCCCCCGTTATAGTTAGTGCAGGCAACTATAACTCACGCGACCGCAATCCTCTGCTGATGCTAATACTGTATTTAGACACTTATTTGCCCATGTCTTCTTCCATACATTTTTAGCTATACATATATTACAAATATTTTTTTTTCATAAAGACACATATGTCATCAGCAGAAGATTGCGGTCGCGTGAGTTATAGTTGCCTGCACTAACTATAACGGGGGAATTTCATTGGTTTTTTATCAGTAAAATTTCCGCTAACTATAACATGTGTGAAACCTATGGTTTTTTCAGTGAATTTGCAAGGTTTTTTAAATGCTAATTCCTACCTATAACGTGTGTGAAACCTATGGTTTTTTCAGTGAATTTGTACGTTTTTTTAAATGCTAAGTTACTTTACGCCATTCGTGGCGTGCGCGCCCAGTTAACGCAGTTTGTTCCGTGCGAAAACTTTTACTTTTTCATTATAATGATGCACTTCGTTTTGAAAGGTAATATTTTAATTTTTCGTATATGTTATAAGCCATGCGCAAATGGTGCCCTTCGGGCACCATTTGCACACGGGGTGGAGAGAGTGTGGATAATTTTTTTTTTTATTATTATTTTTTTTTAATATTTTAGTTTAACTCATAAATAATAAGCCATGCACAATTGGTGCCCTTCGGGCACCAATTGAACACAGGGTGGGGAGAGTGTGGATAATTTTTTATCTTTTATTTTTTATCTTTGGGGACTCCCTCAACATTGCTATGTGTGTGGGAGCTGTCTAAACAGCCCCTTTACATGTTTTTGTGCTTTATATTTTAAACATCACTCTCAATTCGAGAGAGAAAATGGCGGCCGCCGCTTCCTGGTTTCGGCCGATTCGAATGTTTACTAAGATCTAAGAGCCAATCAGAATCGCGCTCGCGCACGCCACCGTACGCGTACGGTAAGCGTACCGTAAGCGCACCGTAAGCTGGCTCAGATATATATATTGATTTAAAGGCTATTTTCTCAGAATCTACTGAACAGATTTACACCAAACCTACAAAAGGCACTTCCTTGACCTGAGGACTACCTCTCTGCCAAATTTCTAGTAATTCTGTTCAGCCGTTCGGGCTGTAGCCCTGTCTAAAGGTCCTATGGAAAAATGCATGGGAAAAATGCGTTTTGGGACCCCCCTTTTATCTCAGCCCCCGCTTGACGAATCCCCCCGAGACTTTCAGGGAAGGAGCGGAGCGTAGCGCCCCACCTATTTTGAAAAATTCGCGAGGATTCGTCGACCGGCGCCAAAGTTATTCAAAATAGAATGTTGCGGATTTCCTATGGAAATGTGGTCCTAACTATAACTACCTACTGGCGACCGCCAGTAGGTAATATATGTATATGTGTATATATATATGTATATGTGTATATATATATATTCACTGAAAAAACCATAGGTTTCACACACGTTATAGTTAGGAATTAGCATTTAAAAAACCTTGCTAATTCACTGAAAAAACCATAGGTTTCACACATGTTATAGTTAGCTGGACATTTTACTGATAAAAAACCAATGAAATTCCCCCGTTATAGTTACTGTAGGCAACTATAACTCACGCGACCGCAATCCTCTGCTGATGCTAATACTGTATTTAGACACTTATTTGCCCATGTCTTCTTCCATTAAATTTTAGCTATACATATATTACAAATATTTTTTTTTCATAAAGACACATATGTCATCAGCAGAGGATTACGGTCGCGTGAGTTATAGTTGCCTACAGTAACTATAACGGGGGAATTTCATTGGTTTTTTATCAGTAAAATGTCCAGCTAACTATAACATGTGTGAAACCTATGGTTTTTTCAGTGAATTAGCAAGGTTTTTTAAATGCTAATTCCTAACTATAACGTGTGTGAAACCTATGGTTTTTTCAGTGAATTTGTACGGTTTTTTAAATGCTAATTTATTTATGTATTATTTTTTATATATTTATTTTACAATAAACTACGTATTAAAAATTATTATTATTTTTTTTTTTGGTTTTCACCCTGCGAATTATTTTTTTTTTTTTGCAAAAAAAAAAATTTTTTTTGTGTGTTTTTCAGGGTGCGCGCACTGTGCGCGCACCCCCGCGATTTTAAAAAAAAAAAATTTTTTTTTTTGCCTTCGGGGTCCTTCAGGGACCCCCTGACAAAGGCTAGGGGGTCAGGAACTCTCTACCCTGCCCCCTTTTCACGTTCGCCACCTTCCTTTTTCACTCTCGCACTGAAAACAAACAAAATGGCGGCCGACACTTCCTGATTTCGACCGATTCGAACGTTGACTAACATGTAACCACCAATCAGAATTACGCTCGCGCACGTTAGGGTGCTCGCACGGTGCTCGCACGGTGCGCGCACCCTGCGCGCATATATATATATATATGCTTTTAAATGCTATTTTCTCCGGAAATACTGAACAGATTTACACCAGACCTACAAAAGGCACTTCCTTGACCTAGGGACTACCTCTCTGCCAAATTTTGAGTAATTCTGTTCAGCCGTTCGGGCTGTAGCTCGTTCTAAAGGTCCTATGGAAAAATGCATGGGAAAAACGCGTTTTGGGACCCCCCTTTTATCTCAGCCCCCGCTTGACGGATCCCCCCGAGACTTTCAGGGTAGGAGCGGAGCGTAGCGCCCCACCTATTTTGAGAAATTCGCGAGGATTCGTCGACCGGCGCCAAAGTTATTCAAAATAGAATGTTGAGGTTTTCCTATGGAAACGTGGTCCTAACTATAACTACCTACTGGCGACCGCCAGTAGGTAATATGTATATATATATATATGTATATCAGTGATGTCATGTCATGAGTGATGTCAGTGACCATGTCATGAGTGATGTAATATGTGACGTCATCAGTAGTGCATTGCGGGCGCGCGAGTTATAGTTAGGTGAACTAACTATAACGGGGGAATTTCATTGGTTTTTTACGAGTGAAATGTCCAGCTAACTATAACATGTGTGAAACCTTTGGTTTTTTCATTGAATATATATATATATATATATATATATCCAACGTAAGAGTTTCCCCAACAAAAGAGCCTTCAAACAAGTGTTTTCTGTTTAGGAATTCATTTACTGGAGGCTGCTGGAACGAGGAAAGGAACATCTTACAGCACAGATAGCAACACAAGCCTGACGCGTTTCATGCGTGGAGCACTTTCTCAAAGGCAATGTTCAAAGATCAGCGCCGCCACCGGTGCAGCTGAGTTCTTAAAACAAGTCCAGCCCCAGTGGGCGTGGCCGACCACACGGCCTTCTGGACTCTGTAGTTGCACAAAGTAAAACTCAAGTGAGCTGGTGCGCTGTCTCTGCAGTGAATTAAAATAAATCCCCAGTGGGTTGCTGTATCGTTGCTCTTTCCATCGTGCAGCCTATAACTGCCTTCAGCTTCCATCACTTGTCCCTCAAAGCGCATGTCGTTTGGCATGCACGAGGACTGCATCGCAGCGGGGCTCTTTCACGGCCGGAACCAGCCGTACACATCCAACGTAAGAGTTTCCCCAACAAAAGAGCCTTCAAACAAGTGTTTTCTGTTTAGGAATTCGTTTACTGGAGGCTGCTGGAACGAGGAAAGGAACATCTTACAGCACAGATAGCAACACAAGCCTGACGCGTTTCATGCGTGGAGCACTTTCTCAAAGGCAATGTTCAAAGATCAGCGCCGCCACCGGTGCGGCTGGTTCCGGCCGTGAAAGAGCCCCGCTGCGATGCAGGCCTCGTGCATGCCAAACGACATGCGCATTGCCATAGAATGTATGATTTGTGCTGCGGAAATAAAAATTAGGGCACATTTTGAGTGACTTCTCAAATCCTCTTCTATTTCATTAAACAAATTCTGACATGCAGACTGAAACAGGCACTTTCAATACCAGCAGCCGACTTCCCTGGTGAGCAGTAGCTTTACTACAGTGGTCTAATAAGCAACTAGAGTGCCAACATTCTGAATTTATGGCAAATGCGGATGCATTTAATAAATTATTAAATGCAAATATAATAATTAATTACAATGAATAATTAATTAATTATAATTGAAATTACTTTCTACCCTGTTCCCCTATAAACCACAACCCGCTACGGAACTAAAACGCATTATTTAATTTTTATTACATTAATAATATTTAAAAATTATTAATAAATATATTATAAATAAAATACTTTCCACTCTATTCCCCTTTAAACCCTCAACCTGCTATGAGACTAAAATACGCAAAAATTACGTAACATAAATTTAATTACTTCTAAAAATTTCAAACATACATTAGAAAAATATACTATACTTTTAACAGCGATATTTTGACTAACGATATTACTAACTTCGATATTAACAAAAACGATATTTATTACCTGAATGTCGATATTCTGGTCGACGATATTCTTGCAGGTTGATATTGTGTCACATCGATATTTAAACATCGATATTATGGCATATCGATATTTAAACATCGATATTATGACTCTATACCTATATCAGCATTCCATCACACCAGGCAGCGCCTTCTAGATGTACATGCGTTATCTAATATAACAACATGTTAACTCTTGGAGAGTGAAGTGTAGGGTGAGGGGAAAGGGGCCTCATCTATGCAGTTTAGTAGGTTGGGTGCAGATTCCTGTGCTAATGTGCTGTCTACATAACACTATGCAACCCAACTCCGTCCCTGCGCGCTGTTTGTTTATACTACCTTTCCTTCTCTTTTTTGTTTTAGCTATATATTCCTGCTTTTCTCAGTAAAGTTGTATGTCGCCTTACTTTGTTGTGTACTCCAACAAATTTTGACTTGGATACATGTCTGGGTCTCTCCTTGCTCTGCGCCTATATCTTTCCTTTAATGTAGCATCACATGAGGGTGTCAGCTCTTATTGTGTGTTATTCATTTGTTCTTGCACCGTGTTTGCCACTTGGGACTTTCCCTATGCCTTCAGATTCATCTGCCAGGTGTCGCAAAGGTCTGTGAGTATCATCTTCACGTCTGAGTGCTACGCCTTCTGCCTGCGCCCAGCATACAATAGAATGAAACCATGCATTCACTGTCGGGGGGTCAGGGGACTTCCAGCGCTTAGTGATGAGGCACTTTGCCAAATTAATGAAGCGGGTTGTCACCCTGTCTTTCTTAGATAGCTGGTATAATCCCAAAAGGCACTCCTCCCAGGTCCACTCTAGTAGGCAGTCTGTATATTGCACCAAGTGTGTTGTGATAGTCTCCCAGTATGTGGCCAGAGTGGTGCAGGCCCATAACATGTGTGAGAGGTCGACACCTACCAGTCCGCACCTAGGGCACTGGGCACCTTCTCGGCCAAAGAATATATTTATTTTTGCTTGCGTCATATAAGCTCTCTCTGTTATATAGTATTGTATAAGCTGGAACCTGGCATTCCTCGGGATGTAAGTGGATGTAAGTGGGTCCTTCTAAAACTGTTGTCCATTCATGATCTGTACTTTGTCTCTGCAGGTCTGTGTCCCATCGGCATTTAAGTGTCGTCATGTGTGCGTAGTGATTCCTCTAGACATCTGGTAAGGTGTCAACCTGTGCCCATTATGTGTAAATACCGTATCATAAGATGTGTCCCCCGGTTCTGCTATGTCTCCCCAGACTGCCTCCATCACCCTTGTTTGCGCAGCATGAAGTAAGGATTGGCCCTGTGGTAGGTCATATCCATTCATGATGGCATCCAATGGCATCAATTGCCCATCTTGGTACAGATCCCCTATAGTTTGGATACCTGCCTCTTCCCATACATGGAGTTCAGCTACTGTGCCATAGCATGCCTAGTATTGGAAAGGAAGGTGCGTATGAGATGATAGCCTTAGTGAGCCGCCTGCTATGTCAAAACCAGACGTAAGCCACCTTTGCCAACTGCTGGGTGGGTCCCACTCCCTTCATGCCAGGGTGGAATAGAGTCACAATCTGCAGATGGGTGTATCCTGGTGGATGCAAAGCAGTGTCAGTAAGCTGCAAGCCACTATGCCAGTGGGCCACCCATTGTAGCTGTGCTGCCAGGTAATAATGCTCCATATTGGGCACAGCTAACTCGCTGCTGTTGGTAGGCAAGTCGAGTTTGGCCAATGTCACCCTGTTACGGATGCAATGCCAAATGAACTATCTCATATCAGCTTTGAATGCTTGAAGCAGCGCAGGCCTAATACATAAAGGTAAATTTGTGAAATGATATAGGAGTCTTGGAAGCACCAACAGTGCTATCCTGCCCATAGTGGCGAGAGGTAGCGTACGCCAGAATGCCATTTGTGATCTGATCGCCGTTATTGTGCAAGTGTAATTACCTTCTAGTAGATCCAGTGGCTCAAGATATACTCGGATTCCTAAATAACAATATGCTGTCTGCTGCCAGTGCACTGGTATGCCATTAACTGACAGTGCAGGATCAGGGTTTGATTTACTAAATGGGTATAGGTATGACTTACCCCAGTCCACGTGCAGCCCCGATAGGGAGGGGAATGGCGAGCACTTTTTCTATCGCATCACACAGCTGTTGAACATCACGCACGTACAGCAGGTCATTTGCGTATAAGGATACCGCATGTATGCCATCTCCTAGGGGGATACCCCAGTCTTCCCTTGTTCCACACAGAGATTCAGCCAGTGGCTCAATGGCCAGCGCGAACAATAGTGCAGAGAGAGGACAGCCTTGCCGCGTTCCTCGCCCTATTGGGATTGGTTTAGTTATATATGGCCCTGTCTTGACAAATAGTCTGAGCCCAAGCCATATCTGTCCCATTCTAGCGCATCAAATGCCTTTTCCAAATCTAGCACTAAACAACCTGAGTGCAGCCAGCACTCCCTAGAGTAATGGGCCACTCTAAAGAAGCGACTCAGATTCAGTGAATTGCAGAGTGCCAGTATAAATTCATTTTCATCCGCATGCACTAATTGTGGAACTATTGGGGCCAACCTGCTCGCCAACAGCTTAGCTAATATTTTGTAATCCAAGTTTAGCAGTGCTAGTGGGTTGTATGAGCCTAGGAGTTCTGTGTCTCTATATGGCGTAGGCAATGAGACAATTAAAGACACATGCAGCGACAATGGTAGGGCAGATGTCTCCTGTGAACTGCAGTATAGTGTGAGCAGTTTCAGGGCGAGGATATCTTGGTACGTCTTGTAAAACTCTGTGGGCAGCCTGTCAGAGTGAGGCACCTTACCCATAGCCAGTGCCCGAATTGCCAGCTGCACCTTGAGTAATGTTTTATCGGCTCATCCAGCTCAGCTCACTGAGATTCAGTCACAGTCGGCATAAGGAGATTGTACAAGTATGTTTCTAGCGCTTCTGGTGATGTTTGCACCACTGGTTTGCGGTATAGTGGGTGGTGAACTCACTGTGAATGTCGTGTTGATGTGTCAATAATTGACCCATCTTGGATCATAGGTGCAATGTCGACTGCTGTGTATGCTCTTGCTTAATTAATCCTTCCATGGGTGTGAACTGAATATGCACCATAATTCAGGCATCGCAGTATTTCCATGACCTCAGCATGTTTCTGTCCCTGATCATCTAGAGCTTGCTGTGTGCCCGTGTTGTCATCTAAATCAGTTTCTAGTACGATGAATGTGTCCTCAATTTGTTTTGCTTCACGGTCCAGTTGGCGGTGAATGCTCCAGCTCAGGCCTAAGCACTGGCTTCTAACCACCGCTTTGCATGCATCCCACAGTACACCTTTGTCCATCACTGAGCCTTTGTTAGTGTCAAAGTATGTTGTTATGGCTGTGCCTACTGAGTCTCGAAAGGGGGCATCCTCTAGAGCCGCTGTCTGCAGCGTCCACAATTTAGTGGTGTGTGCCATATCTTTGCAACGCAGTTCTAACATATGTGGGTTGTGGTCTGAATGTGTTCAGCCAAGATAGTCCGTATTGGTGCACTCCGCTAACAGTGCCGCACTTCTCATGAATCTATCTATGCATACATGCATACATGCAGGCCATGTGGGTGTGAGTAGTGTGGGTTGAGGCAGAGTGGCGGAGATTCCGTCCGGTGGCAGAATCTTCACCACCGGCTGGAATCTCCACCATCAGGCCGGAATCTCCACCATCGGGCCGGAATCTCCACCTCTGGGCCGGAATCTCCACCATCTGGCCGGAATATCCACCAACGGGCCGGAATCTCCGGCCCGAGTGCGGACATAAAGTTAGTATGAGTAAGTGCATTCTGTGAATACGAAAATGAGTAAGTGCATTCCGTGACAACCAAAATGAGTAAGTGCCTTCTGTGAATACCAAAATGAGTAAGTGACTTCTGTGAATACCACAATAGTAGTAAGTTTATGATTTAGTAGTAAGTTGGTTCTGTGAATCGGGCCCATTGTGACTTAACTGAATAAGAAGTATATAGATGGGATGATGCTTAAAACATTAGATGCTTTGTTATAAAATATCTATATTAAATCAAGTTAAATAATCAGGTGTATTCCTGTTTAGAGTAATAGTGTCTCTAAAATTGAGGATGTCAGTTCTGATAAAACTCATTGGTAGTTCCAAATCTGCTTGATGAATGTGAAACAAACATACTTCAACTAGATTAAATAGAGACATATGTTGATTAGTTATAAACATCACCCAAAATTATTCAATACAGTTGTTTTTATTTTCACGCATGCCATGTGGTTTCTAGGGTACGATCATTCACAGGGAGAATGCCATAGGGTTTTAATAAGTAAATTATGCTCCTTTCATTTGAAAGATTTAATACAGCACTATTTTTAAAGTACCAATTTAAGATGTCTACAACCATACCTTTAGAATTTACAGTGTTAAACAGATAGGATATTACGTTTAAATCACAATTTTGTTATCACTGAAATATAAGCATATGGTATATGGCAACAATAGAAATAGAAGCAATTTCCTAATGAACAGTAGACATTATAGACTTCTTGATGCTATAAAAGACATTAAAAAAAGTAAGGAGTCATTTAGAATTGTTAGTATAAATAGTGTTAATAAATGTGCCTGAGAAATTTTAAATATGTAATATTTGTTGGTTAGTAATTATAGCTGTCTCCTGATAATTAATTGGGTTGTACTCTACAACTACCTACCTTTTGAGCTTTAATAGAAACAGAAAACATTTATCAACTGCAGAATGTACTCACATATGGGCCTAGCATCTCACGTACACATTGGTTGCTTTAGAAAGTGTAGAAATACTGTTTGAATAACAGAGCAAGCAATCTGATTTCAGTCGAATGAATTGGGGAAGACGAGTACATATGTGTTTTCTGCCAAAGAACCAGAAGATAAAATGTTAGCAGTAACTGTTAGAACTAACAAGTCTCTTGAAACAGGGCTTCTGAATACAATTGATAGGTTATAGATCCTGCTACAAATGTTCAAGTTATTTTTTGTCTCGGTGTGTAATGTAGCAAGAGTACTACAGAATGATAAAGCAACACCTATATAAAATGATGGTTGCAAATGTACAACTTTGTTGTTGTATTAAACTCATGGTCAGATTTGATTTCCTCTAATAATGATGATGGTCACATAATGCTCCTGGGTGTTTAGATACCTACATGGGTAATAGCTGGATAATTCAATGAGTGCATCAGTAGTGCCTTGCTGATTAGATGACTGCATGACTAGGGTCGGAGTGATTGCACAACTCCATTGTTAAAGCTTGAGAGATTGGATGAAAGTAAGTATACAGCTGCTGTGAATGTATTAGTGCAATAGTATTGCCTCAGCAATTAAATGAGTGCATAAGTATTGGATGGATGATAGGTTTACTACAATGGTACTCTCTAAATATTTAGATGAGTGCATGAGTAGTGCCTGAGTTTTTGCATGAGTTCATGTGTGTGTCTCAGTATTTCAATGACTGCATGGGTTGTAAGTATATCCTTAGATGACTGAATAGCTTCTACGCAAGTGTTACAATGACTGCATAGTTACAGCCTTGGTAATTGCATAGGTAAATGCTTAGTGTCTGGGTGATTAGATGAATGTATACGTAGTGCCTCCATAGTTGAATGACTACATCATTTCTGCCTGCCTGATTGCAAGAGTACGTCTAGTGTCTAGGTAATAGAATAACTCCATGGATACTGAAACAGTGATTTGATGACTGCCTCACTAGTGCCTGTATGATTGCATGAGTGCCTGACTACTCCCTGACTGACTATGAAAGTATCTTCATTACTGTTAGATACATAACAGTTGCGACTGTATATCTGACTCATTGGTTATCTCCTTCTGTTACTATCAAACTACCTGTTTTACTATATATATGCTCTTCTACTGAGCTATGTATGACTGAAGTGCAGATATCACGCTTAGTATATAGTTGCATATAGATCTCTCTAGCAGCATACATTGCTTTGTTCCTGAGCATCGACATGCATCAGTATGTCTCTAAAACAAAAAACAACATTTAACATTTTTTCAAAGCACAAAACCTTTTGTAAATGTTATAGCTGCATCATTTATCAAATACTTCTTCTGCCTCTAAAACATATATTCTTCATTTTACGAACAACATTTACACACCACATGAAGCTAGCACAAGAACTCCCAAGGCATTCTGCACTATTAATGCTTCTCAATTTCAAACAAACCATGAAACCACATACATGAAATTTCCACCAGCCTTACTGATCATAGATCAACATGTAAACAAATATGCGATTTCTCAATAGATGTACAACTTTAAGCCATCTTACTGAAAATATATACCTCTCCGCATCTTTGAGTACACTCACCAGTTCCCCCAAGATACATAGCTATGTGCAACCACAAGAACCATATCTCACCATCTAAGCATATGCAAAGTGGGGTCACAAAGGTTAAAAACCATATTGACAAGCACTTCTCATACATGCCTAACAAGTATTGCTTCTTTCTAATTCATATACAGGTGGACAATATGTTCTCATCTTTTAATTGTGCATACACTACTCCTGTGATATATCTTTTCATATCACTGTGATACTCTTTTATTATCAAACTCTCATATACATCTTCTTTTCTTATCTAATTTTTATAAATAATTACAAAGTTAATTACATACAAGTGAATTCTGTCTGTAGACTATATTGTTGTTTTAGCACTTTGTGGATAGTTTTGACACTGTTAGGTTTTCTGAAAACTAAGCATGAGAATGGTACACCACTGTCATAAAAGCAACATTAAAATGGCAACCTCTTCCACTTTGTACTCTGTGATTATGAGAAAGGCAGCAAATGAAATCATGTTTTTCATTTTAGACTTCACTATCTCCTCTTCTGAATGGTTAGCATCTGTTAACCCTTTCCCTCACTTTCAAAAAATGATTCCAATTTATGTGTGTTTGAAATGTTTTTGAGATCATCGTAGAGAAATCGCAAGAAAAGGGTGTTCAAACCTGTATCTAGCTTCATTTATTTAAAATGTAAATACTACACCACAGTTTATTACATAGTCCTGAGTTAGAAATTAAATCTTGGCATTACTTAAGTTGTTTTATCACTCCTCAACTTTTTAAAAAATTTTCTGTCTCTTTAACATCCTCCCCTCAAAAACAATCTTACCTCAGTGTACCTAGAAACCCAGTGCATTCAGTAGGTCACAAGTTCATAACACATTCTAGAAGGAACATGCTGCTTCCAAATAAGATACAGCAGGTGTGCTTTACTCCACAGATTCAAACGCATATCAATGTCAGTATTACATGTATTTCTTTAAACAACAACCAATAATAATACTTCTTCTTATGGCATCAAACACACTACCTAATTGTATTCACTTTCATGTTGGCGGCATCCAATGAATTATATCTTTAAAAAAAAAAACACCTCCATTTGAACTGCTTTTTATTTGGAAAACTATCTAGTTCAGCTCCAGCCTTCTCCTGACTGCTATTGCTCCTTCACTACAAAATGCTTAGTTTGTGGGCACCAGCTATATCTATTGGGCTAAAGAGGCTTCAAAAATGAGAGGTATTGACAGTGATTTGGGTTTGCCAAATGTGCAGATTACTTGGTTTGGCAGGAGAGGGTTACATTTTCATCTGTTACTGCATTTGGTTAGATCCATTCTGGATTCCCAAGCTCCTTGTCTCATTGTGCACTGTGGTGGCAATAACCTAGGCACATTGACTGGAGTAGGCCTGAAAATCCTAATGAAAGAAAACTTCGCAAAACTGATGTCGCTTTTCCCTCACACTGTTTTGGTGTACTGTAATAATGCCAAAGACAGAAATAGAAGTGGTCAAATTGATTCTTTCCACAGATTGACAACACCAGGAAACATGTTAATATAACTATTTCTGCATTCCTCAGAGACCATCACATGGGCTGCATCTATAACAACAATCTGCATTTTGACTTGCTGGAAATTTATAGAAATGATAGAGTGCACTTTACATATAAAGGCAATAGGGTGTTTCTAAGTAACCTGAAACTCTGCATCCGGTCTTATGTATAGCAGATATATATACACACACAAACAACACAACAACTCTTGTCAGAGCCACGCTAGTACCCAAACTACTGTTAATTTTCTTTAAGAAAATCCTTTTTTCCAGTTTCTCAGGAACTTCACGAAGACCCACTGAGAGACTCACCCACCCAGTCACAGACCACTCAGACACTCACATAACAACTCACAGACCCACTGAGAGACAAATACTTCCACTCGCACACCCACTAATAGTTTAGTGCACCCACTGATAGATCCATACATAGACCCAAATATCTATATATTTATAACCTATTTGCAGTTGCTAGTAGGTTGTTATAGTTAGGACCTAGTTTCTATAATAAGTGCACCTTTTTGTTTTGCCAATAACTTTCGTGCCGCTTGAAGAATCTTCACTGAATTTTCAAAAGGTATTCCTTAGTCGTTTCAGCTGCTGTGCTGAAAGTTTCTAGGTGATCTGTCAAGCGGGGCTCAAGAAAAAAAGGGTAGGCCAAAATGTGTTTTTGAACACGACTACAGCCCGAACCACTGAACAGAATTACACCACATTTGGCAGAAAGCTACATGTTGGTCCAGAGACCTTGCTTTTTGTGGTTTGTTGTAAATCTGTTCTGTAGTTTTAGAGATATTTAAGGTAAAACAATATAGCTATCTGGGGAAACAGATTCTTGCAGTGGACTCACTGATTTACAGTCCCCGTGCTGAAATTTGTTTGGCTGCCAACACTTCAACCAGGAAGTGTCTGCAGCCATCTTGGGACGCGGCTTGATTCTGAGTCTCACAAAAATCTTAACAAAATAAAGAAAAGTAGGCAGTGCAGGAATACCCCAATCGCCCAGATATGGTAGGGGGTCCCACAAAAACACAACCAGCTGTTAAAAGCTTTTTCTTAATTCAATTTAGCCGCAAATTTGCAAATGGATCGGGAGCAAACTTAAAAATAAATTAAGCATGGGCTCCCACGCTTTGTTAATAATTGGCCCCAGGTGGGCCAGGTCCCAGGGCATTTTTATAAAGGAAGAGGGTTATTAATGCCCGGGTGACCTCCAGCTTCCAGGGGCTTAATGATGTATCAATGGGAGGGCCTCTTGAAACTCACTTGCTCCAGAGACCACCACCTCCCCAGGCTTTAATTTTAATTAATGCAGGGGGCCACCCAGACCACTCCCGCAGCACTGGGGACCGCCACCTCCTTGGGGCTTTTGTCAAATGTAATGCAAGGGTGCTGCTCTGTGCCCCTGCAGGCCTGGGGATCACTCCCTCCCTGGGAAATATTCCAAGAATCGAGGGGACCATGCGGCCCCCCTCCTAAAGCTATACATGGCCCTACGGACTTCCACACCACTAGACTGACTCGTGCTGTTTGAATTGCTTTACAGGAGTTTTACTGCTCCCACCAAGCCATAGCAAACTGTACTCTGTTTCTAGCAAGTGAGAGCATAAAACATGCTCTTGCTTGCTAGAAGAGCAGCACAATTCCTTTTACACGGAAGGAGCGACGTGTTTAACAGCTCCTTAAAGCAATGCCGGCTCCCACAGGAGGTGGGGAGCCAGCAGGGGCTATGGGAGCCATCAGGCTCCCCTCACGGTCCCCAACAAAATTAACAGGGTGCCCTGGGTGGGACCAGGACACCCAAAAGAGAGGCCAGGGCCCACGGGATGGGGCAGAAATCAGCCTGAGAGGCGGGCCACTCAGCCTCACTCCCTTTAATGAAAAAATAAATAAATAAGGCTGAGCCCCGGCGGATGGGGTTAATGGGGGCAAATCTGCCTAGGAATGGGGGGTCACACAGCCCCCTCCCTTCATACATAAAAAATAAAGTAAAATAAAGTGGACCAGCAAGTCATTGGCGGCCCCACCCCCTTTCACCACCACTCTGCAAACACACAGCCTGGTGCACTGCTGGTTGGGGGATGAGGGTCCTTGGGAGCCAAAAAGCCCTCCTGCTACCACCACTAAGTCACACAGTGCACGATTGCTGAGAGGACTTTAGAGGCCACGATTCCTTTCTCCACCTCTCTGCAAACACATCTCCTGGCACCCTGCTGGTTGGGGGATAAGTCCCCTTGCCTCTAGAGTGTCCTTGGGGGCCAACAAGCCCTCCTGTTACCTTCAGTAAGTCCTACAAAGTTGAAATGCTGAGAGGTCTTTGGAGGCCACGCCCCCTTTATCCACCACTCTGATAACACATCTCTTGGTGCACTGCTGGTTGGGGGATGCAGTCCTCTTAGACTCTGAGGGTTCTTGGGGGCCCAGAAGCCTTCCTGTTACCTCCAGTAAGTCCAACACAACAGGATTCCTGAGAGCTGGTTGGAGGCCCGCCCCTTTTCTCCATCACTATGCAAGCACAACTACTAGCTAAAAAAATTGAAATTTAAACGAGTGAAATCTGAACCTAACTATAATGTCCCTGTAACCTGTGGGGTTTTTTCATGGAATTTCTATAGCTTTTTTAAATTCTATTCTCTAACTATACCGACTCTGTGACCTTTGGTCTTTACACAAAATTTCTAAGATTTTTGAAATTCTATTTCCTAACGATAATGTCCCTGTAACCTTTGGTTTTGTAAATGAATATATATATATTTCATCAGTGATGCCATCAGTGATATTACTGCTCATGCCACGAGTAATGTAAAATGTGAGGTCATAAGCAGTGTATTGCGGGGTGTGTGCCATAGTTAGCTCAAGTAATTGCTGAATGTCTCCGGTTTTGTATGAGCGAAATCTGTGTGTAACTATAACATCCCTGTAACCTTTAGTTTTTTCAGAACATTTCTAAGTTTTTTATATTGTTATTTCTTACTTATAAAGTCCCTGGAATATTTGGTTATTTCCTAACTGTAACCTGTTTAGGTTTAATTTCTGTGAAATTAGCATTGTGCTAGAATGAATCCTGTCCTGTGTATTTATCCAAGAAGAGGCCATTGTTTTGTGCAAAACTCTACCCAAGTGGAGTGTTTTCTACTGGCTACTTCGTTAGTACTACCCAATTGGAAAAATATATAGTGCACCTCCTGCACTACAGCTCTATAAAGAATGCCGAAGAAATTTCTCAAGTGACCTTATGTGTCTGTAACTTTGACAATGCGAGTTATTCAGATGTCTTCAGCAGATAACTTTGCAACGTGGAACTCCAGAGAAAACACACTTAGATGATTTGTGCTTTACAGAAGGATGTGCTTCTTTCTCTGGTGGAGATGCAATTGTATTCCTAGGCATCAAAAACATGTCTCCAAAATTGTTGGGAAACATACTGGGGAGGCCTTCTAGTAAGCTGGCCAACATCCTGAGCAAAGGGCAGGAAGACTCTACATACCGCTAATGTATACGGGACGGGGCCAAATGTGCTGGGTTTGTAGGCGAGTTTACATACTTCTATTTTTTACAAGTTTAGAACATGATTTATGGTCTCAGCAGCAGATGGCAAAAAAGACTACTCATCCCAGACACTAGGTGAGATATTGAGATCGAGAAAAGCAAGGATGCAAATACCTCCATGACAGATTATAGATAACTATTTGTGGTGGAAATGCAGAGAAAACATCCTAAGAGGATTTTACGTTACAAAAGTAAGTGGTTTTTAGGGATGGGACTGGCCATGGGAACCCCATCCTCTGGGGCCTGGCCATGTCACCTGGGTGCCCCCAGTGTACCCAGTGTGCAAAGGGACCGCAGAAGGAGCCTCAAGGCCCCCGCTGACCCAGCTGGCATTCCTGTGACAGACAGGGGGCTGCTGAAAGGCAGCTCCCTGTCTGTCAGATAAAATGTTCTCATCTGTTTTCCTTCATGCATATTTGCATCCAGGAAAACAGATGAAAACTCCGCTTTCTGCAAGCCAGAGCTATTTGTCACCTCTGATTTGCAGAAAGCAGAGTTATGTTTGCTTTTGTTTGGTGGGAACTGTCAACTCCCAACAAACAAAAGTAAACAGCTGGAGTCCAGAAGCAAACAGCAAACTCTCAAGGGTGGGCACCTCAGGAGGTAGCAGGATGCCCTTGGGGGGTGGCAGTCCCAAGGGCCATAGATTGGCTCCATGAGCAGGTCCTCGTGGCCACTCCTCTATTCTAGAAGTAATTCTCAGGGAGGTGGGGTTGTCCAGGGCTGGGGTCCCCAACAAACTTCCTTCATTTATTTATTTTTGCCCCTGGCAGGTGACTGTGGGTGGCCCCATGTACTCCCCATATTTTTAGTAGATTTCCCTGGGGAGGTGGCAGTCCCTGGGGTTGTGGGGGAGGTCGTACTAGTCCACCACATTCTTTTTAGGTTTAGGACCGCCCGCATACATAATTTTAAATGCCCCTAAAAGGTAGCAGTCCCTCAATCTGCGGGGGCACACAGGTTCCCCCATCATTTATTTCAGATTTGCCCCTTAGTAGGTGACGATCCCCACATAAATCACTGTCCTGGGGAGGTGGCAGTTCGTGGGGCTTTTAATAGCCCGGGCAGAGGGGCCCTGTGCACTTGCCCTCCTATTTTTATGTTATGCCCTTGGGACCTGGTCCATCCAGTGGTCATTAAAAGGCAAGTGTGGGAGCCCAAGATCAAGGGTTGGGGGTCAGGGTATTACTACCCTGCCCCCTTTTCTTTTTTTTCTTTTTTTATCCCAAGATGGCTGTCAACATTTCCTAGTTAAAGTCTTAGCAGCCAATCAGAGGTCTGCATTTCCCTGCAAAAGCTCATTATTTTTCACAAAGCCATCATGACCACAGTAATCACTAACTGTATTTTCTTAAATTTCTCACAACTACTGAACAGATTTACACCAAGTAACAAAAAGCAGAATCTGCATAACCAAATCTACCTTTCTGCCAAATTTGGTTTAATTCCGTACAGCGGTTTGGGCTATAGGCGTATTGACAACTTCTTTGGGAATTAACAAAGGAAAATGCACTTTTTTTGTCCCTTTTTTCTTGCCCCCCACTTGACGGATCACCCTAAACCTTTCCATGTACAACAAGAGTCACTGGCACATGTTTTTGGGAAAGGTTTGTGAATATTTGTCAAATAGTGTCAAAGAGATAGGCAAGTAAAAAAACTCTGGGCCCGATTCACAGAACTAACTTAAGAGAAAATCCTAAACTTACTACCATTTTGGTATTCACAGAAGGCACTTACTCATTTTGGTATTCACAGAAGGCACTTACTCATTTTGGTATTCACAGAAGGCACTTACTCATTTCGGTATTCACAGAAGTTAGGAGTCCTAACTTTAGGACTCCTAAATGCCTTCTGTGAATACCGAAAGTCTTCAAATTAGGATTTTTCTCAGTTTAGTAGTAGTATAGTTAGGACTCCTAACTTTAGGACTCCTAAATGCCTTCTGTGAATACTGAAAGTCTTAAAATTAGGATTTTTCTCAATTTAGTAGTCCTAAGTTTAGGACTCCTAACTTTAGGACTCCTAAATGCCTTCTGTGAAAACCGAAAGCCTTAAAATTAGGATTTTTCTCAGTTTAGTAGTTGTAAAGAGTCCTAACCTTAGGACTCCTAAACTGAGAAAAATCCTAATTTTAAGGCTTTCGGTATGTAACGTGTTTCCAGTAAAGGATCTGGAGCCTAAATAATTGGTCCATAGTTGATATTTTGGACCTATATCCTGCTTGAAGTGGGGTTAAGATGTTATTCTCCTCGATCCAGTTCTGCAACCGTTGCAGGAGAAGTCTCGAGTAGATTTTCTGGCTCACGTCAATAAGGTTTATAGGCCGGTAATTACCTGGATCAAGGGGGGGATCCCTTTTTAAAAATAGGGATTATTTCCGCACCCGTCCAGGTAGATGGAACTGGTAAGCCTTGCAGAATAACATTAAAAAAGATTAGGAAATAAGGTGCCCAAACTGGCCGTTCGTCTCTATAGAAGTCCCCAGGGATCCTGTCTAACCCTGGGGCCTTATTTAATTGTAGATTATCCAGTGCCAAATCCACTTCCTTTATCGTCCAAGGAGGGGCATCCCAGGATGGGTCCAGGGTCATTAAGATAGCGGGGGATCGTCTCTCCTAGTTGTATTAATGGAGTAAAGTTTTTTAAAATGCGATGCCCATGCATCTTCGGAACATTGGGGTCGATCGTGGTTTTACCCTCCGATTTCCCCGTGTGAACAAGGTTCCAAAAGGACCTTGAATCTTTTGCCATAAGGGATGTTCTGATAGCAACCCATCTTCCCTCTTCCCACTCAGTTTTGGCACTGAGGATTATCTTCCTATAGGCCCGCCTCGCTTCCAGAATATGTGGCCGATTGCCTGCTTTAATGGCCTGTAGTAGTTCACATTTAGCTACCCTACAGCCCTTTGTAAACCATGGATTTGTTTTCCCCTGCTTCTTTGGGTTTGCTGAACCTATTTTATAGAAAAAGCCAGACAGTATTTCAACAAGGTCCTTATGAATTTTGGCCAAGTCCATAGTTCCGCCGGCCACAGAGTTATTAACTTCCATCGTAAACACCCTTTCAAGGAGAGGAAGAATATTTTGGTACATACTGGCAATAACTGAATCAGACTGTTTTACAGTAAGCCAGCGTATCCGCTTCCCCCTTGTATGACTCTTGTATTCCCAACTGGAAGAATTTCTTTATCTGACCCTCCATTCAACAATTGAAAATTCAGGTCTACTATCAAGGGATCATGGTCACTCTCCGTGCGCCTAATTATTTTAAAAGCCATCACTTTGGGCCACAAATCTAGGCTAACCAAAAGGTAATTTATCACAGATTTGTGCCCCATTCCCCTATATGTTGGCTGCCCCGGCATATCCCCGCTGAAGCGACCATTGCACGCTCTAAAAGAGAATGAGTAAGTGAGAGAGGTGAGTTGAAGGACCAGGGGAGTCCAGCGTTTAACTGTGTACATGCTGGTGGGTGGAATAGATCTGGCCTCATCTTCCTCGTATGTAATTGAGGTTTCTCCACTCAGGGGCTCGAAATGGCAATTAAAGTCACCTCCAATCATCAAGACGACATCATCTGGGAGAGATTCCAGAAGGGATGACAAAGACTCGAGAGTAGATGAAGTACCACCCCGACAAGTAGAACGTGAATAGATGTTGATAAGCGCAATCTCAGGGGTCTTCCTGTGGGACATAAGAATACATATTATGCCTCTACTATTGGTTTCTACTCTTTTAATCTTAAAGCCAAGGTATGTGCCCACCCAGACACACAAACCCCCCGAGGGTCTGCCTATTGGACCTTTTAGGGCTGGTTCCATAAATGTAGTGTACCCCAGTCTATGTATGGGTTCCACTGACCACGTTTCCTGCAATAGGTAGATCCCATAGAGATCAATGAAGGAACACCACTCTGGGTTGTCAATATTGGAAGCCACACTGCGATGTTCCAACTAAGGATTTTAAGAGTTCTATCAAAATAGAACAGATTGTTTGCGGGGTTAGTCTGAGTGGGTAGAGTATCAATAACTACCGGTAGATTATTGGGTATATCCTCCCGAACTAAAAATTGTATGGAATCATCCCTCCTAATACTTAGGCCAGTAGATGGATTAACCCCAGCATCCCAAGATTCTAAACCCGTAGGTGAAATCACCATTGGGACTCCCCGACCACCTTTGTCTCTATTCTCATCAAAAGGTGAGATGGAGGGTAAATGATGACTACCTAGCGTCCTTAGTCATTCCACCTCGTCCAAGGGACTATACCTATTGGTAACCGGAAAGCCTAAAACAGGGAAAGGAGGGTTTATTGGGAGGAGAATAAGTAACTTAAGTTAAATGTTTTGATGTTGGAAGTTACATTATCAAAAATGGGACTACATACATGATCAACTACCTCAGAATTTTTAAAGTTGACGATAACACAGTCACCTCCCACATCCTTTGGTTTATGGCCCACCCAACCAACTCTCCTGACAAACAGAATAGGTGAACATACATTCCTAGGCAATGGTCTGTTGACATTCAACCAGTACATTACTTTGTTTTTAAGTTCCTGGAATGTTCTTCGTAGCCAGTTTGGAAACACCTGTCAAAACGACCACATAGGGGGCACTTTCTGGAGGGAGGTCAATACGTGGAAAATCCAAGGAAGAGGGGACCTCATCAAGAGGCTCTAGATAATGATTGTTTGTTGATAATATACTATCAGACACATTTGTGGCTTTAAGCGAAGGTATCCCCCGCCGTGAACTTGGCTGAGGATTACATGGTGCTCCCGGTTGCTGGATCTGTCGAATATCAGGTGATTTTTGTAAGGTTATAGGAAGACCAGAAGTTTTATCTTGATTTTGGCATGAATGTGAACAAACTTTCAGGTCCTGTGTGAATTTAAAATTTTTATCTATAGCAGCCTCCAGTTTAGCCAACCTATTCTCAATTGCGATTAGTCTATGCTCAAGCGGCTGTACAGCTGCTATTAGCGCTGTAGACATTTTTCCAAGTAGCAGGTCTATATCAGTTCGCTCTGTGTTTGTTGACTGGGAAGGAACTAGAGCTGCAGGCAAGGAGAGATCCAAGGAATCAGAATTCGGTTTCTTTAGTTTGTTTTTCCTGCCTCTTGGTGAAATGCCAGTTCGTTTCCTTTTAGGGATAGTTCCTTCTTCCCGAACTGGAATTACAGGCGAGTTGGGAGGAACCTGTTCAGGGTCTGTTGTACTTGGTGCCAAATCAATAAGAGATTTAACGGGGGCAATAGTTTGGGTTGCTAGAGAAGAATAGCCACTATGTAAGCTCGAGGTAGCAGGAGTGGAAGCAAGTACAACAGGGGAGCGACAATGCGCAATTGAACCCAGTGAAGAGCGTTTGGAAGGGACCGGTTCCATAGACAACCGTCGCTCGGTGATCGCTATTTCATGTTTGAGTATTGAGGAAGCCCTTACGATAAATTTATCGAGCGTTCCCGCAACATGGTCTGTGGTAGTAAGTTTCGTGCCCCTTTTGTTCGCCATTGTTCGCCAACAAAATAAGCAAGGTTTAAAAGTACTCACGAAATATTGTGGAAGTAAGAGAGTGGGCCCGGTCCGGTCTCTCTCGGGCACGAACGGCCAAAACGGGCCCGCCCTTGGCCCGGGCTTCGCCCGCCACGCGGCCCGCTCACGTCCCGCGATGCGGTAAGGTAGCCCAATAATATCCGGAGGTCAGAGGGCGGGTCCAAGCGGGAAGAGGACACAGGTGGAGCAGGCAAGGGTTTGTGGTCCTCGCAGTCCCGCGACGCTGTCAGCCCAGATAACGATGCACCAAGTCCACTCCTACGACCGGCTCCCGCGAAGCGGGGGCCTGGAGAAGTTATCTGTGCTCGGGGTCAGAGGGCGGGTCCAAGCGGGAAGAGGACACAGGTGGAGCAGGCAAGGGTTTGTGGTCCTCGCAGTCCTGCGACGCTGTCAGCCCAGATAACGATGCACCAAGTCCACTCCTACGACCGTCTCCCGCGAAGCGGGGGCCGGGAGAAGTTATCTTTGCTCGGGGTCAGAGGGCGGGTCCAAGCGGGAAGAGGACACAGGTGGAGCAGGCAAGGGTTTGTGGTCCTCGCAGTCCCACGACGCTGTCAGCCCAGATAACGATGCACCAATTCCACTCCTACGACCGGCTAGTATCTCAAGGGCCTCTTTACTATATTTTGATGCACAGCAGTGCACCAAGCCTTCCTGCTTCGCTGCTGTGCATTAAAATAAAAAGGGCAGGAATGTGCCGTATCTACAAGATATGGAGGATTCCTGTCCTTCTCTCCTGTGCCAGCTCGCAAATAGCAGCCGTGCGTCAACGCAGACACCCTTGCACCACGGTGCAAGGGTGCCTGCATTGCAGGGATAATTTTTTTTGTACAGGAAGGGACCTTTTCCTGCACAAAAATAATCATTAATGGTGTTTTACTCTTTCTATGTGTGCTGCAGAATGCAGCACACATGGAGAGAGCATAAAAAGAGAAGAAATAAAAGCATTTCTTCTTGTTTCACCCACTCCTATGCCTCCCCTGGGGAGGTGCAGGATTCTGGCACATTCCCAGGTTTACAAAACTTTCTAAATCTGGGAATGTGTCAGGTTCCATGGATGTTGCGAGGGATCACCCACAGAGACACTCAAGGAATGCCCCTTTCATGCAGAGTAATGTGTGAAAGTGGCCCATGTTTACAAGGCCATGAAAATTCACGCTGGGTGAATTTGCCTGGCCTTGTAAATAGGGACAGACCCACTGCAGCTACATTGCATTATAAAAAGTGACCCACCGGCAACTCAATGGACTTGTAAATAAGTCCCCTTGTATATTAGGCCCGATTACAATGCGGGCAGGAATGGCTGTGACCATCGGTCACAGCCCTCCTGCCTGCATCGTAATAATAATTTTGGATTCCCTTCTGACCGAGCCATTTAGATACGCTCGGTTGGAACGGAATCCGAATCAGTCTTCCGAATGGCTTACGACGGGCTCGGAGAGCCCACTGTAATCCTCAGACCGGTTCTTTCCAGCAGAGAGATTACGATGGCAGTTTCTCACTGCCATTTTGTGCCTGCCTTTCCAGCACGAAAAAGTATTGGGAAACAGCTTCGGTGGCCCCCATGGGTGCAGGAACACCGAAAGGTGGCCTAAGGTGCCCCCTTGTTGATTCCTGCACACGGTGGCAGACACCTTGGGATGCATGGATGAAGTGCACCTTAGCATTTTGCTGTGAAAGCATGCATTCCATTTGGAATGCATGCTGTCATATCAAAGTATTGTTCGGTCGCATCCTAATTCCTGGGCTGGAACTGTTGACTGGAGGTCGTACGGTTCCAGGTCCAGAACGATGCCGGACGGACTCAGGTCTGTCCTGCATCATATTCAGCCCCTCGGTGTCCATGAGAAAAATTGTCTTAAAAGTGGTGGAAAAGGCAGTGCAATTAGTACAGTGTTATTTTACCAATTTTTGTGTTCTCTCCTCATCCGCCTTTTGCTGTTGCTATCCTGATGAAGTAGCGCAGGATAACTGCATTACTCATAATCAACATGAATCATTGATACCAGCAGTAACCTTGTAACCTCATTTCTGCAGGGTTTTCAGCATGGTCAGTGATAATGAAACATTTAATTGTAGCTTAAGGCATTCCCCTTAGTGCCTTGTTTAGTGGTGGGAGGACTGGGAATTGCCACAAAAAGTGGTGAGTGTCCCGCCTGCTGTATTAACAGTATTATTTTCTATATTGAACTTGTGATCTGGGGACAAGACATGTTTTGCGTTTCGACAGAGCATCCTGTCTGCCAGACTTCAAATTAGGCTCTCAGTGGCTGAATCCTGCAAGCATTCCTCTCTTACACTGTATTTGCGGATAAGACTAATAAGACGCAAAATATTCTTATTATTTATCTTTTTCAGGAAAAAAAAAAATGATAATAACACATTGTGATTATCATTCTATTTTTCTCCTGGCTCAGTAGGGGCGGGGCTGTTCTGCTCACAGAGCAGGGTAGGGGAGGAGTGGTTTGCCCACTCCAAGTGCTCAGGTCACTTTGGCGGTCGAACTGTCATTCTCACTTTTCTCCATACAGTCTGCATTACAGCCTGCATGAACAACATTTCCAGTCTCCCACCTTTCCAGTCTCCCAATCTCTGGCTGAACACCGAACCACAGCGTTCAGACCAATCACAAGGCTGCATTACAGCCTGCATGAACAACATTTCCAGTCTCCCACCTTTCCAGTCTCCCAATCTCTGGCTGAACACCGAACCACAGCGTTCAGACCAATCACAAGGCTGCATTACAGCATTGTGATTGGCTATGGGGAGGCTGGGAGCCTGGAGCTTACTGCTTCTTGCCCAGGAAGTGGGCAAAGAGTAACAAGAGGAAGCAGCAGACACGTGTTTATTTTATTATTTTGTACTCCCCCCCCTCAAACCCCCGACCTCGTGACCCGCCCTCCCACCACCGTTAAATGCTAGCCGCTACTGAGTGTAGGTTGGCCAGTGTGAAATCCAGAAGTAGCATGCATATTTGAACTACATTCACTGGCATAACCCGAGGAACATTTTAAATGTAGCACTCTGGCAGGTAACTTGCTAGGGAATGACGAATTTAATTGCTTCATTCTGATTCAGAAACAGGTAATCGTTCTTTTACTGAAAGACACTGAGAATCATTTCCAACATATCATATCGACACCTCAGGAACGACTGTAATAAAAGTTCTCCCGTGCACTTATGAACAAAGTTTTAAAAGAACACGCGCTTCAATTCCATTTTAAATTTTTTTTTCGAATGTCCTGAAAATAAATGGGGCAGATGAAAAATAACGATTTCCCAAGATTATACCAGGTGCCCTTATATTTTTCCTGTTTATATATCACAGATCGCGGTTGTCAGCATGAAAGATAGCATTTTTTGTTTACTTAAATTCGGAAACCTGAGGTGCTCTCTGCTTGAGAAATGCAAGAGGATGAGTGAAAATCCTCTCGTGACTGAAAAATGAGGTTTTTATTATCGCAAAGTGGAGTTGAGGGGACAGACATGGTCCACACTTGTGGAAGCAGACAGATTACTGTTTACCCAGTGAGGAAGGAAAATATTGGGCGAGTCATGGAGGCTGCAGTGAGAAGAACGGCCCAGGGGGCTGACCACAGCCCGAGCCAAAAGCAAGCCACTCAGACGCAGCTTCTCTACATTTCATACCCTCTAGGCACATGCTGAATAAACACGTAGCAAAATAACGCTCATATTTCACGACATGATGAGACTCTCCAGTCAGATTGCATCTGTTAATAATAAAAAGTTCCACGGTGGAATAAGACTTTAATATTTATGTTTCTGTACTCTTTAAAGTAGTGGACCCCAGCAATAAATCAGTAACTGAATGGCAAGTTTGCATCACCACGTGAAAAACGAGGTATTTACTCTGCAGTCCATTAAATGCAAAATCAAGTTCAACACATTGTGTTATGAGGGAGATTGATGAAGTCAAAATTCACACATCCGCCATGTCCAAGTCAGTGATTCGGTGGCTGCCCCAGGATTGCTGATGCGTAAACCAGTGCTTCCAAAAATAAGGGAGCTGGGTTTAATAGGTTCCTAATGTTTGCAAACAGCTAATGCGCGGAAAATGACGAGAGCCGCGGAAAATGGAAGAGAAAAGCATGTCCTTAAAGCTTTTGGAAATATATAGCATATACGGAAGGTTCGTATGGATTTTCTTATTTGTGAATTAGCTCTTAGTTAGGTTCAATGTGACTTTTTTTTATAACCGTGGAATGCATTCCGAAACGATTAATCTGCTGTTGCATCATTTTCATTCATTTAATGCTTAAATGTCATAATTAGGCAAACAGTTTAGCAGGAGGTAGAAATCTCCTAGCCAGCTCCACTCCCCTGTGCCTACCTACCTTGTGTGCAATAGCACCCATGATTTGGTTTGCGATGGATTTGGGGTGCCCACTGACATTAAAGTGAATGCATTCCACTTCAGAGGGATGTCATGACGTTGGTGCAGATATCAGTCCATGAACTGATTAGAAACATACCGATGGTAGCCCAGCCATGCTGCCACTGCAGACGTCTGCTTATTTCCAGAACTGGGGGTTCCAAATGAGGGGTGAACCCCCAAAGATTCTGTACCAGATGTTGTGCATTCCTAGTTCTAGCTGGCTAATCAGGCGGTAGCCAGCTTGTGTCATATCATTCTATCTACCCTTGGATCACCCGTAAGTAAACCATTTGACTTCTCAAATAAATCTGCAACATAACTTTCTCCAATTAAAACTGGTGTGCCCCCCAATCATTTTGCTTGAGAATAGTTGCTTTGCATGTATTTATTTAATGCATCCTGACGATGGGATATCTGACCTATGGATAGAAACATACCAAAGGCAAAAGTGCTGCTGCTGTAGACATCTGCTTATAAATCGCTTAAAGCTCCAGCCAGGCTGCCTTTTTCAGTTGCGGACCTGTGCTGTTTTACAGCAGTTATCAAATACTTACCTGCCAGTCCCAAAAGCAAATATTCCGCTTCGTAAATAAAATTCTTCTTCCTACTTTTTTATTTCATTATGTTTTAGTTCAAATCAATAGTATAACATGTTTGCAAATAGACTACCTAAAACCTCCATCTGCTGCTAATTGGATTCTGATCTTGGCTTAGAAATAATTGTTCAAAACGTGCATTTTTGAAAAGCACAAACTAAATAGAAATTTAGCTATCCTAAAATGTATGGGGCTGACCACAGCCCGAGCCAAAAGCAAGCCACTCAGATGCAGCTTCTCTACATTTCAGACCCTCTAGGCACATGCTGAATAAACACGTAGCAAAATAAAGCTCTTATTCCACAGCATGATGAGACTCTCCAGTCAGATTGCATCTGTTAATAATACAAAGTTCCACGGTGGAATAAGACTTTAATATTTATGTTTCTGTACTCTTTAAAGTAGTGGACCTGTAATGTTCCAAGGCCCCACCAGGTGGTAATGACTCCAGCACAAGTAATTGTGTAAATATACTGTATTTATTTACTTTCGTTCTAATACATGAAGGAGAGCGCCGGGAGACGTCCGATCCGCACCGCGGCTCCGCGCTCTCTGCCGAAATCTAAGATGGCCGCTGCGTCCTACGTCATCGCGCACACGCGAAGACTAGAACGCTACACTACATATCTCCCCCCTTTACAGTCATAACAATATACAAATAAACCATAGTCCAGGGGTTACTTGCTGTTCGCTGTGTTCCCTTCACCCATCTCGAAGTCCTTGTACTTCAACGGCCTTACAATTTATTTATTTATTTACGGGTTTTATATAGCGCCCGAATCACCCCATACGGGGTATCTCTGCGCTTTAGACTGCTGATTGACCACTGAGGAAAGTGCGATTAGAAAAGATGTGTTTTCAGTGATTTCCTAAAGACCCCTAGGTTGGTACATTGACGAAGATGTAATGGGAGGAGATTCCAATAACGGGGTGCCAGATAGGAGAACGCCTTACCTCCCATCCGGGCCAATTTAATGCGAGGGGTTTGCAGATATGCAAGTTGGCTGGATCTCAGTAATCTAGTAGGAGTATATCTAACAAGTTTCCGAGCAAAATAGCCGGGACCCGAGTTGTGCAGGGATTTAAAAACCATGCAACAGATTTTGAATCTGACTCTCTTTTTTATGGGGAGCCAATGGAGTTCGTGAAGCAGAGGGGCAGACGGGGTCCTGGGAAGTGCGTTGTTTACTAATCGGGCAGCGGTGTTCTGAACCACCTGCAGTTTGTGTAAAGATTTTTCTTTAGCTGCAATTAGCAAAGCATTGCAGTAGTCCAATCTGCTGACAATCAATGATTGGACCAGGGATTTACGGGTTGTTGTAGGAAGAAAGGGGCAGACCCTACGCAACATGCGGAGAGTGTGGAAGCAGGTGTTGGCGGTACTGTTAACATGTTCTTCAAGAGTAAGATCATTGTCCAGGCGCACACCCAAGTTCTTTACAACATCTTTAGGGGACGGGGCAGAGCCCAATTCCTCTGGCCACCAGCAAGGGGACCATCTTAGTTTTGCCTCTCCAAACAACATGATTTCTGTTTTATCAGAATTTAGTTGTAAAAAATGTTCCCTCATCCAATGCGCAACTCCTTTCATGCCCTCAGAAAACAAGTCCAGGGTAAGTGGACTAGCCTTGTCGAAAGACATCAAAAGTTGCGTATCATCGGCATAGGATATGGGGTCAAACCCAAGCCGTCTGAGGTATCCAGCCAAGGGGGCAACATAGATGTTAAACAATGTAGGGCTCAAACAAGAGCCCTGAGGAACCCCCTTGCTGATACCGGTGGTTGACGAGCTATAGGGACCAAGATTGACAGTTTGCGTCCTGTTGGTCAGAAAATCAGTCAGCCAACTTAGCGCTTTACCTCTAATACCCATCTCCTCAAGTCGGGTGATGAGGACCTGATGAGATATGGTGTCAAAGGCAGCAGACAGGTCAAGCAGGACCAATATCACTGCCTGACCCTTATCTGCTGCCATTCTGATGTTGTCTATGACCTCCACTAATGTAGTCTCCGTACTATGTTTTGGACGGAAACCTGATTGTGATTCATCCAAGCATAGGGAAGATTCAATAAACATGGGAAGATGTTTGTTGATGTGTTTTTCTAGGAGTTTACTGAGGAGGGGGAGTAAAGAAATGGGTCTGTAGTTGGTAAAGTCCTCAGGTGACAGCTTCGCATTTTTCTTAATGGGAACGACCTGGGCTGCCTTCCACTCCGCCGCAAGGACACCATCCTTCAATGACTTATTAAGGATAGCACAAATAGGACTGGCGAGCGAAGCTGACAGAGTAGCAGCAATTTTGGCAGGCATAGGGTCAAGCGGCGAGCCAGAATTGGTACTTATTAGGAGAACAGCAGCTTCCGGTAAAGAGCAAAAAGGGAAGGTATCTAGGGTGTGTAGTGTCTCCTTAACGGGAATAGAGTTTAGGGGCTGACTGGGGCAAGGCCTAATAGTCGAGGTAATTTTTTGATATATTTTTTCAATTTTCTGAGACAAATAATTTGCTATATTGTCGCAGAGGTGTTGTGAGGGAGCAGCATCAGTATTACAAGCTTTAGGATTGGTGAATGTATTTAATATCTGGTAGAGCGTACGAGAGGAATTTACGGCATTGTCAATCTCAGTCGCAATATGCGTTTTGCGGGCAAGCCTCAAATTTTTGTGGTAAGTTGTTAAAGCATTTTTGAATAAGGTTTTATCATTTAGATTGTGTGAGAGGCGCCAGGTCCGTTCCAACTTTCTGCAACGGGATTTCTCTGTTTTCAGAGTGGGTGTGTACCATGGGGCTTGCACACGTTTAAGAGGGTTGAGTTGTAATTTAGATGGAGCTAATTGGTTGATAGCTACCTCAAGGTTAGCATTCAAAGCTGTTACATAGTCCTCAATGTCATCCAAACCAATAAAACATGGGGGGATAAAAAGATCCTGAAAGGATTGAGGAGTGACTCTACGCCACTGTCTAAAGACTCTGGTGAGTCTGGTTTCATGTCCTCCTAACTCCTGTTTGCTTAGGATTGAGAAGTCCACCAAATAATGGTCAGACCACTCAAGAGGAGTCGTCGCATTGTATCGGATGTCCGAGGAGTTGGTTAAAATAAGGTCGAGCATGTGCCCGGCCTGATGAGTGGAATTTGTGTTTATAATGTTTAAACTTAAAGTAGATAGGTCTGCTAATAAGGAGTGAGTTTCCTTGTTGCTGATATTTTCTCCCTGGACATTGAAGTCCCCAAGCAATAAAAAGTTATTAGTGGAAATTGCATGAGGAGAGATTATTTCCAGTAGTCGACATGAAAAGTTAGATAAAGGTCCCGGTGGTCGATAGACCAAGGCACCTTTCCAACAGAATTGTGAATGTAAGTCAATTCTGAAAATCATTATCTCCATCTGGTTGGTGCAATGCTGTTCGATAATAGTTACTTTAATAGGGTCCTTGAATATGATAGCCAGACCTCCGCCTGCCCTGATAGGCCTGTCCTGCCTTTGAATGCTATAGCCCTCCGGGAGAGCGATAGCAATATCGGGATTAGAATGAGGCTTAGTCCACGTCTCGGTTAAAAACCCAATATGGGGATGGTTAGAGGCCAACAAATCCCAAATATTAATAGCATGTTTGGGTAGTGAGCGCACATTGGCCAGGAAGCAATTCCAGGTTAATATTGGTTTGAGTAACGCATTTGGAGGCTTTAGTTGGGAAGGTTGTATCTTCGAATTAGTACTATTGTGAGTTGAGCATTGAAATCTGCAGTGTCTGCAGGAGACGGGACCTTCTAGGACAACTGGGAACACACATGCCGGTCTATGAGGATTACTTTGATGGCTCTGAGTTCTGATGGCTATGAGATCGGAGCTGGAATATTTTATACGTACCGGAGTATTTACATGCGGTTCCAAGGTAACATTAGTAGGGGTACTGGCCACTGGCAGCGTCCAGGCGCGGACGGGGGCAGACGGGCTTGCCTTTGGCACGCCTTCGGCGCGCCGCCGGCGCGCCCGCTGCGCGTTCGCCAGGCCATAGATTTTAAACCCCAGTGCCCCGGAAGTGGTGGGGGGAGGGGGAGGAGTCAGGCCCTAGGTTCACCCTCCGTACAATCGGCACAAGCCGTGACGGACCGGGGTGCAGGGCGGCTCCAACGAACCAACAGCGAGTAAGTGAATATTAAAATCTTAAAAATGAGAACATGTGCAAAGAAATGCAATCAAGCGTTATCAGCACCTCAGCAGCGCTCAGCTCTGTCCGCTGCGCGTTCGCCAAGCCGTAGGTTTTAAACCCCAGTGCCCCGGAAGTGGTGGGGGGAGGGGGAGGAGTCAGGCCCTAGGTTCACCCTCCGTACAATCGGCACAAGCCGTGACGGACCGGGGTGCAGGGCGGCTCCAACGAACCAACAGCGAGTAAGTGAATATTAAAATCTTAAAAATGAGAACATGTGCAAAGAAATGCAATCAAGCGTTATCAGCACCTCAGCAGCGCTCAGCTCTGTCCGCTGCGCGTTCGCCAAGCCGTAGGTTTTAAACCCCAGTGCCCCGGAAGTGGTGGAGGGAGGGGGAGGAGTCAGGCCCTAGGTTCACCCTCCGTACAATCGGCACAAGCCGTGACGGACCGGGGTGCAGGGCGGCTCGAACGAACCAACAGCGAGTAAGTGAATATTAAAATCTTAAAAATGAGAACATGTGCAAAGAAATGCAATCAAGCGTTATCAGCACCTCAGCAGCGCTCACCAGCTCAACAGCTCTCCCCATGCGGGTTCGCCTCACCGGAGTCATAGACGGGCACACCTCTATTTCTTGGGTGTTCCTGGTTCCCATTCCTTCACAACTCCAGGGAACTGGGGGATTCCCGTTTGTCCATTCTCTTTCACACTCCACCCCAAGATCTTGTTGCATTTGGACATCCTGTCTTGGACTTTCCCATCGCTTAATAAAGCTGCTCGGTTGTAGACTTCTTCTACTTGCATGGGCGCACTAAACTTGCTGTCACCCTTTCTCCTTAACTGGGCTAGTTTTATTCACACCCATTCACCTCTCTCCAACTCAGCTTCCTTGACATTCCTCCTCCTATTGTTTTGTTCGGTATATATTCTCTGAGCCTTTTCCAGATTATGTTGAACAACCGCAGGAGACCACTTGCTTGTTATCGTGCGCTCCTTCCAGACTACATTGTCTCTCGTGAACAGGTCTCGGCCTCTGAGAATTTGGAAGGGACTGTATCCTGTGCTTGTCGGGGTGAATCTATACGCCCACAACATGCACATGAGTTCTTTCTCCCAATCCTTCCATGATCCTATTGCGGATTGTATCGAGCCCATGATGACGCTGTTAAACCTTTCGGCCAGCCCATTCCCCGCTGGATGGTATATGGAGGTATGTTTGACTTTGATCCCATTCCTCCCCATGA
Organism: Triturus cristatus; assembly: GCF_964204655.1. Classification (NCBI taxonomy): domain Eukaryota; kingdom Metazoa; phylum Chordata; class Amphibia; order Caudata; family Salamandridae; genus Triturus; species Triturus cristatus. The sequence goes on along the minus strand of NC_140581.1, from coordinate 642,398,773 downwards.
ACGAGTTCCATTTATCGGATGTGAACTGAGGCCCATTGTCGCTTAGAAGGGAGCGGGGAATCCCTTCTCGGAGGAAAACAGTGGTTAGAAATTTTTATATTTTGTCAGTGTCCATGTCTTCCTGTATGTCCACTTCCGGCCACTTTGAGTACCGGTCCACCATTACTGCCACATATTTCTGGACTCCTTGGTTATCCAATATCGGCCCTAAAATATCAATCGACAAATCTTCACACAGGTTAATAGGGTTGTCAATTCTTCCCAAGGGAGGACGCATCATGCTTTGCAACTTGTCCGCTCTCTGGCATTGCTCACACTCCCGCACATGCCTCTCTACCTGGTTGTCCATCGCTGGCCACCAATACATCTGCTTCACCCTAAGCTTTGTTTTCACAATGCCTAGGTGTCCTTCATGTATTATGGCTAGTAGACGCGGCACCAACGCGTGGGGCGGAACCACTTTTTCGCCTATTCGCAGGAATATCCCACGGTCTCCCACCGATTACTCCTCTCTTACTTCGAAGAACTTTCTGAGCGAGGTCCCCATGTGTCTCTTTTCGGGCCAACCCTCCAGGGTGTACTTTTTAACCTCCTCGATGTCCGTGTCAGCCTTGTACGCTTCCTTCCACTCCTGTTCGCTTATTACCCGTTCATGATCCTCCGTGAATGCCACTCTGAGGTCGTCTTCCTCTGCATCCCCCGGAGCTTCCTCCATGGCTGCGACCCGACTGAGGTAGTCGGCTACTTTGTTTCGGGTCCCTGGAATGTGTTCTACATCGTACCTGTAGTCCAGTAATTTCAAGGTCATTTTTGCTATGCGGGGGGACTCATGGGCATGTCCTGATGATGTGAGGACTTTGACCAGAGGTTTGTGGTCAGTCCTGATCCTGAATCTTGTGCCCCATAAGAATTGTCGGAACTTCTCCATAGCCCATACTGCTGCCAACATTTCCTTTTCTATCATGCTGTACTTTTGTTCCGTGGCCGATATGGCTCTGGATGCGAAGCTGAGGGTGTTTAGTTCCCCTTCCTTAGTTTCTTGCATCAAGACCGCACTTATGCCTCTTTCGCTCGCGTCCGTCGTCAACACTGACTTTGCTCGTAGATCATAACCGCTCAAGGGGACCGCTGTGCTGATGTCTGTCTTGATCTTCTGGAACTCTCCCTGAGTCTCTTCAATCCATTTGAAGCTTGTTTTATCCCTTAGGAGTTGACGTAGGTGGTGTGTCTTGGTAGCAAAGTGGGGCACGAATTTGCTTTAGAATTCGGCCATGCCTAGGAATGATCTGACTTCTTCCTTGGTCCTAGGGGATGGTGCATCCCACATAGCCTTGATGTTGGATTGTTTGGGTGTGATACCCTGGTCGCTAATCTCATGCCCCAGGTATGTAACTGCCGTCCTCCCAAACCGACATTTGTCCCACTCTGCTGTGAGCCCATTGCGTTCCAAGACATGTAAGACCGTTGACAGCTTGGCATCATGGTCTGCTTTACTCTTCCCCATTACCAAGATGTCATCTTGAAAGTATTGGACTCCCTCTACTTCTTTGAAGAGCCCGTGCATGAGTTTCTGGAATACCGCCGCTGCTGAAGCTAGCCCGAACGGCATCCTGCGAAATTGGTAGCATCCGAACGGGGTTATGAACGATGTCAGTTTTCTGCTTGTGTGGTGTAGGGCTATCTGGTGGTATGCTGATGTGAGGTCAATGGTCAAGAACCATTTCACTCCTTTGGTTATTGCCAACATTTCATCTATTCTCGGTAGTGGGAATTTTTCTACTATTATGTTCTTATTCAATTCTCTCAAGTCCACACATAGACGCACCTTGCCATTCGGTTTCATCGCTACCACCAACCTTTCTGCGCTGCTGATCGGTTCTATGATGCCATTTTCCTCTAGTCTGCGTAACTCCAGTTGTACTTTCTCTCTGATTGCCATCGGAATGTTCCTTACTTTGTGACACACCGGTTTTGCTTCCGCTCGGAATTCTATCTTGTGTGTGAACTTCGTTAACTTCCCGACCTTGCGCCCGAACACTGTGGGGAATTCTGCCTTCAGTTCACCTGTAACTGGTCGTTGTTCTTCACCTGTCATCAAGACTTGTGTGATGCCTCCCGGGTTCAGTTGTATTCCTAGGTCTCCCTGGTTGACCCACCCTAGCACCGAAGGGCCTTTCTCTGCTACATACAGCTTGCATGTCGCAGTCCGCTCTTTGCACTCGAACTTCAAATTTTTGAACCCCATCATGGGGATAGGGTCTCCCGTAAATGTGACTGGGCCAATATCCGGAGGTTCCAGGTGCTTCCCTAGGTGGTCTTTGAAGTGTTCCTCCCATACCGTCTTTTGTATTATGGTGTACGGAGATCCTGAATCCGCTACCATCTTTATCGGTATTCCTCCTATTACCAAGTCACATTGGGGTTTATAGGACGGTTGCTGTCAATTCCCAGTATGTGTTCTTCAATGCACAACACTCCATCGTCTTCTTCTTCCTCTTCACCATCCCCTTCAGTTTCCTGCGTTACGAACTTGACTGCTGTTTTCTTTTGTTTTCTGCGACACACTTTCTCGTAATGTCCTATTATACCACAAAACATGCATTTCGCTCGGAACGCAGGACACCTTTTGTTGTAGGCTGGATGAGACAGACTGCCACACCGGTAGCACATGTTTTTGCCGTCATTGCTCGGCTTCTTTGCCTGTGCCGTCTTGGGCATCCATTTTGCCTGGCTTCTCATGTCTCCCATCGATCCTTTGTTCTTTTCCAGTGGTTCCACTTCGGTGACCTTGTTCACCATGGGTCTGACCAATGTCTCTCTTTTCGCCGCTTCCGCGCCTCTCTTTGACAACTCCACCTTCTTCACCATAGCTATCACTTCCTTCAAGGTCGCCTCACCATTTACCCACAGCTTGTCCTGGATCGTCGCATTCGTTGTGTGCATTACTATCTGATCCTTTATGAATTCGTCGTGCAGCACTCCGAATTTACACGTGGCAGCTAACTTTCTCAGCGCGGCCACATACTCTTCTACCGACTCTCCCGCTGCTTGTTTCCTTTGTTGAAAGTTGTATCGGTCTATGGACGTGCACACTGCGGGTCTATAGTGCTTGTTCAGGTCGTCGATGACATGTTGGAATACGTCAACATCTGCCGCTTGTCGTGGCGTCGGGACTATGTTCTGGAACACTCTGATGCCTTCTGGACCTAGATTGTGAAGTAATATCCTCTTCTTTCTCTTACTAGGAAAAGCTTCTCCATTTTCGTCTTCTAGGGCTTCCAGATAGTTCATAAAGTATTCTCTCCAATCTTCCCAGTTCATCGACGGGTCTCCTGAATTCGGCATGAATGGAATGGGTGTCGTGAATGAGGACGGTTGGGCACATATGTCTGCTCTTCTTCCCGGTGACCCTTCTTCACCCCTTGGGCTACCTGGCGCACTTTGCCTTGTTGTGCATGGGGGACTCTGTTGCCCCTCTGCTCCACCTCCTTGTCTATGTCCTACTTGCTCCGCCAGGGCCTTCGGCTGTCTGTCTGCTTTCGTCGAACAGGGGCACAGGCCTCAGCGCTACCCTGTCGCTATCGTGGCCTCCAGTTTTTCCTTGTGGGCTTTGTCCTTCCTGCGCAGTAGCTCTATCCGTTATCCCTAGCTTGGGCTGTGGGTGTGTGGCCACTGTCCTTTCGCCCTAGTCAGTGCGCTATCTGTTGTATCCTTTCTTCCTCGTGCACTGTGCTTTGTGCCTTTTTATTCCTGCCTTCCCCTCTGCCGCGCTCTCCTTACTGTTTGTGCCTGCTTGGTGGTTTGTGCTTCTTCGGTTACTGGTTTGCTGCCCACGTGGGTTCTTGTCTCAGCCTAGTTATCGATCTGTGCTCCAGGTCCCAGTCTCGTCGCCAGTTGTAATGTTCTAAGGCCCCACCAGGTGGTAATGACTCTAGCACAAGTAATTGTGTAAATATACTGTATTTATTTACTTTAGTTCTAATACATGAAGGAGAGCACCGGGAGAAGTCCGATCCGCACCGCGGCTCCGCGCTCTCTGCCGAAATCTAAGATGGCCGCCGCGTCCTACGTCATCGCGCACACGCGAAGACTACAACGCTACACTACAGGACCCCCCAAGGTCTAGAGGAGGGGCACCCTTAGTAGCGCCACAGGACCGAGCTCCCATTGGGGGTCAGTAAGGAGGGGGACTGTCGGTGACGTGAAGGGGTTGGGATGGACCTCTGATTAAACAAAACTGAATCCTAAGTTTAGGGTATTAAAGGCAGTACCTTTAGGGTCTCGTCCTCTTTGTCTCCATGGACCCTGTATGAAGCTGCAGGAGCGTCGGCAAATGGCAACAGCGCCTGACGCGGGAAACAGTTGTAGGAAGGTGGGTTCAGGGGGGCCGTGGCGTAGGGTTGTATATATGTGTGCATAATGTTTTGAAGGACGAGGGTCCGGTGCTTTTAGGCAGTTTGCTCATCAGGTTCCTTCGGTCCGTCTCCCCTAGCATCATTGCTCAGGCGGGGGAGGGCAAGGTTGAACGTATACAGTGGGTCCGCCCATGCTGGGAATATTTACAATTCAGGGAGGACGAGGGCGCTTCTGATACCTTGGGGTGCTCCTGCCAGCCCATGGGATCCCCTGCGCGAATATTGGCCACGATTTGGTCCGTAATTCCTCATAGCGAGGTATCGGATGGACGTCAGGGAGGGTGTGGGCCCTCTGTAATTCCTGTTAGCGAGTCACCGGATGGACGTCAGGAAGGGGGTGGGCCCGCCTATGTCCGGGCACCATTGCAGCACTTCCGGCTCGGCCGCCCAGTGTTTACTGGGAGGTTAATGAGGAGATAATGGGTATTTAAAGCCGTGTCAGCCACGGCAGAGTTTAACGGAAATACAGAGTTTAAAAACAACCGCAGTCAAAGCGGGGAGGAAAACTTCACAGTCAATGCAGAGTCCGGGCACCGTTCATTACTTCCAGCTCGGCGGCGCTTCCGGCTCGGCCGCGGCACAGCTTGCCAGAAGTTTAATACATGGCATTTAAAGCGGCGGGGGCACCAGCTCATAACAGAAGCCAGTGAGCTCCCGCCAGCCCACAAATGCGTCAGAAAATTCATACTTTAAAAGCTTAGATTCTTTGTTTTACCCGAGCAGGGCGCAACAGTAAGAAGTTTTAAGAACGCTGCTTTACTTGGCGTCCTTTGTTTGCTTGGGCACAAATTGTTTAATGAAGTTGTTGGAAACATTCTGTGGTGCCATTGCTGCTGATAGTATCATACGTGTTTCACTGGTTCCTCAATGGTTTTGCTTGCCTTCTTCGTGCGTGTATTCCTTACTTTGCCAGTAGGTGAACCCCATGCTAAAAATATTATTCAAATTTGTCCTGCTAAACTTGCATTTTGAAGAACACAAAACAGATACACGTGTTTTTCATCGGTGTTTGGTCACAGTTGGGGGGTAGTAGGCAGGTGCACGTGCTGGCATGTGGGGCCAGCTGAGTTTTGCCCAGGAGAAACACACAGAGAAACACTTAGCATTAGACATTGCCCGTTCTTTATCACTCTTCGCTGTTGTTTTGCTTTTAAGGGTAAACAGGCCCCTGGTGTCTGCCTTTATAAAAATAAAAATAAAAAGAGGATCCTGTGAAGGCTTCATTTTGGCCAGATTTGCCTAATTTAAGCAGGGTTGATTTGCAGCGCTTGCATGCCATCCTGTGACCCTGGGCACATCAATTGATTTCCTTGGGCCTGTTATACATATTAAGGCACTTATTACTCTGCAACACACATGTTTAATGCACCTATTACTCTTCAACACATCACTATGTTCTGGTTGGTGGATCATGCATGTCACAACTTGGTAGCGGTCCATGTCCATCCAGGGGGTAGGTGGTGTGGGGGGGAGTTTGGCACAATGTGGGGGAGATTGACGTTTTAACATGTTGTGTTTTTGTTTCTGGCCAGCAGGTTCAAAGCATGGCACCTAAGCGTGCACACCCCAATTCTGGGAAGTCCACAACCCCGGAGGATTACCACGCACTAAACAAGCTCTGGAAGGCGGCAAAGCAGCATGGCATGGAGGCAGCGCTGCAGAAGCTGGCAGGCAAGCCGGTGCAACAGCCAGAAGGCAGGGCGCCAAAGCGGTAGAGGAAGGTCCCCGTTCGATTTAGGGAGGGGCAGCAGAACAATCAGCGCACTCAGCCCAAAGCAGTAGCCACTGTGGGGGGTGAGTCGATTACTCAGGGCATAGCCACCCGGAGCTCGGATCAAGTGGTGCATGGGCCTGTGCTTAACATGACTGTGGGAGCGGTGGGGCAGAGTATTCTGGCGATCTCCACAACAACAGCATCTGTGGGGACTCCGCAAGTAGGGGGAGCACCAGTAGTGGCGCAAGCGGCAGGTAGCGTTGCGGCCCCGCAGCACCCAGGGGGTATGGCATGACAGCCAACACAAGGACAAGGCGTGCCGTCGGCAGGTCAAGGGGGGTTGCAAGCAAATGGGACCTCTGTTGGCCACCAGGCCCCCATAGTTTTGGGGGGCTCCGGTTCCACCACCACCTGGATCAGGCAAAGTGACCTGACTACAAGGGGGGGTGGCGGCACAAGTTTGGGCACAAACTGGTGGGCCACCAGTGATGGTTGGCTGGGAATAGCGCAGCCTTCGACTGCACTGATGACAGTGGGGGCGGGTGCAGTTCATTCACCTCCAGTGGTGACACCATTGATATTTGGGTCTACATCTCTGGTGCTGGCTCCCTCTTCAGCAATTTCATGGCACGCTCCATCTGAGACCAGGGAAAAAATTCCCAGGGGAAAATTTGTGAATGTTTTTGATTTGATCAATGCGGGGGTGGTCCCAAGTAGGCCTAGAACGGCTAAGGAGGGCGATTCGAAGTTTAAAACGGTGTGGGTTGAGTGGTCCTTGTGGAATTGAGTAACAGGGTTTTCCATTTATGCAGCAATCCTGACTGAGAAAACGCCATCATTAGCCCCACAGTTGTTTGGGTACATGTCCCTTATTCACGGTGCGGCATCCGAATTCTAAGAGTCGGCGTGGATGTAGTACGACACTAGATTTTGGCAGATGAAAGTGGTTAGGCCGGAGACAGCTTGGGACCAGAGGGAGATCAACATTTGGCATGCAGAGTTTAATATGTCTAACGCACCTGGGAGGGCGGTTCAATGCTTACGATTCAACAAAATTATGGGAGACAAAAAACTGGCCTGTTGGCAGTAGAACAAGAAGGAATGTAGTAAATGGGGAGCCTGTAAGTTTAAACACATTTGCTTGTTCTGCGGGGGGCAAGGACATCCAGATTTAAGTGTTTCAAAAAGCAAGGCAAGTAGAGGGAGCATACCCCCTTTAAGAGCCTATTGCCAAAGCAATAGTGACAAGTGCCCTTCCCCAATTCGCATGCACGTCCTCACACACCTGCTCAGTAAATACAATAATGACAAGGAGGCTTACATGCTGTATCACTGTTTCAAGGACATTTTCCGCATTCCTTCTCGTGCACCCCCATCATCAGTCCCACCAAAGAATCAACAGTCAGTTCTGCAACAACGGGAGTTGGTCCAGGAAAAGATTATGAAGGAGGTGAACAAGGGCGGGTAGCGGGTCCTTTTAGTGCACCACCATGTGACTCCTTGGTGAGTTCGTCCCTGGGATTGGTTCCTAAAAAAGAGCCAGGAAAATTCAGTTTAATACACAATCTATCTTACCCCGCTTGGTTGTCAGTAAATCATGGGTTGGACCAGGCGCTGTGCACTGTGCGGTACACCACTTTTGACGAAGCTATTGCAAAATTGCAGAGATTGGGTAAGGGGGCTCTTATGGCCAAGTCTGACATAGAGTCCGCTTTCCGTCTTCTTCCCGTCCACCCTGAAAATACGTGCTTACTGGGTTTTACTTTTGAGGGTCAGTACTTCCTCGACTTGTGTATGCCCATGGGGTGTTCCATAGCCTGCTCAGTATTTGAGACATTCAGCAGATTCCTGGAATGGGCAGTAAAGGACTTGGTGTTGTCAGACAATGTGGTGCATTACCTAGACGACTTCCTGTTCATGGGTCCCCCGGGTGATCGGGCATGCGGGAGGGCACTGCGAGGTTTTCGTCAGCTTGCTCAGGCATTGGGGGTTCCATTGGCTGAGGAAAAAACAGAGGGCCCCATAACCTGTGTGCATTTCCTGGAGATTGAGATTGACTCGGTGGCAGGGGAGTGTTGGTTGCCGCAGGAGAAGGTGAGAGCATTCAGGGATGCTGTTAACGTCTGTCTATCTGCCAGGAAGGTTACCCTTCATCAGCTGCAGGTGTTAGTGGGCCAATTGAACTTCGCCTTGAGAGTGATTCCCATGGGGAGAATATTTTCTAGGAACATAGCGAGAGCTATGTTGGGCCTACGGGCTAAGCACCACCACACAAGGTTGTCTGCAGAGGTCAGAGAGGACCTAAAGACACGGAGGGGGTTCCTGGATAATTTCAATGGGACACTATTATGGCAGCAACCGGCGCGTAGCAAAAGAGAGGTAGCCCTCAATACCGATGCAGCGGGAAGCATTGGTTTTGGTGCTGTGTTGGGTTCTAAGTGGTGCATGAAGCATTGGCCAGCGGAGTGGGTGGCGTCTGGGCTCACACGCAATGTTACTTTTCTGGAATCGTTTCACATTATTGTCACCCTACACATCTGGGGAGGCTTCATTAGTGAACACCAGAGTAGTTTTTTGGTCAGACAGTATGTCTGCAGTCATGGCCATTAATAATCAGAGTGCAAAATGTGGTTTAGTGCTGCAGCTGCTGAAGACTCTTATTCACCTGTGTCTCTTGCATAACGTGCATTTTGCTGCCAAACATGTTCCCGGTGTGAAAAATACAGTGGCTGACTCTTTGTCTCGATCTAAGTTGGCAGACTTCAGGTGACGGTGGCCGCAAGCGGACAAACTGATGGCAGAGTTACCAGAGGAGCTGTGGAGGCTTGGTGCCCCATTGCGGCAGACCTAATTGCAGCAGCACTGGCACCCCAGACAAAATGTATGTATGAGAGGGCTTGGGGGGTGTACAGCGCAATGTTTACTTCAAGCACAGAGCGAGATGGATTCACACCAGAAGGAGTGCTGGGTTTTATGGTGGAGCAGAGAGGTCAGGGGAAGTCACTGTCGTCGGTGCGCAGGCAATTATCTGCCATCACCTTCTTTGTGGGGTTAAGTGGAGTCAGGGATCCCACCAAAGACTTTAGGGTGCGAAAAACCATCAGGGGTTGGGAACTCATAGTTCCAGGAGTTTCAGGAGTACAGGACACTAGGCCAGTGGAGAAGTGTGGCTCAATGAGTGGAGAAGTGTGGCTCAATGAGTGGAGAGGTGTGGCTCAATGATTAGAGCGGAAGACCCTGATGCAGAAGTCTAGCCCGGGACCAGGGTTCAATTCCCCACCTCGGCGGCTCTTGGGCTCAAAAATTCCTCAGACCTGATAATTCTCACCTCAGTGCCTGTTCCAATCATGGAGTGCAACTCTGGGCAATAGCTTGCTTAATCTCCACAACGGCCGCCACAATGCTAAGGATGCCTGGCCTCCAGCTTGGGGGTGCCCAGGAGTGGATGCCTCACAGAAAAAGCCAGGATGGGTTCCACAGCGGTATTCGTACAAGCGCCTTGAGACCCTTGCGTGTGAGTAGTGCGCTATACAAGTATCAAATTTACATTTTAGGCGACCTATTAATGTGGAGAGATTGTGTAGACTTTTAAAGACCCTTCCTCATGTCTGCCGGTCTCAATATGAGGTAAAGCTATTTAGTTTTGCATAAGTGCTTGTCTTCTTTGGGGCTTTGTGTATCTCGGAGTTAGTGGCCACATCGAAAAATGCTGAAGGGGGTTAGGCCTAGCGGATGTCATTCTAGAAGGGGGGGCTATTCATCTTAGGACACGGCGGTCAAAAACTGACTTGTTCGGGAAGGGCGCATGGGTGACTGCACGCGGTGCACCACGCCGCATGTTGTCCAGTACTGTTGGCAAGAGAGTACCTTAATGGGTGCCCCGGAGTGGCCTCTTCAAGGCTTCTAGTCGACTAGGATGGGATGCCAATTACAAGATACCAGTTCACTAAGGTGTGTAGGAAAGCGCTGGTCTACCTGGGCGAGGATTCAACGCAGTTTAGCTCCCATTCCTTTCTCATTGGGGCAGCCACCACAGCAGCGGCAATGGGACTGCCAGTAGGAGCAATCAAACGGGTGGATCGCTGGCGGTCAACATGTTTTGAATGGTATGTTTGGCCAAGTCTGGTTTAGTGGGCAGAAGGATGCCCAAGGTGCCCCTCTGTCATCCACTTAACAGTGATTCGCTCTCTGTTTCAGTTGATTCCTGCGAACCGGTGCATGTATGTTGGTGTGGTCACTCCTTGATTCGCAGAGCAGCAATTTCATGGGTCCAGTTTGGAGGCTGCACAAGGGGCTGCTGGGTTTGTGCACCATTGGATTGGGGTGCCAGGTCTTAAATTACAGGATCTGTTCAGCAGGCTGCAGCAAGCTATAGAATCCAAATCAGTGCCTCGCCCGGACATTCTGATTATTCACGCTGGTGGGAATGACATGCCGCCACTATGCAGGCGAGGGGTGCAGGAGGCCTTGTTTCCGGTCTTGGCAAGGATTAAAAATTACCTACCGACCACGTCAATATTGTGGTCTGAAGTGATACCGCTGTTGGTATGGGTTGGACGAGATTCAATGAGGGCCTTGAATAAATCCGTGCAGAAGTTGAACGGTTTGATACTTAGAATTTTGCGGGGGTCATCTTCAATGGGTACAATTCGACACAGGTTGCTCCATCCGGGGCGAACAGAGTTCTTCCAACACGATGGGGTACATCTGTCGGATAAAGGGTTACAGTTATTTCTGCACAGTATACTGGGGGCTATTATGGAGCACAGTCAGCATAAGGGGGGAAGGGCGAGTACGCCGGGGAGCTTCTCATCCTGTGGTGGAGCGCTAACAGTTAACAACAAAGGGGCAGGCACAACTATGGTCGTTCAGTGACTGGAGGGACCCCAGGAGGGGGTAGGATTGCAGTGTGCTGTAGGTTGGTGGGGAGGAGGGACTGGCCTGACGGTGGTCCTCGACTCTACTGCCTTAACCTACTACTTACAGACTGAGGTGATTGTTTGGGAGTCTGCCTGTGTTCAGGTACCACGGAGGGTCGGTGCGATATGCGGTGCCCTGGATTTCAAGCTGGAATTTCAAGTTTTGTAACTGTTGCTGTAGTGCATTGGGGCCAGACGGCGCAATGTGCGCAGGTGAGTTTTCAAGTGTATGGTCACCTTGATACAATAGTGAACTGTAATGTTAATTTTAATTCCTTACTGCCTCGCCATGATGATGACACTAGAGTGTGATGCCATGTATAATCATATATATATCCAAGTAGGATACGGAGTGTGATGCTATGTATAATCGTATATATCTTATATATATATATATATATATATATATATATATATATATATATATATATATATATTCACTGAAAAAACCATAGGTTTCATGCACGTTATAGTTTAGGATTTGGCATTTAAAAAAACTTACAAATTCAGTGAAAAAACCATAGGTTTCAGGGACGTTATAGTTAGCTGGACATTTTCCTCGTACAAAACCCTAGAAATTCCCCTGTTATAGTTAGTTCAGCTAACTATAACTTGCGCCCCCGCAATGCACTGCTGATGATGTCACATATTACATCACTCATGACATGGTCAGTGACATAACTGATGACATCATCCAGTGAGTATGTATTTCTGTACAGTTTTAATATGTTTAATATATATAGGGAAAGGTCTGTTGAAGAATGAGTGGGTGTACAAGTGTGTGAATGGATGATTTTCTAGGTGCGTAACTGACTCTATAAGTGAGTCATTAAATGTATCTTACTGCAGACTGGTGACTAAACTGTGTGAATGTCTGTATGTGTCTGTGTGTTGGTGTATAAGTGGCTTCATGGTTTTGTGAATAGCTATATGAGTGTCTATATGGGTTATTGATTGGTTGTCTGAGTATCTGTATGGGTGCCTGAGTGTTTGTGTGGGTAGGGTGTGTGTGACTCTATCCATAGATTTGTGAGTGGGTGATTCTATGGGTGCATGGTTTTAAGAGTGCATCTGTGATGGACTGTATGGTTGGGTGAGTGTACTTATGGGTGTGTTAGGGATTGAATGTATATCTCAGTGGTACATGTGTGACTAACTACATATGTGAAAGGCAGTATATATGTGTGTAAGAGTATATAAGTGGGTATATGTGAGAGTGTGTGATTGTGAGAGTGGCTGTATGGATAAGTGTGTGCTTGTATCAATGATTGTATAAGAGCGTAAGGATGTGGTACTATTCTTATGAGTAAGTGAACTTGAGTGTGTTTAACTGTATAGGTGAGTAAATTGGACTGTGTTTAATTATTTGCACGACTGACTAGGTGTGTCAGTACCTCAATGGATGATTGGCGATGAAACCACACAATGGATTTCTATGGAAGGAAATACAAGTTACTGGTAAGTACGCTTAGAATTACTTTTCAGGATCAGTGCTGGGCTAAAAGATGTAGCACTGGGTGCTCTCCTGATTACAGGTGAGTAAATCGGAATTCGTAGTTCGGCTGATTTTAGAGGAATATTTGTATGTTTAAAAAATGGACACTTAGAAATTTTTCTGCTGAAAACTACACAATGGATTCCCATGGAAGGAAATACAAGTTACTGGTAAGTACGCTGAAGAACCAGAACCTTATGGGCCTGGCGGCGCAGGGTACGCCTTAATCTCCGGGGTTCACCTGCTCAGCTACACAGAGACACGGGACACTCTGTCAGGCGTTAAAAGATCGGATTTATTAGCTGCAGCTAGTACAGTTATCCCAGAAGTACACGAGGTAGGTTCTCAGGAGACTGCCACTTTACTCCGTGGCGCACAATCTTATATAGTACATATGTGAAATATACATTAACCAAAAACACACCCAAAACATATAAAAAAAGAGCCAATAAGAAAGGTTGGAAAACAGAACAGAACCAATAGGAAAGGTTTGAAGATAAAGTATCAAGTAACTCGAGGAAACCTCTCCTCCAACTGTGTTTGTCACCCCTCCCCACGAACTAATTCATTAACAGGTTTGTAACCGACTCGCAGGTGGCGAGATACGTTTGTGTGTTTTGGAGGACAGTTGTGAAACGAGAGAATACTAGCAGAGGACAGCGAAGGCCAGACGATAAGATAAAGTCAGAAGAGAATAGTGTGAACCAACAGATAGTTGAGACGGGGATTTGGAAAACCAGACGGGCATTAGTGTACTCGGCCAGTCCTAACACCAGCTTTGTAAATAGAGGCAAAAGGGCTTATTTCGACACGATGCTGCAGGAAAAGCAGAAAAGACTCTGTTCGCCGTGCTGCCTGAGTGAGGGCAACACAAAATGGTGGCGGAGCACAAAATGGCGTGTCAATTCGATCACGATCGAAAATCGAATTTTCTCAGACCCTCCATTTTCCAGAACTCAGGCAAGATACACAGACTCCCGTTAATCTGAGTCAATGTTGATGGCTATGAGGTCATCAAGCTGTTGCTGTAGCATCATTCTAATATTCTCTGTTCTTTGTGATTTGGGTTTAGGGATGCACATAGTAGCACAAAGGTCGCATATGGCGGGACCACAGTGCATACAAAGGCAACAGGAGAAAATGATGGTCAAAACTACTCCAAGGAATGTCAATGCCTTCCAACCCCATTTGGACAGTAGTCCCCAAAACCACTCCAATAATGACCAATCTCCTTCGTCCTGATGAATCGACTCAGAGATTATATGTAATTTAGAGATTGCTTGGTATACTGTTGGAGCGTCATCAGGTATGAAAATACAGCAACTTGACCCGATCAATTTGCACACTCCACCACGATCCGCAAGAACAAAGTCTAAGGCAACTCGGTTTTGTAAGGTCATAAGACGATCCGCCTGTAGTTCTGCCGTGATATTACTTAAGGCTCCTACAGTGATGTCTATAGTGGTTTCTACGACATGAACCAGTTGCCCTATATTTCTGCTGTTGGCCATTGGACCCCAAAAAGGAAGAAATCCTTTGAGGAAATCTCCTCCCTCTTTTCCTGCTGTGTCTTTAGAATCAATAATCCCTCTGCCATATCTGTTTCGATGATGATTTGTGGAGGCGGTGTATGTAGGGGGAAGAAGGAAAGCTATATAACAGGTACCAGAAAAACCAGTTGGCAACCATGTGTAAGCCCTATCGTGGCAGATAAAATACGTGCCTTGAGATGGTACTAGAGGCGGCGAGTTCTGAGAGGAGTAGACGTATGTGTGGGAACAGTTGTTTCTTTTTATGGTGTCAGAAGACTGACCATTTATTTGCAGACAGAAATTTCCCTGATGAGGAATAGTCCAAATCGGTGGAGATTTTCCTTGTTTAACCTTATCACTAAGGCTAGTGACATAATGGGTGACGTTCCAATTTGTATACGCTTTCCTTTCATCAACGGAAATCTTACTATTTTCCATGATTTTAGCCATAGCTACCATACCCTTTATCAATGAACTATGACTAAAATCCGGACCACCAATATATGAACTGCTGGATCGTCTGAATTTGCTTTGATAAGCATTGGAGAAGATAACAAAATAAGCCCAAGCAGAACCCTCATAAGAAAACGGAAAGACTAAATACGGCATTCCTTTTTCTGTGGTATGTGGCATAAGTCCACACACCCAACAGTCAGTTGTATTGATCACTAATTGGTGTTGATGTAATAACTGGACAAAGGAATTGTTATAATATTCGGTTCTTCTAATGAGTTCATGTTGAGGAAGGGTATGAAATAGATGTGGAGAGACAGTAGAAGACGAAGAGGTAGAAGGAGAGACAACTTTTTGCTGCAGAGCATAAATAATCCAATTTATAAACGCCAAAAGGATACACAATAATATAATAATGCATAAGGCTATACTAAAACGACTGTACATTAATCTACAGGATTCTTTTTTCATTTTATCCTTTCTCTCTCTTTTGCCTAATGTAGTTTCCATCTTTCTAAATGGATGCTCACGGCAATCTTCCTCAATCACTTAATTATGATTATCTGCCGTCCTATGACACTGCAGGCCTATTGCCACTTCTCAGGTCACAACCAAGACTCCTACCATGACTCTGCAACCGGGATAGAATACTACATAGGAGAGAGAAAATCTTAAGTGTTCTTTAGTCTAGGTCTTAGGTTATAGTGTTCTTTATCAGGTGCAGTTTGGTCTCGGAACAATGTTCGCGGATTTGTCGTATTCAAGCGACGATGTGGTGTTATCGCTTCCTGAAGAATGTCGTCGTCCTCTTTCTCAGACAATGTTCCATTCAGGCGTGCATCACTAAAAGGTACAAATCGTGGAACCTTCTCACTCTCAGAGTCACCAATGCCCCTACGCACCCATTGATCGAAGGGTAGAGGCAAAGGCACTTTCTTACAATGCACGCCGTGAATCCAATTTTTCTTTCCTTCGACTTTTACTGCTGTTCTCGTTACCAGGGGAACCAACCGAGGCTCCTTCCACCGGGGGTCCAAATTTTTCGTCCTTTGGAAATTCTTTATGCAAACCCAGTCACCTGGTCGGATAGAATGACCTGGGTCTGTAGAAGCCTCCGGCAAAGCACTCTGAACCTGTTGATGGAGAACACGCAATTTAGTTGTAAGTTCATGCAAGTAATCAATCAACATTGGATATGGTAAGTCTGAGTATTTCTTAGGGCGAGGGACTCCCCATATATTAGCTGGGCGCCCAAAAACCACCTTGTAAGGGCTAAGTCCCAAACGAGAGTGTACAGCAGTTCTGGTGGACAGAAGGGCCAATGGTAAAACATCGGGCCAATTAAGTCCTGTACTAGCCTGCACTTTCGCTAGTTTGAGTTTTAAAGTTCCATTGTAGCATTCCACTAGACCCGCTGACTGTGGATGGTTTGCTGCGTGGAACTTTTGCTTGATACCAAGACCCGCACAAACTTTTTGCATGACTTGGCCCACAAATTCACTCCCATTGTCACTCCAGACAATGCGTGGCAAACCAAACCTGGGGAAAAATTCTTTTAGTAGCACTTTGGCTGTGGATAAGGCTGTATTATCTTTTAGAGGGTATGCTTCTATCCTCCTAGAAAAGGCGCATACTACCACCAGAACATATTTGAGGTTGTTGCATCGTTCCATATGAATGTAATCGATCTGCAACACCTCAAATGGATATGTCGGAGGAGAAAATTGACCCGCTGGAGTTGGGGTTCCCTTTCCCGGATTGTACATCAAACAAACAATACAATGTTTCACTATATTGTCTGCACACTTTGGGATTCCTTCATTTTGCCACACTGGAGCCAGAAGCTTGCATATACCTTTCGCACTTAAGTGGGCTGGACCATGCGCCATAGTAACTACTGGGAGTACATAGTCATCTGGTAACAGCCAACGTTGGTGTTCAGATAATTCCACCCAACATCCCATCTCATCTAACATTCCCGTACTTTCTTTCCACTTGCTCAATTCTTTCTCTGTAGCCTCTTTCTGAATCGATCTTACGCTTTCTACTGTATCCTCATACATTCCTCTCTCTCTAACCCAATTCGCAGGACCCGCAACATACATTCGACTTGTAGCATCTCTCGCTGTCTTTTTCGCTACTTCATCTGCAAATGCATTTCCTCAACCAACATCATCTGTAATCTTCTTGTGTGCACTACACTTCACAATTGCTATTTGGGTGGGCAAAGCAAGTGACTCAAGAAGATCAGTCACCAACTGACCATGTTGTATTTTAGTGCAATGTGAAGTAAGAAATCCACTTTCTTTCCACAAACGTCCAAAATTGAACTCTACACCAAAAGCGTATTGACTGTCGGTGTACACGTTCACTCTTTTTCCTTTTGACAACACACATGCTCTCGTTAAAGCTATCAGTTCTGCTGCTTGAGCTGAATTGTGTCTGATACGTGCTGTTTCCACAACTGTATGTAAAGTAGTAACAGCATAGGCTGAAACTGTATCTCCATTAGGGAGCTTAAAGCAAGAACCATCCACCCATAGAATTCCATTGGGATTCTCTAGTGGCGTATCTTTCAAGTCAATTCTTCCTTTTGTCTCTTCCTCAGTAAGGAGGGAAACAATCATGTTGCTCCTGAACACCTTTCTCCTCTGGAAGGGGCAACAGAGTAGCTGTATTTAAGGTATTACATCGTTTGATATGTACGTGACTAGCCAAAAGCGTCAGCTCGTATCCAGTTAAACGAGCACTCGTAAGATGCTGCGTTTTTGTTCTGTTTAGCAAAGTATCTACTGCATGTGGCACCATAACAATGAGAGTATTATCTAGCACCACTCCAGCAGACTGTCGAATGGAAATTGCTGCTGCTGCTGTCGCTTTAAGACAACTAGAAATGCTTTAGCTACTGGATCTAACGTAAAAGAAAAATAGGCACATGGCCGCTGTTTGTCTCCAAATCGCTGTGTTAAAACTGACAACGCACAACCCTCTCTCTCATGGACATAGAGCGTAAAAGGCTTACTGTAATCAGGAGTACCTAGTACAGGAGCGGTACACAGAGCAGCACGTAAATCAGTAAAACTCCTCTGACACTCGTCAGTCCATGGAAGGGGCTGAGGTGTATCTTTCAAAGTGAGTGCCAACAGAGCTTTAGCTAACAAAGAAATGTTCGGAATCCACTGCCTACAATAAGAAGTAATACCCAGAAAGGCACGTACCTCCCTTTGTGTGGATGGCACAGACATTTGCGCAATCGCCTGAAGTCGTTCTGGGGTTAATCGTCGTCCCTCCTTTGATAGGAGATGACCCAAATAGGTAACCTCTCGACGAACATATTGTAGTTTGGAAGGTGAAACCTTATGATTCAGATTAAACAAAAGGCGTAACAATGCAACAGTCACATTTTTGCAAATATCTTCTGAATCAGCAGCGATTAACAAGTCGTCCATGTACTGAACAAGAGCAGCACAAGACGGCAAATGAAAAGTATCAAGATGACTTTTTAAAGCTTGGCTGTAAATAGAGGGACTTTCACAATAGCCCTGAGGTGTGCGCTTAAACCGGAAGCTTCGGCCTCCAAGAGAGAAGCCAAAAATATCCCTACTCTCTTCTGCAATGGGAATACTAAAGAAGGCATTGTTTAGATCGATAACAGAAAACCAAGTCGCTGTGGAAGGTATTGTTGTCAACAGAGCAGTGATATCTGGGACAACAGGAAATTGTGGTACAAAAATTTTGTTTACCTCCCAAAGATCAATTACAAAACGATATACAGGTGGCTGAGAAGGATCAGTGTGTTTAAGAACAGGGAGAATAGGGCTATTGCATATGTTTCCTCTCGTTTCTTCAACCACACCCTTCTGAATCAAATCATGAATGATTTCCAAAAGAGCTTTTTCACCTTCAGTGGAAATTCTATACTGTGGAATACGTGGCAATTCAACATTAGGCTTGAGAGTGACAACATAAGGTGGAATCTCAAGACAGCCCACATCGTTCGGACCCGTGGCCCAAAGCGTTGCCGGAAGAGAAAGCAATTCAGGTGGAAACTGATCTTTGGACAAATACATTGGAGAAGTCAGTTTCTGTCCTAAAGTAAGATGTACACCAGAAGGAGAACAATATATCTTAGCATGCATTCTTTTCAATAAGTCCAAACCCAACAGATTCTCACCGCAACCATTCGTAAAAAGAAGGGCCAATTGAAATAGGCAAAGGGCAAGAGACCGGATTACGAACAGGGGCGCCAGAAAATCCTACAGATTCATTCGTTAAGCCATACAAAGGTGCCCCAGAGAGTTTAGAATGAATTATAGAACTTCTCATCGCCCCAGTATCTAGAAGAAATGGCTCTAAAACACCCATTGTAGTGACATTAACATAAGGTCCATTCTGATCTACTGGAACCGACACAACTCCCTTACATTGTCCAAGGCTGTCCTAGTTAGCATGAAGACTTTCATTCTCGCCTTCAATATAATGGTCTTCATTGTAGTATTGTGTAGACCTAACATTTTGCCGATCAAAGTAATTCACGGAATTAGGAGGAGGAAGGGCACGCTGTTCTTGAGTCAATACACCTCGACCTCTACCTCTATTTGCTGACTGGAGGCCACCACGACCTCGTGGAGCAGATAATGCTCCACTACGCTGTAATAAAACCGGACAACTATTCTTAAAATGACCTTCTTCTCTACAATATGCACATTGATTAGGACCTAACAAAGGTCGCTGAATATATTGCTCAGGTTTTTGATACAACCTTTGAAACTGCAGAGGCTGTTGAAACTGAGGCTGAACATAGCGAGGAGGATAAGCTTGTTGCAAGAGAACCTTCGTTTTTAATTCCTTCATCTTTTTCTCTTGCTTTTCTTTTTCTTCTTTATCTCTGTTCTCATAATATTGTGCAGTAGCCAATATCTGGGCAGAAGAAGAAACAGCCCATGAACTTTCAGAAACTTTCAATTTGTGTGACAGCTCGGGAAGCAAATTAAATACAAATTTGTCCACAAATAATCTCTATCCACCCTCTGTAGCCATATCTTGACCACTGTGATCAATAAATGTCTCCTCGAAACGAGTAAAGAAATCAGAGACACTTTCATCTTTCTTTTGTTTGCATGCCGCTAATTTATCCCAATTAACTCTCAAGGCAGGCATCATCGTTTTCATTAATGTAATAATCCTACCAGGGAGTTCTGAAATCAAAGCATCAGGCTTCGCACCACCCACTTGGTCTCTATCTGCGGCAATTATAGTATCCCAATCAGCACCTAATTCCTGTGCATGATTCTCCTTACGAATCCTAGCCCATAATGTTTCTGGGACTACATTTCCCATCAACATATCGATATCAGCTAGATTCATGATGCAAGCATCAACCGTCTGTGATAATTTTTATAATAACCTGCAGGGTTTTTACAAGGATCCGGTACAGTCTGTTTAAGGGCTAAAACTTCAGATCTCTTCCAGGGGACATGTACCCATATACGTTGAAAATGAGCAGGAATGACTGGATTATTACCTTGAGCTGTAATCTCTTCCTTCCATACTGGAGGAACCTCTCTCATGGGACCATTTTTCAGTGTCAGTCTAACCGACGGATCGGAATCAAGGAAATTATGAGAGGACAAGAAGTTTCTAAAGGAAATAAGTGTCCTTACAGCGTTTTCAACCTTGGAACCCACAATAAGTGTTTTACCAAAGTCAGCCTGAACGTCTAACAGACCTTGTGGAACCGAATTCAAATTCACATCATCCCATTCTTTAATGAGAGAATCACACATTACATTGAAAACATATCTTTGCGTAGGCGCATTCCATTGTGGGAAGGTAGGCATAATATCGGGCACACTGTACTGGGGACCCCTTTCGATCCATTTACGTGCGAGAGAGTCCAAATTTTCTCGTTCTTCGGCAGCTGGGAATTGACTGCGAGATTGTCTTTGAGCAAAAGGCGGAGATACATTTAAAGCTTCAAAGAAAGGAGATAGAATACCAGAGACAGTGTCCGTGAGTCGCCTACGCAAAGACGGAGAATTGGACATGAGGATAGGGGACAAGGTATTAGGCGAACTAACAGAAGGAGAACCGGTAAGTGCAGGAGGAGCAGAAGGCAAAGGAGATCAAATATCAGGAGATGAGGGCAAAGAAGTCGAAGTTAAAGGCAAAACTGGTAGAGGCGGTAATACTGGAAGGGGCAAATGCGGAAGAGCCGGAACAAGCGGAGGTACTGCTGGCGGCTGAACAGGCTGTAACAACTGGGGTGCATTGGAACCTTGTGCATAGGGCGGAGGCAATCTCAGTAAATGAGACATTAGGGGATCTTCTTCTAAATCTTTCTTGTTATCGGAAGGGGAAACAGGCAACACTGGATAGCATTTATCTATCGCCATACGATGCTGTCTGTCAGAAATTTCCATCGCATTATCAATTTCATCATCTTTAAATTGATGGGCAGCCTGTATAATTGTCATACCCTGTGCTTTCCTATCTCGTTTTGTTTGCTTAATTTCTCTCTGTTTGGCTTCCTTACGCCAAAGGCGGAAAGAGTCAAACATTGCCGGCCGGGCTTTTCTTTTGAATAAAACTGCTTCTAAATTATCTAGCACATCAGACTCAAAACTACCATTTTCTGGCCATTTTAAAACACCATCTTTCTTCGTGTATTGGGTCCATGCCTCGTTAAAGGCAATGGGGCCAATACCATGTTTTGAATAGAGCTCATATGTGGGAGTTCCAACCCGAAGGAATCGGACAAGAGTCCTCAAGCCGGGAATCCCTATTACAACCAAAGCAACAAAGTTTTCCAAACTTAGTCAGACCAGGCATCTCGTGATTTCACCGGACTGTTCACAAACTTCAAGGGGGTAAAACTCAGTTTACGCAGCACAAATGCACTTACCCCTCTGCTTCGTCTATTGCACTAGTCGAATCTAAGGACCAAAGAAACAACGGAACAAAGAAACAAAGGACCAAAATTGTGGGAGCGACCCACCAAATACTTAACTAAGGATGTCTTCTTACGCCAACAGAGGCCCGTCTATCGTCTCGCCTTACCATACATCACCACAGGAAGGGCCAAGGCAGGGCGGCAGTCAGGGAAGCAGTCGTCAGTAGCCGTCAGGAAGGAGTAACCACGCTGAAAAAGACCTTCGGATCACTTTCGACATACAGGGGTCGCTTGACGTGGCTCGCGAATCCTCCAGAATTTTCTTGCGGGGTTCCTCACGACCTTCAGGCAGAACCACTACCACTGAAGCCGCCCCAGATTGGGCGCCAGTTGAAGAACCAGAACCATATGGGCCTGGCGGCGCAGGGTACGCCTTAATCTCCGGGGTTCACCTGCTCAGCTACACAGAGACACGGGACACTCTGTCAGGCGTTAAAAGATCGGATTTATTAGCTGCAGCTAGTACAGTTATCCCAGAAGTACACGAGGTAGGTTCTCAGGAGACTGCCACTTTACTCCGTGGCGCACAATCTTATATCGTACATATGTGAAATATACATTAACCAAAAACACACCCAAAACATATAAAAAAGAGCCAATAAGAAAGGTTGGAAAACAGAACCAATAGGAAAGGTTTGAAAATAAAGTATCAAGTAACTCGAGGAAACCTCTCCTCCAACTGTGTTTGTCACCCCTCCCCACGAACTAATTCATTAACAGGTTTGTAAGCGACTTGCAGGTGGCGAGATACGTTTGTGTGTTTTGGAGGACAGTTGTGAAATGAGAGAATACTAGCAGAGGACAGCGAAGGCCAGACGATAAGATAAAGTCACAAGAGAATAGTGTGAACCAACAGATAGTTGAGACGGGGATTAGGAAAACCAGACGGGGATTAGTGTACTCGGCCAGTCCTAACACCAGCTTTGTAAATAGAGGCAAAAGGGCTTATTTCGACACGATGCTGCAGGAAAAGCAGAAAAGACTCTGTTCGCCGTGCTGCCTGAGTGAGGGCAACACAAAATGGCAGCGGAGCACAAAATGGCAGGTCGATTCAATCACGATTGAAAATCGAATTTTCTCAACGCTTAGAATTACTGTTCAGAGTCAGTGCTGGGCTAAAAGATGCAGCCCAGGGTTCTCTCCTGATTACAGGTAAGTAAATCGGAATTCGTAGTTCGGCTGATTTTAGAGGAATATTTGTACGTTTCAAAAATGGACACAGAAAATTTTCTGGTGAAAACCATACAATGCATTGCTATGGAAGGAAATACAAGTTACTGGTAAGTACGCTTAGAATTACTTTTCAGGGTCAGTGCTGGGCTAAAAGATGCAGTCCAGGGTTCTCTCCTGATTACAGGTGAGTACATCGGAATTTGTAGTTCGGCTGATTTTAGAGGAATATTTGTACAATGGTGAAGGAAGGGGGCGGGGCTTGAGGTGATATGTGTGCAAACATGCCCTGTGGCGCGTTTTAAGTTGGGGAATTAATTCCTCTTCAATCCTGAGGTCCCCTGGGGGCCAACTAGCCCACCAGGTACGTCCAGTATGCGTCAGGGGGCTGCATTACAGAGAGGTGTTCAGAGGCCACGCCCCTTTTTACAACACTCTGCAACGCTCGAACCCCCCACACAGGTTTTTTTTTTTTTAAAACAAGCCCCGGGGGGTTGTGGTCCCCGGGGCTGCGGGGGGCCATGAGCCCTCCGCATACATTAAAATAAACTCCGGGGGGGCGGTCCCCGGGGCTGGGGGGCCCCTCTGGGCCCCCAATGACTATGAAAAATTGCCGGGGGCTAATTGTAAACGAAGCGCGGCAGACCGCGCTTCGTTTTTTTTTCCTCAGCGGGATGCGCATCCCGCGATTTAAAAAAATGTTTTTTTTTTTGTTTTGGGCCTTGGGGGTCCTTGTGGGACCCCGTGAGCAGGCGTAGGGGGTCAGGGTGTTTCTAGCCTTCCCCCTTTTTGCGTTTTGCGATTTTTTTTTGGGGCTTCTTGTGCCTCGGTTCTACCGAGTCACAAGATGGCTGCCAACACTTCCTGATCTGGAGTTTTGACAGCCAATTAGCATTCAGCTCGTGCACGGCAGGGTGCGCGCTGCGTGCAGGGAGGGTCCCCAGATCCTCCTCGGCCATAGATATCACTAACTTTTAACTCTCATTTTCTCAGGTACTACTGAACGGATTTACACCATTTAAGGCACGAGTCTGAACTGAGGACTACCTCTTTGGTGTAATTCTGTTCAGCAGTTTGGGCTGTAGCTGCGACAACAGGTCCTATGGGAAACTGCATTAAAAAGCATTGCAGTTAATAGAAGGTTTTAAGACTTTAGTTACATTATAAATCATTTGTTGATGGTACCATACTCATTTTAGGAATTGTGGTGTGTTCTAAGGTGATTTTACCATGTGAAAAAGCCTTCTGCTGTGATATCGTGAATCATGTTTGAGAGAAAACTATTTTCTCATGCTTTTCCCACAGAGGTTTGGAAGGTGATCTATAAGCTAACTGAGAGCATATTTTCTGTAAATTCGCATTATCTTTCTCAGTCATGTGAGAATGAAGTCTGACATTCTCAGTAAAACATGTACATCCAACAAGGGCAGAGACTGTCAGTTGATTCATTTGTGTTCTACTGCAGCTTCCCAGAGTGTTCTAAAGAACAACTAGAGCGCTAACAGTCCTACTTATGACAAACGTATGGCACACCTGCAGCCATCTTGGTTGGAATAAAGTGGTAATTCTTAAAACATTTAATTTAAAAAGGAACAAAATGAGGGGGTTCATTTTGCCATAGAAAGTATGATTAGTGCTGCAGAAAGAAAAATTAGGGCACATTTTGAGTGACTTCTCAAATCCTCTTCTATTTCATTAAAAAATTCTGACATGCAGACTGAAACATGCACTTTCAATACCAGCAGCAGACTTCCCTGGTTAACAGCAGCTTTACTACAGTGATCTAATAAGCAACTAGAGTGCTAACATTCTGAATTTATAGCAAATTTGTGACACATCTGAATGCCTTCTTGATGGAATCAAAGTAAAAAACTGAAAGTATTTCCTACTGAGGAGACTGTAGTAAATGACGAAATTAGGAAACATCATAACAGATAAGTCTCCCAAAATGGCCACCACAGACAAAAGAGCCCAAATGTAGCCCAAATATCACCCAGATGTAGCCCAAGTATAGCCCAATGACAGAATGTCCCGGAGTGTTCTAACGAACAACTAGAGCGCTAACAGTCTTAATTACGACAAAAGTATGGCACACCTGAAGCCATCTTGAATGGAATAAAGTGGTAACACTTAAAACATTCAATTTACAAAGGAACACAATGAGGGGATTCATTTTGCCATAGAAATTATGATTAGTGCTGCAGAAAGAAAAATTAGGGCACGTTTTGACTTCTCAAATCCTCTTCTATGTCATAAAAAAATTCTGACATGCAGACTGAAACATGCACTTTGAATACCAGCAGCAGACTTCCCTGGTGAGCAGTAGCTTTACTACAGTGATCTAATGAGCAACTAGAGTGCTAACATTCAGAATTTATGGCAAATGTGTGACAAATCTGAATGCCTTCTTGATGGAACCAAAATAAAAAACTGAAAGTATT
Source organism: Triturus cristatus (assembly GCF_964204655.1). Classification (NCBI taxonomy): domain Eukaryota; kingdom Metazoa; phylum Chordata; class Amphibia; order Caudata; family Salamandridae; genus Triturus; species Triturus cristatus. The sequence goes on along the minus strand of NC_140581.1, from coordinate 642,373,682 downwards.
TCCTACTGAGGAGACTGCTGTAAATGAAGAAATTAGGAAACTTCATAACAAATAAATCTCCCAAGATGGCCACCAGAGACAAAAGAGCCCAAATGTAGCCCAAATATCACCCAGATGTAGCCCAAGTATAGCCTAATGACAGAATGTCCCAGAGTGTTCTTAAGAACAACTAGAGCGCTTACTGTCTTACTTATGACAAAAGTATGGCACACCTGAAGCCATCTTGATTGGAATAAACTGGTAACACTTAAAACATTTAATTTAAAAAGGAACACAATGAGGGGGTTCATTTTGCCATAGAAATTATGATTAGTGCTGCAGAAAGAAAAACACATTTTGACTTCTGAAATCCTCTTTTATTTCATAAAAAAATTCTGACATGCAGACTGAAACATGCACTTTGAATACCAGCAGCAGACTTCCCTGGTGAGCAGTAGCTTTACTACAGTGATCTAATGAGCAACTAGAGTGCTAACATTCAGAATTTATGGCAATTGTGTGACATATCTGAATACCTTCTTGATGGAATCAAAGTAAAAAACCGAAAGCATTTCCTACTGAGGAGATTAGGAAACTTCATAACAAATAAATCTCCCAAGATGGCCACCAGACACAAAAGAGCCTAAATGCAGCACAAATATCACCCAGATGTAGCCCACATGTAGCCCAATGACGGAAGTGTGCAAAACACTTATTTTTTGTTTATTTGCAGTTTTATATAGTGCAGACTTGTCAGGTATTGGAATGCTTTACATGAGCATTGGTTACATCACACAAGATCAAATTCATTTTGGTTGTAGACATGGGGAGATTAAGTGATTTGACACCAATCACAGAATGTTGAGCTGAAGCAGAAACTCCAACCTGGTTCCCCAGTTGCAAAGTCTGCAGCTCTGGAAGTAACACCATATCCTCTCGCCAAGGTGCAACATTTAATCAAGTGGTCAACTGGATAAAAAACATAAAGATTACAAATAATTTAAAAGTTCTTTGTCGCTATTTGAAAACTCAGAAAATATGTCCTCATTTTAGTTTTTTAGAGCACTAACCATAATTTTGATGCAAATAAGACCCTCTCATATATGTAATTTCTAAAGGAAATACTCTAGGTATTACAGTTTTGATTACATCAAGATGACGTTAGGCGTTCCACACTTTTGTAATAAATATAGAATGTTAGCAATCTAGTTGTTCATTGGGATACTGTTGAGAGGCAGAGGCCAGGGGCACGGACTCTGAAAATTGAAGGCAGGTAGGAGAGTGCAGAGGCAACAGTTTGACCACACTGGGCAGGCAGGAAGGGCAGTGGCAGCACAACAGACTATGGAGGGCAGTGGAAAGGGGGGCAGGGGCAACAAGCTAACAATACAGGACTGGCAAGAGAAGCCTCTTTTTCAATGTAACTCAAAGGGGAAAATCAATAACCCAGTTTTTTTTAAATCTCCCTCTTACCATGTTCAAAATGTTCGCAAGTATGGTACATTGAATCATGGTAGGCAGGAGTAATTGGGGTAGGGACATGGACTTGGATAACAGAGGACAGGAGGGACATGGAGAGGTGCACCAAACTGACCCTACAGGGCAGGCATCAGGTTTTGTAGCAGCACAATACACCACAGAGCGCATGTGGGACGGGAGTGCAGCACAACAATCCATAGAAAGCAATAGGGAGAGGACAGGACCATGCACATGGACAACAGAGAACAGATGGGAAAGAGGCAATGGTAGCTAGCTGACCATAATGTACAGACAGGAGAGAAAGCTGCAGCATAACAGACCATAAAGGGCAGGAGGGACGGATCAGGGGCATTACAATGGAACAGACAAGCCAGGAGGGAGGGAATAGGGGGTCTGCACATGGAAACAGAGGGCTGGGGGCAAGATGGCAGGGCAGGAGCAGCAAGATGACCGTGGAGGTCAGGCAGGATGGGCACTAGAAACAAGACACACCATGGAGAGCAACAATGAGACTATGTTGGCATACACACAGAGCATGGAGGGAAGGTGGGAGGGGGTCAGGGGCAGCTAGCTGACCACACAGTGAAGGTGGGAGGGGCCATGACAGCACAGAAGACCATGCATGGCAAGCGGGGGGGTTAGTGGCAGCACAATGGCTATGATGGGCAAGAAGGAGGGTGCAGGGGCATGCTGAAAGGACCATGGAGGATAGAAGGGAGGGTCAGGACCTGGGCACAAACAAGAGAGTTCAGGGGAAGGGGCCTCACAACAGACCGCATGGGGCAGGCAGGAGGAGCAGTTGCAGCACAACAGATCAGGAAGGGCAGAAGGGTGTGGCAGTAAAATGGACCATGGAGGGCAGGAGGAAGGGGATAGGGGCATGGCATGTGGACAGGTAGGGTGGAGGTGGCAGGGACAGGTTACAGTCATCTGACAATGCTAGGCAGGTGGGAGGGGAGTGGCAGCTCAACAGAACACTCAGAGTAGATAGAAGTGGCAAGTCCATGGAACATAGTTGGCAAAAAGGATGGAGCAGGGGCATGCACAAAGACATCGGAGGACAGGGGGAAGGAGAATAGGGGCAGCAAGCTAAGCACAGAGGCTAAGCAGGAGGTCAATGATGGGCCATAGAATTGGGCAATGGAGGGCAGGAGGAGTGGACTGGTACATCATGCTAAATGGAGGGCAGTGGCAGCACATCAGACCATGCATGGCAGGAGGGAGGAGGCTAGTCCATGGATTCAGAGGATAGGGAGGAGGTGGATGGGTCAGCAAGCTAACTGTTCAGAGAAGGTGGTAATTAGGAACGTTATTGTTTTTAAAATGTGCGTCTGTGCGAACTACTTAAAATATGAACAAGTATGTAGCATAATCTCACTTTTATTCAGGAAGAAGAGGACATTTGTGACAGTGACTCCGGGGTCACTTGGCAGAAACACCCCCTAACCCTCCACCCCATCGCAAAATGTAATGCCCATGAAAAGGGTAGGTGGACTCAGTGTTATATAGAACATAGTCCTGAGAGCACAATTGAAAATGAAAACTAGATGTGGTATATGGTATAAACTATGCACCAAAAAGTGTGATATAAGATGAACCGGGGCGTGAAATATAATATGCAATACATTGTGCGCAATGACAGATTCATTGGAGAGCGCGAGATAGCATAGGCACTAGCGCGTGCTATGCGATATGCGCCTTGGAGTGTAATATGCACAGGGCAGTGTTGTGTAACATAACTAGTCTCTAAAGTTGTAATATAAAATATGTGCTGGGGAGTGTAACGTTGCATATGCACTGTGACAAAGATATGGATCCCAGATTGTAATAAGTATGGCAGAGTGCTGTGCGTTATAACATACACATCGAGGAAGGCACGTTAGATGGGGCAATATAACCCGTGCGAAGGCAAGTGTGGCATGACATATTCACGGGGTGGTGTTACAGTGCACATGGGCTAGAGAGTGTCATAACATACGCACTAGCTGGTGGAATACAACACAGAGGTGTGAGGCAATCGGCGGGCACTGATGGGTGTAACACAGCATTGGGCATAGCCAGGAGCACGCAGTGACTCTCAAGTGAGGTTCGTCTCCTTTCCAGAGAATAAATAAAAAGTATTACTCATCCGGAGGTGGATGTGTTTATTATTAACCGTGATGGGGGTTTCTTGCATAGTTTGGTCGAATTTTTGTCGAATCCCTTTTGAATGGCTTGGTGTGCACGTATATTAAATGTGCCCGTCAATAGCTACCCATGTTTGTATAAATAAACGACAAGGGTGTCTACTTGGAGAGTACCCATCGGCGGGGGCGCCGGGATTAGGCACGGTAGGGCGTCAGACACGTCAGAGCTTCACTAGCGGTACATGTGGATTCATTCTATGCATAGTCACCTTTTAATGAATATAACGCAAATCGTCATGGTGATAGGTACATACGGTTTGTCCAGCATGTCCTATGTGTTTCTATAAATATATATATTTTTAAAATAATAAAAAACAAAGGCCGGCCCCGGGGGATGGGGTCCCCAGAGCCATAAGTGGCCTGAGGAGGGGGGCAACGCAGCCCCCTCCTAAAGAATTTAAATGAAAAAAAGGCCATGACCCGGGGGTTGGGGTCCCCGGGGCCGATTAAGGCCTTGGGGGGGGCCAAATTTATTTTTTTCAACAAAAAAAATGAGGGTGCAGGCCCTGGGGGATGGGGTCCCCAGGGCCAGTAAATTAGAAAAAGCATGGGGGCCACACAGCCCTCCTTCTTAAAAAAATAAAATAAATAAAAGACCGGCATCGCACTGGAGGCCACGCCCCCTCCTTGCAGAACTCAGCAAACGCGCCCCCTGGCCCGTTGTAAGTTGGGGAATTAATTCCCCTTCAATACTGAGGGTCCCTGAGGGCCAACTAGCCCAACACGTATCTCCAGTGTGCGCCAGGGAGCTGTGTTGTAGACAGGTGTTCTGAGGCAACGCCTCTTTTTACACCTATATGGAACCTCTATGGAACGCAGCTCTGTGGCGCATACTGGAGGTACCTAGTGGGCTAGTTGGACCCTAGGGACCCTCAGGATTCAAATGAACTTAATCTCCCAACTAAAAACGGCCACAGGGCATGTGTACACAGTGGTGAAGGGAGGGGATGGGGCCTGAGTTAACGTGTGCAAACAAGCCCTGTGGCGCGTTTAAAGTTGGGGAAATAATTCCCCTTCAATCCTGAGGGACCCTGGGGGCCAACTAGCCCACCAGGTGCTTCCAGTAAGCACCACTCCGCTGCGTTGCAGAGAGGTGGTCTAGGCCGTGCCATTTTTACATCTCTCTGCAACTCAGCTCTGTGACGCTTAATGGAGGTACCTAGTGGTCTAGTTGGACCCTAGGGACCCTCAGGATTCAAGGGGACTTAATCTCCCAACTTAAAACGGCGACAGGGCGTGTTTACACAGTGGGGTAGTGAGGGGACGGGGCCTGAGGTGACGTGTGCAAACACGCCCTGTGGCACGTTTTAAGAGGGAGTTTTAATTCCCTGCCCTATTATATACTAGGGCTTACAGAGGAGGTCATGCTGATCACAGGGGGACCCCAACGCATAGTGTTCCCTAGTGTATGTAGGTGTTTTCACTGTATTCTGAATGTCTTTTAACATAGCACCGGCTCTAGGACTGGTTAGTCAGACTCAGTTACCACCAGTATCCGTCTGAAAAAGTTGAGGGTACAGGATGATTTTGAAACAAGGCTTCTTTCTGCTCTTCTGTTTGTTCTTTCTGCACGTTATCCTTCTTCCGGCACTTTTCTTCGTCTTTGAGGACTTCTGTTGCTTCTTTCTGCATTTCTTTTTTTTCTTTCTGTGCGTTTTTTCTTCTTTTTTCACATGTCCTATCTCCGTAGGCATAGTTAGAAATTAGCATTTAAAAAACTTTTGAAATTCACTGAAAAGAACATAGGTTTCAGGCACGTTATAGTTAGGAATTAGCATTTAAAAAACCTTAGAAATTCACTGAAAAAACCATAGGTTTCAGGGGCGTTATAGTTAGCTGGACTATTCACTCGTACAAAACCATTGAAATTCCCCTGTTATAGTTAGTTCAGCTAACTATAACTCGCGCGCCCGCAATGCACTGCTGATGACGTCACATATTACATCACTCATGACATGGTCAGTGACATCACTCATGACATCACTGATGACATCTCAAATGACATCACTAACGACATCACGGATGACATCATCCTTGTGATAGTGTGGCAGACCTCCTCTTCCCCTAATATAACCTTTGATACACACATTCAAAAATAGAAACTACAATGTTCAAAACAATGGACATACCAATACCAGTTACAACAACCTATTCAGTACTTCTAAGATCCACATACACATCCACTCATTCACCAACAGTCCTATACAGTCACTCATACATGTACTCACTCATCATATGTACTCACACACCTATACATCCTGTTACACAATGCCACTCATCCATAGAGTTACTCACACACATAGTCGCTCATGCTAATAAAGAATCAAATATCCATTTACTTGCATATACAGTTATACACACACCACCACACTTACTTCTACAGAAACTTACACATACTTAGTCTTTTAAACAATCACTTATAGAAACACATACTTATTCAAACAGGAACTCTTTCAATCTCTCACTCTCACATATACTCACTTATATACACCAATAGTCACATATACTAGTTTAAAACATATGTAGTTACTCATAAAGACACTATTGAGACAGTCTATCACTCACTAACACACCCATGCACACACTCATCCACCCATACAGTCCTGCACACATGCTGTCTTCAACACATACAAACAGTGAGTCACTCATTCATGCACCTATGCACTACGTAATACCCCCCACCGAACCATACAGACACTCAGACACTCATACTGATACTCAAAAACCAACTAATAACTTATAGAGACACTCATGTAGCTACTCACCAACCCATGCAGCCACTTATACACAAAGTGAGAGACTGATACAGATATTTACACATTTAAACATTACTCACTAAGCCATGTATTCACTAAGATACACTTAATCAGTCAGTTATACAATCAATTTTTCAAAAACAAATTATCCATTTAGACACTTATATACCCATTTATTCTTCCATCGACCTTGAGATATACATATATAAAACATATGTAATTTTCAGAAAAACACACATTCACTGGATGATGTCATCAGTGATGTCATTTGAGATGTCATCAGTGATGTCATGAGTGATGTCACTGACCATGTCATGAGTGATGTAATATGTGACATCATCAGCAGTGCATTGCGGGCGCGTGAGTTATAGTTAGCTGAACTAACTATAATGGGGGAATTTCAATGTGATTTTGAGAGTGACTGTATGGATGAGTGTGTGCTTGTATCAATGATTCTCTAAGAGCGTAAGAATGTGATACTATTTTTATGAGTAACTGAACTTGAGTGTGTTTCACTGCCTAGGTGAGTAAATGGGAGTGTGATTATTTGCATGATTGAGTAAGTGTGAGAGTACCTCTATGGATGATTGGTAGTGTGTGAGTGTCTATATAGGTGTGTGTATAAATTCATATGATACTTTTGTATGGAGTGAATATAAGTATGAGTGACTGTACAGGTGAGTGTGTGGAGGTGTATGTAGACCTAAGAGTTAATAATTGGGTATGTAGTTATTGGTATTGCAGTATGTATGGTTTTGAGAATGGAACTCTTAAATTTTTAGTCGGTGTATCAAATGTTATATTAGAGTGTGAGAAGATGTGCTACTCTATCACAAGGATGATGTCATCAGTGATGTCATCAGTGATGTCATTTGAGATGTCATCAGTGATGTCATCAGTGATGTCACTGACCATGTCATGAGTGATGTAATATGTGACGTCATCAGCAGTGGATTGCGGGCGCGCGAGTTATAGTTAGCTGAACTAACTATAACGGGGGAATTTCATTGGTTTTTTACGAGTAAAATGTCCAGCTAACTATAACGTGTGTGAAACCTCTGGTTTTTTCAGTGAATTTGCAAGGTTTTTTAAATGCTAATTCCTAACTATAACGTGTGTGAAACCTATGGTTTTTTCAGTGAATTTGCAAGGTTTTTTAAATGCTAATTCCTAACTATAACGTGTGTGAAACCTATGGTTTTTTCAGTGAATTTCAAAGGTTTTTTAAATGCTAATTTTTGTATTTTTTAATTATATTTTTTAAATATTTCTTTTTCAAAATCTTCCCTATGTATACATTTATATATTATCTGTATCCTTTAATTTGGTGTGGCTCATTTTTTTTAAAGTTTTAATTAAGATAAAGTTGAACAGCATAGTTAATATCTTCTATTAAGTTATGTCCACTTTTTTTTTTTAATATAAATTCTTGGTGTGCGCGCTCAGAGCGCGCACCTAGTACGTTTGCGTACATTTTTCATAAATTCCGGCGTACGTTATTTACGTACGCATACATACGTTTTACTGCGCGCTCGGAGCGCGCACCTAGTACGCATGCGTACGTATGCATGCTTACGTGCGTTGTACGTACTCCACGCGGTACACTTCCGTATACGCGTAGAGTACGCGCGCTGATGATTACGCATATGCGCGTGCTGCGTATGCGCTTTACGTACGCGCATAGTACGTAAGCGCATGCGCGCATACGTGTTCGCGCATGCGTAATTGTACCGTGCGCGCAGGGAGCTTGCTCGGTGCGCGCACCTCGGGGTATGTGATGAATAAAACAACACTTCTAATTGATTTTCATTACTTTCAGTTTCATATTGTTTCAATACCACACCCAATCCCCTCATGGCAAGTCATGTGATGAAGAAACATCACTTTTCATTGGTTCAAAGTACTTTTAGTTCCACATTCTTCCAAAATCACACCCACCCCCCTCATTGTTAGTTCTGATTCCCTAGGAGAAGGAGCGAATCTGTGTGTTGAGATACAATGGCAGAGCAGCAGCCATCTTCTGAGAGTGAACAGGACACTCTTGAGAGACAGAGGCGGAGGAAGCAGAAAGACTCCTTTATATGGCAGTTTTTCACTTTTCCAGAGGAACAAAAGAAGGTGAATGCACCAAAGGTCACCTGCAAACTGTGTCAGCGCGTCTTGTCACGTGGGAATCCCAACAAGAAGTATTCTTTTAGTATTCATACTATGACGAGGCACGTTGAGGCAATGCATCCAGTGACTTTTCGTCGAGCTTCTGGAGCAAACCCTCCACCTGCTCAGCCGACGACATCTGTAGCAGCTCAGCCGAGCACATCTTCGGCAGCTCAGGCAAGCACTTCTTCTGCAGTGGTGCCTTCACCTTCTTCCACACCTCTGGATATTCGTCCTTGTTTTGGGAGGATGAGTACACACTGCATGGATTGTGGTCTTCTTATTTCTTTGGGTGAGAGCAGTATTGATCTCATTCAAAGAAAATTTGAGGAGCATCCTTGCGAGAGGCCATAATTTTCTTATTTTTTTTCTTCGTTTTTCTCTTCCTCTGTCCCTACATTAACTCAAGGGCTCTTTTTAGAGCCACCTAAAATCAAAACACCACAACTTGTTTTTTAGAATCTATTTCTTTTTTTTTTTTTAGAGTGCGCGCACCCAGCGCGCACCCAATAAGTTTTTTTAAAAAAAATAAAAAAAGAAAATTTCACCTTTAGTAAACCTTCAGGAACTCCCTGAGAAAAAGAGGGGAGTGGCAAAGTAATTAAAAAAGAGATGGTGTACATTTCACAGATGAAGGGAAGGGAGTGTTCCTATTAAACTTTAAACTCTGCATCAGTATTTATGTATAGGTACCCAAAAAACATAATAGCTCATTTTAGTGCTGCATTTGAATTGGCTGTATTTACAAGGAGAGGAAAAGACACACGGAGAAGCTTATCCTCTCCTTGTAAATATGGAGGAGCACCCTGCGCCACTAGTTCGTCAAGAAAATTGACGTAGTGGTGGCGCAGGTGGCTTGTAAATGTGCCCTAGAGATGTTAAGGAAATTTAGGGTAAAACGGACAAACCAAGAGTGTCAGATACAGACACAGAGAGCAAACAACTGAGAAGGAGTAAGGCAGTTAAAAAGACTAAGACATATGGATACAGAAAAAGAAACATGGATGAAAAATTACTGATGGAGGTAGTAAAGGTAGGGGAGTAGTATAGAAGGAGTGAGGAAGTTACAAAAGAGTAGTAAAGCAGGAAGAGAGAGTGAGAAGAGAAATGAGAAAAGTAGAGTAAGGAGAGGTGAAGAAAAGGAAGCATGAAACGAAACCAGTGACACATACAGATATGTTAAACTTACCTGACCATCAAAATAAAGAATTTAGAATTAAATGTTTTTATTTAATTGCAAAGATAACTGAATAACATCTTCTAAATTTTCTTTCTAGTTCTGAAAAAAAGTATTAATATTCAACAATACACTTTATTAAATAGTACATGTTTTTTCATATTTAGCAAAGCAATTTTTTGCCCTTTTTTTGCTGTTTTCAGAATGTTTTGATTTTCACTGAAAATAGTGAAATCAATTGTATTCATCATTTAACAGCGGGCAAAAAAAAAACAATCTAAAAGATTGTTTAAAAAAGCCCCAAATGTATCCTCACTAAAACATACTTTAATAGAAATGTTAAAAATACCTTTTAAGAAGAATAAAAATTTCCAAAAAATAACGTCTGTAAACCTTGTTGCAAAAGAACATTTTCCAAAATAATATCTGTCAAAGAAGTCCACAATTGTTTGTTTTACCTTTCCTTACGGCCACATGGTAAGTTTAAAATCTCTTTTGAGCGAAATATCCAATTTAAATCCTTTTAAATTTTAATAATGCTTTCTTCCAATGATGATGTTAGTATTTAAAATGTGGGTTTCATAAAAATTAGGTAACAATTGGGTAAATCATAAGGCAAACGTTGCTTGAAAATCAATTGAGAATCATTACACAGTGTCCATACTTTTTCACATTTAAGATAAACTGTGTAATGACCAGAAGTTATAGAAGGTCCATCATGAAAAATTATTGCAACAAAAGTTTTTCCAGATATTGATAATTGTTGTCCTGTAAACTTCTTTATTAAAGTGTCCAATTTTGAACCATCAGCTCTACAACGTTGCATCATTAAAATTACATACTGTCCATATTTCTTTAAAAATAACGTTGACAACATGTCTGATTTACATTGAGAACATTCCATGTTGTGATTAGCATCTTTAACTAATTTACTAAAAGTCACTGTTTTACTCTCTGGTAATGGTAAATATATGAACCTTTCAGAATCAACATTACTACTGCTTGTGTTCATACAGTTATCACAACAATGTTCCCATTTATAAGAGACACCAAATACATTTTCTACTTCTACCCCTTCATCTTCCAGTACCATCAGGATATACATCAAGAATTCCTGTGCATCTTGCTGGACATTTTGTGTAAACTGTGTACGTCCAGAACATACATCTAAAAGATTTCTAACATCAGAAGCACTTTCTATTTTAGTTTTATCATTACTCAGCTTCTCATAGAGGAGACTCAGCAAAGAACAGAATCATTTTTCATGATTTAGTGTTATCTGCTCTTGCAAAAATTCAAGATAAAATACAACATTCAGCACTACATTTGCGTAGCAGTTGACACCAGATCTATTTTCAAAATGACAACCAACAACCTCTTCCACACTGTCCTTTTTCTTTTTGCTTGCAGTCACATCACTATCTTTTTGTTTTCTCTTCTGTACATCCTCATTACAGATATCCTCAAATCTCCTTTTCCGACAAACAACATGTTTTTCAAACACAGGAAACTGACCTAAATGAGGAGCATAGCTTCTTCTTAATCTATTATACTCCTTTACACAGTTTGCATCAGTAGACTTTTGAGTCATCAAAGTCTATCATGAATAAACCAGATAATTTTTTCACGCGTGTCAAAGCAACATATGCCATACCTTCTTTAAAGACACTAGATCCAATGTTTACAAAAGCACTATCTACAGTTAATCCTTGAGACTTGTGAATAGTTACAGTATATGCTAGAGAAAATGGAAACTGCTTCCTACGCACATATAAGTCTTTCACAAGCAAGAAACGAACTGAACAATGACAGATGTCTTTAACCTCTTGTATCTGATCAAATTTTATTATTAAACATTCAATTCCAACTTTTTTCTGGTAATTAATAAAACCCACAACTCTTCCCATAGCTCCATTCACTAAACCTTTCTCTACATCCAAATTCCATCTTAAAATTACTCTACAGTTCATGCACACATAAAGATTCTTTTCCAAACCTGCTGTTTTTGAAATGTTTTTCTCCAGAGAATCCAATTTAGTACCCAATTTGCCTGTCAATATAACAGTTATTCGTTCATGTTCTATTTCATCCACAGCTTCCAGTTTTATAATCTCTTCATTTTCCAATTTCAAAAGTTCTTGATTGAATACAGAACATTCATGTAGTGTTGGCATTAAGCAGATTACAGTATTTTTTTCTGCAATTTCCTTGTATATTTTATATGGAACTATTTTTTCTGTTGGAAACAAATTACTCAGCAATCGACTCTGTAATGCTTTTCTGCCATGTTCTGTGAGTAGTCCAATTCTCATATCTTTCAGAATACTTGCATAGTCCTCATCATTGGCTTGCCTCATATTGGTAATGAGTTCCTTATACTCAAAATATGTCCAAATATTTACATTGCCTATACTTCCTAATGACTTTTTTGTGTCTTCATGTGTAAGTGTATGGAATACCGGTTGTCCTTTAACTGGAGTAAGTTGCAAAAGATCTCCAAAAACTATGACGTGTTTTCCTCCAAATAGGACGTCAAAGTCTGTCTTCAGAATTTGCTGCATTCTTAAATGCACAAAGGCAAGCATTAAGTTTGATACCATGCTTACCTCATCAATAATCAGTACTTTCATTTTCTTCAATACTCTTGAAACTTCCAAGCATGCTTCTCCTGCTAGTTTGTGGTACTGTATTTTGTTCTCATGCTCTACTGGTAACATTAGCAAACGATGTAAGGTAACTCCTTTGATGTTATACGCTGCTAACCCAGTTGGAGCAGTAACAACACAAGACAAAATGGAATCCATTTTCTTCTGTAGGTAGCTTCTAATTACATTAATTAAGAAACTTTTTCCAGTTCCTGCTTGTCCACTTACATACATTCTCATTGGTTCAAAAGATGTGCATGAGCACTCTTTATTTTCATGTAGTAATCCGTGATCAATTTTTTGTCTGACTTCTTCATAAATTTGTTTTTGTTCTTCATTCAGTTGCTCCTCCAAATATGTTAAGACTACTAAATCTTCCTGAGCTTGATTCATAGCTGTTTACACTTCGTTCATAGCTATTGCTGCTTCATTTTCGATGATCGGTTGTCCTAGAGGATCTTGACTGAATGTCCCAGAACTTTGACTGTCTTGAGAACTGTCTCTAGCTACTTCAGCTGCAATTGTTGCTTCTTGTTCAATTTCTTCAGTTAACATTTGAACATAAGTTGTGAAAGTACTGCATTCGACGCTGTCTTTGCTAGCATTGAAGGAATCTTCATAGCTCTGAAATTCTCCAAGTAGTTCGTCCTCTGAATGCCATGGTTTAAACAGCTGCAAAAGTGCCAAGTAGTAAAATTCCTTTTTATCAGGAGTGTCGCAACTCAGCTTCCGGTGATTTATCAAACTTCCTTTTGTTTGCTTCACCAAACATCCTTCCTCACCAATGACTTTATATTTTCCATTGTTGATATCTTCTGTGACATTCCGTTTAAAAATAAAGTTCTGCAGCACTTCATAGAGACACATGTTCTCAAGGTGATGACTTCTTTGTGGATAATATGTGTCCAACATGTTTGTTCTTAAAATGTCTGTACTTTCTGGTTCGAACTCTGCTAAATATTCAATTTCTCGAATAGATTTCAGTACCCGATTTCGCATTCCTGCAAGGCCTAAACTTGCCCAAATTATTCTTCTGTATTTTGAGTACAGACTTGCAGATGATAACCTATCTGAGCATTCGTAGGATCCAATTTCTCGATGCAATAACATCTTTAAACTGAAACTGTACAGCTTCTTACTGACAGTCTTCTCGTGAGAAATCTCTTCCCACATTTCCTTCAATTCCGTTTTCTCAGATTTAGTGATGTAAGATGTGACATAGCGAGCAACAGCAATAGAATTGTCAGCCACATACTGTATATCCATGTTAGCATTCCACATGGATAAAATGACTGGGTTGTAGTCATTTATATATTTTGACTCTTCTTTTCTTCTTAGGTTGTAGGTATTCTTAGGCGATTTTCTTGTAATAGTATGTCGCACAGCTGACATAAAACTGTTTACTCTTCCTTTTGAAAGAACAGGTCGTGGAAATCCAAATCGACATTTTGTGTAGAATTTATCTTTACTCTTGTACTTTCGTCGACAGTATTTTCCACACCATGACTTTGGAGCATCCTTGATCCACAACAGCATATGAATATGAGGAGCACCTCTGGCTTGGTACTCTTTTCTCCAAAAGAAATCCACAACTTCTCCAAGAGGTGGATTTTTTTTATTGCAGATGAAGGACATCATAGCCTCAAATCTATGATTGAAACATTAACCGGATCCAATGAGCACAATTCTCCTACTGTCTTGTATTGGATATTTTCAATATTTGAATTTGCCTCTCGAAGAAAATCCAGAAGATCATCCCAAGCGTACTCAGCACAGCTTAGGGTAAGGAACCATGTAGGAGTTCCTAAATTCCGTAACATACATTTCAATTCTCCATGGCGTCGGTACCAATATTCATTCGTCCCACGCTGACAAGCCATCAAATTGATCAATTGAGATTCCAAATGATCATCTCGCTGTTGCACTTTGTTCATAAAATCAATAGCATTTCCCAAAACTTCTTTAGAATGTAGAGGATGTATGCTGAAATGTTCATAAATTTCTTCTTCTTTTGACTTATCCACTTTTTCAAGTTGCCCAGTTGGTATTCCTGTGTCTTCTAGTATTTCTTCTTCATCTTCATCCATATAAATGGCTTCATACCATTTATTATTTTTTTTCAAATACAAATTTGCTCTTTGTACTTTTCGTACATCCACCAGCTCCTGCCAAATTTTCTTATTCTTTGGAGGTACACCATTAACCAGAATAACTAATGGTTCAGTTTCCAAAGTATCTTCATTAATTGTTTCCATATTTTTTTTCAAATCAAATGGCAAATAGACAACTCTTCCTTTTAAACCTCTTTGTAAATCCGAAGGAGGTAATTTACCAGTTTTTGGCTCCATACGCACTATGGTCTGAAACGGATGGACACATTGAATGAGTATAGACTCATACGTATTTAAATCAGAAAGTTCTGGAGGAATATCAACCAATTCTAAATTATTATGTACAGCTCTAGCTGGCATTCTATTTTCTTCTAACTTGTTATAACAGTATTTACAAATACGCTGATCTTCACCCAAATCAAAACAATTTTCCAGAAATATATATGTTGCAAAATCTTTCCACTTATAATTATCTTCATTTTCACTTTTTTTATACAGATCAACATTCCTTGTTTGATTTTTGTAATGGCTTCTCCGGCAACATATACAAGTAATATTTGGTCTTTCATTAGAGATGATAGCAAATTTTGTCATTTCATCATCAAAATTTTTACTAACAGTGAGTTCTACATTCTCTTCCACATTTTCATCAATAACTGTGTCATTTTCTGCACTTTCTTGTTCTGGACCAAAGTAACAAAACTGAATTTCATCAGTAACCTTCACTACATCTGATACAGATCCACGGAACAGAGCATTATTCAACTCATTTAACTTTAGTGCTGGACTTTTAGCAAAATACAATGTTCTCACAAACTTTCTCATTTCAGTATGATGAACAGCCAGCATCCTAAAATGGTGAAAAACACTTAGACACACTTTCCTAGATAGACAAGCCAGAGAATGTCCTTGCAAACCAGTATTCTCTCTCACTCTGCATGGATCTAGTCTTTGAAGCACCTTAATTTTCTGTTTAACACTCTTTTTAGTATATTCTCTTAGAAAGTCACGTAATTTATCAATAGATTCCTGATGCACAGTACAAATACTACTACAATTCCAAGTGTACACTGGGGCTTTAGGACTTCTTCCCATAACCTCATCAACCATCACTTGTTCCTCATTTCTTGGAACCATTTTCTCCTTTTCCATTACACAACCATCCTTAACTTCATAAGCTCTACCATTGGTGTCAACTGCATGCAACAAACTATTACTTTGAAGATAACTCTCTTCATTAAAAAATGGTTCAGTACTTGAACTATGTTTCCATTCTCCTAAGAACACTTTACAAAAGTTTTTTTTTTTTACTTCTCTTTTCCTTTTGCTTTGTGACTTCATTGCATTCACTAATTTATCTAATCTACGCATCCTGTTCAAAATTAAAATGAATAGTTTTTTTTTATTTCTAATGCCTTGATAGCAATACTTTCAATAAATTTCTTTTTGTTATAAAATTTTGTTTTTTTCTTATATTTTTTCACATCCTTCAGCAAATTTAACATCACTCTTCTCTGAAACATTTTTCGACAAATGTTTTTAAAATCTATTTTCCGTGTTAAGTCACTCTTCCTAACTTCTGAGTCTATATTAGCATTTTCTTTTTGCTGTCGACTCTGTTGTTGTTTTGTACTTGAAACACTGTTTGAATGTATCTTTCGATATTTTTTTTTTTTTAAGATATTTTTTAAAAATTCTTTAGTTTGCTTACCAGAAGACTTTTTCTGTTTTCCAACACGTGCTTCGCCTCCTATTTTTTTTTTATCACTCGTCTTCAAATATAGTTGTTGTTTCTTTTCTTTTCTTTTTCTTGTCTTTATAGGCATCTTTATATTTGTTCACTGTTGCTCACCAATACCTGCAAAAAACTAAAAAAAAATACATTTATGTAATTTAAATTCATTACATTTTTTAAAAAAAACTTTTCAAATCCTATCACATGAGCTGATCCTTTCCTACGAGTCAAACTCTTACAAAATAGAAGAAACATGAATTAAATCTCTGACAACAATTCCTGTGTGCACACAGACTCATGATCTGATTCTAGGCAGAAAGCGATATTTCCTTTGGCAATTTGAAAGCACATTTACTACTGGGGTAGAGCAAGTGATCATTACTGTAACAGCCTGACACATGTTCCTTCTAGTTTAGACAGGCAGAAAAGAGCACATGTCCTGACAGCTCCTTGAGACCATGACCATGTGTTAGAGGGTGACTGATTAGACTAGAGCAAAGGAAATGAGCCTTGGTGATTTTGAATCTGTTTGCGTTACACACTGCTATCTGAAACACCACACTGAGCTGACTATTACACATGGGAGTGTAGCAGAAGCTGCTGTGTGTGTGTAAAGAGTGTGTTTCTGGAGACTGTGTATTGTCAGCTGCAAGAGAGATCTGCATGGAGACTCCCACAACTGCATGAAGAGTACAGACATGTGTGTAAGAGTACATGTGTAGTAAGGGTTAATTGGAGTTTTCAACATGTAGGAACCACCTCAGCCATTGCAAGAATTGATGAAAAATCTACCATGCTATTTTCAAATGTGTTTGCATTTGCCTCACATTTTTGAGATACTGATTTCTGATGAGTGCTAACCAACACATTGGAAGAAAACAAGCTCGGCCTTTCCTGAATGTGCAAGTTTTACAGAACAACAGCAACACAAATTAAAACGCTGACAACAATTCCTGTGTGCACACAGGCTCATGGTCTGATTCTAGGCAGAAAGCGATATTTCCTTTGGCAATTTGAAAGCACATTTACTACTGGGGTAGAGCAAGTGCTAATTACTGTAACAGCCTGACACATGTTCATTCTAGTTTAGACAAGCAGAAAGGAGCACATATCCTAACAGCTCCTTGAGACCATGACCATGTGTTAGAGGGTGACTGATTAGACTAGAGCAAAGGAAATGAGCCTTGGTGATTTTGAATCTGTTTGAGTTACACACTGCTATCTGAAACACCACACTGAGCTGACTATTACACATGGGAGTGTAGCAGAAGCTGCTGTGTGTGTGCAAAGAGTGTGTTTCTGGAGACTGTGTATTGTCAGCTGCAAGAGAGATCTGCATGGAGACTCCCACAACTGCATGAAGAGTACAGACATGTGTGTAAGAGTACATGTGTGGTAAGGGTTAATTGGAGTTTTCAACATGTAGGAACCACCTCAGCCATTGCAAGAATTGATGAAAAATCCACCATGCTATTTTCAAATGTGTTTACATTTGCCTCACATTTTTGAGATACTGATTTCTGCTGAGTGCTAACCAACACATTGGAAGAAAACAAGCTCGGCCTTTCCTGAATGTGCAAGTTTTACAGAACAACAGCAACACAAATTAAAACGCTGACAACAATTCCTGTGTGCACACAGGCTCATGGTCTGATTCTAGGCAGAAAGCGATATTTCCTTTGGCAATTTGAAAGCACATTTACTACTGGGGTAGAGCAAGTGCTAATTACTTTAACAGCCTGACACATGTTCATTCTAGTTTAGACAAGCAGAAAGGAGCACATATCCTAACAGCTCCTTGAGACCATGACCATGTGTAAGAGGGTGATGATTAGACTAGAGCAAAGGAAATAATCCTTGGAGACGTTGAATCTGTTTGCATTACACACTGCTATCCGAAACACCACACAGAGCTGACTATTGCGCATGGGAGTGTAGCAGAAGCTGCTGCGTGTGTGCAAAGAGTGTGTTTCTGGAGACTGTGTATTGTCAGCTGCAAGAGAGATCTGCATGGAGACTCCCACAACTGCATGAAGAGTACAGACATGTGTGTAAGAGTACATGTGTGGTAAGGGTTAATTGGAGTTTTCAATATGTAGGAACCACCTCAGCCATTGCAAGAATTGATGAAAAATCTACCATGCTATTTTCAAATGTGTTTGCATTTGCCTCACATTTTTGAGATACTGATTTCTGCTGAGTGCTAACCAACACATTGGAAGAAAACAAGCTGGGCCTTTCCTGAATGTGCAAGTTTTACAGAAAAACAGCAACACAAATTAAAACGCTGACAACAATTCCTGTGTGCACACAGACTCATGGTCTGATTCTAGACAGAAAGCGATATTTCCTTTGGCAATTTGAAAGCACATTTACTACTGGGGTAGAGCAAGTGATAATTACTGTAACAGCCTGACACATGTTCCTTCTAGTTTAGACAGGCAGAAAGGAGCACATGTCCTAACAGCTCCTTGAGACCATGACCATGTGTTAGAGGGTGACTGATTAGACTAGAGCAAAGGAAATGAGCCTTGGTGACGTTGAATCTGTTTGCGTTACACACTGCTATCTGAAACAGCACACAGAGCTGACTATTACGCATGGGAGTGTAGCAGAAGCTGCTGCGTGTGTGCAAAGAGTGTGTTTCTGGAGACTGTGTATTGTCAGCTGCAAGAGAGATCTGCATGGAGACTCCCACAACTGCATGAAGAGTACAGACATGTGTGTAAAAGTACATGTGTGGTAAGGGTTAATTGGAGTTTTCAATATGTAGGAACCACCTCAGCCATTGCAAGAATTGATGAAAAATCTACCATGCTATTTTCAAATGTGTTTGCATTTGCCTCACATTTTTGAGATACTGTTTTCTGCTGAGTGCTAACCAACACATTGGAAGAAAACAAGCTTGGCCTTTCCTGAATGTGCAAGTTTTACAGAACAACAGAAACACAAATTAAAACGCTGACAACAATTCCTGTGTGCACACAGGCTCATGGTCTGATTCTAGGCAGAAAGCGATATTTCCTTTGGCAATTTGAAAGCACATTTACTACTGGGGTAGAGCAAGTGCTAATTACTGTAACAGCCTGACACATGTTCATTCTAGTTTAGACAAGCAGAAAGGAGCACATATCCTAACAGCTCCTTGAGACCATGACCATGTGTTAGAGGGTGACTGATTAGACTAGAGCAAAGGAAATGAGCCTTGGTGATTTTGAATCTGTTTGAGTTACACACTGCTATCTGAAACACCACACTGAGCTGACTATTACACATGGGAGTGTAGCAGAAGCTGCTGTGTGTGTGCAAAGAGTGTGTTTCTGGAGACTGTGTATTGTCAGCTGCAAGAGAGATCTGCATGGAGACTCCCACAACTGCATGAAGAGTACAGACATGTGTGTAAGAGTACATGTGTGGTAAGGGTTAATTGGAGTTTTCAACATGTAGGAACCACCTCAGCCATTGCAAGAATTGATGAAAAATCTACCATGCTATTTTCAAATGTGTTTGCATTTGCCTCACATTTTTGAGATACTGATTTCTGCTGAGTGCTAACCAACACATTGGAAGAAAACAAGCTGGGCCTTTCCTGAATGTGCAAGTTTTACAGAACAACAGCAACACAAATTAAAACGCTGACAACAATTCCTGTGTGCACACAGACTCATGGTCTGATTCGAGGCAGAAAGCGATATTTCCTTTGGCAATTTGAAAGCACATTTACTACTGGGGTAGAGCAAGTGATAATTACTGTAACAGCCTGACACATGTTCCTTCTAGTTTAGACAGGCAGAAAGGAGCACATGTCCTAACAGCTCCTTGAGACCATGACCATGTGTTAGAGGGTGACTGATTAGACTAGAGCAAAGGAAATGAGCCTTGGTGACGTTGAATCTGTTTGCGTTACACACTGCTATCTGAAACAGCACACAGAGCTGACTATTACGCATGGGAGTGTAGCAGAAGCTGCTGCGTGTGTGCAAAGAGTGTGTTTCTGGAGACTGTGTATTGTCAGCTGCAAGAGAGATCTGCATGGAGACTCCCACAACTGCATGAAGAGTACAGACATGTGTGTAAAAGTACATGTGTGGTAAGGGTTAATTGGAGTTTTCAACATGTAGGAACCACCTCAGCCATTGCAAGAATTGATGAAAAATCCACCATGCTATTTTCAAATGTGTTTACATTTGCCTCACATTTTTGAGATACTGATTTCTGCTGAGTGCTAACCAACACATTGGAAGAAAACAAGCTCGGCCTTTCCTGAATGTGCAAGTTTTACAGAACAACAGCAACACAAATTAAAACGCTGACAACAATTCCTGTGTGCACACAGGCTCATGGTCTGATTCTAGGCAGAAAGCGATATTTCCTTTGGCAATTTGAAAGCACATTTACTACTGGGGTAGAGCAAGTGCTAATTACTTTAACAGCCTGACACATGTTCATTCTAGTTTAGACAAGCAGAAAGGAGCACATATCCTAACAGCTCCTTGAGACCATGACCATGTGTAAGAGGGTGATGATTAGACTAGAGCAAAGGAAATAATCCTTGGAGACGTTGAATCTGTTTGCATTACACACTGCTATCCGAAACACCACACAGAGCTGACTATTGCGCATGGGAGTGTAGCAGAAGCTGCTGCGTGTGTGCAAAGAGTGTGTTTCTGGAGACTGTGTATTGTCAGCTGCAAGAGAGATCTGCATGGAGACTCCCACAACTGCATGAAGAGTACAGACATGTGTGTAAGAGTACATGTGTGGTAAGGGTTAATTGGAGTTTTCAATATGTAGGAACCACCTCAGCCATTGCAAGAATTGATGAAAAATCTACCATGCTATTTTCAAATGTGTTTGCATTTGCCTCACATTTTTGAGATACTGATTTCTGCTGAGTGCTAACCAACACATTGGAAGAAAACAAGCTGGGCCTTTCCTGAATGTGCAAGTTTTACAGAAAAACAGCAACACAAATTAAAACGCTGACAACAATTCCTGTGTGCACACAGACTCATGGTCTGATTCTAGACAGAAAGCGATATTTCCTTTGGCAATTTGAAAGCACATTTACTACTGGGGTAGAGCAAGTGATAATTACTGTAACAGCCTGACACATGTTCCTTCTAGTTTAGACAGGCAGAAAGGAGCACATGTCCTAACAGCTCCTTGAGACCATGACCATGTGTTAGAGGGTGACTGATTAGACTAGAGCAAAGGAAATGAGCCTTGGTGACGTTGAATCTGTTTGCGTTACACACTGCTATCTGAAACAGCACACAGAGCTGACTATTACGCATGGGAGTGTAGCAGAAGCTGCTGCGTGTGTGCAAAGAGTGTGTTTCTGGAGACTGTGTATTGTCAGCTGCAAGAGAGATCTGCATGGAGACTCCCACAACTGCATGAAGAGTACAGACATGTGTGTAAAAGTACATGTGTGGTAAGGGTTAATTGGAGTTTTCAATATGTAGGAACCACCTCAGCCATTGCAAGAATTGATGAAAAATCTACCATGCTATTTTCAAATGTGTTTGCATTTGCCTCACATTTTTGAGATACTGTTTTCTGCTGAGTGCTAACCAACACATTGGAAGAAAACAAGCTTGGCCTTTCCTGAATGTGCAAGTTTTACAGAACAACAGAAACACAAATTAAAACGCTGACAACAATTCCTGTGTGCACACAGGCTCATGGTCTGATTCTAGGCAGAAAGCGATATTTCCTTTGGCAATTTGAAAGCACATTTACTACTGGGGTAGAGCAAGTGCTAATTACTGTAACAGCCTGACACATGTTCATTCTAGTTTAGACAAGCAGAAAGGAGCACATATCCTAACAGCTCCTTGAGACCATGACCATGTGTTAGAGGGTGACTGATTAGACTAGAGCAAAGGAAATGAGCCTTGGTGATTTTGAATCTGTTTGAGTTACACACTGCTATCTGAAACACCACACTGAGCTGACTATTACACATGGGAGTGTAGCAGAAGCTGCTGTGTGTGTGCAAAGAGTGTGTTTCTGGAGACTGTGTATTGTCAGCTGCAAGAGAGATCTGCATGGAGACTCCCACAACTGCATGAAGAGTACAGACATGTGTGTAAGAGTACATGTGTGGTAAGGGTTAATTGGAGTTTTCAACATGTAGGAACCACCTCAGCCATTGCAAGAATTGATGAAAAATCTACCATGCTATTTTCAAATGTGTTTGCATTTGCCTCACATTTTTGAGATACTGATTTCTGCTGAGTGCTAACCAACACATTGGAAGAAAACAAGCTGGGCCTTTCCTGAATGTGCAAGTTTTACAGAACAACAGCAACACAAATTAAAACGCTGACAACAATTCCTGTGTGCACACAGACTCATGGTCTGATTCGAGGCAGAAAGCGATATTTCCTTTGGCAATTTGAAAGCACATTTACTACTGGGGTAGAGCAAGTGATAATTACTGTAACAGCCTGACACATGTTCCTTCTAGTTTAGACAGGCAGAAAGGAGCACATGTCCTAACAGCTCCTTGAGACCATGACCATGTGTTAGAGGGTGACTGATTAGACTAGAGCAAAGGAAATGAGCCTTGGTGAAGTTGAATCTGTTTGCGTTACACACTGCTATCTGAAACAGCACACAGAGCTGACTATTACGCATGGGAGTGTAGCAGAAGCTGCTGCGTGTGTGCAAAGAGTGTGTTTCTGGAGACTGTGTATTGTCAGCTGCAAGAGAGATCTGCATGGAGACTCCCACAACTGCATGAAGAGTACAGACATGTGTGTAAGAGTACATGTGTGGTAAGGGTTAATTGGAGTTTTCAATATGTAGGAACCACCTCAGCCATTGCAAGAATTGATGAAAAATCTACCATGCTATTTTCAAATGTGTTTGCATTTGCCTCACATTTTTGAGATACTGATTTCTGCTGAGTGCGAACCAACACATTGGAAGAAAACAAGCTCGGCCTTTCCTGAATGTGCAAGTTTTACAGAACAACAGCAACACAAATTAAAACGCTGACAACAATTCCTGTGTGCACACAGGCTCATGGTCTGATTCTAGGCAGAAAGCGATATTTCCTTTGGCAATTTGAAAGCACATTTACTACTGGGGTAGAGCAAGTGCTAATTACTGTAACAGCCTGACACATGTTCATTCTAGTTTAGACAAGCAGAAAGGAGCACATATCCTAACAGCTCCTTGAGACCATGACCATGTGTTAGAGGGTGACTGATTAGACTAGAGCAAAGGAAATGAGCCTTGGTGACGTTGAATCTGTTTGCGTTACACACTGCTATCTGAAACAGCACACAGAGCTGACTATTAGGCATGGGAGTGTAGCAGAAGCTGCTGCGTGTGTGCAAAGAGTGTGTTTCTGGAGACTGTGTATTGTCAGCTGCAAGAGAGATCTGCATGGAGACTCCCACAACTGCATGAAGAGTACAGACATGTGTGTAAGAGTACATGTGTGGTAAGGGTTAATTGGAGTTTTCAATATGTAGGAACCACCTCAGCCATTGCAAGAATTGATGAAAAATCTACCATGCTATTTTCAAATGTGTTTGCATTTGCCTCACATTTTTGAGATACTGATTTCTGCTGAGTGCGAACCAACACATTGGAAGAAAACAAGCTCGGCCTTTCCTGAATGTGCAAGTTTTACAGAACAACAGCAACACAAATTAAAACGCTGACAACAATTCCTGTGTGCACACAGGCTCATGGTCTGATTCTAGGCAGAAAGCGATATTTCCTTTGGCAA
The DNA here is from genome assembly GCF_964204655.1 of Triturus cristatus. Lineage (NCBI taxonomy): Eukaryota > Metazoa > Chordata > Amphibia > Caudata > Salamandridae > Triturus > Triturus cristatus. Next base: position 642,349,710 of record NC_140581.1, on the reverse strand, counting down.
TTTGAAAGCACATTTACTACTGGGGTAGAGCAAGTGCTAATTACTGTAACAGCCTGACACATGTTCATTCTAGTTTAGACAAGCAGAAAGGAGCACATATCCTAACAGCTCCTTGAGACCATGACCATGTGTTAGAGGGTGACTGATTAGACTAGAGCAAAGGAAATGAGCCTTGGTGATTTTGAATCTGTTTGAGTTACACACTGCTATCTGAAACACCACACTGAGCTGACTATTACACATGGGAGTGTAGCAGAAGCTGCTGTGTGTGTGCAAAGAGTGTGTTTCTGGAGACTGTGTATTGTCAGCTGCAAGAGAGATCTGCATGGAGACTCCCACAACTGCATGAAGAGTACAGACATGTGTGTAAGAGTACATGTGTGGTAAGGGTTAATTGGAGTTTTCAACATGTAGGAACCACCTCAGCCATTGCAAGAATTGATGAAAAATCTACCATGCTATTTTCAAATGTGTTTGCATTTGCCTCACATTTTTGAGATACTGATTTCTGCTGAGTGCTAACCAACACATTGGAAGAAAACAAGCTGGGCCTTTCCTGAATGTGCAAGTTTTACAGAACAACAGCAACACAAATTAAAACGCTGACAACAATTCCTGTGTGCACACAGACTCATGGTCTGATTCGAGGCAGAAAGCGATATTTCCTTTGGCAATTTGAAAGCACATTTACTACTGGGGTAGAGCAAGTGATAATTACTGTAACAGCCTGACACATGTTCCTTCTAGTTTAGACAGGCAGAAAGGAGCACCTGTCCTAACAGCTCCTTGAGACCATGACCATGTGTTAGAGGGTGACTGATTAGACTAGAGCAAAGGAAATGAGCCTTGGTGACGTTGAATCTGTTTGCGTTACACACTGCTGTCTGAAACAGCACACAGAGCTGACTGTTACACATGGGAGTGTAGCAGAAGCTGCTGCGTGTGTGCAAAGAGTGTGTTTCTGGAGACTGTGTATTGTCAGCTGCAAGAGAGATCTGCATGGAGACTCCCACAACTGCATGAAGAGTACAGACATGTGTGTAAGAGTACATGTGTGGTAAGGGTTAATTGGAGTTTTCAACATGTAGGAACCACCTCAGCCATTGCAAGAATTGATGAAATATCTACCATGCTATTTTCAAATGTGTTTGCATTTGCCTCACATTTTTGAGATACTGATTTCTGCTGAGTGCTAACCAACACATTGGAAGAAACAAGCTGGGCCTTTCCTGAATGTGCAAGTTTTACAGAACAACAGCAACACAAATTAAAACGCTGACAATAATTCCTGTATGCACACAGACTCATGGTCCCATTCTAGGCAGAAAGCGATATTTCCTTTGGCAATTTGAAAGCACATTTACTACTGGGGTAGAGCAAGTGATAATTACTGTAACAGCCTGACACATGTTCCTTCTAGTTTAGACAGGCAGAAAGGAGCACATGTCCTAACAGCTCCTTGAGACCATGACCATGTGTTAGAGGGTGAGTGATTAGACTAGAGCAAAGGAAATGAGCCTTGGTGACGTTGAATCTGTTTGCGTTACACACTGCTATCTGAAACACCACACAGAGCTGACTATTACGCATGGGAGTGTAGCAGAAGCTGCTGCGTGTGTGCAAAGAGTGTGTTTCTGGAGACTGTGTATTGTCAGCTGCAAGAGAGATCTGCATGGAGACTCCCACAACTGCATGAAGAGTACAGACATGTGTGTAAGAGTACATATGTGGTAAGGGTTAATTGGAGTTTTCAACATGTAGGAACCACCTCAGCCATTGCAAGAATTGATGAAAAATCTACCATGCTATTTTCAAATGTGTTTGCATTTGCCTCACATTTTTGAGATACTGATTTCTGCTGAGTGCTAACCAACACATTGGAAGAAAACAAGCTGGGCCTTTCCTGAATGTGCAAGTTTTACAGAACAACAGCAACACAAATTAAAACGCTGACAACAATTCCTGTATGCACACAGACTCATGGTCTCATTCTAGGCAGAAAGCGATATTTCCTTTGGCAATTTGAAAGCACATTTACTACTGGGGTAGAGCAAGTGATAATTACTGTAACAGCCTGACACATGTTCCTTCTAGTTTAGACAGGCAGAAAGGAGCACATGTCCTAACAGCTCCTTGAGTCCATGACCATGTGTTAGAGGGTGACTGATTAGACTAGAGTGTTACAAAAAACAAGCTGCCCCTTTCCTGCGAGTGCAAGGGTAATAGAGCAAGACCAACCGGAATGAAATCTCTGTTTACATTTCCTGTGTGCTCACTGTCTCATGGTATGATTCTAGGTAGAAAACAGTATTCCTGGGTGATACCAGTACACATTAACTTATAATGAAGACATACTCCATAATATATAACATGTTCAAGCCACTTAAATATCTTCCTTAACATAAAATGTAAAACACAACTTTTAAAGTGGTAGGAAAATGTACCATACTATTTTCAAATGTGTTTGCATTTGCCTCTCATTGGTCAGTAAATGATTTCTGCTGAATGCTAACCATCACACTTTAAGATAACAAACTACCCCTTTTCTGCGAGTGCAAGGCTAACAGAACAAAAGCAACATGAATTAAATCTCTGTCAACAAATCCTGTGTGCAGACAGACTCATGATGTAATTCTAGTCACAAAACAATATTCCTTACTAATACCACTACACCTTAACTTACAGTGAAGACATACTCCATAATATCTTACAAGTTCAAGATAGTTAAATATCTTCTAAACCACAAAATGTAAAACACAACTTTAAAACAAGAATGACAATTCTATTATTTATATCAAAATACACCACATACTTCCCCTCTCAAACTCATAACTCACCTTTAAAATTAATTAGTTGAGAAAGAAATGTGGCACTCAAACAGCAGATTATCAGATCCAGAATCTCAGAGCTGTACACCTCTCTCCTCTCTCCACAACCAGTAAATGGCAATTTTTCCCTCTCTTTTTTCCCACATATACATGTTAATGTAAAATCACAGTCCTTCCCACATTTTTTTCAAATGGAATCACACATTTCTATTGGTTGCAACTTTCAACCCCTTTGCAAATCATCCCTTCCCCCAACATGACTCCTGCCTGCTACCATAGCAACAGCTCATGGAACACAGGTGTGAGCAGAGAGGTCAGAAGTTCAGCAGACAATGTTTCAAATCCAAAGAGCAAGACTTCTTGACTTTTCAAACCTAACAGCAAATCCAAAGTAATGTTCAGTGGGAACACATTTTTCTGAACCAATCCAAAAGATGTTTTTAAAAATGTAAACATACAGCCTAGTTTTTAGTGTAGAATGGTTTGAAACAGCCAATGAGTTCTTTTTATTAAAAAAAAGTATGTATGCCTCCATTTTTCAACTGTCTTTCTTTTCATATTGCCATTCTACTGAAAGACACCTCCTGAGTGCATCCTGTTCTCCTTGAAAGATGTTCACAGTGTGGATTGTAGGTCACAGCTATGTCTTCTGGAGTGAAACATTTGCAGAAAAAAGAGGTATGGTGAGAGACCTTGCTTTGCCAAATGTAGACATTAAATGGATTGGTCAGAGAGGGTTAACCTCTTGATTGTCCATGACGAGATGGTCTCGTCATGGGCCGCGGTTGTGCTGTGCCCATGACGAGACTATCTCGTCATGAGCCCCGCCCGCTAATGAAACGCCTGGCACAGGGCGTAGAAAGGGCGGGGCACTCAAGGGGTTAAAGTGGCACCAATTAATGCCTTTGGTGAAAACCTTTCTACATCTCCCACAGCCTAACCTTATTATTGTGCACTGTGGTGGAAATGACCTAGGCACTTTAACTGGGGTACGTCTGGAAATGCTTATTAACCCCTTCGACGCTTGTGATGGAACGGTTCCGTCATGCACGTCGGTTGGGCTGTGCTTATGACGGAACCGTTCCGTCATGGCCCCGCCCGTGCTCAGATCCTTCAGCACTGCGCGGGAATCCGCGCAGCGCTGAAGGGGTTAAGGACACCTTTGTGCAATTGATGTCACTTTTTCCACAAACTGCCTTTGTATATTCTAATATATGCCAAAGGCAAAAGTGGAACTGGTCCAACCAATTTTGTCCGCAGAATGACAAAGCAAGAAAGCACGTCAATAAGTCTGTTTCTGCTTTCCTCAGAGACTATGGTATGGGTTCTATATACCACAACAACTTGCGTTACAACATGCAAGACATTTATAGAGGAGACGGTGTACATTTCAATGATGAAGGGAACAGAGTCTTCCTCTTGAACTTTAGACTCTGCATCGGTACTTACTTGCAGGTACCAAAAAACACTCAATGAACACAAGGGCTCTTTTTAGAGCCACCTAATATCTAAACACTTAAAAGTGATTTTTTTTTCTTTTTTTTTTTTGGGTGCGCGCACCTCGTAATGTTTTAAGGTTTTTTCGGGTACGCGTAGAGTGCGCGCACCTCGTGATGTTTTTTAAAAAATGTAAATCTTTTTTTTGCCCTTCGTGGTCCTACTGTGCCCCCCTGACAATGACTAGGGGGTCTAGATCTCCCTACCCTGCCCCCTGTTCACGGTCTCCACCTTTCCTTTTTAGTGCGACAGACAAAATGGCGGCCGACACTTCCTGATTTTGACCGATTCGAATGTTTACTGACATCTAACAACCAATCAGAATTACGCTCGCGCACGGCAAGGTGCGCGCACAGGGCTTGCTCAGTGCGCGCACGGTACGCGCGTATAGATATTGATATGCTTTTAAATGCTATTTTCTCAGGAAATACTGAACAGATTTACACCAGACCTGCAAAAGGCACTTCCTTGACCTTATGGCTACCTCTCTGCCAAATTTCAAGTAATTCTGTTCAGCCGTTCGGGCTGTAGCTCTGTCTAAAGGTCCTATGGAAAAATGCATGGGGAAAACGCGTTTTGGGACCCCCCTTTTTTCTCAGCCCCTGCTTGACGAATCACCCCGAGACTTTCAGGGTAGGAGCTGAACGGAGCGCCCCATTAGTTTTGAAAATTTCACGAGGATTCGTCAACCGGCACCAAAGTTATTCAAAATAGAATTTTGAGATTTCCTATGGAAACACGGTCCTAACTATAACTATCTACTGGCGACCGCCAGTAGATAATATATATATATATATATATATATATATATATATATATATATATATATATATATATATATATATATATATATATATATATATATATATATATATATATATATATATATATATATATATATATATATATATATATATATATACATCCAAGTAGGATACTGGTAATCTCCTAGTGGATATGGAGAATTTCCTGATTTGATGTGAATACATTTTATGCCTTGGACAATATAACCTGGCCTTGAGAATTCTTGAGAATATTAACATATTTGGGCATGGCAGTGTTGGGGGCGGAGAAGGATGATGGGAAGTGGTGTGGTTGGGAGCGAGTGTCACGTTGTGCGCGCACTATTACTCTGCGGTACATTAAATGCAAAATCAAGTTCAACACATTGTGTTATGAGGGAGATTGATGAAGTCAAAATTCACACATCCGCCATGTCCAAGTCAGTGATTCGGTGGCTGCCCCAGGATTGCTGATGCGTAAACCAGTGCTTCCAAAAATAAGGGAGCTGGGTTTAATAGGTTCCTAATGTTTGCAAACAGCTAATGCGCAGAAAATGATGCAAATCGCCGAAAATGGAAGAGAAAAGCATGTCCTTAAAGCTTTTAGAAATATATAGCATATACGGAAGGTTCGTATGGATTTTCGTATTTGTAAATTAGCTCTTAGGTTCAATTTGACTTTTTTATATAACAGTGGAATGCATTCCGAAATGATTAATCTGGTGTTGCATAATTTTCATTCATTTAATGCTTAAATGTCATAATTAGGCAAACATTTTTGAAGGAGGTAGAAATCTCCTAGCCATCTCCACTCCCCTGTGCCTACCTACCTTGTGTGCAATAGCACCCATGATTTGGTTTGCGATGGATTTGGGGTGCCCACTCACATTAAAGTTAATGCAGCCGACTTCAGAGGGATGTCATGACGTTGGTGCAGATATCAGTCCATGAACTGATTAGAAACATACCAATGGTAGCCCAGCCATGATGCCACTGCAGACGTCTGCTTATTTCCAGAACTGGGGGTTCCAAATGAGGGGTGAACCCCCAAAGATTCTGTACCAGATGTTGTGCATTCCTAGTTCTAGCTGGCTAATCAGGCGGTAGCCAGCTTGTGTCATATCATACTATCTACCCTTGGATCACCCGTATGTTAACCATTTGACTTCTCAAATAAATCTGCAACATAACTTTCTCCAAACAAAACTGGTGTGCCCCCCAATCATTTTGCTTGAGGATAGTTGCTTTGCATGTATTTATTTAATGCATCCTGACGATGGGATATCTGCACTATGGATAGAAACATACCAAAGGCAAAAATGCTACTGCTGTAGACATCTGCTTATTAAATAATTCGCTTTAAGCTCCAGCCAGGCTGCCTTTTTCAGTTGCGGACCTGTGCTGTTTTACAGCAGTTATCAAATACTTACCTGCCAGTCCCCAAAGTAAATATTCCGCTTCGTAAATAAAATTCATCTTCCTACTTTTTTATTTCATTATGTTTTAGTTCAATTCAATAGTATAACATGTTTGCAAATAGACTACCTAAAACCTCCATCTGCTGCTAATTGGTTTCTGATATTGGCTTAGAAATAACTGTTAACAACATGTGCATCTTTGAAAAGCACAAACTAAATTGAAGTGTAGCTATCCTAAAATGTATGGAAAGTAACCCATGCTCATTCCTACTGTGCACTACTATTTGGAAGTTTTTCCTTTTAAACACCTTTACAGTAATTTTTAATCACTTTTCAATAAGGAATGATATTGTTAAAGTCTACAATACGCTAATTAGAAACCAGATAAACCCTTATATGCGGTCGATATCCTATCATTTGTTCGAGAGCCAATAATGCGGGAAGTGTTACGGTTTTGAATTTTTTTCGGGCTGGTCATCATTGGAACAAATCTGAAATATTCCCCCTAACAGACGCTCCCACACCATTTACATTGGATTTCCCACTGCATTGGTGTGATGACCCTCCCAGATATCTCAGGGTAACTACACACTGCACAGCCTTGGAAGTTGTCCGGCTTAATTATGGACCGTCCATTAACCGTCTCTCTGGGCAGATAGACCGCTGGATTGCACTACCATTGTCCATGGCAGGATGTATTGCGATTATTAAGATGGTTGAGCTACCCAGGCTTTTATATTTGTTTCTAAATATCCTGATCCCACTTACAGTTTCCTTTTTATTCACACTCAGGGGTATGCTGACGCGGCTGATCTGGGCAGGGGGATAAGCGTGGGTGGGTTGGCAGACACTAATTCAGCCCTTCGAAAGAGAAGGGTTCGGAGTACCCGACATTTATTTGTACTATCTGGTGGCACAGTTGCAGTATGCTTATTATTGGTACCACCCTGATGCACGCTTACAATTCCTGAAACCTGAGCACACTCAGGCCTGTCCCTTCCCTCTCTCTACTATCCTCTTGCTCTGGCTTACGAGAACACCGGCTGAGATCCACACTCTACAAACCACAAGTTGTGCTTGGAGGTGTTTGCGCAGGTACCTAGGTCAGACCACCTGTACTCCCTGCATTTGCCGTTTCTGAATAATCCCTGGATACCCCCCATGACTGAAGCATTGATGCAGCATGCACCCATTTGTTAGATACAAAACATGGGAGGTATGTTCAGAGACGGTCAATTGGGTATAGTGGCGGACTTGAAAAGTAATCAGGATGTAACCACATTAGACCATTTTCTTGTGCACAGAACACGAATGTCACTAGTCACTACACTACACCCTGAGACAGAGGAACCACCTGGGTTCCTCCCACTCACAACAATTATTACTACACCAGATGGCACACACTTAGCCTACAGAATATACCTCTAGGCACAGGCCCTCCGACCAATGATGGGGGGTGGGATGCCTGCGGCCTGGAAGGGAGACCCGGCACAGCCAATGATGGACAAGATGAGGGCCAATTGTTATGAGCTGACACGCCAGGTGTCAAAATATTATAAACATAAACTTCTGCATTTTAGTTATCTGCATAGAATCTATATCACCCCCGTTTTGCTTGAAAGATGGACCGTGCGAGGCCGGATAACTGTCAGAGATGCGCGATGGCACTCTGGGAGGCGGTGTTTGGTCATCTAGAACAAAGGGTTGAAATTGAACTTCCTCACACACCCTTACTGGCATTCCTAGTGTATGTACTCCCTTTGAGTCTGTGAGTGAGGCACTTCACCGCAATTGCATTATTGCTAGCCAAGCAACAGGATTCCCTAAATTGGGCTGGAGCCACACCGACGCTGGTGGGACCCTGGCTGAGGGATTTAATATACTGCAACACTACTAGTGATATTGATGTGTCTTTGTTGGCTATCGCTTCCCGCCCCCAAAACATCTGGCAACAACTCCGTTCTTATTTGATACTCCATCCTGAACTCTCTGTCTGAAATATACTGCATGGTGACAAGATTGTTGGATTATGCGACTGGTCCTGTGGATCAGAATTAATAAAATATATTAATTACATGAACCTGTATTGTTGTTTCGATGTTGATGATTATGGAGCCATTGCTGCTATGCATGCCATTTTTATCTGTCAACGACTGGTTCACATGCTGCTCATTGTATGTGCAGTGAATTTTTGTATGCTCTTTGAAAAATTGCAATAAAAACAAGTTAAAAAACAAAACAGATAAACGGTTTCTTGCAGGTATTGATTATATTATATTTTGAATATTTTTAATGATTGCAATCAATGTCATGATAGTTTGTCTTCAGAGCCCACTGCTTGTACTGCTAAATAGAGATTTTCTACCCCTAAGTAAGACATAGGAATAACTGTCTACTTTTATAGATCATAAACAATGATATCTGGTTAACCCCTTTGATGCTCATGACGGAATGGTTCCGTAATGAGCATCGGTGCTCCAGTGCTCATGACGGAACCATTCCGTCATGAGGACAGGGGTACGAAATCCATCTGCTGCAGACAGCAGAGGGATTTCTTTTTCTCCCACAAAGCCTCGGGAGCTGTGGAAGAGCTTCCCCAACTCCCGAGGCCCCCCCGCCATTTCTGTGAACTGACGAACAGCGCGCACGTCGCTGATGAAACAGTTTCACTTTCTACCTGCTCAGGGGGCTATCCCAGCCCCCTGAGCAAGTAGAAAGATGGGAGAGGTATCATTGGAAAGGGGAGAATCTCCCCATTCCAATGGTTCACATACCCAGTGGATCCCTGCTGGGGGATCGCCCCCTAGACACCAGGGAGGGGGGAGCAGAGCCTTGGGCAAGGGCCTTTGCTCCCCATATGCATTTGGGCAAATTTAGTCTTACTGCCCCCCCGGGGGGCAGATGGGGCAGTAGCCTCCAATATGCCCCCCCGGGGGTGCAGAAAGTCCATTAGATACCAGGGATTTTTGTTTTATATTTCAATTAGGGGTGGGGCTGCCCAATTTGGGCATGCCAACCCCCCATCCCCGGCTACAGAATCACAGTCTTTCTGCCTCCCCTGGGGGGCATATGGGGGCAGTAGCCCCCAATCAGGCCCCCGGGGGGCAGAAAGGCCAGTAGATACCAGGGATTCAAAAAAAAATTATAATTAGGTGTGGGGTCTGCCCAATATGGGTATGCCAATGCCCCCTCTGCACCGCAAAGGTACAGTCTTTCTGCCCCCCGGGGGGCAGATGTGGCAGTAGCCCACTCGACATCAGTTTTTTTTTACCCCCAATAAATTTAGGGGTGGGGGTTGCCCAAGATGGGCATACCAATGCCCCCACCCCTCCCCCCCACAAAATGTCAGTCTGCCCATGGAGGGGCAGAAAGCACCCTAGATGCCAGGAATTATTTTTTTTATAGGCCCGGGGTGGGGGTTGCCCAGAATGGGCATGCAAATGCCCCCACCCTACCCAAGAAAGAAAACAAAAGACTTTCTGCCACCCCAGAAGGCAGATGGGGGCAATACCCACTGTTCTGCTGCCCCGGGGGGGCAGAAAGCCCACTAAGCGCCAGGGACTTTTTTTATATAGGTAGGTGTGGACAGAATGGGCATGTCAATGACCCACCTAAAAATAAATGCTACGGTCTTTCTGCACCCCCCTGGGAGGTAGATGAGGAAATAGCACCTTAGCCTCAACCCCCCCGGGGGCAAAAAGCCCACTAGACACCAGGGACTTTTTGTTCTCCAAATTTCAGGGTGAGGGCTGCCAAGAATGGACATGCAAAAGCACCCACCCCAAAAAAGATGCCACAGTCTTTCTGCCCCTCACAGGAGGCAGATGGGGGCATAGCCCCTGATCTGCCCCCCGGGGGGGCAGAAAGACCACTATGCACCAGCGAATATGCTTGCTTTTTTACATGCACGAGTGGGGGCTGACCAGAATGGGCATCCCAATGCCCCCAAAAGAATAGCCACAGTCTTTCTGCACTCATCTGGGGCATATTGGGGCAATAGCCCCTGATTTGCCCCATCCCCAGGGCAGCAGAAAGCTCACTAGGCACTGACTTTTTTTTTCGGAATGAGCCTACCTGTGGATTTTGGGTCTTAGCGCAGCCGGCACCTAGGGAAACATAGAAAACATAAATATTTTTCAAAACTAGACACCCAGGGAAATACAGGATGGGGTGACTTGTCTGGCTCTCATCAGGTTCTGTTACCCAGAATCCCTTGCAAACCTCAAAATTTGTAAAAAAAAAAAAAAACATATATTCCTCACATTTCTGTGGTGGAAAGTTCTGGAAACTGCGTGAATCCACAAGATTCCACCCACCCCACATTCCCCAAAGTCTTCCGAGAAAAATGGTTCCTCACTTGTATGGGTGGGTCAAGGCCCAAAGCAATCACAAACCAACCTGGTTTTGCACTGGGGGTCACCTGAGTTTTTGGCCCCGGGCTCGGTGGCCATGTAGGAAAACCTACCAAGCTCACACATTTCTGAAAATAGACACCGTGGGGATTCCAGAGAGGTATGGCTTGCGTGGATCCCCCAATGTTTTCTTCCCCAGAATCCCCTGTAAACCTCTAATTTAGCTGAAAAAATCACTTTTTTCACACATTTTTGTGTGGGAAAGTTGTGGCATCACTGGGCGGACTCAAATTTCCTACCAAAAAGCGTTCCCCCCGGGTCATCCGATAAAAAGGGTTCCTCATTCGTGTAGGAGCCCAAGTACCCACGACAGACATGGGCCCAAAAGGTATTGAGGCGACATCACAATTGCCTATCACAAAACGACTTGTTTTTGCAAGCGGTTCACCTGGGTTTTTGGCCCCGTGCTCGGCGGCCATCTAGGGAAACCTACCAAATTCACACCTTTCTAAAAACTTGACGCCTGTGGGATTCCAGGGAGGTATAGCTTGCATGGATCTCCCAACAATTTCTTACCCAGAATCCCCTGCAAACCTCACATTTAGCTGAAAAAAACACTTTTTTCACACATTGTTGTGTGGGAAAGTTGTGGCATCACCGGGCTAACACAAATTTCCTACCACCCAGCATTCCCCCAGGTCTCCTGATAAAAATGGTGCCTCACTCGATTGGGAGTCACAAGTACCCGCGACAGGCAAGGACCCAAAACGTATTGAGGCAACTTCAAAATTGCCTATCACAAAACGACCTGGTTTTGCAAGGAGGGTCACCTGGGTTTTTGGCCCCAGGCTCTGCGGCCATCTAGGGAAACCTACCAAACCCACACATATCTGAAAACTAGACAACCAGGGAAATCAAGGGAGGTATGGCTTGCGTGCATCCCACAACATTTTCTTACCCAGAATCCCCTGCAAACCTCTAATTTAGCTGAAACAATCACTTTTTTCACACATTTTTGTGTGGGAAAGATGTGGCATCACCGGGATGACTCAAATTTCCTACCACCCAACGTTCCCTTAGGCCTCCTGATAAAAATGGATCCTCACTCGTGTGGGAAGCACAAGTACCGGCGACAGGCAAGGGCCCAAAACGTATTGAGGCAACATCACAGTTACCTATCACAAAATGACCTGGTTTTGCAAGCGGGGTCACCTGGGTTTTTGGCCCCGTGCTTGGCAGCCATCTAGGGAATCCTATCAAACACACACATATCTGAAAACTAGACAACCAGGGAAATCAAGGCGAGGTATGGCTTGTGTGCATCCCACAACATTTTCTTACCCAGAATCCCCTGCAAACCTCTAATTTAGCTGAAACAATCACTTTTTTCACACATTTTTGTGTGGGAAAGATGTGGCATCACCGGGATGACTCAAATTTCCTACCACCCAACGTTCCCTTAGGCCTCCTGATAAAAATGGATCCTCACTCGTGTGGGAAGCACAAGTACCGGCGACAGGCAAGGGCCCAAAACGTATTGAGGCAACATCACAGTTACCTATCACAAAATGACCTGGTTTTGCAAGCGGGGTCACCTGGGTTTTTGGCCCCGTGCTTGGCAGCCATCTAGGGAATCCTACCAAACCCACACATTTCTGAAAACTAGACACCCGGGGGATTCCAGGGAGGTATGGCTTACGTGGATCCCCCAAAGTTTTCTTACCCACAATCCCCTGCAAACCTCAAATCTAGCTGAAAAAAATCACTTTGTTCACACATTTTTGTGTGGGAAAGTTGTGGCATCGCCGGACTGACAGAAATTTCCTACCACCCAGCGTTCCCCCAGGTATCCTGTTAAAAATGGAGCCTGACTCGTGTGGGAAGCACAAGAACCCGCGACAGGCAAGGGCCCAAAACGTACTGAGGCGACATCAAAATTGCCTATCACAAAACAACCTGATTTTGCAAGTGGGGTCACCTGGGTTTTTGGCCCCGGGCTCAGGGGTCATCAAGGGAAACCTACTAAACCCACACATTTCTGAAACTAGACAGGCTTGGGATTCCAGGGAGGTATGGCTTACGTGGATCCCCCAAAGTTTTCTTACACAGAATCCCCTGCAAACCTCAAATTTAGTTGAAAAATCAATTGTTTCACACATTTTTGTGTGGGAAAGTTGTGGCACCACCGGGCTGACACAAATTTCCTACCACCCAGCATTTCCCCGGGTCTCCCGATACAAATGGTGCCTCACTCGTGTAGGAGGATCAAGTACCCGCTACAGGCAAGGGCCCAAAACGTATTGAGGTGACATCACAATTGCCTATCACAAAACGACCTGGTTTTGCAAGGGGGTCACCTGTGTTTTTGGCCCCGTGCTCGGTGGCCATCTAGGGAACCCTACCAAACCCACACATTTCTGAAAACTAGACACGGGAGGATTCCAGGGAGGTATGGCTTACGTGGATCCCCCAACGTTTTCTTACCCAGAATCCCCTGCAAACCTGAAATTTAGCTGAAAAAAATCACATCATTCACACATTTTTGTGTGGGAAATTTGTGGCATCACCGGGTTGACAGAAATTTCCTACCACTCAGCGTTCCCCCAGGTCTCCTGATAAAAATGGAGCCTCACTCGTGTGGGAAGCACAAGTACCCGTGACAGGCAAGGGCCCAAAACGTATTGAAGTGACATCAAAATGACCTATCACAAAACGATCTGATTTTGCAAGTGGGGACACATCAGTTTTTGACCCCGGGCTCGGCAGCCATCTAGGGAAACCTACCAAACCCACACATTTCTGAAGACTAGACACCCTGGGAATTCCAGGGAGGTATGGCTTGTGTGGATATCCCAACGTTTTCTTACCCAGAATCCCCTGCAAACCTCAAATTTAGCTGAAAAAATCAATTTTTTCACACATTTTTGTTTGGGAAAGTTGTGGCATCACCGGGCTGACAAAAATGTCCTACCACTCAGTGTTTCCCCGGATCTCCCGAAGCAAATGGTGCCTCACTCATGTAGGATGCCCAAGTACCCGCGGCAGGCAAGGGCCAAAAACTTATTAAGGCAACATCACAATTGCCTATCACAAAACGACCTGGTTTTGCAAGGGGGTCACCTGGGTTTTTCACCCCGTGCTCGGCGTCCAGCTAGGGAAACCTACCAAACCCACACTTTTCTAAAAACTAGACACCCTTGGGATTCTAGGAAGGTATGGCTTGCGTGGATCCCCCAAAGTTTTCTAAAAGAATCCCCTGCAAACCTCAAATTTAGCTGAAAAAATCCCTTTCTTCACACTTTTTTGTGTGGGAAGAACAAGTATCCGCGACAGGCAAGGGCCCAAAACGTACTGAGGCGACATCAAAATTGCCTATCACAAAACAACCATACGACCCAGCATTTCCACGGGTCTCCCGATACAAATGGTCCCTCACTCGTGTAGGAGGCCCAAGTACCCGCGACAGGCAAGGCCCCAAAACGTATTGAGGCGACATCACAACGGCCTATCACAAAACAACCTGGTTTTGCAAGGGGGTCACCTGGGTTTTTGACCCCGTGCTCGGCGGCCAGCTAGAGAAACCTAACAAACCAGCACATTTCTAAAAACTAGGTACCGTCGGGATTCCAGGGAGGTATGGCTTGCGTGGATCCCCCAACGTTTTCTTACCCAGATTTCCCTGCAAACCTCAAATTTAGCTGAAAAAAATCACTTTAGTCACACACTTTTGTGTGGGAAAGATGTGGCATCACCGGGCTGACACAAATATCCTACCACCCAGCAATTCCCCAGGTCTCCTGATAAAAATGGTGCCTCATTCGTGTGGGAAGCAAAAGTACCCGCGACAGGCAAGGGCCCAATACTCATTGAGGTGACATCCAAATTGCCTATCACAAAACAACTTGATTTTGCAAGGGGGGGTCACCTGGGTTTTTGGCCCCGTCTCGGCGGCCATCTAGGGAAACCTACCAAAGCCATGCATTTCTGAAAACTAGACACCGGGGGTATTCCAGCGAGGTATGGCTTACATGGATCCCCCAAAGTTCTCTTACCCAGAATCCCCTGCAAACCTCAAATTTAGCTGAAAAAAGCACTTTATTCACACATTTTTGTGTGGGAAAGTTGTGGCTTCACCGGGGTGAGACAAATTTTCTACCACGCAGCGTTCCCCTGGGTCTCCTGATAAAAAAGGTGCCTCACTCGTGTAGGAGGGCCAAGTACCCGTGACATGCAAAGGCCCAAAACGTATTGAGGCGTCATCAAAATTGCCTATCACAAAACGACCTGGTTTTGCAAGGGGGGGGGTCACCTGGGTTTTTGGCCCTGTGCTCGGCGGCCAGAAAAATTGGAATATACCCGGTACATAAAAAAAAAACATTGCAAGTCGCTGCTCACTTTATGGCTCTGGGTTCGTCGGGTTCTTGGTGAACCTGCAAGTCCTATATATCCCACAACCAGTAAGGTCCAGCGGATGTAACGGTATATTGCTTTCAAAGAGCTGTCATAATTAGAAGAAGTTAAAGGTGAAAACGTTGACACAAATGGATGTTTTTTCCAATATTTAACTGTTCGTTTCTATAAAGAAACCCTGAAGGATCTACACAAATGACCCCTTGCTGAATTCAACATTTTGTCTACTTTTCTAAAATGTATGGCTTTCCAGGATCCATTATTGCTTTCATACCCATTTCCACCATTAACGGAAAGGAGGTTGAAAGCACAAAAAATAGCAAAAATAAGCTATGTCCCAGAAAAATGACAAAACTGTGCAAAACATTTTGGTTTTCAAACAAAAGTCTGTCATTCCCTAAAAACTGGGAAATGGTGATTTAAGCTCCACAAAGCCTTTTTTTATACCATTTGCAGGGAAAAACCCAGACGCTTTCATTTGCTGCACTTTTTCCCCATTTAAAAAAAATAAATAATGTAGCTGTATTTTGCCTAATTTCTGGGTCCCCTCCAACGGAGTCCACAAACCCTGGGTACCTTTGGAATCCCCAGGATGTTGGAAGAAAAGGACGCAAATTTGGCGTGGACACCTTATGTGGTCAAAACGTTACAGGGGCCTAAGCGCGGTGAACCCCAAATAGCCAAAAGAAGGCCTAGCACAGGGGGGGGGGAAGGCATAGCACCAAAGGGGTTAAAGAGCACTTCTCGAAGGATTCAGGAAAAGTAATGAAGGATGGGAAGAAAGAAAGGAGGAATGCAGCCGGTAAAATGAGGGACCGCTCATATACAACATTGAGTCATTTCTCCAGTCTTGTGTCACACTGATTTCGGACCATAATGAGTCACAAGCAATTAAGATCTTACAGCCAAACATGCAAAAAAATATTGCAATTAGCCACCAGTCTACTGCGTCTAAGACTGGACATTTAGGTTTCCAAGAACGGCCATGCCGCCTAAGAGCAAGAGAAGCCATGACTATTATTATTATTGTCATGTTAGCATTTCAATTTAGCCATTACATAGAACATTGGGGTAACCTAAAAATAACCCGAAGAACCTGGGTAACTTGCGATACATGACAACAATGGTCCAATTGAAGAAATCATTGAAAAAAAGGGGAAAAGGCTAATTCAATTACTTTACCCAACATTTCATTAATCAATCACAACCTCCTCTGCTCAGAGGAAGGGAGTAAAGCATACATTTTTGACAATTTGATCTGGTTGACTGAATGGAGGGACGCAACCTGGAATTATCAATCATTCAGTGGGTGATCTGTTGAATTTATTAGATAGGTGGCGAAGGGCAGCCAGCTCCTCATCTGAAGGAGAATTAGTCAGAGTCCTTATATCCATTGGCTGTGAGGAAAAACTCTAGTGAAAGTTCCTGCTTGAGTTCCTGATTCTCACAGAAAATCTACGTGCAACTGCAGTGTAAAAAGATGTCTTTTAAATTGCACAAATCCCTTTGAGATCTCCGTCTACTAACAAATTTCTTCTCTAACTGAAATGGATGAGCCACTTGAGTCACTCCTTATGGCCAATGTATTAATTAATTATTCAGATCATTCACCAAATGATTGATAATTCCAGGTTGCTCCCCTTCCATTCAGTCACCCTGTCCTAATGAAGGCCAGCTGTTGAGGCTTAGATTGGCCCTTCTCCCTTTCTCCGGGTTGATATGTCAGCAAATTATGCAGCCGGGATTGGATGTTTGGTCCATAAATGGGCAATTATTTTTTAATCAATTGGCCTGTACTAATGAGATAACATTTATACTGTAAAATAAAATAAATGTAACGGACAGGCTTATCTGTAATGATTACGATATATGTAAGAGATCTATTTTCTCCTTCCTTTATTTGTTGCAATTCCAATCACAGGAACTCTTTTTTAGCACCTTTTTTTCTTATTTTTATCTGAAGCTACCAAGTGAAAATAATGTATTGATACTGCTGATGCTCATATATAACAAAAATGCATGCATTTACAATTTGGGGATGATAACGCTTGATATTGTTACATATGCTTGCCTTTATTGACAGGAGCAATTGTGTACCCCCTACCTAAGAGCAGAGGAGGCTGTGAATGATAAATGAAAAGTTGGGAAAGGCGATTGGTTTAGCCCTGGTGGGTCCTTGGTAGTGCAGTGCATTTTAGACGCTGGCTGAGCACTTTCAACTACCACTGTGTTTGAATGGGGAGACAGTATAGCAAGGAGGTGAGCAGGGATATGTGTAATGCAAGTTAGCATGACCAAGAAACATGCACTGCTGTGTCTGGCAGTGTCTCCACTTGTGCCTCAGCTGGGGAGGGATGACAGAAAAGACACCATTGTGGACTCACATCCTACATGTGATATGGGCCTCAGTGAAGATGTAGCATGTGGCAGGAGGGAGTCTGAAGGCAAAAGGTCTCACCATGTCAAAGTCGGAGGATGTGAAACAGGGATCTGTCAAGGAATAGGCTGAATTAATTTCGAAAGCCAAAGTCCAGGAGTCAGGGATGGCTGGAGAATGAGGTGGATAGTCCCAGTTGACTGTTAAACCTGGTTAGGTACATGTCTCCAAGTCCTGTGCTACTACCATGTGGGCTACAACTCATTCCATGGGCCTCACAATCTGACAGTCCTGTCAGTCCATTGGATATTGTGACGCATATTGTTGGTGTTGTAGGCACATGAGAGTCAATGTAGTAAATGGATACTATCAGTGTGTGGCAATAAATTGAGTGCTTGGTCCAAAATCAGGATTGCCAGTGGGGACATATACATGTACACATGAAGGGGCATGAGTAAAAAATATGTGAAACTCTGCAGATGACCAATTCTGAAATTGCCTGAGTCTTAGTGTCAGTGTCAGCAATCTACCTACTTTGACAGGGCTAATATGCTCAGATTTGGTGAACAGTGTCCACTGCCCACAAATATGGAACCAAATTTGTGTGCTATGAAATCACATGAGTAAACACAAATAGGAAACCCTCACACATTCCTGCAATGTAGCAAGGTTGGAGGCTGTATAGCGTTTTGAAGAATTTGTATGAAGCACTGAACCACTGGCCACATGAATGCATAATGTGCATGCAATACAGCACAACAAGACAGAGTGCCATAGTGTACTGTGGGAAAGGCAGACTGCTGGAACATATCTAAGTCATGAGCAAAGCCACTTCAATATGTCAAAAACTCAATAAGTAGTAACTGTGTTGCAACAACTGTCATGACACAACAAGTCAGCCTTGTCACACAGTGGTTGTGCCAACAATGCAGAGATACTTCCATCTGAAAGGCAACTACACTGCAGCTTGGCCTCTATACCTGTGAGAAAAAGATGTCCAAAGCATCAATGTTGACTTGAAGGTGAATCAGTAGGACATCTGAATGTCAATATGATTACTCATGTCACCATCTAACATAAATGTAGAACAACAACTTTCTATTTAATTTCAGAGGATCTACCAACAACTCCTGAGCAGCTGCATGTCCTGGATGACGATCCTGCTGGCAATTACAGCCTGCAAACCCTCTATGAAATCCTATACTCCATTTGGACACCATCTCTAGTGGCAAGAAGGGCTGTCAGTGTCACAATGTCTCCAGAGGGTCTGCCTTATACCCAACAAACACCACCAGCCAGCCTACCCCCAGAGCTGGACTCTGAGGACCCCCAAGTTGAATTCCAGCATTGTGCGGTAGGAGTCCAGCTGGAGTTGGTAGATGCAGTGTGGGCAGGGATGGAGACCATGGCGGCACCCTTGGGGGAATCTTTAGGTGCCTCAGCCTCAATAAGAACACCTTGGAGGCCATAAGAGGCACCTACTCTCCACTCCATGACTTGAAGCAGCCCCTGGCTGGCATTGTTGATGTCACGAGTCAGAGGCATGTACAAGTTCCTTGAAAAACGTTTCACCAATAAGGTTACCAACAAGCTGGGGGCAATCCAGAACATCCTGGAGTCTATGGAGAGGTAACAGAACTCCTACATAGTAGCAGTGATTGCTGTACACCACAATGTTGTCACTGTGCTGGCAAACATGTAGACCTTTCTTAGTGATGTTCTGTCTTTCTTTTTGGTGCAGAGAAATGCTGCTGGAGACAGGAGATCCACTTTTGCAGCTCCTGATGTGTGTGTGCCCTGTCACCTCCGGCACTGACAACATCCCCCTCATAGGAGGCATCGCACACATCAGAGGACAATGATGTTCACTGCCCCTCTTTCCATCGAAAAACTGTCTGGTAGCATTTCTCTGTGCCACATGGGCAGCTTCTCTAATTAACTGTGCTTATGACCATGCTAGTACACATTTCAACAGGTATTGTCCTGCATTAGCTTTCTCACCAGTTGATCTTACACATTTATAGACTGGCAATGTAGCCTATCTTCCTTAATGTCAATTTAGTCCCCTCCTCACTGGAACACTCCTCTACTCCACATGTCCCATCACATGTATCCCCCATGGATTCTGTTGGGCATCTAATGGCTCAAAAACTATGTTAGGGTTGTTGCCCCAAGGACTGCCATTTGCTCCTTGGTTCCCGTACCAATAAATTAACTAACCAGAACCAATGTGTTGTCTGTCTATACATGGTTTGACAAAGCAGACCATGGTGGAGGTTCTGACCCTAAATACACTACCTACTATGTAAAATAAAATGAGTATCATAAACCCAGGGGTAAAACTGCACAGGCCATGTGAAATAGTCTTTGTGATCCCTATGTGCATCTAGACTAGCAAGTAGCTACCCAAGGTCACGTGCATGGAGTGTTACAATAAGCAATCAGTCAATGGTTTGACTGAATGACATTTCGGCCGAGGTGGGGGACACCTCCATGCATACTGGCCAGCAGACAACAGTGATGTAACAACCAAATGGTGCTATGGAGGGTATGTAAGTAGTTGCCATCAGTGTGACACACAACACCTCCAAGTTAAGCCACAGTGGTTTGGCTCAATCATCCATACAAAACATGTAGAATCACACACACACATAGTGCAACATTGGGTTAATACTTATTTTGAGCTGTGTGTCCATTCACAGCAAGAGTGTTGCTTACAGTGTCCAATCTCATTTGAAGATCCCTTAAGTGACTCTATTGCTAACTTGAAAGGATCTTCTCCTCAGGTACTCCACCTAGTAACACATTTATACACACACTGGCAAGAAACACTACTGCATGTGCTGAACCCAACCTAAGCAGATGTCACAGCTGCCATGCAGGAAATAAGTAGGCATTTGTGAAAGTGCAAACTAGATTTTGTTTAACACATACTACTAATCTTAGAATCTAAAACCTACACTGAGTATACCAATCTAAACTATGCCTAAACTAACTTATTCTAACTTACCTACATTATCCTAACTTAAAACTAACCTAACAAACCTAACATTAAACACAAACTACCTAAACAATAAACCCTAAGAAATATTTTTTTTGTATTTTTATATCTTTGTTCACTCACACATATAATAAGCATTAACCCCCAACCAATTTAACAACATACGCACAGATATCCCAACTTAAAAAATAGCTAAATATTAAATCTATAAAAACACTCAAACTAACCTAACCTAACCTGCAACTCTGCTAAGACCTATCCTAACCTATGCTAAAAGTCTAAACTATAAAACAAACAAAAATAACTGCTGGGCCAGAAAGTTGGAGGGAAGGCCTACATTTGATTGTCTATAAGGTCCGCACCATTTGCATGAGGGTTGCCACCAGCAATTGTACACATTGTCAACAATTACACGTATTGTGCCTCAGCAATGTTTTACGGTTATGGAATATACAGAAGACCACATAAATAGCAGAATAGATTGACTCAGTGTCAGGTAGTAGAAACATTGACCTAGTGTGGTTAGCTGCCTGAGATTCAAAAACCTGTTGAATACTTTTCCAAGATTTACATATGGACATACCTACAACACTTTAGCATGGGGCAACTAATGAAAATATGACAAGATCATATGTTCTTTACACACCCAATAGTCTGTCCCTACATTTCTGTATGGATTGTTACCTAGAAGCACATCAACTCATACTTTCGCCATGTGATGACTGCGTGCATGCATGCTCTATATTTCAGATATTGGAGTATATTGAGCTGTGTCTTTCAGATAGTTGCCCAACAACTGTTCAATGGAGAGAAATCCTGGAGATGCAGTATGGATAACAACAGCAGTTGGTAAGATGTGGAATGGCCTGTATGCTGGCAACACAGTGCATACATGCCTATGGTGTTTGACATATTGGCCTAATTCCTCACAAAACAGTAAAAAAGAATGGGAATTGTCTATTACAGGGCATTGGGAACATGCGGGCATGAGTTAGGCATGTGGGATGGTGGCCTTTCCCACTTTGACTCATACCTATTAAGTCTGCACTGAGGTAGGAATCATCACATCTTGTGTGGACCAGCCACACAAAATTTAGCTTACATTACCATTTTTAACATAACTGAATTGCAAATTTGTATCATTCATTTTAATAGTACTCAGGCTCACTTATTTGCTCATTTGTAATTTGTACTTTGAATCTGAACTTGTTAACTGTGTTGCTGCTTGCTCCTACCTGCACACAGCACTTTATTTCCTTCCTGTTTCTGGGGTGGACAACTAGAGGCGCAATTTTATCTCAGGCTCGCTCTAGTTGTTATAGGGGCTTATCTACTAATATGCACTGATGCGCAGCTGACGCGCGCAGCAGGCAAGCAGCTGGCATGCCAAAGGCAAGCCCATCTGCGCCCATCAGCGTCCCATAAGCGGCCAGCGCCGGCCATGCTGCCCGTTTTTTCTCTCCACCGACTTACAGCCGGTCCGAGCAGCTTCGGCTTCGCTCCCTATGCGGTATGTGTTTAAGCCATTGGGAGGTTTTAGGTAGTTTATCCATGGTCTGCGAGTATTTCTAAATTTCGCCTGTGCCTTGAACCGCCAGCCTCTCCACCTCCTATTACTCCTCCTCTCAAAAAGCAGAAAGTGCAATGTATCCCAGCGGCTATGATCAACGTCCGCTCACTAGCTAAGCACTCTCATGATATCTTCGATCTCCTCTCTGATGAGTCTCTCGACCTATTGTTTATAACAGAGTCTTGGCTTAATGATTTCTCTAACCCAGTAATTGCTCTTGCCATCCCAGGGGGATACAAAGTGTCCCGTGCTGATAGCAAAACCGGGAGAGGTGGAGGTATAGCGGTGGTGTTTAGGGACAAGTGGCTCTTCTATCGAGAAGAGACTCAGGATAGTAGACAGTGAGGCACTGGATTTTCACATCTCACCCAACTTCACGTTGGGTGACACACTGTTCTACAGACCTCCTGGTCCCGCTGGAGCCTTCCTTAAAGCCCTGGATGATGTCATTATTCCTCGTTCTCCGTTTTTCACATTTTTCAGTTCTTGGGGACTTTAATATACACTTGGACTGTGTGGAGGCAGGGGAGTCTCTGGAGTTCTTGGACTCTCTGAGCCTTGCACAGCTTTCTCAATGGGTCAGTTCCCCCACGCACCCGTGGAGGACACATACTGGACCCGATATGTTCAAATTTCCCCATTATTGTCAAAGAGCCCTTCCAGGTAGCCTGGACCGATCACTTTCTGATTCAATTCTCCTGGACCATCGATAGTTATTACCCACCTAATCTACCTTGGCAAGGCAGACCTCCCCACAAAATTGATCCCTCAACCTTTAGTCTGGTTCTGGACAAGATGCAGCCTGCCTTGGCAGAGGATATGGGAGGAGCCTTGGAGAGCTTTACTAGTTGGATCTCGCAGGCGGTTGAGCACCTATCTCCTATATCACCACACAGGCGAACCAGAGACTCCCCGTCAAAACCGTGGTTTTCCAGTGAGCTTAGAGTATTGAAACATAATTGTAAAAAACTAGAGCACCGTTGTAGATTGACTTACTGCTCATTAGCCAAGTCAGTATTAAGGAAAGCTCAGAAATCATACTATGCGTCCATTTTGCACGCTAAGAGCCTTTATTATGCTGAGCTCATTGCTCTCCCCAAAAACAATGCCAAGGACATTTTTTCCATTGAACAGAGCTTTTTGGCCTCTAGTGCAGAGACCATCACTGTTCCTACCTCAGTCGTCTGGTGTGAGAAACTTTCTAATTTTTTTATTGATAAGATTCAGGCTCTCCAGGTGAACTTGAATATTGGCATCAACATGATGGCAGGGTTTTCGTTCCCAAAAGGCCTAAAGCTACCTTCTCTTTATCATCATCTCTGGCGGCCTTCTCCCCTATTACTCTGCAAGATTCACTGATGATTCTTAAATCCTTGAAATCAGGCTCCCTGTCTGACCCATGGCTGGCCAGGATGTTGGCTTAAGCCACAGAGGTTAACCCGGAGGTTAATAGTCTTGCCAACATGTCTTTACAGACCGCTACAGTTCCTTTAGTTTGGAAGCAGGCCAAACTTTTGCCCCTGCTGAAAAACCCCTCTTTGGATCCATCTATATCAGCTAGCTTCTGCCCTATTTCTCTTCTTCCTGCCGTGGGTTGGAGGTTCTGGCCTGCTTCTCTCAGCCCAATCAGGCTTCAGAGCCTCATATAGCATGGAGACAGCCCTTGTTGAAATTTCTGAAGCTATTCGGTATTATTTGGACGCTGGTGGTAGGGCGACTCTGATTTTGTTGGACCTCTCTGTGGCATTCGATACCGTGCCTCACTCCTTGTTACTGACCCGCCTCACAGTTATTGGTATCTTTGGGTCTGCGTGTAACTGGCTAAAATCATTCCTTGAGGACAGAATGCAGCAAGTTTGGCTTGCCCTGTCTTCGTCAGCCCCTCAAACTGTGACAGGAGTGCCTCAGGGCTCCACTTTGAGCCCCCTCCTCTTCAATATATATATCACCCCGCTCATTCAGCTGGCGGAGGGTTTGGGTGCCAAGATCATCACTTATGCTGATGATCCCCAGCTCGTCTTCACTTGTGAAAAAAACGATTCATCCACTTCTCGAGCTAGAACATGCCTTACGGCAGTCTTGCAATGGCTCCTCTCCACGCAGCTCAAGTGTAAAGAGGACAAATCAGAGATCTTTTTATTTTTGGACTTTTCCTCCCCAGATTAGGGAATCACTCTGGCCGGCTGATTATACTTTGCCAAATTCTGTGGACCAACCTACCAAAAATCTCGGAATTTGTTTTGAGGAAAACCTCCAGTTTTTCACACAGATAAAAAAGCTAGCTGAGTAGTGCATTGGCACCCTCAAATCACTTAGGAACTTCCTCCCCCTCCTTCCTAGGGCAGCCAAGAAAATGGTCACTCATGCCTTAATCCTTTCACGTATTGATTACACGAATGCCCTATATGTTGGCCTGCCAGGGTACTTGTTGAAGAGGCTGCAGGCAGTCCAGAATGCTGCAGCACGGTCTCTTCTTAATATTCCGGGGAGATCTGGTATAAAGTAACATCTGCATGATCTTCATTGGCTCCCTGTGGCCGAGAGTCAAATTTATGGCCCTTACTTTGGCTCACTCAGCCCTGTTTGAACTTGGCCCCGTATACCTAAGGAAGCACTTTAAGTTCTATGCTCCCACGAGACAGCTGCGCTCAGCGGCGCAGCTTCTGGTGGTTATTCCACGTTTTGCCTTACGAGAATTGGTGACAAATTCAAAAACAACAGTTGATGGACAGAATGCAGAACAATGTCATACATTCACTCCAGTACAGAGATCTGGACCTAAATCCATCGTTTTTTTGCTCACCATGCCATTCCAGTTTGAACCCAGCCATATGCGAATCAGTCTTGACCCTGTGCCTCATGGGAACAGTCTAGCCCGTACTGCCAAGCCAGGTCATCCCTGGACTGGAAACAAGCATCCTAGGACCGGTTTCGGGGTTTCACCCCTCTTCAGCCAGGATAGCTTGATTCCAGTGGCATGGAGAGCACGGAACTCACGTCTGAGCATACCCATCCCATTCGGGGTGACAATTACAAAAACAACAGTTGATGGACAGAATGCAGAACAATGTCATACATTCACCCCAGTACAGAGATCTGGGCCTAAATCCATCGTTTTTTGCTCACCATTAACCCCTGGCGTAGTACTACGCTTCGCCCACGTAGTGTACGTAGCGCTGCCTGCTTCGCAGTTTTCGAAGTAGGCGTAGCAGGCAGCGCTACGCACGCGCCAGGGCGAAGCGGTGCTGCCTGCCGCCCGCCACCCGCCTCCCACCTGCCCTCCTTTTAAAATAATGTCACGTATGATAAAAAAATTAAATATAAAGACTTACCTGCAGCGCGGCGTCTCCGGGGCTCCCTCTTCCTCGTTCTCAACTACTTGTCACAAATGCGCATGCGGAGACGCCCGCGCATGCACATTTCTTGCGAGAAATGCGCATGCGCGGACGTCCGCGCATGCGCATTTGTGACAAGAAGTTGTGCACGAGGAATAGGGAGCCCCGGAGACGCCGCGCTGCAGGTAAGTCTTTATATTTAATTATTTTATCATACATGACATTATTTTATAAGGAGGGTGGGCGGGAGGCGGGCGGCGCGTAGTGGGGCTATGCGGAGCGCGCGAGTGTGCATACATTTGGGCACACTACGCGCTGCTCCACGTAGCCCCACTACGCCCACTACGCCCACACCTGCTCACCATGCCATTCCATGCCATTATGAGAATTGGTGGCAGTTCCCTGGCATATTAGGCAGCGGTGGCTTGGAATTCTCTTCCCCTGGACCTTCGTGGTATCCAGGACCCCAAGCTCTTCAGAAAAATTTTGAAAACTTTGCTTTTTATCTAATCATTCTATGATCTCTGCTCCTGTCTGGTTTTGCGCTGGGACACTCTTTGAGTAGATTTGCGCGTTGTAAATCACATTAACATAACATAACATAACATAACATAACAGTGTCTGGAAAATCACAGCCTATCCTAAGCAACATTTCTGTCACATATTCCGGGCAACATTTCACTCTCTGCCCATATTATGTGTGAGATGGAGACATTTGCGGTAATAATCATCATTTGGTTTTTAGGCAGGTGATGGGCCATGTGCCATGAGCATCCACTTGATAGCTTGCACAAAATTTGCACAGCAGATTCTGAGGTATCCACCATGTGGGCCTACATACATTGGGATTAATTTCCCACAGCAATTTGGCCTTGACATTAGCACATGCAACTTTTTCCTACTTCTGGTGTGATTCTACATGTAAAGCAAAGCTTATTTTGGCTGACTGATGATACCCCTTGCACATGTCACTGCAGCCAATTTATGGGAACACTCACACTGCTCACTGAGAACAGGAACAATCAGTTGGTACTCACTGGTAGCACTGGGATCTCTTAAGGTCACCATCTCACCAATGGTATATGAGTTGGATCAAACTACAAGAGAAAAAGATGGTAAATTGCACTGTGAATGCTGAACATGTATACTGTCTATATATGATGCAGAGTTCGTTGGCTACACAAATGCCTGCTATTTTTGATACATTGGAATGGTAGCATTAGACAAAGTTGTATTGCCCTAATGCTGGACGTATGTAAGCCATGTTACAATGTACTTATTAGGCCTGGCAGGAGCTCAAGGAGTTTCACTTCATGAAATTCGGTGGAGTTGTCAACAAACTCAGCTGAATTCCGTAGAGTTCTGTGAACGGGCGGAGTATTGCTTAGCCAGGGGTTACTCCTAGTTAGGAGGCCGGACGGAGAGCATGGGATCGATGCTCAGTGTTGTGCTATTTGCACCAGTGGCTGGGGCCTTCCATTAATGAGGTAGGGATTAGTGGAAGTCAGGCAAGCAGCTCCCTGGTGAGGAGGAAGAAGGCCGCTCTGACAGAGCAGCTGCCGGTCATTGAGGGGGCAGGCAGAGAGAGTAGTGCATGCATGTGAGGCATTTCAATGGGGAAAGTGGCCCAGGAGCTGAGGAGACTCCACCCAGCCCCAGGAGAGCTGAGACGGCCAGCTTGCTCCTGGACTTTGCACTACGGACACAGGGCACCTAGCAGCAGGCACTGAAGCTGGCCTTCAGTCACTGAAACTCACCTAGTAGCACTTCACCCCACTTGCTTTGCCTTCACGTGGATTCTGGCTCCTCTTGCTTCTGCACACAGACACTTCAGTCCTTACCAGAGGGACTGCCTCAGACTTCCAGGACCCTGGATATTCAGTGGCAGCCCACCACAGAATGTGCCGATGCCCAGCCACTGTAAACCCCTGGACCGCTGCAAACATGTATCCTGGCTAGTCTGCCCTTCAGTGCGTGAAGCACGACCCTCTCCTTCATGTCATGGCATAGTGTGTAGAGCTGTGAACACACTGGCACACTTGACACTGTCCCCCAAGTAGTGGTGACAAATGGGTACCAGCAGTGGGATTTTGGGTTGCTCTGAGTCAGAAGGGTTGCAGATGGCAAGGGAAAAGAAAAGATTGCTCCTAAATACATGCAAGTTTAGCCTGAGCTCCCTCTGGCAACGTTGGCCACTGTAACCAGCCATGGTGGGGAAATGTAGGTATTTACATTTAATTAAATAAACAACAGAAAATGCAGATGATGATATCCCCGGGACCTACCTTTGCATAGCTGGATCCTCACCTCCCCAGTTTGCAGCCCTCTAGCACACTGTAACATAAATGTCCTTGCATCAAGAGTCAGGCACCCATGAAAACTGTGCCCCCCTTCCCTCCTTGCAGAAATGCTTCTAGTGTATGATTTAGGGCTCCTCTGACACTCTTCTCTTGCTGGGGGCCCACCAGCTGGCAAGGTTCGAAGGATCCTGGCTACTCTGCCTCGCTGGCCTGGCTTGGTGTTGTTTCGCAGCAGGCACTTCTCACCCTCTCTTTTCAGTGTTGATGGTAGTGCAGTGGCACCTACAACTTCTAAGCATTGACATGCACTTCGTTTTGGCTATAGGACCGCCATCTGCCCAGAGCTGCAGTGGGAGCAGGGGGCTCCTCTGTGGCCATGTTCCGAGGCCAGGGAAGCGCAGGCCCCACCTAGTACCTACATGGATTGCGCAGGCTCTTTAGACACGAAAGGGCAGGGCTATACTATTCTGTCTTCTTTGGGTCAGGGAGGACGTGATCCGCAACATATCATTTCCTGCCCGATTTTAATGTTGCTGCCAGGGGTGTGAGGCACTTGCTTATTTGTCTTCTTAGCACACCAGTAAACTATGCTCCACCAGCGGTTGGTGGAGTTTTGTGAACTCCGTGCTCCATGCATAATGGCGAAAGCTCCAGGAACTCCACCTGCAGGGCAGAGTTTACCATCCAAGCCTAATTCATATAATACAAGGCGCAACATGTGCAAGGGTGCTAGACTTTGATGGCTATGTGACCAGTTCAGTTTGAATGACCGCACTCTGCATAGTATGACAATGCTGGGCATTCTCAAGTCAATATGTGTTCATTACAATGCTAAACACATTAAACAGTACCCATGCTTCTTTGTCTTCCTACATGTGACCAGTGCACTGTAAATGACCAATGATCAATCAAGGCCCATAGATACTCATAAAGGTATGATTATCATATTTTTGTAATATAGATGTATGTGTGACCATTGTTGGGGGGGACCAGACACCCTGTCCAGCCAGTGGCCTGAACACATGTGAGTGCACTCTGCTGCAACATACATGGCAGGTGGCTCCCACAGTTCTGAGTAAGTAATGACCTAGCAGGCCGGTAGACAATACTCCCTGAAGATGGGTCCCTCATCACCTGTGGGCCTCCCCTGAACTGTATGGTATGTTTTGGCTATTGTAATACCCCTGTGAACATCCCCTGTGACATGTTCAGTGTATGTAATGGAGTTAGCCTGTATATTGTCATAGTAACCTATATACATATGGCCCTTCCGGCATGTAAACAGTTTAAAGTATTGTGCAAAAGCCACAGAGCTGTCAGCTCACGGTATAGAGGTACTTATGGGTAGCTCCACCAACTTTCTTTCCTAGGTGATCCAGAGGATCTTACTACCAGCTGGAGACATCTGCCCACCAGTGCTTGAGTTGAGCTGGACACCAAATATTTAACTCATCTGGAACCACATCATCTCATACTGGTGCAGCCTTTAAAGGGTTGGGTACACTTGGCTAACCCTGACTCCATTTCCGACCATGTTGGGCAGATACTTGTCTAACAGCCACAGCAGGCACCTAAACTCCTCAACATCTGCTTCTTGGCCCTGCCTGACATCTCACTACACCAACTAGCCACCCTAACCCCAACAAGATAGACTATCCCTTTCCCATAACCCTATAACTATAAACCCCTATTTAAAAAAACAACCCACAAAACACTTCACAAAATTAACACAAAATGCAATTACAAGACAAACAAATGACAGTTTTGGGATACAACAGGGACAGCACAGACACCAACAATACCAAGAAACAGCCCCAAATTCTTCAGCAACCAACAAACACCTCCACCAGTCGGCACAGGCAAAAAGACTATGGGTGAAAAGAACTTCACATTCCCTGGTTCGCAGCTTGGCTGAGCCATTACATAATTTCCTGTGTGGATGTGTCGCGTTTCCGCTGTGTGCATCACGTTTCCTACTAAAGCTTCATTTTTTTTTATGCTTCGCTAGAGAAATAGCCAAGTCACATGTTAAACAATGCCAAATGCATTGTTTCTGATGTTTTGACAATGATGTGTGGCTTCCACCCAATGCTCTTTCCACTAATGTGTCACTTTTTGTGCTTCAGTGTCACCTTTTGTTCAAAAGCATCATGTTTACTACTAAAAAGTCTCTCTTCCTAGAAAAGTGTCGTCCTTTCTTACTCAAGCTTCACTGTTTGTACTAAAGCGTCACTTTTCCTACAAATGCATCATGTTTACTACTAAAAAGTCAACCTTCCTAGAAAAGTGTCACCTTTCCTACTAGAGTGTCATATTTTCTACTTAAGTGTGTTATTTTATTGACATATCGCTAGGGAATAGGCAAAGCAGAAGTTACACAAAACACATGAAGATGAACAGTGCATTGTTTCTGGCAGGTTGACATTGATGCCTGCCTTCTGACCTGGTTGTAAACTTTTCAGGGCTACTTCTAATTGATGAGATGTGTAAGTTGATGTTTACTGGGACTGTGACATAAATGTACAGACAACTAATGGTTTCAAGCATTTATTGTCATGATGAACCTTCAGAACATATTGTTAATTGTCTATTCCCGAACATGTGGATAAAGTGAAGAAATGCTGCACAATGTGTGTGCATCTGCAATTGCCAGCAGCAGTGTTTTGGATGTCTCCACAATCAGCATCTTCATCCCTCTCCGTCTCCTCCTCCATCAGGTTCTGCTGTCATTGGTCCCGGTCCCAGGCGACATTGGTTCACACACATATATTGTGGAGTATTGCACACACCAGTACTATTTTGCACACAACTTGGGGGAGTAGAGCAATCTACCCCCTGAAATATCCAGACAGCAGAACCTTGCCTTGAGCAGGCCAAAGGCTCGCTCAACAATATTCTGTGTCTTGCTGAGTGTCTGCTTGTAGGCCTTCTATGGCTCAGTCTGGGGTCGAACATATGGAGTCATTACCCATGACTAAAGCCCATATCCCTGGTCAGATGAAAGTGAAAAGAAATAACAACTGTCAATATTTTTGATAACTATTACATATACATGCCAGACCAAGTGTGGTATGTATACTTACATTCTCATACAGATTTCTAACATTGGTTTCACAATATGTGTTAGTCATGCAGTTGTTCATAAGTTAACACGTCTCCTCCTTTACTCTGGTTAATAGCAAATACTGAGCATGGGCTGATACATTGTACACTTCTACATCCTGACTTTCATATTGATCCAGTACTTTTCTGTGGTGTCTGTTTGCAGGTGCTGCTGACCACTCTATGTTATGTGCTCCCACTCATGGGTGAAGTGACCGATTGGGGATAAACAATTGGGGTAGTTGGTTCTCCCAAGGTAGGCAGTTACATAGCAGACATGCCTTACACTGATGCATATGTCCATGGTATACCACAGATGTCGGTGGTGGGATACATGACATTCCTGATGAACCATGGGACTGGCAGGTAGACACCCCCACAACCCCATGGAACTCCTCCCTTGCAAACAGTGATGCTACGCAACATTTGGCCCAGCAGTGCATTGAACTATACCCTCCACCATTGTACGGCCACCATATTGGCTTTGCATGTTTTGACATGTGTAACTTATGGGTTTGAATGACACATGTACTATGATGCATGGTGCATATATGGGGCACAGCCCTCATACGTATATCTCAATCTACATCAACAGGCACAGAGATAGTCATTATGTTATCCATTCCTATCTGCTAGTGTGTGTGTTAGGCATTTGAGTTTTATTTACCTACAAGTAGGCCATTCCCATATTATCCATTCTGGAAGCGGTCATATAAGATGGAGTGCCTTAATATGTGTGTGTCATGCACACCCCCGGGGTATTTGACTAGCACTTTAGTGAACAGGCCCCAATAGTCTACGATAGCCTGGAAATTTATAGAGCAGGTGTGCTTCTGGTACCTGTAGAGCTGGATGTGGCTGCTGGGGAAACGCGTTGCACACCTGCACAGTCCATGGCACCCAGCATGTGTGGGAACCCAGCAATAGCATACAACCCCTTGTTTGGTCTCCAACTGTAGTTCATGGGCATTGGGGAAAAGGAAGTGGTGGGGAGTCAGACAGATGGTGGTATCCAGGATGGAGGTAAGGAATGAGGAGAAAGATGCCTGAGAGATTCTGACCACTCTGGGGGGTGTTTGTTATCTGGAAGAACATCGATGCCAGCATGTGTAGTACCGCCATGGTCTTCACCTGTGGAGGGATGTTGGTAGACCTGGCAGCTGTTAGCTGGAGCCTTGGTGCAATCAGCTGTAGGAGCTCTACAATGAACTTCCTCCTCAGCTAAAAATGTTGATGGCCTCTTCCTCCTTAGAGTAGTCCACTGGCAATAAATGCACTTCATTCTCCTGTATTGTCTTTGTGGTGGTGAGGAGGGGTGGGGTGGAAGCAGTGCTGGTGGGATGGTTGGAAGTGATGTGGTGATTGCCTCCTTACCACTCCCAGCTGCAAAAGGAGCACCTCCATGTTGTAGTTGTGGTTGCCACATTGTTCTGACTAGCTTCTCTTTATGTATCAATGTCAATTCCTCTTTTTCTGTGCCTGGGTGTCACAGGCGTAATATTTTTAATGCTAGCAGACCTCTGTGCACCTCAAGCCAAAGATGCGTTTCTTTAATAAAATCTTGTAAATATCCATGCATCTGATTTATGGTAGAATTTACGATGGAAGCCTACATTGAACATATTAATACTTACGTGACACCGGCAGTTCCGTCGCAGGTTCCTTTTGACTCAGGACTCCATAAAGTGACGCATCCTACAAGATATGTTATATTGTAAATATGGAGTATGACAGCGCCGCCAATGCGTCAACAATTTTGATGCATTAGCAGCACAAGCTCCTTGTAAAATGGGGCACTAAGTATGTAAACCATCTGAAATATCCTGCATTGCTTGAAGGTTCAACAACAGCTAGATTTCCTCTTATAATCAGTGCTGCTCCATCATGTACTTCTAAAATCCCAGGGTCTTTGTCAGTCTCAAATAAATACCTTTATGCACCATGTAGGCATGTAGCGCCCTGAGTCACAGTCTAGTAAGCGGAGCACCAATCCGCCTATCCCTCTCAGATGTCAAGGAGTGAAAGCATGCATATTAACCGAAGCTTAGAAGGTAAAAGCTCATCAGTAAATGCCCTCTTTGTACGTGCTTTGGGATTTGCTATCAGTTTGCTGCAGCCCACTTATCATCTCCCCAAGCACAATATTTGTTGAAGGAACTAGATCTTGACACAATATCACTCCCAGGAGAAGCACACACAGCTGCTCTGATTGGCTCCAGAGGCTGTGAATACATCCTCAAAAATAGTGGAGGCCAACAATGGTCTATGATGGGCATAGCCCACTGGTTGTATGAATTATTCCTACCATTTAGATGTGCTTTATGGAAATTAATCTCATATGGATATCATCAAAATCTGACATGGCTCTGGCCTGCCTGGACAATTGTTATAAACTCCTGCTTTAATGTATCCCATATGCTAGTATGTCAATCACTCTGGTGTCTTTTGAAAATCATTCCTCTTTCATTTCTCTGGAACGTTCTTGCGATTAGAGAAAATCAGGATGGCCTTTACTGGTTTTATTTATAGATCCTGTATGTGACCCTTCAATTTAAAAACTATCAATCCACATATAATTCAGGCCTAAATTGTAAAAGTTTCAAAACAGAACATGGTTTCCACATTTTTCAAGGTGCCTAACCTTCTCCTGGCAATTATGGTACATTTTAAAATTCTCTGTTCTACTACAATTGATTGTAAGGTAAGTAAACAGGGAGAATTACGTGTATCTGGAATGGCCAGCTGCTATAATTTACAATCTGCTCATTTTGAAAATTAGGAAGCGTGAGTTGTTTTAGGCTCTCGGGTCAATGCTGCTACTAACAGTTATTGGGAAAAAAAACTTTTTTCTACTGTGTTATTTGCTTTGAAGATTGATTAGCACTAGACATTTCAAGGTTTGATAATTACAACGTCAGCTCCATTGATGTTCATCCCCAAGCCCTGGGGAAACTTCTTCTAGTTCCAAACCAGGTAGCAAAGCTAATACCTATTATAGTGAATAGGTTTGGTACAATTAAATTTTCTGGCTACCCAGTTTTCCATTGGTAAATTTTAAGTCTTTGTGCTTAATACAAGCCCTGCGTGTGACATCGCAAAATACCTTTATGATGCTGACTCTCACCACAACTTTCCTGAACTCTTATGTCATATTTTTACTGAATGTCTGCTCACTGAAGAAAAAGCGCTCAATTTGCTGTAAACCAGGAGAAGTTCTAAGATTGAGAACATCCAGAAATAAAATATAAAATGAGGCATGCCTTTCTTCTGAACAGATGTTGTTCCTTTCCCTTTAATCAAACTGATTAGGCATGCATTAGGTTAATAGAAACATATGTTTTCCATTACTTCTTATTACATTCTGTTACAGCAAATAAGAAAAAGTAAACAACAGCTTCACCCTTCAGGGCTTCAAGCCTCAACTTTCACTGAAATGCCAAGATACCTGGATTCACCCTGGACACAAACCCCACCTTCAAGGAACACATTGCCAAAAAAGGAAGATGGCCATTGACAGCTCTCTCTCCTAAAGACAATTCAGATGTTTCTTCCAGAAAGCGAAGTTAGAGCTACTGTTAAAAGCCCCTATCCTCTTGCATTTGGATAGTGATATTGATCTGCTCTATGGCCTCCCAGACTCCATGCTTGTACTCCTTAAGATCATCCTACATGCCCCAGTATGTCTCATCCAGGGGCTGAAGAAACATGATCACATCACACCCCTTCCTGATGAAACTCCATTGGCTTCACTATCCAGCTCATGCCTTTTTCAAAACCAGCCATCATGCCCATCACTCTCGCTTATCTTACAGAAAGGTTCACTGTGTGAAAAATGCACATTTTTGCGGGCTCAAGCTCATTGTTTTTCTAAATTTTACTGCCGGTTTTGAGACTCTGCACACTGGGATACTTTCGTTCAATGCCCAGCACGTGTGCTCTCACTCCTAAAATATGTACAAAATGGCCAATCCTTGATTAGAATATTTAACTCTTCTGTAAGGTCATGGTATATCATATACAAACTACACCCATGTCATGGTAAATGAAATATCACCTGTGGACTACAGCAAGTATTGTGCCATCTACTCCTGTGACAAGTAAAACATGCCTTCAGGCCTACCAGTGCGGCTGATTGCTTTAGTTTAAACCTGAATCCTGGTCTTACAAAATAAACCTTTTGACAGCAATAGAATCTTCCTTTCAAATAATAATGTCCCCCCTGTGTAGGTGTTGTAAATCACACAATAGGGTACATGGAATTTAATAGTGTGAGATGCATACATTTTATGCAATCATGTCCCTGCAGTGATGAGCCCCCAAAGCTATTTTCACAGTGGAAGGTTCTGGCTGTCTTATGAAAAAACTAGAGTACAGAAAAAATATGAATTCTGCAATCTCGGATTTGGAACCAGCTGGAAAAATGATTCAACCACTACTTTAATAATTGAACAATAATCCAATCTAACTGTAACATTAGATTCTTAAAAAATATTTAGGAAAAATATTCTTTTAGAAAATTACACTTTTCCTGCCTGAATGTCCTGGTGGCTAAATTGCCTTAGTTCACCAGGAGCTACCCAGCCAGTTCTTCATCTTTAAGAGGTGTGAAAATTGCTACCAGAGCAGAGACAATGGCCTTGGTGTGGAAATGTGTTTTCTTCACCTTGCAGAAAGACAAGGTAAGTCAGCTCCATTAACTTTAACCCCTTCGCTGCTGCGGACATTCCGCTGCAGCGCTGGGGGGGGCAGGGGGGCAGCGCGGTGGGCCTGTGCTCATGACGGAGCCGCGCCGTCATGAGCCACAGTTGAGCTGTGCTCATGACGGAACGGTTCCGTCATGACTCCGCCCATTTGCGTTGTCCCCCCGCACAGGCGGGGAAACAGCGCCGCGTAGGCGGAGCGGCCGCCAACGGGCGTGTCATGACGGAACCGTTCCGTCATGAGCACACGGCAACCGTGGCTCATGACGGAACGGTTCCGTCATGAGCGGGGAAGGGGTTAAAGTGGGAGGGGAGCTACAAACACAACCCACCTCTGGTTGGGCACACAGGCTTTGTAGAAGTGAAAAAGGATTCCCCCTTTTTGTATTTTAAGAGTAAGGTGCACTGTGGGATTGTTTACAGTAGGGCAAACAGAAATTGCTTCAAAAGTGGGTAGGGTTACCCCAGGGAACTTTTGCCCACTAGCTAGTTGGAAGCCACCCTCTCCCACTATCTAGTGCCAACCGTAAATTTGACACCCAAACCACACTCCTCAGAACACCTTCTGAAACTGTAAAAGAACAGAAGAAGGGTTGCCTCTGCTGTTTGATACCTCTGAGGAGACCTTAAGGACTGAACCTTTCCCCAAATGAACCTAGGGCGAAGAAGTGGACAACAAGGGTCAGTTAGCTGAACTTCCTGTGTGGCTACACAACAAGCTGCAAGAGACCTTCTTCCTGATGCCCTGACTAGTCGCAAGTGCACCTGGAGTAGAACCTGCTGGTGGGGGAAACAACTATTACAACGCATGTGTTACAACACATCCCATTAACCTGCATGTTGTTACAATGCAAAAGGCTTGCTGCAAGGGGTAGAAGGTGTTGGATTTAACTCCAACACCTTGCCTACTGTTGCACTCACTGGTGTTGGAATAGTAAATTATACTATTCCATCTTCCAGTGCATCCCCGGCAGCAAGTCGGGGTAAAGGTATGCTTTGTAAAGGCATCCGGGGTAATTGCATGCATTGTAACATCATAAAACCGCTTGTGGTCTCTGCTGAAGTGAATAATGACATAGCACTTCCTACAATCTCTGAAACTATGTGGGATTTAGAGAAAGTGTGACTTTCTGATGCCAGAGGACCAGGACCAACAATCTGGGCAGATTCAGCCAAGGTGCTGCTTCCCTGGTCTGAAGAAACAGGTTTCTCCAGCTTGAAGCTACTCCGCAGCTGCAAATTTGTTTCCACAGGCCCTCTGATAAATGTTTTCTGACCTCGTGTAACTGGTTAGCACATACAGACTTCACCTTTGCAACACTGGGTGAATCTGAATACTGAAGAAGTGACAAAGTCATAAAGTAGAAATATTGACCCGGCGAATGAGACAAAAGTATCCAACCAATGACAGGACTTTCTGTTCAGAGCTTTTCTCATCAAAATCAACAGCTTCAACTGCATCAAGCTCAAAGTCTTTCTGGCTTTTAGTGGACTTTCTTGGACACAATCTACAATAAAGCCTGGCAGGAGGGTTTAACCTCCATTTCAGAGACTGAGCCCTAAAGTGTAATCGTTGACTGTGACGAACCTGCCCGGCGTATTCGACCAGCACACCATCACCTCCGGCCTGAATTATGTCTTTGACTTTTTAACTGTCTTGTTGCCTCTAAATGCCTTACACATTTTCTTTAGGTTAAATCTGTCTACTCCCAGGGCTTGAAATCAGGTTTAAATTATTGAAACATCTGTCTGTACCTCACAGGTTAATGACTTTATTACTTATGGTGAACTACTATCCAACTCAAGTAAAAACTTGCCTCCTTACATTAACCATGCCTTGTGTTTCTTGATACACCTGCAGTCAAGACATCATCAGCCTGCAGACTGAAATGGGTAAAAAAAAAAACAGCAGCCGTTTTCTGTCTGTACTATATAGAGATCTGGAACAACATTCCTCTACCCATTAGGACAGCCCGAACGCTGCTTGAATTCACGAAAGAGTAGAAGAAGCACCACTTTAAAGAACACTACATGACAATGCTTTCCCAGTCCACAAACCAGCCACTTCCCCTATCACCCGTAGATTTGATGGTGGACTTTGACCATGTACAGTGCTCCGCTGCCTTTTGGTTAGGTTTGTGTGATAGAAATACTACCTATAAACCTGTATACATAAATACACACATAAATGTATACATACATACATACATTCATGTGAAGGGAGCTACTGGGACCTTACTTTTCACCTCTGGTGTCAATATTTATATTCTTCCACTGACTCATACTCTTCAAAAGTGTCCTGTTCAATCCTAAATGCTGTTCAGTAACATACAAATACATATCTGGCTCAATAGTTCATATTCTAAGGAAAACATTAGAGAACGCTTACAGCGTATGTCAGTGGATTAAAGATGGTTTGTTTTGCCTGAACGAAATAAAAACTGAAATGCTGGAATCATAGCCACCTTATGGAAAGAAAAGACCTGGGCATCATTTTTGATTCAGACGTTTCATTTCTATGGAGATTGCAGTTGTGTCAATCCACAGTTGTCCTTCCTAAGGACAGTCCCCCTCTCGTTGAAATGAAACCCTATAACAACGGTTCGACTGACAGAGAGAAAACAAAAGCGTCCATATGTAACCCATTTATTAGATGTATCTCCTAACCAGTTCACATTGTCCACGATGCAGAATTAAGGCAATTTGGAAACATGGTTAGCAGACTCACCAGTTTAGGATGCACTGATTCGGTTTGACTGTAGATCACTTTGTTGTCTAATTCTAACCCGAAATAGTACTGATGTTGCTTGCCGTAGTAGCATGTACATCAACATCTGGAGAGTGAAAATGACCCTAGACTTCCCAAATGACATGACTGGGAAAATATGAATAAAGCAACATCGTCGCATCTACCAGGACCAATAATATTTTATGAAACCCACACTACGAGAAATGTGGCCTTCACTGCGCATTCAGTCAGATAATGTGCACAGGCAAAGGCTCTGCCTCACACAGAGAAAGTATATTCAACTATTGAAATGGAAGCCTGGCAGAACACCCATTGGAGAGGAATAAAAGAGAATCGAAAAACTCCGTCCTGTTGGCTCCCATGCATCCACTACTTTCCCAGTGTTCTTCTGTTCGCCCTACCAGCAGTAACTCTTCTCATTGAGACCCTGAACAATGGTATGTACGTGTAAAGAGAGTGGAAAGTGGAGGGCCTGCAAGTGCCCCCTCTTTCTTGCATCTTGAAGTACTTGAACCCTTGTTGTCCATGTACATCCAGGACTCTCTAAGATAGCACTGTATCAGGAATCCCTGCCTCAATACCTCTCAGGCCCACTTGCCGATACAATTCTGTAGGCCACGTGCACACAACTCATGTCAATGTACACTTGCTTTTGGTATGAATAATTAGATTGCTTTCTAGATAGGTGGAGTTTTCATCCCTGCCCTTGATTTTTTTCAGATTTCTGCTGTGTTTTCTTTTCATAGTTCTGATTCAGCATGTAATATGTAGTTCTTAGCAAATCCAGAAAAACAGACTATACCTTACTCTGATTTCAAAGAAATGTCACTGTTCTGCACAAAGCAATTTCAATGCACATTGAAAGATACAATGAAATGGTTGAGTTCCCTACATGTGTGTTACAAGGAGATGTACCATTGCTTTGTGATCTCATCATGCTGAGGGATTACTAGCTAACTCAAATGCTGAAAATTGCACTCATTGCATCAAAGAGCAAAAGAGCACAACGCAATACGTTATAATATTAGGCAAATAAAGTCTACACCGTTTGCAATTACTGATTGAAAACGCTGTACTGTCTGTAATTCAAATTAAACACATTGGATAAGATTTTCCAAACAAAAAAGTGTCAGTTCTTTAAAATATTTGTTTGGCTCTGACTCAGTTCTAGACCCTTTACATTTTGGGGAAAATATCAAAGGGCACAAATGAGACATGTA
The DNA here is from genome assembly GCF_964204655.1 of Triturus cristatus. Classification (NCBI taxonomy): domain Eukaryota; kingdom Metazoa; phylum Chordata; class Amphibia; order Caudata; family Salamandridae; genus Triturus; species Triturus cristatus. Next base: position 642,310,069 of record NC_140581.1, on the reverse strand, counting down.
ATTGAAAATCAACATAAAAACAGGTGAAGAAAAGAGTCTCATTGTTCACAGTCAAGAGTTGAAGGGGCAGTTAGAGTTAGAGTTAGCATTTATATGTACCTATAAAAATGAATATCTCATATCCTGGATGACTTAAAGGGGAACAGATCTAGTTTCCGATGGGCATGATGGCTGCCTCAATCATAGGGGCAATCGGTCTGTGATCCTCCATGCTCTAGAGCACATACACAATCTATGCAAATTATCTGGATAGTGCTCAGGCCACTGGGTATTGGACCATTGCATGGCAGGACAGAGTTAGTAGGTCAGTAAATGTGGCCACTTGGGAGATCAATGAGCCCCTTCTCACATTAGACCAGGTTGAGGCATTTGGGGAGTAGGTATGTGGGGTTTCTCTCAAAGGTGAATACAACTTAATTACCAAATGTTTCTTCATGGAGTGAGCATGTCTGCTATGCAGAGCCACCTAAACTCAGTTGAATTTGTGAATTGGATGGTTCTTAGGAAGCTCTCCTTCAGGCTCTGGAGAGGTGTGGAGAGGGCTTATTAGTGCTATGTGTCTATGTATTTAAGCTACAACACTTCCTGGCTAGGGACTTCCATGCAGAGGCCAGGAGCAACAACAGGGCATGCCAGAAGAGTTTCTGGAATGGACAGGCTCGGTTCTAACCTGGAGGAAAAGGGCTGCATATGTCTTTATCTTCAGGGTGCACCATAGAAATGTCAAGACTGCTTTGCGTCAAGAGGAGCTCGACAGGTTTGCATCAAGTGGGGCTCCAGGTCTCTGCAGTCCGAAGACAAAGGAAGCTGAGAGCAAAAGATGTGGTGGGATTACTTAGAGTTGCCGGTTTTGTTTATCCATCGTTCTCTCTCTATTTTATACTAAAACAAATGTAGAGTATTCTAAGGATAACACTAACAGTTGGTGCACTGAAGGGGATGTAAAAAACATCTTCGCATTATACTTACTCTGCCACTGAAAATCAATATTACAAGATAATTGCCCATATTGTTCATAATCATTCACATTGATTAAAAAAATAAAGTCGAGGGTCCTTTAAGAAGCAGGATTCACAATAAGTTGGTATTGCTGCTTGAGAGAAATTAACAAAAGCAGCACACAGTCCTCCTCTTAGCCCTGTCCCCTACCTGACTCCCGCCCGCCTCTTCCTCGATCCCGCCCCCCTCCCCTTCATTACGGCGACCGCTGTGGGGGAGCGCATGTGTTGACCTGACCTCGGTCTAGGCAGTACGCTTCCCGGCAGCTCCGCCAGCCGATCACCGCCTCAGCAGCCCCAGCAGCAGAGTTCAAGCCTCGCGCACGACTCTGTCACAGGTTTCTGATTTTGGGATTTCGCTCTCTGACAAGCGCTTGCGTGTGACATTTGTGTTTTCTTGTGTTATTTTGCTCCACATGTTCTGCTCCTTGCCTAACTCGGCGCCTCGCGCCTCCCGCCACATAAGCTCCATGCCTTCCTCTTAGCCCCGCGCCCCTTCTTAACTCCCATCCGCCTCCTCCTCAATCCCGCCCCCCTCTCTCCCTTTCATTACGTCGACCGCTGCGGGGGAGCACGTGTGTTGACCTGACCTCGGTCTAGGCAGCACGCTCCCCGGCTCAGCAGCCCCAGCAGCACAGATAGAGCCTCGCGCTCGACTCTGTCACAGGTTTCTGCTTTTTGGGATTTCGCACTCTGACAAGCGCTTGTGTGTGACATTTGTGTTTTCTTGTGTTATTTTGCTCCACAGGTTCTGCTCCTTACCTAACTCGGTGCCTCGCGCCTCCCGCCACATAAGCTCCGTGCCCTCCTCTTAGCCCCGCCCTCTACCTGACTACCACCCGCCTCCTCCTCGATCCTGCCCCCCTCCCCTTCAATACGGCGACCGCTGTGGGGGAGCACGTGTGTTGACCTGACCTCGGTCTAGGCAGCACGCTCACTGGCAGCTCCGCCAGCCGATCTCCGTCTTAGCAGCCCCAGAAGCAGAGTTCGAGCCTCGCGCTCGACTCTGTCACAGGTTTCTGCTTTTTGGGATTTCGCGCTCTGACAAGCGCTTGTGTGTGACATTTGTGTTTTCTTCTGTTATTTTGCGCCACAGGTTCTGCTCCTTGCCTAAATCGGCACCTCGCGCCTACCGCCACATAAGCTCAGCGCCCTCCTCTTAGCCCCGCCCCCTACCTGACTCCCACCCGCCTCCTCCTCGATCCTGCCCCCTCCCCTTCATTACTGCGACCGCTGCAGGGGAGCGCGTGTGTTGACCTGACCTCGCTCTAGGCAGCATGCTTCCCAGCAGCTCTGCCAGCCGATAACCACCTCAGCAGCCCCAGCAGCAGAGTTCGAGCCTCGCGCTCGACTCTGTCACAGGTTTCTGCTTTTTGGGATTTCGCGCTCTGACAAGCGCTTGACTGTGACATTTGTGTTTTCTTGTGTTATTTTGCTCCACAGGTTCTGCTCCTTGCCTAACTCGGCGCCTCGCGCCTCGCGCCTCCCGCCACATAAGCTCCGTGCCCTCCTCTTAGCCCCGCCCCTTACCTGACTCCCGCCCGCCTCCTCCTCGATCCCGCCCCCTCCCCTTCATTACGGCAACTGCTGCACGGTCGTGCAGCGGACACGTGCAGCGGGCGTGCCTAAGGCAAGCTCGTCTGCGCCCCTCCGTGCCTGGACCGTGCCCAGTGCCAGGGACCCTGGTTCTCCAAGCCTCCACCACTACACCCTTGCCAGCCTCCTTGCACTCAAACCCAACCCCTCGAGAACTGCGCACGAGCCTCGCCCGTCAACACTCAAGGAGCCTTCTCTTGCGCTCACTGCCGATGCACCTTCTCCATGGACGCCACGCCAGTAGCCAGCAAAGTACCGCCTGCCACCAAGCCCGCCAACACCATTAACTGCATCCTTCTCAACGTACGTTCCCTTCACCGGCATGCCATAGAGATATGGGACTTACTCAACACTCTCGCTCCTGACGTCGCCTTCTTCACGGAGACCTGGACTAACGCAAGCTCCGGACCAGACATCGCCACGGCTATACCAGACAGCTACAAGCTCAAGAGAATTGACCGCCCTAATCGCCCGGGGGAAGGCCTCGCCATCGCTCACAAAATCTCCCTCCAACTCTCCACCTCCAGCCCAAGCAGCGCTCTTCCCAGCATAGAACACCTCCACTTCCAGATCCACACCAACCCCAGGACAACGCTATGGGGCACACTCATCTACAGACCACCAGGACCTCTCACCCAACCCACTACCACAATCACAGAACTCGCCACATCCCACGCCATCACCTCCACGGACTACATTCTGCTAGGAGATCTAAATTTCCACCTCAAAAACCACCAGGACCCCAATTCCAACACGCTATTTTAGAATCTCACCAAACTGAGGCTCAATCAACTGGTAAACACTCCCACCCACATTGCAGGACACACTCTGAACCCCATCTTTCGGGGAAGGGTTGAACATCCGGTTCACCTACACAACCCGGCACCCCTGGACAGACCACCACTGCATCCATTTCACTTTCACTTCCAGGACCGCACCCAAACAAGCCCCACGCCACCTCGACGGAACTGGAGTAAGATCACCGAAGACCTTCTTAACACCACCCTCCTCCACGACCCCCCCCACAGCCACCGCCGCCACCGCCACCGCCAAGAAACTCCACTGGTGGATCACCAGCTGCGCCGATAAACTGGACCCTCTCCGGCAGACAGCCACCAAACGCCCTCCTAAGGCTGCCTGGTTCACCACCGAACTCCTAGAGGCCAGACGCGCCTGCAGGTGCCTCGAGAAAACGTGGAGGAACCAGAAGACCACTGAAGCCCACACCGACCACAAGATCGCCATGAAGAACTACCACCTGCTGATAAGGGACACCAAAAGAACCTTCATCAGGGAAAAAATCAACACCAACTCAGCCAACACAAGGGAACTCTTCAACGTCATCAAGCATTTCACCAAACCCTCATGCGAAGCCTCTGACATCACACCATCCCAAGATCTCTGAAACAAGCTCAGGGCCTTCTTCCACCAGAAGATCATGACCCTTTATGACAACTTCAACGAGCCAACGAATGCCTTCACCTCTACGACCACTACCACCTCCAAACCAACCATCACCACCACCTGGAACCCCGCATCCATCGAACTTATTGCCACCACCATGAAGAAAACTCATTCAGGAGCCCCAACGGACCCCTGCCCCCCACACATCTTCCACAGAGCCTCGACGGCCATCGCTCCCGAGCTAGCCCACACCATCAACTCCTCCCTGGCCTCCGGCTCCTTCCCCATGGACTGGAAATGCGCGGAAATGAAGCCCCTCCTCAAAAAACCATTGGCCGACCCGACTGACCTCAAGAACTACCGACCCATCTCCCTCCTCCCCTTCGCTACCAAAGTCACAGAAAGGCTCGTGAACGCCCAGCTGACAACCTTCATCGAAGATAACTACATCCTTGACCCCTCTCAATCCAGTTTCTGCAGCAACCACAGCACCGAGATAGCCCTGATCGCCGCCACCGACGACATCCGCATGTTGCTCGACCAGGGCCACACCGCAGCCCTCATCCTCCTGGACCTCTCCGCAGCTTTCGACACCGTCTCACACCACACACTAACCACCAGGCTCCACAACGCAGGAATTCAGCGAGACACCCTCAACTGTATCTGATCCTTCCTCTCCAAACACAGAGACAGAGGGTCAGTCTCCCCCCCTTCCTCTCCAAACACAACGACATCCTCTGCGGAGTTCCCCAAGGATCTTCTCTGAGCCCGACTCTCTTCAACATCTACATGGCCCCCATCGCCGCAATCGTCAGTCAGCACGGGCTCAGCGTCGTGTCCTACGCTGACGACACCCAGCTCATCCTCTCCCTCACCAGCAACCCAGAAGACACTAGACTCAGCTTCCAGGAAGGAATGAAAAACGTGGCCACCTGGATGAAGGACAGCTGCCTCAAACTCAACTCTGAAAAGACCGAGGTTCTCATCTTCGGACCCCGCCCCTCCACCTGGAGCAACTTATGGTGGCCTCCCGCCCTGGGACCGCCACCCACCCCGACGGACCATGCTCGGAACTGAGGTTCTGGACTTTTAAGAGTCCAGAGGTGTCAGGGAAACAACACCCGAAGACCCCTGAGTTCCTCCTGTCCCGGTGCACAAATAAACAGAGACACGGGCTTCTCGATGGCGGCGTCAAAGACCAAGGTTTATTTACTGCAGGGACACAGAAATCATAGGAACCACACAGAGTCAGAATCTACGAGACTGTTCAAATTGCATTAAGTGGGTCATTTCTTAAATACAAGAAAAATGTCTTGGGGCAACATTTCACGAATATTTCTCATGCCCAACCCGGTATCCCAAACAGATAATAAATAAATATCAAACAATGATTAGTTGTAGGTTTTCGGTGTTCGATCAGGCTCTCTTGTCAGTTCTTCATTCTCTACTTGATCCTCCCCGTCATAAAAATCGTAACCACCCCATTGTAAAAGCCCAGAAGGAAAGGAGCAGAGCCAGGTGCAAAGGATTGAAATGTAGGATAAGAGGTGTTTATGGATCATAAACGGGCAGGGCAATCGTCTTCGGCCTTTCAGTCAGGACAACGGACACGAGAACCAGTATAGCAGGACTGGCCTCAGGCAAGGGAGGCAGCTTGATTCTGCCTAGTCACGCATCGTCAGCCTTTCTCGGGCTCGAGCTTACGTGTCCTTAACAAGGTGATCCCGCCGGGGTCATCGTCCGTTCATTGACTATGTGAGGGCAAGAAACAAGATGGATGCCGTAACTAAAATGGATGCCGTGACTTTTACGAGAGGATGCCCTATTTTTCAGTGAATGCATGCTAGTTGCGCAGCGAAAACACTGTCATGTATACAATGGATCATTTGCGGTTCATTGGTACCAAAATCGTGTCAGTACTACGATACCGAATTCACGGGTTCGGATCGCTACAGAACCTCAGACCGTCCTTTTGCCCTTACATAGGCAATAACTCACTCTATGTCAGAGTCCATTTCTATGTTCATTAGGTCACTGATATGTTGTTGCAGCATTACTCTATCTCGTGGTGCATCTCTGGAAACAAGTGGTCTTCTTACGCACGATGAAACACAAACGCTACATAAGGCAGGGCCACACTGAATAATGAGACAGCACGAAAATAAAAATACTAACGTAACACCAATGACCATTAGAACCTTCCACCCCCATGCAGATAACAGATTCCAGAACCATCCCATTAGTGTCCAGTCACCTTCCTCTACGTGAATGGAGTCGGAGATTTTGTGTAACTTAGAGATGGCCTTGTATACTGTTGGCGCATTATCTGGGATAAAAACGCAGCAACTTGATTGGATCATCTTGCATACCCCACCTCGATCTGCAAGTAACACATCAAGAACCATACGGTTCTGTAACGTCATGAGGCGATCCGCTTGAAGCTCAGCTGTCAGGTTACTAAGGGCACCTGTAGTTTCGATAATGGTGGATTCAACTACTCGTGTTAGTTGACGCAGGTTTCTACTGTTGACCATAGGCCCCCAGAACGGGAGGTAACCTTTGAAAAAGTCTCCTGCTTCTTGGCCAGCAGTATCTTCTTTACTGAATACACCTCTCACAACTCTCGTTTTGTGATAGTCCGGTGCAGCAGTGTATGTCGGAGGTAACAGTTGAGCGATATAACATGAGCCTGAGAAGTCAGCGGGCAGCCATGTATATGCTATGTCTTGACAAACAAAATAGGTACCCTTAGCAGCTAAGAATGCAGGGGAAGATTGTGATGGGAACACGTATGTTTCAATGCAGTCACTCTTCCCTAGTCGAGCTTTCGGATTCCTCGCATTTCCTTGCAAACAGACCTGACCTTGGTGGGGTACGACCCAGATCGGAGTTGAGCTCTTACGTTTGTTCTCACCCAGAGTAATGCCATATTCTGTAATGTTCCACCCCATGTAAACTCGCAACTCATCCTTGGGAATGTACGGAGTATTAGTGACATCTCTCACCATATCAGTGATTCCTTTTATCAAGGCTCTATTAGCAGAGTTATACCGGGTGGAACGCGGAGGTCGTGGAGGGTAGGTCTCTAGAGCATAGGCGAACATGGTCTGAAATGCCTAGAATGATCCATTATAGCTGAAAGGCAGAACCAAATAAGGGATGCCCTTGTCCATGGTATGTGGTATCAGGCCAGATACCCAGCAGTTTGTTGTGTTAACCACTAGTTGATGTTGGTGCAAGAGCTGAATGAAAGTGTTATTTATAAACTCAGAGCGTCGAGCTTGCTCGTGGGCAGGAAAAGGATGAAAAGAATGAATAGAACCAATAGTCGGGGAAACAGAAATATGGGGAGATACTGTAGACGTAACAGGTGCAAAGATCAATTGAATACCAAAAATAATTCCGCCTACCAGAGTTATAAAAACAATCAGAAGTGTCAGGGCACATTGCATTAGGAAACATTTACTATACAATATGTCGTATAATTTTGTCTTGTGCACATTTATGACTTTAACCCGTCGTAATTCAGGAAGCTCCATCTTCTACAACCGTTCGCAACGGATGGTTTGTACCTGTTAAAAACTTACCTCTGTTTATCCTGGGAGTTCCCAAGACAAACAGAAGAAACCGACCTAATGTCTGATTCCCTGTAAATTAAAACAAGGCACACGTTACGACCCTACGGTAACCCAGACGGCAAGGTAAGAGGATAGCAAAAATAAAAGCAAACTTCCTGACTGTACGGGATGCAATACGATCAAAACAGTTTTACAGTTATCAAACAGAAATGTAATAATGCAATGTCATCAGTTCATCACATGAGAACGTAGATTATATCTGTACTTTCCAGGTCTTGTTTGGTCTTGAAATAGCTGGTCCACAGGTGCAGAAATGTTCGATTCCACAGGTGACAAGTGTTCACTTTGTACAATACTCGGTTCAGGATTCAAAAGAGCGGTTTCTGCTGAGGTGCCAAAGTTCTGTGTTTTAGTTCGTGGATGGTCCGTTAGGTACTCTGCATCACTGAAAGGGATGTGCCTAGGAACAGGTTCTGTCTCGGCTACACCAATTCCCTGTCTAACCCAGTTGTCATACGGGAGTGGAAGAGGGACACGCTTCGTGTGGCTGGCGTGCACCCAATTTTTCCTGCCAGCTAGGCGTACTGCAGTTCTGGTTACGGGGAGGACCTGGAACGGGCCCACAAATCTTGGCTGAAGGTTTCGAGTACGTTCAAAGTTCCGTACTACAACCTGGTCGCCGGGTTTCAACGTATGACCTGGACTCTCCGGCAGTTTAGGCAAGGATTCGAATACCTGTTGATGAATAAGGCTCAGTTTAGCAGTCAGATCATGAAGGTAATCAATCAACATTGGGTATTCTATCTGTTTGAATTCCTTTGGCCTAGGGACTCCCCAAACATTAGCAGGGCGGCCGAACACAATCTCATATGGGCTAAGCCCTACTCGAGAGTGTACAGTCGCTCTGGTGGACAGTAAAGCTAGAGGCAGAGCGTCTGGCCAAGAGAGACCAGTGGAAGCTTGAATTTTCGCAAGCTTCAGCTTCAGGGTGCCATTGTACCCTTCCACCAAACCTGCTGACTGTGGATGATTCGCACTGTGGAATTTTTGTACAATTGCTAGACCTGCACACACACTCTTCATAACTTTCCCTACAAACTCACTTCCGTTGTCTGACCAAACAATCCGTGGCATACCATACCTAGGGAAGTATTCTTTGAGGAGGATTTTGGCAGTGGACATGGCAGTGTTATCCTTCAATGGGTATGCCTCAATCCATCTTGAAAAGGCACATACTACCACTAGGACATACTTAAGATTGTTACACCTGTCCATGTGGATATAATCCAATTGAATCACTTCAAAGGGACAAGAAGGGGGAGCAAAATGACCAGTTGGGGTTGGGGTTCCCTTGCTAGGATTATGCATCAGGCATACCATGCAGTTTTTTACCACTCTTTCCGCACACTTAGTAATTCCATCATTCTTCCATACTGGAGCTAACATTTTACAGATCCCTTTCGAACTGATGTGCGCCGCTCCATGCGCCATCGTGACTACTGCAAGTACATACGCATCAGGTAACATCCAACGCTGTTGCTCAGACAAATCGACCCAACATCCACTTGAATCCATTTTACCCGTTTTCTCCTTCCATTCATTCTTCTCATTTTCAGTTGCTTCATTCTGGATTGCTTTCACACTGTCAATCGTATTCTCACACATTCCTGATTCAGCAATCCATCTTGCAGACGTTGCAACATACATTCGGCTCGTCATGTTCTTGGCCGTTTCTTTAGCGACCTCATCAGCAAACGCATTCCCTCGGCCAACATCATCCGTAATCTTTCGATGTGCACTGCACTTCACAATCGCAACTTCATTCGGTAGGGTCAGGGATTCTAATAGATCGTTGACTAACTGTCCATGTTGGATCTTAGTTCCATGGGACGTGAGAAAACCTCTTTCTCTCCAGAGACGCCCAAAATTGTGGGCAACGCCGAAGGCGTACTGGCTATCAGTAAACACATTCACTCTCTTTCCCTCAGCTAAAACACACGCTCTTGTCAATGCAATTAATTCTGCTGCTTGGGCAGAATTCTGACTCACTCTTGCAGTCTCAACAATCGTACTCAAAGTCGTAACTGCATACGCGGCCGTCACATCACCATTCTGTAGTTTAAAACAGGACCCATCGACATATAACGTGCCGCCTGGGTCTGATAACGGAGTATCTTTTAAATCAATTCTACCTTTTGTCTCTTCCTCAGTTCTGAAACAACAATCATGGGGCTCTGAATCACTCGACTCCTGAGTAGTCGGCAACAGTGTTGCTGGATTCAATATGTTACATCGTTTAATCTGAATGTGACTTGCCAAAAGCGTCAGCTCATAGCCTGATAATCTAGCACTGGTGAGGTGCTGAGTTTTCGTTCGGTTCATGAGTGTATCCACAGCATGTGGAACCATGACTACTAACATGTTGTTCATGACTAGTCCAGCAGACTGTCGAATAGACACTGCGGCTGCTGCCGTGGCTCTTAAACAACTTGGCAATGCTCTGGCTACCGGATCTAATGTGGATGAAAAGTACGCACAAGGCCGCTGTTTGTCGCCAAATTGTTGTGTTAATACACTTAATGCACAACCTTCTCTTTCATGGACATATAGTGTAAACGGCTTACTGTAGTCAGGAGTACCCAACACAGGAGCTGAACACAGCGCATCACGTAAGTCGGAGAAGCTCTGTTGACATTCATCAGACCATGGCAAAGGGCTCGGAACACCTTTTCCAGTCAGGGCTACCAATGGTTTCGCCATGAGAGAAAAATTTGGGATCCATTGCCTACAGTATGACGTAATACCCAAAAACGCACGCACTTCTCTTTGTGTGCTTGGTACAGTCATCTGCAAAATTGCTTTGATTCTCTCTGGGGTCAACCTTCTTCCCTCCTTTGACAAAAGATGACCTAAGTAGGTCACTTCTTGGCAACAATATTGCAGTTTAGAAGGTGACACCTTGTGATGTAAGTCTGACAAATGACGCAATAAAGAAATAGTAGCTGCTTTGCAAGTTTCCTTGTCGTCAGCGGCTAGTAAAAGATCGTCCACGTATTGGATCAGAGCAACACCATGAGGAAGTACAAGAGCGTCTAATTGACTTTTTAATGCTTGGCTATAAATTGAAGGGCTTTCACAATAACCTTGTGGAGCGCGTTTGAATCTGAAACTGCGTCCTCCTAAGGAGAAACCAAAAATGTCTCTACTTTCTTCTGCTATGGGAATGCTGAAGAATGCATTTTTCAAGTCGATCACCGTAAACCATGATGCCGATGCAGGAATCAACGTCAATAATGCAGTGATATCTGGTACCACTGGGAACTGTGGAATCACAATTTTATTTACCTCTCTGAGGTCAATCACAAATCTGTAGATTGGAGGTTTGGAAGGGTCAGTACGTTTCAGAATCGGCAGAACAGGACTATTGCAGACGTTTCCTCTAGTTTCCTCTATCACATCTTTCTGTATCAAGTCTTTTACAATCAGCAAGAGTGCTTGTTCACCTTCGTTTGAAATCCGATACTGTGGGATTCGTGGAAATTTAACATTCGCTTTTAAACTTACCACGTAAGGGGGAATTTCCAAGAGGCCTACATCGTTGGGACCAGTTGCCCAAAGAGTATCAGGGAGAGAACGCAGCTCCGGTGGGAGCTTGTCCATCGACATGTACATCGGGGAGATGACTCCTTTACCTAATGTGAGCTGTACTCCTGAAGGAGAACAGTACAGTGTCGCATGCAGGCGTTTCAACAGATCTAAACCAAGCAGATTCTCATTACAACCGGTTGTTAAGATGAGGGGTGCTTCTAGCTCGCATGGCCCAACAGTGATAGATAAAGGACTGGACACAGGATTGTGAACAGGGGCGCCTGAGAAACCTACTGAAGTGTTCGTTAAGCCGGACAAAGGTGCGCCAGGGAGTTTCGTACGCATGATTGAACTTTTTGCCGCACCAGTATCCAACAGAAATGGTTCGACCACGCCTGATGTAACTACTGTGACATAAGGTCCACTCTGATCAACTGGAACTGATACTACTCCCTCTCTCTGCCTGCGGCTGTCCTATTGCTCGCTTCTTTGAATCTCTTCATTATGATCATAGTAATCTTCAACATGATACTGTGGAGATCTACTTGGCTGCGTAGGTTGTATATTTCGCTGGTCGAAATAATTCGATTGGCGATCAGCCTGTGGTGTCATCGTACCACGCCCTCTACCTCTAGGAGCTTGCATAAACCCAACATTACCTCTCTGAGCTGGGACACCACTAGTTTGTGGGTGTAGTACTGGACACTCATTCTTATAATGACCCTCCTTTTTACAATAAGCACACTGATTCCATGCTAACTGTTGTCGGGGAAAATTATAATTAAATCTTTGGGCCGTCCCTTGCTGGAATTGTGGCTGCTGCTGAAACTGGGGTCGCTGCGGTGAATCTGACTGATTCGAACGAGGCGGATATGCCTGTTGCAAAAGAACTTTGGTTTTTAAATCTTTCGTTTTCTTTTCTGATTTTTCCTTCTCTTCTTTCTCTCTATTCTCGTAATACTGAGCAGTTGCAAGTATCTGTGCTGTCGTCGACACTGCCCATGCACTTTCAGAATCCTTTAACTTATTACTAAGTTCAGGTAGTAAATTAAACACGAACTTATCAACAAACAACCTCTGACCTCCCTCGGTACTCATATCTTGCCCACTGTGGTCTACGAAGGTCTCTTCAAATCTAGTGAAGAAGTCAGAGACGCTTTCGTCCTTCTTTTGCTTGCATGCTGATAGTTTATCCCAATTTACTCGTAACGCTGGCATCAGCGTTTTCATCAGATTAATTATTCTGCCAGGTAAGTCAGCAATCAGAGGTTCAGGTTTAGCTCCACCAACCTGCTGTGCGTCTGCCGCTACGATAGCTGGCCAATCACCTCCTAAGGCGACTGGGTGGTTCTCTTGCTGAATCTTGGCCCATATAGGCTGTGGCACTACATTACCAAATAGCATTTCAATGTCTGCCAAATTCATGATACACGCTTGGACTGTCTGTGTTAATTCTTTGTAAGAACCAGCAGGATTTTTACGAGGGTCTGGTAATGCTTGTTTTACTGCTAATACTTCAGCCCGTTTCCAAGGAATGTGTATCCACACTCTCTGGAATTGTGCTGGAGCGGCTGCAATACCCAAGTTCCCATCAGCGGCAACTGCTTCGCGCCATATGGGCGGAACTTCTCTCATCGGATACTGACCTCGTCTTTTCCTAGTTATCGGTGTACCATCAGGGTCTCTTGTCGCCAGAAAAGGGGACTCATCCCTATAAGCTAAAATTAATTCTATCGCTCTCCCTACTTCTGAACCTATCACCATTCCTGCGGCAAATTTCTGCTGAATATTTATTAAATCAGAGGGGACGGAATCTAAGTCATCATCTTCCCATTCCTCACGCACAAGAGAACACATCACGTCAAAAACATAACGTTGAGTTGGTACATTCCACTGCATAAATGTGTCTAACACTCTTCGTGCATCATACTTCGCAGCTTTCAACATCCACCTAAGAGCTGTCGAATCTAACGTCTCTCGTTCCTCGGGACCAGGAAGCTGGCTACGTCTCTGTATAGAGTCAGAAACGGGGGTCCCAATTAAGGACCTGTAGAGAGGAGTTAAGATATTAGTTACAGAGTCGGTTATTTTCCGACGAACGGAAAGCGGAGTCAGAATGACAGGGCTTGGGGACAGGGCAGCTGAAGCAGATGAAATAGTAAGGGTAGGAGTAGTAGGTAAAGCAGTTTGCGAAACGATAGGCAAAGGCGGAATAGGCGACCCAGGAAGAGGGGGTGCCGTAGGGTCATTGATCACGGGAAAGACAGGAGCTGGATTCAAAGGAAGTGGAGCACCTATTCCAGGCTGACCAGCAGCTGGCTGTGCAACAGGTAGTAACTGTGGTGCTGTAATACCCTGTGCATACGGTGGAGGTGAACTCAACAGGTAAGACAACAGGGGATCCTTTTCAGGGTCCTCTATCGGCTTAGCAGGACATGATGGCAATACAGGGTAACATTTATCAATCGCTAAATTATGTTTTCTATTCGCCATCTCCATTGCTTTCTCGGTCTCGTTGACATGCAGCTGCCTAGCAGACTCCATTAAAGTCAACCCTTTCTCTTTCTGTTCTTTCTTTGTTTTCCTAATTTCTCTCTGTTTGGCTTCTTTGCGCCATACGCGAAAAGAATCAAACATTGCCGGCCGGGCTTTTTTCTTGAATAACTTCATTTCTAAATTATCTAGTATTTCTGTTTCGAAACTACCATGCGGTGGCCAACTAAGGACACCATGTTTCTTGGTATAACGAACCCATACTTCATTGTACGTAATAGGACCCACACCATGTTTACAATAGAGCTCATATGTAGGAGTCCCAATCGGAGGAACCGAACACGAATCCTCCAACCGTGAATCCCCGTTGCAACGTAACCAGGACAAAAAACAGTTGCTACCCTTAGTCATGACTACAAAGACAAATTCCAACCAAAATGCGAAGAGAACTTAGGCCTACCAAAATGAACCAATACCAAATACAAAGATTATCTTAACTAGAGCAACCAATGATAATCTCCAAATCCAAAACAAACGTATCCAAATAACCAAACTGAGCACAACCCACTTAATACTTAACTGAAATGTGGAAGACGTCACCAAGGAGAACCCGTCTACGTCTCGCCGTACTAAGGTCTGCACCTCGGGTCCAAGACAGGGCGACAGTCAAGGCAGCGGTCCTCTGTAGCCGTCTGGGAACGAGAACCCTCGTGGAAGAGATCGTCGGGCCACTTTTTACGACATGCAGGGATCGATGAAGCGGGGTACCTCCCTCCGGAATCTTCACACGAAACTTCTCGAACTTTTCAGGCTTTGGACCGGTACCGGATGACGTCGCCCCACGTTGGGCGCCAATTTGAGGTTCTGGACTTTTAAGAGTCCAGAGGTGTCAGGGAAACAACACCCGAAGACCCCTGAGTTCCTCCTGTCCCGGTGCACAAATAAACAGAGACACGGGCTTCTCGATGGTGGCGTCAAAGACCAAGGTTTATTTACTGCAGGGACACAGAAATCATAGGAACCACACAGAGGCAGAATCTACGAGACTGTTCAAATTGCATTAAGTGGGTCGTTTCTTAAATACAAGAAAAATGTCTTGGGGCAACATTTCACGAATATTTCTCATGCCCAACCCGGTATCCCAAACAGATAATAAATAAATATCAAACAATGATTAGTTGTAGGTTTTCGGTGTTCGATCAGGCTCTCTTGTCAGTTCTTCATTCTCTACTTGATCCTCCCCGTCATAAAAATCGTAACCACCCCATTGTAAATGCCCAGAAGGAAAGGAGCAGAGCCAGGTGCAAAGGATTGAAATGTAGGATAAGAGGTGTTTATGGATCATAAATGGGCAGGGCAATCGTCTTCGGCCTTTCAGTCAGGACAACGGACACGAGAACCAGTATAGCAGGACTGGCCTCAGGCAAGGGAGGCAGCTTGATTCTGCCTAGTCACGCATCGTCAGCCTTTCTCGGGCTCGAGCTTACGTGTCCTTAACAAGGTGATCCCGCCGGGGTCATCGTCCGTTCATTGACTATGTGAGGGCAAGAAACAAGATGGATGCCGTAACTAAAATGGATGCCGTGACTTTTACGAGAGGATGCCCTATTTTTCAGTGAATTCATGCTAGTTGCGCAGCGAAAACACTGTCATGTATACAATGGATCATTTGCGGTTCATTGGTACCAAAATCGTGTCAGTACTACGATACCGAATTCACGGGTTCGGATCGCTACAGAACCTCAGAACCTCGACATAATCCTCGACTCCCCCCTCTCCATGAACTGCCAAATCAATGCTATCTCCTCCACCAGTTTCAACTGCCTCCGGATCCTACGTAAGACCTTCAATTGGATCCCCCCGGACTGCAAAAAGACCGTCACTCACGCACTCATCACCAGCAAGCTCGACTACGGTAATGCCCTCTACGCCCGAATCAACAAATCCCTACTACGCAAACTCCAAGCCATCCAAAACGCGGCCGCCAGGCTCATCCTAGGGACACCGCGCCATGAACACATGACTTCACACCTGCGAGAACTCCACTGGCTCCCCGTCGAGAAGAGGGTCACCTACAAACTACTCATGCACGCCTACAAATCCCTCAACAACATCGGACCCAAATACCTCAACAACCGAATGAACTTTCACGCACCCAAGCGGAACCTCCGTTCAGCCAACCTCACTCTAGCAGAGGTCCCACGCATCATACACCGCAGCCACAGCTTGGAACACTCTCACAGTAGAAATAAGACGCTCGCTAACCCTGCACACCTTCAGACGGGCTCTCAAGACCTGGCTTTTCGACTGACCGGAGCAGCCCTACCTTTCCCTCCCCCAGCGCCTTGAGACCCTCACGGGTGAGTAGCGCGCTTTACCAACCCCTGATTGATTGATTGATTGATTGATTGAATGCAGGTTTTGGTAGAAATAAGAAGATGAAGGAGTGGTAGAGATCTATACATGACATCAAGGAGTGATTTCAGATACTCTATTTTTGTGGGTAGACTGGCATGTGTTGTTGGCCTTTGAGGGTGAGGGTGAGGGTGAACGGCAGGGAGTTATTCATTTGTGGAAGGGATAGAAATTGATCTAAAGAATAGCTTCCCATCTGTGAATATGTAGCGCAATGACATGCAAAGGTAAGTAAATTACTAAGGTTTTTTGATAAATATACTTGATGCTGTTATAAACATAGCCAATCATAACTTTATTTCACCGTTGTTTTTTCAGTTGGTTTATGGGATTTTTGGTCAGATGCTACATCCAACTTCGATGAAAGTATAATGCACCCCACTGCACACAGACTCAGCCCATGCACTCAACCCTCACATCTTTGGACAAGTCTCCCTTTTTCTTTTTTTATTAATATTTGCTTTAGAGCATCTCAGTTTTGGTTGGCGAGCCCACACAGATTTGTGGGAGCGTGTAATGTATTATTATATTGAATTGTACAGTGCACTAAGCACCTGAGAGGGTATCCGGGCACTTGGGCAGGTGAGTTGGTGTGTCATCCCCCAAGGTGCTTATACAAAGAGCCAGGTCTACAGCTTCTTGTGGAATTCACGAGGTAAGGAGGCAGCACTGATGTGTAGAGGGAGGTGGTTCCATATCTTAGGTATGATGTAGGAGAATGAGTGACTTCAAATTTTGGTTTGTGGATGTGGGGAATGTGAGCAAGTGAGAGTGAGGTTCCGGTTTTCTGGTTCTGTGTTGTGTAGGGCTTTGTATGGGTGTGGTAGAAGATTTAATTAACTGTGCTTGTGAATGGGGAGTCAGTGAAGTTTACTGAGGTGTGGTGTGATGTGGGTGTGGCATGGAAGGTCAAGTATGAGTCTTGCAGTGGTGTTCTGAATGGTCTGGAGTCTGTGTAGGAGTTGTTTGGATATTCCAGCATAGAGAGTAATGTTGTAGTCTACCATTTGGTGATGAGTGCTTGTGTGACAGTCCATCTGTTGTTCTGAGGCAAATATTTGAAGATCTTTCACAGCATGTGTAATATGTGGAAACAGGAAGTGCACACTGCATTGACTTGAGCTGTCATGTTGAGCTTTTTGTCTAGGATGATCCATAGATTTCCTGCGTACTCTGTAGGTTTTGGTCCTAGCTCCAACAACACCAGGTTTGTATCTAGGCTGCTACCATGGTCATGCAGTTGGTGAAGTTGGTTCTGGTTACTTGTCTGTCAGGGAGAGGATGAGATGGGTTTCCTCAGCATAGGAGATGAGGGTGATGTCTTGTGATTGGATACTTTGGTGAGCGGTATCATCTATATGTTCAAATTGGTGGGACTGAGGGAAGATCCCTGTGGGGCTCCACATTTCTGTTGCTTGATCTCTGATGTCTAGGATGGCAGCGTGACCCTTTGGGTTCTTCCTATGAGAAAGAACAGATCAATTTGAGCGTGGATCCTTGTATGCCAATCTAATGGAGTCTTCTGATGACAGTGTTGAGTAAAGCATTCAAGGCCACAGAGAGATTGAGCAGGATGAGGGCAACTGCTTCTCCTTGGTTTAAGATAATTTGAATGTTGTCTGTGGCCACGATGAGTGCTTCTATCCGTGCTGTGGTTCTTTCAGAATATTGATGGTGAAGTTTGAGGTGGGTTGTGAGTTGCTTGTTGATGGCCTTCTCAACCACTTTGGCTGTATAAGGAAGCTGTGCAGGGGCATGGATCAATTAGAGTCCATCTGTGCTCTTAAGTGGCTGGTCCACAAAATTGCCACTGTGTTGTTTCTGGTGAGGGATATCCATTTGGTAAGATGGCCAATTGGTTTGAGGTGGGTAGGTTAGCAATGAGTTTTCTGGTGTTGGATTGTAAGCAAAGTTGTTGTAGATGTTTGCGATTTTGCTGTGGAAGAAGTTGGATACATTATCACAGAGGTCCAGGGGACTCACACAAAGGCAGGGGAGTCAGGGCAGGCCCTGAGCAGTCAGAGGAGCCCAAAAGAAACAAGTGTGACTCTCAAGTGGACCCACAGGCAGGAGGGACTGGAGTCCAGAGAGGACCTGAAGCAGCTCACCAAAAGATGCATGCCATGATACACAAGTTGAAGTGTGGCTGAAGATTCTGGTCACAGGAGATGCTCAAGTTTGGGGCTACTTGGAGCCATAAGATCTTCTTGTAAAGGAGCCAATGAGCCTTTGCAACTACAAGTTGGACGTGGTGCACAGGGGCTCGGTTATTCCAACCCCATGAGGGATGCTGGCCACAAATTTGGTGAGAGGGTAGAGCAGGCCTTGCGAGCTGTGGAAAACCACCAACTGTGTTGTAGAGCCCATAGAGTTTGGAGGAGCTCAGGATCTGCATACCGGTCAAAATTAGTTGTGGTGCCTGCAAATGCAGGGGCGTGACTCCTTCACTCTAAGGGAGAATACTTCAGGTGTCTTTGATGCTTCACTGGCCTTGGAAGGTTCCTGTATGATAAACACAGGCACAGACAATGCAGCGGACTGGAAGGGAGACAAAGTCAGGCCCAAATGAAGCTCACCGAAGTCCAGAGTGCCCAGACGGTAGAAATGCAGTGGTGTCTGATCTATTTCTTATTCCCTTATGAATCTAGGGGCCTACACACAGGTAAGCCCTTAGGTACCCTAAAAAAATGGTTGGGAAGATTCAGGGAACCCTCCCAGGGGAGGGTCCGGACAGTGGGAAGGTTCCTCCCAAGTCCTTTGTCCAGTTTCAAGCCAGAGAGAGAGCCAACGGCTCCCAGAGCTGGTTTGAACTGGACTATGCACAGGGACACCAAATGTTCCCCTCCTGCAGGTTTTCAGGAGCTGGCAAGCACACCCACCCAGCCCTAATACATTAAATCCTGTCTGAGAGGTTGTCACACCTGCCTGTGACAGGATACCTATAGTTCCACCTTCCTCCGCTCGAGCTTGGCTCAGCAGCAAGAGGGCAGAAATGTGTCTCTGGTCTGCAGCAACCATTTTGTGCTGTCTGGGTCTAACAGAGGGCTCTTTCAGTGCTTGGAATCATACCTCCAACACCCTTTATGGTATGGGGGAATGATTCAAACATGTTTGATACCAAACATGATAGGATTCGTCGCAGCTGTTTTCGAGATGGGCATCACGTAAATGCATGTTGCCCTTCTATATAGTATATGGCTGCTTCACTGAAAACCCCGGGAGAATGCTCTTCGAAGGCTGCAGGATTGTCCTGCTCGTGCAGGGGTGCCCTCTCACTTAGAACCAAGCACCCTCCCTTCAGGATTGCAAATGCCTGCTATAGGGGTGACTTATACGTTTTAAGTGCAGTGACCCTTAGATACAGTAAACCTAGATCCATGCATGCACCAACTCACACAGGCTGCAATGGCAGGCCTGTAGATCCATTTTGCATGGTCTCCCATGGGTGGCATAATGCATACGTCAGTCCATGGAGACCTCCTTGGTACCTATGCCCTGACCACCTTAGTACCATATACTAGGGACTGATAAGAGTACCTCAGTATCCAATCTCGAGTGTACCTAAGTACTCAACACAACGGGCCCGATTCACAGAACTAACTTAAGACAAAATCCTAAACTTACTACCATTTTGGTATTCACAGAAGGCACTTACTCATTTCGGTATTCACAGAAGTTAGGACTCCTAACTTTAGGACTCCTAAATGCCTTCTGTGCATACCGAAAGTCCTAAAATGAGGATTTTTCTGAATTTAGTAGTAGTAAAGTTAGGACTCCTAACTTTAGGACTCCTAAATGCCTTCTGTGAATATCGAAAGCCTTAAAATTAGGATTTTTCATAATTTAGTAGTAGTAAAGTTAGGACTCCTAACTTTAGGACTCCTAAACTGAGAAAAATCCTAATTTTAAGACTTACGGTATTCACAGAAGGCATTTAGGAGTCATATATTTAGGACTTCTAACTTCTGTGAATACCGAAGTGAGTAAGTGTCTTCTGTGAATACCAAAATGAGTAAGTGCCTTCTGTGAATACCAAAATGGCAGTAAGTTTAGGATTTTGTCTTAAGTTAGTTCTGTGAATCGGGCCCAGTAAGTTTAGGGAGGAAGCAGATAGACTGAGGTCTTGATTAGCAGGATCCCAGTCAGACTAGTCAAAATTCAGGAAAAAAGTGGGGGTAACCATGCAGAAGAATCCTACTTTCCAACAAATGGTCATCCCTGTGATGACTCTTCTTCGTGACCCGGAGGAATTGTATGTAGGCAGCAGAGACGGAATAGTATCCACTGTCTACATACTGAAATTGTGCCTCAGTCTAAACGAGGTGAGTGGATCTTTGCATTGCGATGAGGTACCCTCTCACAAATTTTAAATCAGGCCCAAAGTTATATTGGCTCGCCAATCTGTTCAATGTAAGCATCTAAATTAGGGTTATTTAACTGAAAGTAACTTGTCATGGCCTTCTCAGTGAGGGGGTGCTTTTCTATTTTAGCCTGTCTGGGGTTGCTAAATACGATATAAATAGTTTCTGCTCAAAATTACCTCAGCACAATTAGCTTTATCAATTGTGAGTCACAAAATCCCAAAACAAAATGTCAGAATGTTGTTATTAAAGGTTAACATGACCACTTGTGTACTTGCTGTTATGTGTTTTGGAGTGTGGTGATGTATCTTAGACTAATAAAAGGACTATTAAGCAGAACAAACTCTGATCTTAAACACGGCATATTGTTCTCTTTTCAGAGTTACAAACGAAGCGGGAATGGTAAAACTCTAAAACTGTTGCATGCACGTATCTTGCGGACCCTCATGGGGAGTGCATTTACAGTTTGATTGAATTTTGGACAATACTTTCTGCTTTAAATCGCGGCAGTTCGATTTGTTTATTGATTGTATTTTATTAAAGGGAGGCACAGATTCCCAAAGCAAAATGTCAAAATGTGTTTATTATAGGGTAACATGCCCACATGCTTAGATGTTGTTTTGTATATTGAAGTGTTTGTTGCTTGCTCCTATACTATTATGAAGTTTGTTAAAATAACTTCTAATTTTAATAATCATGCTTATGATCTTTATCACAGTTAGGATGCAAACAGAAATTGGTAAAATATTATAAACATATATAGAAATCTTACTCAGCCTTATAAGCAAAGCTATACACTTTTCAATGAATTACACATAGTATTCATTGTAACATCACAGTCAATAAAGACTACACAAGTTAAGGTTATCTTATTCAGTGTCATTTTTATTAATCACTTTATGAAAAATATTTTAGCAATGTATATGAAATATTTTCAAGTGGTTAATGTAAAGCATATTTATTTCGCATTATTAACACACATGTATATTTTATTTTTGAGCAGTAAAAAATTGAAACTTCATAAAAAATCCCACGTCTCTAAATATATTAAATAACGATCAACATATTTAAACAAGAGTACCCAGATTGGTGTATTCAGTTAGGTTACATTTTCCTTGAAATTTTACTATGCATCTTTGGTTTGAACTGCTTCTGTGTGGACCCTCCATTCGTTTGAAAATTAGCTCACTGGGAAAAAATTCAGGGCGGGTGATAAATTCCACTCCACTGGCAGAGTTCACACAGTTTTGTCCACTCTGCATTATACTTAAAAAGTGGAGTTCCTGAAAAATTCCATCAACCACTGCTTGGCAGATTTTTTTCTTGTGTGTGGTTTGCCAACATTAAGATATTGAGCGAAAATTGGCATCTCTAGCGTTTGGTGCTATGGTGGCACCAGGCAAGAGTTTTCTCAAAGTGGGCGATCGCAGGCAGTCGCGAGCCTTTGAGTGAGAAAGCTGCTACTCGTGGTGAGTAGGCTGCCGCTGTAGTAGAAAATCTACTTGAGAAGCAGCAGAGAAGCCGTGCCCTCTGGCATGCCATGTGGTGTAGTTTTTGCTGATTTTGCGTCGCAGGCCAAGCTTCCGGTGCTAAAAATCAGTGTGATGCACTGATTCCACCCACTTGCGGAACTCCTCGGAATCTCACAGAGTTTTTATGTAAATCCATGATATTCAAAGGAGTAAAACTCTGTGAGTTGTACCCACTCCTAGAAAAAACA
This sequence comes from Triturus cristatus, assembly GCF_964204655.1. Classification (NCBI taxonomy): domain Eukaryota; kingdom Metazoa; phylum Chordata; class Amphibia; order Caudata; family Salamandridae; genus Triturus; species Triturus cristatus. The sequence continues at coordinate 642,287,916 of NC_140581.1, read as the reverse complement.
AGTGTTGCATACAAGCAAAAGGTGCAAAAGAGGATCTGTTGTAATACTGATAAAAAGAAACAATGAGTCAGATAATATGGAGAACAATGACAGTCAATCTAAGAAGACCAAGAAACAGACAAGACTGTCCTAAATGAAGCATAACAATAATCTCTAAAGGCTTAAATTAACATGCAGCATGTTGTGATTGAGTTTATTGTTTATTTCTTTGAATGAAACAACCTGCTCCCTGCCACTATTTCATGCTGTTACTACATTATATATGTATCATATATTTCAAAGTAACATTGAGGTTACAAAATAGAAATGCAAATTACACAACATTAAATTGTCAGGAAGGGGGCTGTAAATATGAGATGGGGTTTCTGCTCCAACTCAATTACCTCACTATGAAAATGTCAAAACAGTGACCTGAGGGAATGCCTACTTAATACCTGGTAGGTGTGGCACATGTAACAGACAATCCCCAAAGAATTATATGTACATTTCGGCACAAACAATTTTATAGAACAGAACATAACACAATAAAATTTCCAGACCAACTTTAAAAAATAAAACAATGAATTCCCAAAAATATACCAAGATCATTAAAATAGGTTGGGGAGTACAGGCAATATGAGTTTTAAGGTACAAAGCACCCAGAGAAAAAAAAAGTTAATGAAAGCAGTTCACAGTGGACCCGTGACATAGGCAGAATTTTAGACTGACAACGATGAGCGGAACTGAAATACACTAAGAAGGTCATCTTGGTCAAAGATTTTACATTCATACTTGAGGCCCGATTTAAAGATCGGTTTGTGGCCTGTCATCTGTACGGGGAGTAGAGGTAATAACCTCAGCTACCCTGGTGGATGACCACCCAGCAATTTTCGAGGTCTCCATCAGCCTGATGGAGATCCCTATGCCTTCAGAGGAAGGCATTCAACACTTGCTCAGCTGCTACCATTACTATTCATCCTAGAAGTTTTCTCGCAGGGTGAGGGAGTAAATTTTCGTTTATTTTCCAGAACTGCCAGACTTTCATTAGTGGTCCTAGGAAAAAAGATGCCCAAAGGGGTCCATTCTAAAAAGGGTGGATTATCTGATGTACTTAGCTCAAACTCATTAAACTACTGAAACTCAGCTACTACAGTTAGCAAAGCACGCAACACACACCATCTGCCGTGATCACAACATCAATTTGACAATGGTACAGTGTACAAAATTGGGTATTAGTCAAGGAGGTAGCTACCTTGAGTAACAATGACAATTCTTGTCAGGGTCAACCCTCCAAGCTACTAACTTAAACTGAGCTTAACCCCCCTGGGGAGAAGACAGGCATGTTTGAAAACTAGAGTAACCTTCAAAAAATAAAATGACACCAAAAGGCCAAAAGTCTAATAAGGGGACCCAGAGATATGGATTGTTAGACCTGGCACCTTGGCGTGTGTCTCCCTTCCACTTTTTTGTCACTGTGCCTCATGTGTTTTTATGGTGTTGGCTGCTCAGCGGACTGTGCCACTGCCAACCAGTGCCACAGTGCAAGTGCTCCCTATGTAAAATGTATATGTTGGTTGGATTCCATGATTGGATTATTTGGTTTACTGTCAGACCCCAGTAAAATGCACCAGGAGTGCCAGGGCGTGTAAATACAAATGCCGCTGGTGGGCTTGCAGCACTGGTTGTGCCACCCACAGAAACTGCCTGGTAAAATGTGTCTAGGGTCTGCCATTGCAGAACCCGCGTGCAGTCTGGTACTGACATGCTGACTGGCAATGCCCCACACTTTCCAGTCCCTAAACCTTCCCTTAACTTCATGTTAGTCACCCCTCTGGTAGGCCCAAGGGCAGGGTGCGAAGTTCCGCTTGGTGGGTTTGTCGTGCTCTTTCCCCGAAGCGGAGTGCATTTCCATCGAGTTCAGCCTTGGATCGGCAGCCTGTTGGTGTCAGCTCCGGCGCTCGCCTTCTCCTGTTACAGCTGTTTCCTGTGTAGCTGCCGTCCTGAGGAGGCGTTCCGCTCCGCCCTGTGGTGTCGTTGTCGGCGCACCAGTCTTCGATGGGCCGGTCAGCAGTCTCCTTGGCCCCGCCCTGAGGCACCATCTACCGGCGCTCCTGTCCTTTTCTGTCGGTCTGAAGTCTTCAGAAAAACAAGTAAGGTCCATCCAGTTTTCTTCATTTCGTCTGTGACGCGCGCACATAGGCGTGTGGAAAATATCTTTCATAGCCATTCTTTCATCGCGTGCTCCTTCTTCTCTGTGACATGCACACAGGATGTGTGCATCTCAAATGCTGTATGCTTTTGCGTGTATTTCTGCACTGTGGCACGCACACATTCTGGACAGTCTAAGCTATTTCTGCGTGGTTAATCTTTTCGGTGAAGCGTAAATCTCGTGTGCTTACTCTACATATTTTGGGTGCCTAATCCACGGTGATACGCACACCATTGTGCGTTTTTGTTATTTGGGGCTCATCTGGCATGTATTTAGATGGGTAATCCTGCTCCTGTTCTTGCTATGTTCTTCGCATAAGTTGTAGTGCCCCAACCCTGCACTTCTTCCGTTTAAGTTGAGGTTGCCAGTAAAATAGCCTTTTATCTTTGTGAGCCTCTTAGTTACGAAATGGGCACTCCTGGCATGAGTCAACCTCCGTCTTTCCTCAATGACTGTGGTGATCCAGAGATACATTGGAAAGACTGGACAAAGTTATTTGAGTCCTATTTAATCGCTATGGGTGGTGAAAGGTTCTCCCCGCTGAGAAAACAACATATTTTGTTACACAATTTGGGCGTTCATGGACGGAAAGTCTATGAAACTTTACCTGAACCTGAGTTGGAAGAAGAGGACAATCTTGATGTGTATGACATTACTCTGATGAAGTTGGAATTACATTTTGGTGACAAAGTCAATGTGGTGCTTGAGCGCCATAAGTTTTTTAGTCGCACCCAAGGAAAGGGGGAGTCGATTAATAATTACATAGCTGCCCTGAGAGGTCTTACACAATTGTGTGATTTCGGTGACTTAAACGATTCCCTTATAAGAGATCAACTGGTGAGGTGTACAAATAGTGGAAAAGTACAAGAGAAACTGTTAGCTAAAAACCCATCCCTAAAGGATGCCATTTCTATTGCACAATCTGTGGAGCACACCGCCAAGTGTGTCAGAGAAATGAAAATTAAAGAGGAGGTTGTGGCAGCCATTCAGTGTGAAGGGTCTGAGGGAGAAGTTTTTAAGGTTAACAATAGAGAAAGTAGTAAAAGCACACCCAGTAGTAATCCAATAAGGGAGTCCCTAGGGTTAAAATGTTTTAGGTGTGGCAGCAATAACCACCTGGCCAACAGCCCCTTTTGTTCTGCACGGGGGGTTTTGTGTAAAAAATGCAATAGAAGGGGACATTTAGCCAGGGTATGCAGGGATGGATCAAGTTCAAGTAGCTCTGCTAGGACTGTCAACACCAGTGGGGAGTCGCAAGCAAGATTCATTTTTCAGGTGAAAGATAGTCAAGAAGTGAAAAGGCCGAATTATCCTAAATGTGTCATTCTCATTGACAACAAACCCCTTGAGGTGTACGCGGACTCGTGTTCACCGTTTACGTTGCTTAACCTAGCAGATTTTCAGAATTCCCTGGGGTGTGACAAGGGTATGTTGGCTCCCCCTGATATATCGCCTGAGGGATATACCAGGGACCCCATCCCTTTGGTGGGGATGGTTAGTAGTCACATAGACTTCAAGGGTAGAACCATTGTAGGCAAGGTGTATGTAGTTGAGAGGGGTGCGAATCTGTTGGGGTGGAAACACCAGAAAGATTTGGGTATTATCCTTGACCCCAATAATGAGAACCAGGTTATCTTAGTAGACATTCCTAATGGCAATAAGCTCATACAAGAGGCGTTTCCTGATCTTTTTACCGAAAAATTGGGAAAGTTAAATGATTTCCAACACAGAATTAAAGTCAAAAGGGGCGCTAAACCTGTGGTCCACAGAGCGCGACCAGTTCCTTTCCAGTTGAGAGAAGTCCTCAAAAGTGAGTTAGATAAATTGTGTGACATGGGTGTCATTCAACCTATAGAGGCATCTGAATGGTTGGCCCCTTTAGTTATTGCTTCTAAAGCCAATGGTAACGGTATCCTTGTTTGTGTGGACCTGCGCAGTCTCAACGACAATATCTGGGTGGAGAGGTTCCCACTACCCAACATAAATGAGATGCTGAGCACAATGGGGAAAGGTTGTTACTTCTCTGTCATAGACTTATCGATGGCGTACCATCAGGTCGAGTTACATCCTGATTCAAGACCCCTAACGGCATTTTCATCGCCGTTCGGGTCCTACATGTTCATCAGGATGCCTTTTGGCTTGGCTTCGGCCGCATCTGTTTTCCAAAAAGTCATGCAAAAAGTACTGGAGGGTATAAAAAACACTCTGTGTTTTCAGGATGACATACTAATGTATGGGGCGACGGAGGAAGAACATGATGTTATCCTCAACACAGTGTGCCAGAAATTGTCTAATGCAGGATTGACTGTCAAACTTGATAAGTGCAAGATCAAAGTGACCTCTGTGGATTATTTGGGTCACACCATATCGAAGGAGGGGTTCAAACCAAAGCACAGTCTGATCCAAGCAGTCAGGGATGCGGCAAACCCTTCAAGCAAAGAGGAGCTTAAATCGTTTCTAGGCTTAGTTGAATACATGTCGAAGTACGTAAAAAAATTTGCAGATCTTTGTTATGGTCTACATGAACTCTTAAAGAAAGACAGAGATTTTGTGTGGGAGGAGAGACACAGTATGATGGTGAGGTCCATAAAAGATCGTATCCTTTGTTCACCTGCACTAGGGTCGTTTGACCCACGGAAAAAAACTATCCTCACCACGGATGCATCAAACAAGGGTTTGGGTGCGATGCTTTCACAAAAGGATAAAGGCCAAGATAACATTATAGCGTTTGCATCACGGACCCTCAATGCAGCGGAAAAAAACTATTCTGTTATCGAGAGGGAGGCGTTGGCGTGCTTCTGGGCTGTCAACCATTTTAAGTTTTTCCTGTGGGGGATGCAATTTGTAATACACACTGACCACAAGCCTCTGACATTTATGTTCTCGTCTAAAAGTGTACATAACAATTCTCCGAGAATTTCTAAATGGGTCCTGGGCTTAGAAAACTACTGCTTTAAAGTGGAGTACCTCCCAGGTCCAGAGAATGTGATTGCGGACTATTTATCAAGGTCACCACTGGTGGATTATTCTAGCGAGGAACAGTTGGATGTCCCCATCTTAGCCATGCATCTCCCTGCTTTAACTAAAGAAGAATGGGATGCTAGCGTGAAGGAAGACGAGGAAATGAGCATCCTTAAACAGTTTATCCTCAATGGGTGGCCTGAGACTCGCTCACAAGTACCAGATTCTGTCAAAGACTTTTGGGAGGTGAGGTATGAATTGTCTAAACAGTCGGAGGTGGTACATCGAGGGAACAGAGCGGTTCCTCCCAAGAATATGAGAGACAAAATTATCGACCTGGCACATGAGGGTCACTTAGGGAGGAGCCTCACTAAGAACAAAGTTAGGAGCTGCTTCTGGTTCCCAAGAATGGACTCTATGGTTGAACTAAAAGTAAAGGAGTGCATTAGCTGCGCTAATAGTGACAAAAGCAAAATCACACGCAATGCTCCCTTATCCCCGATTGAGGTTCCGGAGGTTCCCTGGTCGAAACTAGCTGTAGACATTATTGGTCCTATGGAAATCCTGGGGACACAAAGGAGGTTCATGTTCGTTCTTGTTGATTATACCTCTCATTGGGTGAATTTTAAATTTACGTCATCTACTACGACGAGCAACCTTATCTCATTTTTAATGAGTGTCTTTGTATATGAGGGCATCCCAACAACATTGGTGACAGACAATGGGGTGCAGTTTACCTCAGAGACAATGAAGTCGTTCTTAGAGAATCTCAACATAAAGCATGAAAAAACTGCTCTCTATTGCCCACGAGCAAATGGGTTGGTAGAGAGGGCCAATCGGCTAATTAAAGAGCACATCCAATTGGCCATCACCAGTGGATTTGATGTAGAAGATTCTTTAAGAGAGTGCATCTGGTCTTACCATACCACACCCAATCTTGTCACAGGGGTGTCTCCCTTTGCGTGTTTGAGAGGGAGGGAACCTTGCACTAAAATGAACCCGTGTTGGTTGGGAGGAGGTAGAAGGGTAGTCCCCGACCTGGTTAAGAGCAGAGTGAAGATTTCTCAACACCAACGGAAGTACAAGGGGTGGTACGACCAGATGCATGGTGTCAAAGCCCAGGAATACAAGGTTGGCACCACTGTGCAGGTTAAGAAGCCCACTCATGTCCAGCCAGGATGGAGCAAGTACCATACACACCAGGGAGTTGTAAAGTGTGGTTGCAATGTAGTTTGCCTGGAGAATGGACAGACTTGGAGCAAAGACAGAGTGGTTATCTCACCCCAACCGTAAAGCCTTTCTTTCGTTTCCCCACATAAGGAGATGTGTTGTAATCTCCATCAATGTTATAATGGTATAGCCCATCCCCCCTCCCTGCTGACCCTGTTGGTATGGCCGGGCTGTGGGAGCTCACTATAGAATGTTGTGAAACGTAGATTCTGTATTCAGTGTGGAGAGCGGATGATCAGAATAAAGAGAGTCACACTCACCTCGTGTGTGCTTTTACTTTTCATAACAGTAGGACAAGCCCTGATGTGCGTGGCATGTCCTAATAGTGAATGACCGCCATTCTTGTTGTTCACTATTGTATTGTTCTCATAGGCCAGCATGGGCAGTTAGGATTATTACACCCTATGATCCTAAACGAACCAGGGAACATGGTAGGAGATCGAGTTTAGTATGCCTGAACTCGGAATAATAAGGTACATCTTCTCGTAAGGTTTATTTTACTATTCTGCGTTTGCAAATGCCACTTTTAGAAAGTTGGCCTTTGCTTGCCTTACCTTTTCAGCCCGCCTCTGCGTGATGTGTATCTGATGTCTGGCTTGCGTGAGTGACAGGGCTGGGGGAACCCAGATGGGCAGGGGTAGGTAGCCTGCTGGTGAATAGGAAGATTGACAGGTAGATGGGTGGGAGGAGTAAACCTGGACTCTGAATAGGACTGTGCTCTGCCACCACAATGCCGGCTCCACCCCCTGTGGAGCGTCTGATCACCCTGCCCTACACTCTGAAAGAAGAAGCCTGCATCGCGTCAACAAAGTACTCCAGAACTGGACTGAACCGTGCAAGGGCCCCCCTGGCCTGGGAGAACAAAAGAAATGCAGTATAAATGTAGGAGCCCTGCTCCTAAGAAATCAGATCCGCTTTTGACCAAGAAGAATCTCTGCCTGGGGAGGAGGCACCGGGAAAGCTGTAAGGAGGAAGACTGTCCCTATCCTGGGGGACTGGCCTGCAGTGGTGACCTTGCTGCCAAAGGAGAGAAGATGAACCTTTTGCTGAAGACTTTGCTTTATTTATACTTCAAGACTTGTGCTTTTCAAAACGATCTCCAAGGGCTTGGAAGTGAGCTTGCCCCCTGAACTGAGCCCCAGGACCACTGGGCTCAACCTGACCTTCACTCGCCCGCCGCTGGACTGTGGTATTCCATCCCTCGCCGGAGTCGTGACTCTTGTGCCCCCCAGCCCCTCCTTGAGCCGTGACCTGACTGCTTAGCCGCCCCTGCATTGGGAAGAGCCTCGCTCGATTTGAGCCGCTCTCCCGACGCCGTGCTGGGCTGCCCGTCACCTCGCTCGCCGGAGGCTCGCTTTGCACTTTCACCTCTCCCACCGGAATTGGCATTGTGAGCATCCTCAAGCCTCGGATGGCCCGGACGCTGACTGCGTGCCCGGCTGCCCCGCTTTGTTCACTTGCCCCCGCAACACCCCGCTCTTGCCATGAGCCTGAAGGATCAGACCCCCCTCGTGAAGTGTGGGAGCCCCGGACGCCGCCTCGCCCTTCTGACGAAGAGCCGCTGAAATCTCACACCCGCCTTCGCGTCAAGAAACAAGGTACTGTACTTACGAACTCAACCACAAGCTCGCATCGGATCCAGGGTCCGCAACAATCTGATTTCCCTGTCATCTGCCGCCTGCATCCCGGTTGCCACCTCAGCCCGAAGTGCGCTGAGGCCCACAGTCACCTTTCTGCACGCCTAAGAACTTTCCGTAACAAAGAGAACTTTACCATATTTATAGGAATTGTGGCCCCACTGTTTTACCGTTACTGGGCCTTGTACTGAATCTGCTGAAACCATATCAAAGCCTTATTTATATACAACCTGATTGGTGTCCGTTTCTGGTGCATGCAAGGGGTTTACTGTATGAATAATTGCAATTGCTTAACCGTGTACGCCTGAGATTTAGCCTGGACTGCTCGTGCCACGCACCTAGAGGGTGAGCAGGGGTTATTCTAAGGAGCCATCCTTCGCCCTGACTAGAGGTAAGGGGTTCCTGCTTGTCGTTGGTACTTGCCTGCGCCAACCAGAGCCCCCTCATTTCAAACATTTGTGGCAGCAGTGAGGATTTCCGGATTTGCATTTGTAGTGGGCATATAGTGAATCATTGATCGCCACATAGAGAGTGCAGACCAGTAACGCAGTCACAACACTACTGACTTTTTGCTTGGCCAAGAATCTCCGTTTTTGAGAAACCATGCCTGGTTCACTCCCTGCAGAAAGGGCAGCCTCTATAGTCTCTGGAATGGACGATGTAGATTGGGGAGAAGGCGCACTTGAGAGCTACACAAATCAAGATTTAAAACGTTTTTGCTCCAAGTTCAGAATTGCCCAAACTGGATTGAAAAACAAGGCCCAACTCGTAAAGGTGCTGATGGCCTGGTATGAGTCAAGGGCACCAGAGAATATGGTGGAATTGGGTCACCCAGAAAGCGTCCATGAGTTCTCCAGAGGCCTGTCGCCAGAAGAGTTGGCAGACAGGGCAGCAACCAGGGCACATGAAGTAGAGATGGCAAAGCTTAATGGGCAGATGGATATGGAAAAACAAAGATTAGCCATGGAAGAAAGGGAGCTGGAGCTGAAAGCGAAAAGTTTGGATCTCAATCCCTCTGGTGGCAGCACACCGCCAGTGCAGGCAGAATCAAGGGTATATATTCCTAAAGATGTGGTTAAGGAGTTTTTTAAGAATGATGACATAGGGCAGTGGTTCAAAGCCTACTAAGTAGCCATGTCCTCCCACCGGGTCCCTGAGAAGGATTGGGGAGCGGGGTTGTGGGGACGTTTCTTGAGTGAAGGGCGGGACACACTGAGGTGCTGTAATTCTCGAGTCTGACTCCATTTTGTTCTGTGCCACCATTTTGTGTTGCCCTCACGTAGGCCTGTGAAGGTAGCCTGGCGAATAAAGTGGCCTGGCCTTCTTAGTTCATGTATACATTAACTAGGGTTCTTTTTGACTCTGAAATGAACTGTAAGAAACTGACCTCTGCACCTGAAACTGACCCCGCAAAGCCAATTTCCCTGATCGATCTTTGTCTGAGATTGCCAATCAATGTTCAGAACATCATTAACTTTTAGTTTCCTTGCACATGCCTTATCTTGTTCAGCATCTGTTACTGTTTCTTTTTTATGTTTCTTCATTACATAGGTTATGCTTTCAATTATAGGTTTGTCCGGCTTGTGGAGATTGAATTTGGGACATTCCTAATAATTAACTTTTGGGTTGGGATACTGTAAATTGAGTTTTTGTTATGTGACACTTTGTTTGAAAATGTACCTCATTGGCTAGAATTTTGTGCAGTGGGTGTACATTTATAATGTGAATATTGGGTATAAAAGGAGACGTCTCGCCTTATTAAAATGAGCAGTCTCCTGAGAATTTACACTGTGATGTATTTCTAGGATCACTGTTACTAGCTGCAGCTAATAAACTTGGTCTCTGATGCCATCCAGAAGTATTCCGTGTCTCTGTATACCAAGACAGGTGAACTCGAAGATCTTAGGCGTGCCCTTGACGCCGCTGGGTTAAACCCCGGTTCTTCAACATGGCTAGATTTGCCCTCAGAAGTGTGTAATTCTTACCCCCATATGAAGGATGCTTTAATGGCTAGGTATGGGTTAACTCCTGAAATGTACAGACAGAGGTTCAGGGGTTGCACTAAGGTTCCCAATAGTACGTATGTGGAGTATGTGACTTTTTTTTGCAGAGCACTGGATGGTTGGGTAAAGGGTAGCGAGGTTAATGATTATCAAGGGCTTCTTGATTTAATGGCATGGGAGCACTTGTCCAGTAATTGTTTTCCTGAGCTGCGCCAGCACCTGATAGATAGTAGGCTGACTAACCCTAGGAAGCTTGCTGAGGAGGCGGACCACTGGGTCAGTACCAGGGTCCACAAGGGTCACGTGAGAGATTCCGCCAAAGGTGGGCAGGGTCCCCAGCAGAAGAGTGGGGGGGACAGGGGTAACCAGAGGGAGTTCCCAAAAAGGCCCCAAAGTAATCCCCAAGGGAACCAAGGGAAAGGTTCTCAGCCTCCCCCACCTCCGAGACCGACCGGGGCCCGACATGTCCTCCTGTTCAGAAGGGGCCCCTAAAATGTTACCGGTGTGGTAACCTGGGGCATTTTGCCTCTGATGTGAAGTGTCCATTGTATGCTAAACCAGCACCCACTGGTGCTCCACCCCGGCAGGTGACTAGTGTAGCCTTGGGGGCAGAGATAGGTGTCCAAGGTGGGTGGGGTCCCACAGAGATGTCCCTTGTCTCATTAGGAGTAAGGGTGGGCGTAGTTCGCGAAGTAGCACTTCGCGAAGCTACGCAAAGTGAAGTTCGCACTACGCGAGCTACGCGTAGCACTTCGCGAACTGCGAAGTAACATGTTCGCACTGTGCAAGATGTTGTTTTCAATGATTGCACAGTGCGGACAAGCAAACGGCACTGTGCAATCATTGAAAATGGCATCTTGCACAGTGCGAGCTGTAGTTTTCTGCTGCTCGAGTAGATTTTTCCTCGAGCTGCAGCTTTCTCAACGCGAACTGGTAGTTTCTCATCGCGAGCGGTCGCGAGCATACGCGACCCCTCGCAATGAGAAACCTGACCTTCTCGCGTTGTGAATCTCGCAGGGAGGTTTATTTTCCATGCTCGCGATCGCGAACAAGGAAAAAGTCTCGCCAGGATGTCATTTTGCTTGCTCGCGGTCGCCAACTTGACGTTGAGGACCGCGAGCAAGCAAAAAATGACCGCAGCACTACGCAACACTACGCTACGCGTGTTCGCACTGTGCTACGTGCAGTTCGCGTAGTGCGAAGTAGCGCGAACTTCGCAAACTACGCGAGCGTAGCGTAGTGCTTCGCCCAGGCCTAATTAGGAGACTGTGAAGTGGTCCCCCAAACCCAGCTGCCTGATAACACTAAGAAGTACAGGCAGTGGGTGACCATAAATGGCCATAGAGTGGAAGCTCTAAGAGATAAAGGAGCCAGTGTGACAGCTGTCAAGTGTCACCTGGTGTCTCAAGAGCAGGTTGTCCCAGGAGCATTCTATCCGGTTGTTGCCGCTGACAACACAGAGAGTCACTGCAAGGTGGCTCAGGTTCCCTTTGAGTGGGGGGGGTCTCTGGTTCTCTTCAGGTAGCTGTGAGGCCCGCCATGCCTGTAGATTGTTTGTTAGGGAACAATTTGGAGAGCTCACCTTGGGCTAAGGTGGAGCGGAGTGCTCACCTGGAGATGTTGGGTATGCCGGATTGGGCGTGTGTCACCACACGGTCCATGGCAGCAAGTAGAGGTACTCAAGAGGTCCTGGAGCCTGAGAGGGAGACCCAGGAACCGGCCTCAGAGAGAAGGAGCAAGGGGCGCGGGAAACCGGCCCCTGAAGTTCCCACGGTCCAGGAGGAAGCAGACCTTGAGGGGGATGCCCTGGAGTCTACAGGGTAACAGATAGCTGAACTGGGGGACCTACCGGAGCTGACCCATTGGCAGCAGGAAGGAGGCCCCACCAGGGAGGACTTTTGTAAAGCGAACAAGAATGCCCTTCTCTCGTGGGTATGCGGCAGCAGGCTGCAGACCAGGCCGCAGGTGATCAGTCTGGGTCACATTTCACTTACTGGGAGAATGACCTCCTATATACAGAGCCTAAGGTTGCTGAGCCTGGGTCAGCCCGTGCGCTGGTGGTACCCCAGGACTTCATAGCCTTCCTACTGGGTCTGGCTCACCACGTGCCATTGGCAGGGCATTTGGGGCAGGACAAGACCTTTGAAAGGCTTGTCACCAACTTTTATTGGCCTCAAATGCACAGGAGTTCAGACACTCACTGCAGGACATGCCAGACTTGCCAGGCAAGTGGAAAGAGTGGAAAGAAGCAGAAGGCTCCACTCCAGCCATTCCCTGTGGTCGGGACCCCATTCCAGAGAGTGGGGATTGACATTGTTGGGCCACTGGACCCCAGGACAGTGATGGGCAATAGGTTCATCCTGGTCCTGGTGGACCATGCCACCCGGTACCCGGAAGCCATCCCTCTGAGGACAGTGACGGCCCCCGTGGTGGGACGTGCACTGATGGGAATTTTCTCACAAGTGGGATTCCCTCTAGAGGTGGTGTCTGACCCGGGTACCAATTTCATGTCCAAATACATGAAATCCCTTTGGCAAGAGTGTGGTGTAACCTACAAGTTCACCACACCTTACCACCCCCAAGGAAACGGGTTGGTTGAGAGATTCAAGCGTACCCTCAAAGGCATGATAATGGGCCTAGAAGGACCCATGAGGTGTAAGTGGGACGTCCTCTTACCATGCCTTCTCTTTGCTTACCGTGAGGTGCCACAGAAGTCTCTAGGGTTCAGCCCCTTTGAGCTCCTGTACGGCCACCCAGTGCGAGGACCTCTAAGTCTGGTCAAGGAAGGCTGGGAGCAATCTCCCAGGAAACCTCCCCATAATGTATACAGTTACATGCTGGCCTTCAGGAATCAGACTAGGCGATTCAGGCAACTTGCTGAGGCAAATATGGAAGCCAGCCAGGAGGAGATGAAGCGGTGGTACTACCAGAATGCTACTCTGGTAGAGATTCAGTATGGACAAAAGGTATGGGTCTTGGCCCCAGTGGAGCCCTGTGCGCTCCAGGATAAGTGGACCGGTCCCTTTGAGGTGGTGGAGCGCAAGAGTCCTGTTACCCACGTGGTGGACCTGAAGTCTCCAAGGAACCCCTTACGGGTCCTACATGTCAACCGCCTCAAACCCCACTTGGAGAGGTCCCAAGTGGGCATGCTCCTGGCAACAGATGCTGGGATGGAAGAGGAGATCGAGCCTCTTCCAGACCTCCTGTCAGCCCAGGAGCAAGATGGGTCTGTGGATGGTGTCATCCTCTCTTCCGCCCTGACCCCGGAGCAACAGAATGATTGTCGCAAGTTGCTGGGGCACTTTTCTGATCTGTTTTCCCTGGTTCCTGGTGTCACTGATTGGTGCGTCCATGATGTGGACACTGGGGATAGTCCACCCGTGAGGCACAAGGCCTACAGGGTGACTGACAGGGTGAGGGCATGCATCAAGGAGGAGGTCTCCAAGATGTTTTCACTCGGGGTAATTGAGTCCTCCAGCAGTCCTTGGGCCAGCCCAGTGGTCTTGGTCCCAAAGGCTGCAGCGCCGGGAGCCACACCCGAACTCCGGTTCTGTGTGGACTACAGAGGACTCAATTCGGTCACCAGGACTGACGCACACCCCATCCCCAGAGCTGATGAGCTCATAGATCGGCTAGGGGCTACCAACTACCTCAGCACTTTTGATTTAACGTCTGGGTATTGGCAGATCACCTTGACCGATGGGGCCAAAGAGAGGTCAGCATTTTCCACCCCAGATGGGCACTACCAGTTCCGGGTTATGTCCTTTGGGATGAAGAATGCCCCTGCCACCTTCCAGAGGTTGGTCAACCAGGTGTTTGCTGGACTGGATTCGTTCAGTGCTGCCTACCTGGATGACATTGCAGTATTCAGCTCCACGTGGGAGGAACACCTGCTCCACCTCTGGGAAGTGTTGATGGCGCTGCGGAGGGCAGGCCTCACGATCAAGGCGAGTAAGTGCCAGATCGGGCAGGGTTCCGTGGTGTACTTGGGGCACCAGGTTGGGAGCGGCCAGGTGGCACCCCTTCAACCCAAGATAGAAACCATCCTGAATTTGGAGTCACCCAAAACCCAGACAGAGGTGAGAGCCTTCCTAGGTCTCACCGGGTACAACAGGAAGTTTGTCAAGGGGTATGGCAACATCGTAGCCCCCTTGACAGCGCTGACTTCTAGGAAGCAGCCCAGGAAAGTGATTTGGACTGACACCTGTCAGAAAGCTTTTGAGGCCCTGAAAGCTGCTATGTGCACGGCGCCCGTGCTCTTGGCTCCCAACTTCTCCAAAGAGTTTATCGTTCAGACAGAAGCTTCAGAGCATGGTGTGGGGGCTGTTCTTTCACAGATTAATGAAGAGGGCCTAGCTCAACCTATAGCCTTCTTTAGCAGGAGGTTACTTCCACGGGAAGGGCGCTGAAGAAGCTAAGACCCTACCTGTTTGGGTCTCACTTCCGGGTTCAGACAGACCACAGGCCCCTCAGATGGTTGATGCATATGAGGGGTGAGAATCCAAAGCTGTTGAGGTGGTCCATTTCCCTACAGGGTATGGATTTCACGGTGGAACATCGCCCTGGTACAGATCACGCCAATGCTGACGGTCTGTCCAAATTTTTCCGCCTTAGTGATGAGGAACTTCCTGGGGTAGGGTAGTTCTCCCCACTTTTCAGCTGGAGGGGACACATGTTAGACCTGGCACCTTGGCGTGAGCCTCCCTTCCACTTTTTTGTCACTGTGCCTCATGTGTTTTTATGGTGTTGGCCGCTCAGCGCACTGTGCCACTGCCAACCAGTGCCACAGTGCAAGTGCTCCCTATGTAAAATGTATATGTTGGTTGGATTCCATGATTGGATTATTTGGTTTACTGTCAAACCCCAGTAAAATGCACCAGCAGTGCCAGGGCGTGTAAATACAAATGCTGCTGGTGGGCTTGCAGCACTGGTTGTGCCACCCATAGAAGCGGCCTGGTAAAATGTGTCTAGGGTCTGCCATTGCAGAACCCGCGTACAGTCTGGTACTGACATGCTGACTGGCAAGTGCCCCACACTTGCCAGTCCCTAAACCTTCCCTTAACTTCATGTTAGTCACCCCTCTGGTAGGCCCAAGGGCAGGGTGCGTTGTAAGCATAAGGTAGGACAAGCCCTGATGTGCGTGGCATGTCCTAATAGTGAATGACCACCATTTTCGTTGTTCACTATTGTAAGGCTACCCTGTTCTCATAGGCCAGCATGGGCAGTTAGGATTATTACATCCTATGATCCTAACCGACCCAGGGAACATGGTAGGAGATCGAGTTTAGTATGCCTGAACTCGGAATAATAAGGTACATCTTCTCGTAAGGTTTATTTTAATTTTCTGCGTTTGCAAATGCCACTTTTAGACAGTTGGCCTTTGCTTGCCTAACCATTTCAGCCCGCCTCAGCGTGATGTGTATCGGATGTCTGGCTTGCGTGAGTGGCAAGGCTGGGGGAACCCAGATGGGCAGGGCTAGGTAGCCTGGTGGTGAATAGGAAGATTGACAGGTAGATGGGTGGGAGGAGTACACCTGGACTCTGAATAGGACTGTGCTCTGCCACCACAATGCCGGCTCCGTCCCCTGTGGAGCGTCTGATCACCCTGCCCTGTACTCTGAAATTAGAAGCCTGCATTGCGTCAACAAAGTACTCCAGAACTGGACTGAACTAGGCAAGGGCCCCCCTGGCCTGGGAGAACAAAAGAAATGCAGTATAAATGTAGGAGCCCTGCTTCTAAGAAATCAGATCCGCTTTTGACCAAGAAGAATCTCTGCCTGAGGAGGAGGCACCGGGAAAGCTGTAAGGAGGAAGACTGTCCCTATCCTGGGGGACTGGCCTGCAGTGGTGACCTTGCTGCCAAAGGAGAGAAGAGGAACCTTTTGCTGAAGACTTTGCTTTATTTATACTTTCAAGACTTGTGCTTTTCAAAACGATCTCCAAGGGCTTGGAAGTGAGCTTGCCCCCTGAACTGAGCCCCAGGACCATTGGGCTCAACCTGACCTTCAATCGCCCGCCGCTGGACTGTGGTGTTCTGTCCCTCGCCGGAGTTGTGACTCTTGTGCCCCCCCAGCCCCTCCTTGAGCCGTGACCTGACTGCTTAGCCGCCCCTGCCTTGGGAAGAGCCTCGCTCGATCTGAGCCGCTCCCCCGACGCAGTGCTGGGCTGCCCGTCACCTTGCTCGCCGGAGGCTCGCTGTGCACTTTCACCCCTCCTGCCGGAATTGCCGTTTTGAGCATCCTCAAGCCTCGGACGACCCGGACGCTGACTGCATGCCCAGCTGCCCCGCTTTGTTCACTTGCCCCCGCAACACCCCACTCTTGCCGTGAGCCTGAAGGATCAGACCTCCCTCGTGAAGTGTGGGAGCCCCGGATGCCGCCTCGCCCTTCTGACGAAGAGCCACTGAAATCTCGCACCCGCCTTCGCGTCAAGAAACAAGGTACTGTACTTACGAACTCAACCGCGAGCTCGCATCGGATCCAGGGTCCGCAACGTTCTGATTTCCATGTCGTCTGCCGCGTGCTTCCCGGTTGCCGCCTCAGCGCGAAGTGCGCTGAGGCCCACATTCACCTTTGTGCACACCTAAGAACTTTCCGTAACAAAGAGAACTTTACCGTATTTATAGGAATTGTGGCCCCACCGTTTTACCGTTACTGGGCCTTGTACTGAATCTGCTGAAACTATATAAAAGCCTTATTTATATACAACCTGATTGGTGTCCGTTTGTGGTGCATGCAAGGGGTTTACTGTATGAATAATTGCAATTGCTTAACCGTGTATGCCTGAGATTTAGCCTGGACTGCTCGTGCCACGCACCTAGCGGGTGAGCAGGGGTTATTATAAGGAGCCATCCTTCGCCCTGACTAGAGGTAAGGGGTCCCTGCTTGTCGCTGGTACTTGCCTGCGCCAACCAGAGCCCCTTCATTTCTAACATGGATTTTTTAAGTTTTGAATAAAAATAGCACATAAAAGCAATAAGCACCAACCGCTGCCAGCTGGTCATGGTCTAGTGAAACCTAGCAGTCCAACCATGATGGAGCATAGATGAGATAAAGAAATCAGGTTTTAACCAGTTGAAGTTTTACCCTGGTACTTTGTCTCAATAATGGAAGTCCAAAATCATCAGCAGTGTAAGGCAGCAGGCTGTAGCTGAAGAGGGCTCCATGAAGTCCGATAGCCATTGGATGTGATCCCAATGAACCTGTTGGTTTTTGATGGGAATGCTCAGATTGTGAGAAATTCAGATTTCACACCTAGGGAATTCCTCTCACGGGGCAGATACTTTTGGAGCCTTAATCCAGTCAAGAATAATATTTCCACATTTGCTCTGAGTAATGTTTCCAGAGCTCAGAATCATGCAGCTGGGAAGGGCTGCAGGTTGCAGCCACAGGGTACCCCACAAGGCCAGATAGCTTCCCAATAAAATCCTGCCAAAATGGATTTAATGCTGCAGAGACACTCCAAGTAGAAGCAACCTGGATCTTCAACCCAGCAATAATTCATCTTGGACAGATTGGCTTACAAAGTTTGTCCTGGTTCTTTGAGTTCTTGAAGATGAAGTCCCAGGTTTCCAAGGGTGGCAGGAGAAGTTCAGCCAGGCACAGTCAAGGGTTCTAGGACCTCAGGAACAGCTCTTGGGGGGTCAGGACGCAGTCCAATAGGTAGTCCCATGACATTTCCAGATGGTACTGCACAGCTGGGCACAGGAAAAAAGCCTCTCACAGCCTTAACAGGAGGTCAGCCTTATGACCCTTGGAGTCCACTTCTTTGTCCTGTGTTCAAGACGGATGAGGCACAGTACTAAAATTCACAAACCAGAGGCCCAGTCCTCTTCTGTTCTTCCTCAAGTCCTGTGGTGTTGAGAGGGTGTCTGGGATTGCCACATTAATATCTGGCCCTAGCTTGTGGGTGGGGGTGAATCCTTGCTCCTCCCTAAGACATACGAAAAACGTTTCCTAGGGCAAACCTGCCTTCTTTTGCAGAAGTTCCTCTCTACTGCAAACAATCCCACAGTGCTCCTCTCTGCCTGGATTGGTGCCTGAAACTAAAAGAGGGGTCTATCCTGGTGTCATGACAGGCCCCATTGAAGTAAATTACATTCATGGGCACAGACCACATGATCAGACTGCCAGAGGAAGAAACACACCTCCCTATACCCAGGTCTCATTCAGGGCCATTCAACAGCTGGATGACTTTTAGAAAGCTCATGCTAATTAGGTTTTAAGAGTTTGAGACAGGGACAAGGTACATTTCTAAAAGTTACTGATCCTTAGCATTTATCAAAATCCAACTTCAGCATTAAGTTGGGATTTTGAGGTATTACAAAGAGTTATTAAATCACATTTCTAGCTGAATCTTACCCTGAGCTAGAAGAATATTTCATACTGTTATCAAGTGTTTTTCTATATACAAGACAACCTTCCAAAGTATAATTAGCTGCTGGGTGCTAGTCACTTTAGGGACATTCTTGAACGTGGCCTTCTCTGCAGGGTCACCTCCAAATGTTTGCCTTCACCCCTCCTCTTTACTTGACTTGTTTTTGTTCGCGTTACGACTATGTGCACTTCACCACTGCTATCCACCACTAAATTAGTTGTGCAATTATACATGGTAAATTTGTCTTGCACCCAATTGGCACATTTAATTTACAGATAAGTATCTACTAAAGTATACTACTTATACCCAGGGCCTTTAAATTAAATGCTACATGTGGGCCTGTAGCACTCATTGTGCTATCCACTAAAAGTAACCTTTTTGAACATACCTTGGGCCTGCCATTGCAGCCTATGTGCAGTTTTAAACTGGCATTTTGACCTTGCAAAATAAATGTTTTGCCAGGCCTAAACCATCATTTTTAACACATATAAGTCCCCCTATGGTTGGCCATAAACAGCCCATAGGACCGGGTACATTGTACATAAAAAGCTGCACATGTACTTTTAAGTTCTATATGCCCTGATAGTGTAAAACTCTCACAAATATGTTTCTCTACTATAAGGCCTCCTCTCCCAGAAGGATAACATTTAATAAGTGATAAGACATTCTTGGGAAGAGGTGGAAATTTCATGTTTGTTCTACAATTAACGCTACATCAATACGCTAACAGCAATTGCCAAAAATATTCTACAATCCCCCCAACATGACCAACCTTGACAATCTCTCCGATCACTACATTAACATAGTGTCTAACATTCTTGATACTATTGCACCGAAGCAACTCAAAAGGATTCCCATCAAACAGTCGAAACCCTGGTTCATGCCCTAAATGATGAGCAGCGCAATCTGAGACTCTCAGAGAGACTCTGGAGAAACACACCCTCCACCACTAGTCTTACTCAACTTAGGAAAGTGAGAAGTACTTACAACCAACACATCCGCGTGGCTAAACAAGACCACTTCAGAACTCAGTTGGATGGAGCTAAAAATAGACCTAAGAAACTCTTTGAAATCAACCACTTTAGTGATCCTTTACCTGCCAAGCTTTTTAAAGAGCTTAATTCAGCCATTCTCCCTCTTTGATCCAGGATCATTCATGAATCCCTCTTACAAGGAAAGATACCCGGCTGCCTGAGAAGGTGTATGAAAACAAGCAAGAGATATTTGCAGAAAAATGTGAGTGAAGGAGAGAAAGTACCTCACGCGTGCTTCCCCATTGGGGCTTCCGGTAGGTTCTTACCAGTGTGCCTACATTTTTCTCATCATCGGCGACTTTCTCGCTCGCTTGTTTTCATACACCTTCTCAGTAGGGGGTATATCTACATGGAGATGACTGATGAACACATTTGTTTTAAAAATAAATATTTGGGCATTTAGGACTAGATAAGACTGGTAAAGGTTAAAAACAAGCAGTTGGGTTGAGGTAGTAGCCCCCCGACACTGGTCCTACAAAGTAAATTAGTGTATGCCCTTTCCAATCAGGTCTTTGTTGTTCATTGTGGTTATTGAGTGGAGGGCAACCTGATTGATATTTTTCCCTCTTGAGCCCCTTGTTGTGATTATGTCTGAGATGGAAGACATCCCCTACTGGGGAACAACCTTTACAACGCAACTTTTACAACGCACTACCTTTACAACGCATTTTTTACAACGCATAATCCATTACAACGCATGACATCACAACGCATGACACTACAATGCATTTTTAAAAACTACCTTTACAACGCATTCCATTACAACGCATACTACCATTACAACGCATACCATTACAACGCATAATATTACACTACACTATCCAACACTTACCCTACTGTTGCACCCCCTGGAGTTAGAATAGTAATTTTTACCCCTATACTATCCAACACTTACCCTACTGTTGCACCCCCTGGAGTTAGAATAGTAATTTTTACCCCTATAGTATCCAACACTTACCCTACTGTTGCACCCCCTGGAGTTAGAATAGTAATTTTCACCCCTATACTATCCAACACTTACCCTACTGTTGCACCCCCTGGAGTTAGAATAGTAATTTTTACCCCTATTCTATCCAACACTTACCCTACTGTTGCACCCCCTGGAGTTAGAATAGTAATTTTTACCCCTATACTATCCAACACTTACCCTACTGTTGCACCCCCTGGAGTTAGAATAGTAATTTTTACCCCTATACTATCCAACACTTACCCTACTGTTGCACCCCCTGGAGTTAGAATAGTAATTTTTACCCCTATACTATCCAACACTTACCCTACTGTTGCACCCCCTGGAGTTAGAATAGTAATTTTTACCCCTATACTATCCAACACTTACCCTACTGATGCACCCCCTGGAGTTAGAATAGTAATTTTTACCCCTATACTATCCAACACTTACCCCACTGTTGCACCCCCTGGAGTTAGAATAGTAATTTTTACCCCTATACTATCCAACACTTACCCTACTGTTGCACCCCCTGGAGTTAGAATAGTAATTTTTACCCCTATACTATCCAACACTTACCCTACTGTTGCACCCCCTGGAGTTAGAAAAGTAACTTTTACCCCTATACTATCTAATACTTACCTTAAATGCAATTTAATATTATGCGTTGTAATGGTATGCGTTGTAAAGTTATTATGCGTTGTAATGGAAATGCGTTGTAAAGGTAGTTTTTAAAAATGCGTTGTAGTGTCATGCGTTGTAATGTCATGCGTTGTAATGGATTATGCGTTGTAAAAAATGCGTTGTAAGTGCATGCGTTGTAAAAGTGTGCGCTGTAACGTCATACATCCGGACCTACTTCCTTCATCCCAGGCTACCTAAGTGACTCCAACACAGAACACCTCCACTTCCACATCTAGACCAGCCCCAGAACCATGCTGCATGGGACCCTCATTTACAGACCCCCCCGGGCCTCGCTCCTCTTCCGCCACCACCATTGCCGACCTCGTAGCACCCCACGCCATCACCTCAATGGACTACATTCTCATCGGAGACCTGAACTTCCACCTTGACAACCACAGCGACCCTGACTCCACCACCTTCCTTGACAATCTCGCCAACCTCAGACTGAAGCAGCTTGTCACCACCCACAGAGCAGGACACACCCTCAACCCCATCTTCATAGGATGGACAAACATCCACTTCATCCACACCATGCAGCCCCTCTGGACAGACTACCACTGCGTACACTTCAACTTCAACACCACCTCTGCAGCCAAACCCACCACGAAGAAACTGGAGTGAGATCACAGAGGAACACCTCAACACCACCCTCCTCCACGACCCCCCGTCCGCCATGACCGATGCCAACACCGCAGCCAAAGAACTAAACCATTGGATCTTCAGCTGTGCAGACAAGCTCGCACCCTACCACCACCGCGTCTAACAATGCCCCCTGAAGGCCGCCTAGTTCACCACCGATCTCCAAGAACCAGGGGCTCCTGCAGACGCCTCGAGAAACTCTGGAGGAACATGAAAACCACAAAGACCAGAACACCTACAGGAACGCCATGACTGAATACCACCAGTGCATAAGAGCCACCAAGCGGACCTTTAAGAAGAACAAAATCAACACCAACGCCAGCAATGCAAAAGAACTCTTCAACATCATACAGCAGTTCAGCAAACCCCCAAGCGAAGCCACGGATGTCACACCATTCCAGCAGCTCTGCAACAATCTCAGCTCCTACTTCAACCTGAAAGACAAGGCCCTCTACAACAAATTTAGCGAACAGACTCCAGACACCACCCCCCTCTCCACCACCAACAACCAGCCCACCATCACCACCTGGAAACCTGCTACCACAGAATATACCACCGCGACCATGAAGAACTCCCACTCAGGAGCCCCCACGGACCCCTGCCCTCCGCACATCTACCACAGATCCACCGCTGCCATAGCACCCAAACTAGGCCGGAGCATTAATGCCTCCTTCGAAGCCAGCATCTTCCCTGATGACTTAAAGTGGGCAGAAGTCAAGCCTCTCCTCAAGAAACCCTCAGCCGACCCAATGGACCTGAACACTACCGGCCTATCTCTCTCCTTCCCTTCGCAGCCAAAGTCACCGAGAGATTCGTCAAAGCCCAGCTGACCACCTTCATCGAAGAGAACTTCATCCTCGACTCCTCCCAGTCCAGATTTCACAGCAACGACAGCACTGAGACCGCCCTCCCCGCCCCCACTGATGACGTCCACCTGTTACTCGATGGGAGCCACACCAAAGCCCTCATCATACTAGACCTCTCAACAGCCTTTGACACTGTCTCACAACGCACTCTCTCAGCCAGACTCCACGATGCTGTTATATGAGGAACCACCCTCGACTGGATCTTCTCCTATCTCTCCGGCAGAACCCAAAAGATTAGACTCCCACCCTTCCTCTCCGAACCCACAGAGATCAACTGTGGAGTACCCCAAGGATCCTAGCTCGGCCCTACGCTCTTCAACATCTACATGGCCCCCCTCGCTGCCATCTTCATACACCATGGGCTCAGCAAAATATCCTATGCCGACAACACCCAGTTCATCCTCTCCCTCACAAAGAATCCCAAAGACACCAGACTCTGCTTCCGGGAAGGAATTAGGGACGTCGCAGCCTGGACGAACAACAGCTGCCTGAAGCTCAACTCAGAGAAGACAGAAGTCCTCATCCTTGGACCCTTCTCCACCGCCTGACACAACACCTGGTGGCCTTCCACCCTCAGAAACCTACCCACTCCATCAGACCATGCCCGAAACCTCAGCATCATCATGGACTCCTTCCTCACTATGACTTGCCAGATCAACGCTGTCGCCTCCACCTGCTTCAACTCCCTTCTCATCCTCCACAAGACCTTCAAGTGGAATCCCCTCGAATGCAGAAAGACCATCACCCACGCACCGATAACCAGCAGACTGGACTACAGCAATGCCTTCTATGCTGGAATCAACAGAACCCAGCTACAAAAGCTCCAAACCATCTTGAACACAGCAGCCAGACTCGTCCTTGGAAACCCACGACACGAGCACATGACCCAGCACCTAGGAGACCTGTACTGGCTCCCCGTTGAGAAGAGAGTGACCTTCAAGCTACTCACCTATGCCTACAAATCCCTCCACAACATTGGACCCAAATACCTCAATGAGACAGTATCCTTCCAGGTACCCAAAAGGAACCTCCGCTAAGCCGACCTCACCCTGGCATAGACCCCACACATCTGCAGAACCTTAGCACGTGGAAGAACCTTCTCCTACGTCGCAGCAAAGACCTGGAAGGTGCTCACAGTCAACATCAGGCGTCCCCCCTACTCTGTACACCTTCAGGAAGAGCCTCAAGACCTGGCTCTTCGAGTGATTTGGAGCTGCACCCCCCACCCAGGGCTTAGAGACCCTCAAGGGTGAGTAGCATGCTTTATAAAACCCTGATTGATTGATTGATTGACTGAGCATGCAGTATACATTCTTACATACCCTTTACCAAAAAGGTATATAGAGAGCATGAAATGAAAGTAAAAGAATCCAACAGCACATGAGGGATACATAGAACGAGGAATATAGAACAAGGAAAGTAGTTATACCATAGGTAAACATTTCTAGGCACACCATGTGGGTAATGTCAACGTATTGCAATTTAGTGACATCTACTCAATTTCTCGAAGTGCTAGAATGCCATAGAACTGAATACAATTGAACCCCATAGTTTGAACATAAACCAACACCCTTTTGCACACCTATGAACAGATTAATAGAAACCAGAAGCATCTGCAACTCACATATATCATGCCTTCTTCACGTAAATGTATACATGTCACCTTTGCCACAAGAATTTTAATTGTCTGTTTTTCCATCCTTTTTTGATGTATACTACATGATACATGGGGATCACTTCTACCTGGGTAACACAGATTAGAATATTGAAGATTAAGTTATGTGGGATAGAATGACATGAGGAACATGTCTTACAGTAAGATACTGCAAGGAAGTTAATATGCAACAGGACCCCAGTGGAGCATAATATAGAAACCTGAGAAAGAAAACAAGCCCACTGGGGTCTAATTGCGGGACTTTAATTAGAAGATTTGATTTTAATAATGAATGGAGTATTCCATGCCTGAGCAATTCCGCACAATAGCATTGGTATAATATACGCTTTCAATATATTCACAACAAAATGTTTGGTTGAACCATGGTAATTTTGATTATGATTATGTGTAATGCATTTTGAAATTTGATATGTTGTTATGAATTTATTAGTGTATAAGTTAACGAGTTTTCCTCATTTATTTGTCTGGAAATAGAGGACTATTGTTTTATGTTTCACTACCGGCACTGTGTGGTTAGGTATTGGAGGGGGATGCAAAATGACACCCGTTTGCTGTGACCAATGCTCCTCGCAGGCCAAATGGCAGTCCACGCCAGCGACGTCAGCACCTCCCTGTAGGCCCACCGGGATCTGACCTCTTATTTACTCAGGCCCCCACCGCTTCACAGCAATCTCCGCTGTAAGTATCACGGGCAGGTAAGTCTTCCAGGGGCTGTGTGGCCACGTCCCGCCATACAGGATCCACAACTGCAGATTGGAGCAAGCCCGGCCCTCAGCCGCGGGCCCTGGTTGCCATTTTGGTTTTCCCACGGCGGCTCCGCAAGAAATAACTCACCGTGGCAATTTCAGAGTCTCCTGTTACCACAAACCTGTCCTAGGTGCTTGTGTATTTCAGTAGCATATGAATTGTAGCTGTCTGCCACTTCTGGAAGTAGGATTGTGGTTGGGTTATTGAACAGCTGGAAGAGCTGCACTAAGGTGCAGCCACCTTACTGTGCACCCTGTAGCGCCCCTTCCACATTAATTATCATTATTAGCAACATTTTCATTGGCAAAAGACAGCAATGCATTCAGCGTGTTCACATCGACTGTAAGATCAGTAAATGAATTGTGACTTTCAAGCCACGCCTCTTTATTATATACAGGCACATGGCATCATGCGCCAGCACCATGGCGTATGTCCAGGTCGTGGGTAAGCTGTACAGCTACCCCGCCTGTGAACATTACACTCCCTCTAACCTTTAATAAACAGAAACACAACATCAACATTCAATCTGTTACCAATTTTGGCCGTGGCGTCTGCTCCCAGCTCACCAACACAGGTACAGGTCCCAGTCCGCTGCAGGTCCATGGTTTTTCACACCATGAACCCCGCAAGATGGGAGGAGGGAGCCAGATTGCTCTGCAGGCAGTATCTGGAACGCTCTCCCCAGGATGATGATATGGACGGGGCAACTTCCTGTTAGGCCATGTCCGCAGGGGACCTTAGTGGGGAGCTGGACGGCTCTTCTTCAGGAGCTTTAGGCGGTGATGGCGGTCCTCTGCCAGCCACATCCGAATCATCCGCAGGGTTGGTTCTATGGCTTGCTTCCCCCTCTTTAGCCCCTCTCTGACTTGGGCCAGCATCCATACTGTCCGGGATGGGAAGGTTGGGAGTTCCGGCGTAGACCTTTTTGAAGAATGATACATTCCATGTGAGTTCTCCCGTCCCTCTCCGGGCTGTTACCATTGTGCCTATCCGGTGGCTTACTGTCCATGGATGCCACCCAAACGGGAGGTGGAACTTGCTTACTGGATGTCTGTCTTTGACGTAGACCATGTCCCTCTCCCGGATGGTCAACACTCTCGCTCTTCGGTTGACATTGGATTTGTCGTTGGTATTAGTCCTCTGGGCTAGGACCCTCGTACTGTCAATCCGGGAAGGGGCCCAGTTCGGGTGATGGGGAATAGTGTCTTGCACCACTCGAACCATACTTGCGGGTCCCGGTGCCCTCTCTGTCGTGAGATGGGGCGTCAACCTGTACTCCCTCATGGAGCTGTAGATGGCTCTTTCCAGAGGTGCTTCCTCGGCATGCGCGATGCAAATGACTTTGTTGAGGGTGCGCATGAACCTCTCTACTTCCCCATTTGCTTGGGGCCAGTGCGGTGTCACTTTCCAATGGTTTATGCCCCAAGATTTGAGATAGTCGGCAAACTCTGAAAGTCGGCAAACTCTGAAAGGGCGGGCCATTGTCAGTCTTCATCACCTCAAAGATCCCGTGGGTAGCAATGATTTTTTGTACTTTGGTGACCGTTTGGCCATCCGATGATTTCTATTTCGGGGTATTTCGTGTAGTCATCTATGACCACGAGGGCATAGTGCCCGTCTGGTAGATGCCCAAAGTCTATACTGATGCACTCCCATGGTCATCGGGGGTTGTCTTCAGTGATGACGGGGTGAAGTCTATCAGGTTGGCCTGGCACCATTGGCATGTTCTGACTGCCTGTTCTACCATTGGGTCCATCCCTGGGAACCACTTTCGCTCTCAGCCGACCTTTTGTCTTCACCACACCTTGGTGCCCTCGATGTGCAAGATCCACCACCTTCTGGGCAAGGCTTGAAGGGATCACTAGCCGCGGACCTCTCAGCAGGCACCCACTACTGTCGATGGATAGTTCTTCTTTGATCCTCATGATCGACTCCAGCGTGGTCTTTGCTTGTGGTGTTCGCCGGTTCATCGTGGTCTGAACGGGGCACCAGTCATTTGTTCGGACTGCGATGATGGCTAGCTGCAGACACTCGTCATTCCGGTGGCTTCCACTATTGCTTCGAGACTCATCGAAAGCGGTCGGGACCGTTCTGCTATGAAATGGATGTATTCTTTGGTGTCCCCGGCATCTTCTTCCTCTGCTTTGGTCGCAGCCCTCGGGTGCCTCAAAAGATAGTCTGCTGGGTTGGACGAACCTGGTTTGTACTCGACCCGGTAATCATATGCTTGCAGCTGGAGGATCCATTTTTCTATCCTCGGGGGATGGGGGGGCTTTGACGCTGATCCTTGAAAGAAGGGTATGAGGGGCTTGTGGTCGGTGGTAACTGTAAATGGGTGGCCATACACGTAAATATGTAAATGCCGACAGGCCTAGTGGATGGGGATCGCCTTCCTCTCAATCTGAGAGCAGCACTGCTCGGTTTCCATCAGGGAGCGGCTTGCGTAGGCGATCGGAGCCCATTCTTCATTGTGTTGTTGTTGCGTGAGCACTGCTCCTAGCCCATAGGGGCTGGCGTCAATGGCAATGTTGGTAGGCCAGGCTGGGTCAAAGTATGACAGCGTGGTGTCCGCCTAGAATGCTGCTTTGGTGTCCTTGAATGTTTGTTCTTGGTCGGGCCCCACTGCCACGTGGTGGCAGATTTCGTCAGCTCCCTGAGGTGCTTCGTGATGTTGGTCAGATCTGGAATGAAACGTCCACAGACGTTTACCCTCCCTAGGAAACTTCGCACTTCCGAGATGATGGAGGGTGCCAGGGCTTCCTGGATGTCTCACACCTTGTCAGGGTCTGGGGCCACTCCTTTGTCCAGGAGGCTTTGTGCTATTAGAACACTACTTACAGGCTGCCAAAAACGCTACTTAAAACTTGTATTTTAGAATTGCACCTTTAGAATCATTTTACAGTGTATATCGATGTTTTTAAAATAATTGAACTTGCGCGTAAGTCGGCTCTCCCGGCTTCCTTGTTGCCCTGAGAGACTTCCCCTGTAGCAGCCAATCAGGCGGTGAGAGGGCGGAGCTGTGGGTGGGGACCCGGAGCTAAATGCAGCCAGCGGTGCGGGATATCATCATTAGGCTTTGAGCTATAAGAACGCTACTTACAGGCTGCCAAAAACGCTACTTAAAACTTGTATTTTAGAATTGCACCTTTAGACTCATTTTAATGGGTATTTCAATGTTTTTAAAATAATTGAACTTGCGCGTCAGTCGGCTGTCCCGGCCTCCTTGTTGCCCCGAGAGACTTCCCCTGTAGCAGCCAATCAGGGGTGAGAGGACAGAGCTATGGGCGGGGACCGGAGCTAAATGCAGCCAGCAGTGTGGGAGATCGTCATTAGGCTTTGAGCTATTAGAACGCTACTTACAGGCTGCCAAAAACGCTACTTAAAACTTGTATTTTAGAAATGCACCTTTAGAATCATTTTACTGTGTATTTTGATGTTTTTAAAATAATTGAACTTGCTCTTAAGTCGGCTGCCCCAGCTTCCTTGTTGCCCCGAGAGACTTCCCCTGTAGCAGCCAATCAGGTGGTGAGAGGGCGGAGCTGTGGGCGGGAACCGGTGCTAAATGCATCCAGCAGCACGGGAGATCGTCATTAGGCCTGGGCTACGCAAAGTGAAGTTCGCACTACGTGAGCTACGCGTAGCACTTCGCGAACTGCGTAGTACCTTGTTCGCACTGTGCCAGATGTTGTTTTCAATGATTGCACAGTGCGGACAAGCAACCGGCACTGTGCAATCATTGAAAATGGCATCTTGCACAGTGCGAGCTGTAGTTTTCTGCTGCTCGAGTAGATTTTTACTCGAGCTTCAGCTTTCTCAACGCGAACTGGTAGTTTCTCATCGCGAGCGGTCGCGAGCATACGCGACCACTCGCAATGAGAAACCTGACCTCCTCGCGTTGGGAATCTCGCCGGGAGGTTTATTTTCCATGCTCGCGATCGCCAACTTGAAGTTGCTGATATCGCGAACAAGGAAAAAGTCTCGCCGGGATGTCATTTTGCTTGCTCGCGGTCGCCAACTTGACGTTGAGGACCGCGAGCAAGCAAAAAATGACCGCAGCACTACGCAACACTACGCTACGCGTGTTCGCACTGTGCTACGTGCAGTTCGCGTAGTGCGAAGTAGCGCGAACTTCGTAAACTACGCGAGCGTAGCGTAGTGCTTTGCCCAGGCTTAATCGTCATTAGGCTTTGAGCTATTAGAACGCTACTTACAGGCTGCCGAAAATGCTACTTAAAATGTGCATTTTAGAATTGCACCTTTAGAATCATTTTACTGTGTATTTCGATGTTTTAAAAATAATTGAACTTGCGCGTAAGTTGGCTGTCCCGGCTTCCTTTTTGCCCCGAGAGACTTCCCCTGTAGCAGCCAATCAGGCGGTGAGAGGGCGGAGTTGTGGGAGGGAACCGGTGCTAAATGCATCCAGCAGCACGGGAGATCGTCATTAGGCTTTGAGCTATTAGAACGCTACTTAGAGGCTGCCGAAAATGCTACTTAAAATGTGCATTTTAGAATTGCACCTTTAGAATCATTTTACTGTGTATTTCGATGTTTTAAAAATAATTGAACTTGCGCGTAAGTCGGCTGTCCCGGCTTCCTTTTTGCTCCGAGAGACTTCCCCTGTAGCAGCCAATCAGGCGGTGAGAGGGCGGAGCTGTGGGTGGGGACCAGAGCTAAATGCAGCCAGCAGCACGAGAGATCATCATTAGGCGTTGAGCTATTACAACGCTACTGACAGGCTGCCAAAAACGCTACTTAAAACTTGCATTTTAGAATTGCACCTTTAGAATCATTTTACTGTGTATTTCGATGTTTTTAAAATAATTGAACTTACGCCTAAGTCGACTGTCCCGGCTTCCTTGTTGCCCCAAGAGACTTCCCCTGTAGCAGCCAATCAGACGGTGAGAGGGCGGAGCTGTGGGCGGGGACCGGAGCTAAATGCAGCCAGCAGCGCAGGAGCGCAGCGGACGCGTGCAGCGGGTGCACCAAAGGCAAGCCTGTCTGCACCCGTCCGCGCCCATCCGGGTCCAGGCACTATGCCCGTTTGATTACCTACCCCTCGGATACCCTTAAACTGATGCACTCCCCTCTTCTAAACCTCACTCATGAAAAACAGTCTCTGATGTCTGAGCAAGGAATCCTCACTAAAATGAGCGCATTCCCAGAAATACATATCTCTACCACCCCCAGGCATATTTGCCGCACCTGGCTAAACTCCAGCCTACGCCCCTATCAATCTACTATCTCAGTACATGTCCTCTTGTCAAGCATCAGCTTAACATCTTCCTCCTCTTGATTACTGACACACCAGATGTGTTAGTGTTGACAGAAACATGGCTTACCTCAGACTCCGCCCCTGATTTGCTGGCGGCAATACCACCTAATTACTATATTATTCATGGCAACCGCTTATCCGGTAAACCCGGGGGGGGGTTGCAGCCTTTATTCACACCAACTTCAGGTTAAGCACCCTGACCTGTCTCTCCCTCAGTGAGGTGGAGAACATAGTAATTCAACTCGAATCCACCACCGACACATTCGTCTGTGTATTAGTCTACAGGCCACCGCATCAGATGGCTCACTTTCAGCTCTCACTTAGCGAACAGATGGCTAAACTCGCCACTGACCATGCCAAGGTCCTACTCATAGGTGACTTTAATTATTGGTGCAACCACCCTTATGAAGGACCACAATCTGCTGAGCTGTCTGACCTCCTCACTAATTTAAATTTCACCCAACAGGTCTCCTCTCCCACCCATCTGAAAGGGCAAATCCTGGACCAAGTCTGGACTAGTGGCCAGAAAACTTCAATCCCCACAATTGCCCCTTGTATCTGATTCGACCATCATCTTTTAAAATTTACGCTCGTACTTCTGACAATCCATAAAATTATCACAGCCGAAGGCGGCTTTGCCAGGAAATGGAATGCCATCAATAAAAAAGACTTACTTGACACCCTGACCAACACAAACCCGTCTCCTGGCATTGACATCAATGCCACTGAAGCAAATCTCTCTCAATGGCTTCTCGAGGCCAGTAACAAGCACGCGCCCTTAAGAAAGTTATATTAGACCGACATGCAGATGCCCAGAGATGGTTTTCTTCTGAACTTAAAACTCAGAAACTAGCCTTGTGCCAACTAGAGAGGCAGTGGCGACGGGAATACTCCCCTGACAAGAAAGTTCTGTATACCACAGCCCGGAAAGAATATATGAAGGCCATCCTCGCAGCTAAAGCTGCTCACTTCTCCACGCGCATTCTCAACTCCAACAAAATCTCCAAAGAAATATTTGTCATAATGAATGAACTGTCCAACCCAGACAGGATCCTCACAAAGATCACGCCCTCTCAAGCACTGTGCAACTCCCTAAATGACTATTTCATTGAAAAAATCACCACCATCAAAGCCAGCATCCCTAAGCACCCCTCCATGTTGACTGCCGCTACCATGCACAGAAACAATTGTACACTCAGCTGCTTCCCTCCCCATTAGCACCAAGATCTTTCAGGAGCTCCTAGTCAAAGTTTAATCAGGAGCCCCCTCTGACTGCTGCCCACCTCACATACTCAAAGACTGCTTATCAGTCTACCCGGGCCCGGCACTCACACTACTGAACAAATCACTTTCTTCCGGCCAAGTTCCTACAGCCTTCAAAAAAGCTGTAGTTGTCCCCCTACTGAAGAAACCTGGAGCTGACCCCACACTTCTGCCTAACTACCGTCCCATCTCCCTGCTCCTGTTTCTGGCAAAAGTGCTAGAGGCCCACGTAGCCAATGAAATGAAATGAAATGAAAAAGGATTTCTAAAGCGCATGGCTGCCCTCGAGCGTCCCAGTGCTAAACAATACACAAAGCCACTACCCCAGGACACCAAGAGGAACCTACAGAGGGAAAAGGTAAGTCTTCAATCCTTTACGGAATTTTGCCAAATTTGGTTCTTTACGCAGGGCCAGCGGTAAGGCATTCCATAATTGGCCCGCATTAATGGAAAACCGGCAGCCACCCGTTTTCACCTTTTTTGCCCTGGGTATCACTACCAAGTTCCCATCATCAGAGCGAAGGGCTCGCGCAGGTTTATAGGAGCGGACCAAATCTCTTAGAATGGGGGGACCCGATCCTTGCAAAGCTTTAAACACTATACAGAGGGATTTGAATTTAATGCGCGCTCGAATTGGTAGCCAATGCAAGGCCTTCAAGGCAGGCCGAGCCGAAGATCTTTTGGCAGTACCAGTGAGCATACGCGCAGCTGCATTCTGCGCTCTTTGGAGCACATTCAATGTGGATTCAGGTGCCGCAAGAAAAAGGGCATTACTGTAGTCAAGCCTCGAGAGCACCAATCCCTGCACCAATACTTTCCTGGAATTATCAGGGAGAAGCGACAAGATTTTCCGTGCTGAACGGAGAAGTCCGTAGCACGTCCCCGCCACTCGTTTGGCTTGAGTAGTCATAGACAGCTCAGGTTCCAGCCATACCCCGAGACTTTTTATGGCCTCCTTAGGGGCTGGGGGGACACCCAAACTGGCCGGCCACATACATTTGGGCAGTGACGTGCACAGATTGCCAAGGAGCATCAGCTCCGTTTTGGTCCCATTCAATTTCAGCCGGGAATCCGACATCCATGCCATGATGTTGGTAAGGCATGCGGCAAACTTCACCCCCTGGCTTTCAGACAGGGACAGAGAGACAATCAATTGAGTGTCATCCGCGTAGGTTGCGATTTTCACCGCAAAGGGTGCAACCACCTCCTCCAGTGAGGCCATATAGACGTTAAAGAGCGTAGGGCTCAGTGAAGAGACCTGCGGGACTCCACACTGAAGGGGGGTAAGCAAAGATCTAAAATTGCCATCGCAAACCTGATAGGAACGACCACTCAAATATGACTTAAACCATTGAAGGGCTGACCCTCCAACTCCAATCTCCCCCAGACGGTGGATCAGAATATTATGGTCCACCGTGTCGAATGCAGCGCTTAGATCCAGGAGGACCATCGCCGCGGATCCTCCCGAATCTAAGATGCATCTGCCTTCCTCAACCATCGATATCAAAGCCGAGTCGGTTCCCTGGCCTGGACGGAAGCCAGTCTGCGTCCGACCTAGCAAGTTATTAGCTTCCAGGAAGCATGAGAGCTGGCGATTGACATACTTCTCAGCAATCTTATTCAGGCCAGGCAGAAGCGAGATGGGACGGTAATTTGCCAGATCAGTAGGGTCAAGGTCAGGCTTTTTCAAGAGTGCCTTGACAGTGGCCTGCTTCCAGCTAGGTGGAACTATGCCATGGGTGAAAGAGGCATTCAGAAGGTCAGTTGCAGGATCGGCAATAAGATCCACAAATTGTTTGAGGATCCGGATGGGCATGGGGTCCGACGGGGAACCACTCTTCAGAGCTGAGAGCTCCTCACAGAAATCCTCCCTTGAAATGGGAGAGATTATATCTAGCCCCTTCTCAACTGAGACCACCTCAGGGGCTGCAATGCCCATCTTTCCCGAACTAGAGGGAAGGCTGGCTAAGATGTTCCGTATTTTGGTGTCAAAAAACTGAGCCAGTTGATTGCATTTGTTAGAATTCACCACATGAGTGGTCGGGGGAGTGGGGACCGTGAGAAGTTCTTTAAGAATCTTATAGGTTTCCCTTGAAGAATTGCCTGCCTTGCTTATTCTATCCTCAAGATGGGCGGCCTTAGTTGATTTACGGGCCGCCTTGTAGGATCTTATGGCTTCACGATAATTGTCTTTGCTATTAGCGGCCCAGTTCTTCCGCCATTCCCGTTCAAGCCTTTTGCAATTCTTTCTCATCCTCCCCAGCTCTGGGGTATACCAAGACGACTTGTGGCTGTTACTTTTATTTGTGATCTTTTTGAAAGGCAAAACAGCATCTAAAGCTTGGAAAAGCCAGTCATGGAAAGCAATGTCAGCTTCCACAGGACCACGTCCAGGGGAGGGAGTAGACTCAGCAAGGGTACGTGAGAGATTGTCAATAGTGAGTTGAGACCAAATTCTCTTATAAATAGGAGGTGTCTTCTGGTGCGGAGAGAGAAAAGGGTCCAAGCTGACATTCAACTCCCCTGACACCAGGAAATGATCCGACCAAGGCAGGGGGCGGGGGGAACTTGTTCGAAGGTGCGCGATGTTCGAGAACACACAATCCAGCTAGTGACCCTTCACATGCGTAGGTTCCAGGTTGTGTAAATTAAGGTTAGCTGTCCTCAGTTCAGATCTGAGGTCAGTTACATTTTTGTTTTCCTGCAGGTCAAAATGAAGGTTAAAGTCCCCCAGTAACACAAAATTAGGGGAAGATGCCGCTAGGACGGGGACATGGTCCAAGATAGAGCTGGAGAACTGTTTAATCGTCCCCGGGGGGCGATAAAGTAACAGTCCTGATAGAGAGTAATTAGGAGAAAGCTGTATCCGAAAATGACCACTTTCAGCGTCCAGAATAGGACCCCTGACTACTCTGCACGTAAACTTGTCCCTGTAAATGATGGCTAAACCGCCTCCTTTTCCTTGCGGTCTATGGAGGCACTGGATCAGATAGCCGGGAGGAAGAGTGTTAACTAAGTCAAAGTCTGAAGAAGCTGACGTCCAAGTTTCGGTCAGATACAGGATATCTAAGTTAGTGTCTTGAATCAGCTCGGAGATTTGTATGGAGTGCTTCGGTAAGGACCTACAATTAAGTAGTCCTAACTTAAGGGGCTCCTTAGTAAGGGTTTTATTACCTCCAGCCTGGTTCCTAAAGGGGCAATACTCACAAGATGTAAAGGGAACATCAGTTCTGACTCCATGTAAGCAGTAGCATGAGTCAGAAGGCTTTAACAGGAGTAAGTCTACTTTCGAGTATTTAGGGGGATTACCTGCCACAACCGGCAGGGTCCCTGGTCCTAGGTCCGTCCTGGCCCGGACGGGCCCAGACGGGCTTGCCTCTGGCACGCCTCTGGCGCGCCATCGGCGTGCCCGCTGCGCCCGCCCGCTGCGCGGACGGGGGTTCGCCGCCATTTATAAAGCGCGAGGGGCAGAAAACGCCCTCGCACTAGACCGCCAACCGAGCAAACACCTCACCAAAGATGGCGGATGCGTCCGGTCACGCTAGTCGGCAGCCGAGCACAACCCCAGAGCCCTAAAACGGCTCAAAGATGCCCCCCAGTGCCTCCTAGCAGTGAAGCAGCAAACACGGTGCAAAAATACAATTTAAAAGAGCAAATAGCAATTCAGTTAAAAACGATCCCAAATATTTAAAAAAAAAAAATTTCAACTCTCTAATGCATTCAGATGTCCAACATAACTCCCGGTGTGTGCGAGGGAGCAGCCAGTGTACAGATCGAGGCCAAAGAAGTCTGGGCAATTTATAGCGTGAGGGGCAGGAAACGCCCTCGCACTAGACCGCCAACCGAGCAAACACCTTACCAAAGATGGCGGATGCGTCCGGTCACGCTAGTCGGCAGCCGAGCACAACCCCAGAGCCCTAAAACGGCTCAAAGATGCCCCCCAGTGCCTCCAAGCAGTGAAGCAGCAAACACGGTGCAAAAATACAATTTAAAAGAGCAAATAGCAATACAGTTAAAAACGATCCCAAATGTTTTAAAAAAAATAAATTTCAACTCTCTAATGCATTCAGATGTCCAACATAACTCCCGGTGTGTGCGAGGGAGCAGCCAGTGTATAGATGCCAAATGCCTGTCGCCTTCTTGGAGGAATCAAAATACCTCAACTCTTATCAGGCAGGTTTGCGGCCGGCCCATGCTACTGAAACTGTAATTTTGGCTGTCTTGGACACTCTTCGTGACAATGCGGATAAATGCGGCCCCCAGGCACTGGTGCTACTGGATCTCTCCGCCGCTTTTGACACGGTTGACCACACTATTTTGGTCGACCGTGTCAAACAAGCTGGCATTCAAGGTGTTGCGGCTCGTTGGCTCACCTCTTTTCTGGAGGATCAGTCCCAGGCCGTCCGCCAAGACCATTTTTGACCCTACATCGTAAAATCAACTGTGGTGTCCCACAGGGCTCCGCTCTCTCTCCCCATCTGTTTAATCTCTACATTGTTCCCTTGATCCAAAAAGACAGGAATGTGACGTTCTTTAATTATGCGGATGACCTGCAATTAGTTTTCTCGGTCAATAACTCACACAGCTCCATCACCGAATTTCAGGCCACCATGCTACATATTCAACAATGGATGGACCACAACCACCTTAAGTTAAACCCTGGGAAGACGGAGCTTGTTCTTACTGGGGACAGACATAATTTTGGGGCCCACACTACTGGCCATCAGAACTAGGTCCTCCACCCTCCCCCTCCCCATTGGCCAAAGCACTAGGAGTCACCCTCAACAGTGACCTGTCACTGAAAACTCAGACTGGCTCGGTCATCTCTAAATGCTTCTTTCAACTGCGGAAGATTAAGAAGATACACCGTTTTCTCACACAGGAAGCTTTGATCCAATTGGTAGTAGCCACTGTCCTGTCGCACCTGGACTATGCTAATTCTGTGTATTTGGGCATGCCACTCTACTTGCTCAAACGGCTGCAGATGGCCCAAAATCAGGCAGCCAGAATGATCCTTCGTCAACCTAGATGGCAGCAAGCAACTCCTCTGCTGAGGAAATTGCATTGACTCCCAATTCCTCAATGCTGTGCTTTTAAGATGGGTTGCCTTATATTGAAATCCCTGTACGGCAATAACCCCAAATTTATTAACAGCCTGATACTCAGGCACACTCCCTCTCGGAACCTACGCTCTGCTCACCTTTCACTCCTCACCATCCCAGCATTCAAATGGGTACAACAAGGAGGCGACAGATTTGCCACACTTGCCCCCAGACTGTGGAACTCCTTCCCGCTGGAGTCCCGGTCCTGCACTGACCTCTTGCAATTCAGGAAGTCCCTTAAAATGTGGCTATTTGCACAAGCCTATAATTAAAGTTGTCCACTGGTAGCCTTCAGAGCCTTTCACAGCGCCATGAAACCACCCGGTGTACATGCGCTTTACAAGTCATTATTAACATTAACATTAACATTTGTCCAAGAATGTGTAGCCAAAGAAGCTGTTTTTCTTCTTCAGGAATTGACACTTTTCTTTGTGCAATGTGAGGCTGGACTCTTGGATCCACGGTAGGACACTGTGGAACCTTCTTTGGTGTCTTCCAGGCATGTGGCATATACTAGCAGGTCTTCACTCACATTCAGGACTCCTGGGAGCCCGCTGAGGACTTCCCTAATGGTGTTCTGAAACACCTCAGCGGCACTTGAAATCCCAAAGTTGAGACGCTTGTATCGTCTGAGGCCTATGTTTGTAGAGAATGTGGTAACGTATCGGGAATCCGGATGTAGGGGCAGTTGGTGATACCCAGAGTGCAGGTCAATTTTCGAGAACCACACTGCACTGTTCAGCTCCCCTAGAATGTCATCGATGGTGGGGGTTATGTGACGTTCCCTTTTTATAGCTAAATTTGGGAGACGCATGTCAACGCAGATGCGGACCTGCCCTGGCTGTTTTGGTTTGCTCGCCACCACGATCGGGGGCACCCACAGAGAGGGTCCACTGACCTTTTTCTATGATCCCTTGCCATTCCAGCGCCTCCAGTTCATCTTCGACCTTCTGTCGTAGATGGAACGCTATGAGTCTGTGCCTCAGCACCACCAGTTGAACGGACTGGTCGAAGTGGAGTGAGACTTCTTTCCCTTTGAGGCATCCGATTCCTTTGAAAATGTCATCAAACTCCTCTATGATGGCCGCTAGTTCCTCTTCCTGGACAGCGAGAGCAAAGGAGATCAACCTCAGTCCTTCTGCTATCTGGCCGCTTACCAGCATTCCACTCCCTCCCTCTGTGACATACACAGTGGTGGGGACCCTTAGATCCTGATGCCGAATTTCGGTTTTGAAACATCCCAGGAGTGGGAGGGGTGTCTTCTGCACATAGGCGAATACACAAATCTTTGCTTCGCGCAACGGTGGGCGTGGACTCAAATGGGTATACACGTTGGCGGATGTAGGAGAGTAGGATCTGCTTCACAGGTTTACCCCCACTTTTTGCTGGTGTTTCACTGTTTTTCGACTTTAGTCTGGCTGGGATCCTGTTATTCAGGGCCCCAGCCTAGCTGCTTCCTCTCTAAAATGATTCCATATACTTTAGGTACAGTTCAGGTTGGATCTGAGGTGCCCTTATAAGTCCCTAGTATATGGTATACTATGTACCCAGGGCATAGGGACCCCAGAGGCCTACCCTGGAAAGCCACCCAAAATAACACCACAGGTCTGCTACTGCAGCCTGGGTAAGGTGGTGCATTCACCCCTTACTGAGATATAGGGTCACTATATCTCACCATATACTTCACATACAAACATATCGGTCACCCCTGTGGCAGGCTAATCAATCCTGAAGGCAGGGTGCTTTGTTATATGTGAGGGGGGGCCCAGGTATGAGCTGAGCCCCTCTGCAGCCTTCGGAATCTCTTCTCCGGGGTTGTCAGTAGTGCAGCCTGACCATTACTCTTAAGTGCATTATAACCTAACGGTAAATGCTAACTTTGGACTGGCTGCACGGAAACATGTTGTGTTTGGCGTAAAACACCTTGGAATCATACCCCCACACCAGTAACTGATGTGGGAGTATGATCCCACCCTTCTAGAGGGAGAGACATGACAACACTGGTATACCCAGTGAAAACTTAATAGAGCCCTGGCATCACAAAATGGATGCTGCAGCCACAGACACGGGTCTGGCCTCTTGCTGCTGACCGAAACTCCTGCAGGGGAGGCCTTAACAATAGGTTTCCTGTCACAGGGAGGTGTAACCACCTCCCAGACAGGTGTATGTGTATTGGGGCTGGGTGGGAGCACTCTCTGAGTGCTTTGAAGTCCTGCACTGGGGGCACATTTGGTGTCCATGTGCATAGTTCAGCCCAAACTGGTTCAGGGGATTCCAGCCCCTGCTCTGGCATGAAACTGGACAAAGGAATTGGGTGTAGCCACCCCTCTTTCCAAACCCTCCCATAGGTGGGTCCCCAGAGTATGTTCAACCCCCTAACTTTGTATAAGTATGGGATCCCAGTCCCTAGGACTTTAGATTACCCTGGACGAAACTCTGAAGCCAAATCCTGGACCTTTGACGCTCTGCTCAAGACCAGAAGACTGAAGAAATCTCCCTTGGGGTCAAGGAGTGACTCCCCTGTTCGGCAGGCACCAATTAAGCAATTTGCCAGTCTGCATTATCAAAGCTCCCACCGGACTCCGAAGTATTTGCAGCCCAGGAAGAGGATTTCCAAACCTCTCAAAGGCCGACCCGAGTCCCCAGCAAAGTTGAGACCCGCAGCCCTCGTGAGTAGTGTGGAACCAGAACTCCTGGTCACCATGCAGTTCTGCAAGTGCATTGACTTCTCGACGTCTCTTGAAGTTGTGCTTGGGCTGACCTGTAGCCCCCAACTCGAGCACTGAATCCACTGAAGATTGTCGGCCTGGTCATTCCGAGTGACCCATGGGCCGCCATTTTGTGTTTCGTCTCGAGTTCCCTTTGCGATCCCTGGTCTGTTGAGTGGTGGGTCCCTAAGGGGGTACCTTTGCATTTCCTTGGGCTTTCCTGATTGCTCCAGATCAGCCCCGACTCCCTACCAAGTGGTGAGTCCCACAGACCTTGCTGGTCTGCACCAAAGCATCTTTCTTGTTTCTGCGTGGGTTGCTGTTGTACAAGGCTTGTTGTGTCCAATCCGGGCACCAATGCTGCAGCACTTGACATCCTTTGTGGGACAGCTCGAATCCTGCTCCTGGTCATCCTAGACACCTCCTGGTCCTCGTGCCTGAAGAGCCAAGCTTCACCTCCTTCACCTGAAATCACCCGACATCGGTGGGCATCTGCTCATCGCCCTCCTGGTCACTGGCTAGTGACCCAGACTCTGTCCCCTCTGCTTTCAGGTTCTTCTCATCTTCAATCCAGGCTTGGATTTCTTCGGACACTTCGCATCTTTACGGCAGCAGCACTTCTTCGCCAGCTCCCATTGAAATCAACTACGCGACCCAACACCAAAAGACACCTATGCACCCTGCTTCCCTGGGTGAGGTAACACGAGTACTCCGGTGCTCTCGTGGGTGCTAGCACTAGAACTTCCTAAGTAGAAAAGGGTTTGGGCCTGACTCATTTCTAAAGGTCCCTAATCTTTAAAAATCTAACCGCGACTTTCCCCATAGAAGCTAACGGGAGCTCGCGGCTGTGTTCACACACTGCACACTGCCCCCGTGGATCCCCTGTGTCACTACCTTGGGTGGTTCCTTGGGGTACCAGCAATTCTACAGGCTCTAGGCCTTGTGTCTAGTTAAGTCGTGGTTCTTATACCAGTATTTTAGTATATGGTTTGGCTCTACCCTAGGACCTAACGTGTATTTGTGCTATTATACTGTGATTATTGAAGTGTAACTTATGTGTTTTGACCTCTAGTCTCATAAAGAGACTTGGAGGGTGTGTTTAGTAATAAATACATATATTTTATATATATACCTGGTGTGGATATCTTTCATTTAGTGACTCAAGAGATTATAGACTGGTAAAACAAGCTGCTTTACATTCCTTCAAGACATAGCCTGAAGGCTGCTCTCCATAGCTACAACTAGGATAGCTTTCAATAAAGGTTGTCTTTAACCTATAACCAATAAGGGGTTGTTTGGACTGATACAAGGTGCCCACTATAACTAGTGGACAGCATATATCAGGCCAACTTCTCACATCGTCCATCAGTTCGATTGAGGCCCCCGTGTCTATGGTGGCCTGCACGTCTTGATGGTGAATCTGGACTCGGCACTTTGGTAGTCTGCGTCTTTTCTGCAGTGGTTGGTTTACTGCGAATACATTATAGACGGGGTAATCTCCCGTGTCGCCATCCATGTTTTTTCTGTCTTGCGTTTCATCTACTGTCTGGGCCGTTTCTCTCTGGGGCTTCGATGACCTGCACACTGTCGCGAAATTGTTCATCCGGCCGCAGGCCGAGCTCCTCCTCCCTCTCGCCGGGCAGTCTTGCATACGGTGGGGCGTGCCTCAACAGTAGCCGCATTCTTTCTTCCTGTCCTGTGGACGCTTGACCCGGCTTTGGCGCGGGTTGGCTTTTACGAAGTTCACCTGCTCCATCTTGATGGGACGGTGGAGAGCGGTCTCCATATGGGATGCTCTGACCTTTTCTAGTTCTTTAGACCTTCCCATGGTGAGGATGTCTGCCAAGGGTTTGACGGATTCTTGGAGGATGTTATCTCTGAGTTTGGAGAAGTAACAGCCTTGTATTATCTGGACCCTGATTTCCTCTTGTTCGTCCTGGAAACCGCACGTGCTGGCCAGATCCTTCAAACGCCCATGGAACATGTCTAATGACACCTCCGCTTCCTGTTTGGCCTGGGGAAAGATGAATCTCTCGTAGTCTTTGTTCGCCATCGGTTTGAAGTGTGCATTCAGAGCATTCAGTAGTGTTGCATACGTCTTGGGGGTGGCCTCTACCGGCGTTTTGTACATGCAATGAATGTCTTTGCCTCTTAGGTGGAGGAGCAGTGATCTGTGCCTGTTGCGGGCTATTCCCGCCCCTTCAAAATAGAATTGGAGACATTCTGTCCAGTCCCTCCATTTTGGGGCGAGAGAGGAGGGAGCACCATCCACCACGAATGACTTGATGGCTGGGATCGTCACCATCAGGATGTAGTTGTGGGAGTACCTCGTGGCACGTGCACTGCCTCTCTTCCTGGCCGTAGTGGCAGCCGCCTGACTGAGGATGACTGTGACGCAGTTGGGCTTTCTACCGTGTGCCGTGGTTTATTATCCTGCCCCCGTCGCCGACGTCCACCAGGGGCACTGGGGGTCTGACACGTGTGTGATCTCAGGCTGAGGTGCTGAAGGTTAACCACTTGCCTGAGCGCTGGCTTTTATTGGGGCTGTAGGGCCTTCACCAGTGGCAGCAGGCTGGTTCTACCTGGGGCTTCAGGGCCCACCCTATTGGCAGCAGACTGCTCACTGTTGCAGAGCACTGGGTCTGAGCAGTGGTGCGGCGTGAGCTGGTTACAGCCATCGTCTCCAGTGTAAAGTGCTGCAGCCCGGGATATCATGGGCGTGCTGCAGCGGCTGAAATAACCATGCTACGTGGGTGTCTGGTTCGGTAGCATGGCCCAGACGACCTATGCGGGGCCACGCCTCTTTATTATATACAGGCACATGGCGTCATACGCCAGCGCCAAGGCGTACATCCAGGTCGTGGGTAAGCTGTACCGCTACCCCGCCTGTGAAAATTACAATGCATACATTTTAACTTAAGATATCCCTGATGCATGCACCCTGATGCTGACTTCTGCCACATGACCTGGGGCTACAGTCAACTGCAAACGTAATGAGGTACTGTGATAGATGTGACAAAGTGGGTCACAGCATAGGAAAGAGCATTGATAAGGTAAGAAGCCAGGGGAGTGACTGAATAGGCTTCATTTATCAGGACTGTGGGCAGAGGTACCGGAGGCTTGGGAGAGCCGAGTAGATGGATCGGAATCCGGACTGAAGAACAAGATGAGCAAAGCCATTGGTGCCCCAGCTGATGGCTGAGCGACCAAAGACAATGTGGGTGGCCGCCTAGTCAGGAGCAAACTGTTATCCTTGGTCCAGTATGCCCCTCTAACATTGACAGTCCTTAAACCCACACCCCCTCACCCAAGAAACTTGGGCAATCCACCCTGACTATGGTAAACCCCCTGGCTCCTTGGGGGCCACCCCCAGTGGCCACTCCTGGATCTTTCACCTGCAGGCAGTTGCAGCAGCCCCTAGAGACATCAGTTTAAGAGTTATTTTCCGTTCTATTTAATTGCTATCTTTTTCTACTGTTCAACCAGCTTTCGTACATGCATAATTGTGTAAGCTTGGTGCACTGACATATTCTGTGAATAAAAGTAAGGGAAATCCTTGGGATGCATAACTCCACCGACTGGTGGGATAGCACACTGGGAGATCACTCACAAGCAATGTAGTGCACAAGCCTTAGGTTCGTGTTTAGGGAAGCCAACAGACCAGCTGCTTTTGCATCTCATATGTGACTTCTCTCAAACTCCCGATAAGACCTGGAGACACATGGACTACTGTAATGTATGTGGAAAATTATGTAATGCTGTAGATGCTCTGCTGTGACCAATGTTACCTAGGTGAAAATTATGATTATCTTCTTGAAAACTGTAAAATGTAATTGCCATTAAACTTATATATATTTTTTTAAAGTACTCCTAGTTCAGGCTTCGTTTTGGTTCTTTCGAATGAATTAATTCCTGAGGTGTCATTGTTCTTCATAATTTCTTTAATTGGCTGCCCCATCTTTCTATTACCACAGAGCCTTTGGTGTTTTTTCCAGATTGGTTTTCTTTCTCCTTTGTGTCTTTCTCATCCACCTCCTCCACCTCTTCGCTGTCCTGCCTTTTTCAGCAGCCTAAACTAATTTACATATTTCTTAGACAGATATCTTTCTTGTTGTTTGTCTTCAGTGCTTGTGCTTGGTTCTTCTCCCAGGTCCAATACATCACTTTTGTCCCAAGTATTAAATATTTTCCCTTGTTAATACTGCATCATGTTTGATTTGAAACAGATCTTTTTGATGTTGCTTCCACAGGCCGGGCTGATGAGGAGTGTTACCCCAAAACCAGTCCCAGGATGCTTGTTTCTGGTCGAGTGAAGACTTGGCTTGGCAGTTCGGGCTGGACTGTTCCCATGAGGCACAGAGTCAGGACTGATTTGCTTATAGTTAGTTGTGAACTGGGGTGGCGAAGTGAGCTAAAGAACAGAGATTGATTCAGCCCAGATCCATTCATCATCTCCTTGTATTTGCTTCCACAGGCCATCAAAATTATAACCAAATGTCTGAGCTTAATTTGACCCGGTGGTTTCCGGTGCTCTGCAATGGCACTTCATTGTCAGCACCGGTACCTATGACAGTCTGCCACATGGTGAGGTCGCTTTTTTAATTCAGAGATGAGCACAACAACTGTTTTTTAGTCAGTTAGTTTTCTATGAAATTGTCTTTGTTTTTTAGCATTTTTATCATTTTTCAGTTTCTCTAGTCCTTTACAGATACTGAATTTTTGTTCAATGTTTTCTTGGACATCACTTTTCATCAAATCAGCCAGAATTGTTTCTATGTGCTTCATATTCTGATTACAATGTTTCAATGCATACTTTATAAGAATTCGAGCATTGTCTTTCGGAAACATTCATTAGTAGCATACCATTCTTCTAACATTATTGGGTCTGAGCCTTTGTAAAGGAATAGTGAAGGAATCGATAAAATTCTGAGACCTCTTAGAATCCTTCCTTCCATTTACTTTTAAAGTGCAGTTGCCTCCCACATTTCTGTAAATCCTTTTTTGACAGTTTTTCAAATGTCTGAAATAAGGCTTGTCTGTCACTGCCATTAGCAGTCACATTTTTGGTATTCTTATTTTGAGTGTCACCTGTAAATTATTTGTCTGCTGCGTTTTCTTCTGCCTTTGCGTTTTGTAGTCATTTTAAAATAAATGGTATTGGTACCTCCATTGTGTTGTATTTAAAAACAGCAGACACATCCCCTCACTCAGGCGAGCTACTCTTTCGACTAAATGTCCTCCGAGTCCCATGTTAAGGCTGGATACACACTGGCAGCCCTCGAAAGTAGAGTTGAGCCAGTGCACTTCAATTGGAGTGAAGACAATAGAGTTAAAGTAGTAAATCCTAGAAATAGTGTTTCACGTGACAGCATCTCTGCTGACCCACATGAAGGAGGTGTACGCGTCATAAGGGCAAGAGGAGCCCCAAATATAATTGACAAACAAACATCCACAGTTCGAAGTTTGGCACCATTGACAAATCTTCACTAAGCTTTACAAAAAGAGAGGTTTAGCCATCTCTGGTCCTTCCTGGGAAGTTTTGGGGTCATCTGTCAAGTGGGATCGGAGAAAAAGTAGGGTCCCAAAATGCACTTTCCCAGGCAATTT
Organism: Triturus cristatus; assembly: GCF_964204655.1. NCBI lineage: Eukaryota > Metazoa > Chordata > Amphibia > Caudata > Salamandridae > Triturus > Triturus cristatus. The sequence continues at coordinate 642,242,978 of NC_140581.1, read as the reverse complement.
CCCAAAGGGACTTTAGACACTGCTCAGCCAAAACAGCTGAATAGAATTACACCAAATTTGGCAGAAAGTTAATGATTTGGTGTGAATCAGTAAATCGTTTTATGACTCGTCAAAAATAATAAAATATGCAATAAGGGTCATGGAATGGGTACCCAGACCTCCTGGCCCTTGTAGTTCTGTCCCAGATGGACACCACTTGGATGGGTGCAAATTAAAAATATATTCTTCCCCAGTGTGTTGGCACCCCAGTATTATCGCAGTGCTCAGCACAGCCCCCGTTTAATGTTGTAGTAGTATCATGGTACAGCAGCAGCACTGACAAATAAAAGGGACAGGTATAACTATAACTTGTGCCCTTACCATGCTCTTACTATGACCTCAAACATTACATATGAGCACTATGATTTTCACAGGCACCTTCTACTTCGATTGGAAATAGGAATAGCGATATGTGGATTGATGTTGTAATAAGGTGTGTTTCAGTTACAAACAATAAATCTCCTGGGAAGATATCAAGATCTTAGAAACCAAGCAAAATGCATCATTTTGGATGTGTGCATCTGTCTTGTGTACAATGTATCATATCGTATTGCACCTGAATTTATTAATGTGAGAAAAAAAAATAGATGGAGGGCTAGGAGAGGAACCTTTTTTGTATTATGCTATAAAATTGATGGACTACACGGTTTGGGGATCATAGCATTTTTCAGGCAGTATGCGACCAATGAGTACAACCATTAAATCCAGTGTATCAAGTCTCTTTTGAATGGGAGCCGTTGGTGATGGCCGCTGCTTTCGGGAGCTCCGCGGCAACGTAGGCAGCGGGGAGTCTCCAGGCTTCTTTTCCTCTGTATTGGACCACCGAAACCGGCATTTCTTTCGTCGGACCACTTCAGCTATCGCTGTGAGGATTAGCGGAGAGTTTCCATGCCGTTAAGGTGATTTTATATCGAAAAATGCGGTCAGTCAGAACAGCGGCCGCCATTTTGTTTTCTGTGACGATATTTTCCTGATGCATTCGTTGCCTTTTTATCAGTGCCATTCGCTACAGGATTTCTACTATAACATATGATCAAAGGTTTTTCCTCATCTGCGTTGTAATTTCCTGGTCTTCTTTGTGACAGTTATTGGAGTACCTCCTGCAGACTCTTTTTTTCTTCATTTTTCTTTTTTCTTTTCATCAACGCTTTTTTGCGGAATTCCTCTAATTTTGACAATTATTGCTATCCGAACTGTCTTTCCTGGTGACCTTCTCTACCATCACCAAAAGGGACTTTGTCTTCTTTCTCTTCATGGCAATGCCGCGTGGTGCTCATAGTGGTGCCCGTAGTGGGGCTCACCAAGTTATCTCCCCACCTCTGGCTGATAACAACCCTTTTAATGTCCTACGAGATAATATGGATGAAGCTCCCCCGGAATCCTCTGACCCTAAGGCCTCCTCCTCGGCGGATACTCGTCCCAAACAACTCTCCAAACTACCAGCGGCTTCGCCTTCTGGCAAACGGGTAAAAATGAATCCTCCTTCCTTAATTGATCATCTTAAGCAACAAGTCGAACAATTGGAAAACCGCAACAGGCGCAATAACCTGCGTATTTATGGTTTGGTTGAAGGTCTTGAAGGTTCTAATCCAATCTCATTTTTCTAGTCATTCTTACCTTCTCTTCTTGGTCTTCCTGAATCCCCTCCTTTGAACATTCAACGCGCTCACCGTTTGGGCCGGATGTCTGCTTCTTCCTCCTCCTCAGCGAGACCTAGAGGTACTATCTTATATTTTCTGTAATATACTGACCTGCTCAAGGTACTCCAAGCTGCCAAACAAAAAGGAAAGATTTCTTGGCTTGGCTCCAACCTATTTTTTACTCAGGACTATGCCAAAGTGACTGCAGATCGTCGGAAAAGGTTCCTGGAAATGAGACCTGCTCTTCGAAGTCTTAATGCTAGATATGGCCTTTTTCATCCATGCCTTTTTAAAGTGACATATAACAACAAGACTACATCTTATGAAGACCCGGCTGTTCTTCAACAATTTTTGAATACTTGTCGTCATGATTCTATGGATGTTTCCAGATTGTAACAGTTCTGTTTTCCTCATGTAGAATGTTTGCTGTTTTACTGTATTTGGTTCTAATGTTCTACATTGTTAACATTTGTATTTTGTCTTTTTCCCTTTAGTTTTGGATATTTGGGCCCCTGTATGTTATCCTCTTCAGTTTTCCTGGATGACGTCCTCCCTGTCGTTGTTGCCCTGCGGTTTCCCGTTCGGCGTCCCATTTCCCTGATGTGGTTCCAACACCCTCATCCTTTCCTGTTTTCTTGTGGTATGTCTTTTGCTATTGTGTGCTTATGTTTATGGAATTGGTTGATTTTGCTTTGTTGTTCTCTTCTCTTTATTCTATTTTCTTCTTTTGCTTCTCATATCTTCTTTTGCTACCGTTGTTTCACTCTTTTTCTTTTTACTCTTACTTCCTGTTCTTTTCTTTTTCTTTATCTCTTTCTTTTTAACCATTTACTTCAATCTATTTTTTACTTCTCTTTTTCACCTGTTTATTCTTATTTTCTTCCCGTGTTTCAATCTCGTTTTCTCTTTGTATTCTTTGATTTTCTTGCCTTTTCAATGCAATGTGTTTATGGCGGTTCTTCGGTTGTATTTACTAAATTATGTATCTTCTTTTCTTTCTTGTACTTGGTATTATTTCTTCTCCCTGCAATGTTCTGTTTTTCCTTCTCTTACTAATGTAATGATTACTATCCAGGTTTTATCTACTTATGCTTTTCTGTTTTCATTTTATTTGCATTTTCTCCCTTATCTGTGAATGTCTTTGAATATTTTATCTTGGAATGTTAAAGGTCTTGGTTCACCTATTAAACGCCAAAGAGTTTTGTCTCATGTAGCAAATTTAAACGGGGATATTGTTTTATTACAAGAAATTCATGTTAAAGATGCTGAAATTCCTAAGTTACGTCGTAATTGGGTTGGTCATGTTTTTGCCTCTCCTGGGTCTGGGAAGCGCAATGGTGTCGCCATTTTATGCCATAAGAGGTTAGATGTTCATCTTGTCAATCAAGAAAATGATGCAGATGGTAGGTGGGTAGCAGTTTCTCTGTTGATTAATACAATTCCTCTGACTATTATTAATATTTATGCTCCCACTGTTCCGGATAAAGTTTTTTGGCCCCATATTCTTTCCCTGCTCATGCAAGTCACTGATGATTATCTGATTTTGGGTGGTGATTGTAATATGGTTATAGACCCCTTTTTGGACAGAAGATCTGATTCTAGGTTCTCCCCCTCTCACATGCATTCTTTGTTTACCTCCACTATTTCCCAAAGAGCCCTTGTTGATTCTTGGAGGCTTTGCCACCCTACCCTTAGAGAATACACTTTTTACTCACCTCCTCACTCTTCCCAATCCCGATTAGATTATATTTTCATTTCCAAAGCCCTCACTCAACTTATTACTGACTCAGACATAGGCTCTATCTTAATTTCTGATCACGCTCCAGTCTCTTTAAGTCTGGATTTACTCCCCCCCGTGAAAGGCACTAGTAGATGGAGGTTTAATAACTCTCTTTTATTGGACCCACAGTTTACACCAGCTTTTATGGATTTTGCCTCTTCATTTTTTGAGGACAATGACTCGCCTCAGCTAACCCCTTCCCTTATTTGGGATACCTTTAAAGCCGCTTCTAGAGACTTCATTATTACATTTGTTGCCCGTAAGCGTCGTAAAGCCTCTCAATCTATTCATTTGCTTAACGCACAAATTAAACAATTAGAACACTCCTTTTACCTCTCTAAGAATCAATCTGACCTAGATGATCTTATTAAGGCTAAGCTTTCCTTTAATAAAATTTCTACTGACTCTGCCAATTTATTTTTACTTAAGTCTAGTGCTAAATATTACACCGCACAAAATAAAGCCGGTAATCTTTTAGCTAGATACCTCAAAGTTAAGAAGGAGCGTACTAAAATTGAATCCATTGTTACCTCCTCTAATGTTGTGGTTCATAAAGACGAGGATATTTTAGCTGAATTTACGGATTTTTATCAACGTTTATATACTCCTGAATCCTCTCCTGTCTTGTCTGAAATTACTCGATATTTATCCTCCATTGCTCCACCTTCCTCTCCAGAGGTTGATTTCTCCCCTTTAGAGGCTGATATCACGCATAAAGATATTCTGGAAGCTATCCAAGTTCTAAAGAGGGGTAAGGCCCCTGGCCCCGATGGGTTTACTATAGAATTTTATTCCCATTTCTCCTCCTTACTTCTTCCAAGAATTCATCAACTATTCTCATCCTTTATAACATCTCAAAAATCTGAAGGTACCTTTCAGGAGGCCCTTATTTGTCTTCTCCCCAAGGATGGTAAAGATCACACCTTCTGTAAGAACTATAGGCCCATTTCTTTAATTAATTTAGATTACAAAATTTTTGCTAAGATCCTTGCACTTCGTTTAGAAAAAATTCTTCCACAATTAATCACCAAAGAACAATGTGGTTTTATCAAAGGACGTCACCTATCTGACAATACCCGTCTTTTCTTTAATGTCTTAAGTAAATCTCATTCTCATAAGACGTCATTGGCAGCTATTGCACTGGACGCTGAGAAAGCTTTTGATAGAGTCAACTGGCAATTTATTTTTTCTTCCCTTTCTTGGTTTGGTTTTGGCCCTAAGTTTCTTTCATATGTCTCAATGCTCTATTCTTCTCCTAGGTCCTTTATTTTGGCCAATGGCCTTGTCTCTTCCTCCTTTCCTCTTCTTCGTGGTGTTCGGCAGGGTTGTCCGCTTTCTCCGCTCCTATTTATATTAGCATTAGAACCCTTCTTAACTAAGATTCGTATGAACGCTGATATTTCTGGTTTCCCTTATGGTTGTACACAGTTAAAGATCTCTGCATACGCAGATGATATTTTGTTATTTCTCTCGAACCCTCATACGTCTCTCCCAGCATTTTTATTAGAAGTTTCTAACTATGCATCAGTGTCTGGCTATAAGCTTAATGTAGACAAATGTGAAATCCTTCCTCTCAATAAATTCTGTTTTCATGCCGATTTCTTAACTTCTTCCTTCAACTGGAGCCCAAACGAAATCAAATATCTTGGTCTTTGGTTTACACCTTCTATTAAGGATACTGTGGCTTTGAACCTTAAAAATTTACTATTAGCTCCTACTGCCTCTACGAAACAATGGCATCCTTTATTTTTATCTTGGTGGGGTAGATTAGATTCTATCAAGATGATGTTGGTACCGTTAGTCTTATTTCTCTTGTCGAATCTTCCAGTTCACATTCCTAAATTTTATTACAAGAATATTTATTCCGTATTATCTAAATTTTTATGGCAAAACAAAACTGCCAGAATGTCTTTTTCTAGACTTAAATCTCCTAAATATTGAGGTGGTGTTAATTTTCCTGACTTTTCCTCATATCATACTTCCTTTTTTCTCACTCACTCTGCCTCTTTCCTTTCTGATCACACTCCTGACCCCTCTTCTTGTCCTTTGTGGGTAGAGGTTGAAACTTCCTTTTTCCATCCCTTTGCTTTTGAAGAGTTTGTTTCATTGTCGCAAGCTCCAAAGAAATTTTCTCTTCCCATCCTTCAACATGTTCGCAAGACCTTTCAACCTATTATTTCGCACAACCTGGATGACCGTGCTCGTTTTTTACAATCTCCTATTTGGTATAACTCTTTTATCAAAATTAAAAATAGACCTATTTTTTGGAATGACTGGTTATCTCTAGGTCTTAAATGGACTCATCAGCTCTTTCATGATGGTTCTTGTATCCCCTTTTCTGTCCTTCAAGATCGTTTCTCTCTTCCCCTCTCTTCTTATCCCAAATATATTCTATTAAGAACGGCGGCTCAAGCTACTTTTGATGCTCTTACGGGTACTTTCATTCAATATAATTCTTCTCTCATTTCCTTACCATTTTTACATTCTTCTCCATCTGCTTCTCAAATTTACAAAAAATTGCGAGATTCGTCTGCTCATCGAGTGAAATCTGCTGTGGAATGTGCTTGGGAATCAGATTTAGATGACTGTTTTCCACTTACTACCTGGGATAACATTTGGATCAAAATAAGGAAATCGTCTAGAGCGGCAAATACAACTCAAACTCTATTTTTTATATACAATAGACTTTTAATCACCCCATACAAACTACACCACATTGACTCTTCTATCCCGTCCGTCTGTTGGTCCTGTTCGGCTTTAGTGGCTGATCTTAAACACATGCTGTTTACTTGTCCTGCTGTTCACCTTTTTTGGAGCAAAGTATGGCAACAAATTAATTCCATTTTTTCCACCAGTTTCCCCTTTTCTCTTTCTCATATTTTTCCTTATAGTCTTTCACAAATATGGTCCTCCTCCAGTGCTGATACCTCTATTGTTGATCTCCTTCTTGCTGTGGCATTTCAACAAATCACGAAAGCTTGGAAGGATACCTCCCTTATTTCTTATCAAGCATGGTGGTATGGGGTTTGCTATAACCATGGACTAGATAGAGCTTATGTCCACCCTATTTCCCTTGCGATTAAAAGGGACTTATTATGGTTACCCATTACCTCCTTTCTGAACTTGTCTGCCCAACCCCTTCCCTTACATAATCCTTGCAGGGAGGAAGTACCTAAACCTCCTTGATCTTCTTGTTATTATTAATAATTCTGATATAATTAATGTATGAAGTTTGCCAATTTATTCTATCTCTTATTGAAGTATTAATTCCTGTATTATGAAGTCATATTGTTTCTTTATTCTGCCATTTATTTATTATATTGTTGTAATATGTTTATGATGATATCCCTTTTTCCTTCCTTCTTTTCTTCTCTCTCTTTTTCTTTCTACTCCTTTTTATTTTTCTGAAATGTTTTACAATGTATTTTTTCCCACAAATTTATATTATTACTGTACTGCAACTTTTTCGTTCATCAATAAAATCCTCTTTAAACTGAAAAAAAAAAAAAAAAAAGTCTCTTTTGAATAGTGCAACAGGAGACCATTCGTACCAGGGCCGCCATAATACATTCTGGTCTTTATTGACTCTTCTATACATTATGGGCTGTGCTCAATATTTGTTGAGATAGTAAACACACTAAAGCAAGTAGGGACCCTGAGAATCTGTTACATATAGCAATACAATGTATTACTCACAAATCTGTGGAGCGACATTGTTACAATAAACACATTATTCTGTTGATGATTGTTCAGATGTTTACCTGAGTCCTTTTTTGCTCAAACCTTAAATGATACAACCCATTGTTTATACTTTAACTGAGCTTCCAAATTGCCCTTGTCTGTTTCATCTTCTAACCTCCCTATTAAGCGCTTTCTTTCCATCTTTTAAAACCTGCAAAATATATTTGCTATAATTATGGAATCACTGTAATAAATAACTTTATTAGCTGTTTTTAAGGCTACATATTGTTAAAGGTAAACAATTAACCTTTCATACACCTTATCCCACTTCAGAATAGACAACGGATTTAGCTAGCATGTTAAAGAATTGACTTGGCATGTACTTTTCAATGCATAATAATATATCCCTTCTAATGTTCTCTATCCTGGCACGTAGTTCAAGCCAATGAGAGATATTAAAATTCAAGGCATGGAAAAATAGTTACTAGCATTCAGAACCCTCATCCCAAAGCTACGTAAAAAATTAAGCAGCAGCTTCTTTATGTTTCTTCTGAATAGGACTTGAAATTTATGTAGTATCCCAGCCTTCACTAGAATCAGCCTTTGCCCAGATGCCTCACTGTCAAATGAAAATGAAAATATCCAAACAGTACCTAATTTTGCTACTTGTTCCTTTAAGCGCAAGCAAGAGGTCAATTAACTCTAAGGGCCTTATTACTAGTTTGGCTGTGCAGGAACAGGGCCACCCCGCTCCTGCACTGCCAGACCAGTGTTTGAACTGCCTGCCGGTTTAGGGGTTTTCTACTGTCTGGTGGGTGGTTCATTGGCATTCCCATGGCAGTACCTAATAAATAGGCACAAATTTGGGAATGTCAAAATCAGTACCTGCACCGCATGGACTGCTGCAGTCCATGCCGTGAAGGTACTGGGATGCAGGCACACAGGGGGGTACAGCATGTGCCCCTCTGCATGCACCCTAATGCGCAAAGGCACAAGGGGGACCTGTAGGGCCCCTTTGCTTCTTCATCATCACACTTTTAATGGTGGTCACACATAAGTGACAGCGAGGAAACTTGTAATATGCTTGCTAGGCCCGCAGCAGCCCCGCACAGAATATTGCGGCCTCAAGGCCACCGTACCATGCAGTGGTAGTAATAGGGCGGTCGGAAGACCGCCACCACCAGGCCCCCCCGAGTCTGACAGTCCGTGGACCACCAGACTGGTAATAAACCCCTAAGTCAATAGCCATCTTATACATGGAGCTGGATTTCTATTAATACTTGATAGCAGCAAACTGTTATTTAGCACCCCTCAACTATAGCCCTGTTTTAAAAAGCACAAAGAAGGAGACATTCAACAGCACTATCATACGTTTAATGCAGAGATAAGAAGTAATATCAATTGCAAAGTCCTACATTGCTTAATCAAGCAAGCTACTTTCAGTGCTTTTACCATAAACCCATGAGAGTCCGGAAGTAATCTTGAAAGAATAAAATATCAGATTCTAGTAACATACTTTAATGTTATGGGCCTCAGCTCTCCTTCATCCATGAATGCAGGGGAGGTATTGTTCTTCTCTTAACTTTTGCCCAAGTAACTCTAATTAAACTTTGAGAATCAGTATCTTTCCTATCAGAATTTACATTTTCATCATGTTTGTATGGATATTGATGTGGCACATTTCACTTTCAATATCAAACCTTAGCTTCTTGAGCTTAGACCTGAAGAAAGATGGGGAAAAAACCTCAGCTTAGTCTTAGAAACACAAATCCCCCATTCTGCAAAAGTGCCCTGCACTACACAGCTAATCTAAAGTTTCAGGGCAGACAACATGACTGTTTATGAATCAGTTTGGCTTCTGCCTTGGTAGCCTTAAAGTCAATTGACTGAAGATTTGTGAGTTAAGGTGACTTAAGCCTGATTACGAGTCATTATTTTCTTTCGGAGCCTTCCCTAAACCCCTGAAATTTACTTAACTCATCTGATAATTATCAAATGTGTTAAATAACTCAATCTTTGGTAAATTTTGGCAGGTCAAACCTGCTGAAAGTTAACAGGGGAAAACGATGCACTAATTACCACATGCAGATTTTGGTTTAGTTTAACACCAAAAACCGCATGTTATTCCTCAGAAACTCATAATAAGGTCTATTGATTGCACCTGATTAATATAAAACCACAGAGAGTATTGGTATTTACCATGTGCAGTAAATAACACCTATACTTGTGATCGGGCCGTTAGTGTCTAATTTGAAACAGTTTCTTGTCATTGCAAAGCTTGAAGTTTGCAAAGTCATAGTGTTTTTGACCACTAAATTCCTTTTTACAATGTACTAAAACCCTTTATGTGTCAGAATAGTGAAAGAAATGTGAAAGAGTGAAAGGGCTCTTATATTTTGAATCACAAAGGTAATTGTCAATGGTGTGTGACTGCAACTGCAATTTTTGAGTAGTTACTGACCCAAAGTTATTGTATTAGCTGTAGGCCTTGGCTAAAATTCCGTTCCGCTAGCGGGAATTGCGATAATTTGACATTTTCGCGTTCCGCGGAGAGCGTGAAAATGTCGAAATTTCCGCAATCCGTATTTTACTGGAAATTTTTTGCTTGCTCGCGCTGTAAAATAATACATTATTGCGTGCGCGCGATCGCCTTACCTGAATCCCCACGTTCACCGACAAGTTTTCCCTATCCGGTCGCGTTCTCCACGAGATGTTGGATTGTTGGTAGCCATTTGCGCTGTCTCGCGTCAGTTCGCGCTCGCAATAACATCATTCGTTGCGCGATCATGTCTTTCTTCCCGCGATCATGCACCGCGAGACAAGTGAAAACAAGATGGCCGCGCCCGCAAGCAACCGCATGGGTAAGTTGGCGAGCTGCGACCACGCAGAAAATACCGCGAACGGGCGGGAAAAAAACTTCTGCATCTTCGCGATATTTCTGAGTGTTTGCGGAGATTTTTAACATTTTCACGATAATTTGCGAAAGTGAATTTTGCAAATTCCGCCCACCCCTAATTAGCTGATATTCAAACTGAAAGTTGCCCATGTGCATGTTGAAAATTCTCCTTGGAAGAGTTCAAAAGGATATAGCAGGTATATCTTTCAATTGAACTCCTTTAACACAGAATCCTAACTAGCACATGAGATTTCTGTGTAATACTTTCATAATGCAAGACACCACAGCATAAAGTAACTGCCCCTGTCAGTGTGTCCATATTGTGTGACAAACTTAGAAGCAATTATATATATATATATATATATATATATATATGTTACCTACTGGTGGTCGCCAGTAGGTAGATATAGTTAGGACCTATTTTCCATAGGAAATCCTCAACATTCTATTTGGAATAACATTGGCGCCGATTGACGAATCTTCGCGAAATTTTCCAAACTTTTGGCCAGCTCCGGTCCGCACCTATCCTGAGAATTTTACGGTGATTCGTCAAGCGGGGGCCGCGAAAAAAGGGGGATCCCAAAACACGTTTTCCCTATGCATTTTCCCATAGGACATTTTGACGCAGTTACAGCCCGAACTGCAGAACGGAATTACAACAAATTTGGCAAAGAGGTAGTCCTCAGTTCAGACTCGTGCCTTTTGTTTAAATGGTGTAAATCCGTTCAGTAGTTCCTGAGAAAATTAGAGGTAAAAGTACATACATATCTATGGCCTCGGAGAATCCGCGCACCATCCCCGCACCCTCATGAGCATGAGCTGTATGCTAATTGGCTGCCAACACTCTGAATCATGAAGTGTTGGCAGCCATCTTGTGCTCGGTAGAACAGAGGCACAAGAAACCCCCCCCCCCCAAAAAGGCGCAAAACGCGACAAGGGGCAGGGTAGAAACACCCTGACCCCCTAGGCCTGCTCAGGGGGTCCCACAAGGACCCCCAGGGCCAAAAAAAGCATTTTTTTTTAAAAAAAGAATCGTCGAGATTCGCGCACCCAGCGCGAATTTCGGCTGAAAATTTTTAAAAAATGCAGCGCAGGCTCCCACGCTGAATATGCTAATTTGCCCCCGGGGGACCCAAATCCCGAGGGCAGAATAAAGAAAAGTGTGGGGGGGTCCCAATCCCCCCCACACTGCCCCGGGGACCGCCAGGGAAACCTGCTCTCGCTTCAATGAAGCAAAGCTGATTGCTTTTCCACATGTTAGCTGCTCCCCATGTGGAAAAGCAATGCCGGACGCCGGGAGCCGGCTGGGACCGTGGGGGGATTGGGGCCCCCCACGGCATCAACCGAGGCCAGGCCCTGGGGGATGGGGTCCCCGGGGCCATAAGTGGCCTGGGAGGGGTGCCAAGCGGAACCCCTCCACCATCCAAAAATTTTAAAAAATACAAAAACAATGGCCGGTCCTGGGGGATGGGGTCCCCAGGGCCTTAAAGTGGCCATAGGAGGGGGGCTATGCAGCCACCCTCCATAAAAAATTAAAACATTTTTTTATAAAGGGCCATGCCCCGGGGGATGGGGTCCCCGGGGCAAAAATGATGGCCTCAGGAGGGGGGTCTAGCAGCCCCCTTCTCGATTTTTTTTTTTATAAATCAACATTGGGGAAAGGCCCTGAGGGATGGGGTCCCCAGGGCCACAAAAATAGAAAAAGAAGGGGGACTACACAGCCCCCCGTCTAAAAAACAGAAGAAAAAAAAAAGACGGCATCCGGCCGGAGGCCACGCCCCCTCCTTACACCACTCTGCAAACGCGCCGCCTGGTCCAGAGGTCCCCTAGGGGCCAACTAGCCCACCAGGTACCTCCAGTAAGCTCCACGGAGCTGCGTTGCAGAGTGTTTTAAAAAGGGGCGTGGCCTCTGAACACCTCTCTGCAACGCAGCTCCCTGGCGCATACTGGAGGTACCTGGTGGGCTAGTTGGCCGCCAGGGGACCTCAGGATTCAAGGGGACTCAATCCCCCAACTTAAAACACGCCACGGGTGCGTTTGCACAGTGGTGAAGGTAGGGGCGGGGCCTGAGGTGATATGTGTGCAAACACGCCCTGTGGCGTGTTTTAAATTGGGGAATGAATTCCTCTTCAATCCGGAGGTCCCCTAGGGGCCAACTAGCCCACCAGGTGCCTCCAGTAAGCGCCACGGAGCTGCGTTGCAGAGTGTTGTATAAAGGGGCGTGGCCTCTGAACACCTCTCTGCAACGCAGCTCCCTGGCGGATAATGGAGGTACCTGGTGGGCTAGTTGGCCCCCAGGGGATCACAGGATTGAAGAGGAATTAATTTCCCAACTTAAAACATGCCACAGGGTGTGTTTGCACACATCACCTCAGGCCCCGCCCCCTTCCTTCACCATTGTACAAATATTCCTCTAAAATCAGCCGAACTATGAATTCCGATTTACTCACCCGATATCAGGAGAGAACCCAGGGCTGCATCTTTTAGACCAGCACTGACCCTGAAAGGTAATTCTAAGCGTACTTACCAGTAACTTGTATTTCCTTCCATAGGAATCAATTGTGTGGTTTTCACCAGAAAAGTTTCTAAGTGTCCATTTTTGAAACGTACACATATTCCTCTAAAATCAGCCGAACTACGAATTTCGATTTACTCACCTGTTATCAGGAGAGAACCCAGTGCTGCATCTTTTAGCCCAGCACTGACCCTGAAAAGTAATTCTAAGCGTACTTACCAGTAACTTGTATTTCCTTCCATAGGAATCAATTGTGTGGTTTTCAACAGAAAAGTTTCTAAGTGTCCATTTTTGAAACGTACAAATATTCCTATAAAATCAGCTGAACTACAGATTCCGATTTACTCACCTGTTATCAGGAGAGAACCCAGTGCTGCATCTTTTAGCCCAGCACTGACGCTGAGAAGTAATTCTAAGCGTACTTACCAGTAACTTGTATTTCCTTCCATAGGAATCCATTGTGTGGTTTTCACCAGTAAAGTTTCTATTTTCACAAACTAAAAATATTCCTAAAAAATCGTCTGTATGTCTTAAACACATTCTTTCAACTGTTTACAGGAAATTGGCCAGTGCTGGATCCAGGATCCACCCCTGAGTAAGAAAAAGTAACGATAACACTACTTACCTGCTAAGTGAATTTTCTGGCATAGGATAACATTGGTGATTCTTTGTGAAAACTTTTCGAAGTGTCAACTTTTAAAATGCAATAATAATACTTAAGAATCACTACTGTAACCAAAACGCTTTTACTCAACTTTTTACAGGAGATGTCCAAGGACTGAATCTAGGATCCAGTCCTGTGGTTAGAAAAGTAATCCATAAAGTAACTAATTGCATTTGACTAGAAATTCACATTGAGCTCAATGTTGCTTTGCGTTTGAAATTGTGTTGCCCATTGCAACAACTGTACCTACTGTACTTAAAAGTCTATTGCCTATTTGCAAAGTATTTAAACTAAAGTAATTCATTCTGAGAAAGTATATTTTGTATTGTAATGTATAATGTAATTAAAAAAATAAAATATCTAAACATAAACAGTTTAAAAAACGTAGTAAATCAGTAAAAAATAAATCAGTATAACAATTAATACATTAAAAATTGTCATTTACAAAACCTTTGAAATTCACTGCAAAAACCATAGGTTTCAGGCCTGATATAGTTAGGAATTAGCATTTAAAAAACCTTTGAAATACACTGAAAAAACCATAGGTTTCAGGCCTGATATAGTTAGGAACTAGCATTTAAAAAACCTTAGAAATTCACTGAAAAAACAATAGGTTTTAGGGGTGTTATAGTTAGCTGGACATTTCACTCAAACAAAACCATTGAAATTCCACCGATATAGTTAGTTGTACTAACTACATCTCTCGCGCCCGCAATCCACTGCTGATGATGTCACATATTACATCATTCATGACATGGTCAGTGACATCACTGATGACATCTCAAAGGACATCACTGATGACATCATCCACGTGACAATGAGATACACCTCATCATACACTAGTATAACCTTTCATCACTCACTGTAAAATACAGAGTGCCAGATGTAAAACCATTGACACAGCAATACAAGTTTCTAATAACCCACTCAGTGATTCCTAGATCTATACACACATCTAATCACTTACTTATAGATTCACTCATACATGCTGTCAATGATCAATAGAACACTATCAAATATACTTATACACCTATCTCGACATTACACACCAGCACACATCCTAATCACTTATGAAGTCATCCTACTCACTTATGCAAACAATGGATCATACTTACTTTTACTTAGCTATACACTTATAAAAACACCACTTCATCTATTCATATTGATAATAGCTCATACTTAGTGTGTTATAAAATCACTATTACAACTATACAGTTATCCATACTGTCACTCATACAATCACTGAGTCTTATGTATACATACACATACACTGGCTTTTATTTTTCTAGTTTGTTGGACATGTACCATTGAGACATATATTTGCTCATCGCCACACCCATAAATATATTCACTCACCCAAACAACTGGTATAACATGTAGTTTTAACTTCATATAGCTACTGAATCAATTATTCACACATCTTTGGGCAGTCACACCCCCCCACCGAACCACACACACATTCACTCTCCCATACAAATACTCAGTTAACTAATCAATAAATAATATAGACTTTCACGTAGCTAGTAACCAACTAGTGCAGCAGGTTACACAACAACTGACAAAGTGATACAGATATTCACACAGTTTAGTCACTATCCAATATATTTAGTGAGACACTATAAATTAGTCAATTAAGCAGTCAATCACACTGCTACTAAATCCTCCATCCAGATATTTATATTTATATATCCACTCATTCTTTAATGCAAATTGCTATATATATAATACATATTTAAATAACAATCCAAACCACATTCACTGGATGATGTCATCAGTGATGTCATCAGTGATGTCATTTAAGATGTCATCAGTGATGTCACTGACCATGTCATGAATTATGTAATATGTGACATCATCAGCAGTGGATTGCGGGCGCGCGAGATGTAGTTAGTACAACTAACTATATCAGAGGAATTTCAATGGTTTTGTTCGAGTGAAATGTCCAGCTAAGTATAACACCCCTAAACCCTATGGTTTTTTCAGTGAATTTCTAAGGTTTTTTAAATGCTAATTCCTAACTATATCAGGCCTGAAACCTATGTTTTTTCAGTAAATATATTTTTATATATATATATATATATATATATATATATATATATATATATATATATATATTCACTGAAAAAACATAGGTTTCACACACGTTATAGTTAGGAATTAGCATTTAAAAAACCTTGCAAATTCACTGAAAAAAACATATTTATAAAAAATTATTTTTTTGGGGGGGACCTTAGGAGTCTTTCATGGTCCCCCTGAGAAGGCCTAGGGGGTCAAGGACTCTCTACCCTGCCCCCTTTTCACGTTCTCCACCTGTGTTTTTAGCTCCCCTCTGCCTCTAAAACTCAAAATGGCAGCTGGGGGTGCGCGCACCGTGCGCGCACCCTGCGATTTTTGGAAAATAGACAAAGGCTAGGGGGTCAGGAACTCTCTACCATGCCCCCTTTTCACGTTCTCCACCTTTCTTTTTCACTGTCACACACAAAATGGCATCCGACACTTCCTGATTTCGACCGATTGGAATGTTGACTGACATCTAACCACCAATCAGAATTACGCTCACGAACATTTGGTGCGCGCCCCGTGCGAGCACCGTGCGCGCACGGTGCGCGCATGTAGATATTTATGTACCTCTAACTGCAATTTTCTCAGGAACTACCGAACAGTTTGATACCATATATGCAAAAGGCACATGCCTGACCTGAGGACTACCTCTTTGCCAAATTTCAAGTAATTCTGTTCAGCCGTTCGGGCTGTACCTTCGACTAAAGGTCCTATGGGAAAATGCATGGGGAAAACGCGTTTTGGGACTCCCCTTTTTTCTCAGCCACTGCTTGACGAATCACCCCGAGAGTTTCAGGGTAGGAGCTGAGCGGAGCGCCCCATTAGTTTTGAAAATTTCACGAAGATAAGTTAACCGGTGCCAAAGTTATCCAAAATAGAATTTTCAGATTTCCTATGGGAACTCGGTCCTAACTATAACTATCTACTGGCGACCGCCAGTAGATAATATATATATTATATATATATATATATATATATATGTGTATATATATATATATATATATATATATATATATATATATATATATATATATATATATATATCCTAAATGCTGTCACAGTGTGTTCAACATAGACTCATAAAGAACAATGAACTCCCCTTTGGAATAGTTAACCCCATCCTCCTCCTTTGGTTCATTTACCCTAGATCTAATGGCTATTGTTTGGTGCCTTGTCATTCTCTCTAGCAATAGGTTAGACACTGCTATGGGTTGTGTCTTTGATTAGGTGATTGATTGGTCCTCCAGTGAATGCATGGGAGTGACTACTTTGTAACTGTTTGCAATGTTCTCATGGAGTGGTTATGGAAGGTAATATTGCCTTGCATTCAGTGTGTTGCACGTGGTCCTTCTCATCTCATGCTTTGCCTGACAGCATGGGCATGTCATCTGTTGCTAAAAGTTACGTTTGATCACATGCAAGTGATAGTTTGATGCTGGGTGTAGTAAAGTCAGCTTTTCTGCGTGGTCTCCCATATATTTTTGTCATGTTCCAGACCTTACTGTTGCTGGTATGAATGTGTTGTGACACTGGATATCATGTCAAAGTATATGTGTTCTGCACCCCAAAACTGCTGAATTCACCAAAAATAATGTATTTAACGTTCCTGTAAGGCCATGGTTGACTGTGCAGATTGCAGATAGTACTAGTACAGCTATGGCATGAACATAAATATCATATGTGGCCAGTTGTGTGGACTTACATCATCCCCATCTATGACAAATGTATATGGCTGCCAGAAGCACCACTGTGCACTGACTGGGCTGCAGATTAATATCACGGCAGTGGCATGTGGCAGGGAAGAGTGCCTTTGTCAAATGGGTAACCATATTTTATTTATCTGTGTGACTTTGTAAAAAGAAGTAACAAAAGTCAGTGTATAGCACTGCCGTGTGTTACCTTGCTTCAGGTAGGTGCAACATGAATGGGCCATGGGTGTTCACATGCATCCACCCATGTAATTTTTTGCAAACCCATATTTACAAAGAAAAATGAACTTCGACCAGCTTGAGACAACATTGATTAGAACGAGTTTGTCCCTCCACTCACACAAGAGGTTCAATAAATAATCCACACTGGAAGTTAATAAACCTGTACCAAGAGAACAATGACTTGCCATCTGGGGTTAGGAAGGCAGGGTCTTGTGAACAGCTGGTAATGTAGCCAGGCTAAGCCATCAGGGAGAGGAATTGAATAGCTGAAAGAACAAACAACCGGCTTCATATCTAGCCTTGTTGATAACAAATGGGGTTGGCATGACCTGCTCCCACTCATTCTCAGGGCCATCCAAAACGTTATAGATCCAACTGTAGAAGGACAGAAACCCAGTTCTGACCCTGAGAGAAGGGTGGACACCTTATTCAAATGGGGAAGTGAAGGACTAGAGCTCCTCAAGAGGGAGACTGGTGGGAGCCATCTTGTTTAAAGGAAGGTTGGCAGACTAACAGACCAAGTACCAGCAGGCAGAATAAAGGTTTTTGGTCCTTACAGAGGGGTGGCAAGTTATGTAAATGAGGGAGGAAGTAAAAGAGCCCGTACTGAAGGAAGAAAGTGAAAGCTATCATTTCAGACTTCTGTCAAATTTCACAGTAAAACAAACAGGAAGTGCTGCTAATGTAGACATGATTGGGGTAGAGAATTCTACACACACTGGCTACTGTACAAGATAAAATGCACCTTACCAAACCTCCTTGAAGCACTCCTGGACTTTCAAAAATAATACCTGAAAAAAAGTACATCTGCTAAACTAAAATAAAATGACAGAAAGACTTGACTCCTGCAAATCTAAAAGAATCCTGACTCCTAGAAGGTCTAAGCTAACCACCGAAGACTAAACCGAGCAGGAGCCTTCAATAGAGAAAGGCCTGATGCCTTGGAGCCACACTGAGGAACTGAGGGCTCCAAGCATGACCAGAAGGGACTTTTCAGGCAGTTGGCAAAAGGTAAGCACTGGAATATGTGTTAAGGCTGCCCATAGAAGGCCAACCTTGTCAGGCAGGAAACTAGGTTAATCTCACTCAAACGTTTTGATGCACTGAAAACTGGTTCAAGATGAAGATATCTGGCCTTAGGGAGCCCTGACAATCTACAGCTTCCAGTGTTGTCCTACGGGTATATTTGAGAAACAAAACAGTGACTTAGGGCCTGATTTAGATCTTGGTGGATGTGTTACTCTGGTGCAGATTGGGGTGTACAAATTCTCCCTACTTCCACGGATAGAGTAATTTCACAGATACACGCACATACACTCATCATACACTTGGGCCCAATTTACTAACATACGCTCAAATACTCTAACAGCACTGAACCTGTGGGAAAGAAACTCCTAAACACCCTACATCTACACTGAGGTCGATAAGACCTAATTGTAACTGTCCTGAGTCATGATCTAAACAATCTATACAACAATAATCAAAATAGAGTACTCAATAATTGACAAGAAATAACCACCAACACTGTATTTAAAATTATGATACTTTATCTAAAATTAGTCAAGGAAAGTCAATCAAAGCAAAATCATTATTCTCATAATTACCTATTCTAGCTAAATGTCATAAATGGGTCAGGACAGGTCTCTCAGTAGAAGTCTCCCGAGTCGCCGTCCTCACAGCATCGATCCTCACCAACGCAGGTTTGGGAAGAAGTGGCATAAGACCCTCTCTAGGCTAACAATATTTATAATAAATTTAACAAAAGAAGGCAACATAAAATGTTTTAGATATCCGCTGAACCGCTGAGCAGAGCGAGCAGGAAAGGATGTAGCATCGCTACATTTGGAAAATCTCCGCTCAGAAAAATCACAAAAATAAAAAGACGGAAGACGGAACTAAAATTTTCAAATGTATCTCTTCATGTTCATATTTCCTCGGAACCAGCATTGTGATCACAAAGTTCATTGTGGCTCCTTTGTCCTCCAAGGTTACTCAGATGCACTTGGATGTTCGCCCAGAGCTGCTGTCCTCACGGAAAACTTTTAAACCAGGCGAAGACTGTAGTCAGATGACTCTCGACCATGTTCAGCAAGGCCTTCTCATCACAATTCAGTCACTCGAGCCCAGGCTGCAAACGGCAGCCATTTTATCATAGGCCAAAACGTACCATCTTAATTAAAAGAGACAAAAACAACGTTACTACAGCATAGTGATTAAACAGTGTTAACCCCACTAATACCCTTATGTGTATGTAATTATCTAGCCTTTGCAACACAGAAAAGCATTAGTACACAACAATTCAAAAGCGTTTTGGTGCCTTAAAATAAACAGCACTCAGCAACATTTATTTAATAAACATGCACATTATTAGTCAGCAACACAAACACATTCCCACGTGTAGTTTTCTCTTGTTAATTCGTGTTGGTTAGTCAGAACATTTACACAAAACAAATAATTAACGTTACAGATTAATATTTTTAATTTTTTTACACAAAGACAAACCGGAGCTTAAAAACCCAATAGATTTTCAACAGAAAACTCTGCTCCAGCAACTCCATCCCTGTGGCAGAATAACTCATCTTGCAAGATCTAACTCAGGCCCTAAGTCTATAACAGAAACCTTGAACCGTGGTGTGATACCAGATCTATGCTAGTGGCAGTGACCTTTGTGGCATATTCAATATTTTGCTTTGTCCATCTCTAACATTTTGGCACCAAAACCACATATCCAACTTCAATGGAGTCTTGCAAGCCCCAAACGTGGGCCTTTCGTCACTGGAAGCTCACTTTGAGCTAAAAAAAAAATAGACTAAGTCCCAAGATAAATATTTTGACAGAGATGACCTGCTTGGTGTATCCAACCTCTGCTCTTTCATTTTCGGCCTGAAATCACAAGTAGGTCCAAATCAAGCACCAACTGAAGGCACTTAACTTGTTATCGATGTTTTTGGCCGCATAACTAAAAAATGTATATTTCGAGTTCCTATATCTGATTATGATTGTTTGCTTGTCTTATAATGTGTTAATTATTTCCTCTAGTTTTTTTGAGTTGGCTTGGGAAATGATTTGTCTTGTTTTCTTGACTTTAAAATTGGTGTTACTGCTTGAACTGGGGACATATTTATCTGGGGAATTGCCTAATACTTGTGCCACAGCAACTGTAGGTTGAACGGAGTTTCACTGAGAATTGTGTTGAGGCCTAACAAGAGTATGCTTATTAAAATGATAAGGGTCCTTCCTTTTCAAATGAATAATCCACTTTCCATAATCCATAAGCTACTGGTCAGTCATGAGGATGGTGGCACATCAACATTTTGAAGAATGCATCGTGTAGGGGGTTTATGTATCAGTTGCTCTGCCTTACTTACTGCCACTGTTGTGTATTGTACATGATGACAAGTCCCTGAAGGGATTATACTAAGACATCTAATAGCTTGTATGTTTATGGTTCATTCAGTATCCATGGCTACTTGACAGATACCTGTGCACTGCATAACTGACCCCAGTACATGCGTATTGTTGAAATCTGACTCACTCTAGTAACAGCTTTGGGTAGCATAGCAGTCTCAATGGCCTCATCCCTAATGGTGGATGGGGCGTCTGTGGAGGATCCTCCTCTAGTACCAGATATTTTTGCCACACACTTCTTTATCAATATCTCCAACTCTAAAACACTAAACTGTTTTTTACTTTTTACTTCCCCTTTTCTTTTTCCGCTTCCTGGCATGTTGTTTCTATTTTCTTGGCGCAGGGCAAGCTCCTCTCTTTTGAACCCTTTAGGCCAGCAATGCGGAAAGTTTCACCTGCTTCCTGCTTGTGATGTCATCAATCGCTGTCAGGGCAATGTTCACCACACCACCCGCTTCAAATATTTCAAATAGATGCCAAATTGCAAATCGGAAACGTAGCAGAGTGACGGCAAAGAGGAGGAGGGCAGTCCGGGGATGCCGCATTACGGGTAATTGTGTTTAATATTCAATTTAAATTAGTTTGCAAGTATTTTTTATTAGGGGGGTGGAGGTGAGGAGCCTATTGCAGGGGGGGGGGCTGGCTAACTTCACACTGCTGCGGAGTCGAAGTTTTGCCCTATACTCCGTGTTCCCAGCGGAGCGGGCAAATGTCTGCACACTCCGCAGGTGGAGCGAAGTTCTTGGCCCGCACTAAGTCATAAGTCATT
Source organism: Triturus cristatus (assembly GCF_964204655.1). Classification (NCBI taxonomy): domain Eukaryota; kingdom Metazoa; phylum Chordata; class Amphibia; order Caudata; family Salamandridae; genus Triturus; species Triturus cristatus. Next base: position 642,221,594 of record NC_140581.1, on the reverse strand, counting down.
GTTTCACTAAGCTTTCAAATTTAATCACAATGGCCATTGCATACAAAAAGGAACAATGCCAGACTGAACCCTGTGGAGGTCCCTAAGCTGTTGAAATGTTGGTGCCCCCATAGTAAATTATCTCCTTATATGTTTTTTAATATTGGAGATGACCATCACTACTGTACATTACAGATACGTAGTTTGCACCAGATTTTTGTTACAAACTGCCAGCTGCCAGAAGATGAGCTTTTAAAAGACAAACTGTTATGTGAATCTGATGTAGTGTCTCTGGGGTATATACTTTAAGTTGTTAATGGGTATATTACATTAATACAGTATTTTCTCTATAGAGTCTTTGAAGTATAGTTCTCGTTTCTTTTTTATATCTTTTGAAAACAATTTAAGAAAGCTTGATTGTAATTTTTTTTCAAGATCAAGATCCAATCAAAATTAATTTGATCCGTTGATGCAGGGCCCATTAAAAGGAGTGGGGCCCATAGTCCAGTGGCTACTTTTCCTATTTGGCAACCAGGAACTGAAAATGAATCAACAATAGAGAGAACCAGTAAAGAAAGGAAGATAGAAAAATGAAGTTTAGTGAAGACAGAACTTCAGTGTTAACTCTTGTTATATACTTCCAGTAAGTCAAGGTCTTTATATGTCTTTTTCTCCACGGCAAACAATATTATACTATTATTAATAGAAAGGGAGTGGCCCCACTATCCAAGAGATGGGGTGCCAAGTACAGAAATGTATTAAAAAAAAAGGGTTTCTCTTGGACTACAATTTACAGGAGATCAATCACCACCTTCAACCAAATATCTTGCATACAAATGTCATAAATCTATTATTGTGAGAACCCATCAACCAATTATAAACACAAAACTAATCTCACTAAACTGTATATAAAAACTTACTTTTATTAAAAAACAATCATTAATATAAGACACACTTCACATATGCAAATTAGGGGGGCGTGGCTTAGCCGGCTGCAAGATGGACGCACTTTGAGTTGGTTCTGCCGGCCAAGCCTAACATCCACCATGATCCTGCAGCCTACCACAGCGCATCCACCTGGCGCCATGCAATCCGGACTCACCACGACCTGGGGCACTTCCTGATGTAACTCCTGGCCCCCTATGTTGCTGTGGAGCTGAGTTCTGCCATCCGGCCTTCACCTCGAAACCGAGCCCCTCCGCTGGTGCGGCCCGGCCTCCCTGCTGCTCTGCAGCTGCGGCCCATCGTGCCTGGAGTGCTGGCCTGGGGACGGCCCTTAACACCGGATCGCGGGAGCCGGTTAGTGCTGCGGCCGTGGGGGTACCCAGTGGCAGGATTTGGGGGCACGCGAGCTGCACCGTCTGGCCCGGGCCTTCCCACAGTGCGGGTGCCATTTTCTCAGCTATTGGCACCCGCCGCGATGGCCCACAGCTCCCGGGTTGGGCAACGGGGGCAGCGCGCCTCCCGCGACTCCCTGCTGTTCTGTCTTCTGCCGGCGCTGCCCTCGGCTCCACTTGCGCTCCGCCGCGGCTTCCTGCTGCTGTCCTGCCGCTCGCCGGCTTCGTCCTCCTGACTGCCGGCTCCTCTGCCTCATCCTGCGGCTGTCCTCTGCGGCCGATAATCTGCCTGGTGTCTGCATCCAGCCCATCCTCTGCTGCAGCTGCCTAACTGCCTGCTTGTGCCGGGTGTCGTGGCCGGCGGGCACCACGTTCTTCCTGCTGTGACTTACTCCTGCCTGAGCACTTTCCTGTGTGGGCCTCTCGGCCATTGGCCACCTGGTCCTGGCCTTGGGGGCCTGCTGCCAGCCACGCACCTGATGCTGCCCTCTGGTGCCCACCTGCTGCTCGACATTTGTCGACTGGGGTAGGCGCTATCTCTGTGGGGGTTACGTGGTGGGATTGGGGGTATACATGCCAAACCGCAGGGCCTCTTATTCCACCACCGCTGTTGGGATATCTTTACAGCGCCCTTGCCCGCTGACTCTGCAGCATTGGTCCTGCGCCAAGGCTACATGCCCCCCATGCCTCCCCGCTGCTGACGCCCCTGCAGTTGCGCTCTCCTCTGTGCTGCCTATGCCTGGACGGACCCCTCAGAAGCCACCTCATATTGGGCTGTACTTGACTTCACGGGCTCATCGCTCTCCCTCGCCGGCCCACTGGTGCTATCGTGCCACCCTCCTCGCTACCCTCTGCTGGGACCCTCGGACTGGTTGGGTACCTGCTATATGTCACCATTGTGAGGGGCACAGACTGCGGCTTCTCTACAACAACCCGCATCTGACCTGGCTGACGCCTGCCCGCTTAGGGCCTGCACTGCTGCCCCCTCGCCCAACCCGTCTGATCCTTTCTTCACTCACCCGAATCATGTCCTCTACACCTGGGGGCACTGCCAGCTCATCTCCCAGCTGCAACCTCCTCTCACCATTTGGCCGCCTTCTCGATCCGCCTCCGCCCGGACATGGGGAAGACTGACCCCAAACTGCCAGAGATAGCCTTTGACCAGCGCAGGCAGACCCGCCAAGATGGCGCTGTCACTGATGGGGGTGACCCTGCTGCTCCCACGGAGATGTCCTCAATGAGAGAGGACGACCTGAAGTCCATCATGCTGGAAGTTAATTCCGCTGTCTCTGGTATTGCGACCCAACTTGAACAGCTGTCGTCTCGTCTGGACACGGTTAAGTCCCGTGTGGACTCTCATGACACCCACCTGCTACACATCGAATCTAGGGTTTCCGACGATGAGAATGCTGCCACCCAGGCTTCTTCAAATGGACAAGATACTGGAGCTGATACAAAACAAAAATGAGGATTTGGAGGCGTGCTCCTGGAGGAGCAACCTCAGCATCACGGGCATGCACGAATCCACCAATATCTTGCGCATGGATGACTTTGTTGAGCAACTTATCCCTGAACTCTTTGGCGAGGTCCTTTCTTCAGTCTTCATCATTAAGTGGGCTCACCGCTCCCTCAGTCGTCGCCCCGGCCCCGGCCGCCCAATCATTGCAAAAATTCTTAACTTCAGGGACCGCGATGCAGTTCTTCGAGCGGCCAGGGGGAAGGGCGAGATTTGGCATCAGGGCAACACCTTGTCCTTTTACCCTGACTACACCATGGCAGTGCAGGCTGCCTGCCCCGAGTTCCTTCCTGCGAAAAGCATCCTCCAGAAACATGAAGTTTCATACTCTTTGGCGTACCCTGCTAAACTGAGAGTCAGACAAGGCTTCAAGAGGCTCCCTTTCCCTGACCCTAAGGACTCTCTGGCCTTTGCAAAGAAACTAGACTGTTCGCATCAATCCTCACCTGTGAATTCTCAAGCCATTGCTGACTGCAACTTGAGCGATAATGACTGAACTGGCATGATCCATTATCCTTTCTGCTGACCCATCTTCTTGTTGCCGGTTCACATGCTTTGACTTGACCCACTTCACCTCTCCTTATCCCACAGGGCTAATCTTTTTGCAGCTATGCGCTGGGCAAGGTGCCTCTGAACCTCTGTTGCTCTTTCCTCTGATGTCTGCTACGACACTTGGTTTGGCCACCCGGCCTCCTTGGCAGGGGTGTATGCTGAACGATGCCATGCCTCCATGGGATGATTCCCTCCTTGGACATAGACATTCCCCTTCCCAGTTGTGGGTCCCTGGGGTGGGTGTGGGTGGCAGGGTGGGTGGTTCCTGGGGTTTGTGGTCTCCCTCTGAGGCTGTTTTGTTTGTCTTGGCACATTTCGTGTTGTTTTATTGCACTTCAATGCTGTTGCACTGTGTTTCTCCCTTCACTATATGCCACACCGTTCTATGCATCTATACGAGGTCTCCTCCTCATTCACCACCTCCCTCAACACTATTTTCCATTATATGGCACAATGACTGACCCCACTTTCTGGACCTGGAACGTTCGTGGCCTCAATGAACACCGCAAGGCATGCCTGGTACATGCCCACCTCATCCGGCACAAGGTGGATATTTGTCTTCTACAGGAGACCCACCTGCTCCCGGCAACTGCCTCCAGACTTCTTTCCCGTCACTGGGGCGAAACACACTCCTCCTTCCACTCTAATTATTCTCGGGGGTGTCCATCCTTGGCAGACTTCCCAGGTAGTTGTCGACCCCGGAGGCGCTTTGTGATCCTCCATGGTAACCTTCAGGCCCAACCACTGACAATCGCTGTGTTGTACGGTCCCAATAGTGATGACCTGGACTGCTTTACGCACGTTTGGCACCATATTTCGTCCCTGGGACCCGGTGCGCTCCTTTGGGGAGCTGACTTCAATGTAAGACTGTCCACCGCTTTGGATCGTTCTGTCCCCCATACTCCCCACCCGTGCGCTGCTGCACTCCTTAGCTCCATTCTCACAGATAACTCCCTTTTGGACATGTTGCGTCATATGCGCCCTGAGGCTCGCGAGGGCACTTGCGTCGTTGGCATCCGTGGCTGTTGGTCCCGTCTGGACCTCTGGATTACCACTCCAGATGCCCTCTCCTGGCTCACCTCTGTTGATCACATGGCGCGCACCCTCTCAGATCATGCGCATGTTTGTCTCTGCTTGCGTCTCCCCCACTCCCCTGGTTGCACTTTCTCCTGGCAGCTTCCCCCAATGCGCTGCGTGACTCTGTCTTCTGCGACGAGATTCAAACCACGATCACTAACTATTTGGAGCTCAACGAAGGTACAGTTGACTCCCCTTCCATGCTCTGGGAGGGTTTTAAAGCTGTCATTGTCGGGGAATGCATCTCCAAACAGTCAGGTGTCCTACGCTCTATCCGCAGTACTCTTGACAAATTGGAAATGGAGATTAAATCTTTGGACTCCTCTCACTCTCGGGACCCTAACCCTGACACGCTAGCCCAGATTCGAGGGAAGCTCACTGACTTTGCCGATGGTAGGGAGGCGCGAGGGAGGCGCGAGTGCACCGCTTTGGTGAATGTGACCGCCCTGGTAAAACCCTTGCCAACCTCCTCCGCCCACCTCGCGGCGTGTCCTATATAACCGCTCTTCAGTATGGTGGCACTGCTAGAACCACTTCCCCTGAGGAAATCAAGGTGTGGTTTGCAGCCTTTTATACACAACTGTACACGGCTGAATTTGCCCACCTGCGTAAGGTCCTCCACCAATATTTTGACACCCTTCAGCTCCTTTGGCTCGACAACCATCACCGGGAGTTTCTCTATGAGCCCTTCTCAAAAGAAGAAATCCTAGACGCTATAAATGGCATGTCTGGCAACAAGGCCCCTGGTTTGGATGGCCTGCCGGTTTCCTTCTACAAGACTTCCCTCAGCTTCTGATCCCACACTTGGCCACCATGTACAATGAGTCCTACGAGAATGGTCAATTTCCCCCCTCGCGTCGCGGAGCTATGCTCACTTTACTCCTTAAACCGGACAAACCCCCTGAGCTGCGAGAATCCTATCGCCTCCTGTCGCTAATTAATACGGACAATAAAATCTTCGCCAATTTACTCGCTTCCCGCCTTCTCCTCCTCATGCCTCACGTTGCCCACACGGACAAGTCTGGTTTTATCCCCGGCCACGCGACCTCTCACAATCTCTGGACAATTTTCCCCATCTTCCATCAAATTAACCCAGCGTTTCCTGCAGTGGCCGCCCTGCTTGACGCTACCAAAGCATTCGACACCCTAGAATGGCCCTTCCTTTTTTATCTCCTTCCTTGCCTGGGTTTCAGCCTGGTCTTTATACGCAAAATATTACTTCTCTACACCCTTCCCACTGCCCCGCTCCGGATCAACAGTCAAATATCTGAACCCATTTCCATTGGGTGGGGCATCCGGCAGGGGTGCCCGCTGTCACCTATGCTTTTGCCATTGCGATGGGACCCCTTGCGGCTAGACTTCGACAGCATCAAACCCAGAGAGGCATCGGCTTTGCGGCTCGTGCCCTTTTAGTCTCCATGTACGTGGACGATGTCACTCTATATGTCCGCAACCCCCAGGAAAACCTCAGCCCCCTGGTTTGTGAGGTGATACGGTTTGGTGGCTACTCGGCATACAGGCATGCTATTCCCTCTCACTGATGCCATGACGCCTTTCACCCCAGACAACCCCTTCATGTGGGCATCGGGCCCTACTAGATACTTAGGTATCTGGCTGAGCAGGGACGTAGATGAACTATGAAGAGCTAACTTTGGTCGTGCTATGGACTGGTTTGAGTCCAAGATTTCCCTCTGGAACCGTCTGCCTTTGTCTGTGGCCTGTTGAATAGCAATCGTTAAGATGGTTGTGCTTCTGTAATTTTTATACCTGTTCATCAACATTCCCATCCCTCTCACCGCCCACTTTTTTCGCAAAGTCCGCTCGCTGCTCATTTCTTTGGTCTGGGCCAGTAGACAGCAGAGGATTGCGTATAACATTCTCACTCTTCCGATGTCACGCGGCGGTCTTGGCGCTCCAGATTTTAAACTCTATGCCCTTAGTGTTCAGGCCAGTTTTTAGCATTTTTGGCTCCATTCCACTCCCTTCCAGCCACATCTTGCGGTGGAAGCCAATCTTGCTGCCCTGTGACCGCTTATGACCGCCCTGTTCGCCCCAGCGAAACTCCCACGCACTGAGATTGATACGGTCGAGACCACGCGCTGGGCCTGGGAGGGGTTCCACAGATTTTTCGGTGCTGGTATGCTTTCTGCAAATGCGATGCCAATCGCTCATCATCCAGTTTTCCCTCCTCTCCAGACTTCTGGGATGGTTAAACACACCACTCGCTTATGGCTGTCTACAGTAGTGGATCTCTACCCTGGGAACACATTCTTCTCTCTCGTTGCTGATTCCGGCCCCAAGGATACCCTACTTTACTCTCAGCTCAGAGCTATCTTCAGGGAGCTACACCCCTCGTTTCCCCAGCCCCGTCCCTCGATGGCCACTCTCGACTTCCTTCATTCGTCCCCCTCCCCTCAGAAGCTACTGGCTAAAATATACGCCTTTACACTGGCAGCCTCCTCCATTTCCACCGACCGAGCGCGCGTGGCTTGGGGTGGGGACCTCGGTATGGAAATATCTCAAGCTGACTGGCTTTATTGTAGCAATCAGATTAAGCGCCTGTCCCCAAATTACCATCTGTGCCTTAGTCACTTTAAATATTTACATAGGTCATACCGCACTCCCGTCCAGCTGCACAAGATGGGACTTATTTCCAATGATAGATGCCTGCGCTGCTCTGATATTGCGGCTGACTTTTCCCTCAGGTCTCCGCTTACTGGTGAGGAACTTTGATTTTCGATCATGATCGAAGCGACCCGCCATTTTGTGGCCCGCCGCCATTTTGTGTTGCCATCTCTCAGGCAGCACGGCGAACAAAGTCTATTCTGCTTTTTCTGTAGCCTGGTGTCGAAATACGCCCTCGGCCTCTATTTGCAAAGCTGGTGTTAGAACTAGCCGAGTACACTAATCCCTGTCTGGCTTTTCTAATCCACGTCTCAACTATCTGTTGGCTCACACTATTCTTTCCCGACCTTATCTTATCGACTGGCCTTCACTGTCTCCTGCTAATATTCTCTCATTTCACGATTGTCCTCCAATACACACAAAACGTGTCTCGCCACCTGCAAGTTAGTTATGAATCTGTAATGTATTAGCCTGAGGGTGGGGTGACAAACACAGTTGGAGGAGAGGTCTCTTCGAGTCATCTGATATTTCTGTTTTCAAACCTTTCCTATTGGTTCCGCCTTGTTTTCCAACTTTCTTTATTGGCTCCTTCTTATATGCTCTGGGAATGTATTTCGTTAATAATTGTATCATTGTATAGTATTTAACCTTATGCGCCACAGAGTGAAGTGGCAGTCTCCTGAGAACCTACTTTGTGTACTTCTAGGATAACTGTACTAGCTGCAGCTAAATAAATCCAATCTTCTAACGCCAACAGAGGGTCCCGTGTCTCTGTGTAGCGAAGCAGGTGAACTCCGGAGACCTTGGGCGTACCCTGTGCCGCCAGGCCCAAAAGGTTCTGGTTCTTCAACTGGCGCCCAATGTGGAGCGGCTTCAGTGGTACCGGTTCTGCTCGAAGGTCTTGAGGAACCCCGCAAGAAAATTCCGGAGGGTTCGCGAGCCACACTAAGCGACCCCTGTATGTCGAAAGTGGTCCAAAGGTCTTTTGCAGCGCGGTTACTCCTTCCTGACGGCTACTGACGACCGCTGCCCTGACTGCCGCCCTGCTTTGGCCCATTCCTTTGATGATGTATGGTAAGGCAAGACGATAGACGGGCCTCTGTTGGTGGAAGAAGACGTCCTTAGTTAAGTATTTTCGTCGGTCGCGCCCACAATTTTGTTCTTTGTTTGATTTCCTTAGGTTTCTTAGATTTATCTTTTGCAAAAGATAAAGCCGAGGGTAAGTGCATTTGTGCTGCGTAAACTGAGTTTTACTCCCTTGAAGTTTGTGAACAGTCCGGAGACATCTCAAGATGCCTGGTCTGACTAAGTTTGGAAGAATTTGTTGTCTTGGTTGTAATAGGGACTCCCGACTTGAGGACTCTTGTCCAATTCCTTCGGTTGGAACTCCTACATACGAGCTCTATTGAAAAACATGGTATCGGCCCCATTGCCTTTAACGAGACATGGACTCGATACACGAAGAAAGATGGTGTTCTCAAATGGCCAGAAAACGGTAGCTTCGATCCTGATGTGCTAGATAATTTAGAAGCAGTTTTGTTCAAAAGAAAAGCCCGGCCGGCAATGTTTGACTCTTTCCGCCTTTGGCGTAAGGAAGCCAAACAGAAAGAAATTAAACAAGCAAAAAGAGATAGGAAAGCACAGGGTATGACAATTATGCAGGCTGCCCAACAGTTCAAAAATGATGAAATTGATAATGCGACTGAAATTTCAGAAAGACAACATCGTATGGCGATAGATAAATGCTATCCGGTGTTGCCTGTTTCTCCTTCTGATAATAAGAAAGATATAGAAGAAGATCCCCTAATGTCTCATTTATTAAGGTTGCCTCCGCCCTATGCGCAAAATGCCAATGTACCTCAGCTGTTACAGCCTGCTCAGCTGCCAGTGGTACCTCCGCCGATTCCGGCTCTTCAGCATTTGCCTCCGCCAGTATTACCGCCCTTGCCGGTTTTACCATTAGTTCCAACTTCTTTGCCTTCATCTCCTGATCTCAGATCTCCTTTGCCTTCTGCTCCTCCTGCAATTACCAGTTCTTCTCCTGTCAGTTCCCCTAATACTCTGTCTCCAGTTCTAATGTCTAATTCACCGTCTGTGCGTAAGCGTCTCACAGACTCTGTCACTAGTATTCTATCTCCTTTCTTTGGAGCTTTTAATGTGTCTACGGCTTTTGCTCGAAGACAATCTCGTAGTCAGTTCCCAGATTTTAAAGAACGAGAGAAGCTAGACTCTCTTGCACGAAGATGGATCAAGAAGGGTCCACAATATAGTGTGCTTGATATTATGCCTACCTTTTTGCAATGGAATGCGCCTACGCAAAGATATGTTTTCAAGGTAATGTGCGACATTCTCATTAAAGAATGGGAAGATGTGAGTTCGAGTCCGATCTCACAAGATCTGTTAAATGTTCAGGCTGATTTTGAAAAAGGACTTATTGTAGGTTCTAAAGTTGAGGAAGCTGTAAGGACACTTATCTCTTATAGATCCTTATTGTTTTCTCAGATTTTTCTTGATTCCGATCCGTCGGTTAAACTAACGTCGAAAAATTACCCTATGAGAGAGGTTCCTCCAGTTTGGAAGGAGGCAGTTGCGGCTGTAGGCGCTAATGCACCTATTCCTGCTCATTTCCAACGTATATGGGTACATGTCCCTTGGAAGAGATCTGAAGTTTTGGCTCTTAAGCAGACTCTACCAGATCCTCGTAAGAACCCTGCAGGTTATTATAAAGAATTATCGCAGACAATTGATGCTTGCATTATGAACCTAGCAGACATTGATATGTTGATGGGAAATGTAGTCCCACAGACAATATGGGCTAAGATTCGTAGAGAGGATCACGCACAGGAACTAGGAGCTACTTGGGATGTTATAACTAATACAGATAGAGACCAAGTGCGGGGCGCAAAGCCTGACGCTCTGATCTCGGAACTTCCTGGTAGAATTATTACGTTAATGAAAACTATGATGCCTGCACTGAGAGTTAATTGGGATAAACTAGCAGCATGCAAACAAAAGAAAGATGAAAGTGTCTCTGACTTCTTTACTCGTTTCGAGGAGACATTTATCGACCACAGTGGTCAAGACATGGCTACCGAGGGTGGACAGCGATTATTCGTGGACAAATTTGTATTCAATTTGCTTCCTGAGCTGTCACATAAATTAAAGGATTCAGAAAGTTCATGGGCTGTTTCTTCTTCTGCTCAGATATTGGCTACTGCACAATATAATGAGAATAGGGACAAGGAGGAAAAAGAAAAGCAAGAGAAAAAGACGAAAAGAATTAAAAACAAAGGTTCTCTTGCAACAAGTCTATCCGCCACGTTATGCTCAGCCTCAAATTCAGCAGCCTCCGCAGTTTCAGAGGTTGTATCAAAAACCTGAGCCATACAATCCGCGACCTTTGTTAGGTCCTAATCAATGTGCCTATTGAAGAGAGGAAGGTCTTTTTAAGAATAGTTGTCCAGTTTTATTGCAGCGCAATGGAGCGTTATCTGCTCCACGAGGTCGTGCTGGCCTCCATTCAGCAAACAGAGGTAGAGGTCGGGGTATGTTGACTCAAGAACAGCGTGCCCTTCCTTCTCCCAATTCCGCGAACTACTTTGATCAGCAAAATGTGAGATCTACACAGTATTACAATCAAGACCATTATGTTGAAGGCGAGAATGAGAGTCTTCATGCTAACTAGGACAGCCATGGACAAAGTAAGGGAGTTGTGCCAATCCCAGTAGATCAAAATGGTCCTTATGTTAACGTCACTACAATGGGTGTTTCAGAGCCATTTCATCTGGATACTGGAGCAATGAGAAGTTCTATCATTCATTCTAAACTCCCTGGGGCACCTTTGTCTGGCTTAACAAATGTTTCTGTAGGATTCTCTGGCGCCCCTGTTCGCAATCCAGTTTCTTGCCCTTTGCCTACTTCAGTTGGTCCCTATGATTTGGAAGCTCCACTTCTGTTAATGAATGGTTGCGGTGAGAATCTGTTGGGTCTAGACCTATTAAAAAGAATGCATGCTACCATATATTGTTCTCCTTCAGGCGTACATCTTACTGTAGGACAGAAATTGATCTCCCCAATGTATTTGTCCAAAGATCAGTTTCCACCTGAATTACTTTCTCTTCCAGCAGCACTTTGGGCCACGGGTCCGAACGATGTGGGTTGTCTTGAGATTCCACCTTATGTTGTTACTCTCAAGCCCAATGTTGAATTACCACGCATCCCACAATATAGAATTTCTGCTGAAGGTGAGAAAGCGCTTTTGGAAATCATTCATGACTTGATTCGGAAGGGTGTGGTTGAAGAAACAAGAGGTAACACATGCAATAGTCCTATTCTTCCTGTTCTTAAACGCACTGATCCTTCTCAGCCTCCTGTGTACCGTTTTGTAATTGATTTGCGAGAAGTAAACAAAATTGTGATTCCACAATTTCCTGTTGTTCCAGATATCACTGCTTTGTTGACAATGATACCTTCCACAGCGACTTGGTTTTCTGTTATCGATCTAAAGAATGCCTTCTTTAGTATTCTCATTGCAGAAGAGAGTAGGGACATTTTTGGTTTCTCTCTTGGAGGCCGAAGCTTCCCGTTTAAGCGCGCACCACAAGACTATTGTGAAAGTCCCTCTATTTACAGCCAAGCTTTAAAATGTCATTTTGATACTTTTCACTTGCCGTCTGGTGCTGCTCTTATCCAATATATGGACGACTTGTTAGTCGCCGCTGATTCAGAAAATATCTGCAAAGATGTCACTGTTGCTTTGTTGCGCCACTTGTTTAAACTGAATCACAAGGTTTCACCTTCCAAACTACAATATGTTTGTCGAGAGGTTACCTACTTAGGTCATCTCCTCTCAAAGGAGGGACGACGTTTGACACCAGAACGAATACAGGCGATTGCGCAAATGTCTGTACCATCCACACAAAGGGAAGTACGTGCCTTTCTGGGTATCACTTCTTATTTTAGACAGTGGATCCCTAACTTCTCTCTGATCGCCAAACCTTTGTTGGCACTCACTTTAAAAGATACGCCTCAGCCCCTTCCTTGGACTGATGAGTGCCAAAAGAATTTCACTGACTTACGTACCGCTCTGTGTTCTGCTCCTGTACTAGGCACTCCAGATTACACTAAGCCTTTTACACTCTATGTGCATGAGAGAGAAGGTTGTGCATTGGCAGTTTGAGCACAGCAATTTGGAGACAAACAGCGGCCATGTGCCTATTTTTCAGCTACGTTGGATCCCGTAGCTAAGGCATTGCCCAGTTGTATCAAAGCGACAGCAGCAGCAGCAATTTCTATCCGACAGTCTGCTGGAATGGTGTTGGATAACACTCTCATTGTCATGGTGCCACATGCAGTGGATACTTTGCTAAACAGAACAAAAACACAGCATCTTACGAGGGCACGTTTAACTGGTTACGAGCTGACGCTTTTGGCTAGTCACATACACATCAAACAATGCAATACCCTGAATCCAGCTACTTTGTAGCCCCTTCCAAATGAGGAGAGTTTTGAGGATCAACATGATTGTTTCTTCCGTACTGAGGAAGAGACAAAAGGAAGAATTGACTTGAGAGACACACCGCTAGAGAGTCCGGATGGGACTCTATGGGTAGATGGTTCTTGTTTTAAGATGCCTAATGGAGATACGGTTTCAGCCTATGCTGTAACTACCTTGCAAAATCGAGTTGCCTTAGACTTTGTTCTTGCCGATCGTGGTGGAGTATGCAAATTGATCGGGTCAAGTTGCTGTATTTTCATTCCTAATGACGCTCCGACAGTATACCAAGCTATCTCCAAGTTGCACATAATCTCTGAGTCTATTCATCAGGACGAAGGAGATTGGTCTTTAACGGAATGGTTTTGGGGACTACTGTCCAAATGGGGTTGGAAAGCATTGACGTTCCTTGGTATAATCCTGACCATTATATTTTCCCTTTTGTCTTTGTATGTACTGTGGTCCCGCTATCTGTGATCTTTGTGCTACTAGGTGCATCCCAAAACCCAAGCCACAAGTAACAGAAAACATAAGAATGATGTTACAGCAACAGCTCGATGACCTCATAGCTATTGACCTGGACTCAGATTAACATGAGTCTATCTTGCCTGAGTTCTGGCAAAAGGAGGGTCTGATGAACTTCGATTTTCGATCACGATCGAATCGACCCGCCATTTTGTGGCCCGCCGCCATTTTGTGTTGCCATTACTCAGGCAGCACGGCAAACAAAGTCTATTCTGCTTTTTCTGTAGCCTGGTGTCGAAATACGCCCTCGGCCTCTAATTGCAAAGCTGGTGTTAGAACTAGCCGAGTACACTAATCCCTGTCTGGCTTTTCTAATCCGCTTCTCAACTATCTGTTGGCTCACACTATTCTTTCCTGACCTTATCTTATCGACTGGCCTTCACTGTCTCCTGCTAATATTCTCTCGTTTCACGACTGTCCTCCAATACACACAAAACGTGTCTCGCCACCTGCAAGTTAGTTATGAATCTGTAATGTATTAGCCTGAGGGTGGGGTGACAAACACAGTTGGAGGAGAGGTCTCTTCGAGTCATCTGATATTTCTGTTTTCCAACCTTTCCTATTGGTTCCGCCTTGTTTTCCAACTTTCCTTATTGGCTCCTTCTTATATGCTCTGGGAGTGTATTTCGTTAATAATTGTATCATTGTATAGTATTTAACCTGATGCGCCACAGAGTGAAGTGGCAGTCTCCTGAGAACCTACTTTGTGTACTTCTAGGATAACTGTACTAGCTGCAGCTAAATAAATCCAATCTTCTAACGCCGACAGAGTGTCCCATGTCTCTGTGTAGCGAAGCAGGTGAACTCCGGAGACCTTGGGCGTACCCTGCGCCGCCAGGCCCAAAAGGTTCTGGTTCTTCACTGGCGTGAGGTCTGTGCCGCCATTTCTGAGATCACTTTGTCGCCGGTCCAACCCGATCCTCCGCTTTGCCTCTTAGGCTTTGTGTAAAATAGAGCCCAGATGCCTCCCGCCGCTTGATTGCCATGCTACCTGTCCTTGCGCGGCATAGGGTCTCCATGTGCTTGGGCCGCAAACCTGCACCCAAGGTCGCCCTTTGGCTTGAGGATGCAAGGCGCTGCCAGACTCTCCTGTCCAAATTCTGGGACCTCATGCCAGCCAGATCCCGCCCACTCGACATATGGGGCCCACTCGTGTCTTACCTCCTAAGTCGTAATTCCCAGAGCCCGACGACCTCTCCCGCACTCCCTGCCAGTGCTCTGTCCGTGACGGCCGCCGGTGAAGGTCAGTGATCAGCCTGCCCCTCGATCTTACTCCCCTCAGCTTGTCCCACCCCTCCCCCTTGTTTATGGTGCCTCTTATCATGACTCGTCCCACTGTCCTGATGCCCTTATACTATTTCTTTTAAGTATCGCTCCCTAGTGGTATGTACTCAAGGTTAACCTCGCTGAAATATATTGTATTCATGTACATGGTGCATTGACATGGTGCAATCTTGTAATTTTGCCATGCAATTTTGTTTAATAAAGGTTTTTTAAAAATCATATGCAAATGATATCGAAATCAATTCATACATATAAAAAGGCAATATACATTAGAGACAAAGACAAGTGACATATTAAAAATCATCAAATATACGTTAGTTCGACTGAATCTGCAGCGTTAGAGACAATCACTCTTTGAAATTAGACTCAAACTTTCCTAGAATTTAACAAATAAAAGAGCGTTGATGTGTTTCGGTGTGCTAAATTATTTTGCACAACCTTCTTCAGGACTTTTCAAAATAACTGTCTCTCCTATAGTTCGCACAGTATCATATGTGCCTGTGTTGAAACAAAATATATATACATGTATCAACATTCTTAAAAGTATAAGTATAAGAATAACAAAACATTTTGAACATTTAAAAACTTCATCATTTCATCTAAACAACAAATACAGTGACCTGACACTGGTGTTGAAATAATGAACAAACATATAAGAAGGGGACATATACAGTTATTCCTTTTTTTGTAAATAAAGGGGTGAAGGCATCAGCCATGATCAGTTTATAATTGTTTTAGGGTTCCCTATTATCTTTACCAATCCATTCATTCAGCTCGACAACAATCATCATCATTCACTCTTCATGCTCCATAGAAATTAAAAATTAAATAATATCCCTCATGTCCCAATAGGTACTAAGAGTGTTGGGCTGTAAGGTCCAGAACTGTCCCCATTCAAACTTATTTTTATGTCTGGGGATGAATTTCAATAAATATATACTAGCTAATATTTTGATTTTCATATTTCATATCTGTTCAATTATATATTAATCTATTTTTTCAATAGTTTAAATGAATTTAAATGCAAAAATATATTTATATTTATGTACCTCACGATTACACTGTTTCTTGGCAAAGGAATACGTAGTTGATTGTAGCGTGGTGCCAGTATTAAAATCTTCTAATCAGGAGTTGATGATTCTAAATTAAAAAAGATCAGCATATCAAAATCTGTCACCCAGACCCACTGATTAATATAATGCCCATGGTCTTAATATGGCATGGCTTTGGTAACCCACCTGAGGTATAAAAAATCATCTTGTATCGCAAGGCATGGGTCATCAAAGATTTGGCAATCCTATGCTGATATATTGATGAACTTTTGACAATGTGAGTAAAACCAGTATACGTTCGTCCTATAAGGAATATATCAATCAGAACCATAGTTATCAGATCCTGCCAACATATTGATTAATTTAGGTTCATTTTGCGAACTAAGCTCTCATTGAAGTATATAAAACTGCATACCTAATAATGTACGTTCCATTTCTGGGAGACAATTCAGTCCTTCATGCGCTATAACAAGGTAATTGTATCGCCCTTGGTTGAGCATGTAATTTCACGGTATGTCCTCCCCAGCCGATCCTAAGGTAACACATATGAGATTTTTTTTTAAATTATATTCACCCTTCGTGAGTGATATCTCACTACAAAAATGTGTAATTGTCTATCTATGGTCGTAACCCCGGGAAGACTCCCACCGCATCTTGAGAGCACAAAGACGGGATAGTTAGAGTTACCTATATTACTTAGGCTCTATCCCTCCTGATTATTACCTATGTCTACTGCTGATTTTGTTATGACCAACGTGTCATGTGGGCCAATAATTTCTCATTCCCGGTGTGTAGCTAGTTACTATGGTTCCCAATGAAAATGAAAAAAATACTACTATATCCATAAAATTAGAGTGCCAAGAATTTCGTCGTAAATGTATTTTGTTTATTTTATCGTTAACATATTTAGATTATACTAATCCTGACATTTATAAAAGAATATTATGAATGCATAAATTCGATCGGTATAAAATGTTGCTCGTAGGATCATCAATCTGATTTAAAATAGCCTAAATCGTATCCAAACTCGGCATGGATTAACCTGGCCGGTACAGGGTTACCAAGCGCAAATTTGGAACAACCTACTTATATCGTCAAGAACATCCATATGTCCTTTTTGTTTATTTTTATTTAAATATGTGGATTGAAAATGTAATGATTAAAGAATGGAAACTATATTCATCTGCAAGAAAACTTCTTAACAGAAAATGTATATATTCCTGATACATAAAGGATTTTTAAAAGATATAAAACGGTCTCAAATATTATGTCTCTCTTGTAGGCAGACATGAAACCTCAACCTATCAGTCTCTTCCAGTCTTCCTTTGAATTTAATCCCGTCCTTACAGTGTCTAAAATTGAAATGTGCCACTGTTCTCTATTTTTGCGTTTAACAGTGATGTTACCTCCTCTCTTATAGGCTAACAATATGATACAACATTATAGTCAATGGTTATAGGAAAGAAGTATTAAGATAAAATGAAAATGTTTGTAGTGAGGTATAAAGAGATATCATTTTGTGAATAAATGAACATCTCTGGGGTACCAAAGCTCCAATACTTGTTTCAAGGATTCTCTGATTTTACTCCGGAACAGAAAATAAAAACGTGTAGGGGCTTTTTTTAAAAAGGCCTGTGCGTCACTTTTTTTGATGCTCCAGTGACGCAGGCCTCACAATCATATCTATGTGGCAATGCAAAGCCACACTGGTTCACTTTACATGTACTCATAAATAATGGAGATATGGAGTAAGGCAATGCAGTGCAAAGCGCTGTGTTACCTTACTCTGCATCAAGGAGGCGTTCCGTGGGTATTGCGGGGGTCCGGGTGTTCCCATGGAATTTGATACTGCCCCTGATTGCAAAATCTCTAAACCTGGGGCAGCGCCAAAACCTTACACCTCCCCGGAGCATTCAGCAGCACACATAGAACAAGGAAAACTCCTCTCTGGATTGTTAGGTCTCGGGAGCCAAAGGCTCGAAGAGACATTTTATATGTGGGATTTTCAAAGTGCTACCCACAGTCTTTTTGATTGGGAAACAAGGAGACCCTACCCACAGGGAGCCTGGGTATTATGTGTTGTAAGGAAACAATAGCTCGTGTGGATTAATACTTATCAATACAGTATGTATTCTATAATAATAATAAAAAAAAAGGGGGGTTACGAGAGATGTCAGAAGAAAAGGCAAAGCCATACACGTTAGGTCTTTTTTGTGAAGAATGTTTTTCTTTTATATTATGAGAATATTTACATAGGAAGTGGACATAAATACACAATACAGAATGACATTAAACATACAAATTACAAATTACAAATTAGTGTCCCAATGAAAAAAACCTAAACAGACAAGTAACATAAAATGCGACATACAAACAAGGTTTCCATTTATCTTTACAAAGGCAATCACAAATAATTAATAATTCAAATTAGCAACACTTAAACATTCTAAGTGTTGATTTAGTGATTTGCCTATGACGTGATAGGCAAATCACTAAATCAACACTTAGAATGTTTAAGTGTTGCTAATTTGAATTATTAATTATTTGTGATTGCCTTTGTAAAGATAAATGGAAACCTTGTTTGTATGTCGCATTTTATGTTACTTGTCTGTTTAGGTTTTTTTCATTGGGACACTAATTTGTAATTTGTAATTTGTATGTTTAATGTCATTCTGTATTGTGTATTTATGTCCACTTCCTATGTAAATATTCTCGTAATATAAAAGAAAAACATTCTTCACAAAAAAGACCTAACGTGTATGGCTTTGCCTTTTCTTCTGACATCTCTCGTAACCCCCCTTTTTTTTGATTATTATTATAGAATACATACTGTATTGATAAGTATTAATCCACACGAGCTATTGTTTCCTTACAACACCCACAGTCTTTTGGCTGGCCTAAACCTTGAGTGCACGATCACATGCACGTGCACAGCTGCTCCCACTCCCCCCTCCCTTCTCTATAGCTTTCTTTCACTTTAGCCGCTTTGATCCTTGCATTCACCCCTCCCTTCTCACCCAGCCCTTTGATGCCCTGCTCGATTACTTTCACTTTCGCCGCTTTGATGTTTGATCCTGTTTTCCTGCCTTTCGGGCACTCACGAATCAACTTGTTTTGTCTATCCCAGGAAACATTTGGCAGATCGGTTTGGAATGGAACTCAGTAACCCACTGATTCACAAATGCCTCGTTTTAATATGTACCCAGACCAGTGAAGAACACGCAAGCGCTAATAGGGCAGAAAGTGTTAATAAATGGAACGTGATATAAGCGTACTAAAATACCCGACCCGGCCGCATTTAATAATTTATTACATTAATTAACCACGCAGGGCAAAAGGAGCCTTTTACAGACGCATTTTCCAAACATGCATGATTTGTCACACCACCAGACAAACAAATTTTCCACATAACTGGCACCATTCCACACGTGCTGCAATGTCTGTAGGGACGTCCCTGGTGTTTTCAGCGCATCTCTCTTTCTTTAATTGTAATTGCGCCTTGCCTGCAGTTCGCTTTAGTGTGCTTCCTGTATGTTTACTTTACCGAAGTGTAATACTACCCACTTCACAGCATCGTAATGGTGCACGTCCGAACCAATTTATTTATTACATTAATTTGCCACACTGAGCAAAGTGAGCATTTTAGAACTGCCTTTTCCGTCCATGCACGCATTCTCGCACTCACCTGCCTATATGAGTTAAATATAACTGGCATCATCCCAAACGTGCTGCAATGTTTGTGCGCAATCTATTGAATGTAAGTGCAACTCGCCTGCAGTTCTCTTCAGCACACTGCCTATATGTGCAGTATTCAGTGTAATATAAACCTACGTACTTCACGGCCTCCTAATATACGCCATGCCAGTATTAACTTTTTGTTAAAATATTATGTCACGCAGAGTAAAAGGTGCCTTTTGCACCAGCCTTTTTGGACATACAAGCCTTATTGCGCTAACCTGCGTACCATGTGTTTCACATTACTGACACCATCCCAGACCCACTGCAATATGTGTAACGGCGTCTCTGCTATTCCCAACGTGCATCCTTTGTATGTTGCCTGTGAGTGCACCTCACACGCAGTTTACTACACTTAACTTCTTCTATGTACACTTTTTACTGTAGCCTAATCTATTAACTTCACAGCCTCCTAATATGCGTCCAGACGCGCTCATTTATTTATTAAAATGCTTTGCGACACTGAGATGAATACTTTTTACAGCCGCCGTCTGCAAACATGCAAGCTTTATTACATCAACCTACGTGAAATGTTACACATAAGGACACATAACTAGCACCATTCAACCACGCTGCAATGTCTGTAAGTGCATCTCTAATGTTCCCAATGTGCACCTCTCCTCCATTGGCCTGCAGTTCACTTATGTGCTCTTCCTGTATATGCAGTTTATACTGTTGTATAATACTACGCACTTCATAGCTTCTTAACATGCATCCAGGTGTAATTAATTAGTTATTACATTGCTTCACCGCGCAAAACAATAAAAAGCGTTTTAAATCCGTCTTTACCATCCTTGCAAGTCTTATCACACCAGCCTGCGTAACATGTGTTATACAAAATTGGCACCATCCCAGGCAAGCTACAATCTTCAAGAGCGGTTACTGGTGTTCTTGGTGTGCATTTCTTCTATGTTAACTGACAGTGCACATTGCCTACAGTTCAAATTTAGTGCCCCTGTCTTTATGTACACTTTTTAGTGCAGTCTAAACATAGCACTTCACAGCCTCCTAAAATGCGCACTGCCGCCGATATTTATTTAATACCTTACTTTTTCGCACACAACAAACGAAATGTTTTAAAACCGCCTTCTCTACACATGGAACTCTTGTAACATCAACCTGCGTATATGTGTTACACATAATTGGCACCATTGCAGGTTCGCTACAATCTATGTGGTCAGACTATAGTGTCTAAATGTGCATCTTTTCTGTGTTCACTATAAGTGCACTTCACCTGCAGTACACTTAGTGCGTTTCCTATATGTACACTTTTTAGTTAAGTCTAAACTTACGCACTTCACAGCCTATTTACATACGAACTGTCGCCCTTTATTGCATAGATTTTCCATACGAAACAAACAAAGCTTTTTAAAGTTCATTTCTACGGGCATGCAAGCCTTATCGCACCCTCCTGCAAAAACATCTATTACACATAGCTCATCAACCCAGGTGCGCTGCAATCTCTATGGGCTGTCTTTGGTGTTCTCAGCGTGCATTTCTCTATCGTTAACTATAAGTGCAGCTCGCCTGCAGTTCACTTCACTTCAGTGCGCTTCCTGTATGTGCACTTTTTAGTATAATCTAATCCTACGTACTACATACTCCTAATATATGAGGACAGCTTTCTCGCTTTGCCTGTGTGGTGCTACCATGGCTTGTTTAATTGCCAGCATTCAACATATTGCAAATTAAACATCACAGTGGTGCCTTTCCTTATATAGACATTTTGTCCCAGCAGCTACTTTATATGCACTGCTGGCCTCTTTTATTTCTGAGGCCCATCTTCTTTCATACAGTCAGTAGGCTGCCGTGTAAGCTCGTACAGTTAGTGTTAATTTCTTTTTATACAGGCATAGAATGCTGCATGCATTTAATGTAGTGGCTACACTCACGGGCTCATATACATAATTTTTCTATACAAATGCGACTTTGAAAAGCACTTTACAGTACTTTCCAATTTGCAATTTGCAATTTCCAATTTGCGCACTAAATGTCACTGCACTTGCAAGTATGAGATGATATCACTGTAGATATAAATGTGATATCACTACTACTGCAAATATAACTGTTGGATAACTATTATAGCAAACATTGGTGTGTGATTACCATCACTACAAATATTAGTGTGAGATTACTTACTTCAGATATAGGTGTGACATCACTATCACTGCAAATATAGGTGTTAGATTAGGAAAACTGTACATATAGGTATAAGATTACTATCACTGCAAATAAAGGTGTGATTTCACTATCACTGCAGATATAGGTGTGAGATCACTATCACTGCAGATATAAATGCCAGATCAAATTGCATTTAAAAGTGTAAGATTATTGTCACTGCAGATATAAAGGTAACATCACTATCACTGCAGAGATAGGTATAACATGTCTATCTTTTTAGTTATTAGTATAACCTCACATCACTGTAAATATAGGTGTGAGATCACGATCACTGCAGATATAGGTGCCACATTGCCATAACTTCAGATAAAGGTATAATCACTATCACTACAAACATATATGCATATATTACACTTATAAGGTCCCAAAAGCGAGACCTATTGGCTATGCCAATGCTTGTTTTTCTTTTGGAAGGTGTCCTTCCCTGCACAAAAAAAATCCTGCCACTACGCAGACATCCTTGCACCATGGTCTGCCAGGCCAGTTCCTCCCTGAACTGGAAACAAGCATCCTAGGACCGGTTTCAAAGTTTCACCCTTCATAGCCAGGTTATATTGACTCCAGTGGCATGGAGAGCACCGGAACAACGTCTGGGCATACCAGTCCCACTCGGGGTGACAAAAGCAAAAAGAACAATTGATGGACAGAATGCAGAACAATGTCATACATTCACTCCAGTACACAGATTCGGGCCTAAATCCATCGTTTTTTTGCTCCCCATGCCATTCCAGTTTTGAACCCCGCCATATGCAAATCAGTCTTGACCCTGTGTCCTATGGGAACAGTCCAACCCCGACTGCCAGGCCAGGTCCTCCCTGAACTGGAAACAAGCATCCTAGGACAGTTTCGGGGTGTCACTCCTCATCAGCCAGGATAGCTTGACTCCAGTGGCATGGAGAGCACGAGACCCACATCTGGGCATACCCGTCCCACTCAGATGACAAAATCAAAAAGAACAATTGATGGACAGAATGCAGAGCAATGTCATACATTCACCCCAGTACAGAAATCAGGGCCTAAATTGATCGTTTTTTTGCTCCACGTGCCATTTCAGTTTGAACCCAGCCATATGCAAATCAGTCTTGACACTGCTCCCAATGGGAACAGTCTAGCCCGAAATACCAGGCCCAGTCCTCCCTGGACTGGAAACAAGCATCCTAGGACCAGTTTCGGGGTTTCACCCCTCATCAGCCAGGATAGCTTAACTTGCAGTGGCATGGGGAGCACGGGACCCGCATCTGGGCATACCCGTCCCACTCGGGGTGACAGAAGAAAAAAGAAAATAGATGGACAGAATGCAGAACAATGTCATACATTTACCCCAGTACAGAGATTTGGGTCTAAATCCATCGTTTTTTTGCCCCCTGTGCCATTCCAGTTTGATCCCAACCATATGCAAATCAGGCTTGACCCTGTGCCCAAAAGGAACAGTCCTGCCTGAAATGCCAGGCCAGGTCCTCCCTGGACTGGAAACAAGCATCCTAGGACCAATTTCGGGGTTTCAACCCTCATCAGCCAGGATAGCTTGACTCCAGTGGCATGGAGAGCACGGGACCACGTCTGGGCATTCCCATCTCACTTGGGTTGGCAAAAGCAAAAAGAACAGTTGAAGGACAAAATGCAGAACAATGTCTTACATTCACCGCAGTGCAGAGAACTGGGCCTAAATCCAATGATTTTTTGCTCCCCATGCCATTCCAGTTTGAACCCAACCATATGCAAATCAGTCTTGACCCTGAGCCCAATGGGAACAGTCCAGCCCCGAACTGCCAGGCCAGGTCGTCCCCTGACTGGAAACAAGCATCCTAGGACCTGTTTCGGGGTTTCACCCCTCATCAGTCAGGATAGCTTGACTCCAGTGGCATGGAGAGCACGGCACCCACGTCTGCGCATACCCGTCCCACTCGGGATGACAAAAGCAAAAAGAACAATTGATGGACAGAATGCGGAACAATGTAATAAATTCACCCCAGTACAGAGATCTGGGCCTAAATCCATCGATTTTTTTGCTCCCCCTGCCATTCCAGTTTGAACCCAGCCATATGCAAATCAGTCTGGACCCTGCGCCCAATGGGAACAGTCCACCCTGAACTGCCAGGGTAGGTCCTCACTGGACTGGAAACAAGCATTCTAGGACCGGTTTCGGGGTTTCACCCCTCATCAGACTGGATAGCTTGACTCCAGTGGCATGGAGAGCACTGGCCCTATGTCTGATCATTCCTGCCCCACTCAGGCTCACTACACCACTGGATTCAAGCTAGCCTGGCTGATGAAGGGTGATGCCCTGAAACCGGTCCCAGGATGCTTGTTTTCGGTTCAGGGAGGGCCTGGCTTGGCAGTTCGTGCTGGACTGTTCCCATAAGGAACAGGTTCAAGACTGATTTGCATATGGCTGGGTCCAAACTGGGGTGGTGTGGTGAGCAAAAGAATAATGGATTAAACCCAGATCCTTGTGACTGGGGGTGAATGTGTGCATTGTCCAGCATTTTGTCCATCAATAGTTTTTTTTGCATATGTCGCCCTAAATGGAAAGGGTATGCCCAGATGTGCTCACTACACCACTGGATTCAAGCTAGCCTGGATGATGAAGGGTGATGCTCTAAAACCGGTCCCAGGATGCTTGTTTCCAGTCTACGGAGGGCCTAGCTTGGCAGTTTGGGCTGGACTGTTCCCATAAAGAACAGGGTCAAGACTGATTTGCATAGGGCTGGGTCCAAACTGGGGTGGTGTGGTGAGCAAAGGAATGATGGATTAAACCCAGATCCTTGTGACTGGGGGTGAATTTTTGAATTGTCCAGCATTACGTCCATCAATTGTTTCTTTTGCACTTCAGGTAAAGGCATTGGTGAGGACAGGAGAGGCCATGAAGCCCGTAGCTTTTCGAGTGTTCTAGCTTTACTTTGCTCAATGTCCCTTTCATTCCATTTAGGCAAATATTTCCACATGTATTTATTTTTCTTTCAATTTAAGGATACATTTAGAGGTTATTGATTGAAAAATAATGTATGTTTTGAGAATGTAGCAATGGGCGCTGAATTGCTGACCGAGGTGGTTTGAATAACAATGTTGTCTCCTTTTTACAGAGTGTGCTGTTTAGCACTATATGACCCTATACTGGGTTCTGCACTACTAGGTTTCAGAGCACTTTCTCAGTCACCGCTTGAATTTGTTGATATCTTTTCTGCTGTCTAATGTCTTATGAGGCACACAACTAACTATGCCTTATTTTAATGCTTATGTTTTGATGATTATTTCCGTATATTTTTCATTATCCATTCACGCGGAGGGCCTCCTTGCAAGATGATGGTGAAGATCTCCCAGCAAGTCTCGGCAGGGAGAACCAGAGGCAGGTAAGGAGAGTCACTGAATCGGGTTAACTGTGTTTACTCAATGATGCAACAATGTCAGCCCCGAGCACAGCGGGCCATGGGAGAAAGTCAGCCCTTTTCACAAATCATACATCAGCTGCAGACAGCAGTCTCCACCCCTGCTAATTCTGGTTTGGTGACAGGGGTACCCGGTGATGTAGGTCAATTATTAGCTAGTTCCCCCGTATTTGATGCAGTTACTTCCGGGTTTCTCCCAGCACTTTCTGTTGAAGGGGCAATCAATCAGAAACCATTAGAGAGTGCTCTTGCATTGTCTCCTCTGTATGTCATGTGATTCAAATATCAGGAAGGACTGAGCTAACACAGTGTGTTATGTACTAACCGCCTGAAAGCTGACTGTTTGAAGCCCATTACCTTGCTCTTACCTGAAATGGGTGAATGTAGATTGTAACCTCACCAAACATTTTGTGCTGAGCGAATTCTTGCATTTTAACTCTATAGCCTGCACTTTCAGTATGATATCTTAGTCCATGGTGTGATCCTACAGGCTAAATCTGCAGCAACGTTGATTGCTCTATTGCAAAGGGGGATTTCTAGTGATAGTAATGATCAGTACATAATATGCTTCATCGTTTAAGTGTCTTGTCGCTCCGTGCATGATTAGAGTCTCGCACTGTCTACATATCAAGTCTTTAAAGTCTAGAAATGTGTAGGATCAAGTTTGTGTCTGGGCTATGATGGGCACCAGCATTGATAAAGAGACTTAACCTGCAAAACTTTATTAGTGGGAGTAGCTCCTTTTTGATGTTTCACCCCTTCCCCCTTTAATTATTTAATGTGTCAGTTTATGGAGCGGTAGCACTATCGGAAAACGCTCAGACTCAAGTACTCGACTATCCAAGAGGCAGGCCTCTTCAGATGAGATGTCGAGGATATTTAAATGCCAGCATTCAGCAGAAGTGGAACAGGCGCAATGCAAGCGGAATAGAAAAAGGTCCATTGTCGACCAGGAGGAGCGCCTGTACCGTCCAGGCTGAAACGTTCCCGGGTGAACAGGCATGAGGAGGGAGAAGGACAGGTATGTCATCTCACTGCTTTGCTAATGTGAGGGTAAGCATGCATGGCTCACTGATCTAATTTTGGCAAAACTTTGCTGTCTCCGAATAACATGTCAGCAAAAGAGCTGTTATGAGGACAACGTTTACATAAGTTAAATACCTGCCACTGTGTTCCACAGTTATCCCAATTATACACATTATAACTTGATCCTAATCAGGCCCTACCTGTTTGGACTAGGATACCCTGCTCAGCCCCTAGCCCCTCTTTTGAGCCCAGTAACAGTTAATGTCATTATAGCTGCTATGGTGGTACATATTTTATTTATGTGGCTGGAGAATGGCAGAAGATTGATGCAAAGTACTTCTTGACAAATAGGATCCAATTTGGGAAGAGTGGGGCTGTCATCCATGGTTTGGTAATTCGTGCCCCCTCCATTCTTAGTCCATATCTTATTAAACACTTTCAGCAAAAGAGCAGCGGGGCTGGGGTCGGCACTTCTGACACCTTTGTGCAACTGCGAGTCAGAAAATTGAATGCTGAAAGGGCCTTTCATATTGTAATGCCAACAGCCGTGTGAGTTCAGTATATTGTTACTCCTAGGGGTATAGACTGAATTCAAAGATGCCACTGTGCAGTCATTCAACAGGTCACTTTGGGGTTTTATCAGGTGAGGAGGCCATTCTTAGCTAATGATAATGATGGGCCTGGCCATCGCTAAGCGCTGAAACTCGATTACAAATGCAATATCAAACCAAGTGCATGTGTTCTGGTTGTGTACCATTACAACCTGAAGAAAAAGCAATAGCTGCTACCTGGACAGTCGGAGACAATGTGAACACATGCTCACCCATTGTCACAGTTTAAGGGGCCACTCACTCACTGATGAGCAGACATGGCGCGCTGCAGTTCGTGAATTCGAATTTCGACGAGGCAGGGCCAGTTCGCATCCTTCTGAGGGGGAAATTTGGACTATTGAGAATGAGTTAGTAATGATGTTTGCTATATACTGTGTTTTAACTACAACTTTGATGTAGGTAGCACTATAAGCAAATGGTTTTACTATTTAGGAAGAAACCTGATGCCTGAACACCAAATGCTTTTGGGGTATTTTCCCTAGATCAATTCATCCTCTATTTTACTGTGAATAACATCTTTTCTTATTCCTTGTATATAATATATGCAAACTTAAATAGAATTTGTCGCAAGAGAGATCTATTGTGTATTTCACCATGTACCTGACCTATGGTGGTTTTTATTCAAGACTAAATATTAAAAAGGCCATTCAGACCCAGACCATGGAAGGAAACGTATTTTTTATCTTTACAAAAAGGTTCTTTCTAACAAGTTTACTGAAGGGTATGTGTAAAAAGTGATATGTCTCCCAGAAATTACACGATAATCATTGTAAAAGGCTCAAAAATTAACTCAGTGCTGGGAAATGTCACCTTCAGTCCGTGATTAGAACAAAGACATCACATATATAGGGCTTACATTATGCGAAAACCCACGAGAGTATGGAACTCAAAAAGGAAGTTAGTCTGTCAGCACATGTAATGTCGCTGTAGTCATGGTCCCCAAAGACACAGCACATAATGTCCTATAAAATGAACTACTGGATGCTATGTTCAAAAAGTCTTTTTGACTATGTGCTCTGTGATAGACTAAAGGCTAACCCAATTACAATGTAGCCCAGCTAGCACAAATAATATTATTTAGGACACACTTTAAATCATGAGTCTTGGGAACCATAGGAAGGAAAATACTTTTTTGCAGTTAGCCCATACATTGTCTTGCCACTTTTACATGAGTTACTTATTTTGTCAAAGAAAATAGTAGAAATTACAGATTACATCACAATTTGGAGATTCACTTTATTTGTAAAATCCACAGATTGTTCAAGTGGGCTCTCATCTTAAGATCCGGCTCCTTGTGAAAGTTGAATTAAACTTTAACACACAGTGGGAGGGACTTTGTTGTAAGGGGATAGAAATGTCCTTCACATGGACTTGAGTCTCCAAATTGATGAGAACTGCAGCACCGCTAGTGGCGTGTAAGGGGCCAAGTTAGCAAGGCAGATGCTAAGGCCCCAATAGCTTGAAGGGCGGTAGCTAGAGTTATCACGTAAGCTCAAGTCAAAGAGAGGGTCGATCCTAGTTAACCATACTGTACATACATTGGGGGATCGCTAGATCACAGGTTATGCCAAAACTCAGTAATGCATCATAATATGCTAAGCAAGTCAGCAGAAGGCCAGCCTGGCTCTTACCCTTCAAAAGATTGCAAGGAGGAGGTCCAGCAGAATAATATCAAAGATCTATGTCATACACTTTGAGCCATTTCTATATAGCCAAGGTCAAAAGTTGAATGCAGGCTTATTTACCAGCCAATGTTTTGCAAACAGGCAACAAATAAATCATCTGAAGCCAGCTTTTGACACAGTCCTGGTGTTCGGTGGTATACCTTCTGCAGGAGGGCAAAGAGCAAGATGCCAGGTCTGCTGACCAGCATTTCAGGGAGGGAGGTTTGGCTCTTCTTCATCGAGCCCAAGGTTCTTTTTGGTGTATATTCAGCACAATTGCATGTCTGGGAAAGTCAGTGCTTATATTGACAGGCCGCTATAGCTCACTGGCTGGTAATACAGCTACCCAGCACACAGGGTTCACAGCATAGTACCCCATTATTACATATGTCTATTGGCCTGTGGGGGCAAGAATGACATGGGTATAATTGAGGAAGAATGCATGAAGTTTGCACACTGTCGCTAGTCGGTGGGTAGTAGGGATTGTTTTATACTCCATTTCGACAACTAGGCAAGGGCAATATTACAAAGCACCTAAGGCAGCATAAGCAACACTGGTTTATTTCTCTTGTTATATCATGATGAGATGAATTCTTATGACTGCTTGGAGGACAATGCTCTGGTGTTGCCCAGAGCTGCTGCTTGGGCAGTAAGTAGGATGAAGGGTACTTTGATTGGGCATGCTGTGTCTGTCCCTAGATTCTACTGTATTTAATAAGTGGTTGGGTGGTTGTGCTGTATACACACTGGTGGCCTTCCCTGTGTATATGGAGGCTGGGCATCTTTCTGGCTTTTACCATGAGAGTGTTGGTCCAACAAATGTTCTGATGCCGCCTGGAGCTGCTGCAATGGCCACTGGTGGAAAAAGCATATATCTCTAGTTAGTGAGTATGTGCTGGGCTTACTCTGTAGTGTGTCCATTAGGAACCAGTTTGGAGCTGCAATACATATAGTGGTGTCCTCCCCAGTTGTCTGGCTTCTGCTGGGAGTGTGTTGTTTGGTTGCAACTGAGGTGCAAGCCTGGTGAAACAGTCACATTCAAGCCAGGGGGCGTGTGTGTACACCAGACACCTAAGCAGCCTGTGGACAAAAAATGCGGTAAAAACAAAGATCCTGATGGCAACACAGCACAGCAGTTCAAGAAGAGTTGCCCACAATTGCCTGTTGTTGACTGGGCATTAGTAGTGAGTGCCTGCAATAGCCATCCACTGCTGCTGCTCTCAACTAGCGGACACTACCCAAGAGACCTTGATATGCCTATACGGAAATTTGTCTTTCAAAAGATTACTTATTTATTAAGCTATGACTAAAGAACAGCTAGAGATAATATTTGGTAGTGGCTAGATCTGTTCTTTCTATCTATCTATCTATCTATCTATCTATCTATCTATCTATCTGTCTGTCTGTCTGTCTGTCTGTCTGTCTGTCTGTCTGTCTGTCTGTCTGTCTGTCCGTCCGTCCGTCCGTCCGTCCGTCCGTCCGTCCATCTATCTATCTATCTATCTATCTATCTATCTATCTATCTATCTATCTATCTATCTATCTATCTATCTATCTATCTATCTATCTATCTATCTATCTATCTATCTATCTATCTATCTATCTATCTATCTATCTATCTATCTATCTATCTATCTATCTATCTATCTATCTGTCTGTCTGTCTGTCTATCTATCTATCTATCTATCTATCTATCTATCTATCTATCTATCTATCTATCTATCAATTATTACATTTATAATGCGCTACAGCTACCCAAAAAGGGTTTCCCGGCACAAAAGCAGATCAGAGACTGAGATACAAAAGGCTTGCAGGTTATTTATTAAAAAGCCACGTCTTCATTGATTTGCGGAATTGGATGTAGTCTGTTTTGTTTCGAAGAGCTATAGGCAGGGTATTCCAGAGCAAGGGTCCCAGATATGTGAATGACCTTCCACCCATCCAGGATAGTTTAATTTTGGGAACAACAAATTTCCACTGAGTGGATGAGCGGAGGTTATGAGAAGGGACGTATGGACAAACCAGAGATTGGAGGTATTGAGGGGCACCTCCTGTTTTGATTTTATGCATGTAGCTCAGGGCTTTGAACTTGATTTGGTTCTCCACCCTGAGCCAGTGCAGGTTACGTAGATGTCCAGATATGGAGGCGGCTCACGGTACTCGGCACATACGCCTTGCAGTGGAGTTCTGGACCATCTGCAGCCTGCGAGTCACCTCCTTGTTTGAGCCCAAATAGAGGACATTTCCGTAGTCCAGCCTTGACGTAATCAAGGAGTGGACTACAGTTTTCTGAGTGGGCTCTGGTAGCATCCAGATGACCTTCTTCAGCCACTTCAGAATGGTGAAACATGTGGCAGCTACTTTGACCGCTTTGGAGTGCATACTGAGCGAATCATCAATGGTGAAGCCCAGGTTGCGGACTTGACAGGAGGGTGTGGGAAGAGCACCCATCTCACAGGACCAGTGTTGAGGGCCCCAGAGTGCCCTGTTTTTCCCAATTATAAGGACCTCCGTTTTCTCCCCGTTGAGTTTGAGGCAATTTGATTGCATCCATGATGCTATTTTGCTCAGACCTAACTGAAGGGGAGAGGGTCCAGCTGTGCTCTTCATGGAGAGAGAGAAAATGATTTGTGAGTCGTCCGCGTAGGAAAACAGGGATAGCCCAGATTCTTCTGCCACATTGGTTAAGGGTCTTACGTATAAATTAAAAAGTAGAGGGCTAAGGATGGAACCTTGAGGTACCCCATGGGCAAAAGAGTGGATATCGGATCTGGCTGTGGGGGAAAAAACTTGAAAGGTGCGATTTGTGAGAAATTACATGAGCCATTTCAGTGCTGAGCCATAGATGCCCAGCGATCTTAGAGTTTTAATTAACACGGTGTGAGACACCGTGTCAAATGCTGCGCTCAGATCCTGCACAATGAGGGCCACAGTGTCTCCTGCATCCAGAAGACGGCGCAGTCTTTCAGTTACCCCCAAAAGGGTGATCTCTGTGGCGAAACCAGCTCTGAAACCCGACTGGGAGGGATGAAGAAATGTTTGTGTTTTAATTTTGTTAAACAGTCAAGTGACGAAACTCAGCTTTGAGGCTGCGAGGCCGCCAGGGTTTGACTGTCTCATCCTAGTCTGAACGCATTGAATCAGCATAACATCCTTTCCTCGCTTCACACAAGTTAATACGCCTGCATGGGCTCTTTGAAGCCCATTTTTAAAATTAGGATTTAGATTGTTCAACATTATCGTGGCACCCATCAAAAGTCAATCAAATGGCTTGTGCAGAGACAGTGGAAGTCAAGTCACCCAGAAAAATGATTTTATTTCTGCGACTTGCGCTTTACATTACAGTACACCATGTACATTTTGCCATTGTTTTATCAGCAGAAGGCAAGTGTACTCTGCAAACTAAACCGACTGGCGAGCCTGCATGTGTATAAACCGGATTGCCAAAACCTACAAAAAGCAAACATCAACCTGAGTGTTTTGCACCGTAAACATCCCCTTCTTATTAATGGCATGTGACAGCAGCGTGTGCTCTTAGGAATCACAAGTGTGTGTTACTTTCCGCAGCTTGCAGCCCTGGTGTGGTGGTGTAGTTAGCTTTAAATGCTCTCACTCAATCATGTTGCTCAACATGTCACTCACATCCAATGCAATAGCTCTTTCTCAGAACGAGGGGTGTCAGGTATATCTGCCTCGCTGTCAGAAGTGATGCAGAGCTTTTCAAACTCTTTCTTTACCTATTTGATCATTAGAATTACATCAATCGAGTTGAGTGCTCCCTGCAAATGTGTTTTGTGACTTTTTCAAAGTGTCTCAATTACTATAAAGGGGCAGCAAACTGCTCGGTTTTAATGTATAGAGCTACTGGTGTGGGATTGGAAAGACCCAGGTTCAGTCTGTTCTCGGTATGGAGCTGACAGATCTGACTTAAGTGGGTTTTTATTAGAAAATGGGCCTGATAAAATAACTGTAACTTTTTAACACTATTAAACACATCATGTCAGACATGAAAATTACCAATACGACATAATTTATGGGTAAGGGCCAATTAAACTGTATGTAAATCAATTTATCCAATATTTCTTGTTCTTCTGATTAGCTGCAAAGTACAATTTAGAATTTCCCCACGGTGTGAACATTTTTGAATTCACACAATGGAAAGAAGTGTTGCTATTGATAGAGCACATACATTTTATAGATATCCGATTTAGCCCAAATATAGCACGAGGTGTTGTTCTGATCTTGCAGAGAATCTAATTACTGAAGATTTTTGGTAAGCAATACACCTGAATAAATTCCTGGTTCCTGACGTCCTAAACTGTTTTTCATTTTGTGGATCTCTGTGTCTTCTACTGTGTGCTTTCCAACTTATCCGGAATTGGTTACTGAGGATTTGGGCAGGAGCGGCTGCATTTGCATGTGGTGCAGGTCTTTATGTTCGTCTTCATGCCTTGCAGACTTCCCTGTGTGATTTGGAAGCAGAGGTCGCTGTTTAAAACTGTTAGAATAAGTGCATCTGCATTAGGGCGCTCATCTGTACAATGTTGCCAGTCCTGACTCCATAACCACATTTGTCCATAAAAACCAGGACACCATTTGACTTGGTTTGACACATGGCAATTTTACTTCACACATGTTTAGCAAGACATAAAAGGATTAGGAATGACAATATAGAATGCAAATCATCAAACAGTGCTTACACCACCCCAAAGAGGACAACTGAAAATTGCACACATTTCCGATTTGCATCCTTTTTCAAGGACAGGAGCGTTAATTCCAGACAGCATGTCAGACACGTATGGCAAAAGCAACATTCCCTTGACATCTTTATGCTTCCCCAGGGACCACATAGTGCCTTGTCCCTGTCAGGGCATCTTGTGGCAGCTTATTCCATGCCCCACCACTTCCGGGATAACCGATAGAAGCGCGAGGACCATCGGCAGGTCAGCCCCTCTTCCAACCAGCCTCATCCTATAGGTAACCTCTCTTGAAGAGCATTGGCAGTTGTGTGCTCTGGTGCCCCCGAAACGGAGGCACATTTCACTGAATATTTTGGACAGGCCTTTCTAGATGCTTGGATGGTGTGTGATTCTGTCAGTGGTGAGCCGCGACATCTAGCTTCAAATGGAAGATAAATGATGGCGCCTTGTAAACCACACCCCCACTTTATACTCCCTGCCCCTCCCGGGTATTTATCTATGATCTCTCCTGACGCTCCACCTGGAGAATCAGCCCCAGCGGCAGGAACCCCGGCCACGCCCTGCCCAGTAGGTCCGTCCCTCGTGTCCTCCAGTGGGATTGCCTAATGGCACCATTACTAGATTTTTGCAGTGGGCTTGCTGCCAGGAACACGCAGGACTTTTATTTATTGTGATAAGATTGTTGCACGCATTTCTTTTTGCAGGACAGTCTGTTTTTTTTCTCCAATTCACTTGTATTTTATTTAGATTTTTTTATATGTTGCTTCCCCCACCCCACACATACACACATTCTATGAGCTTTGTACGAATAAGTCAGTTCTCATAAAAAGTATTCAGAGTGGGTCACAATCCGGTCAACGTCATTACTATTCATGGAGTAGATTGTAAATGGTGACTTACTCTGATTAGGGCCTTCCCGGGGATGGTGGCCTGCTAGGGTCAGCAGACTACCATGTTTATGACTACCTCTCAATAAAGAATTTTCTATTTCAAACGCAGCTCACTTTCCTTTGAGAAAACGTGGGCTGCATTAAAAAAGTGTCCTTTCTTTTTAAAAGTGTGTTTAGGAATTCACAAATGAGGACCCCTTCCCTTTTGTGAATGTTTTATCACCCCAACTGAGGAGCCTGTCGTGTTTCAATGTTTTGTGACCAGACCACAATTGCAAAACGTCATCCAATTCCAGCTTACTATTATAAAGGGATACCTACAACTTCCCTTCCTAATTGCGAATTGGTATCCATTCCCAAATACATTTTAGGAGTGGGTAAAAGCTACGAGCTCCTAAAATGTCTTCAGTACATAAAATCCCATTTTAACGGTTGAATCGGAGCGTTTGCACCTGCTAAAAGGGTGCTTCCTATATGTGGCCATTACTGCTAACAAATAGTCATGAATCTTCCATCTTTTAGGTTATACTAGATATACATTTGGAGTCCTGCTTCGCGTGTACAGGCTGCCCAGCTCATGTTGCCCTTCCGATACTGATGCAGCCAATTACCACAATGTGCGGTTTAAAGAGCTGTCAGGTTCTGAATTGCTGCGCTCCACTCTGGCGAATTTTACATAAAGCACAGAAGGGAGGTGAGCATGGCATTTCAGCGTGTGAGCCTCGCTGTGTACTTACAAGGTTTTAATTACCGTTGGCAAAGTCAAAGCCGCACAAGACACGAGAGGACGTGCCACCTCGGTTAAAAATCTGTCATAATAGTGTTTTCAATGGAAAGTTCATCTCCCCGAATGCCAGAGATCAAAGGGCGCTGCTGTAAGTGTCCTCTGTCTGACTGGCTCAGATAGGGAGCGCTGCCCTAGAAGTCCAGTGATGAAAGAGAACATGCAGATTTCCACAGACACTTCAATCACAAGCGAAAAGGAGAAATAAAACAGACTGAGCTGATAAAAAGGCGTTTCAAAATATGTAATTCATGCTGTAAAATATAATCATAAATCTTCTCTTTGGGGCTGACCTTTCTCAAATGTTAAACATTAAACTGCATTAATGAATCCTCTAGAATTAGGTGAGTGTGAAAAATCATCACTTTCAGTTTGTAATTGGGACCGAGGAACGTAATTTAAAAGGAGCATTGGGATACCAGTTAACGAATCCAGAGGAGACGTATATTTAATCAAATGTAAAGACCACAGGCATGAGACATATGTGCTAGTATATCCACAGTGTTTCTCTCAATAACTTGATCCCAGGTGAATTGATATAGATAATACAGTGACGGTGCATTCTAGTTTTAGCATTCTGTTTATTAAAGAGAAAGAGGCATACATTGCTTAAACACAACCTAAAATAATCTATTGGATGCTCACTGTTTATAAAAGTATTGGCGATGCAAATCTGTGTGCCAATTATATAAGCACAGAAAACACAGATCTAGTAAGGCCACATCTCGAGAGAATTGTCTTTCTATATCTTTCATTTCCCGACCAATTGCCCCCTTAACACCTTGGAATGATTATTTCAATTAACAATGTGTGAACTTTCACACACTACCAGGTTAATTTGATAATGGTATATTCTTTTATGAAAATATTGATTTATCTACTGCAGCGTGCTTTTCTTATACACCGCCACTTTCTGTTCATTGGGTCCGAGTCAGGATGGTATGTTACACCTTGAATAAGGTTACTTTGAGGAAACCGGCTTCTAACAGTTTTTTTTTTACTCTAAGAGGGCACAGAGGCCTGCAAATCAGACCTCAGTGCCAGAGTTCTTACCCCTTAGAAATGTATGTTGAATTGACTACCACCAATTGGCATAAGCTGACTTATTTATACATCCAATGTATATGGTATCAGGGATACTCTGGGCATTATTTATTTCTGCATTTTTATATAGCGCAAACTTTACCCAAAGGTTTCAGAGCTCCTTACAATAGAACTAGTTACATTACATAAGGACTTCAGAGTACATGAATTACATAAAAGATACACACAGATAAACTCGAAATTCACAGAGAATGGTAGTAAGTACACGAGTCTACTACAGATACTAGTGGTTAGAGCACTGCTTAATTTGTAAAATATGAAGTGCAGGTGCTCAAATATTTTTAGGAGGCCACACCCACTTCCCTCGGCTCCACCCACTTACTCT
Source organism: Triturus cristatus (assembly GCF_964204655.1). Classification (NCBI taxonomy): domain Eukaryota; kingdom Metazoa; phylum Chordata; class Amphibia; order Caudata; family Salamandridae; genus Triturus; species Triturus cristatus. The sequence continues at coordinate 642,185,747 of NC_140581.1, read as the reverse complement.
AGTTGCTCCAACCACTTCTTCAATTGGCACTGCTGACTACTTGGGAGGTAATTTTCTTCTCTGGATTATGGCCCGGGAGGCCCAGGCTACTCACTGCACCTTTACTCTCCTGGTGACATTTGAAAGTAGGGAGGTGTAAATCAATCGTCGTACTGCACTGTGGCGAGCGAACGTAGCGAGCGAACCTGAACAATCTTCGGGCGGCTCGGGGGTGTTCTCCCCCCGAGAAAATTTTGAAAAAAGATTGGACAAATGGTGCATTTTCAAGCAAACGTTCTTTCTTATTGGTTGGAGATCAGGGGTATCATGTGTAGTTCATACTATGGGATCAGTGCCTGCTGTGCTCAATATGTGTCAGTGGTATATAACAATAACTACATGACTACCAAATGCAATTTCAAATACTGACTCGCAAGGGCCTTGAATACTAGTGTAAAGAGGTAATGTGAGTGCTACATAAAAACAATAATACGTAAATGACTACCAGAGGCAATTACATTGATTTTTTAATTCTGTCAGTATTTGGTGACCTCAACCACCTGTGATGCACGGCCTATTCCGCAGACATATGTTAATGATCTAGAGTGCATGTGGAAATATCAAAAGACAGCCCATTGGGGGCAGTAAACAATCAGTGAAAGAAAGCACACGTTCCTGATGAAACTGATGCTGACAATTTTGGCGATGCCTTCCCTTACTACTACCTATACCCAATTTATGTTAAGGGGAAGATACTATCTAGATTTTGCATTTTTTCTGCCAATCACATTGAAAATGATCTCATAATCTGAGCACGGTAGACTTCCTCGTTCTGAAGATTACCCGTAAGAGTACACTAGCGACCAGAATATTTATCTGAGTAAAACACCAGCATGATCAAACACATAGTGATTTACAGACAGTTATGTAAATACATACACATGACACATCATTTGTAATCTGGTTTAGTAAAGGCATCTCATAGTTCTGTTGACATTTACACACAGTTTAGTGATCGCCTTTGTTGAGTGCAGGGAGTGGTCATGAAATGCTAGCCGTGGACATTAATGGGTTAAATTAGTTTGGTGTTGTGAAGTACCGTGCATCATAGGCGCAGTACTCCTTAATGCCATTACGGATGTTTATTTAAGTACTGCCTGTCCATATTAATATGTACTTTAGATAACCAGGCCAGTACAAAGTCCAGTGCATTGACTATCAGAAACAATTGGAATTGAGCACCAACAAAAGCTCAGCTCATCTTTAAACACATAATGGTCATTTTTACTAAAGCGTGTGTTTTGACTCCAAATAATGTATAGCAGCTTGTTAATTTGGACTTAATGCACCACAGGAAGCACAACACACACCAGAATGTACTTCCTGTCCAAAGTACAAATAACAGAGAGAAATGTACATTGTTCTCATAGCAGCGCATTCACATAAGTCAACACAACATGTAATAAGTGAACAGACCACAAAGGACAACTTTCATTCTGCAGGGAGGCATATCAGACATGCAAAGTACCAAACCGATGTGAAAGCAGCACAAGTCAAGAGTGACAACTGTGGGATGTATTACATAACCTTGCCTGCGAATTCACTGGCAATTACAGTCTGCCCTGGGCACCTCCGCGCAGCCACTGCAGGTACCAGAGAGGGAGTGCGATGGAGGGGGCGGGGACCAGGGCGAGGGTGGACTCTTGGAAGCAACAAAAAGAAAGGCTGTGGGGCAGAGCTTGGTGGGCAGAAAGAATGGGGATTAATTAGAGAGATGAAGCTAGTGGTTAAAGCGGGTTATAAGGCGCATTACAGAAGAGACTTGGGACTTTAGCCCGGAGCTCCAGACAGTGCTGTGGGACGGAGGAGGGTGGGGAAGTAAAGGGGTCCTGTGTCATAGTTGGAAAGTAAGAGCCGTGGAGAGGAGCAGAGAGTGTCTGTCAAGCGCCTGGTATGCAATGATAGCGTCTGTTGGTTTAGGGAAGGGCCTGTTCACACGGGCTAGGAGTTCATGCGATATATACCATGGGCTAACAGACAGCGGAGACAGGCTGGAAGTTCATGTGATATATACCATGGGCTAAATATCACAAAATAGAAGAGACAAGGGGTTGAGTCTTCTCTGACTCCCTTACCAATATTCAGAACTCACACAACAGAGAAAGACTATCTAAAAAAGGGGTTATTCTGTTCACCAAACAGGGAAGCAGGATGAAACACAACATTCTCTACCCTACCCTCAAAGTGGTAGTGTTTTTTATATGTAACCCTACCAAACACTAGATATGGGAAGACAAAAAATGTCTTAGTACTGCCCTCACACACTTTGCAGTGTCATGCTTCATCATTGGGCCGCATCATACATCCAGGTGCAGACCAACACACTGAATGGAGCGCAACATTTTTTTGTCAAGATATGAAGAATAGTGGTGAGGGTAAAGTGCGATAAAAAAAGACACAACGAAACACAAAAGTGTAACTCAAATCAAAAAGGAAAACAAATCTTCCATTTAAAGAAGGGACCAAGAGAGGTGCAGATACATATATTTAAAACTACCTAGCGGTTAACTCTCAATTTTTTATTCTTTGTTAGCCCCTGGCAGGATTAAAATCAACAATATGGGGTATTAAGGGAAGGTAACGGCCCTTCTGTCCCCACTGCAAATACCAACATGTTTCTGCCAACTTTTTTTGACCCTAACCAGGTCGCTCTGGCATTCGTCAGGGTGTTGGTCCCTATTTTCTGGTCTTTACCCCTATTCGGGTGTTTATTACCTTAATACTTTGTGTGTTAGGCACAGTCCCAACGTCGCTCTTTCTGGAAAAATTTCCAAGAGGAATCAAATTTCTACAACAAGAAAAAACACAAAAAGAGGAAGGAAAACAATCCGTTTTTCCCATGCTTATTGTTTTTCTCATTATCCATTTCTATTCATGAATTTCCTATGTGTCATTCAAGCAACTTCTTAGTCTCATCGCAAACCATTTTTTCACACATACCTTATTCCCTATTAAGTGAGATCACCACACCACGTGTAAACACAAACATCATTAAAGGTGACGTGAGTTCAAAAACTAGATTAAAATCCGCTCGTATATTCGAAAATGTCGATAATCCATATACTTTTTCCAGCGAGGGTCTACCAAGTTATATGTTTCTCATGTTGTCAGGTGAGTGATATCAGTGACCATCACCCCCTCGCAATCACATCATTATCTAAACCACTATCTTTATAGTTCCGTTTTACTTACAAGAGTTTACGAGTATTATTCTAAACCCGGGACATTGGGGGATGGTGCTCTTGTCGTCACACTCTAGAATCGAGTGCCAGAGAGAACAAGGCAAAAAGAAACATTGGAACGATATTAATAAAATATTTCTCATATATTCGTTGCCTACACACTCTTCTCCTAGCTCTCTTCTCACTACAAAATGTCAGCTTTTATCATTTTCCCACATACAGTTCGTTCCCTCTAATTCAGTTACAGGGTGTCTTAGACTAAAGATTTCAGCACACCGGATTCACCGATCCTGTAAATGTGCCCAAAAATACATACAACATCTACTCACTACTCCAAAGAGACACTGTCTCCGATGTCCCCACAAACGTCCTCCGCCGATCCGGATGTTTTGCGTTTGCCTCCATATAAAGAGCCAGCGAGTATGTTAGTCACCGCTACTCCCAATCACGTTGCCACGTCTCCCATAATTCAGTGCAATTCAAAAACATAGAAAGGGGCTCAAGCTGTTTCCTAAGTATCGAAGACAGCTTGTATGGCGGCCATTACTGAGCTGTCTATCCTGGTGGAAAAACACCTCCAATGTGCGTCTAAATTCGATTTTTACTGTGCCTATTTACATATAATGCATCGCTTTTGTTGCAAAAAGATGTATATACATCATATGTTATCCCATTCTATTTTTTACCTAGAACGGTCTTTTCCAGTGCCTAATGTAATCAGTATATCCAAAAGTGCAGTAATCCACAGGCAAGCCATCGAATGCCTATCTTAAGCAGTTTTCATTTCTTGATGATTCCATATAATTGGAACCAGGGGATACAATCATTCAGTCCCTTTGTATTACTTTTCTGTCTTTCCACCCATCTTTGTTCTCTCAGTAAGAGAAAGTTCGAGATATCACTCATATTTGGTGGGATAAAGGGTTTATCCAATACTGTCCACCTTAGCTCTCTTTTACTGTGTTTATACTCATTAAAATGGGCCGTGAGTTTTGTATTCGTCTTGCCACATCGTATCGTGCTCATATGCTCCAATATGCGGGTTTTTGCTTTCCGAGTTGTCATACCTACATATTGCATCTCACAGGGGCATTTGAGTAAGTAGATGACATTTTCTGAATTACATGTGGTATGTTGTCTCAGTTCCCAAGGGCAATTTAATCCAATGTCTATACTTTTTCCATTAATTGACAGCGGACAAGCCCTACAGTAGCCGCATGAATAGTGGCCTACTACTGGCGGTAAAAATTGGTTGTTATTTACAGTATTCCCAGTGTCCGTTTGTATCCTAGGACGTGTGCTCACAATCTTATCCTTGATACTCGCGCTTTTCTTGAAAGAGAACAGGGGGATAGGTTGATCCAATCCATTTGAATTTAAAATTCGCCATTTCTTTTGTATAATTGTTTTCAAATGGTTGGATATTGTGTTATATGTTGTCACACATATACTCCTTTCTATTGTCTCTCTTACATTGGTTTCCAATAGAGCTTCTCTGTCACAGTTTCTTGCTCTTTTCTGCGCTCTCTTGATTACATGCTCAGGGTAGTCTCTATTTCTGAGTTTAACACTCAAACACTCTGCTTCCTTTTTGTAATCGGCGACCAGTGAGCAGTTTCTACGGAGTCGCAGAAACTGCCCATAGGGTAGGTTTTCCCTGAGTGAACGGGATGGAAACTATGAAAAGATAGTAGGTTGTTTCTATCTGTCTCTTTATGGAAGACACTACTGATTAGTGTCCCACCCTCTGATTTGATGTTCAAGTCCAAAAAAGGCAGAGAATCATTAGTTATCATAGCCGTATAGAACAGAAACGGGTTCCTTTGATTGAGCCAGGTTAGGAAGGTTTGGGCAGAGTCTCTACTCCCTCTCCAAATGATTAAAACATCATCTATATATCTGTGCCACTCCCTAATGTGATTCAAAAAGGGGTTGGTTGCTGGAAAGATCGTTTCTTCCTCAAATTTGGAGACATATAGGCAGGCTAGACTAGGGGCACATGAACTCCCCATGGATGTACCATGGGTTTGTAAATAAAATTGGTCTTCAAATTAAAAAAAATTCTTTGTAAGTGCCAATTCTAAGAGGCAGAGTATAAATGCCCTCGGAGTTTGGAATTCCCAGTCATCTGCAAAGAGGAGGTTTTCAATGACCCTCAGTGTTTCTCGCTGGGGGATATTTGTGTATAATGACTCTATATCGAGTCCAATCATAAGATCTCTGTTCCTGTCGAATTCCAAATATGGTTTGTACATATGCCATGCTGTTTTTACATGCGCAAACAGGTTAGCAAACCTGTTTGCGCATGCAAAAACCTGTGTACATCTGGCCCTCAGAAATTAGTTTTTTTTGTTATGAATGGAAGCCCTCTTCCCTTAGCACATTTTAAGTCCTTCTCTGTCATAACATAAATACACAATACGGTGTGCATAATTGCGAGGATTATTCTTCAATTCAAATTATAAATAATGAGTGATACTGATGCATCTAAAGACTTAAACTAATATTTTGCTAAATTACTCACTGCACCCTCTCTATTAGGGCCTCATCCACAAACAACCATAACCCTACTAACAATACTTCCCAAATCTTGCATAGTGCTCTGCAGAAGAAACAGATTAGGACAAATTTACATTGCAATATGCCAACAGTCCATTTTAAAGCTGGAGTCATTCCCATAGGTCTTATAAATGGAAGCACCCTAGCACTTTTTGTGGATGATCCAAGATTGAGATGAGGAATTGTCCACTTGGCTATGACTAGCTCTAGACATGGGTAATAGGTCTTGGAGAAATGCAAATTACGTGATTTGCATAGTTTCAAGTATTTTACGTAATGCTTCTTATGCACAAATCCCAGAATTACGTAATTGACGCAATTTCTGTAACTATGCACTAGTCAAGCTATGAATTTACCACAATGTAATATTCACTGTAATTTGTGGTACATTTTTACTGCAAACACACAGGATCAACAGCAGTTGTTTGCGGTGTTCCTCTTTAAATGCATCCTTGCTCCAAAAATTAATCTGAGTATGCATTTCTCGCTAAAATATAGCACGAAATAACAGATTTGCATTTCACATTATTCTGCATAATATCACGTCAGTCTGCCAGAATTTAGCATAATTACACAACAGCAAATTACACAAATTTCGAACACCACTAGGACCTTGGCATGGATAGATCCCTCAAAAAGAACAAAAAGAAATTAGAAGAGATTGCTGACTATATATGTAATAAAGAAAAGGCAGATACCCTGTCTGAGGCTTCAAGAGCATCCTCTGAGGAACTGGACCCTCTCGAAGGCACCAGTACAAGTACTAAGTGGAGAGGTGTAGTGCAGCGACCAGGGCAGCTGACTGCGGAGCACAGGGCTCACGGTTCGATCCCTGGCTCCGGTGGCAGATCACCTCAGCACCATGTGACTCTGGGCAGTAGCTCATTTAATTTCCTTGACGGCCCCCAGCACCTTGAGACCCGCAAGAGTGAGTAGTTTGCGCTTTACAAATACTGGATTTACGATTTCTTATATTTCTTTTAGACAGAGGAATGAGGGCTCAAACCAAACCAAGAGGTCATGGATGAGGCCAGAACTATAAGCATCCATGGGAACGCCAAACATGTAGGTAATTCTACAGATGGAGCGTTCAGCAACAATCACTCAACCATTAACATAATAACTACATGAATTCCTCTACATGTGTTAACCAAACTATTCAAGTTTTTAATTTAACTACTCATATGTTAACTACTGACAGTTCACTGTTGAGTAAGTGTCTCTAATTTGTGCCTACAGAAAATCCAGATTTCTTTAGATTACTGAATGAGTTGGGCCAAATATTCAGAAGAAGCTTATATGTGTTTATGTGTTCTCCCAAAGATCTATTAAGAGCTGCAGAATCAATGAGCTAGACCCATAGGGCCTCATGAGGATGTCAGGTGGAAAGCCTCCAACAAGCGGTCACAGGCTATCCTCCTGACACGGTAGGTTTACAGTCTGACTGCCGTATTCGCATGACGGTGGTTGCAGGGAAACCTTCAGGGGGATTCTGGCGTGGTTCAGACGGGATCAAAAGCCCGTGGATTCATCGGACAGACCACATAATCCCTTAATAATGCCAGCTCCACCGTTGGGATTATGATGCCGGTTTCTGACAGCTATTCTATGTCGGCCTTTTTGACATGGAAAGCCTGTTGAAAGCAATAGTGCAGTCCTCTTTTAGGACCAACCAGCAAATACTTTGATTCTCTCCTAAAACTGTTTGCTGTTTCATCCAGAATACTGCTAACTTAATAAACCAGGTAAATTTAGCTTCTAACTCTGAAATTTTGGTAGAGCACGATATTTAAGCCCTCTACATTAAAATTTCCCAAGAGGAAGGTATTAATGTCAAAGTAAATCTGATCAACCTGTTAATACCAGTGTTGCCCCATATCCCTACTGATTTTATTACCTCGCTTCTTCAAATGGCCTTGATACAAAAAAAAATCCAAATTGAGAAAAACGATTTTCTTATGCATAAAAGGGCTTTTTATGAGCATGACTTTTGCTACCAGTTTTGCACATTGACAATTTCGAGACATCCACTTTATGAACTGAAACAAGCCATTTCTTTACTAATTTGTGATTTTGGAAATGCAACATCAATTATGTTTTTTTTAAAATTTGAACTGGCTCAAGTTATCATGATAACATCTTAAATTCATTTGCAAATAATTGTCACAATTCTCTAGCTTTTCTCGAAAGAGATTTCTTGCTTCCTGACCCCTGAATAATTGAGAAATTGTAGTCTAATTAGTTTACTTAAGCTAATTGTGGCTTGGTCAGATGAGTTTCTATTTGGTCTCTTGATTTCCTTTTCCCGGGAATCTGATCATTTCTGTGGTGTGCTCACAATGGAGGAAAGAGTATTTTCAAAAGCTGCTAAGGGATTGATAGAGCTGTTATGTTGGTCCAGTAGCGAAGAGATTATATCAGCGTTCATTTTATTGATAATGTTTGCACTCCATATTATCCGCCCTTCTTTTTGAGCTATTACGGTGTTACCATTCGCCTGAGTTAAGGCCCATGTCGAGGCGTACTGCAGTGGAACATCAATCTTCAGGTGTAAAATTGCATGATCACTTTCCTGTGTAAATTGGGAATTTAAATATATGACTTTTCCAAATAGGTCCTGCCTGCAAATTATGTAGTCTAAGATAGAGGATCTAAAAATTCCCTTTCTTGTGAATGCGGCTAGAACATCTCCTTCGACTCTTCTGTTTTTTATCACTCCATTGATTTTATTCACTAATTCAAGAAGTATTTTCCTGCGCTTATCTGCTTTTATGGTGGTTGGGAATATTGGGGCTTGGATAGACCATGCTTCATCTTGTTCTTTAATCCGGCATATTTTGTGGAGAGCATTAGAGATTTTCCTGTTAAAGTCACCTGTTAGTAAACTTTATGAATGCCCATTTGATTCTATTGTGGTTTTTTATTTGCTTGACAATTCTTACCATTAATGGGTTATATTGGGAACCATGAGGGATATGGATGTTGAAAATGAAAAAAGTTTGGGCAGTAACGGGTCTTTATTTCCAATACTTTATCTTAATGCATTGAGCATTAGTGCTAGACAGATTGATCACTTCAAAGTCCCATTGTATTTCTTCCCTTATTAGTATTGCAAGACCACCTTTTGCATGTCCTCTTTGCACCCCAACTGCTGGATTTTCAAATACAAAGTAATCTTTTTGGTTAAAGGGCTTTAGAGACCATGTTTACTGGAGTCACACTATTGTGGGGGAGTTTTCCTGAATTAGTGCTAGATTTTCAGAATTCTTACTGGTGATGTTCCATGAAGCAATGACAAGAAGTCTGCTAAAAAGGGACTTTGTTTACCTTTTCTAGCCTATTACTATTCAGGTTACTGGAGATCTAAGAGTAAGAGTTAACCTTTGATGACATTTCTCATTTGAAAGGGTTGTTATGCCCGATTCGTCTCTCCCCATTTTTGATACAGATGGTTAGTTTTCCTTCAAGAGAACCCAATGAGTCTTTTGCGCCAAGAGTTATTCAGTTCTGATTAACTCCTACTACATCAAACCCATTTATATGTAAAGAGTCACTGTCTTTCAAAATTATAGATGGAATCACGTTTATTTGGAAATGCCACCAATTTTGTTTCTGTGAAGTTAGAGCGTGAAGAGAATGAACCTTATGAAGGAGATTTAAGATCTTTTCTTGATTCAGTGGTTCATTTTCTGTGTAAAATCGGTCAGTTATTTCCAAAATACACAAATGATTCTGTAATCACTTCCCTCTGAAGTTTTCTGAAATTGGGTGACTATCTCCTTCCAGGTCAGTCTCAGTCCAATGATCTTTAATTGAATGTGTGGTTTTGAAATTTGGTGCAAGAGGGTTCATTGCTATTGGATTTTCCTTTTTATCAAACAGAGCATACAAATCCCCATTTTGCAGGGGCTCTGAAGAAGAAAGTATTTATGGATCCACCATTTTTGAGTTTCCTAATACTTCTTGGATATGAGGGAATAGCTGAGGGAATTTTAATTTAAGGGTTCTTTGTTTAGGAATTCTTTGGTTAGATCTTTTATTTTTATTTTTAAAGTGGCCTTGTCTCCTTTGCACTTATAATTTCTGGTGATAATATCCCGTCATTGTTTGGAGATTGAATTAGAGACTCTTGTGGTCTTCTCTGTTTAAAAAATGAAAACATATGGGAAATTGCGCTTATACAATGTAATAATGCAACTTCAATGTTATCTTATGAGAGCGATCGGCCTTGCAGTAAGGAAAAACAAATTTAAGAATTTTTCACTACCAAGACATGTAAAATGTAAAGGCACATGTCCTTCTTTTTAATTACTTTGCACCCTGCACTCTGGGCTGGGTTAAAACAGCAGTGTAAATTGCACACACAGGCTCTGCAAGGCAGGCCTGAGACAAGCTTACAGTGCAAATTAAGTGGGTAACACAACCAGTGCTGTAGGTCTCCAAGTAGCATTGAATGTACAGGCCCAGGGCATATGTAGTGAGACTTTACTAGGGACTTGCAAGTCGATGGAATATGCCAATTGGATAGAATCAAATGTTACCATATGTTAGGGAGAGAGACCAAGCACTTTAGCATTGATTAGCAGTGGCAAAGTGCAGAGTCCTAATGCCAACAAAAACAAATTCAGTCTTTGATGAGATTGCTAACAGTGGCACGTGTCCTGGTGGTCGGTAGCCTAAGGTGCCTTTGATGGAGTGGAAATGTTTCCTATATGTGGCAAACTTATTCCTGATCATGTGGTGGCACCAATGGAATAAGGATTACATCTATGGCATAAACGACATTTGGTATCCTTCCCCATCCATTGAACTCTGTCTTGATATTATTGATGGAGGTGTGGTTGCCGGTGAGAAGTCAGAAGTGCATGTGTTCCATGAAGGCTGTGTTCTTGTCAGTGGAGGTTTTGCAGGTGATGGATTCCTTATGTATAATGGTCAGTCTTCCTCCTGGTTTGTTTAGTCTGTCCTTATGGGAGATCTTGTAGCCGGTGGGATGCCTGTGAGAAGGGTGGATGCCAATGTGGGGTTTAGCTAGGTTTCTCTAGGGACAAAGATGTTCAGGGAGTGCATTTCAGTGTAGTGCCAGAATTCTGTAATGTGTTATTTGAGAGATCTGGTGTTGATGAGCATGCATTGCAGATGTGGTGAGGCATGTTTGGTGTGTGGGGAGTGCATGTTGGTGCAGGTGTAGTGGCAGTGAGTGCAGGAAAAGGTACGGGAGCAACTGGTGTGGCCATGTCTGGTGTTGAGTGCAAGTAGGCTGAACGCTGTGCAGTGGTGGTGTTTGGTCAGACCAGGATCCGTGGCACTGGGTGCAGTCCAGCTGCGGACGGGCACAGACAGACTTGCCTTTGGCATGCCTTTGATGTGTTAGCGGCACACCAGCTGTGCATATCCGCTGCACAGTCACGCAGCAGCTGCCATTAAGTATGCCCTGGGAGGAGGGAAGTTCAGTGAGCCAATGGTGGGGTTAGGAAATGTCAGGGCACAAGAGACAGATGAAGGCATGCAGGTAAGGATGGGAGAGACAGGAGGAGGGAGGTGGTAAAGCGCTGGAGCCTGGAAAGTGTGGGAGGTGCGAAAGCACAGGAGAAAGGGCGCGTGGGAAAAGCAGGGCACAAAGAAGGGAAAAAGGGATAAAAAGAGGCACAATGAAGGAAAAAGCAGGGAATAAAGAGAAATGAAGAGAAAGATTGGAGAGAGGGAAATGAACACATAGGGCACAAAGAGAGGGAAAAGGATGGAGAGAAAGGTGAGAGAGAAGAAGGAGTGCAAGAATGAAGTGAGGCCTTGAGGTGGCGAGTTCTGGTTTGAAGGGGAAACATTCATTACAACGCAGTGTTTACAACAGCGTACCTTTACAATGCAACTGTTACAGTGCAACTGCCCTTACATCGCATGCCATTACAATGCATGCCATTGCAATGCATGTCACTACAATGCATGCCATTACAACGCATTATAAAGTAAGTAATGGAGATTTTTTTAGTATTAGGGTGGGTATAGATTTTTGGGGACATGGTAATTGTAATTTTTACCCCAACACTATCCAACACTTTCCCTACTGTTGAACTCACTGGAGTGGGAATAGTAATTTTTACTGCTACTCTATCCAACACTTACCCTACTGTTGCCATAAAAGTATTATGCGTTGTAATAGTATGCATTGTAATGGTATGCATTGTAATGGAATGCGTTGTAATGGTAGTTTTTAAAAATGCATTGTAATGGCATGAGTTGTGAAATCATGCAATGTAATGGTAACTGCGATGTAAAGAATGCGTTGTAAAAGCATGTGTTGTAATTGCATGCGTTGTATCATCATATATTTGGTCTGAAGTGGCCTTGGACTGGTCAGAGGGCCAGTCCAGGTAAGTGGAAGCTGGGGTCTGGGCACCTGATGCTGGCATTCCAGGAGCTCAAGCCTGCTCCAGAGGGCTCATCATTCACTCAAGTGCCTCACTGAAGTGAGCTTTCCCCGGCATTAAATGGGTTCCTCAGAGGTGTTAGATGCCAGGTATCACTTGGATAACCAAAGTAACCTTAAAATCATTATCACAAAAGCAAACATGAGTGAACTGATGTTTGAATGGTCACAGAATAACATAATAAATCGTTTAAACATAATAATTGAAACTAACCTACAAACTAGACCTTCCTTGGTGCAAGGCTGGCCATCTGTTGTGGTATCCTAGAAATCTTGCACAGACACTGATAATGTAGAGGTCTGCTGTTCAAACCACCTGCACATTGATGGAGTGGAAATGCTTCCTAAAGGGAAAACTTGTTCCTGGTCATCTGGTGGCACCAAAGGAATGAGGATTACATCTATGGCATCACCCACGTGTGGTATTCCTCCACATCCATTGAGCTCTATCTTGATACTATTCAGTGTAGCATTATACATTGGAAATTGGATGATTCATATGTCTGAGCATAAGTTGCGTGAGACATGCCGTGAAAGTTGCTGCCTGTATCCTAGAATGAGACAGTAGCATGACATTATATACTATCCAAAGCTTCATAATTTCTGGGAGAGCAGTTTGGGATAAGTTCAGACTGAAATTGTTGTCACAAACCTCTATGATGTTACTATTAAGCTTGTGCTTTTCAATGATGTGTCTTTCATATATTGTCTTAAGATTTGGGTGTGGTTTGTGCAACTGTTCATTACATTGACGTATCTTTCTCCAACTTACCAGGGCTGGTTAATGGACATATTTGTAAAATATTAGGCCTGGGCGGTAAATTCCATTCCGCTTACGGAATTTGGGTAATTTGGGTAATTTTGCATTCCGCGGAGAACGCAAAATTGCCCAAAATTCTGCATTCCGCTTTTGCTTGTTCGTGCTCTTAAAATGCGTGTTTGCAAGATATTTCCCCCCGAGTACGCAAACAGCATTCACGAACAGGAAAAAAGCATCGCGAACAAGCAATTCCGCGTGTTCGCTGAATTTCTACGTGCTCATGGAGATTTTTTACCATTTCGCGGAGCTTTGGGTAGCGCAACTAGGCAAATTCCGCCCACCCCTAAAGATATGACTGAAATGTCTAACTGACATTGGTAGACACATATTTGTTGGACATTTTTAACTGATAAAATACTCAAAAATTCCCAAAAATAATTACCAGTAATTATAGTTGACTTCATATATTATCTCAAAGTTCAACTGAAATATTTTTAACAAAGTTTCAAATTTGACCAATTACTAACATATTTTTTAAAATAAAGAAATGATTTACAAATAATCCTTTTTAGGCACTTTTTTAAAACTTTTTCTTTATTTTTGCAGAAATCCATCAAACCTGACAGATAGTACACAGCAGGTCATGTACATCTATTGGTTAATGGGGATGTCTAGTTGCTATTGACGGAAGCAATGTCACGGATGGCAGGTGCTTCTGTCAATAATGTACTACTAGTCATCCATACTGTCAGGCATATTTTGTTGGTTTTTGATGATGGACCAAAATGGTTGGTGCCTGATGTATACTCCATAAATGACAGACTAGTAAGTGAAGTCTGTACATACCATTATCTGGCACATGTGGCCCTGCGTTGGTTAGATTGATCCCTGATATAATACAATTTCAATTGCGGGGATGATACAGTCATTACAGTAGTCACTCTGCAGCCCCCAAAAGCCTGTATATCAAGCCCTATGAATCTGCCCCATGAGTTTTACTGTCTATCCCAACAATGTTTTACAACATTTTTTAAATGCTAACATGTTTGGGAATAAATATGTGTATCAGCATATGTATGCGTAGGCTACATAATAAGAAATATAATTTTAAAAATATAGGTATGATTTAGAGTTTGTCTGACAGGTACAGGTACTCTGTCACAAATATGACAAATACCCTGTGTGCCATATTACTAGTACCATAGAATAAAATGCATGTCTGTAGGCCTGGGCGGTGAACTCCACTCTTTTTGCGGAATTTGCGGAGTTTTCTGCACTCTGCAGAGCTTGCGGAGTGCAAAAAATGTCCACTTTGTGTAGAACAGCTGAGTATTTCCCAGCTCACTCTCATGAACAGTAAGTGCGCGAGCTGCTTCTCAGGTAGAATTTTTACCCGAGCGGCAGGAAGACCAGCGCGAGCGGCAGCTCGCACTGCACTCCGCTACTTGCGGAACTCCGCTGAGGTTTTTTGTCACTACGCAGAGTTCTGCGTAGCATAAATCCATGAAATATGACCAGGTAAGGTGGAGAGGATATAATTAATGGAGTGACGGAGTAACCCATCCTCCAAATTTTTATTGAGGCCCTAAATATTATTTGATAATTGTTTGAGGATGTGATGCTTCATTACAAATATGAAGGATTTTCTCAGCTATCTTATAAGTAACATAGGCAATAATGTAATTGTTAATTGCAGATGGGATATCTGTCACATTACTCACGGAGCATACCCTCCCCTAATCTTCAAACCAGGGCCTTCATCAAGTGAGTCAAGTGGCTCACACTCCTGTGATGCATGTTGTAACATTTCATAAAATAAAAGATGGGTCCTTGGGTTGCTGTATCCAAATATAGGTTTATTCTCATTAATCAGGAATCAATGTACAGGATACAGGCACAGGTTAAGATCCAGTTATAGTCCAGTTAAAACCCAGTTAAGCCCCACTGGGAGCAGCTGCCCTGCTGCTCAGCCTCAGATCTAACTGCCAGTAGAATCAAACATACACAAAAGGAACTCTTGGGTGACATCACAGATACAGGCTGAGGGGCTTAGAACAAACACAGAAGAAGGACAGAGAAGAAGGAAAAGCAGGATGTAACACATGTAAAATGTTTTAGCCATGCTTAGATTACTTTTAGAGATGATATGTTGCCAGTACTTCACTAATAACACTGCTGTGTGACATGGGTAGTATGTGGTATTCATTATTTGAAGGTTACGTTTGTAGTGGATGTTCACGTCCTAGACAAGAGTATGACCACATTGTGACAAAGAAGGGGACACACGCACCCATTCACAAACAAACTCACACACACACACGCACACACACACACACACACACAGATTTTAAATTTGTCAGATGGGACAATCCTTCACAAGCATGACAGAAGACACATACAACATATCAAAAATGTATTAAAGAGTAAGTTCATTCTAGTATGTTGGCAAAAATGTATTGCATACTTCTGTGTGCTATCCTTCGGGCTTGTGATTTGTAACTTTAGGCCTAATCACTAAGCTAAATCTACACATGTAGATTTAATACACGTAAATGTATTCTCACAGTTTGGAGTAACATTATTACTTTTGTCTATTACCCATTTATGAGTGTAAAGTTGCTCAAAAGTGTAGATTTACATATCACCACCGACTGAAACAGGGGATGATGTAAAAAAATCATAAACAATTATAACATGATGTTTAGACAGAAATCCCATTACCAATTGAGGGACAGGTAGCCCTGTTTAAAATGTGTTTTCTGCCTTGATGTACGTAAACATCAGTTAACATGATGTATCCTATTCCAATGAGCATGTTCTGGGAACTTGATAGCTAATGGGCAAGCTAATATGGGCAGGGTAAAGCTGGAGATACTGAAAATACTCTGGAGGCAAGGTGGACTGGGACTCCTGAATATTTTTCTGTATTGGGTTTATTCACACCTTCTACATGCCTTTCACTGATTAGGTGACCAGGATAGCTGGAAATTTAGAACTATTAGAGGACACTTACCCACAGGGTAGTCCTGCAGAAAGCCCTAATGATGGATAACTCTATACTGGAAGTATACATATATATAATAAAACAACTTGCAAAGAAGTGACACACAGTAATTCTTAAAGCTGTTAAGAAAGCCCCGTTCATTCCAGAACTGCCAATGTAGATTTTAAAAATCTTTGGAAAAATAATTAAGGAGATGGCAGTATGACAACAGAAAAGATAAGGTTGTGAACGTGCAGAGGATTTGTATAACACTAACATGCTTATTACATTCCAAGAAGCACAATAATACTTTAGAATAGGTAGAGGGAAGTTCCCATCATACTCTAAAATAGTGAAAGTAGCAAGGGATGTTTGTACCTCCTCATGGAAGACCCAGTAAAAATGCAAATATTGCAAACACACTGATATGTGACTGAGGGTAGACATCTTGTAACTAATTTATATAAAACGTTAATACCAGACAGAAAAGTGGAAACATGCATGTAAAGCAGAGAACATGTCGGGTCAAACCCAAAATGAATCAAATTTAGGGAGTGCCTGAGGGTTCGTGAGTAAATCTGAAAAATGCATATACACACCCATTTTAATTTGACACAATTGCATTATGTGCATAGAATATGATTGTAGATGATATAATTGAATGGGCTCCGATGTTGAGGCTCATTACAGATACACCATTCACCCGTCAGTCCTGAGCATTCTAGGCTACCTCATTTGATGGTATTGGATAAGATGGAAGGCATGATGTATACAGTGAAACACTTGCAAACCTCAGTCATAGGAAAATGTGTTAGGGTGGGATCTAATTAGGTGACCTCGAGGTTAGGATGACTATATATCTACTGTTCCCTGCCCTACTGATATGTTGTTATCTTCAGTTCAGTGATTTTCACAAAATTAGTAAAACACTCTAAACAAATATGATGATAAAGTTAAGTCTGGTAGTGACTTTACAATCAGGTCAAAACTATGTATGTTAAATATTAATATTGACATGTTTTATATATTTATTCTAAATACAAAATACAAAATGTTACAGCACTATTAACATAATTTTGAATAAAAAAAACAAATATTTTAAGTATATTAAACTCAAATGGAATGTTTTTTCTGAAGTTTAAATTAAATCCCACCTAAACTAAAACAATTAGCTAATTCAAATTTCTATCATGCATACAAAACTATAGAATTCATTAAAGGTAATTTAATTATTTTTAATTAATATTAATGTTATTTTGATTTTAACATTTCAAAAGGTCAATCACATTTTTAAAATAAAATGATTTTAACATTAAATAAAATGTATTTATATTTTAAATAAGCCACATTCTTGCATTTATTTTAACATGAGTTCTGATTTAGTTATATTTAAAGCCACTACCTTCAATATTTTCTTTAGGAGGGTGCTACTTTACCAGAGGTTGGCCAGATGCGGTGTTGGACTTACAAAAGCTCTGAACAGGAGTCCATTTACATCTGTTTGTGGGTCCATATAGGCTGTAGTAACTATGTATGGGTAGTTTCTGAAATGCAATAGACTTCGTCTTTTGTGGGTGGGTACATGTCCGTCCTTAAACCCCTCTCTAACCCTTCCTAAAGCCCATCTTAGCCCTTGCTTAATCTCTCTCTATTAGTGATAAGTATTCCTCTTCGTCCAGCAACTCCCCTCTGTCCCTCCCGCATTTAATACATATACTTACATGTGCGGAGGACTCTGCAGTTGGGACAGAACATATAGGTGAGTTGGAGGTGCAGACCTCCATACATAGGTATGTGAATAGCATTTTGTAGTGCATTAGTAGTGCCACTTTAGTGCTACTATGCATACTTAAAAATGCAGTTGTGAATAGACCGCAGATCTTTAGAACGGTAAACGATTGTTCATATTTAGCAAATGTTAGCTGTGCTTGTAATTAGTACTTTAACTTACATGACAGCACCAAATACAGCAGAACATGAATAGTGAACTTGAAGGAAGGATTTTCCCCCCAAATTAGTCTTAAATATGAAGTAGTAGTAATCGCATAATTATTGGTAATTCGGCATCAAAGAGTAATGCAGAATTATTCAAATTACTCTGATTACTCTGGCATCATCAAGATTCTGCCCAGGCATGTGACTATAAGGAAATATTAACTGTACATTTCTGCATTTCCTATGTTTAAAATACCATGCACACTACCTTGTGGAAGAAAAGGCCTACATAGAAGTGGCTTACAGCTATAAGACCTTTGGGTGGGGGTTAGTCCATGTAATTGCTTACATTCATTAAATCTTTCCAGTGGAGGATTGATATCTGCATCCCCGCACTCAGTAACCATATTAAGGACACTTCAGAGTGGAAAATCTACCTTATTAACTGTAGATCCCTACTCTGTCATATGCTGGTGATAGAGCACCATGTTGTTCTGGAAATTGTAGGGGTGCACCATAATTGTCATTAGTCAGCACCCACATATGTTAAAGGACTTATATTACTGTGTGACTTAGAAATGTATTACTCAAATTTGCTTATAATAGTGTGATTAGAAATGTAACCATGCCTTTCATGAAGAGCAATGTTGTAATTAATTGCAAATGTATTCATGTAGTCAATGCATAATGATTGGTTTTCGTGTAATGTGATGCATTAGGTTTAAACGTGCACCATATTAAAGTCTGCACGTGTAGTCTGCTTATTCATACATGAAGAGAGTAATGAATGCTTATAGTGTGATTTTAGAAGTGTGGGTTTAAATTGCGTGAAGGCCTGATCGCATATACATTTAAAGAGAAAGGCCTGCTCATTTCTTATGTTAGCTAAATATTGTAGGCTGAAAATGATTTCCCTTGCTAAGGCTTTGAGTTTCAGGACGTTAGAAAATCTCAGAGAAGTCAAAAGTTTCTTGTTCCCATATTTCTGTTGCAGGTGCAAGGACATTTAGCTCGTTAGAGAGACTAACCCTTTGTTCTAGGAGTAAGGAAGGTACGAGAAGCCAATATGGGAGTATACTGGAATGCAGGGATGATACTTTCGGCGGAGAAGGCGCCTGGGACCCGAGGACAAGTAAACCGTCGTTGGAAGGGAGACAAGTTTCACTGGAAAATCACTGGGAGAAGACCTGGCTGAAGAGGTGTGCTGGAGGGCGTGTTCTACGTTTTTGGGGTTTTGAATTAGGGACAGTGCCCCATGGGTTGGGCAGTTGAGGTTTAGATGGGGAGCTAGAAGGAGCATCTTAGAACGAGCTCTGACTAAGTGAGTGTACTTCTAAGGAAGTCGTCACTACTGACACCTTTTTACTCTTGCCTGGGATAATGCTAAGTAGGGATGTCACCTTAAAGATAGAGTAGGAATAGACTAACTGACTTCCTTTTTAGGTTAATGACTTCTAATGTAGAGATTGGAGTGATTATCGCTTGCCTGATGTTATTGGAGCAGACTATTCTTCTTATTCTGAGTCGGATGAGACTCCTGCGTAGGATATTTTTTGTATTAGTGCCCATTTATTTTCTTAACCTCGTGCTGAGGTATTTGTATGTGCATTTATTTTTCGCTTTGTAATAAATCCCTAAAATGTGAGATTCGGAGTCAGTGGTCCTTTGGAGTTAAGATTTGATTTTGTTGATTATGTATTAAAAATTGAATTTCCTCCCCTCTACACTATTTAGCAGATAAAAAGATCCTGGCAACCAGAGAGGATTCTTGGTGATGGCAAGGTAGATAAGAATCCGGGTTCATCACTAGAAATATTTACACTTTTAGGGGAGAAAAGCCAGATGTGATTTTCCTGATGGAAACCTGGCTCCACGATGAATTTGGGCCAGATATCAACCAGGTTCTGCCCCCGACTACTATATCTGCCACTGAGATAGGGAGGATACAAAGGATAAGGGATTGAAATAATACTAAATCAATCTTTGCAGTGTTTAGTCGAACCCCTACAGCTTCCAGATTGTGAATGTCTCACATTTGCTATTTCAATAGCCCCCACACTTACCTTCTCCGGTGCACTTATTTACCGGCCTCCTGGTGCTTCTTGTCGATTTACGCAGACTGTCCCAGACCTGATTGCCAGGCTAGTGGTAAGTAAACCCTATTTTACGGTGTTAGGTCATCTCAATATGCACCTACCGGAGCCCACCGAGGCCTAAGCAGTGGAGTTCTTATGTGACCTTTCTGCTGTTCAGTTAATTCAGATGGTACACAGCCCCACCCATGGAAAGGGTAATTTATTTGACCCCATTTTCACAAACAATCCCCTCTTAAAAGTTCAGCATTTTTTACTTGTTACCTGGTCAGACCATTTACTCATCTCATTCACCTTGACAATTCCTTGCTGTCCCCCCAAACATTTCACCTGGAGAGACCGCTGCTGGTCTATGCTAAATGAGGATGACTAGGCATCTGTGCTCAGTTGAACCAGCCTGGAGCTGGAGTCTGACTCACAAGATGTGCATGCCAAGATTTTTCAATGGATCAAATATTCTCTGGACCAGATTATTGATATATCCACCCAATCCAGGAAAACCATTAGATAAATCTGCCCCTGGTACAACCCCGCCTATTTACCCTAAAAAACAATGTAAAATAGCAGAAATATAATGGGGAAAAAAACATGCAGAGGTTGATAAAGTCAAATACAAAGAGACGGTGAGGCATTGCCACTCTGAAATTCACTGTGCTCAGCCCTCCTTTCATGGAACCACATTCCTGAGGGAGGCTAACTCTACTTGCGAAATGTTTAGAATTACCATGTCACTATTAGAGCCGTATTTAAGCGGATCTACTCCTGACCCCTCTAATGTGAGATGTAATTACCTTGTAGGAAAAAAGGGTATGCAGTTCCTCTAATGAGATATAGGAGAGAGTTATACGAGACCGTCAGCACCTCGGTGTGTACTGTTCTGGAACTTGTTAAGAGGAAGGGAGTTCCTCATGTCGGACCTAGGGCCCTCACACACCCAGCCAGCTAGGTGTCATGCTTCATCATATGGGCCTGCTCCTCGTCGGGTCGGCGCTGCAATACCCAACGGGCACCCATAAAGGGGCTCTGTAGCGGAGATCTTTTGTTCCTAGCCGTATAGTGCAGTGGGAGTAAGGGGCATATTGTAGTGTAGATGGATAAGAAGTGATTAAAACAAGTTGGGTAGTCCAAAGATACTTTTATTCAGAATGGCCATCCACCTAATTAAAACGTGAAAGGAGTGGCAGTTATCTGAACTTAATGAATCAGTTCAACTATGCTCTACTCTATTGGTCAACATGTTTCATGCCATAGGGTCAGGAGGATCCGTGGCAATTCATCAGGACCTAGTGGGTGTGCTATCTACACTCAGTATAATTACCCTGCTCTTATTTTTTAAATGGATGACATATAACTGACATTTTAAGAATCTAAAGGAGATCTAGGTCACAAACTCTCTAGCGATAAGGAGTAAGACTGTGAACTATGACTCCACGGAATTCCCCTGCATCTCCCTTGAGAATTTTGTTTGTCTCTTCATGAATGTTAAATTGGGCTCCCCATTCAACCTTGCCCCCCCACACATCCTCATAAAAGCAGACAATATCCTTTTCCCTGTCTTTTTAGATATGGCTGATTTCTCCCTTGAGAAGGGAATAGTAACCGTAGTGTGGAAAAATGCTGAGGTGAAAGCTACAATAAAGAATCCCAACCTCGACCCATGCTTCCCATCTCTCTACTCCTGGGACTGCATAGGGTGCTGGAAAAATATGTCATCTCATGCCCCTCGGACTTCACAGAAGCCAACAATATCCTGCATCCTAGTCAGGCAGGGTTCCCGCCCAATCATAGTACCGAAACCGCCCTCTTGGCGGTCGTGGAGGAAGCAAAATAAAATTGAATCTAGAACAGTAGCGGCCCGTGGTGGGAGTGGTGCTGGGCGCTGACGTGGGGCGGGGGGTATTAATCTACGGATTATGGCTGATTAGAGGTAAGTAAACATATAAATAAATAAAACATATTTAGTTGCGCGCGCTGCATCACCAAATGCGATGCAGCGCACACAACGAAATTTGTTTTATTTATTTATATGTTTACTTACCTCTAATCAGCCATAATCTGTAGTTTACTACCCCCCAGCCTGCCCCTCCCCCGCCCCACGTCAGCGCCCAGCACCACTCCCACCACGGGCCGCTACTGTTCTAGATTCAATTTTATTTTGCTTCCTCCACGACCGCCAAGAGGGCGGTTTCGGTACTATTTCCTTCTGGACCTAATTGCTTCCTTCGACATGGTGGATCATATGACACTCATTCAGAGGATTCAGAGTGCAGGAGTGTCAGGTCTGGCCCTGTAATGGGTCAGGTCATTCCTGTGGGACCGATCATTTCAGGTCTTCGATAAATCATGCGCCTCAGATATTTTCTCTATGAAATGCAGTGTTCCACAGGGGTCATCCTTGAGTTCCACATTGTTCAACCTTTACATGCAGCATTTAGCCAATATTGTATTGCCTTTTGGGATCTCATTAGTGTCCTATGTGGATGACACCAAGTTGGTGTTCTTCCTCACCCGAGCTGCAAACACACCGCTCTCTCCTTTGAGCATTACCTCAAGAGGGTAGCTAGCTGAATGGACAGGTCCTATCTTAAGCGCAATGAAAACAAAACTGAGCTCATGATACTATAGAACAATGGAAACCCTGACAAGCTCTTTGGGGGGCCTGATCATCACGACCCTCCCACCGCTAAAATAGTTAATAAAGGTGTGGGGTATGGCTTGGAACAAACCCTTTCCATGGAAAACCAAGCAACTACATATTTAATTTAATTTTAATTGTGGGTTTATATAGCGCTAGAATCGACTCCCGGAGGAGTATCTCTGCGCTTCGACCGCTGGGGAACCCGTCCTGGCTCACCCTGAGAGATGGTCCCTAATGGGTATCTCTAAGGTGCGACCAAGCATCCCCGGCGGTCTGGGGGGGCCGTTGTGAAGATGAGGCAAGCTAATGCCCAGAGTTGCCGAGTGTGGTCCCTGACTGGAGTAGGCACCGAGGCGAGAATTATCGAGCCCGCTGACCCTGGTCCACGACCCTGCCGCGTCGGGAATCAAACCCTGGTCCCGGGCTGTCCTCTGCTTACGGGTCTGCCGCCTCTAACCAGTGAGGCACACATGTTCAGCCTGCTGCGATGGGATCCTCAACATGCTGCCAAAACGTCTGCAACTGATCCCCCCTCTTTCCAGGAGGCTTGTAGTCCAGGTTTTGATTCTCTCCTGCCTGGACTATGGGAATTCCCTCTACCTGGGACATCAAAGCTGTGATTGGCAAACTTCAGGTGGTGAAGAACATGGCAGCAAGGACCTTGCTAAACATTCCTAAACACTTTTTGGCACATCAGGCTTGACTGACCTCCACTAATTCCCAGTCTGGCAGAGGATCAATTTCAAGGCACTGTGTATTTCACCCGGAGCCCTTCAAAATCAATGTCCCTCTATCTCCCAACAGCTGATTGCCTTCTTCAATCTTGTCAGAGCTCCCAGATCTTTCAACATTCTGCGGGCTGTAGTTCCACCCCTGAAGAGTGCTAGAAAGGGATTAAGATCCTTCAGGTACATTGTGGCAAAACTTTGGAACACTATGCCCCTTGCTCATCAGGCAATTGATAATGAACTGTCTCTCAAAAAATGGCTTAAAACCTTTGTGTTAGTGAACTAA
Source organism: Triturus cristatus (assembly GCF_964204655.1). Lineage (NCBI taxonomy): Eukaryota > Metazoa > Chordata > Amphibia > Caudata > Salamandridae > Triturus > Triturus cristatus. The sequence goes on along the minus strand of NC_140581.1, from coordinate 642,162,117 downwards.
CCCCCAAGGAACCTGAGTTTTCAGTCTGTGTTACTCAATGAGTGTTGGGATGTCTTCCGGTCACCATGCCCTTAACAAATTCCCCTAACATAAAATAATTATTAATGTTTAATAGGGAGGTTTTCTCCTTTCAAAAGAATTTATTAATTCAGGTCAGGGTTCAGTTTAACAACAGCAGCCGTTGTAGCCCTGGAGTGTTATTTCTCTTCTCACACTAGTGGATGGCAAGGAAATGCTGTAATCCATAGGTGACATTTACATTTTCATGCAATAGGTGCGCCTTCAAATATGGCATTATTGGAAAGTTGAACATGACATTTAATGTTAAGGGTTTGGAGTGCATGCACCAGGACCTGGTTAGCAGTGGCTAAGTGCAAAGAGACTAGCAGCATCAGTCTACAAAAAAGGGGATGATCACAGTGAATTATGATGAATGTGGCTAGACAGGAAGACAGGATAACTTGATGTTACATATGTTTATTCATAAACATATGTTTAGTGGTACTGGTAGATAACATAGCCCATTTAAAATAGTTTAAACAGTTGTACTAACCATTTTTCTACAGCACTGTGTTATTGTTCATCTACCACAGCTTTATAGAGTCTAAGGGCTTGGAGTTGCAGAGGGATGTTGATTGAGTAGGTTTTTGTGGTTATTGTGGTCAGGATTTGGCTATTTATGCTCTTTTTCTTCCAGTACAGGTGTGGAGGATGAACCTCCATGTTTCAATTGTAAGAAATTATAATCTAAATGCAGAAGAAATATAAGTGACTTGCCATCACTCACCCCATCATGTTTAAGGCATATCACTTTGGAGGGAGTAATTAATATCAGTTGGAGGCAGCAGATGGGTAACAGAGCTTAGTTTGTGAAACAGCCATACTCTAAATAGAATGGACAGAACTCCATGGCATAGGGCAGATAAACACACAGTTCTTGATGGCCGGTCTGCCTTCAAGAAACTCTAAAGCCCTATGTTTGACTGAGTTAGGTTGTGCTTATTACTTTTAGAGGAGTACATCCTCCCAAAATTATTAACAAAATGTTTGGCACAGTATTGGGATTTTACCACTATTCTGCTACATGTTATGCTATGTTAATAACATTTTTAGTGCACAACGGTTACCCTGGGGTGTCCTGGCACTATGTACTGCCTAGCCGGAAGAGGGAGGAGGTCATTGGGTAAATAGCCAGGTCTTCAGACCCTTCCTAAAAAGAAGAAGACTAGAGGCATTTCTCAAGTGGAAAGGCAGATCATTCCAAGCCTTAGATGGACATGTAATAAAGCTCCTGCCACCCCAGCTGGCCTTTTTAACAGAGGGCGTCAGGACCTTTTTCGCTCCAGAGGACCGACTTGAGCTTTTCCTTCAAGTGTTGTGGACCTATTCCATTGAGGGCCTTAAAAACTGTACATAGTGCCTTAAAGTATACCCTATACATCACGGGAAGCCAATGTAACCTAGTTAACTCTTTTTTCACCAAGACAAATTTAGGGATGCCAGACAACAGCCTAGCAGCCGCATTTTGAGCCATCTGCAGCCTGTTGACCAGATATTTGCGGGCATTCAAGAGAATGCCATAACAGTAATCCAATCTTGACAAAACAAGCATCGTAACCACCGTCCTGAAATTTCCTTCTGAAAGGTGAGGTTCAATTTTTCCTTAAAATTTGTAACCACAGGAAACAGGCGGATACCACGGTGCTTATATGATCACAGAATGTCAATCTGCAGTCATCGGCCAAAGGGAGGGGCAGTTGCCCAGGTCTGCTGGCCAACAGTCAGGTGTCCAGACATGGGGATTATTTCCAAAGACAATAATCTTGGATTGGAGGAATTTAGTTTTAGGCAATTTGAGGCCATCTATCCAGCTATCTCTTTCATACAGTCATGAAAGCGCACTTCCGTTTCTTTTTCCTCACCGTCCTTAAATGATAACACTATTTGAGTGTCATCCGCATATGAGGTTAGCTGAAAGCCATGAGATTTTATAAGGCCTGCCAGCGATATCATATAAATATTGAAAAGGGTGGGGCTCAGTGAGGACCCCTGAGGGACCCCACAAGGAAGGCAGAAGGGGTTAGATTTATAGTTGTCCAGATTGACTGTCTGGAATCTATCGGAGAGAAAGGAATGTAGCAATTTCTAAGTCACACCTTGTACTCCCACCTCCGACAAACGGTCCATCACAACCATATGGTGGACCGTGTCGAAGGATGCCGACAGATCTAGCAGGATCAATACAGCCTTCGCACCACCATCCGATGCTTCCCTAACTTCGTCTATGGACTTAATTAGAGCCAATTCTGTATTATGTTCAGCTCTAAAACCATATTGTGTTGGATCAAGTATTTGATTAGTTCGATGATAGGAGCTAAGCTGGTTGTTCATAGCCCTCACAATGATTTTCGCTTGCATTGGAAGCCGCGAGATAGGCCTATAATTACTAGGGTCTGTGGGGTCCATAGTGGGCTTTTTCAATAAGGGGCTATTTTCCATTCCTTAGGAAAACACCCCAGGACCAAGATGTTATTGATCAAAGGGTGTAAAGCAGATACTATAACCTCTGGGACTGTTTTCGCAATCGAGACCGGGCAAGAGTCTATAGGAGAACCTGAGCTGATGGAGTTCAAAAGCTTAAGAATTTCTGAGCTTTCTAAGGGGAGAAACTGATCGAAGATAGGCCCAGTATTGAGTCCTAACTGACTCTCACTGTGAGAAGGGGTCCCAATTCCATTCCGACCTGGGAAAAAAGTGGAATAGATGCCCTCTACCTTCTGTTGGAAACAAGTTGCCAGTTCATTGCACAATTCTGGGCTACTTGCAATGTTAGGAGTGTTTGGTACAGCCAATTTTTTGACCGTTTTAAATAATTCTTTTGCATTGGACTTTGCTTGAAGGATTTTGCGGGAGTAAAAATTATTTTTCGATTCCAGCACCAATTCTTTATAACATTTAAGACTATGTTTATAAATTTCTTTATCTGAGTTTTTACATTCCTTCCTCCAAGCCCGTTCAAGTTTTTTACATGCCAGCTTCTGGGTTTTAAGTTTATCGGAATACCAGGGAACTAAGGGTTTAGCTCGCCTGGGAGCCCACCTTTTTACAGGAACTAGTTTTTTACAGGCTTTGTCTAGCCAGTCTGAATACCTCAACACGGCTTTTTCTATATCCGACGGGAGTGGAAGGAAAGAACTCTTAAGTTCATCTTCAAGCAGGGCCTCATCTAAGTCCTTCCATGAACTTTTTTCCAATGTCTTAGTGGCATAGGACTAGATTTAGATGCAACTCTAAGATAACAGCCCTGTGGTCTGACCAGGTCAAAGGAAGAACCTCATACGCACACAGATCGGGGTTATTAGAAAATATCCCATCCAGGGTATGCCCCTTATGATGTGTAGGACCTTCCACCTGTTGTTTCAATTCCCCAGTCGCCATTATTTTTTCAAGGTTGAACATGTCCAGGTCCCTGGAGTCCTCCAGGAAAAAACTAAAATCCCCTAGAACCACAAATGTTTCTGAACACATGCCTTCTTCAAGAAGGGTGCATATTGTTTCCAAAAACCCAGCTCTGGGACCCGGAGGATGATAAAGAAGTAGCCCATTAAAATTTTTAACATGTTTCATATTGAAATTAAAAAAGAGCGCCTTACAGAAAATATTAGATGCAGGATGAAAAGTGGGGTTTGTTGAGTCCCGATAGATGACTGCTAGGCCCCCACCCCTCCTTATGGGTCTGTTCAGTGTGTAACAAAGAAATCCTGGGGGAGTAGCTTTTGCCAGATCAGGACCGGAGGTTGAATCGGCCCATGATTCTGTAATAAAAGCAATCTTGATGCTATGCTCTTCCAAAAATAACGTGCATTCTGTGGCGTGTTTAATCAGAGACCTAGAGTTTATAAGTACACGTTTGATTGTGGTTTGCTTAACTTTATAAGATGCTTCACCAAACTTGTTAAAATGCCCACTAACCACCTGCTCTCGAATAATAGGCATCTGAACGCCACAATTCAGATATTCCCCGACAGGGAGTCTACCGCCTGACCCTCAGACATACCTTGAGCAGCCTAGAGAACCTCCTCCAGGTCTAAGCTTTAAAAGTTCATGTTTTGTATATCTCAGGCAAGCTGAAGTTAGACGAACAGGGGTTCCGGCCCCGGGCCCGGACCGAGCGCGGACGGGCGCAGACGGGCTTGCCTTAGGCGCGCCTTTGGCGCGCAAGCGTGCGTTCTAAATAGGCTCCGCAGGACAACTAGTCCGCTAACCCAGGTGACCCCCAAGATGGCCGCCCGCTTCCCAGAAACTGTGCAAGTATGCAAACACAGTTAGCAGCAGTGTGGTGTGTGCCAACCACGATGTCAAGCAACTAGCAACAAGGTAAGGTTTAAAAATTAAGTTAAAACGAGCGTAACAAATCCAGCATTAAAATCACTCGGCGATGACCGGTCGAGCATTAAACACAGCTCCGACTCCAGCCAGGCAAATTTCTGTATTAGGTCGCTATAGAATACATGCCTACATTGTAAGTATTTATGTGTCTTCTGCATGTGCTAACTTGTGTATTGAATAAGGAGAACTGATTAATAATCTGTTGGGACTCTGACCGGACTAATTGTAAGTCCTAATATGTACTTTTATTGTGAAACAATATTACACCTTTCCATCTCCACCGCACCATGGCATATAAGATATATCCTGGGAGGGGCAAAGAGGAGTCTACTGGTGTGACCATAAATTCTTTGCACATTATAGGTCTATGCTAACATGCATAAAACAGGTTTACAAATTCCTGACATCGCCAGGGCACATGCACATGTACATAAGTCTGTTGATCTTCAGGACCCAGAAAGTGCAAAACAAAGAAGATCTTTAGAAATATAGGTTTTCTGAAAGATGCCAGGAACAAATGCTAATGCGATTATCTGAATATTTTATATTTACACACATTGTTTTGTTTTAGGCTGTCTGCAGCTCCGATGTAACAGCTACAGTTGTGTTTCTTTATAATGAAAAGCTTTCTTAAAATGTATCTAACACATGCACAAGTCTTATTTTACTTGCCAACCTTATATTGTCCTCTTGCGCCAAGCATTTCTTGAGATCCTCAATGTGTACCCCTATCTCTTCTGTTGCTAAGACAATCTACACACCTCACCTCACAACCCCTCTCTTTTGGCACCACTTTTTAAGAGCTGCTCTTTTGTTTACTGGGATGACTTCTAATATGGAGCTTCTAATATGACAGGGCATCCTCTACTAGATACGGTCTTGTTTACTGACACTCACCAGATGACACCCTTGCCCAGAAAAATGCTCTATGGAAAATGAATCATATCTATGCTGTCTGGTAGCAGTTCCACGTAATATGTTGTGTATACATTGATCAACAGTATAGGCAATATAATGCAGTTTGGAATGTGGTAAAGCCAAAAATGTAACCAATTAATCTTGATGCATTCACCCAGACACGCAACTTACCATGCCCAAATATCATCAGAGCCAAGCAAAAACCTGCAAAATTGGGAAATGTTTATTCATCCATCATAAGGTTTTAATAATGCCAGTGAAGTCGAGGAATAACTATATCATGATAGCTGTGCTACAATTGTCAGAATTCTAGACTAACTGGAAGATAATTTAATCATATGTCTTTAAACTGTAGGACTATAACATTTTCACAAAGAAGAAATACTCTATTGCTTATTAAAGAGCAATTTGTGAAAGGCCTTACAGCACTCCAGTGCCAACAACTTATAGTATTATAGTTGTTTCATTACTGCTGCAATTGAATATGTAAATATATCTGTCCAAAGCAAATTAGCAATGCTCCTTGCCTTAAACAAATATTTAGTTATTTGCTGTATTCTGAAAGCAATATACGACTTGATGAACCAGCAGAATTTAGGGACTGCTTGATATATTTGGGACCCAGGTTAGCCCAGTTATGATTGTAGGTCATGCAGGTCCTATTTTCTTTGAGGATGAGGGCCAGAACTGGAATTTGGGGGGCTATACTCCATCCATCAGGATAGCTGAGGACATTATGTCCACCACCCTGGTGGACTAGCGCCAGCCAAATTTAGAGATTACAACTGGCTCCAGCGATGATCTCTATCACTTGAAAGAAAGCACCATCATGGAGTGCTTCTCAAGGTACAACATTTTTGGTGGATGACTACCAATGATTTTGATGGCCTTCCACCAAAACTTTACAAGGTTTTTGTTTTTCAAAAGCAAACACACAAAGAGGGAGTTTGATAATGTGAAGCAAAAAAAAACTAATGACCCCCATACCCAGTCACTTTTTCCCCAGGATGTTGGGGGGGTGAATGTTTGGATGTTTTTGTCCCTCACCTCAAGGTATTAACTGATGGTGCTGGACAGAAAAGAATCCTAATTAGAGTGGGCAATGTAATGCCCTTCTTGCGACGGCTCTTAATCCATTGGGCCGCCAGAGGAAGCCTTATGTTGACAGAGAGAGATGCGTCTATGTCAACGTAAAGCTGACAGTCCTCCAGGCCTTAAATAGGGCGGGTAGACTGTCATTTTGGCAGACAGAGTTCTCCATCGTGTTTGCGACAGAGTATCCTGTCTGCAAAAATCTAAATCACCCCCTTACTCCTGGGCCTTCCATCATTGTGTTCTGGTAAGCACTGCCAGCGCTATTTCCTAAAATGGTAGAGCAGGAATATATTCTGTAACTTCCAAATGGACCAAGTTCATTGTACTGGCAACACCAAATGTGGCCTATTACAATAGTTAAATCTCTTGACTACACTACTGTAGGGGGAGTTCCCAATATTGTTGCCACAAACAAAAATGTTTGCAGGTCCAAGTGAATGGGCCTTTTAACAAAATTAATTACCAGTTTGCTGCAAAATCACTTTACTCCTATGTTTTCTCCAACCCATCTTATTTAATGATGTTCTTTCGTCCTGTCCAACTCTATTTATAGATTGCTGACATTTGAAATGTATGTGCTGCATTCAGGCATAAAGTTTAGTATGCTACACATTGTGTGCTTCTTCACAGGGAGAGGGCAGGAATGCAATTTTGCAGCATAGCGCCAACCCATGCACCCTTGCACCATGTAGCAAGGCTGAGTCACTTGCATGCAGGCTTGATTTTGTGCAGGAAGGGGCACCTTACTGTACAAAAACAATCCCCTGAGGCATATTCCTCTTTCTATGTGTGCTGCGTCACGCTACTGCAGCTCTATGAAACGAGTCAGGGAGATGCAAAGTGGCCTTGCATAGCTTCATAAATGTCATTTTGGGCTTGCATCCCTCGGTGCAAGTACGACACAATGGGACTCATAAATATGTCCATGAGTATCTGGAAGAATGTTCCTATAAAATGTTTACTGGAAGACAATTTTCCAACTGAGAGTTTTTGTTCCATGCGTTTTGTTTCAGGAACATGTTTGCAAATGTTGCAAGATTTATAAAACTTACAAATATTTTACAAAATTGCACTAAATGTGCCCGACACAACAAGCTCCACCGGTTCCCCTTGCAAGGCCGCGCTATTCTCACTATCTTTTAGTGTGATTTCAGGCATTGTTGATGTTCCCTTCTCTTTACATTCTGTGACGCACGTTCTGCCGAGACAAATCTTTTTTGACTACATTCAAAAGACCATTCGTACTTGCTTAACCACGCCATACTGGAAGGCGAGTCTGAAGGTATAAATTATTGCTATGAATGAAATAAACGTGGGAAAAACTAGCATAGAGTTACATTAAAAAATACTTTTCTCGAAATTCATGTGTTTGCCACATGCGGCACTTTTCTCATCTTAAATTGAGCAGAACTTCATTCAGTTACATTTGGTTGTTTTATAGACTGACATAAGACTTACTTTATTTTTCCTCAATACCAGGTCTCAGTGTGCAAAAGGTTAGAATATTAACTGCTAAACCTTCTTGCTTTCCAACCTCCTGTTCATATTGAGTTTCATTCCATTGCAGATGATAGATCCCATGTGTGTTTCAACCATCCCACAAGCAAAGAGTTATGAGCTAAACCCAACGAAACTAAACCTTTGAAATTTACTTTTCTGCAAAGGAGAAAATGTCAGTGTCTTTTATATAAATGTAAAATATGATGTGTATTGCACTGAGGATGATTTTCTAACACAATATGTACCAAGAGTAGGAGGCAAAATATCAAAGTTCCACTATGAATGTCAAAGGTGATTTAGCTCAAATAATTGCAAACCATGTTTCGAGTTGTATTTTTGCCCTATTTATCAATAAAACATAATGCCTGACAATTGGATATATTTACTGGGCATAAGCCAAATAAAATAAAATAACACAGTTATTGTGCATTAGCTAATTTTATTTTATGAAACTTTCTCTTTCCCAGACAGGGTTAGTATGTAAGTTCTTAGTGATACAAAAATGTGAGGAGCATCGAAAGAGTATTTATGTCATAGCAGACCAATGTGGTGTCGATCCAGCAAAGCCATGATCAGATAAAACGAAGTAGTGTACATCTCCAAACTGAATCTAAATCAGCTAAATAGTCTCCAAAAATAACAGCAGCAGTATGGATGGGATCAACCTAACAAAAAGGAAATGGTGCTCAAGCATAGTCACCTAATACAATCACAAAATGTGAACTCATTTACCACTAAGAATTATAGAAATGAATACACAGCACACGATTTGCAAAAACAGTAGCACAAAATAGACATGCATGTAGAAAATAAAGGGGTTTCATAAAATCGATTGCAATGGTACAAAGCTATTGCACAGCAGGACACTTCATGTGCCCAAGCAACAGATTGAAAAGCGGGGATACATGGGTCAGCAAATGTCTTCATTAGTTACCAAGAAACAATCTCCATCACTCTCACGGCGACGAAATTCATTTGACTTTCCTTGAAATCCAGTACGATCTTCAAAATCAGCGGCGTCATCTATCAAGCCATTATGACCGGCGCCTTAACCTATCAGGCTGACAGGTTCACCATCTCCTGTGGTGCACCAGGGATCAAAAATATCATCACTGTATCCGCGAGGCCTTCCCCAACCCTGCTCTAATTTAGGAAACAGCTGCAGGTACACCTATTTCATGGACACTACATCACAGCAAACAGTTCACCTCCACTCTCTGAACCCGGCTCCACTCCAGTCACGGAATGGCTGTACTATACTGTGCTCCGTTGCCTTTTGGCCAGGTTCACTCTATACAAATACCACCCACATAGATACAGACTTCCATGTCCATCCTCTATGCTCGTTCTAATGTCCATAGCCAGAGGTTCACCAGCACCTCAACACATAGGCACTGGCTGCCATCAACAAAACTAAAGTATCTTCCCTTCGCTAACCCATTTCATGTCACTCTCCCATTGGGGATGTGGCATAAAGGAGCCATCATCCCAGAATACATTCAAAGGCAGCCAGACAACAATATATGTGAGGACTGCATATTTCCTGGGGAGAGAGCACACTTTGTAATAGAACAATTAAAAGATGTCCCGCAGTACTTGTGATTACCGGATGTGAGAAGTTGGCCTGGAATATGATGTCCAGTAATTAAAGTGGGCACCTTGCACCAGTCCAAACAGCCCTTATGGTGATTTAAGAGGTCAAAGATAACCTTAGAAAGCTATCCATGTAGCTTAGATAACCTTAGAAAGCTATCCCAGACTGGCTTTAGAGCCAATAACAGCACCGAGGCAACGTTGCTGGCAGTGTCGGACAGTATCAGATCCTCCACCGATCAAGGTGGAGCGGTGGCGCTGATACTGCTTGACCTGTCAGCGGCATTTGACACGGTATCCCACGATTGTCTGATGAACATACTTCAGAGCAAGGGAGTTCAATCCACGGCATTGAACTGGCTACACTCTTTCCTGAGCAACCGTACCCAGGCAGTACATATGGGTCAGTTCCATTCAAGGCCCAACCCCATCGGCTGCGGGGTCCCTCAGGGCGCCCCACTGAGCCCCACTCTTTTCAATGTCTATATTTCATCTCTTGCTGACATCGGAAGGAAGTGGGGCATTGGCATCTGCTCCTATGCGGACGACACGCAGCTGATGGTGGCCATGAACGAAGGTCAGATGTAACCAAAACCAAGCTACATGACTGCCTTTCCGAAATGGCACAATGGATGCATGATCACTGCCTAAAGTTGAATGCAGGTAAATCGGAGATTCTTCTGTTCGGTGGTGCCAAACGTATGTGGGATGCCACATGGTGGCCACCTTCACTGGGATTGGCCCCCACTCCAAAACAACATGCCAGGAACCTGGGAATCATCATGGACGATGCCTTGTCCATGAAGGATCACGTCCGATCCCTTTTTGGCAAGGGCTTTGCCATACTAAAACTTCTCGCCAGGATATTTCCCTGGATACCCCTAGATTGGACGCTCAGTCACACAGGCCCTATTGGTCAGTCGCCTGGACTATGGCAATGTGCTGTTTGTAGGGATGAACGAACATTTATTCTCCCTCTTACAGGTTTTGCAAAATCTGGCGGCCAAACTCATCTGCAACAAAGGTAAACGAGACTCGGCATCAGAATGCTTAAAGAAACTTCACTGGCTCCCGATGCGTCAGAGGGCTGCCTTCAAATTGCTTAGCCATGCCCATAGGGCTTTATACAAGACTGGCCCCACAATTCTCCAAGGGAAAATTGAATTTTATGTGCCCAATAGGAACCTACGCTCATGTCAATCAGCTTTGGCTAAAATCAAACGCATCTACAAAGTTAGAACAGGCGGCCGCTCCTTTTCTTACCTAGCAGCAAAAAGGTGGAATGAGCTCCCCACTGACCTAAGACATACTACAAATTATCTCCAGTTTCGTAAAAAGTTGAAAACCCACCTCTTCCCTAATCCTTAAACATCTCAGCATACGCCATCAGCAGTCCTTATTTTGGTATAAAGCGCCGTGTTATCCCATGGGATGAGTGTCGCGCTCTATAAAAACAGCAAATAAATAAATAAATAAATAAATAGCTGTGGAGAGGAGCCGTCAAGCTTAGTTTTGAAGGAATGTTAAGCAGCTTGTTTTACCACAATGTAATTTTAATGTATTGGTTAAATGAAAGGAGAACCACACAGAAGTTATAAATATATGTATTTATTAATATAACACACTTTAAATACCTCACAGTATCTGCTACACTCAGATAAACACAAAGCACACAATACTGTTGCACAGAAACAAATATAAGTGGCACTAATACACAGTGGGCTCCAGGGGGAGACCAAATCATATACTAAAATAGTGGTATAAGAACCACAACTCGAGTCATGACAGTGTCTAGAGGTTGTAGAATCGCTGGGACCCCAAGGAACCACCCAAGGGGAGTAAGTAGGGACCCCACGGAAAATGGGTGCAGTGTGAGAACACGACCGCGTGCTACGTACAATTCAATGGGAGAGTCGCGGTTGCAGTTTTAGTGTTTAAGGACCCTTCCCAGTGGATTACGAAGAAACCCTTGGGAACATAGAAGGTTGGAGAGCCATCCCACCCGTGCATACTGAAGTACCAGAGTTACCTTCCCGGGGAAGCCGGGTGCATAGGGTCGAAGTGGTGTCGGAAACCGCTGTTGTTCTCAATGGGAGCCTTCAAGGTAATGGCACTGCTGGAAAGAAGAACAGTTTTCGGTGGAACCCACAGGTGGATTCTTGAAGGAAGGAACCTGAAAACAGAGGGGACAGAGTCTGGGTCACTCAGGAGTGACCAGGGGCTCGGTAGACGTATGCTCACCGATGTCGGGTGCTACAGGTGCGAAGAGGGAGACCTTGACTCTGCAGCCACAGGGACCAGGAGATGTTGAGGAAGACCAGGAGCCGGATGAGAGCTGTCCTACAAAGGATGTCGAGTGCTGAGGGCTCGGTGTCCTGCTGAAGCACCAACAAGTCTTGACAGCGGCAACCCACGAAGAAGGTCGAGGAAGGTCACTGTCTGGCCCAGCAAGGACCAGGGGACTCACCACAGCAAGTGGACTCAGGGCAGGGCTGGAGCAACCAGGGGAGGACAAGAAAATCAGTGTTATCCCTCAAATTGACCCACAGTCCGAAGGCACAGGAGTGGCAAGGGGACTTCTAGCAGTTTTACACAGCAACAGCTTGCAGGGCACAGAGTGCGAGGAGGCCAAAGTCTTTTTAGGGATTGTGTGCAGAGGTTGGGGCTATCGATAGCCCAATGCACTTAGTTGGGGAATATCAACAAGCATATGTCCTTCCAAAAGTACGCAATGCATAGGGGTTCGGGTTATGCGGTCCCTACGAGGTGAGAGGGCAGCTCAACCTCAAGGAATGTAGGAACCCACCTCCTGTGTTGCTGGAGCCTTCGGAGTCTGCAGGAGCTCATGATCAGCACACTGGTCAGTTGTGTTACGGTGCCTGTGAATGCAGGGGAGTGGCTTCTTTACACCAAGGGAGATACTTCAGATGTCCTTGATGCTCCACAGGTCCTACACGGAGCCTGTATGGTGCACAGGCACAGATGATGCTTTGGACGGAGAGGTAGACAAAGTCGGGCCCAGGCGAAGTCCAGCAACGTCCAGAGTGTCCAGACGGTCAAAGTTCAGTGGTTTCTGGTCCACGTCGAATTTGAGGCCTACAGCCAGGTAAGCCCTTTTGTACCCATGGGAGCGGGTTGGACAGATTCAGGGAACCCTCCCAGAGGAGGGTCAAGATAGTGGGGAGGATACTCCCATGTCCTTTGTCCAGTTTCATGCCACAGTAGGAGACAATGGCTCCCAGGACTGGTTTGAACTGGACTATGCACAGGGACACCACGTTTGCCCTAGTTGCAGACTTTCAGGTACTTTGGAAGTGCACCCACCCAGCCCCAATACACTAAATCCTGTCTGGGAGGTGGGCACACCTGTGTGAAGTTGGCCTGAAATATGCTGTCCACTAGTTATAGTGGGCACCCTGTATCAGTCCAAACAACCCCTTATTGGTTAAAGGTTAAAGGCAACCTTTATTGAAAGTAATCCTAGTGGTAGCTATGGAGAGCAGCCTTCAGGCTAAGTCTTGAAGGAATGTAAAGCAGCTTGTTTTACCAGTCTATAATCTCTTGAGTCACTAAATGAAAGATATCCACACAAGGTATATATATAAAATATATGTATTTCTTACTAAACACACCCTCCTAGTCTCTTTATGAAACTAGAGGTCAAAACACATAAGATACACTTCAATAATCACAATAAAATAACACATATACACGTCAGGCCCTAGGGGCGAGCCAAACCATATACTAAAATAGTGGTATAAGAACCACAACTTAACTAAACACAAGGCCTAGAGCCTGTAGAATCGCTGGGACCCCAAGGAACCACCCAAGGTAGTGACACAGAGGACCCACGGGGGTCATGAGCAGTGTGTGAACACAGCCGCGAGCTCCCGTTAGCTTCTATGGGGAAAGTCACGGTTAGATTTTTAAAGATTAGGAACACTTAGAAATGAGTCAGGACCAAACCCTTTTGGACTTAGGAACTTCTAGGGCTAGCACCCACAGGAGCACAGGAGTACTTGTGTTACCTCACCCAGGGAAGCCGGGTGCATAGGTGTCTTTTGGTTTCTGGTTGCGTTTTTCGATTTCAATGGGAGCTGGCGAAGAAGTGCTGCTGCTGTGAAGATGCAAAGTGTCCAAAGAGATCCAAGCCTGGATCGAAGATGAGAAGAACCTGAAAGCAGAGGAGACAGAGTCTGGGTCACTTGCCAGTGACCAGGAAGGCGATGAGCATATGCCCACCATTGTTGGGTGATTTCAGGTGAAAGAGGTGAAGCTTGACTCTTCAGCCACGAGGACCAGGAGGAGTCAACAACAACTAGGAGCTGGATTTGAGCTGTCCCATAAAGGATGTTGAGTGCTGCAGTGTCGGTGCCCGGATTGGACACAACAAGCCTTGGCAACAGCAACCCACACAGAAACAAGAAAGATGCTTCGGTGCAGACCAGCAAGGTCTGTGGGACTTACCACTTGGTTGGGAGTCAGGGCACGTCTAGAGCAACCAGGAAAGATCAAGAAAATGCAAAGTTAGTCCCTCAGGGTCCCACCAGTCAACGGACCAGGGATCGCAAATGGACCTCAAGACACAATACAAAATGGCAGCCCACGGGTCACTCGGAATAACCAGGCCGACAATCTTCAGTGGATTCAGTGCACAAGGTGGGGGCTACAAATTAGCCCAAGCACAACTTCAAAAGACGTTGAGAAGTCAATGCACTTGCAAAAGTGCACGGTGACCAGGAGTTCCAGTTCCACGCTACTCACGAGGGCTGCGGGTCTCAGCTTTGCTGGGGACTCGGGTCAGCCTTTGAGATGTCTGGAAATCCTCTTCCTGGGCTGCAAATCCTTCAGAGTCTGGCAGGAGTCGATAATGCAGACTGGCAAATTGTTTTGTTGGTGCCTGCCAAGCAGGGGAGTCACTCCTTGACCCCAAGGGAGATTTCTTCAGTCCTCTGATCTTGAGCAGAGCGTCGAAGGTCCACGATTCAGCATCAGAGTTTCGTCCAGGGTAATCTAAAGTCCTAAAGACAGGGGTCCCATACTTATACTAAGGTAGGGGGTTGGACATACTCCTGGGACCCACCTATGGGAGGGTTTGGAAAGAGGGGTGGCTACACCCATTTCCTTTGTCCAGTTTCGCGCCAGAGCAGGGGATGGAAGCCCCTGAACCGGTTTGAGCTGGACTATGCACAGGGACACCTAGGGGCATATCAGCAACACCCGGCAATAATTATCGTTCAGCGCTCTTAGCGTGAGGATAATTATCCCCGGGTAACGAGGATTTTTATCGCTGAGATAGCGTGCTATTAGCAACGCTTATCTCCTCAGCGATAAAAATCCTCACGCTAACAGCCTAACGTGAGATTATCGCTGGAAACCCAGCGATAATCGCACGCAATGTGGCGTTAGCTTGCTGATAGGGACTCACAAACTTAGCCATGATATCCACCCTCCATAGGATATCATGGCTAAGTCAGTCCTGAAGCAGGTGTAAGGAAAGTAGCGATAAGAGGGGTGATTGATACTTTTCCTGACACTATGCTTCATAGCGTGGGGCTTGATGATAGGAGAAATGTCGCTTAGCGACATTTCTCCTGTCATGTTAGATCAGGAACGCCCACTTTGCATCTCATTAGAGATGCAAAGCTGGGAGTAAAGAATCCCCACGCTAAAGCAAGGTTTCACGCATTAGCGTGGCCTTGCTAATTAGGCGATAAAATTATCACTGCTTTTCGGCCGATAACGGCCGCAAAAGCGGCGATAATTTTTTATCGCCTGCTTGTAAATATGCCCCCAAATGTGCCCCCAGTGCAGGACTTCAAAGCACTCAGAGAGTGCTCCCACCCAGCCCCAAGACACATAAGCCTGTCTGGGAAGTGGTTACACCTCCCTGCGACAAGAAACCTATTGTCCAGGCCTCCCCTGCCGGAGTTTCGGTCAGCAGCAGGAGGCCAGTCCCGTGTCTGTGGCTGCAGCATCCATTTTCTGATGCCAGCGGTCTATTAAGTTTCTACCGGGTATACCAGTGCTGATATCTCTCCCTCTAGAAGGTTGGGATCATACTCTCACACCAGTTACTGATGTGGGGGTATGATTCCAAGGTGTTTGACACCAAACACAACATGTTTCCGTGCTGCCAGTTCGAAATTAGCATTTACAGTTTGGTTATAGTGCACTTAAGAGTATATGGTCAGGCTGCACTACAAACAGCATCAGAGAAGGGTCTCCGAACGCTGCAGCGGGGCTCTGTTCATGCAGGGGCACCCTCTCACATAAGAACCAAGCACTCTGCCTTCAGGATTGATAAGGCCTGCCATAGGGGTGACTGATAGGTTTCTATGTGAAGTGATAGGTGAGATATAGTGAACCTATATCTCTGTAAGGGGTGCATGCACCACCTTACCCAGGCTGCAGTAGCAGACCTGTGGTGTCATTTTGGGTGGCTTTCCAGGGGTGGCATAATACATGCTTCAGCCCCTGGTAGGCCTCTGGGGTACCTATGCCCTGGATATATAGTATACCATATACTAGGGACTTATAAGGGCACCTCAAATCCAATCTGAACTGTACCTAAAGTAGATGGAATCATTTTAGAGAGGAAGCAGCTAAAGTCGGAAAACAGTGAAACACCAGCAAAAAGTGGGGGTAAACATGTGAAGCAGATCCTACTCTCCTACACAACCCCCCCCCCATCCAAACGCAGGGACATTAAACTAACCTTGACCAGGTGAGTTTTCATGTTATAAGTGGAAATATCTGGAGAGTCCATCTGCATTGGCATGATTACTCCCAGGTCTATGTTGTACTGAATAGTCCATCCCCTGTAGGGAAATGGACCACCTCAAAAGTTTGAGGTTTTCACCCTTTATCTGTTTTAGCCATAAGAGGGGCGTATGGCCTGTCTGAACAATGAAGTGAGTGCCAAACAAGTATGGCCTCAGCTTCTATTATAGCTGACCAACATTTATCTCTGGATGTCAACCTTCCGCTAATGAAAGCTACTGGTTGATCCTGACCCTCTGCATTAAGTTGTGACAACACAGCCCCTATCCTCAACTCAGATGCATCTGTTTGGACAATGAATTGATTGGAATAGTCAGGACTCTGCAGAAAGGGAGCAGTGCACATGGCCTGCTTGAGATCATCAAATGACTTCTGACAGCTAACTGTCCACTGAACATTCTTGGGCAACCTTGTTGATGTAAGATCATTCAAGGGAGTCACTATAGACCCATATCTTTTGACAAATCTTCTGTAGTACCCAGTCAGGCCCAAGAAAGCTCTGTGACCTGAGTCTGGGTAGTGGGAGCAACCCAGTCCATGATGGTCTGGATTGTGCCATGCAATGGTTGAACCTGGCCTCCACCCACAAGGTGGCCCAGGTACACAACGTTACTCTGCCCTATCTGCCACTCGGTGGCCTTGATAGGCCTGTTTTCTGCAGAGCCTCCAAAACATTCTTCAGGTGGACCTGGTGATCCTCCCAGGTGGAGCAAAAAACAGTTATACCATCACGATATGGTGCACTATATGCTTCCAGGCTTGTAAGGACTTTATTCACCAGCCTTTGGAATGTGGCTGGTGCATTGTTCAAACCAAAGGGCATCACAATAAATTGATAATGCCCACTAGGGGTTGAAAATGCTGTTTTGGGTTTGGCATCCTCAGCTAGTCTGATTTGCCATTATCCAGCAGTGAGGTCAAATGTGCTCAACAACTTGGCTGAGGCCAAAGTATCAATGAGTTCATCTGCCCTAGGAATAGGGTGAGCATCAGTCCTAGAGACTGCATTGAGCCCCCTGTAGTCCACACAAACCTCATTTCTCTCTTACCATCCTGGGTATGAGGTTTGGGTACCAGGACCACTGGACTAGCCCAAGGGCTATCTGAGGGTTCAATCACTCCCAATTCCAGCATATTTTGGACCTCAGTCCTGATGCAATCCCTGACATGGTCAGGCTGCCTGTAAATCTTATTTTGAACAGGTAAGCTTTCACCTGTGTCCACTTCATGGGTACACCAGGTAGTCTGACTAGGAGTCAAAGAGAACATATGCCTGTATTGATTGAGGACCTTCTTGCAATCAATATGCTGTTGCTCAGTGAGGTTGCCTTCCAAGGCTACACCATCAACTGAGCCATCATCAGGGTTCTGTGAGAGGAGGTCACTCTCTTCCTCTTGTCCCTCATAAGTAGCCATGAGCAAACCCATGTCTGCCCTGTCCACATAGGGTTTGAACCTGTTTACATGGAGCATACTATGGGGGCACCTTGGAGTTTCAAGGTCCACCAAGTAGGTGACCTCTACCTTTTGCTCAAGTATAGTATGGGATCCACTCCACTTGTCCTGGAGGACTACTGGGGCCACAGGCTCCAACACCAATACTTTCTGTCCAGGCTGATAAACAGTAAGTACAGCCTTTTGGTCATGCCAAGCTTTTTGCCATTCTTGATTTGCCTCAAGGTTTTTGCTGGCCTACTTCATGTACTCAGCCATCCTCGAGCGGAGACCAAGTACATAGTCTGCAATGTCTTGCTTAGGTGGTTTGAGATGTAACTCCCATCCCTCCTTCAATAAACAAAAGGGCCCCCTAACTGGATGCCCAAACAGAAATTCAAAAAGGCTGAAGCCAAACCCCTTCTGTGGGACCTCTCTGTAGGCAAAGATAAGGCAGGGCAACAGGACATCCCATTTTTGCCTAAGCTTTTCTGGGGGGCCCATGATAATGTCTTTGAGGGTTTTGTTGAATCTCTCAACTAACCCATTGCATTGAGGGTGATAGGGTGTGGTGAACTCGTAGTTCACTCCACACTCCTTCCACATAGCAGTAATATAACTTGACATGAAGTTTGTACCACTGGCAGTTAAAACCTGCTTAGGAAACCCACTCTGGAAAAAATTCCCAGGAGGGCCCTGGCCACCACAGGAGCTGTGGTGGTTCTAAAGGGTATTGCCTCTGGATACCTAGTGGCATGGTCCACCACCATCAAAATATAGCTGTGCCCAGAGGCAGCTGGAGGGTTCATGGGACCAATTAAGTCAATCCCAACCCTTTCAAAGGGAACCCCCACCACAGGTAGTGGTATGAGGGGGGCCTTTGTGGTACCACCTGACTTTCCACTGGCTTGACAGGTGGTGCAAGAGCGACAAAACTCCTTTTTGTCCTCTTACATGTCTGGCCAGTGAAAGTGTGGGACAAGCCTGTCCCTAGTCTTACTTTGGCCTAGGTGTCCTGCTAAGTGAATGTCATGTGCCAAGGTGAATAGGAAGCCCCTAAATGTCAGAGGTATGACCAACCTCCTGGTAGCACCAGGCTTGGGGTATCTACCCTCTGAGTAAAGGAGTCCCTCATCCCAAAAGATCCTGTGGGATCCACTGACACTCCCATCAGCCTCAGTAGCAGCTTACAGTTTGAGGGGTTCAAGAGAGGGGCAGGTTTGCTGCTCCTGACTCTGATCTGCCGTGGAAGGGCCCCCTGTCCCCAATAACTCAACCTGATCAGGTTCCAGTTCATCTGGGACGGTTCCTTCACAGGAACAGAGATCCTCTCCCGCAAGAGACTGGTCCTCTCTCTGAGCCTGAGGGAAAGACACAGCCTTGCCCCTCTTGCTACTTCTCTTGGAAGGCACCTGGTCCATTTTTCCATAATTCAGGGCCAGTTTAGTAGACATCAGTTTGGCCTGTGAGTTGGTCACAGTAAACACATCTGCATAGATGCCCAGCATTGCTGCATGAGTCCTTAGTTCCACCTTAGCCCAGTCTGAAGTTTCCAAATCATTGCCCAACTAGCATTCTACTGGAAGGTCTGAGCTAACCACAACTTTCTTTGGGCCAGTTACCCCTCCCCAGTTGAAATTAAAATCTGCCAAGGAATGATTAGTCCTGACATTGTTAGCATTGGTCACTTGGCACATCTCAGCAAGTATGATCTGGTCATGGCCCACAAGATCTTTTGTCACCATAGTGACACTTGCACATGCGTCCCTATATGCCATGGCCTCCTTACCATTAATCAAAGGCTGTTGTCTGCATTTGCCCAGGTTACTGGGACTGGCAAATAAGGTGGCAATGTCCATGCCACCATCACAGACAAATACAGCCTGAGCTGGAGTTCTGACTCAGCCAGAACCCATCTCAGAGCCCAAGGTTAACCCTACTGATCCCTAGTTCCCTGTACCACCACTTGAAACTGTAGTAGGGGGAGCAGTTGCCTTAGGGGAGGTGGTTGGAGTTGAATCCTTGGCCTTTGGACAATTGGCATCTTTTTTCCAAAGGATATTTTCCTTACATAAGTAACACCAAGGTTTATTTTTGCCTTTTCCCTTTTTGGTCTGCAACTCCCCCAGATACAGGTTTAGGACCCTGATGAAGACTTTTAATCTTTACCCTTGTCCCCACCCTTATCTGAGGTTTTGGAATCCTGTTTCTTTTGGTCACCACCATTGTTCTGGGTTTTCTGCTTCACCCTGGTCATGACCCACTTATCTGCCTTCTTTCCCAATTCTTGGGAAGAAGTCATATCAGAGTCAACCAGGTATTGATGCAGCAACTGATTTTGGCAATTATTAAGGATCTGCTCCCTCATAATCAAATTGTACAATCCTTTAAAATCATTCAGGGCCCTAATGACACTTTCCACAAAGTCTACCCAATCCTGATTCTGTGACTTCTGGGTGTCTCTGAACTTAATCCTGTATAGTTCAGTGGTTAAGCCAAACCCATCAATGAGAGTACTCTTCAGAACTGAATACATGTCAGCATACTCTTCTCTAACAGTGAGGACCTTATCTCTACCTTTGTCAGCAAATGAGAGCCACAAGATAGCTGCCCAATGCTCCTGAGGGACCCTCTATATTTTACAGGCTCTCTCTAAAGCAGTTATCCACTTATGGATGTCATCCCCATTATGGTAGGGAGGGACAATTTTGCTCAGGTTCCTATGGTCAAAAGAATGTTCTTTAACTCTAGTGACTCCTTCACCCCAAGGGCAATACTTCAGATGTCCTTGATATTTCACAGGTACTACACAGAGATTGTATGGTGCATAGGCACAGACAATGCTTTGGATGGAGACGGAGATGAAGCCGGGCCCAGTCGAAGTCCAGCGAAGTCCAGAGTGTCCAGACAGTCGAAGTTCAGTGGTTTCTTGTTCAGAATCGTGTCCTAGTCGAATCTAGGGTCCTACAGCCAGGTAAGTCCTTTTGCACCCACGGGAGAGGGTTGGACAGATTCAGGGGACCCTCCCAGGGGAGGGTCAGGACAGTGGGGAGGATACTCCCATGTCATTTGTCCAGTTCCGCACCAGAGCAGGAGCCAACGGCTCCCAGGATTGGTTTGAAGTGGATTATGCACAGGGGCACCAAGTGTGTCCCATTTGAAGACTTTCAAGCACTTTGGAAGTGCACCCACCCAGCCCCAAAACACTAAATCCCGTCTGGGATGTGGTCACACCTCCCTGTGACAAGATGCCTATTGTCCTGCCTTTCCCTGCTCGAGCTTGGCTCAGCAGCAGGAGAGAAGAAATGTGTCTCTGGTTGGCAGCAACCATTTTGTACTGCCCGGGACTAGAAGGCTGGTACCGGGAACGCCAGGGACCCAACAAAGCTAGCTTTTTAGGGCTGGTATCATACCTCCCACACCAGTTACCATTGTGGGGGTATGATTCCACAATGATTGATACCAAACAGGATAGGATTACTTCTAGCCGTTTTAGTGTTGGTCATCACGCAGTCGCGTAATGCCATTCTTTATGTCGTAAATGGCTGATACACTGACATACCTGGGAAAATGGACTCCCTAGGCTGCAGTGGTGTTTTGCTCATGCAGGGGCACCTTTTCACTTAGAACCAAGCACCCTGCCCTCAGGATTGTAAAGGCCTGCTAGAGGGGTGACTTATAGGTTTTAAGTGCAGTGACCCGTTTATATAGTAAACCTATATCTAAAGTAAGTGGTGCAAGCACCATCTTATACAGGCTGCAATGGCAGGCCTGTAGTTCCATTTTGTATGGCCTCTCATGGGTGGCATAATACATGCTTCAGCCCATGGGAGGCCTCTGGGGTATCTATGCCTTGGGTTCATGTGTACCGTATACTAGGGACTGAAAAGGGTACCCCAGTATCCAATCTGGAGTGTACCTAAGCATTTGCATACTATTTTAGGGAGAAAGCAGATAGACTGGGGTCCTGATTAGCAGGATCCCAGTCAGACTAGTCATAAACAGTGTAACATCAAGCAAAACGTGGGGATAACCACAAGAAGCAGATCCTACTTTCGTACACTGGACATTACTGGTAAACAATAGAGACATTACCACAGTTGACCACTTTCTCAGGCCATTTCCTACTCAGTGGAACTATACTCAGTTTCAGAGACTTTTGAGCAGAACACAGCACCCGTACTAAAACCATATTTTACTATTGTGTGAAATATTCACTTAGCTCTATCACTGCTGAGCAAATCACTGTGCTGAACAAGTGACAGGACCAAAGATCCAACATCGAATGACATAGGTGCCCACTTGCTTCATGTAGTGCAATATCAAATTAGAGAAAATTACGTAAGACACAACACCACATAATTGGAACTCACTGGTCCTCAACCCATGACTTGGAGAGACTTCGTATCAATTTCCCCTGAATCTCACAAAGCTTGTTCTGAACCACAGTCGTGTAAGGTGTATTATACCTGCTGTGGAATACAACCTAAAGTTAGCCTTTTTGGCCTAACCAAGTCTGTTTCCAGTGCCTCTTGCTGACAGATGATTCAGGACAAATAAAGGTTAAATTTGAATGAACAGATGGGATAGAATATGTAGAAATCATCTCAAGGACTTCATTACCTTCAGAGAACTGTCTTGTATGAGAGCTATGAGAAACAAATTTGTTTCATATAAACTTAATCACCATCTAAACTTAATTGTTGAATGGATAAATTTTATAGAACTGCTGCACTAGAGATAGACACCATGCAGATATTGGGGACTTGTGGACTGATCCTGGAGAATGTCAATGCTTTGGGAAACCCATTTATCTCTGACACGCTCTCTCAGTGATTCCATTTTGCCTAGATTGCAGACTAATATAACCTAACAGTGAAAAATAGTCAATTTTGAGGCCCATTTTAAACAAATTGGAAATGGGCTGCCTCTTGCTATGCCTGTTTATCATTACCCACTAATTCATACCTTTTTAATGGAAGCCCAGTCGTAGCTTGAGAATTTGAGGATGAATATAAGTGTGGTTAAGAGGACAGCAGAGAATACAGCACTGAAAAAGACTTGGGGGCAGATTTATGTTTCCTGGCGCATCCCTGCAAATCAGCAAGGATGCGCCAGGAATGATGCGTCACGCAAGTTTGCCCTTGCGCCACACATGATGTGCCGCATTTACAATGCGGCGCATCACGGCGCAGGAATAAACAGATGCGTGACGCATCCGATGGCGTAAGGTTGGCGCAGTGCTTCAGTTGCGTCGCAAGCGCGACGCAACTCCAGCACTGTTCCAACCTACCCTATCCCTAACATGGTGCGTCAAGCCTTACGCCTGCTTCAAGCAGGCGCAGGGTTTTGGCGCATCAGCGTTGGGAAAGTGACTCAGTCAAATCTTATAGATTTGACTGAGTCACTTTTCAGGGGCGTTCCTGCGATGGAACGCCGCCCCCTCTGTCGACACGCCCAAGTGAAACCTGACGCAGGTTTTACGTGGCGCAGGGCTTTACATCGTGACGCATCTCCATAGATGCGTCACGATGTAAATATGGCGCAACGTGGTGCAAGGTTTACACCGCCGCTGCGTCACAAAAGTGACGCAACGGCGGCGTAAAAGTGGCGCATCTCCAATATAGATCTGCCTCTTGATCTCCAAGACTTCACTGTTTAAGAACTATGCCATTGGGACAGCGAAAATTCCCCTGCATGGTAAGAGATGTGTACCCCTACAGTGAGTTCCTAAATGTTCTTTTGTCTGGATCCTTAATGCTGATTTTGTGCCATAGGCAAACATCAATTATGCATGTGCGCCATGACATAGGCCTGTTTCACAAATTGCTCACTTGTTGAACTGGAAGGGGCACCCAAAGTGCTATCCTCATAGTGGTGGAAGAAAACTGCCTTCACCAGGAGTTAAGACGCACAAGTGGAGTGGCAGCATACTTTGTAGTGACCAGCAGCAATGAACAGGATAGTAATACTCTGTGTCACTGGAGAGAGGCCTACAGGCTCACTCACCTTTTAAAAAGTTCTGATGGAGCATTATTATTTGAGAATAATCTTGCTTGATCAAGTCTGCTTATCAAGTGTGTGGTAATATTTATTTTATAAGTATAACTAACAGTGTGATGGTTTTCAAAACACAAGAGAGTTTTAAAATAGTGCAACGTGAAAACGTGCAAGAGTAAAACAACACATTTAGAGTTAAAAACAACTGCAATGAAAAGCACGCAGATGGGTTTCAAACTGGTGTTATGAGAGATGCTTATGTCATGAAAGAGAAACCTATTACATGTACTAAATAATATGGTGCAAAAGTAACTTGCCAGTAGAATTATTAAAAATATGATCATGAAAATGCTTAAAGTAAAATGATACTTGTTTATGTTTTCTTTGATCATGAAAATCATATTAGAAAAATGATTGCTTATACTTTTAAAAATCGAAATGAGTTTAATTGAAATGATGTTTTTCTTATATAGTTTCTTATGCATTTTCTATTTTCTTATATATTATTAATAATGGTTGTATTCTTTAGAAAATAATGATTTGTGGGTCTTCTGTGAAGGCCTCAAAACCTAGTAGTGTTATTTTTCTTTCCTAACATAGGCCTCAGAAGAATGTAATTTGTCCTTTGTTATTTCTAAAATGCTGACCTCTTTGCTTCAGTCATTAATGTTTATCATATCACTAGAGTTTCCTTCCTATGGTTAGATTATTTCTCTCTAGGAATAATTGTATTGACTATGTTGCAAGATGATGTGGAAGTGAGCGTGTCAATATGAAAATGTTGCGATGTGCTTCCTACTTTCGAGGTGACATGACGTTTTGAGAAGGAACTGGTTAAAGTGCCGGATGAACTAGGCTGGAAAACGATCACACCATGGATCCTAACCAATGGGTTCGTGTAAAACTGTGAAGAAGCTAAATTTGAGGGCTGGAATTGTGAACATTTTGAGGTATAACTACTCCAAGGGAAAATAACTGTTTAATGCGAATATGTGTTCTTACTTCGCAAAGCATTAGTGCGCATACTGTTAGTACGCATTTTTTACTTCGAAAATGTCGTTACTACGCATTTTTTTCCTTCGCATGCTTTTACTTCGTGTCTGCTTCTACTTCTAATTCCAATTAAGAATACTTGTTTTAAATGATTTTTTTCCCATTACTGCCAAACGACACTTTTTTTTTTTTAGTTACTATTTTTTTTTTCAAAAATGTACCATTCCCCCGGAGCGGTATGCAAACAAATAAGGGGTTTTGGGTGGGGAAGTAAACTAAAACACTAATAAACGACACTACCCTACACTAATCAAGCACCACTACACTACCCTAAACCCTAATTCACTTCACCCTTTACTAACATACACTTTCACCTACTCCGCTACATACACTCCTTCACTACCCATCACAACCCCTTACACTACACTACACAAACCACTTAAATAGAAAACTAAACTAACACTAACACACTACCCTAAAACCTAACACTCTACCCTCAACACGACCCTGCCCCTAGCCAGAGTCCTCTCACTAATCCCAAACACTACCCCACACAACCCCCTACTTCCCTGAACCCTATAAACAAACACTACCTCCACAACACTACCCTTAACCCTAAAACTCTACCCCAGCACGACCCTTCCTCTCTCCCTACACTAACACAATTACACAACACACAACTCTACACAACACTAACACAAGTATGACACTACACAGCCCCACTTACCTCTTTCCATGCGTGGTTCCCTTCTTCTCTCCCTTCCGGCTTCCGTGACGAGCTCCAAGAGCGGCGCCTGCCCCCTACGCATGCGGTGTTAGTACGCATGCGATGTAACAGCGCGTACTAAAGGCAGTGCGTTGCTACATCGCATGCGTACTAACGCTTGCGAAGTAATGGCATGCGTAGAAACAGTCGCGCACTAATGGCTGTTTACCATTTAATGCTTATGCCCATGTGCTCTGGCACCTGCTCCTGACGCTACTCTGGCTGGCTGGCTGTTTTCCTTTTGATTCTGGGCGGAGACATGCTGTCAGTCTGAATTTTGACTCCTTCCCGGAACTGAACTATCCTGATTACCCCTTTGCACATTATCGGCTGGTGATGTTACACAAGCTATACCTTTTCGACTGAAGGCTTAGCTGATTCTAACTTTTGCATGCTGAGCATTAGTTCCTTGAACTTAGATTTGTATGACATCTCGAATTGCAAACTGAAATTACAATCGATATCTTTTTTTCTCTCTCTCTCTCTCTCTTTCACTCTAGTTATTGATTTTTGATGTATGTATTTTCTGTTGTGATTTTACCTGTAATCATTACAATAACAAAAGTACTGACATTCTAATGTGTTTCCGTGTGTTGACCATTCATATTTGATAATTTAGATAAATGTACCTTGATAAATATACAGAGTTTGTCTTTATTGGTGTGTCTTATTGACATGATATGTATTTTAACTATTGTTGTTGGTTAGGCATTTTCTTCATTACAGGTCCTCATGAAGGAAATAGCATCCGTCTCCATCTGAGTCCCTATTAGATCTTACAAAGATCTATTGGAGGTCCTCAAGATTTGTAAGGGGTTATAGAGTTTCTATGGGCCCAAACATTTGGTTATAGAAAATAATGGTGTATATTTGGTTCATGATATATTGAAGATATTGTGAAAGATTAAAAAATTTACACCACTTCCGCTGTCTCACAGAATGCTCGCTTGTTGAACTGGGGGGGGGCACCCAAAGAACTACCCTCATAGTGGTGGAAGAATACTGCCTTCATCAGGAGTTAAGAAGCACAAGTGGAGTGTCACAATACTGTGTAGTGACCAGTAGCAGTGCACAGGACAGATTTACTCTGTGTCGCTGGAGTGTGGCCTACAGGCTCACCCACCTTTTTAAATGTTCTGCTGATGTGTGCTTAACTCATCCTTTGGCCTACATCAGGTAGATGTGGAGTGCTGCTTAGCATAGGAGTAGAGACTCTGAGCTGGATATATGTGTGCCTTATAAGTGTATAGTGCAGTGATAGAGCAATACTGTGCATTGCATATGTGTTTTTACTTTATCTACTGGGTGTATGTATGCCTGTGAGGAACGCATGGCAGGAGATAGCTGGTGCTGTGTAGTGTGTGGACATGTGCTGGGTGTATTTGTGCTTGGTGAAGTACAATACATGAAGGGTAAAGTGTTGTGCATGGTGAGTGTGTGTTCTTGCATTGTGTGTGTGTGTATAAATAGTGCACCTTGGTTAGAAATAGAAAAGCTTCCGTGCTGAATAGTGTGGGCAGACTGAAAGTGTCCTGAATGCATGTGAACTTGTAACGGTACAATGCTTGGCAGTAGCAGTGCTGGACAGTAAGTGTGCTGTGAATCTACACTGAGTAAGTGTGTCTGCAATTTACATTACACGGAGAACCCTGAATTTCCTTTTGGGAAGTTCAGGCTTGTCTGGTCAAGGCAAAAACAACAATTGATGGACAGAATGCAGAACAATGTCATACATTCACCCCAGTACAGAGATCTGGGCCTAAATCCATCGTTTTTTTGCTCACCATGCCGTTCCAGTTTGAACCCAGCCATATGCAAATCAGTCTTGACCCTGTGCCTCATGGGAACAGTCCAGCCCGAACTGCCAAGCCAGGTCCTCCCTGGACTGGAAACAAGCATCCTAGGACCGGTTTCGGGGTTTCACCCCTCTTCAGCCAGGATAGCTTGATTCCAGTGGCATGGAGAGCAAGGGACCCACATCTGGGCATACCCTTCCCACTCGGGGTGACAAATGCAAAAACAACAATAGATGGACAGAATGCAGAACAATGTCATACATTCACCCCAGTACAGAGATCTGGGCCTAAATCCATCGTTTTTTTGCTCACCATGCCGTTCCAGTTTGAACCCAGCCATATGCAAATCAGTCTTGACCCTGTGCCTCATGGGAACAGTCCAGTCCGAACTGCCAAGCCAGGTCCTCCCTGGACTGGAAACAAGCATCCTAGGACCGGTTTCGGGGTTTCACCCCTCTTCAGCCAGGATAGCTTGATTCCAGTGGCATGGAGAGCAAGGGACCCACGTCTGGGCATACCCTTCCCACTCGGGGTGACAAATGCAAAAACAACAATTGATGGACAGAATGCAGAACAATGTCATACATTCACCCCAGTACAGAGATCTGGGCCTAAATCCATCGTTTTTTTGCTCACCATGCCGTTCCAGTTTGAACCCAGCCATATGCAAATCAGTCTTGACCCTGTGCCTCATGGGAACAGTCCAGCCCGAACTGCCAAGCCAGGTCCTCCCTGGACTGGAAACAAGCATCCTAGGACCGGTTTCGGGGTTTCACCCCTCTTCAGCCAGGATAGCTTGATTCCACTGGCAGGGAGAGCAAGGGACCCACGTCTGGGCATACCCTTCCCACTCGGGGTGACAAATGCAAGAACGATGGATTCAACCCAGATCTCTTGACTGGGGGAGAATGTCTGCATTGTCAGCATTCCGTCCATCATTTGTTTGTTGTAACGCTTTTCGCCCTAAGTGGGATGGGTATTCCCAGACGTGGGACCCGTGCTCACTACGCCACTGGAGTCAAGCTATCCTTCCTGATGACGGCTGATAGCCAGAAACCGGTCCTAGGATGCTTGATTCCGGTCCAGGGAAGACATGGCTTGGCAGTTCGGGCTGGACTGTTCCCATGAGGCACAGGGTCAAGACTGATTTGCATATGGCCATGTCTAAACTGGGGTGGTGTAGTGGGCAAAAGAACGATGGATTTAACCCAGATCTCTTGACTGGGGGAGAATGTCTGCATTGTCAGCATTCCGTCCATCATTTGTTTGTTGTAACGCTTTTCACCCTAAGTGGGATGGGTATTCCCAGACGTGGGACCCGTGCTCACTACGCCACTGGAGTCAAGCTATCCTGGCTGATGACGGCTGATAGCCAGAAACCGGTCCTAGGATGCTTGATTCCGGTCCAGGGAAGACATGGCTTGGCAATTCGGGCTGGAATGTTCCCATGAGGCACAGGGTCAAGACTGATTTGCATATGGCCATGTCTAAACTGGGGTGGTGTAGTGGGCAAAAGAACGATGGATTTAACCCAGATCTCTTGACTGGGGGAGAATGTCTGCATTGTCAGCATTCCGTCCATCATTTGTTTGTTGTAACGCTTTTCGCCCTAAGTGGGATGGATATTCCCAGACGTGGGACCCGTGCTCACTACGCCACTGGAGTCAAGCTATCCTGGCTGATGACGGCTGATAGCCAGAAACCGGTCCTAGGATGCTTGATTCCGGTCCAGGGAAGACATGGCTTGGCAGTTCGGGCTGGACTGTTCCCATGAGGCACAGGGTCAAGACTGATTTGCATATGGCCATGTCTAAACTGGGGTGGTGTAGTGGGCAAAAGAACGATGGATTTAACCCAGATCTCTTGACTGGGGGAGAATGTCTGCATTGTCAGCATTCCGTCCATCATTTGTTTGTTGTAACGCTTTTCGCCCTAAGTGGGATGGGTATTCCCAGACGTGGGACCCGTGCTCACTACGCCACTAGAGTCAAGCTATCCTGGCTGATGACGGCTGATAGCCAGAAACCGGTCCTAGGATGCTTGATTCCGGTCCAGGGAAGACATGGCTTGGCAGTTCGGGCTGGACTGTTCCCATGAGGCACAGGGTCAAGACTGATTTGCATATGGCCATGTCTAAACTGGGGTGGTGTAGTGGGCAAAAGAACAATGGATTTAACCCAGATCTCTTGACTGAGGGAGAATGTCTGCATTGTCAGCATTCCGTCCATCATTTGTTTGTTGTAACGCTTTTCGCCCTAAGTGGGATGGGTATTCCCAGACGTGGGACCCGTGCTCACTACGCCACTGGAGTCAAGCTATCCTGGCTGATGACGGCTGATAGCCAGAAACCGGTCCTAGGATGCTTGATTCCGGTCCAGGGAAGACATGGCTTGGCAGTTCGGGCTGGACTGTTCCCATGAGGCACAGGGTCAAGAATGATTTGCATATGGCCATGTCTAAACTGGGGTGGTGTAGTGGGCAAAAGAACAATGGATTTAACCCAGATCCCTTGACTGGGGGAGAATGTCTGCATTGTCAGCATTCCGTCCATCATTTGTTTGTTGTAACGCTTTTCGCCTTAAGTGAGATGGGTATTCCCAGACGTGGGACCCGTGCTCACTACGCCACTGGAGTCAAGCTATCCTGGCTGATGACGGCTGATAGCCAGAAAGCGGTCCTAGGATGCTTGATTCCGGTCCAGGGAAGACATGGCTTGGCAGTTCGGGCTGGAATGTTCCCATGAGGCACAGGGTCAAGACTGATTTGCATATGGCCATGTCTAAAATGGGGTGGTGTAGTGGGCAAAAGAACAATGGATTTAACCCAGATCTCTTGACTGGGGGAGAATGTCTGCATTGTCAGCATTCCGTCCATCATTTGTTTGTTGTAACGCTTTTCGCCCTAAGTGGGATGGGTATTCCCAGACGTGGGACCCGTGCTCACTACGCCACTGGAGTCAAGCTATCCTGGCTGATGACGGCTGATAGCCAGAAACCGGTCCTAGGATGCTTGATTCCGGTCCAGGGAAGACATGGCTTGGCAGTTCGGGCTGGACTGTTCCCATGAGGCACAGGGTCAAGACTGATTTGCATATGGCCATGTCTAAACTGGGGTGGTGTAGTGGGCAAAAGAACGATGGATTTAACCCAGATCTCTTGACTGGGGGAGAATGTCTGCATTGTCAGCATTCCGTCCATCATTTGTTTGTTGTAACGCTTTTCGCCCTAAGTGGGATGGGTATTCCCAGACGTGGGACCCGTGCTCACTATGCCACTGGAGTCAAGCTATCCTGGCTGATGACGGCTGATAGCCAGAAACCGGTCCTAGGATGCTTGATTCCGGTCCAGGGAAGACATGGCTTGGCAGTTCGGGCTGGACTGTTCCCATGAGGCACAGGGTCAAGACTGATTTGCATATGGCCATGTCTAAACTGGGGTGGTGTAGTGGGCAAAAGAACGATGGATTTATCCCAGATCTCTTGACTGGGGGAGAAAGTCTGCATTGTCAGCATTCCGTCCATCATTTGTTTGTTGTAACGCTTTTCGCCCTAAGTGTGATGGGTATATCCAGATGTGGGACCCGTGCTCACTACGCCACTGGAGTCAAGCTATCCTGGCTGATGACGGCTGATAGCCAGAAACCGGTCCTAGGATGCTTGATTCCGGTGCAGGGAAGACATGGCTTGGCAGTTCGGGCGGGACTGTTCCCATGAGGCACAGGGTCAAGACTGATTTGCATATGGCCATGTCTAAACTGGGGTGGTGTAGTGGGCAAAAGAACGATGGATTTAACCCAGATCTCTTGACTGGGGGAGAATGTCTGCATTGTCAGCATTCCGTCCATCATTTGTTTGTTGTAACGCTTTTCGCCCTAAGTGGGATGGGTATTCCCAGACGTGGGACCCGTGCTCACTACGCCACTGGAATCAAGCTATCCTGGCTGATGACGGCTGATAGCCAGAAACCGGTCCTAGGATGCTTGATTCCGGTCCAGGGAAGACATGGCTTGGCAGTTCGGGCTGGAATGTTCCCATGAGGCACAGGGTCAAGACTGATTTGCATATGGCCATGTCTAAACTGGGGTGGTGTAGTGGGCAAAAGAACGATGGATTTAACCCAGATCTCTTGACTGGGGGAGAATGTCTGCATTGTCAGCATTCCGTCCATCATTTGTTTGTTGTAACGCTTTTCGCCCTAAGTGGGATGGGTATTCCCAGACGTGGGACCCGTGCTCACTACGCCACTAGAGTCAAGCTATCCTGGCTGATGACGGCTGATAGCCAGAAACCGGTCCTAGGATGCTTGATTCCGCTCCAGGGAAGACATGGCTTGGCAGTTCGGGCTGGACTGTTCCCATGAGGCACAGGGTCAAGACTGATTTGCATATGGCCATGTCTAAACTGGGGTGGTGTAGTGGGCAAAAGAACAATGGATTTAACCCAGATCTCTTGACTGGGGGAGAATGTCTGCATTGTCAGCATTCCGTCCATCATTTGTTTGTTGTAACGCTTTTCGCCCTAAGTGGGATGGGTATTCCCAGACGTGGGACCCGTGCTCACTACGCCACTGGAGTCAAGCTATCCTGGCTGATGACGGCTGATAGCCAGAAACCGGTCCTAGGATGCTTGATTCCGGTCCAGGGAAGACATGGCTTGGCAGTTCGGGCTGGACTGTTCCCATGAGGCACAGGGTCAAGACTGATTTGCATATGGCCATGTCTAAAATGGGGTGGTGTAGTGGGCAAAAGAACAATGGATTTAACCCAGATCTCTTGACTGGGGGAGAATGTCTGCATTGTCAGCATTCCGTCCATCATTTGTTTGTTGTAACGCTTTTCGCCCTAAGTGGGATGGGTATTCCCAGACGTGGTACCCGTGCTCACTACGCCACTGGAGTCAAGCTATCCTGGCTGATGACGGCTGATAGCCAGAAACCGGTCCTAGGATGCTTGATTCTGGTCCAGGGAAGACATGGCTTGGCAGTTCGGGCTGGACTGTTCCCATGAGGCACAGGGTCAAGACTGATTTGCATATGGCCATGTCTAAACTGGGGTGGTGTAGTGGGCAAAAGAATGATGGATTTAACCCAGATCTCTTGACTGGGGGAGAATGTCTGCATTGTCAGCATTCCGTCCATCATTTGTTTGTTGTAACGCTTTTCGCCTTAAGTGAGATGGGTATTCCCAGACGTGGGACCCGTGCTCACTACGCCACTGGAGTCAAGCTATCCTGGCTGATGACGGCTGATAGCCAGAAACCGGTCCTAGGATGCTTGATTCCGGTCCAGGGAAGACATGGCTTGGCAGTTCGGGCTGGACTGTTCCCATGAGGCACAGGGTCAAGACTGATTTGCATATGGCCATGTCTAAAATGGGGTGGTGTAGTGGGCAAAAGAACAATGGATTTAACCCAGATCTCTTGACTGGGGGAGAATGTCTGCATTGTCAGCATTCCGTCCATCATTTGTTTGTTGTAACGCTTTTCGCCCTAAGTGGGATGGGTATTCCCAGACGTGGGACCCGTGCTCACTACGCCACTGGAGTCAAGCTATCCTGGCTGATGACGGCTGATAGCCAGAAACCGGTCCTAGGATGCTTGATTCCGGTCCAGGGAAGACATGGCTTGGCAGTTCGGGCTGGACTGTTCCCATGAGGCACAGGGTCAAGACTGATTTGCATATGGCCATGTCTAAACTGGGGTGGTGTAGTGGGCAAAAGAACGATGGATTTAACCCAGATCTCTTGACTGGGGGAGAATGTCTGCATTGTCAGCATTCCGTCCATCATTTGTTTGTTGTAACGCTTTTCGCCCTAAGTGGGATGGGTATTCCCAGACGTGGGACCCGTGCTCACTATGCCACTGGAGTCAAGCTATCCTGGCTGATGACGGCTGATAGCCAGAAACCGGTCCTAGGATGCTTGATTCCGGTCCAGGGAAGACATGGCTTGGCAGTTCGGGCTGGACTGTTCCCATGAGGCACAGGGTCAAGACTGATTTGCATATGGCCATGTCTAAACTGGGGTGGTGTAGTGGGCAAAAGAACGATGGATTTATCCCAGATCTCTTGACTGGGGGAGAAAGTCTGCATTGTCAGCATTCCGTCCATCATTTGTTTGTTGTAACGCTTTTCGCCCTAAGTGTGATGGGTATATCCAGATGTGGGACCCGTGCTCACTACGCCACTGGAGTCAAGCTATCCTGGCTGATGACGGCTGATAGCCAGAAACCGGTCCTAGGATGCTTGATTCCGGTCCAGGGAAGACATGGCTTGGCAGTTCAGGCGGGACTGTTCCCATGAGGCACAGGGTCAAGACTGATTTGCATATGGCCATGTCTAAACTGGGGTGGTGTAGTGGGCAAAAGAACGATGGATTTAACCCAGATCTCTTGACTGGGGGAGAATGTCTGCATTGTCAGCATTCCGTCCATCATTTGTTTGTTGTAACGCTTTTCGCCCTAAGTGGGATGGGTATTCCCAGAGGCGGGACCCGTGCTCACTACGCCACTGGAGTCAAGCTATCCTGGCTGATGACGGCTGATAGCCAGAAACCGGTCCTAGGATGCTTGATTCCGGTCCAGGGAAGACATGGCTTGGCAGTTCGGGCTGGACTGTTCCCATGAGGCACAGGGTCAAGACTGATTTGCATATGGCCATGTCTAAACTGGGGTGGTGTAGTGGGCAAAAGAACGATGGATTTAACCCAGATCTCTTGACTGGGGGAGAATGTCTGCATTGTCAGCATTCCGTCCATCATTTGTTTGTTGTAATGCTTTTCGCCCTAAGTGGGATGGGTATTCCCAGACGTGGGACCCGTGCTCACTACGCCACTGGAGTCAAGCTATCCTGGCTGATGACGGCTGATAGCCAGAAACCGGTCCTAGGATGCTTGATTCCGGTCCAGGGAAGCCATGGTTTGGCAGTTTGGGCTGGACTGTTCCCATGAGGCACAGGGTCAAGACTGATTTGCATATGGCCATGTATAAACTGGGGTGGTGTAGTGGGCAAAAGAACGATGGATTTAACCCAGATCTCTTGACTGGGGGAGAATGTCTGCATTGTCAGCATTCCGTCCATCGTTTGTTTGTTGTAACGCTTTTCGCCCTAAGTGGGATGGGTATTCCCAGACGTGGGACCCGTGCTCACTACGCCACTGGAGTCAAGCTATCCTGGCTGATGACGGCTGATAGCCAGAAGCCGGTCCTAGGATGCTTGATTCCGGTCCAGGGAAGACATGGCTTGGCAGTTCGGGCTGGACTGTTCCCATGAGGCACAGGGTCAAGACTGATTTGCATATGGCGATGTCTAAACTGGGGTGGTGTAGTGGGCAAAAGAACAATGGATTTAACCCAGATCTCTTGACTGGGGGAGAATGTCTGCATTGTCAGCATTCCGTCCATCATTTGTTTGTTGTAACGCTGTCTGGTCAAGGCATCAGGAGGAGAGTTATCCTCCCAAGCAAATTTGCATATTGCTACATTCCTATGAGCTGGGTGTGACACATACTGGAAGAGAAAAGGAAGAGACTCACTTAACACTTCATTAGACTGTTTTTTGATTAGTTGTTAGATCACAAGGAAGGGGCCTGGACACATCTTAGGAAAGAAGAGGGGGGTGATAAGAGAACCATAAAGAGTAGAGTTGGGAGTCTAGGATTATCCATTTGAGGCACATATCACTGTGGCTGACATTCAGGTGTGAACTCTAGTCACCTTCATGAGTATTGTTGTAGGATAATCAACTTCAGAGTCTTGCCTGCTTTTACAGACAATCTTCCATGAAGAAAGAAGAAAAAGAGAAGTGTCCACTTCAAAAGAAGCAGAGCTCCAATATAAAACTTCAAAGACTCAGACTTCAAATTGCATTTTGTTGTCTGGAATAGGACTAAAAGAAGGAGAAATTGAGATCCCAAACTTTGTCCTGTGTCAAGCAGACAGGCAGGCTATGTGAAAAGGGGACGCTCTGCAAGATATATGCCTGTGACCAGGACTAGGGGCGAAGGCTTGCTAGTTTCGCTGTTGGGTAAGGGAACATCACCTAGGGAAACCAAGACCACCTGCCCTTGAGCACCAGCTCCTACCTGCATGCCAACACCAGTGTGTCCCATGAGGAAGAGGAGAGTGTTGGAGGGAGCTAGATCCAGTGGGGATTCTGTGCAAGCTTTGAGGTTTCAGCTGTTCACCAACCGGGTTGCTGCCCATGTGCAGTGCTCACTAAATGATCCCTTCATGTAAGAAGAGGGCTGCTGTGGTCATAGATTGAGCACCAAGTGGTTCTTGCTAAGCCCATACCGGCACTCTGTGGTGACCCCATATGCCAGAAGGGGTCAACCATTAAAGTTGCTACTTTGGGAAGTGCTGTGACATGTAATCTTCTTGGCAGGGGTTCTTGTGCTGGGAGCCTGTGCCTGTATATCCCGTACCACAGCAACCCCGTATGTCAGGAGGGGCCTCTGGTAACAACGTTGCCACAGGATTTGGGCAACTGCCCAAAGGAGAACCTGGTGCTACGTTTGGTGGGTTGGGCCTGCACTGCAAGGGAAATGCCCCCGACTCACTACAGAGGACTGCTAAAAATGTCGTGGATTACGTTGCACCGTGGCAGGCTTCAGTTGGGAGCTGAAGAAAGGATTTCACCCCCACCCCTGCTGAGTAAAGCCATTTTACTGCTGGGAGTTGCTCTGCCAACTAAGAAAACTCCAGCAGTGCTACTCAGGGTAGACTGCCTATGGGCATCCCAACTTTTTCAAGCAGGGCAGCTCTCACGGTTGCTCGCGCTGAGGGCAGTAGCAGCTCCTGGAGGGAGCGCTGCAGGGAAGTGACGTGGGGCGGGGGAGAGGCAGGGTGGGGGGTAGTAAACTCTGGAATATGGCCCAACAGAAGTAAGTAAATAAATAAATAAAATGAAATTTGTTGCGCGCGCTGCATCGCATTTGGCGATGCAGCACGCGTAATGGAATTTGTTTTATTTATTTATTTCTTTACTTACCTCTGTTG
The DNA here is from genome assembly GCF_964204655.1 of Triturus cristatus. Classification (NCBI taxonomy): domain Eukaryota; kingdom Metazoa; phylum Chordata; class Amphibia; order Caudata; family Salamandridae; genus Triturus; species Triturus cristatus. Next base: position 642,125,858 of record NC_140581.1, on the reverse strand, counting down.
GGCCGTATTCCAGAGTTTACTACCCCCCCACCCTGCCCCTCCCCTGCCCCACGTCACGTAGATTGCCTGGACCCATAGGAATGCATCCCTCACAAAACTGGGTTACAATAAAAGCATCTATTTGTCTGTCTATATTATCTGTGATTGTTAGCAAATTAAGAGGAAGGGAGAAAATGCATATATCATCTCATGTGGCTACTGACATCTTCCATCAGGACCTCTATGTCTTGAAATGGGTATGGGAACATGGAAGCAAAACATTTCCACTGCAAGCAAGCGGGTACACATAGGTAAAACCTGACAGAAACTTAACTGTTGACTCCATTTAAATATTAACCTCCATAATATAGAATATTCCTGTCAGGGGAGAAACATTCCCCTCAAGGGATCTAACAAAAACATGTCCACTGTTGTTCCCAAGTGCACACAGACCATGCAGTGTCAGACAAGTCAATGACAATCACTAGTTCTTTTGACTACCATCTATTTTTACCACCTTTGATGCCAATAGGAGTTCATGAATCGCACTGTACAAGCTGTATTGAGAGTTGAATCAATGCATGTCCTCACTGATTGATGGACCTACTGAAATACAAGCTTTCCATCTCTGTCATAGTGGAAAACCAAACATACATTTGGAACGAACCAACAAGTTGAGGTATAATCATGAACAAGGAAGATTTTAGCTGACATGTGCCCCGGGATTCACATTCATTCTCTAACTGTTGTAAGCTACAATGGAGAAACAGAGTTCAAAGCAGACCTGTTCTGTATCATATACTCTCAAAGAACTAAAGGGGAGCATTTTCCCATGCTACAAGAATAACCAACAGGTCTCTCAGGACAGAGGAATTTGGGTTAGCCAGTTATTTAGGAATGGCGGGGCTATTTCTACAGTTGTGATTTTTCAGAGAAAGCAATATTCCTCTTTTTGGAAAGGATATTCAAATAGGCATCTTGCAGAGTGAAGTGTTCCAAAATCTCTCCTGGAATGACAGTTGTAGAATCTATTGCAATATTTCTTTCTTAAAATTTTAAGACAGGGATTAAGTAGTTGTTGCCTTTTGATACTATAAACAGTCTCCACCCACCTAACGATTTTCCATTAGCAAGTTAGAAATTAATCCACTCATTAGAGAAAAATTCACTTATCCACCTCCAGAAACTACAATAGGCCTTCTTACTGAATAGGATTGGAATGGATGTCAGCTTTCATCACCTAAAATGTATTGTATTACTTTAAAAGGGAGTCTGGATTACTACTGTTTCAGGTAGCCAACTGAAATCAACCTAGTATCCTTTTACCACCAGTCTGAAGCAGACCGTGCTCTTCCAACTTGTGCTTGAGCCTATATTCTATCCAGAAATGCTATGTCTTTGGTGGGTATACATGTGTTGAAGTACTATCTGCATGTATGTACCTGTTGGTTTTCTTGCAAAGCTTGGTGGCTTTATTAACAGCAGGAAAGTAGGGCCATTCAGTAGGTGTGTAAGGCTGTAGCTATACCTTTTACCCTCACATGTAATTAATTTGTTCAATACGTTTGCATAATGTGCAGAAGTTGTTCCATAGACCTAACTCATAATCAAGATATGCACAGGAGACAGAACTTCTGACATTCTAGTATAGCAAAGTTTCTCCAGTTTGAGGTTTGGAGTATGAAATATTTAAGCGTGGTGGGAGGGAGGTCAAAGTCATTGTCTAGCATTTAGAACTCATACAATTGTCTTGTTGATAGTCACAAACATTTTTCTATGGCCATTGTCATGATGGAAATAGTAACACATCTATCCTGAATGTTTTTGGATAAGCATGCTTCTAAATAGTAAGGTTGCACTGCAAGAATTAATTGTGGTGTTATGGACATACATCCTGAGATATTTCTATGACTTCATTAGACAAATTTTGAAAATCTCTAAAAGATGTAAAATGACATGAATCATGGGTAAATATCTATGAATTTAAGAATTCACAGACTTGAAAGTTGTTCACAAACAGCCCAGTAGTTATTATTCTGCTAATTGTCAAAATGTTTTTTTAAACAAATTGTCAGGAATCGAAGGCTAGACATATTGCTTACTGCTCAGTGTGCCTCTTTCACAATAAGCAGAACTTCAAACATGCTTACACTAAGTTGCTTTCAGTAAATTGAGGCTGTGCATGAGCAAAGAATGTGTTACATGACCGCATGCTTACAATGTACTAAGATTCCCAGTGGAATACAATCTCTCACTTATTGTGGAGACGGCGGCATCGTTGTGGATTGTCGGGTATACCTTCCCTCATGGTTCATGGAGTCATTTTCTAGGCAAACATAATGATATGATACTGAAGCCAGATTTCTCTTGCTATGACCAACTGCTTTATTGCTTCCTGGGAATTCATATTGATGAACACTGGGAATCCAGAGATGTACTCGTCGTGCTGCTGGAGAACACAAATAATTAACTATTTTCGTGAGCATTTTCTGAACTCTTTCAAAGACTGTTGTTACTTGTTACTAAATGTTCCCATGACAGAACATGGAGCATTCCTAGGTTGGACTAGGTTGCATGTTTAGATATGAATGCCAATGTTCAGATATAATAATTTAAATATGCGCGTACAAATTGCTAGGCTAGTAAATGACACCATATTAATGGTATTATTTATATTGCACTTTTACATTAAGTAGGTCTAGGAGGAGTGAGGGGCTCTGGGAGCGGGACGGAATAAATGGTGGGAAAAATGTGAGGACAGTTGGGTAGAGAAAAACAGCAGTAACAGTGGTGAAAATAAACTTTTCTTAAAAGCTACAACCAGTACATGACAACAGCAAAGGAAAAGAAATAAAGTAAAGGATTAGCAAACATTAACAACAGGCAGGTAAAATTAAACAATAATTGTCAACAGCAGAAATAACTAAAGTAAAAGGCTTAAAACAGATAATAGCAACAGCAGAGAAAATGAAACAAGGAATTGACAACAACAGAAGTTACATATATCAGGGCTTAGCAATAGCAATGCAGAGGGAGAAACAAGTAGACAGAGGCAGCTGGGGTGCTGGCACAAGGTACCTGCTCCTGGGGGCTTCTAATCCTGGCTGGTAGTCAGTTCCAGGGCTTGGAAGCTTGTACTGAGAAAGCAGTGCCTCCTATGGATTTCTAATGGTAAGGTGGAATAATGATAAGTAGTGCAATTATGAAGCATAGTGATCTGTTTGATTTGTGTTTGCGCTTGGAAAAATTGAAAAAAGAATGTGCCCCTACAACCTCAGCTTAAAATGTAACATTAGGCTCCACATGACCCCAGTGTCTAACAGTTCATATAGGATCTCTATTTCATAAGTTCCATGTGTCCCCCCCTTCACATCCTATATCTCCAGATGTGACTCTATGCTCCTGCCTATGAAGCTATTTCAGCTTCAAATGTAGTCCCTCAAAATCACTTATGCTTCCTGGTGGGAACATAGTATCTACAAGCTTGACATATGGGCCCAGTGTATTACTTCCATGTGAGTGATTCCTCTCCCCTGCAATGGATACAAGTTGTTTTTTATTGCTCCAGATGTGGCCCCAGTCTCTACAAGCTCTAGATATGGCCACAATATCTTACTGCTCTGGATGCGACCTGTTTTCTGACTGTTCCATGAGTGATACAACTTTCTGTTCCAGATGTGAGACTGATCTACTATCTAGATGCATCATCAGAATATCTACAGGCACAGCATGAGGGTGCAACATCTCTCTTTCTGCTCTAGATGTAGCCTGTCTTTCCCTGCTTCCTTCAGATGCAGACTCTCCTTCTATCTCCTCAAAACACAACCTGACTCTTACTGCAAAAGATGTGCCTACTGCTGTAGCTTTGGTACCAGAGTATCCTTTCTCTCCAAAGCAATTCCAGTCTCAACAATGTCTACATGTGGCCCCAGTATCTTACATCTTTAGCTGCCACCTGCTTCTCCCTTATCCAAATGGGGCACTGGAGAGTCTTTCATAGTATAACACCCCTGTGACCTACTGCTCCAGACCTCATGCTTATCTTTACAGGTACAAGTGTGCCCTGTATCCTATTACTCCATATGTGATTGTGCCTCACTTGTCCATATGCAGCATCTCCCTCTCCTTGCTCCAGATGTGACTGCAGGGCTTATTTTTGCTCAAGATTGACCACGTCTCTGTGGGTTCCACACGTAACCCTCTAGTCATTATATTCCAGATGACACATGTCTCTCTGTGCTCCTGGGGCCGTATTAAAGAAGGTAGCCAGGGGGAGCAATGGGCATGTGAGCCCGCTTTACACGCCATCGGGGCATTTTGGTATTATAGAAGGGGGCGCAGACGCTTGTGTGAACCCTTCTGTAATACCGATAGCGCTGGCGCACTTAGTGCGCCAGTGCTACCTTCAGAGGGTGTTGCCACATTTGAATAGTGGCGTGCCGTATGCAAACAAGGGAATTGCTTTGACTCGCACCCGTGCCATATTACAGACAGGGTCAAAGAAGCCAGCAGGAGTCGCACTAACAGTGCACCATTTAAATGGTGGTGCACTGTCAGTGCGCCCCATGAGAGCAGCCCTCTGCAGGGGGTAAAGGTGGTCCCATGCCCCCCCCAGACATCCCCTTTGAAAGTGCAGGTGGGTGCCACCTGCACAGCCAAAACACAGAGCAGCTGCTCGATGTTTTCAAATAAATGCATTGCCGCCAGGGCAGCATGAGTTCACGGCTTACCTGGGGGAAGCGCATTCACCATAATAGGCTGCATTATCATTGTTTGCGCCCGGTGCACCTTTTGAAAGGTGAGCTGGTCGACTCGATTCAGATGCGGTATCAACTCGTCATCCGTGAGATAGATATCGTCAACATACGAGTAAGCGTCGAGGTCTATTCTCTCTAAGAGAGAGACCACGCGAGCGGCAAAGACGCCAGGGCTGTTTTTATAGCCCATGGCCAATCTCGAAAACTGTTTTTGTTTGCCGCCCGAGGTAAACGCCGTCCACTGACTACTTAGTGTGGACAGGTTATGGCTATAAAAGCCATTGGAAATGTCAAGTGTGGTTTTAAATCTCTTCCGCACGAGACTGTCGACAAGAGCCGAACTGTGAGTATTCTGTACCGCGCAGGTCCGGCAATGTGAATTTAAGTGCCGGTAATCCAAAACTAAACGGTACGACCCGTCAGGCTTTGTCACAGTGAATAAAGGGTTATTCATGGGGGACACACAAGTTTCAATAACACCCTGATATTCCAATTGGTCAAGGATTGCTGCGAGGTGCGGTCTTGCTTCACGACGCATAGGATATTGGGGCTGTGGCTGGGGCATGGACCGCAAGGGTATCTCATGGCAGGGGGACAATCTATCCCAACCCACCTGAGTACGATACAAGGCTGGCGCTAACGTCAGTGCCCACTCCTCCGCGAACTGTTTAGCCAGGTCCTTAGGCACTGTGTGCGCAAAGGACGGGAGGATTACTTCCTCCCCTCTAGGAGCGTCCAAAATGAAAGCTGGGGGCCAATCTGCCTCCGCTAGGAGGATATCATAGGAGGTCGTCAGATTATCCCAAAAAATCCCTTTTATTGTTCGTTGTATGTCACCCTCAATAAGTAAGACTATTTCATAGAGTCTGTCAGGGGGTGCCACGCTAGTGTCAGCTGTTTCAACAGTAACCAACGTATCAGTTGCTGTCGCCGCCAGAAATGGATGCAGAGCTTGACGTACTATGGTAACTTTCGCCGCGCTGTCTAGTAGCGTCAGCGCCCATGTCCAGTTCCGAAGCCGTGTCCGCACTATCTGAGGCATACCTCGCCGTCAGTGCAGCCACTTTCTTCTTCTGAAACGGGGGTCTTTGTCTTGCGAATTCTTCCTGCTTGCCTTTACCTTCAGTCTGTCGGAGTTGTTCTCGTGTTTGCGGAGCCCCCCGACCTTTGCCACCCCCTCCGCCACCGGACTGTGAAGCCGATGTTTCCTGTGAAGAATGAGGAGAACGTTGTTCAGAAACCTGAAATCTATCAGGTGACTTAATAGTAGCATGATCACGCAGATCATAAGTGCGCTCACTACCTGACTGAACGGGAGAGGCAGGCCGAGACCCCTGTTTCTGCTGCTGTCCCTGTTTCTTTGATCGCCAACTTTGTTTCGGAAAATTTGGGCGGTCGTCCTTACCAGACGAGTCTGCCTCATTTTGCTGCTTCGAATCAGGAGTTTTCACAACTGGTTTAACACCTAGGGCGCTACGACCAACTTGTTTATAGGCTTCCGAGATTATTCTTGCGAACTCCCGTGGCTTGTCTTCGTTTGCTACTTTCTTCAATTCATTAAGAACTTGGAATTGCATAGCATCTCTCTTATGTACCATGTACCAGAAACTCACCTCAGAACCCAGAACCCCGTATCCGGCTAGCATAAGTGTCCCATTCGTTATCCGAGATTTAGCTCGGCGGTCCCAATGAAAAGACAACCCAGAACAAGCGACTCAGTGTACTCTCAGGAATGGTGGGAATCGGAAATACCTGTTCGTAAATTATTCTCATATCAGTCCACAACAAGAGTAAACAAAGACACAGTAAAAAATAAAAAGATTTTATTTTATAAACCAGGTGTCCTAAGATGCAGTACTTTGGCTAATATAAGCAGACAAATGATTAATATCAAAACCATCAGCATTGTTACAATACCATAGAATATAAAGGGGGAAATCATATTATAAATGACAGTGGGTACAACCACCTTCCCTTTGCTAAGAAACTAATATTATTACTAGGCTATTAAAAGGTCTCTAGGCTTGAATGGGGAACCCCATACCTCAAAGATCAGCTTTAGTGAAATCACATCACAGGAGCATTTGAAGTCTTCTCGCAGGAAGGCTTTTCTTCGGAATGTATGTTAAACATGCTGCCTGCAATATTAAAAGCACCCGACTTTCAGGTATTCTCAGCTGCATGTGTGTTATGGCTAAAGAGTGAGTGGATCAACCCGAAGTGGAAAACATGCATTGTCTAGTGACCCAGACTGTTTCTGTTACACTATGTACAGACCAAGGTCGCTGCTCACGGCCAGGGGTGCTAACAACAGATAGCTCTCATGTGAGGAAAAACGCGAGCCAGCAGTTTCTCAAACAATAACATGTAACTGCAGTGTTGTGTGCAAAAGCAGCAAGATGGCTTTCTAACATCTAACGTGGTTATGCTAACTTAACAATGTATGTACGGTATACAGTACTCTTCACTACACATCCATTTGTCAACATTTATAAGACAGTCTTTAAAACGCTTTTTAGTATCGCTTAGGTCGGGACCTAGGGTGATCAGAATCTGCGTGTCATCAGTGTAGGATATGAAATCGAAACCGTGCCATCTGATCACCCCAGCCAAAGGGGTCATATATAGGTTAAAAAGCGTGGGGCACAGGATGGAGCCTTGTGGAACTCCCATTTTTACTGGTCTCGCACAGGAAACAAAATTTCCCATCTGGACAGTGGTGGTGCGTTCAGACAGGTAGCTGCTGAACCATTTCAGGGCACTTGCCCTGACACCAACCTCCCACAACCTTTGTTCAATGATTTTATGGGAGATGGTGTCAAAGGCAGCAGACAGGTCGAGCAGGACAAGAATGGCCGATTGGTGTTTATCTAGGGTCAATCTGATATTATCCGTAATGTCAACCAGTGCCATTTCTGTGCTGTGTGCTGCCCTGAAGCCAGATTGAGAGGGGTCTAGGAGATCATGCCTCTCCAAATGGCCCACCAGTTGCTGGTTTATAATAGATTCCAGTATTTTGCCAAAATAGGGAAGCAGTGAAATTGGACGATAGTTCAAAAGCACCTTAGGATCAGCAGTTGGCTTCTTTAAAATTGGTCTAACACTGGCTACCTTCCAAACAGAGGGAAAGACCGCGTCAGACAGGGATTGATTAAAAAGTGCAATCAGGCTGTCTAGGACCGTGGGTGCCATTATAGAGAAATGTTTAGAAGGAAAAGGGTCGGCCGGGGAGCCGGATTTTATTTTTAACATAGCTGAAGTGACGGATTTATAGTCACATTCGATAAATTTATCTAAAAGAGCCAAAGGGTTAGATAAAAAACAAGGTACTTCTGCTACAGGACTGTAATTAGGTATGGGGGCAAAAGTCTTGTGAATGCTCATAATTTTTTCCTCGAAAAAATTTGATAGCGAATCGGTCCAGTCTTGAGATATGGGTATAATGGGTGAGTTTGTAGAAGTAGTAAAATCTCTTAAAATATGAAAAAGCTCTCTTGAAGAGTTCTCTGCCATAGTTATCCGGATCAACAAATAGGATTTTTTTGCCTGTTTCATTTTACTCATATAGAGGTGATGCTGTTTTTTATAGCTTTTGTCATTTGCAGGGCTTCTGTTTTTCCGCCATAGTCTTTCGGCCCTTCTACATAGCTTTTTTACTGTTTTTAATTGATCCATAAACCAGGGAGCGATTCTGGTCTTAGGGTTTACCCTCTTCAAAGGGGCAATTTTATCTAGAGTGGTGAGAATATCTTTATTGAATTGTAGTGCCCTATAATTTATGCTGGTTTCCAGAACTATTTGATCAGAACGGAAAAGTTTTTGAAACAGATGAGGGGTAACCTTACGCCAAGATCTGCGTAGAACAGTTTTGTTTTCTGAATTATTTTTCCCTATTAAGGCCGTAGAGATATCAAATTTCAATAGAAAATGGTCAGTCCATATCAGTGCTTCTGGGGGTTCCATGGTAATTTCGGGAATATTTGTAAACAGGCGGTCTAGCATATGCCCGGCCTGATGAGTAGGGCCGTCGACCAATTGTGCAAGACCTAGTGAATTCATGTTGGTAATTAGTTTGTCAGTATCCACATTTAATAGCAACTCTGCATGGTGATTAAAATCGCCAATCAGAAGGAATTTGTCAGAGGCTAAGACATGGGGCACAATGAATTCTAATAACTGATTTGAGAAATTCCCTTTAACCCCTGGGGGTCGGTACGCCAAGGCCGCTCTCCACGTACCATTTAAGGGGCCTGTAATCTTAACGGCACATACTTCCATTTGAGCATTCATTATATTCTCCAGGATTGTAATCGTTATGGTATCTTTATGGGCAATTAATAGACCACCCCCTCTTTTGTCTTTTCTATCGACATGAACGATTTTGTAGTGTGAAGGAAAAGCAATATGTATATCTGGGCCAGCGTCTGCCTGAAGCCAGGTTTCGGTGATAAAACATATGTCAGGATTATTTCGATCTAGTATGTCCCATACCTCCGTGGAGTGCTTGGGAATGGAGCGGGCATTTAGATAGATCGCTCTAAGGGGTGTATTGGACTCATGAGAGCTTTTTAGAGTTTTATGACCGATAGGTATAGAGGAACGCCCAATGTCAGGGACACTGGACGGATTTGTTTCCCATACACCCGTATAGCAGCCAGTATAGCTATTCAAATCTTTTAATTCTTGGCCGGTATATTGTATGAAGCCCATAATTCCAGGAGCTTGCTAGGAACTGCAGTAGTAGAGTATAAGAAGAAATAGCTATGGGGAAGCGAAATATGAGGCAGGGCCCAAAAAGACCAGGGGTCCTGGCTCCTGGCTGCGGTCGGGCGCGGACGGGCACAGACAGGCTTGCCTTTGGCGCGCCGCTGGCGCGCCGCTGCGTGTCCGCGCCCTTTGTCAGATTAAATAGAGGGGGGGGCGGAGAAACACTACAGTGCAGACCTGCTGCTTCCTGTAGCAACCCGGAAGCAGATGCTAACGCCAGCGACCCTCTGCTCAATCGGCACACGCCGTGACGGAACGGGGTCAGGGGCAGCCAGGCAGGATGGAGCTTTGATTCAGTATGTGATCAACAATTTACTTTTTAACTTTAAAAGCAGACAATCAGCATATTCTTAAAATAACATTTTACTACTTCAGTTAAAAACTGTTTGTGCAAAATGGCAATTATTACTTCATATTAAAATGGTGCAAAAGTAGCAATAGATTGTGCAAGATGGCAATTTAAAATTATAGCACCGACATCGGAACACATAAAATACCGGCTTGAAACAATGGCATCAGCAGCGGCCCGAAACTCGAGGAGCGCTGCAAGGTTTTCTTTCTGCAGATGAGCTAAATTTTTTTGCTGCTTCAGGTGTGACCTCAATGTCTCTCTGCTTCAAAAGCAATATTTGCCTGCTATGGCACAATGTGTGTCATGGCAGTAGAGTCTCTTCCTGCTCTAGTCGTAGCACCAGTCTCTACTGGAAAACGGAACACAAGAGTTGTCCTCAATGTCTTATTGCTCCAAATCCACACTGACTCTCCCTACGCCCGATGCACCTTATTTCGTTCTACTCCAGATGCCCCAATGTTTTCCACTGGGTAGTGACAGCAGTTTCTTACTGCTCCAGATGCAACCTGTACTCCCCTCCGCCAGATGCACACCGTCTGATACTGTTCCAGATGTACCACCAGTCTTCAGATACATCTCTCTTGCACCTCAAGATGTGTCAGTAGTCTCTTACTGCTCTACATGGTACTCGTGTGGTACTGGTGTAGCCCTGCAGTCTGCTCCCATTGCAGATGTGACACTCAGCCTGCCTGCCTGTTACTGGAAACCCACTCTTATACCTGCAAAAAATGCTGCTGGTCTCCTAGTCAATATTTGTATCCTGCTTTATGCATAGCCTTTGTGCCGTATTGAGAGTCTGCATGAAACCCTCTACTTCTACATTAGTTTAAAGTCTTAAGGGTGATGATGTGGTGAGAGATTCCTTTTTTTAAAGTTTTAAAAGAGATTTTATTTGATGGAATGATAAAACATAGTACCATATTTAAAGATACATTATATACGTATAGAATAATGCAATAAATTCATATAGGAATGGGAAAAGAAAAAAATGAAAGAAGGAAAATAAAGGGGGATAGTAAGGAGGAAGAGGGGATATCAAACTCTATATTGGGCCTTATAAATGAAACACAAAAGTTCTGTAACAATAATTCCTACTGTAATAACTTAGTCTTTGAACATAAGATAAAATATGTTAGAAAAATATGAATAACTATTTAAATCAAGGAGGTTTGGATATTTCTTCATTGCGAGGGTTATGTAAGGGTGAGGATTGAGCTGACACATTTAGGAAATGAGTGATAGGTAACCACAGTAGGTCTTTTTTAATGGAAAGTGTGATTGGGTAAACATAAGCCCTATCCAGTCTACGATTGTAGCAGACTCCATACCACCATGCTTGAAATTAAACATTTGAAGTATTTTTCCATGACTTAGTAATTTGTTGAAATGGTACAGCAACACGTAAATCAATAATGCAAACATTAGTATCATGCGAGGCCCACACCTCTGAGATGCTGCCTAGAAAAATATGGGAAAGAGTAAAAGGGATGTGAGTATGGAAAATAGTATTAATTTGTTGCCACACTCGGATCCAGAAATTGTGTACTGACGGGCAATCAAACAGCATCTGTTTAAGATCTGCTGATGGGGCAGGACAAGACCAACAGGTAGATGGAATGGTAGGATCTATATTATGTAATTTTGGGTAGTGTTTGCTGCTCTAGAAGACTTCCTCACTTTATTCCAGATTTTTTTTCCATATTTGAATATGAAAAGATTCACCCAAGTCAGATTCCCAACAGCATTCTACCATAGATTCATCACAAGTGTTAGGGATATCCATTAAGTTCTTCTATATTTGAGATGCCGAAGGGAAGGTGTGTAAAAATGATGTTGTAATAGGGGAGGAAACATTAAATGTGTGAGAGGGTATAAAAGCATTATAAGAAGCTTGAGCAGCTGTAATCAAAGCCATATATTTGGAGTAGTAAGAGAAAAACGGGATTAAATTACGGAAAAGGGGATACAGATACCATCTTGAAAGAGTTGATGTGTCTTTTTAAGTCCAAAATCTAACCAATCTTTCCATAAAAGAGTCCTGTTTTTAAGTTTAATATGTGTATTATACCAGATTGGCAATTTTAGAAATCGAGTACGTTCGTCTAGACCACCCAAAAAGAGAGGTTGAAAGGTTTTATGGGCATTTTTAAGAATCGGGAGGGATAATGCTACTGGAACATGAGATAAAGAAATGTATTCTTCAAAGGTAAAAGGGTGAACAAAGGAAGTTTCGACCTCTACCCACAAAAGATGAAGATTAGAGTCATTCACATTATCAGATATCAAAAAAGAAGAAAGTCTAAGAAAAAATGGGGTATGATAAAGAAGAAGTCTGGAAAATTAACTCCACCCATGTGCTTAGGTTTTTAAGTTTGCAAAACGACATCCTAGCTTTTTTGTTCTGCCATAAAAATTATGAGAGAATACTGTAAATATTCTTATAACAGGAGTTAGGAATATTGATTGGAATATTGGATGAATAAAATACAATTATTGGAACCAGCATCATTTTTATGGAGTCTAATCTACCCCACCAGGATAAAAATAAGGGATGCCAACGTGTTGTGGAAGTAGTTAAGATTAATTGTAAGTTCTTCAAATTCAATGCAATCGTTTCTTTAATAGAAGGGGTGAACCATAATCCCAGAAATGTGATCTTAGTTGGATTCCAATGGAAAGAAGAAGCTAAGAAATCAGCATGAAAGCAATGTTTATTTAAAGGAAGGATTTCACACTTGTCAACATTGAGTTTGTAACCTGAAACTAAAGCAAAATCTGATACTTCTGATAAAAAAGCCGGTAAGCAGTTTTGTGGATTGGAAATAAATAGGAGAATGTTGTCTGCATATACAGAGAGTTTTAAATGTTTATCACCATATGGAAAACCTGTAATATTCTTATTCAAATGATTTTTTAATTAAAAAGGGTTCCAGGGCAAGAATGAATAAAAGTGGAGAAAGTGGACAACCTTGTTGAACTCCTCTCTGAAGAGAAAAAGAGGGAGATATAAGACCATTAGCTAGAGTAAAAGATCTGGGAGAAGTATAGAGTAAGGAAACATAAGCAATACATTTGGGACCAAAACCAAACCAAACAAGTGCTGAAAAAATAAACTGCCAATTGAACCTATCAAACGATTTTTCAGCATCTAACGCAATAGCTGCCAATGATTGTTTATGTGACTTAGATTTGCTAAGTACATTAAAAAAAGAGGCGAGTATTGTTAGATAGATGTCGTCCCTTAATGAAACCACATTGCTCTTTACCAATAAATTGTTGTAGGATACCATCTAGACGAAGAGCAAGAATTTTCGCAAATATCTTATAATCCAAATTAATTAAAGAAATGGTTTGATAATTTTTACACAATGTGTGATCTTTATTTTCCTTAGGGAGAAGACAGACTAAAGCTTCTTGAAAAGAACCTTCTGATTTTGGGTTGATATAAAAAATAAAAATAATTGATGTTATTTGGGAAGAAGAAGATGAGAAAAATGTGTGTAAAATTCAATTGTAAAGCCATCGGGCCTGGGTGCTTTCCCTTTTTTAATAGAATGAATGGCATTAAGGATGTCTTTAATTTGTATATCTTCTTCATGGGGAGAAAAATCCACCTCATGAGAAGGTGGAGAAATGGAGGATAAATATTGTGAAATAGCAGTCGTTGAGAATGGGATTCAGGGGTTAAAAGTTGTTGATAAAAGTTAGTAAATTCTAGAAGAAGATCTTCATTTTTATAAACTGTAGTGTTAGATGAGGTTAAGATAGATTCAATTTTAGTGCGCTCTTTTTTAATCTTGAGATAATTAGAAAGAAGGTTATCAGATTTATTTTGTGCGCTATAATACTTAGCACTAGATTTAAGTAAATATAAATTCGCGGATTCAGTTGGAAGTTTATTAAAAGAAAGTTTGGCTTTGATAAGTTATTCAAATCAGATTGAGTTTTTGTAGAATAGTAGAAATGCTCCAGTTGTTTAATTTGTGCATCAAGTAATTATATGGCTTGAGAGGATGTTCTCTGTTTTTGGGCTACAAAAGAAATAATGAAGTCCCTAGAGACAGCTTTAAAAGTAACCCAAATAAGTTGAGGGGATGTTTGAGGGGATTCATTTTCGGTACAGAACATGATTGCAAAATCATGAATAGCGGGTGTAAATTTTGAGTCTAATAGAAGGGAGGTATTAAATCTCCATCTCCTAGTTCCTTCGATGGGAGGGAGTAAATCCAAACCTAAGGAGACAGGGGCATGATTAGATATTAAAATAGACCCTATTTCAGACTAGAAATGTGTTGAGTAAGGGCTCTGGAAATAAAAATATAGGGGCAGATTTACGAGGACTGGCGCATCCCTGCATATCAGCAGAGATGCGCCAGGTAAGATGTGTCACGCAAGTTTACCCTTGCGCCACCACAGATGCGCCGCATTTACAATGGGGCGCATTGTGGCGCAAGGATAAACAGATGCGTGACACATCTGATGGCGTAAGGGCGGCGCATTGCTGGAGTCGTGTCGCAAGCGCGACGCAACTCCAGGAATGCTCAGGGGCTGCCCATACCGAACATGCTGTGTCACTCCGTACGCTTGCTTCAAGCAGGCACAGGGTTTTGATGCAGCGGCGTCGGAAAAGTGACTCAGTGAAATCTTGTAGATTTCACTGCATCACTTTTCCGAGGCTTTTTCCGACGGAACGCCCACCCTGCATACATTAAACCTGACACAGGTTTAATGTGGCACAGGGCTTTACAACGTGACGCATCTCCCTAGATGCGTCACGTTGTAAATAAGGCGCAATATGGCGCATGGTTTACGCCACCACTGAGTCACAGAAGTGACGCAACAGTGGCGTAAATGTGTCGCAAGGGGCTTGTAAATCTGCTCCATAGTCTATCCGGGATTGAGTGGAGAGTACTGGTGAGAAATAAGTGTATTCTTGAAGAGTAGAGTGACATAGTCTCCCAGAATCTACCAGAGATCTTTGAGTTATAGTAGAAGTAAATTGGCTGTGTGTGTGTAAGAAGGAGAACATTTTGAATTGGAATGTCTATCTATGAAAGGATCCACAACCATGTTACAATCACCACGAAAAATTAAATAATCATCAGTATGAGTCATCAAAGTAGAGAGAATTTGAGGCCAAACAGGTTATTATGGGTAGTGGGTGAGTATACGTTAAAAATGGTTAAAGGAATTTTGTTAATTAGTAAAGACACTGAAACCCATCTACCTTCAGAGACATTATCTTGTCGTATAAGTCGAATATCTAAACAAAGAATAGCTACACCATTTCGCTTCCCTGAACCTGGGGATGCAAAAACATGACCTACCCATTGGCGATTTAATTTTGCTATCTCAATATTTGTCACATAAAAACAATATCACCCTTTAAACCCGCAATATGCAATAAAACTCGTTGACGTTTGATGTGAGAACCCAAACCTTTAACATTCCAGGATGTAATTTTTAACGACATCTAAGTATATGGAATAAATAGTAAACTCTGATATGAACAGTTACAAGTATGTAAATATAATGGCACATCATATGTCAGATTATCAACTAGAAGGAATTCTGTAGAGAAATGATAAATATAGAAAAAGAAGGTTATAAAGTAGGAAGAAAAGTTATAGGGAATCAAAAAATTAGATATGCTAAAGAGAAAGAGGAGAGACCTGCAAATGGAATAAGAAAGTAAAGTAGGAATATGAAGAGAGAGGAAAAGATAAAGCACGTAGAAAAAGTAATAGAAGAAACATGAATTAAAAAAGCACAAAGCAAAAATGAATGAAAAAATAATAAAAGAGCATACCACAAAAATACACTAAAACATGGGGATGGTGGAACCACATAAGGAAAACAGCACGGTCAAGCGGGAAAATTCCAAGGTGAAAAACGGGAAAGGGAGACATCATTCAGGTAAGAAAATGGGATCACATAACCGAGGACCACGGTAAACCACACCTGACAGTAGAAAAGAAAGATTGTTAAAGGAAATATAATAAATAACAATAAAAAATATCAAGATAAATAGAATATAGAATCATAACAGAACAACAAGAAGACATTCAAAACAATGATGAACGAGGAATTTCCATGCTTTCTTCTTTGCAGGTGTCCAAGAAATGTTGTATACAAGCAGGATCTTCATAGGTAGTAGTTTTGTTGTTAAAAGTCACCTTCATAAGACAAGGTTAGAACAACCCATATCTAGCATTCAAACTATGGAGAGCTGGTCTCATGTCCAAAACCTTTTTCCGTCGGTCTGCAGTCACTTTGACATAATCCTGAGCGAAGAAGAGGTTGGAACCTTGCCAGGAGATTTTCCCTTTACTTCTGGCTGCATGTAGGACTTTAAGCAAATCTGTATATTCTAATAAGTATAGAATAACGCCTCTTGGTTTAGTGGTGGAAGAAGCCGAATTTGTGATTTGCCCCAAGCGGTGAGCTCTTTGTATGTTCAGTTTTGGAGATTCAGGAAGAGCCAGAAAAAAGGATTGAAAAAAGGAGGAGAGGATCTGAACCTTCAAGTCCCTCCACAAGACCATAAATGCGTAGAATATTACGCCTATTGCGGTTTTCCAAATTTTCCACTTGTTGTTTAAGGTGTGAAATCTCCAAATGTAAAGGAGGAATTTGACTAGTAAGAGCTTGAACAGAGTCAACACGTTGTTCCAGGTGTACAATTTTTTGTTCCATGTGGGACCATTTATCCTCAAGACCTTGGAGAGGGATATTTGTTTCCTCCATGTAAAGCTTGAGAGCACGTATTTCTTCAAGAAGTAATTCCATAGATAATGACGTGGACGAATTAGAAGGCGAAGGTGGATCCTTCTTGACATGTGTAGATAAAACAGCGGTTGAGGCAGAGGGAATCTTAGATGACTGCTTCGAAATGTTACGAGGCATAGTCGGCATCGCACTACCTGTGTGAGGTAGACTAGAATCTATATCTTTGTGCTTTCTTGTAAGACACTGAAAGGATTATAGTCTTCCACTGAATTGCTGTCCATAGAATTAGTATAATTCTGTGTAGAGCGCTCTTTTGCCATAGAACAATGATAACATCAGGTCCTGTGTGGAATCTGTGAAATAAGTAATTCACCTCTGCCCCAGGAGGTCGGAAGGACAAGTATAAAAAAAGAAAAATAGTGCTGTCTTTAATTTTCTTCAAAAACATACAAGGAGCCAAGATAAAGGAAGAATTACATCATGAAAAATAATTACACGTGAATACTTCCCAAATGGCATGAAAAGGGTGAAGACTCAATAAAGGCATTGAAAATTACTCAGGCATCATGAATTTATGACTGAAGTGGGAAAAAAGTGAGGAGAGGAGCCCTGGTGGTGCCGAGGAGAAAAACAATATGGCGGCCTCATAAAAACGAGTGCATCCAAAAATGCGGAGAAAAATAGATAGAGCGCTCACCCTGGGCTTTAAAAAGCAATTCAAATTGTAGCACTGGGCTTCATTCAGGATTTCCAGCATTTCTGAGGTCCAAAAAGGCGGAGAACACGCCCGGAGGAGATCCGACTCCTCACGTCATCCTGGAGTTCTGTGCAAGAGCGGCCATCTTCTTTGGCTTCGAAGCAACGCCCCCCATGGTGAGAGATTTCTAATTGTAGAGAATGAGGGATGTTTCTTGTTCTCAGCATGAATGAGATGATGCATGCGACAATCATTTTTTCTTGTTTGGATGAACATGCTTTAAGACAATTGATAAAAAACCAAAGAAATGATGGACGGAGTGTTGAACATTGCAAGCACTCACCCCCAGTCAACTGATCTGGGTTTAATCCATCACCGTTCTTTAGCCCACTCTGCCACCCCAGTTCAGACATGGCCATATGCAAATCAGTCTGACCCTGTGCCTCATGGGAACAGTCCAGCCCGAACTGCCAAGCCATGTCTTCCCTGGACCGGAAACAAGCTTCCTAGGACCGGTTTCTGGCATTTCAGCCGTCTTCAGCCAGGCTTGCTTGAATCCAGTGGCAAAGTGAGCAAGGGACTCCCGTCTGAGCATACCCTGCCAACTTATGGCGAACAAAGCAAAAACCAAAGAAATGATGGACGGAGTGTTGAACATTGCAAGCACTCACCGCCAGTCAACTGATCTGGGTTTAATCCATCACCGTTCTTTAGCCCACTCTGCCACCCCAGTTCAGACATGGCCATATGCAAATCAGTCTGACCCTGTGCCTCATGGGAATAGTCCAGCCCGAACTGCCAAACCATGTCTTCCCTGGACTGGAAACAAGCTTCCTAGGACCGGTTTCTGGCATTTCAGCCATCTTCAGCCAGGCTTGCTTGAATCCAGTGGCAAAGTGAGCAAGAGACTCACATCTGAGCATACCCTGCCAACTTATGGCGAACAAAGCAAAAACCAAAGAAATGATGGACCGAGTGTTGAACATTGCAAGCACTCACCCCCAGTCAACTGATCTGGGTTTAATCCATCACCGTTCTTTAGCCCACTCTGCCACCCCAGTTCAGACATGGCCATATGCAAATCAGTCTGACCCTGTGCCTCATGGGAACAGTCCAGCCCGAACTGCCAAGCCATGACTTGATGGCACAATCTCTGCCACTTAGTATTTGGCACAGTCATTCATGATGGCTAGCAGTTGCGGCCTATTTGAAGTAGATGGATGACAGCATGGAGGTGGGTCTGTGACATCTCACAAACTTCTTTATCGATAAGCAACGCTCAGCATTTACCCATTCAAGTAACTTGGCATAAGAGGAAATTACTGACCCTATTTTCAATGAGAAAATCAATGTGAACGTACTAGACTTTCTTTCACGGTCTCACTTTATTTTTCACTATGCCTTATAGACCTTGGTATGCCAGCTGGGTCACTTCAGAGATTGAGGGATCACTCGTCTGCTCCAATTCGCTATCACAGCATCATTTGTCCAGCTCGGTTCATTGATAATTCTCTATAAAGCAGCCTTGGTTTGTTAGCTGGTGTTGACTTATCTTTGGCGCCAGAGAAAGTCATTGTCCTTGGAGCTCTAATCATCTGCCATGGTTCAGGTCTTCTCTTCAACAGCTGTGCTTTATGTCATTTGTGCACAAAGTGTATGTGTTCTGCCCCAACAGGTAGCTGCAGACATCTGTGTAATTGGCTTGTATGTTGTCACTATAGGTAAACCACTGGATTGTCACAGCACGGACAATAAATAAATCGTTATCATGAACCTTTATATCTGTAGTTGCAGAACAAATATTTTCCTGATTCTTGAAAGGGCTGACGGGAACCCTGCACAAAGGTATGGCAGTGATTTTTGTTAATTAACCATAGTGAAGTTTTGACTGTATATATACATATATGGGAAAATGGATGCAGTACACTTGATTGGAACCAATTACATTTTGATCTGCAAATATCTGGAGCCTGTCTCGGCAAGACTCTGGTCATGACTGCCACAAGCACTAAGGCATCCCTCTGTTGTACCTGTAAGGTACAGCTCACAGACCCATGGGAATGGAATCGATGACCAATACAGTTTGCAAGCTTAGTTCAAAATACTTCAAAACAGCTCTATATATATTCACATCTTTCATTTGGGAAATTGCTTGTTGGTGGACATTAGAGCATATCTAGGAGAACAGGGCTTTAGTGAGTTGCTGTAGTGCATCGGTTAGGTTGTCCATCTCTAGAACAAAGCACCAACAATAATTTGCCATTCTAATAAAACGGTAAAGTTCTGATGCATTTGTGGTGTGCTTGCCTCTTTAACACATTTCCCCTCACACTCACTCCTTACCAGTGAGTGTGGATCTGTGAGCACGCTGCTTTCTGAGATCTACCTTACTTAACCACTGAAATTTGTATATTTTAAATAACATTTTAATTGACTTTGTTTTATGCTCTAAATATTATCTTAAATTGCATTGAATTTGAATTTGATGTTCTGAAGATTGGAGGGAATACTGTTTGTATAAAGAGGTCTCCTCTTACTGCGAGTCGCAGCACGTAGGAATAGCACAACAGAACTGCTTATGGCCTCACTAACCATAGAGAAGTGTGAAGGGGCGTGGCCAGGACCACCAAGATGGCAGTTGTGTAGGTGCGAAGCTCCGTCCCTGTCAAGGAAAAATCCTACATTTATCTGCCTAAAGGCACGGAGCCGACCCCCTCTATGGGGGCAAAATAACAGTACTAAAGCTCTGTGGTGGGCAAAGAGACAGAAAAGATGGCTTTCGAACCGTAGGGAGCCAGTGGAAATAAGTGACAGGCCTGCCGCACCCAGCTGACCTGAGGCGCCGGAGGATATGAAATCGAAAGCAGCAGTCTGGGAGACATCTTTGGGTCCCGAACTGCAGCGGACCGCACCACACCAGATCAGAAGTGGAGTCTCGGCAGAACCGACAATCGGACTGAGAGCAAGAGAACTGGGGGCGATCGATCAGAGCATCATCACACAGAACGCGGTAAGGGGATTGGTTCCCAGACCTGAGGCCCAGCTCCGGAAGTGGAGACGAGCGGGGAGCCCAGCCCCGGATCACTCCACAATGCGGTGAGGATGGGTCCCGAGATCCCGGCCTGACACACAGCCCCACCACAGGCGCAGAGAAACTGATCCCTAAGTGCCAGACAACAGAGAACGCCGCCAGATAAGACAGACGAAGCCGGGCTGGAGAGAATTAGCCCGCGAGAAATGGAATTGGCCTATAACACTTGGGGTGGAAGGCCTAAGGGGAATCGGAGAAGGCCCACAGGCTGATCCGGATCCCTAAAAACAAGGAGCACAGAAAATGTGACCCCCCCAGGGAGGCTAAATTCAAAACGGAGGGAGCAAGGAGCTATGGGCAGGGCAAGAGACCTGAGATGCGCAGGTGTGCCCAATACACCGACAGGGGAGTGGTGGCACCCAAAGCACTACGTCAGAAGGCCTGTCAGACCACAGCGGGGCCTACCTGAAGGAAGCCCGGGCCCAAATGCAGAAGAGGACCACTCCACGACTAAGAGCACTACCAGCTGACCACTGCGCTGCAGAGAAAAGAGGCCCAGCCAGGCCCCAACAGTGATCAGACTCTTGCTGAGAGCACTGCCGGTAGTGAGGGAGGTGAGACAACGCCGGGAAGGATTATCCGGGCCTATATCCCGGGGAGAGAAACTAAGGAAACAGACGGATGTCAACATGCTAAAACCAAAGGGCAAAACAAGGGCAACTCAGCCTACCACAGCCTACCACACGTCACACGCAAGCCCTCCCCAGCCCTCCCTGACATTGAGAGCGGGGACCTCGTGTGCCCTGAATCCACGCTACACCTACATCTTGACAAGATAATTGCTGCCATAGCGAATACCAAGACGACACTCCAACAAGATATAGGGGCAGTATCAGTGGGGCTAGGACTATAGAGTGACTGAATTGGAGCACAGGGCCGAAGATGCAGAAGGGAGAAATATGATAAATAATATTAGGATAGTAGGTATTCTGGAGCGAACGGAGGGCATGGACATGATAACGTTCGTAGAGAAATGGCTGAATGATAAAATGCCCCCTGACTCCCTCTCTAAGTTCTTCGCACTAGAAAGAGCTCACCGAGTCCCAGGGCGGCCACCGGTCCCAGGGAGACCTTCAAGACCAGTGGTGGCCAAACTCCTGCATTATAGGGACAGGGACACGATTCTACAATAGGCCACGACCCATGGGCCCTGCATCCTGGACAACAGTAAGGTGCTGATGTTTCCAGATTTCACTGCTCACGTGCAGGCACAGCGGGCTCCCTTCATTCAAGCGAAGAAGTGAAGAAGGCCCTCTGAGAGGCTGCCCTTCAGTACTCCTTGATCTTCCTGGCAAAGCTCAGAATCATACTAGGTGGCTCCATGCACTTCTGCCACACTCCTGAGGAAACATGGACCTGGCTAGAGGAGTATGCGAAAGACAAACCTCTGCCCAAATCACAACAGAGCCCCCGAGGAAAAAGACGTACAGCAAGATCCAGTCAAAGACATCCCAAGAAACCGAGTGCCCTCCAGAAACCCATGATTTCACAGACACAGAAGTACAGTAAAGCCACTCTGCAAGCTGTGGCATCGCTGATGTCTTCCCAAAACTCGAATAAAATAGTGGCCTCATCATCTGATCATCTTGCTCGATCTCGGACTCGAAAGAGAATACAGGAAACGATTCAGACCTACCACAAATTACACCATGGATGGCAGATGACATTTTATAGCGGAAGCGATGGAGTGTGACCTTCACCCTCACGAGGAGCTGAAACCTAAAGACTGTGCACACTATGATCCACAGGGACGAGTATTGGTTGACCTCCCCCATGATCTGGAGTACTGGGACAGAAACAATGCCCTTCCAGGAGCCCCTATCCTTTTTTACTTTCCCCCCACCAGAGTGATCCGTCTGAGAAACTGAAGGCGGCGTTCTAACTCTACTAAAGTTTGTTTGCAGATTGGGCAGCTGGCCGTTGCCGGTCCACTTTTGAATGTGGGGTTTGTGGGTTTCTCCCCCATATTCAGGAGATGGCTTGGGGTCCGTTGGTGGGTAGAGGGGAGGACAATGAATGTAGACTATGGCTCGCAACATAGCTGGTTCTGAAGAACTTAAGATGGTATCCTGTAACATTAGGGGCATCGGTTCACCCACCAAACAAAATAGTATCCTCAGCTATATTAGACGCAGGGGCACACAGGGGGTGATGCTCCAGGAGACGCACCTAATGATAGAGGAAGTCACCAGGCTTAAGCGTAGATGGCGGGATCAGTTGTTAGCGGCGGCTTATTCTGCTTATGCTCGAGGGGACCTTATATGGATTAAACCAGGAACACCCTTTCATGCTACACACACAATCATAGACAAAGAGGGCTGCTTCTAGTGAAGGGGAGGCTGTATGGAAAATAAATAGTGCCAAGGAGAATATATGCCCCAAATCAAGACCAGATGTAGTCCTTCTCTGATTCTCTGTCCACAATAGCAGCAGGCGACCTGATCTAGGGGGGCGATTACACTTGCATGGTTGATCTGATCATAGCTAGATCCAGACCATCTTTGCTGGGTACCGTGGCTGCAGTAATAGCTAAGGGCCTCAGGGAATGGATGACCAGATGGGAGTTGTTAGATATTTGGTGGTGGCAAAACGACCAAAGGCGAAAATACTCTTATTATTTGCCACTTTATGACCTACATAGTATACTGGATATGTTCCTTTGCTCTAAACAAACAGCATCCAATCTGGCGGAGTCAGAATATCTAGGACGTTCCCTATTGGACCATAGTACCTTTTTATTAAGATTTGCTCCTACCCTGGAGAAAGCAGCTTCCCATTGTGGAGACTATACCCTAACATCCTTGAGGATGACTGCTTTAGGCAAAAGTTATCCACCACTGTCTCAAGTTATTTTGAAAGTAATCAGGGTTCCGCTGGCACACCACTAATAGAATGGGATGCATTTAAGGTGGTAATCAGGGGGCAGTGCATGGGTCAGACTGTGGTCGCCAGGTAAGAGATAAACAACAAGCTCCAGGCCCTTGAGACACAAATCCAGACACTGGACAGAGCTGCCGGAAAGGCCATGGGACACCGGAAACAATTATCAGATATAAAAAGTAGATACAGTGAGACTTGGGAAAGGCTGAGGCTATTAGACTCAAGAACATATCAAGAGAAACAACATATAGAAAGAGGGAAGGATGGAAAAATGTTAGCATGGCTGATCCAAACCGAAATCAGGGGTTCCCCAATCCCCAATTTATTAGCGCCTGAGGGGCACACACTATTCTCGCCTAAGGCAATTAACGATACATTCAGGGACTATTATACTGTGTAATACAGAGCCCAGAGGGAAGTACAGAAGGTTGATATGGTAGCGTATCTGGAGGATTTTGGGCTCAAGGGAGTAGACCAGGCAGCACGGGAGGGCCTGGAGGAGACGATCAAGGCACAGGAAATTAGGATAGCCATCAAAGAAATGGCCAAAGAAAAGACACCGTGCTGGATGGCCTCCCGACAGGATTTTATAACACTTATGTTGCCACCCTGACCTCGCAACTGGAAAACATGTATGAAGTGGCACTAAAGGGGGGACCTACTTCCAGCATTCACCAGGGAGGCTCTAGTATTTCCCTTGCCAAAAACTAAATTGAAATACCGAGCACAGCGGACTTTAGACAGCTGTCGATGCTGAATTTTGATTTGAAAATCTTGAGCAAAGTTTTGGCCACCAGACTAGTGCCATATGCAGAGACTAGTCCACATAGACCAAAATGGTTTTATCCCAACGAGGTTGACTTCTAACAACCTGAGGAGACTATACCAGGTGCTATTCCACAGAGATTTGACAATGTATACTGACACAGTTGTTGTGGCGATCAACCTGGAAAAGGCGTTTGATTCACTACGGTGGGATTTCTTGCTTCAGGTGATGAGGACTATGGGTTTGGGAGCTGAGTGGTTACGATGAATACACCTATTATACTCAAAACCTATGGCAAGGGTAAGAACAGGCAGAGTAGCATTCTCATCTTACCCTATATATAGAGGAATGAGGCAGGGCTGCCCATTGTCATCACTGCTCTTTGCCCTTGCCAATGAGCCCCTGGCGGAGCGCTTTAGACAAGAGCGGGAGGGACACAGGATTATACTAGATGGGTCAGTGCATATAATTTCATTATATGCAGATGATATCCTACTGTACATCGGTGATGGAGAGCAGGGCATGCGGACTGTCTGGACTTACCGTCAATAAGTGCAAGACCCAAATCTTCCCAGTGAGACCCACACAGACTAGACCAGTGGGACTGCCAGAGGAGAGAGGACCTAACTTGGTCAGCATCCCCCTTCAAATATTTAGGTATACAGGTATTCCATAACCAGATTGATATATTGGAAGGGATCCTGGGAAAGGCTGTACGTGCCTTGAAATCAAATATGACCTTTTGGAGGACTCTTAAGCAAACAGTCATGGCTAGAATGGCTCTCTCTAAAATGGTTATATTACCAAGATTACTGTATTACTTTGTGAATCTTTCGGTTGAAATCCCCAAGAAATGGTTCAAAGAGACGGACACCCTACTAAGGGATTTGATCTGGGATACTGGGCGGCACAGAGTGTCCCTCATGGTGTGAAAACAGCCACTGAATATGGGGTGACTGGGTGCCCCAGATCTTGAAGCATAGTACCAGGCAGCACAATTCTAGTGGCTAGCACAATGGTTGGGCAGACTGGGACGGGAGATGCTGGCGTTATCTGGGAAAACCCCACACTGGCTATTATTGCCCAGAATGCAGCAACCCCAATATAAGATTAAACACATAGGAGTGCTGTTAGAGGTAGCCGTGAAATGCTGGGAAAGATAAAAAAAAGGGGAATGGGGCTCCCCCTGCATGCCCCATTCCCCTTTCATGACTGTTACCAAGATGGAGTGCTACTACACCTCTCAACATTTCTGGAGTACCACAAATTGGGTCTGTTGGAAATGGCCCTTTTTGCAGGGTTATCCCTAAACTTTTTGCTTTTTCCTCCTATTTTTTCCTGACATGTGTGTGTTGGTTTTAGGACTCTGGGCACTTTACCACTGCTGATCAGTGCTAAAGTGCATATGCTCTCTGTGTAAACTGTGTTTTGATTGGTGTTTCCATGATTGGCTATTTGATGTATGTGTCAGTCCCTAGTAAAGTGCACTGCGAGTGCCAGGGCCTATAAATCAAATGCTGTTGGTGGGCTGCAGCACTGGATTGTGCCACCCACGCAAACAGCCCGTAAAGTGTGTCTAAGGCCTGCCATTGTAGAGCCTGTGCGCAGCCTGGTGCTGCCATGTCGACTTGGCAAGTGCACACACTTGCAAGTCCCTAAACCTTCCCTTTTCTACATGTTAGTCACCCCTAAGGTAAGCCCAAGGTACCCCTGTGGGCAGGGTGCATTGTATGTAAAAGGTAGGACATGCCCTGGTGTGTGTGGCATGTCCTAATAGTGAATTACAGCCATTTTCGTTTTTCACTATTGCAAGGCTACCTGTTCTCCAAAGGCCAGAATGGTCAGTTTTATTATTACATCTTATAATCCTAACTGACTCAGGGAACAAGGTAGAAATTCGAATTGAGTATGCCTGAACTCAGAATGATAAAATACATCTTTTAGTAAAGTTGGTTTTAACATTCTGAGTTTGAAAATACCACTTTTAGAAAGTAGGTATTTTCTTGTCTAACTACCCAAACCTGTCTCTGCTAGGTTGTGTATTCCCTGTCTGGAGTTTGAGTGACAGGGCTGGGGAATTCCAGGAGACAAGGTGAGTCCGCCCAGTGGTGAATAGAGAGATCTGCATCTAGATGGGAGGGAGGAGTTGCACCTGGGACCTTAATAGGCCTGTGCCTGCCCCCCACAGTGCTGGCTCCACCCCTTGAGGTATGTCTGATGTCTCTGCCCTGCACTGTGAAAGGAGAGAAGGAAGAATGTCAACAGAGTGCTCCAGGGCTGTGCCTTTCCTCCACAGTGTGTCTAAGGCCTGCCATTGTAGAGCCTGTGTGCAGCCTGGCGCTGCCATGTCGACTTGGCAAGTGCACACACTTGCAAGTCCCTAAACCTTCCCTTTTCTACATGTTAGTCACCCCTAAGGTAAGCCCAAGGTACCCCTGTGGGCAGGGTGCATTGTATGTAAAAGGTAGGACATGCCCTGGTGTGTGTGGCATGTCCTAATAGTGAATTACAGCCATTTTCGTTTTTCACTATTGCAAGGCTACCTGTTCTCCTAAGGCCAGAATGGTCAGTTTTATTATTACATCTTATAATCCTAACTGACTCAGGGAACATGGTAGAAATTCGAATTGAGTATGCCTGAACTCAGAATGATAA
The DNA here is from genome assembly GCF_964204655.1 of Triturus cristatus. NCBI lineage: Eukaryota > Metazoa > Chordata > Amphibia > Caudata > Salamandridae > Triturus > Triturus cristatus. Next base: position 642,099,185 of record NC_140581.1, on the reverse strand, counting down.
AATACATCTTTTAGTAAAGTTGGTTTTAACATTCTGAGTTTAAAAATACCACTTTTAGAAAGTAGGTATTTTCTTGTCTAACTACCCAAACCTGTCTCTACTAGGTTGTGTATTCCCTGTCTGGAGTTTGAGTGACAGGGCTGGGTAATTCCAGGAGACAAGGTGAGTCCGCCCAGTGGTGAATAGAGAGATCTGCATCTAGATGGGAGGGAGGAGTTGCACCTGGGACCTTAATAGGCCTGTGCCTGCCCCCCACAGTGCTGGCTCCACCCCCTGAGGTATGTCTGATGTCTCTGCCCTGCACTGTGAAAGGAGAGAAGGAATAATGTCAACAGAGTGCTCCAGGGCTGTGCCTTTCCTCCACAATGCTGGCTCCACCTCCTGTGGGGCGTCTGATATCTCTGCCCTGCACTCTGAAAGGAAAGAAGGAGTCATGTAAACAAAGTGCTCCAGGACTGACCAGAACTGGTTTGGACTAGGCAAAGGCCACTCTGACCTCAGAGGACAAAGGATTTGGTGGTATAAATATTGGGGCCCAGACCCCAGAACTTTAGATTACTTCCGAACTAAGGAACCTGCCAGGAAGAAGGACCGGGAAAGCTGGAGGAAGAGTACTGCCCCTATGCTGCGTGTTGTGGGGTTGGCCTGCAGTGGTTGCTTCTGTCTTGGATAGGGAAAGGACTGGACTGTACTTTCATCATCCTGCTGTTAGAATTTTCTCCAAGGGCTTGAAATAGAGATTGCCTCCTGTTGGAAGTCTCAGGGATAGAAAAGACTTCATAAATCTCACTGGAATCAAGGAACCTGCCAAGACGAAGAGCTGGAAGAGCTGTCAGGAGGAGTACTGCCCCTTTGCTGTGTTGTTGCTTTGTTGGGCTGGACTGTAGCTGCTGCTTCTGCCGTGGGCAGTGAAAGGACTGGACTGAACTTTCTCTACTTGTGCTGAGTATCTCCAAGGGCCTGAACCGAGCTGGTCTCCTGTTAAGAAGTCTCAGGTACTGCAGAGACTTAACCAACCTCTGGGCACCGCTCCTGGAACCGCTGTTTCAGTTGCCACAGAGAAGAGGGAACCGCGACCAACTCTGTCACCGACTCCGTCGCTGGCCTTGTGTCCTGAAGGCTCTGCAGGCTGCACCAACTCGCCCTGCACCGCAAGCCTTGGTCTCACCGACTCCGTCACCGAGCCGCTGCCTGCACCGCATCGAGAGACACCGCAACCTGCATCGCCTCGCTTCACTTCGCTGGCCTGGGCTCCCAGACACGGTCGCTGCTGGCTCGACTCCTGTGACCGACTCGTCATGCACAGCTGTCCGGCTCGGCCAGCGCCAATTCCCGCCAACCGGCTCTGCCGCTCGCATCGCAACTTGACAGCACCGCATCCAGCACCGTCTCGCCCTGCACCGACGCCATCTGCACGATCGTCACCAAGCAGCTGCTCGCACCACATCGAGGGACACCACACCTTGCACCGCTTCCATTTTGCATCGCAACCGCGACGGATGCCAAGACCGACTCGCACACCCGTGCGAGCCGCACTAAGAAAGGTACTGTGAACGAATCTGTCCCGCTGTTGCTGGCCCGTACCAATGCGGTCAGCGGGAATGCAAGACTCTGTTGTTTTCAGCATCGCGGTAGGCACGGACCGAGCTACCGACTCAGACGAATGGCGTTTTTCAATGTATTTTGCAACTTAAAGACATTTTGAAAAGTAACTATTTTTGAAGTACTGTATTGTGGATTTTTATCGTATTTGGTCTTGTTTGTATAAAAATATTGGATATTTTTCTAAAACTGGTGTGGTGTCCGTTTGCAGTGCTAACATTGTATTACTGTTGGTTTTGTGCAAATGCTTTACACACTGCCTCTAAGATAAGCCTGACTGCTCATGCCAAGCTACCAAGGGGGTGAGCAGGGGTTATTTTAGGAGTGTAACTCCCTTGTCCTGACTAGAGAGGTAGTTTCTGCCTGGCTTGGGTGCAAACCTTGGCCAACCAGAAATCCCATTTCTAACAGGGTCCATGCCAGTTTCTGAATTACCGTGCAGTTAGGGGAGATATGACTGTGCTCTGGGGCAGGAACGCACAGGAACCTGACACACATCCAGTCCTTCAGGCAATGTTAACACTCGGAGCTGCCAGACTTCTGGTGAACTGGTGATACAGGGCGATAATGGACATGATGAAACTCACTTGCCGGAGAAGTGGGGCGGAACTAGTTGATAGACCTTTGACTGACGTGGAATGGAAGAAATCCTTAGAGAGCACTAGGAAGGTATCCAGGAATTCCAATTTCAAACGTATACAGTTTAATATTCTCCACATGACATACCTCACACCACATAGGCTTAATATCATGTAAGGGATTACTGACAAGAAATGCCCCAGATGTGAAGAATTAGATTCAAACTTCCTGCACATGGTATGGGGCTGTAGGGAAATACAAGGGTACTGGTTAAAAATAATCGAGACCCTTAATAGAGTACTGGCACGGGTTCTGAGATACTGTCCCAATGTCTGCCTGCTTGGGCTTTCCCCGAGACCCAAAGCCCGAATACTGGGCAACAGGTTCATTGACCTGGCCTTGGTCCTAGCCAAAAAAGCAAATAGCTTGGAAGTGGCATGCAGCAGGGATCCCAGGTTGTTTGTCTGGGAGTCGGAAATCTCGACTTGGGTTAGAGCGGAGTAAAGAGCGCTGGTCAGGGAGGACAAAATAACGAAAAGGCGCAAGCCTCTCGCTGAACCTTGGTTTGAAATATTGAGGACCTGGGAGTCCAGAGGATCTGAAGATGTAGAGAGCAATAGTGAGGGCCCCACATCAGTAGAAGAGGTAAGACACCTCTCCTTCCCTGCTTCAACATAGTGGAGCAGGGGAAGGCCCACCAGATTTGAGAGATGAGTGTAAAAGATTGCAAAGATGAATGCGTAGGCCCACTTCGCTGCCTGCAACCCCTGCTCTCCTCCCCCCCCCAACCCCCCTTTAGACAGACAGGAACCGGGACATATGCAGAACTTTTTCGTAGGAGTAAAAACATGAGGAGGGACCCCAGGAGAATGTGGCAGTTAATTGTTGTATTTGTTTAGTATAATCAAAACACATAGAAAATGACTACATAAAATGATCTAGGAGCACTGCATACTCCAAACCAAGAACATTCTTTAACCAGAAACACAATATTGGTATATAAGACACTAGCATATTTTAAGATCAAAATGATGAGGATTACGATATGATAGCAAATTGAGAAATGTTGTTGTGATCCTTTGTTCTCCTACTTTTCACCCTACCTGAGATACAGTAATAGTGTATACATGACTATGTACGTGTACTTGGGTAAATAACATATGATGTTAATTTATGGAAAAATGCTAATACAAACTATTTTTTTTAAAAACATAGAGGGGTGGGAAAAGGTGGGAGGTTGGCAGTCTAGTAGCCAACTCCACTTCCTCCTTTAATGACGACTGCGGGCTGGGCGCGAAGGTGAGAGCTCTGCTTTCTGAGCTCTACCTTACTTAACCACTGCAATTTGTACATTTTAATTAACATTTTAACTGACTTTGTTTTATGCTCTAAATATTATCTTAAATTGAATTGAATTTGAATTTGATGCCCGGAAGTTTGGAGGGAATACTGTTTGTATTAAGAGATCTCCCCTTACCGCAAGTCGCAGCACGAAGGAATTATAGAGAAGCTTTTGGCCTCACTAACCATAGAGGGGTGGGAAGAGGCGGGAAGTTGGTAGTCTAGTAGCCATCTCTACTTCCTCCTTAAATGACAACTGTGGGCCAAGCGCACAGCATGTCCGCAAAGGCAAGGCGTCTGCACTTGTCCGCACGAGATCAGGTCCCGGGACCAGGAACCCTGATCCCTGCAACACAGCCCCATATAAATAAACTAGAAATCAGCTTCTATCACTTAGAACCCTGATACACTTACCATGTGCTCCCTCGCCAGGAGCTAATAACCCACCCTTTCCCAAAGAAGCCTGTATTCATTGCGGACACAAGCCACAAACAAACAAGAACACACACCTAACTACGACCGACCAACAAGCAGCATCATGGAATTTGGGACTGATTAGCGCTCATTCAATCCCTAGGCATACCTCAGATTTAAGAGCTATGCTAGAGGAAGACCCCATGGACATACTGTTTGTAACAGAAACATAGCTCAGTGACAGCTCAGGCCTGGATATTCATCTCGCGCTCCCCTCAGGCTACCAGATACATAGATTAGATTGAGTAGACACAATTGGGGGTAAAATTGCTATTATTCTAAAAAATTATCTTAAATGGATTACCTCCCTGTTTACTCTCCGAGTGTGAAAGCGTTCGGTTTCACATCACACATTCCCCCACTCTCACATTCTCTGGGGTACTTATCTATAGGCCTCCAGGTGCTAGCTCCAGATTCATATAGGCAATACCAGACTCACTGAGTAGTCTTGCGGTAGAAAAAACCTGCATGACAATACTAGGGAACTTCAACTTGCACTTCGGTGCACAGGAAACCCCCACCATTAGAAGGCTGAAGGGCGACCTTGAGGCACTACAATTAACCCAACATGGTCTACACCTACACATGAGAAGGGTCACATATTGGATCTTATCTTTTCTAACGACCCCCAAATCACAGTATCCAAAGCAATCCCAGTTCCCTGGTCTTACCATTTGCTTTTTCTCTTCAGGCCACCCAAACCCACCCAGCAGACTAAGGTTAGGGCCCAGATCATCGCTACTAGTAGCTATCCCAAGCTAGTCCCCAAAACCTGGAGAACAGTTTTGAGGGACAATATCTCCAATTTTGCTGTAAACCTAGAAGAGGATTATCAGCAATGGGAGAGCTGGATTACCTAGTTGTTAAATGCATGCATCCCCAAGAAAACTACCAACAGCAAAACACCTCCTAAAAAAGCCCTGTGGTACAATGACTATCTCATTTTACTGAAAAAACAATGTAAAAGGAGTACGACCCTGCCCACAAAACTCAATATAAATCCATTATTAGGTCCTATCACAACGAAATGAAGATAGCTCAAGCTAAACACTATGAGGAAAAAATTACCCAGGCTTCAAACTCCCTGAAGGAATTATTCAGAGTGCTGAAAACTTTGACCACCCCTCACGAAAGCAATATAACTTCTCATGCCACAAAAGAAAGATGCAATGACAAAGCATCTTTCTTTCATAAAAACGTGACGGACATATATGACCATTTCCTGAACAATACTGAATTTGTACCAGATAAAGTCAGAGAGTAACCCTAATCTCCAATGCTAGCTCAATCCCCTAGGCTTGAGGGAAGAGACTATTCTCATCATAGTTAAAGTGAGTAAATCTGGATCCCCTCTTGACCCAGCACCTCTGCATGTCCTAGCTAAAGCGATGGACATCATTCTGCCATCTTTAAAGTGATTACTTAAGCACTCCCTAGACACAGTGCTGGTTCCAAATCTCTGGAAGTATGCAGTTATCAGACCCTTACTAAAAAAAGCTAATCTTGACCCAGCAATACTCACCAATTTGCATCCTATTTCATTACTGCCGTTCCTCTGCATACTTTTGGAGAAACACGTAATTCAGACATTAACCAATTTTTGGGAAGCTAGTGACATACTTCACTCATCCCAGATCGGCTTTCGTGCTTCTCATAGCACAGAAGCAGCATTAATGGTGGTCACAGAGGATCTCAAGGCTCTATTAGACAACCGACGGTTGGCCGCCATTCTCCTGCTAAATCTAAGCACGGCATTTAACGCCATTGATCATGTCATCTTAAAAGACTGACTAAGGGAAGTAGGAATCCAGGATAACGCCATGGATCAGCTAACTTCTTTTTTAGAGAACAGATCCTATCAAGTGATGGAACAGGATTGCTTCTCAGACCACTTGCCAACTATCTGTGGTGTCCCACAGGGTTTGTCACTCAGCCCTACACTATTTAACATTTATGTACGACAGCTCACCAACATAGTACAGGAGTTCAATAGATCAGCTGTTTCATACGCAGATGACACCCAGTTGGTTGTGTCTCTGACTATTTACCCTAATTCAGGAAACAAACAGCTGATTTCCTGTTTGGAGAAGGTGGCCAACTGGATGTCAAACAATTGCATGAAGCTAAATGGAGAAAAGACGTAGCTCATGATACTGGGAAATCCTACCATGCACTAACCCCTGATTCACTGGCCAACCCTCCTGATCCCAAACGCGCTATAAAAAATCTGGGAATTTGGCTGGAGGCTATGCTCACAATGGACTATCAAACCAATAAACTGTCCGGAACTTGCTTTGCGTTACTCGGAATGATTAGGAAGATTATTGAACGGATCACAGATCACTTAAGAAAAACCATCATTCAATCCCTTATAGTCTCTCGCTTGGACTATGGCAACTCTCTTCACATAGGCTCACCGAAATATGTAACAAAGAGGCTCCAGGTGGTGCAAAATGTGGCAGCCGGGCTCTTACTAAAACTCCAAAGTCGCGTATCAGTAAACGAATCCCTCAAACAGATCCACTGGCTACTGATCGAAGACAGAATCAAATTCAAATCCCTCTGTTTTTTGCTCACAGGGCCATAAATAAAAAAGGTCCAGTAAAGCTCAGACAACTGATCTCAACGTACACTCCCACCAGACACCTACAATCCTCCCACCTGCAGCTCCTGAGAACAACCAGAGTCAAAAGGGCAATATGGGAAGGCAGATCATTTGCCCATTTGGTACCGTGGCTGTGGAATGACCTCTCACTTGACCTTAGATCATTGCCTAGGGCAATCTCCTTCAGGAAAAACCTAAAGACCTGGCTGATTCCCAGTTAATTTACATGTGGTCAGAGCCTCAGCACAGCACTCACCAGCACAGGGAATCCTTCGGACAGTCAGGTGCTTTACAAACCATAAACATAAACCAGGAGCGTATTTAGTCACATAAGTTTGTGCTTTGTGAAAAGTTCACATTTGCAGGAGCAAAGCATGATCTCACATTGAGAGATTCTTTGCATTGTGGCTCAATGGTGGTGTTCTGTGATTATTTATAAATGAATCAAGATATGTTCAATGGAATGCCCAAGAGATTCTGTGTCGAAATTACTTCTTTGATTGTGTTATGGAAGGCTTTGGCTGCCAATGAGGTTCCAAGCGGAGGCATTTGTTATGCTGCAGGTCTACATATATAAGTAATGTGGTGATGGATCAGCTAGATTAGTTCAGCTGCTGGTTTCCTGATTTAAGATCTGACTTTGAAAGCCTTTTCTACCTAACCAAATCTGTCATGATGTTGTCTATGGTGGGGGCGTGGTGTTTTTTCCCTTTGAATGGTTTTAAGGTCAACTGTATGTCTGTTCAGATTGCAATGCATCAGGTTGATGGGTATTCAAAGTAAGAATCATTGGTGACACCTTTAGTGTCGGCTCAGACACCAGAGTTCAAATTTTCCTAGCTTTTTTAGATCTGCTTTAACACCATATCTCAGATGGAAAGTTTGCTTCTGTGCCTCATGACAACAGATTTGACAGTATGATCAATATACACTTTGATGGGTTGAGCCTTGAGGCACCCAAGTCCTTGAAATAGCTTGTTGAATTTTTCCAGGAGGTCCTCAACATTATGCACTTGATACTGTTGGCAAAAGTAGTCAGTCCAAGCTGTTCAGCTGCCCTGCAGCTGATCAGTATGCCTGTGCCAGTTTCAGTTATGAATATGTATGTATTATCCAGTTGCTAATTTTTATTTATGAGGGTGCCTGTAAAGTAAAAGGCATCAAGCCTCCCTAGACATAAATGCATGTTTCTGTGAGATTTTAACTCTTAGAACCGCTTTTCATTCATGAAGTTCACTAATGCCCCTATGCACATAAAAGCTGTGTTGAGAAGACCTTGTATGTGAATTTATGCACTTTGGTTGTGGTCCGCTTCTCTTTGACACGGGGGTTTAGTAAAGCTATGAGGATTACTTTCTCTTTACCGTCATCCTCAGGGTCGCCAGTAGGCATTGGCTGTGATAGGTAGAGTAGTTTGTCTTCATGTTTGTGCTGTATCGTGAATAGTGATTTTGGAACTGACAACAACCTTTGAGTGTTTTGCCGCTAAATCATCCATAACAGACTTCCATGAAGTAATTTGGCTTGCCACATTTGAAACATGTTTTAGCTTTTGTTAGTTATTAATTTGCCAGGTAGTGTCAAAAGTTGTAATGGCCTTAGTAATATCTGTTGTTGGATTGTGCATTGCCTCTGTAGCGTTGCCTGCTTTTTATAGGTTTGTAGGTTTTAGACTTGATTTGATGGCTTTGCGTTCATCGTGTTCAGTTTTCATAGAAAGTTTTGCAAGGGTAGACTCCATTTGATTAGCTTTGACATATGGTAACTCATGGACCCTTCCAATTTTCTGTATTGGATCAAATGACATCCTTGCTTGCCATTTTATCAGGTGCCACAGAACAGAAGACCTACAACGTTAAATAAGTTTTGCGCAGACTTCTTACCTTGCTTCATCTGGTCATGCACTGAAGAGGTTGAGTACTTGGGTGTAGAAGCAGTCAATGGGTTTGTTCTTTTGTTGTCGAGCTTCTCTTCGTTTAAATTTCTCATAATTATGGTTTTGCTTGGGTTGAGGTGGGTTTCTAGTGCAATTGATGACCTGTCAAAATGTTCTTCTCCTGTGCTGAGGAGGTTTTGAAACTGTTTGAATCTTTCTTCCCTGTTGTAGTGCAGGAACAGTGAGCATTCCACTCCATTGTCAATCTCTAAAGTGGTTTTGAAACAATTGGACATCAATATGCACCAACGTGTTGGAGCTGCAGCTGGTGTGACTACTTTACTGTATGGTCGCAGAGGGTTCACTGTGGAATTCACACACCTGGGCCCTGTGCTCTGTGCTGCCTTCCGCCTGTCGGGTAAGTTGCCTTGATTATTGTCATTCATAATTGCTCCAGTCCTAAGAGTTTTTTTTATGTTGGATGGTGCCTATGTGGTCATGGACTGGTCATAGCATCCTATGCATTTTGCAAGTGCTTGTCATATGAAGCTACTTTACTTGTTCTTTGTTCCCCAATTACCTCATGTAGCAGGGTATTTTGCAGTTTCACCGATTAAAAGGTGTTGGTTTTGACTTTTCCCAGCCTTAATGATTGCTATCCATGAAACTGATGACTAGTAATGCTCCGATCCAACGCAGGGAGGTGGCAGTCACCATGACACACCAGGAATTACCACGCTTCACTTAGAGCAATGGAGTTGGGACTAAGCTTGGCCAAGTCTGATCTCCTTGGGTTATCCTACTTGCCAAGTGACTTGTCAGGGTGCATGAGTGTGTGTACAGGATTGATATAGGTGTTCGGTAGCACACAACATGGTGAAATATTTTTTTATTTCCAAAAGATTCACAGAACGAAACATGCTAAATATTCTAGCGATACATTTCCAAAAGCTGCATATTTTTAAAAAGAGATGCTTTTAGATTTTGGAAAACTCATTTGAAAATGTATTTTCTTTGCGTACCTTTATATGATGTACGTGTTTTTTTTTTAAACAGATCCGGAATAATTTTTGCCTCTTTTTTTAGAATGCAGCTATTTTCTTTTTTTTACTATTTTTTAAATTTGTATTTGTTTCTAAAACCTGCAGACATATTTGAATTATAGAGCTTCAGACAACTTTTTGAGGAAAGGAACTACTTCATAAAATGTATTTATAAAATAAATAGCGTGTCGCAATGGTTTAATACTCTTTTTCTCAGGCTTATTGGTGTATTTTTCCACCAGGGTCATCTAAACGAAACCTCAATGAACATGTGAAATGCAATTATTTTAAATTACATAAAAATGGCTGTTTTTAAAGAGAGTTTGTTATTGAATCAGATAAATGGAGAAAGTGACAGAACAAATGTTTTACAACTCTCTTTTATAACCAACCATGCCCTGTTTTCAACTAGATTTATACAAAAAATTATTTGAAAGAAGTACATCCTTTTTTCTATTGCAAATGAAGCAGAATTATCATTATATTATGTTAGACCTGTCTTTCTTAGTGTAGTCTTTTTGCCCTCGTTCCTTCATTTCTTTCTGCTTAAATTTGTTTTTATGGCCTTAGGACTCTGTGCATTTTACCACTGCTGACATGTGCTAAGGTGCTTGCGGTTTAACATAGTTAAATTGATTTACACCTGTTTGGAATAAATAATTTACTTATATGTCCCTTGAAGAGTGGTATGGTATATGTCCAGGGCCTGTAAATCAAACGTTACTAGTAGGAAATGCAGCACATATTGTGTCACCTTCTTAAGTAGCCCCTTAAAACATGTCCCAGGTCTGCCCTTGCAGCCAAAATTAAGTTTTGAACTACCAATTCGACTTTCCAATATTGCCCCTTGCAAAGCCTTGAGCTCACCATTAACTGCATATGTCACCCCTAAGGTAGGTCCTAGGTAACCCATGGTGCAAGGTGCATTGTAATTAAAAGAATTGACATGTACATTTAGGTTTTACATGTCCTGGCAGGGCAAAACTCTTAAATAAATGTTCACTATTGTGGGGCCTATCTGTCCCTTAGGATGACATTGGATTGTCTTATTACATTTAAGAAGTGCTGACTTCTGAATCGGACCAGGTAAGCATTTCCATGTTTGGTAACTATGATATTTAATGAAAAGTTCTCTTTCTTGGTAAAGTTGGATTTTAAATTACAATTTGGAAAATGCCACTTTTAGAAAGAGGCAATTTCCCTGACACTTAGACTTTGTCTATTTCTCCCAGACAGTCACACAATAGATGGATTAGGTGTGCCTGAGTGGGCCATCTGCTGGCAGGATGGGGGTAGAGCTGGGCACAGCCCCACTTGCACCTAAATAGGCTGTGATCTCCCTTCACACAAAGGGCTTGACACTGCCTCATTGTCCCTTCAGCTAGCCAGGGCAAAGGAGGCAGGAAATTCCAAGTGCTTCCAAGAGAAACCACTAGAAACATTTCCCAACTTCAAAGGAGGCACCAGGTATTAAGATAGGACCCTCAGACCCAGTCTTCAGTTCACTTTCCTGACCTGCTGAAGGACTCTCAGAGGACTGCATGCTGCTGGGGCCTACTGTGTATGCCACATGACTGCTTTACTGCATCTGAAAGAACTGCTTTTCTACCTGGACCCTGCCTGGAACCCTTAGGAGCCAGTCCTGCAGTTTGAGCCCTGCATCTTCACCCGAACCAAGGACTTTCAGAGTGATTCAAATGACTAGCTTGCTGGCCTCCTGTTCAGAGCCACAGGGACACAAGTACTCCTACTATCTTGAACCCACACCTGGACCCAGCCTGAGTGACCTCTGAACCCCCACGTGGTGTCCTACCAGCCCTGGACCCTTGGTTGTGATGCTAAAGGTGCCCAGATAGCCAAAATCGAAAATGTTGTATAGTTGTGGCTAAAAACTGCTCCGAGAACTGAGGGAATTACAGGACTGAAGTGCTCATCTATCCACCCAAGGTGCATCACCGGTCAGCCTGACTTCCTGGCTCCTCCCGCTATGTACTTCTCTGCAGCAGCAAATCCTGTTCAGCGGTCCTTTGCCAAAGGTGTATCCAACCGCCTGGAACTGTCTTCAGCTACAGCCTCAAGCCTCATCCCGCTGGAGATTTTTGACTTTCAAAAAGTGACTACGTCCGAACATAGAAATCTTCACAGCAACATCTTCCAGAGGCTCTCTGATTCCAATGCTCCCTCCCCAGACACTACCTGCAGCCTTGTCCCACCGAACTTATCTTCTTAAAACATTTTTCTTGGAAATTCTTCAAAGTCTGAAGGTAACCACTGATCGGGCCCAATCCACTTCTTGAATCCAAAATGCACTCCATCGTGGTCTGCCATATTTTTCCACTTTGACCCAGTCTTGCACGACCAGATGTACGTAGTTGACACTTTGATATTTTAGGTGCTAGTTTTTACTAAAAACTTTGAAAATGCATAACTCCAGTTCTACAAATCAAATTGGATTTTTGTCATTTTGGTTTCAAATGGTTTATTCACATTTTATCTATGTTCCTAAATTGGTGTGGAATTTTTCTCATTTTGTGTTTTCTCTTTATGACTGTTTCTGTGATACTTTACACAATTCCTCTAATTTAAGACTGACTGCTTTGTGTGGCAAGCTGCCAAAAATTCCTGGAGCGGTGGTCACTCATAGCAAAATGCTGCTCCAGGGATTGCATGATTTTAATAATTGAAACCGCAAAAGAAATCATGGTGGTTTTGAGTCAGGAGATACTCGCATTAGAGAACAAACTGAAGACGTCTACTGCCTTAGAAGAGGCAAAATTAGATTAGATAAGATCCACACTGATATGAAGGATTTTGAAACATATATAACCAACAAGAAATCAGAGAAGTTGAGGAAGGATATCAGATGGTACAACAAGAGAAAGCATACCCCTACTCTTCGTACTATCAAGAGTGGAATCAAGGAAAATACATCTCTGGTCAAACCAATAACTACAAGAGAAGGATTATAAACTTCTCTGATACTGGATCTTCTGACTCTGATAATGACAATTTCCAAGAGATGAGTGGAGCCCAATATAACCCCAGACCTTACAGGGGTAGACAGACTGCGCATTCTTTTGATGGCCAGGGTCCTTTTTTACCGAGAGGCCAGTACAGGGGGAGAAACAGATGCTGGCCACAAGACAGGGGAGAACAACAACAGATGAACCCTCAACCTCAACAAATGTATTTGAAGACCTGAAATCAACAGTATTGGTAGTAGATAGTACTATTGCCAACAGTGAGCCCTAAGCTGGAGACACACTACCCACTTATAACCTCTCTGCAATGGACCTAAGCACTGAAGAAATTTCAGTGCTTAGCCATGGGTTGTCATTTGTTCCAAGCACTCGACTTGACACATTTAAACTCCATGAGGATTTATACGCCTTCTTCAGAAAGGTTAGACTAAAAAAAGATTTTGTGGACAGACCGGTCAACCAACAGGAAATAAATCAATCTCAGTGCAAACCTACTTCAGTATTTACCCCAAAGCTAGACATGGTGGGACCGGAGGTGAATATTTTTGAGCAGAATGTCTTGAAAGACATTGCACGTATGGTTAAACATCCGCTCAATCCGCGTTATAATTTGTCAAAGAAAGACAATACAGCTCTTGACAAGATCAAATTTAATAATGACCTTGTTGCAAAACCTTGTGACAAGGGTGGAGGCATTGCCATTATGAATAAAACTGACTATAATAACAAGATTTTGGAAATGCTGGCAGTAACGGAGCATTATAGGAAGGCGCATTTAAGAGAACTTACAAGAGTAAGTGCGCGTATTCAAGATGTAACTTATGAGGCATTGGCTGATGGTCTCATTTGTGAAGAAGAGTGTAGCTTCTTGAATAAAATATGCCCTATAACTCCGGCCCTGTATGGCCTGCCAAAAACACATAAGAATGAGGAAAACCCACCAATGCGTCCGATTATTTCCACTATTGGCTCTAGTACTGAACCGTTATCGAAGAACGTGGACTCTTACTTATATCCATTGACCCAGAGCTATGCATCCTTTTTCCATGATACAGGTGATATCATCAGAGAGATTGAGGGGTTGCCCTACAATCCAGGCACTGATATTTTGGTAACGCTTGACATTGAGGCATTATATACGAATATTCCTCAGTGTCAAACGTTACAGGCGGTAGCATCCCTCCTCCAGAGATCCCCAGGTGAGAGACCGGACGGTTTCATTTTGCAATGCCTGGAAATAGTGTTACTAAATAACTTCTTTGATTTTAATGGGTCCTTGTATCAGCAGATTAAGGGCACTAGTACGGGTGCTTCTTGCAGCCGAGCGTAGCAAACACCTTCGTGGGTGAGTGGAAGTTGAGAAATGTTTTTAATGAGGCAGCACCATTTTTTGAGAACTTTTTTTGTGGAAGCGCTTTATTAATGATATTTTCTTTATTTGGAGAGGAGATGCAGAGACTTTGCAGGAGTATATTCTCTGGCTCAATGCCAGTGATAAGAACTTATAATTCACTGCCAAATTGCCAGTTTTTGGACATTTTAATTTGTGGTTGAGATGGCAGCCTACAGGTTAGCCTTTTTAGGAATCCTACGGCTGAAAACACTATACTACAGTATTGTAGTTTCCATCCTAGCTGTCAAAAAGATTCAATCCCCTTTGGGGAATTCCTTCGTGTCCGTCGGAACTGCACGAATATGGAAGATTTCCATAAGCATGGAGATGCTTTTAAGAAACGGGTACTAGATCGTGGCTATCCACATCGCCTGGTGAAACATGCCTACAAAAGGGTGAAATATTATGATTGAGACGCCCTTCTACAAGGCGTGAAACATGCACCGCGTGATCAGATCACATGCATTATTAATCATTCTTCATTGAATTATAAAATAAAAAATATGATTAATAAAAACTGGAGGGTTTTGAATACGGACGAGAATGGTATCCAACTTCAACATCCATTAGTGGCATACAGAAGGAATCGTAATTTGAGAGATCTCCCGGTCCACACCAGAAATAAATCCCCTAATATTCAGCACCAAACTACCATTACTGGTTTACCCTTGGTATTGGGAAATTATAGGTGTGGGGCATGTCATGCCTGTGATGCAGCGCTAGTAACTGAATCTTTTAGCTATAAGGACAAAAATGTCAAACTTAGGCATCTTACAAATTGCAGGAGTAGCAATGTTGTATATATACTATTCTGCCCGTGTGGTTTGGCATATATAGGTGAGACTGGATGCGAATTTCGTCTCAGATTCAGTGAACACAAATCCGCAATCAGGACAAGAAGAACTATTGCACCATTAGTACAGCTTTTTATGGACAAACAACACTCAGAAATTGATTTGAAATGGTGCATCACAGCAAAAATTAAAAAACAAAGTAGGCCAACCAACAGAATTGACACGCAAGAAACAAGAAACCTTCTGGATTTTTCATCTGGATTGTGTAAAGGAGGGGTTAAATGAAGATATAGCGTGGCACATCACTAAATTCTGATTCCTTCCTTATATCTTAATTATTGTATGAGACAGGCTGGGTATGAGATCGGAGGCGCCCTTATCTGGAAATTAATAAACTTATTGAGACAGTAATCACTCAGGGCTCTGAGTGTTTAACTTTATCTAAGGCAAGGGTGACCTCTTACTATTTCATTATCTGACAGTATGGCGATAACCTGTCAATGTGGTGTAGTTGTGTAATTGGCAGGCTAAATTAAATAATAAAAGGATGGGTGTGGCCGTAATAACTGGACCACTTATCAGTCATTTTTTGGCTTACACGTATATGTAATATTCGGCTTTTTTTAGCCCCTTATTGCCTATCTGTCCGTATACATATATTACAATATGGCGTCCGTTACTTGAGTCAGCACAGTCCATTTTTCTATAAGGATGATCATGACGCGCTGCCGTGTCTATACCACGTGATCTTCCGCGCCGCTTTCATCTTAGGTACCACCTAATTTTGGAGGTGGCTTTAATAAACTGCACCACTCACCAGTCATAATTTTTTTGGCCTATAAACATATGCAATATTTGATTTTTTTACAGCCCGTTACTGACGTTCAGCTCGTATATATACATTGCAATATGGCGCCCGTCATTTAAGTTGGTGCTGTCCTATTTCTATAAGGATGATCATGACACACTGCCGTTTCCATGCTATGTGATCTTTTGCGCCGTTTTCATCTGAGGTATCAGCTATTTATAGCTCGCGGATTCCCCAGCTTTTCAGCGCAGTTCGATCAGGAAATGTGGGGCGTTCTGTAGAAGAAAGTTATATCTTTTGAAACAGGAGAGCACGTAACGAAAGCAGGAACTTGGGGGATATGTTTGCTAATGACTGCTATTTTTTTTAGGGTGCGCATTTCAGTCTGTATTAGAGAGGGATATGGGCCAAAGCCCAATGAAAAAGCAAAGGGACAAGAGATTCTCTTAATTTAGATGCAAACTTTCTCAGCGAGCGTGTTTGAAGGCGTGTCATTAGAGAAACCTTCAAACGGTTATTGTATCGCAAGTATGACTTTGCCTCGATACTTCTCAGTGTATAAACTCATGGTTACACAGAGGGTATATAACAAATGGCACTTATTGCAAGGGTATGTGCACCTAGGTGTATATGATGTCATACTGTCCAGTATCGTTACGAATAGTTTCAAGTAGAAACCAGGATATAACGTGTAGCTCCTGTAATGAGAAACTAAAGTGGATGTTCTTTCTTTCCATTATTATAGCAAGCAAATTTGTTGTGCAGATCTTTTAAATGCTAGCAAGGAAAATTTGAAAACTGAACTGTGGAAAGGAAATCTATGAAGCGTAACGAGAGAGAGACTTCCTTATATATTCTTTCATTACACACCTTGGTTAGTATCTGTGGAAGTACGCTGTAAAATTGAGGCATCTAATATAAATAAGTTATCTTTTGGATATCCCTTTTGAGCTTTATTATAATACAAATTTTGTTTTCCTTCATCTAGAATACTCTGTTTTATCACGCACTTGTTGGTAGATATGAATACATGTGATCTGCGCACTGTCAAGAGAAATCATCCGGGGTAAGGGAACTAAGGTGTTAAGCATAGAATACATTTTTTGAGAATCTCTATTTGCGGATATATTAATAATGACACAATTTATTATCCGTACAGAAAGAGCGCCGGCATCTCCCTACAGTAATGGAAAAGGGCCTTTATTGATAAAAGGAACGTATGAATAGCAGCTATTGGCCCAGATTCTACAAGTGTTCTTCTTTTGTAAGTAACTATGAGGACATGGTTAGTTATAGATTAACTAACCATGCATAATTGAAAGGACTTATTGAGGGGGGAGGGTTGGTTACACTCATTTTTCTGTGGTTAAGGTGGTTTGGCACTAGAGTGTTGAGGTTGTTATACTTTTTAACATTGGTGGTTGGTACTCTGTCATTTTCTTTTTTATCATTGGTGTCACATTATGTATTTTAAGTAAATGTTGGTATAGATGATTTTTTGGCCCCCATTTGTGAATAGTGGGAGCGGTCAAATTGGTGGTTTGGTTTTTTAATTGTTATCTGCATAAAGTGTTTTCATGTCCGGTCCAATCAACAAATCATTAGTTTAATCATGGGCATACAATAGTGACCTTTTCTTGTGTTCTTTTAGGTCCCCTGGTTCCTGTGAAATATATGTGGGTATTTGGAAAGGTCCTGATGAAGGTGGTCTAACTACTCTTCACATGCCGCCGAAACGCGCGTCGACCTTATGCTCAGCTTTGTGCTTTGAACATAAAACTCAACCTGGTCGTGGAGGCTTTTTTGTCATACAGAACCTCCACCCTGTTCAGATGCTGTTTGTATGAAATTTGTGTGAGTGTGAATGCGTTTGAATGGTTGTGATATGGATGTATTTATATGAGTCAGCACAGGGGTTGTTGTGTTTTTTTCTTTTGTGGATTCATTTATGTGAATTTGTATTATGTACATTCAATGGAATTATTGAAATGATTTTCTTTTTTATGATGTATAAACTTTCATAATTGGTCTTTTTCTACTTAAAAAAAATACAGAATGAAAAAAAGAGAATAAAAAAGAAATTTTATAAAGTATACAAAGAAATGAAATAATAAAAGTAATGAAAATTAAAATGTCAAGTATGATATAGCCCAGGAGAGATTGAGTCTCTAATATAAGTGATACATAGGCTACAAGGGAGCATGCTTACTGTTTTCTGGTTCTTTCCCCTCTTCTCCCTAGCCTGAGGGGGTCCCCTACTTTGCAGAAGCTACCAAGGGTTAACCACAGGTAAATGTAGTGTCTTTTTATGGTTCACCCTGCTGGAAATTCAGGCTGTTACTTGACCAGGGCTCACACTCCACTCAAACAGCAACCCAATTTCTCACATATGAAAGATGAAAGATGTTATGAAGCATGTTAACTTGCTCTTGTATTAGGAGCATACAGTTCTTCTATTAACTCAACACCACAACAATTATGTTAAACACGGTTAAATGCATTTAAAGAACATTCCTAGTAACAGGTGAAATCCTACTCAGGCAGCTCCTACAATCCTTGCCAGGGTGAAGTCACAAGCAAACACCAAATTAACCTGGGCTTAACCCCTCTGGCAGCTTGGCACAAAAAAACAGTCAGGTTTCACTTAGAGGCAATATATAAAGTATTTATGCAGTACTTCAAATATTAATAGTCTGAAAACACAACACAATAAAAAAAGCCCACACCAATTTAGAAATATAGAGCAAAACATAATAAATAATTCAACATCAAAACAACAATAATCCAATCGGTAGAACAGGAGGTATGCAATTTTAAAAACTTAAGTCAAAATAGCACCAAAAAGCACAAAGCTCTTCTCACGGCTATCTGGTCGGGTACGAAATTTACAATTCAGGTTGACCGCAATGGAGCATGGGCCGGATACAGGGAAAAAATTTGTCCCACTGAAAGTGCTACCTTCAAAGTCCAGCACAAAGAGTTCCATTGGCAGTGGAAGGGGCAGCGAGGGGCAGGGAATGAGTCATGTGTCGCCATCACAGAAGTGCGAAGAGCAGGCAGGGTGTCATGGATGGTCATTGCTGGAGCTTTACATTTGTGGTCACCGTGAGCTGTCAATGCCGTAGTGTGAAGTGCTAATCTCACACTGTCAAATGCAATAACAACAGTTGCTGGACAGAATGCAGAACAATGTCATACATTCACCCCAGTACAGAGATCTGGGCCCAAATCCATTGTTTTTTTGCTCACCATGCCATTCCAGTTTGAACCCAGCTGTTAGACCTGACATCCTTGGCGTGGGTTTTTCCCCTATCTTTTGCCTCTGCTTCCTGTATTTTTGATGCTGCGCTGGATTTCGTTTTTGCTGGTTTAGATGCTTTGGACACTCTGCCACTGCTGTCCAGTGCCAGAGTGTAAGTGCTCCCTGTGTAAAATATCATATTGATTGGATATACCTGATTGGCATATTTGTATCGCCATGAAGTCCCTAGTAAAGTGCACTATGTGTGCCAGGGCTGGTGATGACAGATGCTACTAGTGGGCCTGCAGCGCTGATTGCGCCACCCACATGAGTAGCCCTAAAATGGTGTCTCAGGCCTGCCACCGCAGGCCTGCCTGCAGTCCCTGGACTGCCATGTCCTCCTGGCCAGTGTCCACACTGGCAGGGCCTAACCCTTCCCTTTTTGTGCACATCAGTCATCCCTATGGAAGGCCCAAGGTACCCCCCTGGGCAGGGTGCAGTGTATGTAAAAGGTAGAGCATGTACTAGTGCAGGTACCATGCTCTGGTAGTGAACAGCGGCCATCTTGTGTGTTCACTGCCGCAAGGTTATCTTGCTCCATAGGCTAACATGGGGGAGGCTGGTGCCAATGGCTATCAGCCTATCTTCTCATAGGAACAAGATAAGACATGAGTCTTTGATATCCCTGAGCTCAGCATTTAATAACACATCTTTTAGGAGAGGTTGTTTTTAAATCCTGAGTTGGAGAACAGTACTTTTTAGAGAGTAGCTGTTCTCTTGTCTGACCCTTCTGTGTGCCTGAGCATGCTTGTGGATTGACTGTCTGGTTTGAGAGTGACAGGGGCTGGGGAGCCCCCAGGAGGTTGGATGAGTCAGCCCTTTGCTGAATGACTGCATTCATTTGCTAGTAGAGTGGAGGGAGGAGGTAGCACCTGGGAGTGAATAGGGCTGTGCCTGCCTGCCACGATGCTGGCTCCACCTCCTGCTGGGCGGCTGACGACTCTGCCCCTCACTCTGAAAGGAAAGAAGAAGCCAGGAAAACAAAGTGCTCCAGCAACACCCAGGACTGGATCAGACCGTGCTCAGGACCCACTTGCACAAAGACTTCAAAGACTTTTAGGGGTATAAGTAAAGGACCCCTGACAACAGAAAATTAGATTCTACAATCAAGAGGAACCTCTGCCAGAAGAAGGACCGCGGAAGAACTGAAGGAAGATTGCCTTGCTGTGTGCTCCAAGGGCTGACCTGTTCTGCTGTTCAACTGAAGGAGAGAAGAAGGGCTTGCTGTGTGCTGTGCCCCTGCCTACTTGTATCTACCGAGACTTTGCTGTGTGCTGTGTCTTCGACTGAATCTCCAAGGGCCTGAGAAGAGCTGGCCTCCTGTCCTGGAACCCAGGGTTAAAAGGTTCCCAAGAAACTGAACTAAGCTATCAAGACCGTGCTGTGTCTGCCTGGAGCGTGAATTTGTCAACAGCTGCTAAGAGTCCCGATCGGTGTGCTCATCGGCACACGGTTTTTGCGAGGGTCGGAGGTCTGTGTGGCCTCCCCTTGTGAATTCTGCCTTAAATCAACACCTGGGACCTTGAGGGCGGCCTAGCCGTGGCCAGCACCCTCCAAACCCTGTTGCCGTGAAAGTTTTCCGCTGCCAGAGGGCCGTACATCGTCCCGCGATCTTGCCGTACCTTGCCGGCGCTTCCGAGGCAAAGATCGAGCCCGCTGACCTCTCATTGGTCGAGAGGATCGAGCCCCCTCGCTAACGCCGCGCTGGGATTGGCCAGTGTCATCGGAACATCCCGGGAAGCCGTCGAGAGTGGTGCTGAGAAGAAGAACCCTCGGGGAACTGGTGCCCGAGTCATCTGCGTGACCCGTCCCCGCCGAGGGAGCAGCGAGTGTGTTCAGCGCCCCCGGCCTGCGGTCCCAGAAAGAGAAGTGCCGAACTGCCTCCCCGCCGCTCGTTGGATTGTTGAGAGCGGGCGGAAGAGCGGACGGGATCGGCCGGGGCTGCTCCTGAGATTCCGCCCACGCTGAGGCTTCAGTGGAAAGCGCAACGGTGAGAAGAACATAGAAAAGTACCGCTAGAGTTAGCGAAGAGCTGACTTTGGTCACCAAGCCCTGCTGTGATACCCCTGTGAGAGCGATAAGAGACTTGAGACTATTTTTAAGTAGAAGAACTTCCTAGTAACATAGTGCAACCATTAAGCTCATGTGCAATCATCCTGTAAGTGATCGTCTTTCTTTCCTGCTAAACTAGATAAAGATATATTTTTATATACCTACCTGTGTGGTCTACCTTTGTGGTGTACTGGGGGGTCATTGTGGTGATTGAGTGCGAATACCTAACACATTGCCTTGGGGATAAGCCTGTCTGCTCGTGCCAAGCTACCTAGAGGCTGAGCAGGGGTTATCTACAGTGTGTGTCCCTGTGCCCTGACTAGAAGCAAGGGTCCCTATTTGGTCTCAGGTACTTACCTTTGCCAACTAGAGACCCCCAGATCTAACATCAGCCATATGCACATCAGTCTTGAACCTGTACCTCATGGGAACAGTCCAGCCCGACCTGCCAAGCAAGGTCCTCCCTGGACTGGAACCAAGCATCCTAGGACCGGTTTCGGTCCCCTGTGGTATCGCCAATCTCACACTGTCAGGCATCATCAGCGGTCACAGTAGAGTGGAGAGTCGGGTTCACCAGAACTTCATGTTTGTGGTGGTATGAGCTGCAAGGTGTGAATTAGCCTGTTCATGAATAGTTAAAAAACTTCAGGGGAGCTCAACTGAGGCCCCCGAAATGGGTCCAGGACTAGTGATAAACCCTTTGTGATAGTTGTTAGTCAGAGCTTTTTTGATGAGCAAGTGTGGTAGGTGACAGCTTCTCCCCCTTGTTAAGCCAGAGTGGCCCATCCTATCAGCACCTAGCATTCCTTTTGTCTCACTGTGTGGGAACAATGCAATGCACCTAGTGCCAGCTACATGTAGTCATATAGACATGTAGCCAGGAACAAGCTTCAGACACAAAATGGTTAGGGCAGGAAAATGCCAACTTTCTAAAAGTTGTAGGCACAAAACAAAATCAGGTGGTTGTGAGATTTAAACACATCTTTACTTTTGCATGAGGTACATTTTACTCAATAATCATGACCTCAAATTTGTTTTAGTAATGATTGAACATAAAGGTTTTTCAAACTTTCATCTTTGGTGCAATGAAAGAAAGGACAATCTACATTTAACTCGATGGATATACAGTGAAAAATACTTGAAAAACGTGTGAAATATGGAAAGATAACTCAAATATACATTGTGATAAGGCAAACTAGGCTAAAATTGCATCTTCACCAATCCAAGATTTTACAAGACCAGAGCATTACATTCACAGAAAGTGATCTTAGTACTGGAACGTATAAAGGGTCCAGAGGTATCTAATGTGGGCTTCCAATAGTTTCTTTAGACAAATGAATTTATACATCCATATTGATACTGGATGAACTAGGATCCCCGATTGATGCCAGTCTAGGTGTTTCAAACCCACACTTTCTTTGGGGGTTCTCTTCAGGACAAGGGTTTGGTGAATTCTTAGGGGCCACGACAAAAGGTTTTGATTCCGACTTATGGATAGCAAGCATAACTTTTAGCCTCCAGTTTTAAATTCCTTCACAATTTCAGCACATTTAATAATTTTCAATTTCGCTTTGTCACAAGTATACACTCTATGAATTTAGGGCCAGCTATAGCACTGAGGGTGCCTAGTGCAGCAATCTAGGTTGACACCCCCACAGTTACCTTCTTTTCCATTGATTTCCTCACTACCGCCCACCAACAATGCCCCTTAACTCTTCATAGTCCCTCTCCCATATTGGTTGAACTTTTTTTTATAGTGCTACGCCTCCCACCATAGAGTGTCTGGGTGCTTCACATCACATCACACACACACACACACCCCTACACACACACACATACACTTCAATAAAAGTGTGTAAATCAGTGTATGGGAAATGAATGCTTCAGAATCATTGAATTTCATATAATCATACTGGAAGGCATTGGGTGTTTAGAGATCTTGGTCTGGAGTAACACAGAGTCAGAATGTAAGATGTAACACAGTGTTTAGGTTTGCTTACTACACGAAAGTACCCTTTTTACAATCTCAGAATAAAAGAAGTTTGAGGAATTTAAAAAATGTTTCTGAAACAATGTCTTGACTTTAGAATTCAGCAGTGCGATGCTGGTAACTGTTATTTTAGAGGGATTGTAATTTATGCAAGAAATAAAAGGATCTCTATGACAAAAACATTTACCCACCTTGCTTTGAAAATGAAATACTAATCTGTGATCTGCATGTTAAATATTGTGCTTTGCAGCAGGAGCATTTACCCAATTGATTTGTGATGAGTCAAACCTTCCACTAGACAAAACTCAGTCCTCTTCAATAAGTATATCAATCGCCACAGTTAACTTGACATTTTTATTATTCTTTGAAAATTGCAGGTCACGCAAGAACTCTGTAGCATGTGCCTTCAACCCCGGATGATATTTTAAAGCCAAGTGTCCCTGAGCGTGGAGTCCAGTCGCACAGCACTTAATATTATATAGTTTTCTGATCTAGACAGATATGGACCACCTGAGTAGGGGTCAAGGACCCCACTGGTTAAGAACCACTGATGTAGAGGAATGGTCGAACAATCATTCTCAATTCAATATAGCACCCTGACATGCTAAGAGCTCACAGTCAGACCAATTGATCCAACATGTAACTACAAATTGCAGGAAAATCATCCATTTCGTAAGTTCAGTATTCAACTCTCAAATTAGTGCTGTAAAACATTTGCATTAAACCATGTCTGAGCTCTATTAAACAAACAATATGCAAATAACAGCAAATGTACTTTGAAGGCAACTAAAATTGCCCTAGATGTTGGGCAAATGGAGCAAGAATTTAAAAACTCCATAAGAGAAAAACACACACTAGATACAAAATGAGCTGTGCAACTCACAAAATGAGAGACACAATTGGTACAAATCAAAACAGTTAGAGCAAGACAGCATGCACTTGACAAGAAATTAACAAATCTAACCATAAACCTAGCCTCAATTGAGGAACTGTGCAAACAATACCTCATTGTGTAAAAGCAACAGGGAAGCTGTATCCTATAAAAATAAAGCAACATATGTGGCATTTTCACAGAAAAGACAAGTATAAATAACATTTTCCCTGACTTCAGAAGGAACGAGACATGTCTGCTGATAAGTAAATTACATTTAGACTTAAAACAACAAAACCACGGGTGAAAAACAACCAGTAAAGAAGAGCCATGATCTCAAAAGTTAGGAAGCATATCCTTAACACAGGCCAGGCATTGCGGACCTGAAAAAGTAAGTCACATACAGTTTGGCTGTCGCAAACTTGATTGCTGACCTAGCGACAGAAAATCGCCAGTCTTGATACTTACAAACTGTAGCAGAATGCCTTAAAAGTCAAAACAATACATTTCCTGGAAGTAAACAGACTTCTATGAGGAATACCAAGATGAAGATTGGTAGCTTGGCATACCCCCCAAGGCCTTCTTGGCAGAGAATTGCATGTGGTACCTGAATAGCAACAGCAAAACAATATTATCGCCGCTGTCAGATGAGCTGTGGGATCAGCTGGAGGCCCCCTTGTCGGACGAGGAACTGAGAGCGGCCCAGGGGGAACTCAACCCTGGGAAAGTGCTCGGACCCAATGGGTTTCCGAGTGAGTTTTTTCGTTGGTACAACGTGCAAGTGGCCCAACATTACCGGGCGGTGGTGGAGGAGGCACGGGACAAGGGTGTGCTTCCCCCGGACTGGAGACACGCAGAGGTGGTGGTGTTCCATAAGCCCGGGCATCCCCCGGGACATCACGCCTCTTACTGCCCCATCTCCCTCTTAAATGTGGAGGCCAAAGTCCTGGCGAAGGCTCTGGCTAATCGACTATTGCCCCATATTGCGTCACTTGTGCACCCCGATCAGGCGGGGTTCATGCCTCAACGGGCCACCCGGCACAATATCAGAAGGGCTCAGGTGGCGATTGCGGCCATTCAACGACTTGGGAAACCGGCGGCACTACTTTTGGCGGACATGGACAGGGCGTTTGATTCCCTGAGCTGGGTCTACCTGTTAGCTCTGCTTCCCAGACTCAACCGGGGCCCACACTTTCTTTCCTATGTGAAACTCCTGTATACGGGGTTGACGGCGTCGGTGCGGGTTGCGGGTGCCGCCTCCTCCACCTTTGCTATTCAGAGGGGAACGCGGCAGGGATGCTCCCTATTGCCGTATCTGTTCGCCCTTGCCATGGAGCCCTTGGCGGCCGGGGTGCGTGTGGACGCCCAGGTACGGGGATTTGAATGGGCCACGGGCCTTTCTGATAGAATTGGGCTGTATGTGGACGACGTTCTCTTCTTCCTGATGGCAGTCGACAGAACGGGGCCACGGCTTCTGCGTATAATGCAGATCTTCGGGGAAACGTCCGATCTGCACATGAATCCTTGCAAATCCACATTGTGGGTGCTGGGAGGTCAAACGAGGGTGTGCTCGTGGGTGACCGTGGTCCAGTCGGCTGCAGGTGGATTGAAATATCTGGGGGTGGTACTTTCGGATGTACCGGCAGTGGCCTGGGAGCGTAACCTGACACCTGTGTGAGATTGGGTTCATGCAGACCTTAAGTCCTGGTCCCGCCTGCCCCTGACACTGTTTGGCAGATCGGCAATCTTCAAAATGGTGGCACTCCCCCGACTTCTCTACCAGCTGCAGAATCACTCATTTTCGATCCCGCCTAGATGGTTCCGACTGGTGAATTCTGTGTTGGGGCAGTTTCTGTGGGAAGGAGGGAAGGTGCGAGGGGCCATACGTACATGCTTCTTATCCACCTATTGTGGGGGACTGGCATCCCCGGATCTCCTCTCGTATTATCAGGCCTCACACCTGCTGGTCCTCAATGAGTGGTGGTATGGAGAGAAGGAGGACCTGGCGTACGCACTGGAACGCTACCTTATGGGGTATCACACACTACATACGCTTTTGTACTCGGAGCGGCTACGGAGCGCGCTGCCATCAGTCACGCAGGTGGTGTTCATGGTTTGGAGGCAGGCACTGCGGCACATGGGCTGGTGGAACGTCCTGACCCAGGAGACTCCTTTGTGGGACAATGGGCACCTGCCCCACTTGGCGGCCCTTCCGGGGTTTTGGGGATGGGATGCCATTGGTATCTCCACCCTGGGTGGTGTCCTGAGGGGCACAACACTAAAATCCTTTCGAGATCTCCAAGAGGATTTCCATATGCCCCAGGCTCAATTCTATCGCTAATTACAGCTGCGCCACGCGTTGTCCCTTAGCCTGCAGGGCCTGGAGTCCATACCCGAGTTTAGTCCCATTGAAGCGAAAGTCTTTATGGGGGATCTGCAAGACAAAAAGATCTCGCGTATTTATCAGTCCCTGGTCACGCATTGCTCCCCTACTCTTCAGAAGCTCCGAGGGGACTGGGAGGCAGATGTGGGCGGGCTGGAAGAGGAGGATTGGATGGAGGCCCTGGCAGCCCCGTGGGGGGCGGCCATAGCAATATGGCTTTGTCTAGGCCAATTCAAATACCTCCACAGGGTTTACTTTACTAGGACACGATTGTGGCGGGAGGGGATGCTCGCCTCCCCGGAGTATCTTCGTTGTGGTCAGGCTAAGGGTACTTTATACATTTGGTTTGGCAATGCACATCGTTAGACTGCTTCTGGAGGAGGGTCTTTGCCTGTCTCTCAGAGGTCCTGGGCTGGGAGCTTACCCGCACACCACAGCTGGCACTGCTACATGTTATGGAGGGGGTGGGGGGCAATGCCTATAAACGACACCAAATGCTCCTAGGCCTGATACTGGTGAAACGAGATATTGCTAAAGCCTGGAAGGCGACGAGGGCTCCCTCGGTGGCTGCTTGGAAAAATGGTCTGGACTTTTGCATGGGTCTGGAGCAACCCATTTTTGTGGCTAGGGGGTGCCCGCGCAAACACTATAAAATATTGAAACTATGGGCGGAGTACCGGGGCCTCTGGTTGGAACCTCCGGCGTTAGAGGAGCCTTCGATGCCGGTTTAAGTCTGGAGTCCAAGTATATGGGGAGGGGAGGGAAGGAGCAGGGGGGGTGGTGAGCCTGGATTAGGACCTTCTGATCTTCTTTTTAATGCTATGGATGAGATAGTATGGACCTGTGCGATCTTTGGGGGGGAGTGGGGTGGGGAGTTGGGGGTGGGGTGACATACCGTTAAATGCTCCTATGTACTGTATTGTTGATCATGGGGGGGTGGAAAGTTGTTTGCTGTAATGGTTGTCTTTGGTTTGCTTTGGCAGATGACTCTGGTGTGCAGAGCCCTGCGCAATATATGCGAATTGACAAATAAAATATGTTTAAAAAAAAAAAAAATGTTATCGCTAAGAAATAAAGAATCAAAGTAATATAGTGGACAATAGTAATATTTAACAATTAAAAAGATACTACAATGGGGCGTGGACGAACCGCGAGCCAAGGTGGCCACATAGAGTCGAAGCTCCGCTGTATCCTCGGAACCTGCAACCTTCCCTATGGAGACGCATCGCTTTGTGGAGTGATCCTTGCTGGTTGCCGCTCCCGCTGCCCTCCCGACTCAGAATGATGCCTCCGGTCGGCGAACTGACGCCCGGACACCTGGTCTTCACTGCAGTGTGTTCCGAGGCCTGTGCCCTGTTGTAAGCCATGGCCTGGATTCAGCTCGTGACCGAGCCGCGCTGAGGGGGCGTAGTCTGTTGTGTCAGCGCCTTCACTGTTGTGACTCCTGCAGCAGGTGCACTGTGAGAAGCGGAGTGTATTTCAGACCCGCCCGCTGCTGCGGGGCACTCCGGTCTGCCGTGGGCGGTGTAGTGGTGAGCCGGCATGCACAGAGTGGCCCTACCAACCCCATAACCTTCACTGCAAATACATGTTTCCTGATCCCCGCACAGCGGGGGAACCTATACCAATTAACGGCTCGTGCTGCCTCCAAACTTGAACTGCCTGCTATCTTCGCACGGCCCCTGTAGAGGGGTGACGGGATTATGCTGCGGAACCTTCGCTGATCGGGCGTGCTCGCACCCTACTGGCCGGTTGGTGGCGAGGAGTGTGCATGTGAGGTGCTATGCGCTCCCACAGTGACTGCAGGCACGGGATGCCCTAGATCATCGGGGGCTGTACACATTGCTAGAGGTGGGTCCGCCGGCGCTGTGTGGCTGTTCCTTGCCTGTGACTATATTTGGGACTGCACATTTGCTTGGGCCTCTCGCGCCCGAGCGTGACTCATCCCTCCACACTGCTCGTGATGCTCAGAGCACTGGACGGGCCATTGCTTGCTCCCTGTATATACCCAGATACATTGACACTGTGCACAGATTGTGGTGGCCCATTAGATGCAGCGAGCAACCCGATCGTAGTCCTGGTCCTGATCAGGCTCTGACTCCTTTAGAGTGGAGCACTTGAAGGCGTCATTTATATGCATTGCCGTTGACAGTTAGGACCCCGGCTACGTATTTGGTGGACAGCTGCTATTCCGGCCATACAGGAGATCTGGATTGTGTGCTCTGGGAGTTGCTTGGTTCACCGCTGCAAATGGTGTGACGATTGGCCCTGGATTGATCTAACGCTGGTGTGTGACACTATCTACTGGCGGTGTCCCTGAGCCATGGGCAAGAGTGACCCGCGGCAATGGAAATTACACAAAGCCAGGTGGTGGCACTGAATCTGCAAATGGCTGAGAAGGGAGACAAAGCCACTGCACCACAGCAGCAGCAGAAAAGGGCAATGAGGCACTCATGGCGGAACTCAAGGCAGGATCTTGCACCCTTGACACCCGCTTTGACGCACTCGATAAACGTCTGGACACTATGAGCGCTAGATTGTATAGGCAAGAACGGAGGCTGGATATCGCCGAGGGTCGTATATCGCACTTAGAGGATGGCTCAGCCCAAGCTACATGGCGTCTGGAGCGGATGGAGGGTCTGTTGAAAACTGTTGCCATCAAGAATGAGGGCCTTGAAGCCAGGGGGAGGCGTAATAATATTCACATCATGGGTGTGCCTGAGTCCACTAACACTGGCCACTTGGATGGCTTTGTTGAGGGCCTCCTGGTGGACCCATTTGGGCGAGAGTCCTTTTCCTCTACTTTTGTGGTTGAGTGGGCGCACAGAACCCTGGGCCCGCGGCCTAATCCTGGTCTCCCACCTCGCTCCATCAAGGCACGGCTCCTTAACTTTAAGGACAGGGACACTGCATTGAGGTTGGCACGTGAGCAGGGCTCGTTGGACTGGCAGGGCTCTACCCTCTCGTTCTACCCAGACTTTACTGCTATGTTCCATGAAGACCGCTGAAAATGTACGCAAGTCAAGGCTTCATAACGCAAGGCCGGTCTACAGTATAGTATGCTGTACCCCGCTCGTCTAAAGGTAGACGTTGATGGCAAATCCAGAATATTTGAAAGCCCAGCTGAGCCCAAGACTTTCTCAGATCCTGTGCGAATATTGGGCCATCCAGGAAATCACCTTCGCTGGAGCGCCCGCCTTCGGTGCCTAACACCGGCTCCAGCATGGAACTGTTTTTGACGAGTTGATGGACCTTGATATCGATGGGTGTCGATAAGTATGGGGTGTAGTGGGTCCTCCCCGTTGGGTCCTTTGATCCCACTCATTTCTATGTTAATTTGGGGGGGTTTGGTGTTTTATGCTCATTTAGATTCATGTTTCAAAGTTCCGAGGATATGGCGAAGCGTTGCCTCTCCCCCTGCGCGGTTGCCCTTGTTTATGATGTTTCCTACTATTCACTATGATGTCTATTCACACTATCTTGGGGCTGTGGGGTTTCCCCTAGAAGGTGGGGATGGGTGGGTGGGAGGGGATGGGAGATTTTGCGATTTCATACCTTCATTTGTTCCTGTTACCGACTACTCATATTGCTAATGTTCTTGCTTCAATGTGCGCTGACTATTCTCTACATTTGTGACCATGGCGGGTAGACTTCCTACTTTTTCAGATATCAATTTCCTTACCTAGAATGTACAAAGACTGAACAATACCAGGAAGAAGAAACACATGTTGCACTACATGCAGTGTCACAAGACTGACATTGCTTTCCTACAGGAAATGCATTTGTCCCCAAGTTCTCCCTCACTGTTTGCCCAGAGTTGGGGTACACACCGCTATTTTTCCAACTATAGCACTTATTCCAGGGGAACTGCAATACTTATTCATAATTGTCTTCCCTTTCAGCTTTATAAAACATATACTGACACAGCTGGCCGGTTCACGTTGGTTACTCTGAAACTCATGGGATTTCACATTGCATTAATGTGTATTTACGCCCCGAATGTCAATGACACAGTTTTATTCCACTCTGTACACGCCCGACTTCTCCCGCTAGGGGCTGACTACATTTGCTTAGGAGGGGATTTTAATCTACTTTTACAACATACTCTTGACAGTACTACTGATTCTCCCGCCATCAAACTGCTTGCCCGTAAAGTGCTCGGTGACATGTGTGACTCACTCAGCCTGGTAGATATATGGTGAATGAGATTCCCTAAAGAAAAGGTATGTACACACTATTCTGCTCTCCACGACACGTGGACGCATTTTTTATTTTTGGCTGCTTTCCCATACGATGTTCCCCTAGTTTCGGTCCATGACTCACTTGCCTAGAACATTTTCTGTTCACTCACCCGTTGTCAAGCGGCTTCGCTTCCCCAGACAGGAAGGATGCGAGAGGCAGTGGAGGTTCCCGGGACAGGCACTGCGTGATGCGTTTTTTTGGGAAGAAAATCGGGAATCCATAACTATGTACTTTGATCAAACTGTTGGCTCTGTCAGCACTTGGGCAACTGTTTGAGATGCATTCAAGGCATATATCAGAGGGGAATGCATTGCCAAGCATGCTGGGGTACTTAAATCATTGAGGGGCACCATCGCTATTATTGAGGCCAGACTACTGGCCTTGGATGATGAACTACTTCACCGGCCGGAACCGGTTTGACACGCTAAATGCTTGGCTTTGTTATTGGAATTCAGGGAGGTGGCTGAGAGTGAAACCAATTTGTGGGGGAAATACGCCTCTGCTAGACGCTATGGCGAGGGAGACAGGCCGGGCCACACGCTGGCGCAGATCCTGCGCCCGTGTCTGGGGAAAGTCTACGTGGCTGCTATTCATTCTGAAGATGGGCAGATTCACACTGACATGGCATAAAATCAGGCATGAATTTAATCAGTATTATACATCCTTGTATACTACCCGTACTGGGTATACTGACGAAAATTGTAGTTCTTACCTATATGAGATTGCTATGGTGTGGTTGGAAGACTATATGCAGCATTTCCTCGCTGACCCTTTTTCCAAGGAAGAGATATTTAGCACCATAGATGCCATCAATGGCACTACTGCTCCGGGTCTGGATGGCTTCACTGGTATTTTTTATAAACACTATAAGGACGTATTGTCGTTGTATCTCCTTGAGGTCTATAGCGAGGCCCTGGAAAATAAATCGTTACCTCCCACTCTACGTGAGGCGGTTATTGTCTTATTACCTAAACCTGGCAAGGACCAAGGACCCATTGAACTGTCGCTCTTACCGGCCTCTTTCGCTTTTGAATTTGGACTATAAGATCCTTGCCAAAATGATTGCACTTTGGCTGGCCCTGCTTTTAGATTGGATCATATCTCCAGTGCAGCCGGGCTTTGTTCCACATAGGTAGGGGTGGGCGGAATTTGCGAAATTCACTTTCGCAAATTATCGCGAAAATGTTAAAAATCTCCGCAAACACGCAGAAATATAGCGGTGCATGATCGCGAGAAGAAAGACGTGATCGCGCGAAGCATGACGTTACTGCGGGCGCGAACTGTCGCGAAACAGCGCAAATGGCTACCAACAATCCAACATCTCGTGGAGAACGCGACCGGATCAGGAAAACTTGTCGGCAAACGCAGGGATTCAGGGAAGGCGATCGCGCGCACTCGAGAATGTATTATTTTACAGCGCGAGCAAGAAACAAATTATAGCTAAGCTGCGGAATGCGGAAATGTTGACATTTTTGCGCTTTCCGCGGAACCCGAAAATGCCAAATTATCGCAATTTCCACGAACGGAACGAAATTTTGGCCCAGGCCTACACATAGGTTCACGGCGCTCAATTTGCGCACTCTGTTTACGATGCTTCATCGCATGACACCGGAGATCCCAGCGGCAGCAGTCCTACTAGATGCTGAAAAGGCTTTCAATTCTTTGGAATGGCCTTTCATATGGGCCATGATGAGGAAACTGGACATCCCCAAGAGCTTCATAGACCTCACTACACTACTCAACGCGCGGCCCACACCTAGACTCCGCCTGAATGGAACATATCCGCACCACTTTTGCTGACTTGTGTGTCTAGACAGGGCTGCCCACTGTCTTCTGTACTTTTTACCATAGCTCTCGACCCCTTAGTTCAGCACTTCCAGGAGAAACATCTACATTGAGGGCTGCAGTTTAAGACGGATCCACTCCTGATTTCGCTTTACGTGTATGATATTGTGCTATATGTCCGGCGTCCGCAAGAGAATCTTGGCCCCCTCGTCATGGAGATACTCCGCTTTGGGGGCTACTCGGGCTTAGGCATAAATTGGAACAAATCTGAGCTATTTCCATTAACAGCAGCCACCACGGACTGGGAATGTGAATTCCCATTAAAATGGTGTCATGACTCGGTTAGATATCTGGGTATACAGATTCATATCGATGCAAACCAAATGGTGCGGCTGAACTATGGAACCGCTATCCATACCCTAGAAGCGCAGGTGGAGCGTTGGTTAATATGCCCTCTGTCGATGGCTGGAAGGATTGCCCTCATGAAGATGGTGGTACTTCCGAAGATTCTCTACCTGTTCCACAACATTCACATTCCCCTCACGGACAGTTTCTTTAAAGCACTTCAGTCTCATCTCATAAGGCTTGCATGGGGGGGAGACATGCCAGAATAAGGTGGGACACCATGACATTGCCATATGAAAGAGTTGGCTTGGGTGCCCCAGATTTCCATATGTATTACCTGGTAGCTCAAAGTAGCTTCACACACTCATGGTACCACCCGGATGCCCAAATCCCCTACAGCAGACCTGAATCTGACCTGGTGTATCCTACTCCACTTCACGCGCTTTTCCCCCTGGGGTTCCCCTGTGACCCCAAAGATATTCATATGGTTTCCACCACGAGCTGGGTATGGCGCAAGCTATCATCTATGCTTGGGGATGGTTTCCTGTACTCCTCAAATCTCCCTTTGGCAGGTAATACATGGCTTGGGGTAACTGAAGAGAAACTAGCAATTTGTGTGCTCCGCTCCCATGCCATGGCAAAGTTTGGTGATCAATTTCCCAATGGTCATGTGTTTGACAACCCGGGTTGGGATAGCGGTGCAACCTTGTTGTTGGACATGGCCCTGCAGGCCATCCCTGAACTTTTTGCCTTCCTCCTGTATTTTTTCAGACCCGTTTTTGTTGGTTTTATGACTCTGGGCTCTTTACCACTGCTGATCAGTGCTAAAGTGCATATGCTCTCCCTATTGTAAATTGATGTATGGATTAGTGACTCCATGATTGGCTGGTTTGGTTTACTTATATTTGAAAATTAACAACCTAGGCAATTCACATGAATGATAACATAAACTAATTCTGTATCCAATAGTCAGAACAACTCAACCAGTGAAACAAATAAGGAAATTATTGTTGTTTTTTAATTATAATTAATTTGTACATTCATAAATAAAAACATTTTTATTATGCATAAACAAGTGTTAAAATCATTATAGTCATTAAAATAAGTTGTGGTGTACACAGGAGTGAGAAGTAAACAATGTTGTGGCACAGTTGTATACTTTTGGTTTGGTTTACTTGTCAGACCCTAGTACAGTGCACTGAGTGTGCCCAGGTCTTGTAAATCAAATGCTGCTGGTGGGCTTGCAGCACTAGTTGTGCCACCCACAGAAGCAGCCTTTAAAGTGTGTCTCAGGCCTGCCATTGCAGAACCTGTGTGCAGTCTGGTACTGCCATGTTGACTGGCAAGTGCACCCACTTGCCAGCCCCTAAACCTTCCCTTTTCTTCATATCAGACACCCCTATGGTAGGCCCAAGGGCAGGGTGCATTGTAAGTATAAGGTAGGACATGCCCTGGTGTGTGGCATGTCCTAATAGTGAATTACAGCCATTTTCGTTTTTTGCTATTGCGAGGCTACCTGTTCCCCATTGGCAAGAATGGGCAGTTAGATTATAACATCTTATGACATCTTTTAGTGACGTTGGTTTAAACATTCTGTGTTTGAAAATACCACTTTTAGAAAGTAGGTATTTTCTTGCCTAACTATCCAAGCCTGGCTCTGCTAGGGTGTGTATCCCTTGTCTGGAGTTTGAGTGACAGGGGCTGGGGGATTCAGGAGACAGGTTGAGTCAGCACCGGGCTGAATAGAGAGATCTGCATGTAGATGGGTGGGAGGAGTAGCACCCGGGACCTGACTAGGGCTGTGCCTTCCCTCCACAATGCTGGCTCCACCTCCTGTGGTGCGTCTGATGTCCCTGGCCTACACTGTGAAAGGAAAGAAGGAGTCATGTAAACAGAGTGCTCCAGGACGAACCAGAACTGGTTTGGACTAGGCAAAGGCTTCTCTGCCTTCAGAGAACAAAAAGACCCAGATCTTTAGATCACTTTTGGGGCACCAAGAAGAACCTTTGCTGAGGAGAGGAACCAGATAAACTGAGGAAGAGACTATCCCTAGCTGAGTGCTGTTTGGGGGATTGGCCTGCAGTGGTTGCCTGACTGCCAAAGAAAGGAGAAAGGACTTTGTGCTACTTTCAAATCAACTTGTGAAGGATCTCCTTGGGCCTGAGATAGAGCTTGCCTCATGCTGAAATCTCAGGGACAACAGACTTCACCATCCAGCTCCCCAAGAGTTCTTTTGAAGTGCCTACTGTTGTGCTGGGTCTTCTGAGGGACTGCGTGTCACAAGGAGCTGGAAGCATGGCTCACGAAGATAAAGCATGTCGCCGCCACAGCTGCTGTCGTCCCATCACTGGAGAAGGGTGTTGCCACTGCAGCTGTCGCTTCGCATCTCAGAAGTGCCTCGCATTGCCGGAGAAGAGTGTCGCGTCCCATCAGACGCCGTTGCATCATCGGAGAAACATGTCGCTGCCGCTGTCGTCGCATCTCTGAAGAAGGGCCTCGCCACTGTAGCTCTCGCATTACATTGCCGAAGCACCTCGTATCACCGGAGAAGAGTGTCGCCGTCCCATCAGACGCCGTCGCATCATCGGAGAAGCGTGTCACTGCCTCAGCCGCTATCGTCGCATCACTGGAGAAGGGTGTCGGCGCTGCAGCTGTCACATCACATTGACGAAGCACCTCACATCACCGGAGAAGAGTGTTGCCATCGCATCAGACGCCGTCGCATCACCAAAGAAGCGTGTCGCATGGCCTGTCGCAGCTCAGAAGAATCGTTGAGTCGCCGCACAGCCGTTGGGTGTGCATGCTGGAGTGGGGTTTTCTTAAAAAATTGTATACCCTCTCCATTTTGCATGTTTACATTAATAAGAATAATTAATTAATAGTAATTGTACTAATTGTTTGCTGTGTGAATTGACCAACATTACTAATATAAGAACTATACGTGGGAATTGCATTTGCATAGCCTAATTAATACGTAAACTAATTTTCGTATGCATATTAATAATAGACAATTAGAAATTGCATGATTATATGTTGCTTTCGTGATTTGTGCTTTATTAATGTGAATATAACCCGTCTTAAGTGTTGCTTCTGATAGATAAATACAAACACATATGGGTATTAGTAAGGGGATAACATTTTATTAGTCATTTCCATGTATTAATTACGTTTTTGTGTTTCTTTGCTTAAGTTGACCATTTGGTGGCCACAAAATGGCCGACATCCCTATTAGACGAACACAACTCCATTATGAAGGTCCCTGGGTGAAGTGCGCATGCGTCACCATCAATAGCAGTGGCCTCTGGATGACCCTAAACTCGACTGCACCCACCAAGGACACACCGGGCTAACAGCCAGCTGCCCCAAAAAGAAACAATAAAAGTTACTTCAACATGAAATTATGAACTATACCTAAAGAAACATTTTCCACGTGAGAATTTGGTGGAACTGATCTCATCAACCAATCACGAGTATTCAAAATATTGGTCGTTACTTTTTGGAATGTAATTTTACTATACAAATGGTAGAATAGAGAGGTTGTAGTGCGAGCCCCTTCAGAAGATTTTCGATTTCTTGACGTTATGCTGACGGAGAGGATGGTGACACTGCAGGACAGCTGTTTCCTAAGACTCTGACAGTATGAACTGATGACCAAGATTTTGACTTAGAGGACAACTTTAGCCAGAATAGGTAAATATGATGGTCTACTGCTTGATTAAACCAAAGACTCGATTTTCAATTATTTAGATAAAATTTAAGATTTATTACAAGAACTGTGTTGGGTCGTTATTATGAAAAATTTATTTATGTAAATAAGTTATAGATTTCGTTATCACTCCAACCTGCAGCTAGCTGATCCATGGCCTATTCATGGGAGGAGTGCTAAAAGGTGAAGTTTAGGCGTTAATAAATAGGGATATATGAGTACTTCCTTCCATTACAGCGAGTGGAACAATCGCCTCCTTGGAAACAGGTTGTTAGAAGGATGAATGTTGGTGTTATGGGCCCCACCAGCGAATGTAGTGATTGAGTGTGATCGATGATCTGTGACGAAGAGAGGGATTATGCATTCCTCGCTGCATCAGTTTTCTTGGTAGCAGAGATATGGTTAGTTACTGTTTTGGTTTAAGTGATCATTGTTTGTAAATAGCTTATTGATTATTGATCGGTATTGATTTATGTACTAACACTATATGTTGAGTTACGTTGAATTATATGTTGTTAGCACGGCTTCTGGGAAGTTTGTAACAGTTCCATAGTAGAGCAGAGGTAAGTACTGCTCTCGGGAAAGACAGAATTGTTGTTGCCCTGTAGGTACACAGGGGAAACGTGTGACAATTGAAGTTGCACGGCGCATTGTCTGGGTTCGATTCGGCAGCATCGTCGTGTGTTGCCATTAGAAATATTCTCTGTGTGAGAGAAGTATGTATTATAGCGAAGGTTACCTGTGAAATTTTGGTTTTTAAGTACCAGGAAACCAAATGGCATACCGATAACGCTTATCACTGAAAAGGTAGCAGGTGTTCTCTGAGCTTGTTAGAAGGACAAAGTAGAGGGAAGCGCTGCTTTGTTAACGAATGTTATAATTCTGTAGTAGGGCAGAGGTAAGCGCTGCTCTCGGAAAAGACAGAAGTCTGTGTGAATGGTCTACATTTTTCCCCCGTATGACAGTGT
Organism: Triturus cristatus; assembly: GCF_964204655.1. Classification (NCBI taxonomy): domain Eukaryota; kingdom Metazoa; phylum Chordata; class Amphibia; order Caudata; family Salamandridae; genus Triturus; species Triturus cristatus. Next base: position 642,062,046 of record NC_140581.1, on the reverse strand, counting down.
GTGTATGAAAAGGCATTCCGATGAATGGCGAAAATCTAGAGACCTAATGCTAACTCTAATTAGGTGTCTTAATTCTAGAGAAGCGATTAGTTAATGCTTGTTAGAAGGGTAAGGTAGAGGGATGTGCTACTTTATAACGGAAGTAACGATTCCGTACTAGGGCAGAGGTAAGCGCTGCTCTCGGGAAAGACGGAAATCTCGTGAGAAAGGTCTATTGCTATTCTATGGTTAGCGAAGCGGACAATGGAGATGTTTTAGTGTTGTTACTAATAGAATTGTAAAAGTTGCAATAAGAGTTCACGGAGCGGACTTGTAAAGGAGGGGTAGACAGGAGCAGAGCTGCCGCTTCGGCTGCTGACGTCAGAACGACCGCGCTGGGATTGGACAGTGGGTCAGAAGTGTAAAACGCTCCGGATTGGTGCGTTAGTGTAAAGCCACGCTAGGATTGGAGAAGTACAGGGTGACGTAAACGTTCCCCATTGGTGCGTTAGTGTAAGTCGCGCTGGGATTAGAGGACTGTGACAGAGACGTAGACGCTCTTGATTGGTGCGTTAGCGTAAAGTCACGCTGTGAGTGGATAGAATAGCGGTACAGTTGTAAAGACTAGCGATACATAGAAACCAAGAAAATGTATTACCAGCCACCAGATAGGGAAAAGAAATCCTGGTTTGGTAAAGTTAAAAAGTGGTTTAAGAAAGATAAACAGGTCAAAACTAGGGAAGGACAGTTGCTTTCTCCACCGAAAACTCCTGCATCTTTAATGATTGCGAAATATGGATATCATACTTGTATTTGGTTAGATAATTGGGTAAAATATACCAAGGACGATGGAGTCCTGGCATTTCCAGAACATGGTTCCTTTAATTTGGCTGTTTTAAGGATCTTACGCGAGAAGATGATGTCTCTAGAACCAAGACCTAGACCGACGCAGTTTGAGGCATTGACAGAGTGGGAAGACGAAGTGCATGAGCGAGAAAAGCAAAGAAATGGTAGAAGTTACAGATATCTGTTTGGCAGGTCATATGGACATGAAACGCATGATGATCGAATGAAAAGATAGAGGAATGCAAGTATGACTGAGGGTATGTTTCCTGTAAGAGCGGTAGGAGAGAATGAAGGAAGAAAATGTGTGGAAAAAAGGAATAATGTGGAATCAAGAGGTTACGGAACAAATGAATCAGATGATGATGTGTTGTTTGATGTGTTTTATAAAAATCCACCACCGTACCGACCAGAACCAGAAATGTTGACACCAAACACCCCAATGAGAGAAACATTACGAATTGTCAAGACTGAGACTATGTCACCAGATTTAGAAAAGAGAAACTCCACTAGAGAAGTAGAAAAGAAATTGGAGAATAGAATAAATAGTGAAAATTCAGCGGAATTGGCCAAAACAACTCTAGAATTGACAGAGAAAATAAGAGAATTAACTAAGAATCTAGAAGCTGTAACAGTTCCAAACAAGCAAATAACCCAGGAACTAGACCGAGATTTGGCCAAGGAAAAGGGAAAGGTAATATAGAAGAAGCTAAAAAGAAGTTCCCATGCCATAATTGCGGTAGGTTAGGACATTGGAAATCCGAGTGTAAATTTCCTCCAAGTACTAATAATGAAAATTCATCATTGAATCCGCAGGTGCAGAATGAGGTGAGTGGTCAACTGCAGCAACAGCGGCAGGTCGTTACTTCACAGAATCAGGTGCCAAAACCACCTTTCCCGCAAAGCAGAAACACTCAGAAGTATAGTAATGAATCGGGATTCTACAATGAAGAACAGGTAAATAAACCGCCACGCGCTCGCGCTGTTTCACAGTATTGGCTGCAACGCGATGAGAGTGACTCAGAGGAAAGCTATTGACGGTGCCGAAAGGAGGAAGAAGAGTGCGTACTTGGCGCAACTCTAGACGTAGACCAGACAGGACCATTTGTAGATGGGAAGGTTAATGATGAAAATATTACTTTCCTAGTGGACACTGGTGCTACTCGAGCAACAGTTAGATCAGCTGATGTTAAGAATCTTCCTCTTTCGGATGAAACAATCCAAGTGGTTGGTGTGTCCAACAGACAGATACAAACATTTCTGACAGAACCAGTGAAAGTTAGTATAGGGAAATTTTCAGAGATGCACCGCTTTGTCGTGTGCGACACCAGTCCAGTGAATTTATTGGGTAGGGACCTGTTGTGCAAAATTAATTGCTCTATATTCTGTACTCAAGATGGAATAGCATTTGAAACACCAGATGAGGATGTACTGTATAAAATGACCATAGCTAACAGAGAAAATGAGGTAACTGAGACTTATGCAATATTCAACCCTGATGAACTACCTAAAGAACTAAAGCAGTCAGTGAAGGCAGAAGTGTGGGATTTTACTGGAGAAGATGTAGGGTTAATGAGAAACGTAGATCCAGTCAAAATAACTGTGAAGGAAGGAATAAGCTATCCAAATGTTCCACAGTACAGATTGACACCTGAGATAATTGAAGGAGTTACCCCAATAATTGAGAAAATGATCAAGCAAGGAATTTTAAGAGAAATAATGAGTAGTCCGTGTAATTCACCGATAATGGGACTGAAAAAGCCTAATGGAAAATTCAGGATAGTGCAAGATTTGAGAAAGGTAAACAAAATTGTGGTATCATGCTGTCCCATTGTGCCAAACCCATCAGTAATTCTGTACCAGATTCCCCATGATGCGGAATGGTATACAGTGATTGATTTATGCCATACTTTCTTTTCTATCCCATTGCATCATGACAGTCAGCAAATTTTTGCATTTCGTTTTGGAGAGCGGATTTTGGCATGGTGCCGAATCCCACAGGAGTATACAGAGAGCCCCTCAATATTCAATCAATTGTTGAAGAAATCTTTGGAAAGTCTGCAAATGCCTGAAAGTTCAGTACTAGTGCAATATATCGACAACCTTTTGGTGGCGTCAAAAACACGTGAAGCTTGTGAGGTAGACACAATAGCACTACTGAATCATTTGGCAGACGGAGGGTTGAAAGTGTCACCAGCAAAATTACAGTATTGTAAGAAAGAAGTAAAGTATTTGGGACATAAAATCGAGAAAGGACTGAGAAAAATAACAATAGACAGAATCAGAATTATAAAAGGAATGAGAGCCCCCATGACCCAAAGAGAGGTGAGAATGTTTCTGGGAATGGTGGGGTACTGCCGTCAGTGGATTAGCAATTTCTCCCTGATTGCAAAACCCTTGGTACGACTAACAAGGAGTGATGTAAAAGATCCCCTTGAATTGAACAAGGAAGAATTGGCAGCATTCAAACGATTGAAAGAGGCTTTGTGTGAAGCACCAGCACAGGGCATGCCTGATTATGAGAAAGAGTTTGAGTTGTATTGCAGTGAGAGAAATGGATGTGCACTCTCTGTGTTGATCCCGAAGCATGGAAGGTTGAGGAGACCAATTGCATATTTTTCATCAATGCTTGACCCAGTGGCTGCAGCTTTACCTGGGTGTCTGAAAGCAGTGGCTGCAACATGTCGAAGTTTGGAGCAGAGTGAGGGTATTGTGATGGGATATCCGTTGAAAGTGTTTGTACCTCATGACGTTTTCGATTTCTTGACGTTATGCTGACGGAGAGGACGGTGACACTGCAGGACAGCTGTTTCCTAAGACTCTGACAGTATGAACTGATGACCAAGATTTTGACTTAGAGGACAATTTTAGCTAGAATAGGTAAATATGATGGTCTACTGCTTGATTAAACCAAAGACTCGATTTTCAATTATTTAGATAAAATTTAAGATTTATTACAAGAACTGTGTTGGGTCGTTATTATGAAAAATGTATTTATGTAAATAAGTTGTAGATTTCGTTATCACTCCAACCTGCAGCTAGCTGATCCATGGCCTATTCATGGGAGGAGTGCTAAAAGGTGAAGTTTAGGCCTTAATAAATAGGGATATATGAGTACTTCCTTCCATTACAGCGAGTGGAACAATCGCCTCCTTGGAAACAGGTTGTTAGAAAGATGAATGTTGGTGTTATGGGCCCCACCAGCGAATGTAGTGATTGAGTGTGATCAATGATCTGTGACGAAGAGAGGGATTTTGCATTCCGCGCTGCATCATGCACGCATCATGTCCCATCAAGAAGTAGATGCCATTTTGTTTCATTGCACTGAATTTTCATCGCATCACGGCGTTGCGGGTCGCACCGCCACGGAAGCGCAGTAAGAAACCGATGCATCACCCCCCCATGCCGAGAAGAACCGTCGCATCCCCTTAGCATCAGTAGGGACCCGACGCATCACTGTTCTTGCGTGTAAGGAACCGACGCATCACCTTCCCTGCAACACTTTCGTTGTATAGCGTTACGCATCTAAAGGTACATTGAACTCAAAGTGTTGCATTTACCATCTTAAGAGAACTAAGCTATTTCTACTATTTTAAGTACAGTATTGTGGATTTTTGTCATTTTGGGTCTTGTGATAAGTCTATATAAAGAATATTTATTTTTTTATATAAAACCTGTGTGGTGTCCATCTGTAGTGTTGTCACTGGATTACTGTATGTGTTCACAAATGCTTTACACACTGCCTCTGTAATAAGCCTGTCTGCTTGTGCCAAGCTACCAATGGGGTGAGCAGGGTTTATTTTAGGAGTGTACCCCCTTACCCTGACTAGATGCAAGGGCCCCTATTTGGTCAAAGGTACCTACCTCTGCCAACTAGAGACCCCCAAATCTAACACTTGTCCTTTATGGACAGGTTCGTCTTCAGTAGGGTACGCCCTCCGTGCCAAAATATCGGAATACCCTCTGGAACCCTCATCATTCACTCCTCTGTTCCTGTTGATAGCCAACTCTGATGGACAAAAATTGATTTCCAGATTGTACAAGGATAGCATGGCTTTGGACCCATGCCATTACACTAAGATTCGAGAGGCATGGGAACGCAATTTCGGGCACACTATTCTTGATGACCAGTGGTGCTTTTGCTGCACGCAAACGTGTGAAGTCTCTCTCAATAGCAGACACAAACTTCACCATTTTAAATTGCTCTGGCGAGCTTATATGAGTCCGGCTAAACTCCACTCCATTGACCCATCCCGGCCCCATAATTGTCGAAAATGTGGTAGCCCCCAGGCAAATTTTCCCCATCTAACATGGACTTGTCGCATGATTGAGGAGTTCTGGGTGGCCATTTTTGCAACACTCTCCCAAATGATCTCACTAGACATTGACCCCTCTCCCGAAGTTGCCCTCTTGGGGTATGTGTTCAATATGCCTCCCAAGTTAAGCAAATTTGTAGCACTTGCTCTGCTTTTAGCCAAACGGGAGATAGCACTGAGATGGGGCAGTAGATCCCTCCCTATGACGGCTGCATGGCTTGCCAGTCTCACATACTGCAATACGAATTGTGAACTCTATGCCACACTACTTCCACCTAGGTCTCGCCCGAAGGATATTTGGGATACACTGAAAACATATTTACACACTTTGTAGTCTACTACCCCTGATGGCACCCCTGATGGCCTAGTGCCCACTGGGGTGGGTTGAATTGCATGCTGACACTCTGTATAAACTGTTTGTATTTTATCTGGGAGTATAGTTGAATGTTCTGGGTGATACATTGTGTAGGAGTGTCTAGTATAAAATGTCTAGAGTAAGGATCAGTACAGCGTAATAAAGTTATCACAGGGTGGTTGGTGGTATCACATTGTACACTGTATCGCACGGTTGATCATGCAAGACAAATTATTCAGGAACTATTATTTGACATGTCATTGATGGTGTAGTTGGTAAAATGATAAATAAAGTTTTCAAAAGAAATAAAAGATACCACAATAGTATACAGATTCCAGAAGTAATGAAAATAATAATATAAGAATATGTAACATTATTACCAACAAACAAAAATGTTTTATCCAATTTAATGCAGCTCGCTGGGCTGTAGCGATCGCCTGTGGCGCTTAACGGCATTGGAGCAAGGTCCCACATGGTTTACGTTTCATCCCTGTCAAGAGTTGCACTTATCCACGGAGTCATTTTTCTGAATTCAAAATCTGATGCGGGGCAAGGTGGGAACCTATGCATGAGCAGCGGAACTTCAAATAGCCAGATACTGTACACCAACCTTATGGTGTGGCTACAGCCTTGACCTCCACAGCAAAAGGCTAGCCCTGGAAATCACAGCCACTGAGGTTGAGTAACTGTCAGGCACCCTTTAGTGCTTTATTGGTGAGTTTGCATCTTGGGTTGGTATTTTAGGGGCATATTTATGAGAGCTATGGGTCATGCTTGCACCACTCCGCGTGGTGCATGCATGACTCAAACCTCTAAGTCCGATTTATGACGCCACAAAAAACCACTTTGTGTGGTTTTAAATGCCTTAAAAAATCTGGAGTAAGGCAATGCAGAGCAAATCACTGTGTTGCCTTACTCTGCTCAAGGGAGGTGTTCCATGGGCTTTGTGGTGGGCGTTCCCATGGAACTCCTATGGTTTTTGATGCATTTTAGATTTACAAGGACTCGTACACTTAGGAATGCGCCAAAATGATATACCTCCCCAGGTGAGGCATGGTGAGGAGAACTATCTTTATTTCTCCACGTTTTTCCTCTTTTATGTGTGTTGCATTTTGCAGCACACATAGAAAGAGGAGACAGCCTCTCAGGATTGTTTTTGTGCAGGAAGGTGCTCCTTCCTGTACCAAAACAATCTTGCCTACAACACAGGCACCCTTGCAATGGTGTCAGCGTTGGGGCTAGGCTGCCAAAATGGTGCCAGCGCAGGGGGAAATGACAGGAATGTGCTGTATTGGATCAATACAGCACATTTCTGCCCTTTCCCTGTGAGCTAGGGCAGAGGAGCAGGTGACTTGCTGAGCTGCCATGGACCACAAATTTCTTAAATATGGCCCTTAGTGTTTCGTTGATATGCTCTGGTGTAGTCAATGTGTTCTATTGTTGTGTCAGACTGTTGTTTTGTTTTTTGTTGTGTGGGCCTATTTTGTTTTTGTTGTTGCATTGCTGTGCTGTCTGTCATCGCCTTGTTGTGTTATTTTATTGTAATGTGGTGTGTTCTTTTGGTGTTTGTAGCATTGCGCTGGAACGCTGGGCGTTAGGACCTCCTCGGCTGAGGGGGCGTGGTGAGGGCGGGATAAGGGAGGAGGCAGGGTCATGCCCGGGAAACGGCAGTAGAGAGTAGGAATCAGAAAAGGAAGGTTGTGAATAAACGAGGCTACTAGAATCCTGACCTTGTGTCCGTGTCCTTTTTGTGCAGGACACTGCAGTGTTGTTCTATGGTGTTTGTGTCTAAATCAAAAACAATGATTATTTTTTTGAAGTTATTTACATGTCTCCGAAGAATGGAATGCAAAACCTGCAACTGCAGGCAGAATCGAACTCCTGCACCAGACTAATTCATGGCATTAGGATCCAGCATATGATACATGGTGCAGAATAGACAGAAAACACTTGTGACAGCATTCTATACAGCTATGTTACATCAGAGATAAAGCCCTGATTAGTCGATGGAACGTACAAGAGAAAACTCCATCCACAGATGTGTCCTTCTGGTACCTGTAATGAGGAACTGTCCTCAAGTGCATTCAGATAGCCCATATGTTTCAACCAGTTTCCCTGTGAAGTAATAGGACTGCATCATCAATGCATAATAATTTATTTTTGGCTATATTCACATCATAACAAAGCTGCGCCCCTAATAATCCCAGGCTAAACCATTTCTGTGAAATATTACCATTTGACAAATATGTTTTTATGCTACAGTGGACAACTATTTATAGCAGGAAAAGTTGGTGATCCACTCGCATATTGGTATTTATGGCCCTCATTAGTGGGATTTTGGCGTATGGCAGGGCACCAAGGCACCTTGCTGCACTTCCATACGCCAAAGTGAAAGCTCAGGAATGCACCGTATTTATGCAATACGGTGTATTCCTGTCCTTTCTCCCTGCGCTGGTGCCGTTTGGCCACCTAGCAACAACGTGGGCACCCTTTCTTCTCCGTTGCATGCAGGATTCTTTTTGTGTAGGAAGGGACTGCATAAAAACAATCCTAAGAGGCGTTTTTCTCGAATGCAGCATACACAGAAACAAGGAAAAAATGAGAAGAAATAGACATATTTCTCCTTGTTACGCCTCACTTCGGGAGGTGTACGGATTTGGCACTTCCCCATATTTTATAAATCTCTGAGTAGCATCAAAATCCATAGGTGTTGCGTGTGAAAACCCATTGCAACTCCCATGGAAAGACTCCTGGGCGCAGAGGAAGGGCGACCCAGCGATTTGCGCTGCAATGCCGTACTCAAGATTTATGAGGCCACTCAAAGCAATGCAGGGCCGCTTATCATGGCTTCATAACTCGAAATGAGAGCCCTGAGTCAAGCATGTACAAATTTACATGGTGCAAGGCTCTCATAAGAAGCTCCTTGATCTATAGCATTTTATCCAGACCACAGCACACATCTATATTTACATTACGTTTTTGTTTTAAAATTTCTATTTGAGATTGGAGTCCTGGAAAGTACGCAGTTAAGTTACTTTCGCTGAGCAACAGAAAATAGCAAATTCAGAATTCAAAACAATTTACATTACAGGTTGGATTGCGAGAAAACGTACTAAACTTAATATGAATTTTGAAAATAACGCCTGTGTTTTGCAAATATCAAAGATGTAAAGATGTGAAGTAAATGGCAGTTATTTTGTTAAGTCTGTCTTTGAAATTTGATGCATTTTCTACACAATAACAATATACACCGTGGTAAAAAAAAAACGACATACTTCATATTTGAACCCAGGAGAACATTGACAGTATTTCACTGCAGTGCACACGCCGACACACTCTTAACGCCAGTGTTTGGCCCACAGAGATGGCCGTTTTTTGTTTTCTTTTATTTCTTGGGGGGGTGCCTTCCCCACCCCGCTCATTTGGCTATCTCCAACCGCCATTAGGCGCTGCGGTGCAGGTGGCGAAACGCCCCTCGGCAAAATCAACTCGGCACAATGTCTGCATACCTTTGCATACATACACCTCTGAAATATGTGTTTCATCACAATGTTTGCAGTTCCAATCCACTGTGCACATCTTTACTGTTGTCCATTATTTAATCAGTTTCCACTCTTGATAGGTAACCTAATCCTAAACAATCGAATTGCAAACATTGCCTTTTCAATCATTTTCTAGTCACCCATGTCTGTGGAAAGCATATTAATATTTTTGCTAATTTGGTTTGAGTCAGATACACCTTTTTTACTTTTGCCTATACTTTTCCATAGGGAGACACCATAGCTGGGGTGGAGTTGCCGCTATGGTAAAGTATTAGGGACATTAAAAAAGTTTATAAGACTTTGTCATAGGTTACAAAAATATTTATTATGTAAAATATTATTTAAAAGAATGTTATGTATTTATTTTAAATGTAGAACAAATTAAAAATACTGGTCCATGTACACATCTTGGCTGGATACAAATATCTGGGAGTGGTATTTAATGAGAAAGGCCCATTCCAACCTCAAAAGCTACAAAGTTCACAGAAAAACAACATCCTGATTCAGGCATTCTGCCCACTGTATAGCGAGTGGAAGGGCCAGTCTCTTGGCCCCTTTTTAGGTCTCGCCTAGCGATGCAGCATGAATGTGCTGCTATCGCTTTGCGAGGCATGCAGTATACACTGTAGTATGGAAGCTTTGTGGAAGCTCCGCCCACTCTCTGTCCATTGGCTTTTGTCTTAAATGCTGCCTTCCGATTGGTTTGAGGCTTGTTAGTCCCTCCTCAGTCATCATTTGTCTCCTTCCACGGCTACTGGCCCATTTACTCCTAACACTATTTTCTTCCCTGTCTCCCCCCCCGGCCCCTCCCCATCCCCTCCCTCAGTGTGTGACTTCTCGACCCCGCCGCCCTACTCCCGTTTGTGTCTTTTTGTGTCTTCAATGCAATAGGACTCGTGTAAATCACAACCTGCATTGTTTACGTTTAGCGCGCCGTGCATGCTTTCACTTTCTAAGCAGCCGGACAATCGAGCGGGTGCTGTTTGTGTCTTCAATGCAATAGGACTTGTGTAAATCGCGACGTGCTTTGTTTAAGTTTAGTGCGCCGTGCCACTGGTCTGACTCCCTGTCGCTGTCTCAAGCCGTGGGGGCGGCTGGCCAGTTATTGTCAATAAAGAATGAGCCGGGAGGGCAGCCCAATATTTAGCACCTTTGCCACCGCGCCCCGCTATTGTAGTCAAAGGATGCCCCTGCTGAGAGACTGAAGGCAAAAGAGTCGACCTCCGAAAAACCAGCCAGTGCCACAGGTCCACTGAGGCAGCCGTGACCCAAAACGCCTGCTCCGAAAATCCTCACATATTTAATAACTCGAGGACTGACTGCGGGAGAAGTTAGAGTGGTGGATTCACTTGGACTCAATCTTGTCCCGCATATGATGCCTCAGAGTAAAGTTGATTGATTGATTGAAACATAGACTAGGAATATGATGGGATTGAGAAATATGAAAGATAAAATACCAGTAACAACATCCATTGGTGCGCTGCAAATTGACTTTTCAATAGCACATTGGCAGCATTTTTGCTCACTGTTATCTTTGATATGCTAACGATTCTATGTCTGTGCCCTGGGATCTCTCCATATCACCAATAATTTTTACTTCTGAAACCCCAATTTTGTGAATCAACAACATCTGAAATGTTTTTTCATACGCGGTGATGTCTCCCTGCCTACAGAACACGTTGGCTTCCTTGCAAGGGCAAGGTGTTTGAAAACAGCGCAAGGCCAGATGATTGTAGAGGGCCCCCTTACAGTCCATGGGAGGGAGGGGTGGAGGCTAAGATTTTGTTACCCCACTGACGCATTGGTGTAACTTGGAACAGCCTGCATGCTGTGTTCATCGCACATTATTCCTCTGGGGTGTCAACCAACACAGAATTGACGGCAGAAGAGCTACACGCATATTTGAGTTAGCACTTATTCTGTGACTTAATAACACACTCAGCAAAGACCTCCATGTGCAATATTTAGCGGTATAAGCTCATAATTACCGCGTCACTCAGAACAAGCTGCTTAGATTTCAGAATGCTTGGGGTGCTGTACTGTACAGAGCTACCAGTGCAAGTTTTAATACTGAAGTTTGTAGAATGGGCTACATGACCCTACAGTGCAAAATGTAAGAGCATTTACAGGTTAGAACATTATTTAAACTGCGCAATTTCTCATATGGCTTGGAGTTCAAGCCGCTCATGCATATAGATGACTTAAATCTGTACAAACAGAAAATTCTGGAGGTGTTAAAACCAGACCTAATGTCGTTGCCAGTGCTTGTTCAGCCTTGAAATTCCAGCGAACGTTAGCCCCTTGTCAAACCATAACAAGTTTCGCAGATCATATTTGTTTCGCAGATCATATTTCAAGTTCGTCTTGTGTCTTTCTCGAGTACAGAATACGCTTCTGTTTCAGTCCAGCTATTGCTCATGATCAGTTTCAGTTTCATACCACACTGTTCTTTACCTCCGCATTCCTCTGCTGCTCCACGTCCCTGACAAAGCAACACATGCATTTGCAAAGCTAGCTAGTCTGACATATGCTGCCAGCCTTTTGACTTTGTCAATGCATTAGCTTTGTCAATGCATATCGGTTTTTGTAAAACTTTATTGTTTGGGACTGAAAGTTACCTTAACCCCTTTCCATGGCGCCGCCTTGAGAACAAATGTTCTTTTCATCCGGTTATTGCAGTTGTGTAAGGCTAAATGAGAAGAGTTAATATAACACCCAGGATAATGTGCTGCATGGCTAAATACTTTAAAGATCCTAAAGGCGAGACCGTTGCATTGCAAATGCTTGTTAAACATCATTACAGCTCTACACCACAATCTCAAGGCTGTATATGGACACCCTCAATTTGCCCAAAAATGCTTCACAAGCACAAATTTGTTTAGAATTTAAAATACTTAAACAGTCTCTAGCTGGACAAGGAGTCTATATGAACACTTGCTACAGGCTCAAAAGTACAGACAGCTACATAATGAACACAATATTATGGCTTACTTTAGTAAACTGCCCCTCAATGCCTGGCAGTTGTACCTGGACTCTGCTTTATGCACTTTTGTTCTGGACTCCTTTTGGAACTTGAATATATCATACACAGCGCTAAAAAAAAACTGAGTAACGGCATGTCAAGGAAGCTGTCGGTAGTGGCAGACAAAGCAACACTGTCCAAAAGATGTAATTCTTGGATGGTGCTACCAAATTTCAAGTTCCTTAAATTCCAGTCCTACTTTGATTCTGATTACTCATTGCTCCTAAAAAAGAAGTGTATGCTGTTTCGCTTTGGCACATGCCGCCAAGCAATTCTTGCTTGTTTTAATCCAACTGACCCTATGTGAAATTGTCATTTTAACTAAGTATTAATTAAGGATAGATTGGAAAATCAAGTAACTTTTTAAACCATACTGTATTTAATGGATTGCTTCTTTGCACGGTGTTCTTCTTTATTGTATGCAATGATTTTAATTAATCACACACAATAAACTATTCAAACTACAGCATGGTTCTCTAAATTTTAATCTTTCATGAATTTAAATTCAAATATATTCAATACAAAAATTCGCAAGTTAAATTTAAAAGAAATTGCCACATAAAGTTAAAAAACATTATTATGCATTAACGATTTACAAAAGTGATATATAGAGCTATAATTATATTGATATATAATATAATATATACTATATTATATAGAATTCGCTGTTACATCAAGTTATACATTTAAAAAGACAGTTTAAATAAGTCATAATTATTTATAAATATGTTTTTATATATTTTAAGATTCAATTATATGTATTTGTATTTTAAAGTATTTAAAATAATGTAAATTAATTTACCATTATTTTCTATGTATTAGTTTAAGTCTCTGCATCCGTTATTTTCTGTAGCCTGTACCCGCGATTAGCAAGGTGAGGGCTTTAGTCGCATCAAGCGTTTGAACGCACTGGCTCATATTGTTCAGTGCATCCTGGAGGCGAAGGGTTGAGAAGTTTCCCCTCTGGCATCATTTGGCCCCTCTTGACTTTTGATAGTCAGAGATAAGGAGACTATGGACAAAGGGAGGGGTGTTCTGGACCTCATGAGCACACCCAGGGGTGGTGGCTTTATCACGAGGAGGGATAGATTTATATGCCCAGGCGACCCCCATCCAGCCCTCTTTGTCTCTGCTCTCCTCTGCACCTACACAAATAAATAATTATTTACAAATACATGTTTACATATTCTAAGATTGAACTATTTGTATTTATATTTTAAAGTATTTAAAATAGTTTAATTTAATTTACCATTATTACCTATGTTTTACTTTAAGTCCCTGTAATCGTTACTTTCTATAAGAAAACGTTGCATTATCAGTGGTAGGCCATGTGTGTTCCTGGACTTGCTACTGTTTCTTTTTGGATGTAATAATTTGCAGTTGTGGAGTGGAGATGTGTGTGTATGCACTTTTGAGAAACTTTACACTTTTGTGAATAGCCAAGACTAGTAACGTTACTCAAACATGCAAGAGTAAAGTACTCGTAAATTACTCCCAAGTGTAAATTACCTTTGTGAATAGCCTTGTAAATCTTTCCAGTTTGAAAGAGACTATTCATGAACCACAGATCTTGGAATTAGGATTATTACGTTGTTGAGAATCAGGTTACGATTATGAACAAAAATTAATTGTTTATAAATGTATTCTTACATTAAAGCTAAATAAATAATTCATTTGGGAGGAATATAAACGTCGGTATAGGACAAAACCCTAAGCATTGATACAGGATCACAGTTCTAATGTACCGATTGGGGAGATTGATACACACAGGGACATTAATACAAGTCATGCTAGCAGTAGCACGTCATTTTACCAGCTCCGTATCGTGACTCTGTGTAATCCTCCTAATCGGATGGTTTTGTCTCTACAGCACTGAAGTAATCTGCCTATTCTAGAGGAGTTCTGTGCAGCCATTGCAGGAATCACATCATATTCAACGAGGCCTCAATTTCTCCGTACAAGGAAGAGATGGTAACAGTTAGAGAATATTAACACGTAAGTAAAACTATGTTAAAAGCTTTACAACAAAAAGATATGCCAAATGTTTTGGTTACTGCTCGATGAAAGAACGCCAACTGAAATAAAATAAATAGTTTTGCTTCTAGTTATTTAAGGGTTACATTGAATCCATGTCCCCTTTTGCGAATAATCTTTAATTGACTCATCCGTCATATGGAAGTGTTTTTTTTAGTACGACAAGCATGAACCTCAAGGAGGTCATTTGGATGTAGACAATTATTTATGGAGTTTACATTTACAGCTTGATGTTCTGTTTTGCATAGCTTTAAATGAAAACATGCGATGCTATCACAGCAAGGGGGATCCCTTCTTCTAAAATCAGGTTAAAATATGTTAAGCCTTTCAAATGTATTCGGCTACCGTATTTCTACTCACCTGATTATTTCGCATTTATATGAAATAATTAAGATTAGTGTATTATCAAGGCAGAAAGGTTTAGGTAAGCGCAGTATTCTACAGAGAATATATTTTTGTTGCACACGTATTCCTATGCTTGAAATACGTACCTTGGGCCATCGAGTATTTGTTTTTCATCATATGCCAATTACTTTAATTGGATGTATGTTGACTAACACATCAGGAACATGTGACCTTTCACCATTTGACTTCCTCGGGACATCAAGCAAGACCAGAATTGTGTGCCTTTGGTCCAAATCCTTCGATTTATTTATTCATTCTACATCTTACAGTGCTGAAAATGAAAAAAGGGCTTCAGAAGCCGCATATTTGGGGTGGTGGCGTCAGAAAGAGAGTGTAGTTAGGAAGGGGAGTCAAGAGGGCTAGAGTCAATCACAGTCAACCTAACAATATAACAGTGCATTTGCTTTACTTTTACAATGTCTGCCTCCCAAAAAAAATATAAGAAACATGCTTTAGTAATGCTGTTTGAGCATGTGTTGTAATGTTGTTGTCTCAAAGCAGATCAACTTTAGGCTAATTTTCGTTGTTAACGGAGCTCTTGTATA
Organism: Triturus cristatus; assembly: GCF_964204655.1. NCBI lineage: Eukaryota > Metazoa > Chordata > Amphibia > Caudata > Salamandridae > Triturus > Triturus cristatus. The sequence goes on along the minus strand of NC_140581.1, from coordinate 642,047,005 downwards.
CATCTGTGGTTAACCAGTAAGTCAAATGGTATAACAAAATTAAAATAGATCTACTTGTACAATAATGTGCACATGTCATGCTTACCCAATAAGTAGCTTGTGAGCTATCGGCAGCACTTCAGCTTCTTGTAACTCTTGTGTACAACCCAGCATACTAAATTAGAAGCTTTTGCTTTGCAAAATTATTGTATGTACACTATTGTAACAAAAGTGCAAGGGAGACCCACTCTTTATATAGGATTCTAGAATGTAAATATTTATGTTGTCATAGATATATGTGAAAACAATGTGTAAAATAGCCAAATCTGAGAAAAATAAAAATAATTTAATCAAAAATTTGATTAGCAAAACCCCAAAAATCTAATAAATCCTATTGGTATCTGGAGTCCAATAAAAATAATATTTTCATATAATCAGAAGACTCAATGTTCAGTAATACACAATAGTTCCATTTAGTTGATCAAGGTACCACAGAAAAAGTATGTGAAAACATTCATTCTTTAGTTCTGTTTTGATCAGTGCAACTTGGAGATTATCACAGCTATGTGTTTTGTTCCTAACCATTGGGACTTCTTCAGGGCTGCTAAAAACAGAAAAACAATTAAATAAGCCACATACATTACACAGGCAATTGCAAATGTATATTCTAAGTGCAACAATACAAAATACAAACAGCAAAATTCAAAAACACAAGAAGCACGGTATGTGAGAAACACTTATTTAACATCAATGAAAGTCGGTAACAAAGTCCAAAGCATGTTCGGCGTGAGCATTAAGGGTGGATTTTAGCTGTGTTATAGAACCGGCAAAAGACCATTCACACCCACTGTTAGGGGATGCTCCTGTGAACAGGACAGCAACCGTGGTGGCTTGTTGACTCTTGAAGGCAAATGCCCCCTGTGACATGTGACTACTCATTTTACTCAGGACTACATAAACTTCATGTTCACCTTTTTAGGTCTCTGACTGTCCATGGCGCAGTTCACAATACTGAATATGTATGCCAAAATATTTCTTATCACAACCCTCTGTTAGTCTCTTTGAATTGGGGTGTGAGAGCCCCTGCATTCCAATTTGGCATTTTAAGGTACAGGCCCTAGATGATTCAGTTTTAAAAAATAAGATTGGAGAGTGCATAACTACTTATTTTAATGAAAGTGCTGAAACAGCTACATCCACTTTGATTGAATGGGATGCATTTAAGGCCGTGATCAGGGGTAGATGCATCGCAGAGGTGAGTAGAACTTAAGCCCACGTTAAAAATATGTGTTGTTTTGATAATAAGGAATATTTGACTTGTGCTCATGCTGAGCGTGATAAAGCAGGATTCCTATTGAAATGGTTTATTAATCCCAAAATGGGGGAATCTTTCATTCTAGAGCTGACTCTGCTGAAGGTGAAGCATTATATAATAAAACTGCTATTAATGCCCGCTTCATTGAATATTATACTTATCTATATGCTCCAGTGCCAAGAATACCACCTCAGGGTATTGAGTATTTTGTATCATAAGCCAACTGCGGGTCCTCTCGCATGAGAATGCAGATGATTTGGGGGGGAATATGACTATTGAAGAAATTAGAGCTGCCATAAAAAATATGGCACATGGTAAGGTTCCTGGATCAGATGGCTTACCTGTTGAGTTCTTTGCTACATACAAGTATGAATTGGCTCCTAGATTGGTAGAAATGTATTCTACATCTTGGAAGACAGGACACCTGCCAGTGTTTACATGTGAGGCACTGGTCTTTCCTCTTTTGAAACATGGTGTCCTTCAATGAATGTTATATCCTATAAGCTATTGTGTATGCTCAATGTAGATTATTACATTCTAAGATCCCGATTCCGATGCGGTTTGGAAATCTGCCTGACCTAATCAGCTTGGGAATGGTTTCTGAACAACTTGGATCGGGAGTGTCCGACCAACTGATTAGGATGCATGCAGATGCTTCCAGATACGATTTTGTTGGACTCTAATTGACTTCAATGGGAGCCCATGTTCCGACCGAATACATAGGCTCCCATTGAAGAAAAGGGTGGCTGGGGAAAATCGGGCACCCTGTGATGGGCACCCCCTGGTGCCTGACACACTGTGCATGGCTGGTAAGGGTGGACCCATGGGTACGCTCACGGGCCTGATTGGATGCAGGGGGGCCCGCTACGGGCCCCAAAAGTCTGATTCTGACTGCCGATTGCATGATTCGGAAAGGCTGTTTGAATCCAGCATCCTAATCCGTCATTCGGGAATGCGGCCCATAGACACATACGATTCTGCTCCGTATGGCTCGGTCATTCCAAATGCCATTGGGTTCTGACTGGGATATTCCTAACTTGCATTGTACTTGGTCGGTAGGAAACCATTCTGATTCAGTCGGGAAAACACATTCCCGATCCGATTCGGACAGAACAAATGTCGTTAAGAGGCCTTTTAAACCGCATCAAAATCGGGCCCTAAGTCGTGTTTTGGTGATAAGACTCTTACAACATATTCCCTTTTTAATTCATATTCCTCAAGCTGGCTTTAATTCTGTGCGTAATGCGGCGTATAATATTCAGAGGCTCATCTCTCTCTTTAATGATGATTTTGGGGATAAGGAAAGGGCAGCTGTCACAAACATTGAGAAGTCATTTGACAGTTTAAACTCTGAGTTCTTATGTTCTGTAATGGCTCAAATTGGTTTGGGTGCAAGGTTTATTCACTGGATCAAACTTCTCTATACCGGTCCTAAGGCGTGGGTACATGATGGCAGAGTGGTATCTGAACCCTATGACATGGGACTAGACATGGATGTCCAATTCCTCCTTATTATTTGCTGCCGCAATGGAACCTCCGGCAAGTTGTGCCTGTATAAGGAAATTTTATCATGGGATGAAGGCCCGTGGGTAAACCCATTTTGCAGCATTATATGCTGATGATATGCTGGTGTTTCTCCGAGATGTTGAGATGGATTTGCTTGGTAGTGTAGACTTATTAAACCACTTTGCTATAGTATCTGGGCAACATATCAATTGGCTAAAAATCTCACTTTTTTCAACTTTGCAGAGATGTTGTGCAGTCCCTGAATTTACATGGGCTCAATTGGAGCCCTACCTGCATTAAATATTTAGGTGTAAAAATACAAGATTTATTAGATGGGTATATTGGAGCAGCTGTTAAAACATTTAGAACTAGTATTAACTTTTCGGCAAGCTTACCATTATCTGTGGCTGGCAGAATAGCAGTAGCTAAGATGGTGGAGCTCCCAAAATTGCTCTGTCTCCTACACGTTGCCATTGGTGGTGCCTCACCAATTATTTAGGGAATTGGAATCGCTACTTCTGAAATTGTTTTGAGGAACAGGTAGGCATAGAGTAGCACTAACAAAACACCAACGCCCTGTAACGGAGGGAGGGTTGGCTGCTCCTTATCTGCAATGGTTAAATATGTGGGTTTATTGTCAAATGAACCCTGGGGAGGGTGTTATTGGCTCACTGCCTGATTTGCAGGAGTTATTAAAAGTCTTCTTGCTTTCTCGGTGGAGACTGCCTGCAATTTCTCTAGAGCTTCTAGTGATACAGCAATGCTGGCGATGATGCCTGCAGCAAACCTGAGTCCATATACCCTATTCACCTTATATACCATGATAAAGGATGAAGAAAGTTGCCCAGGTAGGAGCATTAGCGGAGATTGAAAGATGGACTACCTTTGGGGATAACTGTTTGGAGACCTATATTGTGATGGAGTATTGCTTAGGTTTGAAGACTCGGCTGAAGAATTTAATATACTTTATCTTTCACCTGGCAGGATTAACAAGTTATATGCGACTGCTGCTGAAAAATGCCCTCGATTGTTGCGGGGATTGTGCACATACACAGAACTATGCACAGGATTAAAGGACTTCGGTGTATAGGGACTGTGCCTTCCTACCGCCTTAGTACCCACGAGCCCAAGACCGACTAGTTATAGTGTCTCACTCGCCCTACTACACACTCACGTAGAAGCAAATGATTAGACACCCCAGAACACAACACTCCTGTATCTCTCAGGAATCGCGGTAACAAGACACACCTTTTTGCTCACACTCTCGTACCTGTCCACAATAAGATCTGACTGAGACACGAATATAGTTTAAAATATTTATTTTAACTAACATGCTCTAACATGCAGTATACGTGCCACAACAAGCACAGAAATGCATAACATGAATATCATTAGCATTGTAGCTAGGCTATACATCATAAAGGGAGATGTCATCTTATATAGACTATGGAGAAAGGACTACAGTGCCTCACCTCCCTCCCCTTGGCTAGAAAGAATATTATTATATAATAGAAGATCTCTGGGCTTTGTCATTAGACCTCATACCTTAGACCATAAATGGTATTTCTACATCGTAAGTGCATGTTGCTCTTCTCCCTGGAAAGGTCCCTCTCCAAGTGTGTGTCACCTAAACATGCATCTCCTTAATATCAAAGTAAGAGCTTCCAACAGCAGCTACGCTATGTGTTTTGTCCAGGTGCTAGGGCCTGACCAGAACAGAATAATAAGGGGCATTGTTTATCGACCTTGCTCACATTGTTCAGACTAAACTCCAGGAACAAGCAGAGAACAAACACAGCAAACAGTTCTCATGTGGAAGACATAGAGTACTGCAAAACTCAAGCTGTGTAGTAACGTGCACAAAAGCGGCATCATGGCTGCAGGGCTCATGCTAACTTAGTAATGTCGACAATGTACCCATTGGCCACATCACAAGATGTGGAGAGTTGGGTCCATAAATGTTCCACATGGTATGGCCCTGCTCTTCATTACTGGGGTTCTGGGAGGAAGTAATAGAATATATTAATGGAATAACATTGTAGAATATCCCTTGTACACACCTGGTCTGCCTCAAAAAATAAGAAAACTACTTCCAGATTTACTCACTTAGTTTTGATTTTGGCAAAATCAAAATTGACTATGAACTAAAAATCAGCTCTGTGCTAGTTTGGAGAGTGCTGTGTTGTTTCATAAGATTAAAAGAGGACAAGGGAAAATTGAAAGGGTTAACGTTTGGGAACACCTGGTGGATAGTTTGCTAGCCTCGGAAGCAGACACAGATTCATCGAATAGCTCCCTGAGTCCTTACGGGTAAGGGAAGGAAAATCTAGTTTAATACTGCTAAATTGGTTGATAATGGGTACTGAAGGTGATATAATTGTGCATGTGGAATAGTTTGACACTTTATTTCTGACTGCTTTTCTTGATTTACGGGTAACTGCGGGTGGGGGATTGATGTTATAGCTTTATTGTACTAATTTTAGTAGACTTAAGATATGTATGAAATATACATTAGTTGGAATATGGTTGAATGCTTGTAAATGCCTGCCATATGAGATATGTTGATATCACTTTTAATCTGTAACCTATTTTTTAATCTATTTATTATAATTAACTGTGTACCTTTTTAAAGAAAATTACTGTATATATATTGCACATGGTTTATGATCTGTATTATATGCCTGTCGATATTGCACTAAGGTCCATTTAATGAAGCTAATAACAAATTATTTAAACTATATTGGCCATATTGTGCAGGCACTGTTTAGATACACAATCCCACAACAATGGCTAGTCATGTGAGTAAAGACTATTAAAAAACAGTAACAAAAACATCAGACATCTTGAAATTTAATTGGACCAAAGTAATGAAGTATAGCATGCTCCAACCAACCATACCATAACTTCAAGAAAAACACATATATTAACCTGTAACTAAATTAGAAACTCATGTTAAACAGATAAGTATTGAGTGCTTCAAGAAATAAATAAATAATGAACATTTTAACATACCTGTCCTTGGTACATTTATCAACTATTTGAAACTCTTGTGCACTACTGAACATCGAGTATTTGGATGATATGAAAATATTATTTTGATTGGACTCCAGACACCAATTGGATTCATTACATTTTTGGGGTGTTTATAATCAAAAGTATGATAAAATTATTTTTCTTTTACTCAGATTTGTCTATTTTACAAAATGTTTTAACATACATCAATGACAACATAAATATTTGCATTCTAGACTTTTATATATAGAGTGCTTTGCCCTTGCGTTGTTGTTTCTTTGAGCTTGAGGGTGTTTCTGGGACGGCTAGCCCTAGGAGTGGAGCACCTGTTCTATTGTAATGACAGTGTATGGTGAATTTTAGCGCAACCGTTCTATTGCAATTGTTGTGAATTATGTACATCAATGTATTTGAGATGAAAATGTTTGTATTTACTGAACAAATAAGCTAATGTTGGAAGAAGAAAGCTAAATTTCCCAAATAAATTTAAAGCTGGTTTTTGAGCGATAAATGATGTGGCGCTGGAGAGACTTATTACTAGTATCCTTACCAGGGACATTACAGCTATGTCTTATATATAATTCCCATGAAGAGGCAGTTTAGATCGGCAATGCTTTTTTTGTTACAATAGCTGGCAACCTTGCCTGATGCACTGAGGGGATATCTGCTGGGAATCTTGTATATGGTGGCCACAAATGTAATTTTGTCTGATGTGTTCACTGTTACAATACTAAAAATATTAGTAGACAGGGATTATTTTAATTGAGCTTAAGTAACACTTATTACAGAAAAGGTTGGCGATCCCTGACATATGATTTCCAGTGTCATTCTCAGATGATTTCGAGTTTACATCTTCCATTTAGACTATGATCAGTGGACGTCTGAGAGTCTTGCCTCTTGCCCTTATGTGCCATTATTTAAGGCATCGGTGCAAGTGACGAAAAATGACTGAGAGCTATAAACAATTTATGAGTAGCAATGACGTCTTCTCCTAATGCTGCCCATGTACCAACTTATCATTTCGAATCTCTCGTATTCTTCTTCCCAAAACAAAACATCCATGGACACTTTTCATGGTCTCTTACTGATAGATTCCATGCACATCCTACTCATATCAATTTCATGCATAGCCGAAAAAATTGAAAGACCTCTGATATATTTCTCTTACCTTCGTTTTTAAAATGTAAGTAAAAATGGTAATCGTGCTCTGAGAAGGAATTCATCATGGTCATTGTTTTGAGACTTCAGTTGCTGTTTTCAGTGTGTAATGCAAAAGTGCAATAGGGTTATGAAAGTTGCACATTGGGTAATCCTTTCCATAAGAAGGGTGAAGCAGAGAACATTGGTAGATCTGCGGATCCAAGGGTGCAGCTATTGCATAACACTTTAATAAATGGACATTGTAAGCAGTTGCTCTGGGTATATATGTGCATTCAACAAAGTCCACTGTGTGTTTAAATTATATATATAATGTGCTCAGCTCGTCCACAGACTCAGACCATCAGTGCCCTACAACAGACTTGTCAGACATTTTTTAAAGGCCTGGGAGAATAACTTAGGGCTAGATTTATCAAGGGTTTGTGTTGTTCTTGCATCACGCAAAGGTATGCAAGAGCAGGGCAAGCCCTTAACGTAGATTTACTGTGCTGCGCAGAACCACCTTGAGTGGATCTGTGTGGCATAGTAAATATGAAGTAAGGCAAGGCAGCACAAGTCACTGCCTTGCATTACTCTGAAGGCGTTTCCTGGGTGGAACGCGGGTTTTCTCATGCATGCAGCCATGGTTTTTGGCACATTCCATGATTTACTAACACCAGGAAACCAGGGAGAGCATCAAAATGGTATGCCTTCCTAGGGGAGGAGTAATGAGGGGAAATATGTTTATTTCTCCAATTTTATTTTCTCTTTTTATGTGTGCTGCAGTCTGCAGCACAAAAAGAAAGAGGCAAAAGCCTCTGAAGTGTTTTTTTTGCAGGAAGTCGTCCCTCTCAGTAGCAGTGGGCCTATAATGCTCTCCATGCCAGTGAGTGGAGGTAGCAGACAGCCACCGCAACAACAACAAATCAAATCCCTGCCTGCCAGAGCAAGTAGTGGAGGAAACAGTGCGGGCTCCCACGGCTGCACACGGAGGTGCGGGTTGCACGGGATCCAGTGGGGCAGGCAGGGGTGAGTTCTAGGCCGGGCAGAACTCACAGAGTTACAAAAAAAACTCAGCTAAACAATGCTCTTCTGGCCATTTTCACTGCTTTTGTTGGTCAGTAGCATGTTCCACAGTGAAAAACCAGAATGAACTGCACCACATTTTGCTCAAGGGTGAGGGCATTTTGTGTGCCTGCTTCTTTTCCTGATTTCTTGCTGGCTGCCTTTTTCCCCAATCCAACCCCATCTGCTCTTCCCTATTCCAAATCCCACTTTTTTGTACTTTTGTGTTATTGTCTCATTTGCCCGGTGTTCATTGTGTTTATTTTAAGTCTTGGTGACTTTTTTGTACTTACTTTTTTGTTTTCCTTACCTGGCCTGTCCTCCTCCAATTTCTCTACTTTCCTTCCTGACTCCAGTTCCATTCCTCCCAATGCCAGAAGCAGGCAGCACGGGTGCCACCTGCACCCCATGTGGGAGTCGCAGAAGGGCCCAATCTTCAGTGAGGCGGAGGTGGCCGAACTGATTTTTTGGGTGCAGCACCACCTCGCTGGCATCCAGGAAGTCAGATCAGATGCTCTAAGGGCAAGTGTAAGGGTATGTGCAGCACTGAACTAGGATCACTCACCCCCAGCACCAACAAAACCTGGGCAGATGCCTATGACCAGGAACAAGACCGGTTCGACCTGCTGGGCATTGAGGTTTCGAGGCAAGGTGAGCACATATTATTGCTTTCTAAAAATTCTAAGATTACCTAGTTCTTATAGTTAGATCTTTTTTTACCTCAGCTCCTTGCTGGAAAGATGTGGGGAGATCGGTCAAGTGGGAGCCGAGAAAAGAGGGGGTCCCAAAACATAAATCCCTGTGACTTCTTTAAGACAGTTTATAGCAAAAAGTGCTGAATGGAATTACACTAAATTTGGCGGGAAGCTAGATCTTGGTCCACAGATTGTGCTTTTTTGTAAATCCATTCAGTAGTTTTTAAGATATTAAGGGTAAAAAATATTTTAATATTTTGGAAGTTGGACTCTCGAGAGTCCTGTGGGTGTCCCACGAGGCGGCAAAATCAAAAATGGAGCCCTGTGATTGGTCAAAAGGCCCATTTTTCCTGTGAGCTTTCATGCCCTGGTGGGAGCAAGAGGCTCCTGCGATCCCCGCAAGAGCGAGGGGTCTAATTGGCTGGCTATTGAAATTTTAGAAATAAAATGGCCTCCATTACTGTCTACTGTGAAAAACTTGGAGGTGTTGTGGAAATTAAGGGCCTAAATTGTAGATCTTGGTGGAGGGGAATACTCTGTCACAAAAATGACAGAGATCCCGTCTGTTGTATTACGATCCTATTATACGGCGAACAGGATATCCGTCACGTTTGTAATGAAGTATCCCATCTATCAAAATCTAAATCAGGACCTAAGTAAAGAAATGATATAATGGGGCAGCAGAAAGTCATGTTGTCCCCTAAAATTGAGAGAGGAGGTGTCTAAGGGATAACTACTGTGAAGAAATAATTGTATACTGTTTTTACCTAGTTTTTATGATCTTGCAAAACACATATTGTGGTCCTTGTTATTGAGAGGAAGTGGGTAACAGATAAATACCATAACAAACAAATAGTTAATTCTTATTTTGAATATGTTTAATGATCTTACAAGAATCTTGTGGGATCATGAAAAGTAGAAAGGATTAGTTGATATTTGAATACACTGTAGCATGCACACTTGCTACTGTAGCAAGGAGTATTACTGGACATGGTGTTTATCAAAGTCTACTATTCATGCCCATCAGCTTGGTAAGAGTTTGCAAGTAGAGTGCAGTCTCTTCCCACACACCCTACTATGTACACCTCTTATCAGAGAGAGGACTGTTACCAGTGAGAACAGAACCTCTCCACTCACTACTACACACACCCTCATCTGAAAGAGAGATATCAGCAGAGAGGCCAGTCTCTCTCAACACACCCTACTATGCACACCTGTCATCTGAGAGAGAGGCCTGAAAGAAGAGGCTAGTCCCTCCCCACACGTTACTAATCACATCTGTCATCTGAGAGACTAATCCCTCCCCATGCACTACTATGTACACCTTTCATCAGAGAGAGAGGTATGAGAGGACAGGCCTATTGTTCTCCACACACTAGAGACAGAACTCTGAAAGGAAAGCCAGTCACAGGACAGGTCACAGCAGAGAGGCCAGTATCTCTCCACACATAGTACCACTCACACACACTACCACTCACACCTGTTATCTGAGAGCGAGGACTACATGGAGAGGGCCGTCCCTCTCCACTCACTACCACACACGTCCGTTATTTGAGAGAGAAGTCTGAAAGGAGAAGCCAGTCCCATGACACACTCTACTATGCACACCTGTTATGCAAGTGAGGGGTATCAGTAGAGAGGTTGTCCCTGCACATGCCCTAATATGCATAGTTGTTATTTGAGAGAGGTTTGAAAGCAAAGGGTTGTCCCTCCTCATACTGCAGTATGCACACCCATTATCCAACAGAACAATTTTAGTGGCGAGGCTAGTGCTTCCCATATACTACTATTTCACTACAATTGTGTTGCTATCCCTTGAGAGACTCATGAGAGTTGACTACAAGCTTCAGGGGTGAAGATTGCTGCTTGAGTCTTTTGCAAACCCAAGGAACACTCGTGAGACGTGCATGGAAAATTACTGGGCCTGCCACAAGGTATTTTACGGTCCCGCAAGATTCTCATGAGATTGTGCGGGGAGAAGTGAAAAAAAGGGCCAAGGCTCAACCAATAGGCACAATTCTTATTACATGGTTGAATAAATGCGGTGATGTGATTGGATGCCTAACCCGAGAGCTCACTTTGGTCTTGGTACCACCAATCATTGTTTTTTATCTTCTTGCGTTTAAAAAAATATATTGTTTTGTTAACACAGAGTTAGCCCGTACATTGAGACACACCCATTGTAAATAGCATACTTGACTTTTCAAGATTGAATGCCAGCATTATTGAGAACCATTGATGGAAATACAACCATTCAACAGGATATCGAGCAGGAGAAAAGTGTCGTATCACACCCCTCTATGCAGTGTAGCCTCTGGGCCGGGGAGAAGTCAGCCGCCCCATCTTCCTCCACAACTCTGGCTCAGGCATGTGTGTGGCTGTCTCTCATTTCCTCACTTTCCATCTCAAGATCATAGTAACTCAACAAGGGCGTCCAGATCTTGATAAACTTGTTAGGGCATCCCCCAGCTTTATATGACCATGTATAGGTCCATACTCACTCTCTACTCCACTAACTTGGAGAGATCAGGGGATCCCCAGCATCGGGCAATGTCCCTTTTGGCCACCACCAGCCCTAAGTTACATCGTAGGAGTTGCTGCGAGAGAGGTCACCTTCCGTGGAAACACCTAGCAGTACGTTTTTGGCATCCAAGGGGAGTTATCTTCTCTCTTACGCACCCAAGGACAAGATAGGCATCTGGGATGGCTGCCACCAGGGCCACTGCTGGTGTGACTGGTACCACCGTCTCCAGCACCATAATCCCAGCCAAAGGTTTTGCTGCCTATAAGTCACTTTATTCCCCACTGCTAGATGATGCCCCTGTGTCTATTTCCTAGCTGTTTGTTCATATAGAATGTTGTTTGTAATCCCTGCAAATCCCTGTGTTATTCCTATATTTTTTTTTTTTAGTGGCTGGCTTTCCCTGACTGTACCTTTCTTCTTCTTCTATTTTTTGTAGGCTTCCCCTTGCCCCTCTGTCTCTTGCATGTCTTGTTGTGTATTACTAGGAGTGGAAAAGATTTTTGGTATCGTAAAGAGGATTCCACAGCCAGGCCCAAGTAGTACTCTAGTTACCAAACATGTTGGCTGATTTCTTGAGCAAACAGTCAAAAAGTAAAGGCACAGAGAAAGAGTGGCCATCATTGTCATGGAACACCAATGTTGTCTTATACTAGCAGTTTCTGTGACTGTGCAGCATGACAGAAATTAGATACCAAAACCAATATCATATGTATTTTACATTCCCTTATACCCCTTATCCATTTGTAGCCGTACCTCATGCCCTTCCCTTATTCCTGAATCCTGATCCCTATTCCTTCCTATTCCTCCATTAGTAGAAAAGGTTTTTGGTTGACTCAATGGCTACCTGTTTTTAGGGCTCGCCTGACCCAGCGCATGCGCTGGTCTGGCGAGACATTTTGAGAGGGCTCCAAAAGTGCTACCAGGCCAGCCTAGAGCTACAGTGCATGTGCACTGGCGCGCGCGCCGCGCTTGACCACGATTACTTTCACTTTCACGGCCGCACGGCCGCTTGTGTTTGATCGTGCCTTGAATCATTTGTAAAGAAGAATCAGAGAACGGGGGTTGACATCTGACTCTTTTATTTGGGATGTTTTACGCTTCGGTGCTCACACTTGTTTAGGGAATGTTTATGGTTTAAAATACTTTAATAAATGTGCTCTAAATAGATGTAGATACTGTTAATGACGTGCACAATTAAAAATATTTAGCGAGGACTTTGTTCTTACATTCCTTGTGCTTTTAAAGTTCATTCCCCCTTCATGTGACTCCAAATTCTTTCATCCGTGACCTCATATTTTTTTCACTCATGATCGTTTTTCATAGAATGTTTGACTGCGTGCTTTTGTAATTTAGCGCGGTATTTCCAATTGGTTACAACCTTTAAGGCGTAGGCAACAACAATTACTACATGTGTGCGCTGGTTACCACTGCATAGTGAACCTTTGCATGACGCTGGTCTCAGGCTGTCAAAGCAGGTGTTAGAGTAGCAAACGTACCTGTTGAGAAAATGAGTTTTGTCAAAACGTGATGCAATCTCTTGGGGTCAGGCTTGTGACACCCCCAAAAAAGCTTCCGGTGTGCCCCATGCTCTGAGCATCTTACCACACGGAGCGGTAACCGGAAGCAGAGAGCAGCGGCTCTTTTCAGCGTCACCAATCTATATATATATATATATATATATATATATATATATAAATAACCTGTTTTAAGTTCAAGAAAAGAAATCTGATCTTAAAGGCGTTCATCAACCACAGACACCAGAGGGCGCGCGCTTTGATTCCGCACTAACATAAATAACTAACAAGCATTGGCATAGCCAATAGGTCTCGCTTTTGGGACCTTATAAGTGTTTAGCCATGCAACAGTTGCATAACTAAATACTTATAAGGTCACAAAAGCGAGACCTATTGGCTATGCCAATGCTTGTTTTTAAATGTTGTGAAGCAATAACACAAACCTTCTAAAGGGATTACTTTCTATAGAAGAAGATACTGCTAGATAGCTAACCTAAGTGTAGTGAGATATTGCTGTTTCGTATTGTGCAAAACAAAGACTTTGGCGGCTATGTGGTATCAAAAATGTGTGCATTATGTTTTTCACCAGGCACACTGACCACCAGTAATGCGGTTGCAGCAGGAACGTTTGTGGAGTTGCAGGCAGTCCAGGGAGAGGGAAAAGTCTTACAGTACTGTATCGGTTCAGCAAGGCAGCTATTTCATCCATCACCTAGAGTCCATTTTTGCAATGCACAAACCAAAGATAAGGTGTGTTTCCAATAGCCTACTCTGCTGCCTACTAATGCTTCACTTCATCATTCTGTCTTTCTGTCCCAGCCTACCTAAAAAAGTAAATTCTATCTCAGCATTGTTGTGTGTTTCCTGCATGGTCCATTGTTGTTTTCGCTATGTTAGACTCATTGTGCAACTTGTATTCCGCATTTTCTTTTGCACACGTTACTATATATACACGCTTGCTTTATGCCACAGTTTATTTTCACACAGAACCTTCATATGTTTTCATGTTTTGTTCTTTTCCTGGTATTTAGTCTGAAGACCATGGACAAGGTCACACAACAATGCCCCTTGTTATTCTCTCTGGTCAGACACAAGCACCTAGACATAAAACGAGAATGCAGCTGCTGCTTATGAGCACACATGTCTTGTCATATAATTGAGCACATGAGTTCAAACACACACTGGGCAAAGGTCTTCAGGCAAGATTACCACGCCAGCTGAGATACAGAAGATCAAATAATGTATTCCAAGGAATGGGGTCTGCCACTAAGCCCAGAGGCCTTTGATAAATAATCATTTAGCTTCAGTAAGAAAGGTGGGGGCTCGGTCTTATAACATGACAGGGCTTTTTATGGTATATGATTTGTTAACCATGCTAGCGATATTTTTGCTATCCATTTATCTTCCATTCGTGGTGCAAGTACTGCATGTTACAGCACAATAGTTTAAATAAATATTCTAAACTTCCTTTGTGTCCCTTGTTTATCTTATGTTGGACAAGTATGAGTGAGAGAGGGTAAGTGTGTGTCCTGTTACTGAGATCCCTGAGAGGGTCGAGAGGGTTGTGTTCTGGGGTGCCAATTCTCTTGTCTCTCTGGAAGGCTAGGAGTGCAAATGAGGTACTATAGCTAGTCATACTCAGGCTTATAGATACTGAGGTAGTATGGTGACTCAGTCCCTACATGCCAATGTTCTATGGTCCCAAGCATTGTTCTGTTCTTGAGCAGAATCCCTGCAAAAGCATGTGATGTATGTGCCACATTTCTCTGCCCAACTGAAGTTATATTTCATGACTTCCGTTACCCATTGACAATTCCAATATTTTTCCTCCCATTAACCATTGTGACTTAGAAGCAAATGAGCAGTACATGATCAGTGGCACCCAACCGTTTCATAGCTAAACCTCTACCTAGCCAGATCCCTTTTCTCCCTGTAGGCACATTTTCCCCTCTGCCAAGTGTAGGTATTTCTTGAGAATAATCTGTGTTAGAGACCTGGGTGTAATGTGGGACTAATGACCTGATTTACAGTTTGGTGAAGGTGATACTCTGCGACAAATTTAATATCCCATTCTCTGCACTACAGTTCATGATATTCTTCTAAGTGCTGCCTACTGTAATACTGTGGCTGCGAAATCCATTTTCTGCTAAGTGTGTCCCACCTGCTTGACTCTACCATCCTAAACCTATAAACTAAGTTTGAACTTAGGGTAGTAGAATGTAGGAGGGAGTTAGAGAAGAGCAGGGACATTGGATTTATAAGTTCATAATCATATACCATGCTATTGCTGGACTACCCCAAAACATGCTGGAGAGAGTAAGCAGACCCACCAGCATGACTCTGGTAATACTGTATAGTCACTTATTAATTGTGCATTATATGAGATCTATATCTCAATATGCGTCTTGCTCATTAATGGCAAGTATTAATTTTAACCCACATAAAGTGTCTGTTCAGTTTCACTATGAAATACTTTAAACCAAAATCACATTTCAAGTTGATTATGTTGGTGTTCTGGATTAACTTCCTTTCAGTTAGTGCTATGATTGATTACCTAACTATGATGTGATGTGTGGGCAAAAAAAACTTGGCCCAGGCTGTGTGACTACTATATCATCAATCATCACATCCAAATTAAATTCCAGTGGCCCAAGGGGAACAGCAATGTTCTGCTACTGTACCACTATAGACAGTATAAACAAGTGGTTGAGCCAAACATCAACATTTGTGTTTTTCTATTTTGTTTATCTTACTGTCTTGTTATGGCTACTCCTGCTGCTGGAGCTGGTGACACCTAGCAACAGATATCAGTCCTAACATAGCAGAAGACAGATGCAGAAGACAATGCAGTGACTACGGAATATTGCAGGCTGGTAGCCCGGCAGGAAGAATAAGAGGAGTCACAGGCATCAAGTTCTGTGGGCCGCCAGTCAGGCTCGCCTCTAACTTAGCCATGCCACCGCCACAACCAACTGCTGCTGATGTCCACTGTCATCATTACCACCATCAGCCTCCCCTCCTTGAACTCAACACTGTGCCTCCTCCACTGTGTCTCAGAAGAGCTCGTGCACATCAGATGTTAGATGGCCCAGCTCAGGAGCAAGACAACACTTGTCTGAGGTAGACAGAAGAACTTGGCGCGGGAAATGGATGCCCTCAATGTCTTTTTTTATTGACTTTTTTGTTTTGTTGGGAGGACACAAAATAGGGCAAAGTGTTTTGGACATTGGACTTTGATTTTTTTCAGACATTTTTGACTCGGAGAGTGAGGTGGGCCTGTTGTGGGTGGAGAGGATGGGTCTTAAAATAAATGGGCTTTACTTTTTTTTCTTTGTCATCATCAATATCTGTCTTTCCTTTGCTAGGTGACATAGTATAGCATAGTCGAGTGCTACTGTTTACACAAGAGTTCGACATAGAGTTACCCTTTTAAATTGACTGCAACTATATATCAACTTTCCATGCCTAGAATTTCCCTACCTGAGGTCCCTTGCCACGTATGTATTGTTCAGTAAATTACTTACCTCTTCCTGCTATACATTAATTAATTATACTCTGCCATTTAATTCTGTTTCACTTGATTAGGTTTTGCAGCCCACAGCACCCAATCAATTTGATAGCATAGTAGTTTGTGTAGTAATTGTCCTTGTCCTACCCTCAGTAAATATTTTCCCAGAAAAGAGTCTGTCCACATACTCAAAAATATAGTATTTATTATCGCTCCTTCCAAAGGACAACTTCAATACTAAGTCATCAAGTATTTTTTCAAGTTCACTTCTTACCGGACTTGAAAAAGCAATGGTAGCTCTTGCAATCTTCCCAAACGTTATTGTAGGGTTTCCCAAAAGGTCCTCCTCTTCAATGGTGGTGGAATTATTAGTGTTCTTGTGCTAACATGGAAGACATCCCAAGGCAAGGTCCCACTCCCACATATTCCTTACGTTTCATCACAGGAAACTAGTCTGACAGAAGAAAAAACAGAGATAGTGGGTTATCAAAGACTGATATCAGACCCCCATGACTAAAAACTCTTATTAGAAAAACTAGCGTTAGTAACTCCTAAGCAATTCGGGGCCTAATGTATAAAAAAGAATACAACTAAGCATACAAAATCCTTGAATCAAGACTCTGGAGGAGGTGGTTTGGTTACTCCATGTTGCATATATTCTGTAACCCACATGGGGAGGGCCTGATTCACAAAGCTAAAGTTACACTTTTGGTGTTACTTTACTGACACTTGCAGTGTAAGTTCATGAGTAGTAACTTTTCTATCAGTAACTTTATGCTTAGTAATTTTGCAAGTACTTAGAAGATAATGCATTGAATTTGTGCTCCCTTCACCACACCCACCCTACCAAGTGTGTGATCTATTTATGGTGTACATTTGTAAGTAATGTCTCAATATATCACAAAGCCTGAGGAAAGAGGGTTAGGGGTTTGATGAATAGATGAGAATGGGGATTTGGGGAAAGGTGTGACAAAGACAAATACTACACAACAATATACAACAGGTCAACGAGTGGCCCATCATCATCATCAAATCTGTTGTGGAAGGAAATAAAATAATAACACTGTTCAATTGATGCATCGCAAACAGTCCTTCAGCCCCAGAAACCAAAGTTAATATCTAATGGTTCTGTCATCTAGGTTTGAAAAATACAAATTAGGGAGGAGTGAAACCACACAGTTCTAAAAATTATGAATGCTAAAAGAAAAATGATACTGTATATAAATGCCCAATTGGGTGGTGCATCTGTATTTTTCTTGGAATGTCCATTTTGGGTGCATGGCTGAACTGGTCTGTTAACGTAAGCAGGAGTGTTGGTGATTTTGTGCAGAAGAAGAGATGGCCTGTGGATAAGCTTCAGGAGGAGAGGACCAAGAAGCAGAGCAAAAGCTTAAGTTGCAACAGTGCAATCGCATGATGACTCATGTGCTTAACTGGGAAGTTAGAACAATTTTACAACCAATCCCACTCAAGTAGCTACATGTACCTGGTTGATCAATCTCAAAACTGTCATAATACTGAGCCGAGTGTGTCCATCATGTGATATGTCTGTCTCCAGGTACAGCCCCCCCAGCCACAAACATTTCATTACAGGAGTTTGACATTTGAGTCAGCACACTACTCAGCATTTCCCAAATCTATGCTCCTCTCTCCAGTCCACAGAGATGAGTAGGCCTCTTTTAGTCATGTTGGTTTCCCTTTGAACTTAAAATAGATAACTTCCTTCTTTTGGATTTTGAGGTAGTCTCTCCCTAAGTGCTGAGACTGACTCTGAGCCCCAAATCTGCCTGCCTACCAAGTCCTCCTGACCCAAATGAGATTGAGAGAGATAGACCTGTAGTGCATTGCTGTAGGTTGCATAAGTCAGACACCAAATACATAAATGTTCCTCTAACTACATACATTTGTTTTTGTTTGTTCTCTTTTGCCAAGAAGTCTGAAGTCCAAAGAGAATGTGAAAGTTCTATTGTGGCCTACTCAGTCAGGGAATTTGAGTTCATCCTCAAACTTAGGGTGCTTGCCCAAAAGTTGGTCAGCTAATGCACTTGAGTCTGACCCATCACCCTCATCCTCCTCTTAGTGATTTCAGAATCAGTGTAATCTTATGATATGAAATGTTGGTTCATGTTAGTCATGGTCAATCTCTCCACATTTAGAGGTGAGATACTAGTCCTTCTGACTGTGACAACTGCCCCTGTTGCACTGAACACATGCTTAGCAGTCACACTGGCTACCGGACAAGCCAGATACTTTATTGCTAGCCTGCTGAGCTCTGCCAATTGACGCATCTTCACATACCAATAGACCAATGGGTTTCGATCCATGTGTACCTCTTTTGTGTCATCCAGAGAGTTTTGGAGCATCCTCTAAATTGTCATTGGTATGACCACTTGCTCAACCTCTGTTGCCTATGCCTCTGCACTTGACTTAATCCCTGCCACTTGAAACCAAGCTATTGCAGAGGTTGAGTCTGATTTTTCTGTTGCTGTTATGGTTGTTGCTGGTGTTCTTGTTGTTGGCATTTTTTAGCGTATTTCCCCCGAGTTTTTCCTTTCTGACCTCCCGATTTAGACTGTTTGTGCTGGCTTAGTGTTTCTGCACACTTTTCTCACTGCTGATCAGTGGTAAAGTGCAAGTGCTCCTGTGGTACAATGTGTTATGGATCGGTGTTACCATGATTGGCCTATTTGATTTCTGTGTCAGTCCCTAGTAAAGTGCGCTCCCGAACAGAGCTGTTGACATCAAGGAACTGTTTTTCAAGCATATTTTGATAACTGAAGATTTTTAAGTACTGTATTGTGGATTTTTATAATTTTTGGTCTTGTCTTAAGTATAAAAATATATTGGATATTTTCCTAAACTGGTGTGGTGTCCTTTTGTAGTGCTTACACT
The DNA here is from genome assembly GCF_964204655.1 of Triturus cristatus. NCBI lineage: Eukaryota > Metazoa > Chordata > Amphibia > Caudata > Salamandridae > Triturus > Triturus cristatus. Next base: position 642,027,858 of record NC_140581.1, on the reverse strand, counting down.
GTATTACTGTTGGTTATGTGCAAATGCTTTACACACTACCTCTAAGATAAGCCTGACTGCTCGTGGCAAGCTACCAAGGGGGTGAGCAGGAGTTATTTTAGGAGTGTAACTCTCTTATCCTGACTAGAGTGGTGGTTTCTGCCCGACTTTGGCACATGCCTAGCCTACCAAAAGTCCCATTTCTAACAACAGCACTACCCCCTCTTTGGAGGTTGAAGGATGCACACCAGAACTTCTGCCCGGGCCTCTAACTTCCAGCCGTACTTCTTCCAGGTTCTCACTTGTTCAATAATCTACATCTTGTATAGTAAAACATCCACTTCTGAAAAAAGAATGAAAGTGGGCAGTATTTTTTTAAACAGTGGACCAATTAATGTGGGACAGATGCACTCTTTGGAGGACACAATCTCTCTTTGCAGCCTTGGATTAGCAGCCAAGCGAAGGATAAAGCTCTTAGTCAACTGAAACTCTTCTTTGTTCACACTAGCAAATCTTTACGACACCTTTTTTAACTGGTCTCTTAGCATATCGAACTACGGGATAGTGTTGGAATGCGATTTTTTGATAGGTGTAGTCCGGTACCTACCACTAGTAATAAGTCCACAATCACAAAATAAGGTCCACTCAAGGACTCAATAAATTATTCCCTTGCTCAACTCTTGGTAGCTGGCTGCGAGCCGGCACACTTAACTTAGTGTACTTAGGTGTGTAAAGAATTTAAAAATAACAATACATTAAATAAGTAAGACACAACACCCAATACAGATCCAACACCAATTTATGACAATAGGAAATATTTGTCTGATTAAAATGACACCAAATCAACAAAAATCCAATAAGGTAACCAGAGATATGAATTTTTCAAGATAAAATACTGTTTAGTGCCTAAAAGCCAAAAGCACCACTTTGGGGCATCTGGTCGCACTTGACCAGGACAAAGTAAACATTTCAGGCCGACCACGATGGAGCGCAGGTTGGATACACTTAATGGCAGGGGCCATTCTAGTTTTTACCTTCTGACTTAGTCTCTTTCTTCGAGCTTTTTCTCTCATCGTCAAGCATGGCTCCTCATCAGGTCGGCTTTTGGTTTGACGACAGCGGCTTATCTTACTGGATATCGGGAATCCAATGGTTCATCAAGAGCTACATTTTGCTCACCTCATTCTCCTGTGTTGCACCTACATCAGGAAGAGCAGATGCTGGCTGCAGCTCCTGTTGTCCACTTTGCTCAGTTTCCTCTGATGATTGGGTACTTTGCAGTTGACACAAATCCAATTCAGACTCACTGCTCATTGCTATGATTGAGGTGGCTGCTTCCCTGGGAGACATGGCCTTGTGATTATGTTTGGGTGGTGTAGTTGATGAAGGAGTGCTGCTCCCACCTTGCTACCCAGAGGACGGTGTGGGTGGCACAGCATGTGTCCTGAAAACGTGGAGGGCGACATTCCAGTGGTGTCAATCGGCTTCTTCTTTCCATCCTCATTTCCCACTTTCTAGGCAGGAACACATTTCTTTGGTGCCATCTTCATGCTCTGTCAGTTGGCACTTAGCTGCACAAGCAGAAGCAGGCAGAGGAGGACTGAGGTGGTGTGGTGTTACTTTGTGCCAGCCTAATGTCAGGCAGCACTGTGAGTGATGTCTCTTGGCACCTAAAAGTAGGGGTGGGCAAAATGTTCGCTCTGCAGATGGAGTTCATGGAGTTTTGGCTACTTCACTTGAACCACCGTGGAGTTTTTTCTCGTGGGAGGTTAGCCAACAATAAGTATGGCATCAAAGGGTACCTTATTTACAAGGCAGCGTGAAGCCATGAGTGGCTTAACGTTGCCCTGTAAATAAGGTAAAACCACAATGTCGTGAAAAGTGAGTTTGTGGCTGCAATAGGGGCTTGTAAATGCTTGGCTAATTCCAGTAAATTGGGTTCCCCTTTGGACTTGTGCCCTCCAAGGATCATACATCTAGCCCTGAGATATTATGTTCCCATCTTGTTAACATCTTTAATGAAATGATCAGCTCTGACTACTTCCACAGGGAATGAAAAAGAGCCTCTATTATCCAGCTCTCAAACAAATACAATCTTAACCCTCGGGACCCTAGTTCTTATAGACCTATCTCATACCTTCCTTGACCGGCTATAGAAGTAGAAAAGTCAATTAATCTAGAACTGTCATCTTTTACAAAGGCTAATCATCCACTCCACTCTACACAATTTAGATGTAGGAGCAAACACTGCACCGAGTCGGCACTGGTCGTGGCCTTACAAGATCTAAGAGCCACCCTTGGCATGGGTGACAAGGATAATCTCATTAGATTTCTCGGCAGTGTTCAACACGGTCAACTGTTGAAAGAAGTTTCCTTTGGGTGAGTTGCCAACTCCGGTTAGGAAAGTCATGAATTTGGGAATTCTTTTTGACAACAAGTTGCCTTTTGAACATCATATTAATGCTATCACTTCATCATCTTTTTTACTCGGAAGATCATTAGGAAGTGTGTCCTTTCATTCTCCCTGACCTTCAGAAGACTATAATTACTGCTCTTGTTTTATCTAAATTAGATTACTGCAATGCTATTTATTTGAACATGAAGTAGACACTCCTCCAGACACAAACTTCAGATTTTGCAGAACACAGCAGCATACCTGCTGCTGTGGATTCCTAGTCACCAATCAGCCTTTAAGGCCTTAGGTAAGCTGCACTGGTTGCATATAAAGAAGCGCATCAAGTTCAAGGCCCTGTGTGAATCCCTAAAACACAAGTTTACGTGGTACATCCTTCCAGAGCACTACACTCTTCCACAGCCAAGTATATTGTTGGTCCCAACTTCAAATGAGCCTCTTGAGGCGGTAGAAGCTTCATAACTTGCATGGCCAAACTATGGAACGCACTTCCTTTATATCTGAAAGAAACCTCAAATCTTATCCCCTTCAGGAAAGCTTTAAAAACATAGCTCTTCTTGAACTAATTCTGACCTTTCTTTCATGCCTTCATACAGTAGCAGCACCAAGACACCCTCTGGCAATTGAGTACTTTCTTAAAACTAAATTTCATTTAATTTCCATGGACCATTCCAATTCAAACTATAACATAATATTTCAATTATGATAAAAATATCATACAGATTTAAAAGTTAGCTTTATGTGCATCTTGGATGAAGCATCTGTGGCAGGCAGATGGCAGCAGGGAAACATTTAATAATCTTTAAAAAGGTGAATGTTGGTGTGCTCCTATAGCCTAAGAAACCTATGGCAGGCAGGGGATGTGGGCCAGGAAAAAATTGAATAATCTTTAAAAAGGTGAAGGCTGGTTTGTAATTATGGCCTAAGAGACCTATGCAGACAGGGGGTGCAGGCCAGAGAAAAATGGAATAATCCTTAAATAACAGTAAATGCTGTTAAGCCCACATCGCCTCAGACTATTACAGGCAGTGGTGCAGGCCAGAGAAAAATGTAATAATATAAAAAAAAGTAATTGCTATGGACTATGAGAAATCCTTTGGAGACAAGGAGGTGAAGGGGAAAATGGAAAAAATGCCTATAATATTTTATAAACACTGTACATGCATATACAATGATCCTTAAGCACATTTAACTGATGACCCATAAAAAAGTAAAACAATTGACAAAAAACAGAAAAAGGCATAGCCCTCTTCAATGTCCCTACAAAAGGGTTTTGACAAATGGCACTGGCCACATGTTCATACATCACCAAGCAAGAAGGTATGGACAACAAAGAAGACTTGCAAGCCTGTGGCAAATATACACTAGCTAACTACACAAAATGGTCCCATGGTTAAACAACAACAAGTGAGGAGAGTTGCACAACAAAGAACACATGCTGGCTTATGGCAAAAGCACACTGATGAACTACACAAAATGGCCACCGGCCACATGGCTAAAAAACAACAAGCAAAGAGGCATGGACTAATAAAAACCCCTGCAAGCCTATAGCAAAAGCACAATGTCTGACTACACAAAATGTCCACCTGCCACATGATCAAACAACAATCAAGGAGGAATGGACAACAAAGAACACATACCGGCCTATGGCAAAAGCGCACTGTCTGGCTATGCAAAATGGCTGCTGACCACATGGTAAAACAACAAGTAAGTAGGCACGGACAACAAAGAACACATGCAGGCTTATGGCAAAAGCACACTGGCTGACTACACAAAATCGCTGCGGCCACATGGTCAAACAACAAGCAAGGAGGAATGGACAAAAAAGAACACATGCAGGCCTATGACTACACAAAATAGCCACTGGAGACATGGCATGGATAACAACAACAAAATGGTTGCCTATGGCAAACACACACACACAGTCACACAAACACATACACTGGCTAGACAAAGGTGGCATGGTAAACAATGAAGACAACACTACCGTTAATTGAGAAATATCAAAAACTAATACTAAGTCAGCTATTAAGATTTTACAACACAAATCCTCTCAATGCATCAAAATATGTTACCCCCATCAAAATAAAATACCCATTTTGCAGAAAAAAAGTGCATCATTTAATCCAATGACATTCCTGTTCTAACTCATGGACATTTTAAAACAACATATACCATAGAAGCAGTTGTTTCATATACTCAATGACTAGCACAGGCTAGATGGCATGTGGGGAGACTAGGCAACATGGTCACATAAATGAAATAGTACAAATTTAACAAACATGGAGAAAGTATACTTAACTGTGCAACCCTTTTCAGTTATAAAAGCTAAAAAATTCAATGCAAAAATAATACTCGGCCCCTACTTCAACATCCAGGCCAGCCACCAAAACCGAAACAATTTTTTAAAAAATACATAAAAGCACAAATGTATACTGGTGCATGCCCTCTATCTGTGAAGATTTTTAACTTACTGCAAAATACAAATACAAATAAAAAGTGACCAGGAGATGAAAAAAGCAGTGGGACAAGCCTTCTGGACAGGTAAAGAAAGCTGTAGCCTCTGTGCACTTTCTTCCTCTAATAATACTATAATAATAATATAATAAGTATTATTATTATTATTATTAGAAATGCCTTTTGTACTAAAAAACAACCTGTTTAATTATCAACTTGAAAAGTTAGTTTCAAGTTGATTTAGCTGCTTCTCGAGTCTATGCAAGAAGCAGCCATGGCCGGTCGTTGGCATCACAAAATGGCACCAGAAGGATCTGTGGTGACCAGAAATCATGCTAGCAACCGACAAATATCACTTTCATGAGCATGTGTTACAGGAGTCTTGCATTGTTCATGTGAACACCGAGAGGCGCCAACAGCAGAATAATTATGCCATGCACCGGTTGGCGGAAATTGGCCAGAACTCCACGTTACATGCGTGATGCAGCATTACCAAGTTCCGCTAATTCTAAAAGCACAATTACATGTTCTGCTCTGTCCCGGTGGGCTCCCTGTGCTGTCTCCAAGCTCTTCTGGCCGGCAGGGTACCAGGGTGGGACAGGGCACCCCCAAATGAAATGAAGAAACTGCATAGCAGAAGACCGTGTGGCAGGGAATAAAAGGAAAACAAAAATGAAACAAGGGCAGTCGCTCTCCCCAGCTCAGCGGGCGAGCCTCACATTAATTATTCATTGCCCATGGAGGATGGCCCCATAATGCCCTGTGGAGCTTGATCCGAAAGCACCATATTCTTCATTTTAGCGGACCCAGGACGGTTGGGCCACTGCCAACAGGTCCCAAAAAGAGTGCCAGAGGAAGTGCAGGATTTGCGCAGAATCCCCCAATGGATTGAGGAGAACTAACCCTAAGTGGATGGGACTCTAAAACGATGACTGCCACAGGATTCTTTCCTGAGTTTCAAGCACTACCTAGGCTGGAGGATGTGCTCTTCAGCAGGAAATGCTGAACCCTCTACGAGCTAAGTCTATGACTGTAATTGCAGCGGTTTAAAGGGGTGAAAGAAATGTACATGCTGTGCAGTCCCCGCTAGGGGCAAATGTATTTGTGATCAAACGTAATTCCCTCTAGGGGGTGTTTTTATCATTGCATTTTCATGCTGCAAGTATTTAAACAGCTCCCAGGCAGATGTGAAGCTCAGTTTTGGTAAATGCTTTATTAGTTGAAATAAGAATGTTTAGAGCTACTCATGATCAGGGTACATATGCTTTATTGCAGTAATAAGTGTTCTCACCCATGGCTAAATCAGATTGTTGCATTTATTCCTAAAATGGTGAAATGTTTTTTTGAAATAATGATGTTGACAGCCACTTGTGCCCTCATTCAAGGTTATATTAAATTGTTGAATTTAATCCTAAAATGGTAAATTTTTGACATGTGGTTTGGTGAAGCTGACCCCTTTAACGGGTCACAGATGACTATGCAATGTCATCAAAAGCTATTTCCATCAGCCTTAGGCCAGAAGGCTGTCCCATTAACTTGCTTGCACCTGAGGGAAGTTCAGCATTATATAGCACATCATGTTGTCCCACTGCGTAGGGAGCTGCAGGCCTCTTGCTTTCTGTACTATGCTTCCCAGGACACTATTAGGTCAGGAGGCATCTCCAACAACCTATGTGCACCTTAGGGCAGTTCAGCACTATAACCCTGGGCGGAGCAGGTGTAGTGCCTCCATGCAAAGTTCCATGGAGTTGGAAAGCAACTCCGTGGTACTTTGCTCTGCTCCGCTATGCGCCCTCCCCCATCTAAAGTAATGAAAAGTAATTAAAAAGGCACTTACCTGCCCCGTGGCTTGCTCCTCCTCGACATGGCCGCTCTCCTGCCTCCTCCTCGGCATCCTTCTTCTCTAATAACCCCTACGTTGTATGTCTTGCGTGTGGAGGCAGGAGAGCAGCCATGTTGAGGAGGAGGCAGCCACAGGGCAGGTAAATGCCTTTTTAAATACTTTTAATTACTTGCCTTTTTAAATACTTTTAATTACTTTGGGAGGATGGTGGGGCCGGCTACCTACGCTCCACCACGGAGTTGTAGTTTTGCCTAAACTCCACGTTTTAGGCAAAACCATGTAAACTCCGCTGGCAGAGCGTAGTTACCCGCCCGGGCTTACTATATAGCGAATTGTGTTGTTCCACTGCACTGCATGGCGAGCTGCAGACCTTTTGCTTTTGGGACTACACGTCCCAGGACACCCTTGGGCCCAGAGGCAGCCCCAACAACCTGCTTGCTTCTGAGAGCAGTTTAGCGCATTGCATCATCCAGCTGCACAGGATGCATGTAGGTCATGCCAGGGTGAAGCCTGGGCAAAGGGTGGGCCAGTTGGCAGCCGGAAGAGGTCGGTCCGGGCCCCCTCTCTTGGGGCCAGATGTATTAACATTGTATTTTGCGAGTCCCTAATAGCGAATTTTACCGGTTCGCTTTTATGGACTTGCAAAATGCAATGTATGTAGGATTCGCAAATAAAATTGCTTCCTTCCTAGAGGCCCATAGGAATGAATGGGAATTGAATGTGCAATTTGCGAGTACCCATTAGGTACTCGCAAATTGTGCATGCAATTTCAAGGGTGCCAAAAGGACACCCTGTTGCACCCCTGAAATATGTATGTGTACTCATGTGGCACACATACATGCCCTAAGGGCATGTATGTGTGCCACATGCCACTTAGAAAAATGCTTAAATGTGCATTTTTCTAAGTATTCGCAAATTACCACTATCTAGAAGTTGGTGGTAATTTGCGATTCCTTAAAGCAGGCTCACAATTTTTAACTGCTTCCTGCATAGCATTTAGGGAATCGCAAATTGCGATTCCCTAACTGCATTCGCAATTTAGGTAATGGCCAAAAATTGTGATTACCCATATTTTGAATGCCTAAAGTTTGATACATTTCAAAAGGCATTTTTGCATCCGCAAACAGGCCAATTCTGCGAATCTGCCCGTTTGCGAACTCAAAAAGCCTTGATACATCTGGCCCTTGGTCCCTTGTTTTATGGCTTACATCCTAAGAATTGTCCCTCATCGGAAATGTGGGGAAGAGGAAAAATGTGCCTGGTGCAACAGGTGGGGGATACAATAGCCTTTATTGGATCCTCCCTGATACGAACAGCTGGTGTCCTCTCGAAGGAGATCAAACTCACTGAAAGACACCTTTTTCTGGAGGAGGTATGGGAAAATTCGTTTACTCCAAACTGTCTGGCCAATTACGTGGGGTCAAATGATTGTGTAGTCATTCCCCAAGTGTTTTCTTCCCCAGCAATAATGAGCAGTGCTTCTTTGTTTCCTCCTAACTATTCGCTATGCATGAAACCCCCGATTAAAAAGAAGAAGGGCATTAGATTGTAATGGAAACAAAGTTAAGCAAGATAATGTGTCAACACTGATGACTCCTTCTATTGTGGATGAACTATGTACCAGGATAGAACTTACCTTACCTTACCTAAAGCCTGTATATGACCACCTTGACTCCATCGAGAAAAACGTGTCCAAAATGCTTAGTTTGCCGAAACCTAATTCTAACCCTGGGCGGGTAACTCCGCTCCGCCAAAGGAGTTTGCGGAGATTGCCTACTACGTGCTCTGCTGCGAGCACGGAGGTAGGTAAAACTCCTCCTCCCTGGCGAGCGGAGTTAGCTGCTCCCTCCCCCCTCCCAAATGATTTAAAAATGAAAAAAGAAGGTAGGTGACTTTTTTCATTTTTAAATTATTTGGGAGGGGGAGGGAGCGGAGTGAAGCAGAGCTCTACAGAGTTTTTTTTAACTCGGTGGAGCTCCACGTAGAGGCACTACACCAGCTCCGCCCATCCTTAAATAATTCAGCCCCTGACATGCCAACGGTCTCCTCCCATCCTTCCAAAAAATCCAGCAATTTGGGTAGCATAACCCATAAAAACCACTTAATACTACCTACTATCTCTACTGGCTGTGATCGGGGGGGGGTGCTATGTCATTAGAGACCCAAATTAGACATATCACATCTTTGCAGGTATATAAGCATATAGCACCCATTCTGCCTCCCCTACAATTAGTTCCATTGACACTTACCGGGCAAGTAGGCCATGGTTTGTTTCTAGTACAGACACAGTGTACAGGGAGACATATGAGGGAAGCCCGGTAGGAAAAGTACAAGTTTTAAATCCTCCAGCGGCAGTGTGCCCCTGTTTTGAACCATTCAAATGTCCCAAGGCTCAAACTGGCACAGACTGAGACCACAGACCAGTTGATTTTAAACGTTTTCCACTGACTAACGGTCAGAGGGTATGATCGCCTTTCAGTTGAACATTTCTTGATGGCAGGAGTGTTGATTGGGTAGGGCCAGCTCGTAAAACAATTACTGGTGACTGCATTGAGGTCAATTTTAACAACCCAAGACTTGTTGTGTCCCTCTTTAGGCAACCCCCACCCCTCCAATCAAGAGTCTCTCAGATCTCTGTCTTCCCTTTGCGATATTTCAACAAGCCTCACAATCTCCGCTCCCCTCCCTTGTCCAGGAAGACCAATTCTTAGGGATTACAACATAAAAGTCTGTCCTTCTGGTCCAGTCGGGGTGTTCCTTAGCAACAAATATGCACCTTTGAATTTGTTTGAGAGATGTGATTAACTGGATGCTCCATTCGAAGCAGATGCCATCAATAGTAGAGGGGTATGGAGACCGATATACTGGAAGATGTCAATCTGATTGTTAACACCTTTGAGTCAACTAAGGTCTTAACTTGGAATATTTCAGGATTGAGGAAAAGTTAGGTGACCATGACTTGATCAATCATGTGGCTAGTTATCAAGTGGTTTACCTACAAGAAACCTGGGAGATTGAGCCTAGTTATTTAGATGAGTTTTGTACATACCATTCTCACGTTCTACTTTCAAATACTGGCAGAGGTAGCCTACTCACTCTGATTGCAAACACTTTTTATGTGGTGGTAATTACGTTTTATAACAACTCCACCTAGTTTCATTACCTTGCATGTGACGTTGCTGGGAATTGGGACTAGCTAATGATTAATTATTACAACAACCGCTTTGGTGGACACGCCTCACTTGTGGTGGCAGCAATTGATGCAGAGTTATGGTCCTTTGGTCACAATCATGCCAGACCCCTGAAGCTACTCTGGGTAAGTGATTATAATGCTCACCACTGTTCAAATGTTTGGAGGACTGTTTGTGGGCTAACAGACAATGATGAGCACACATCTGTACATTTTCAATACAGTGATTATGGTAATGCCCTCAGCAGTCCTCTGATTAAATGTAATTTTGCAATGATGAACAAGTGTTGGAACTATCAGGTAGTCTTGCCCCTACTTTTAGCGAGACCAATAGAGAATCCACACTTAATGATACCCTATCATCCAAAGGATTAGGCATCCTGATGGATAATTTTGAGGTTGTTTTCTTGGGTTTTTGTGATCATGCCAAACTGTCCAGTTGTCTGAAGCTGGAGGGGTTGAGCAAAGTATGACCTAGGGTGGGATTTATACACCAACTAGCGAGGAAAATTAGTTTTTCTGTTAGGTGGGATAAGGTGGATAACGTGATTATTCTTCCAGGTGTTATTAGCTGCTGCATGCCTGAACGAGGAAGTGCACCCACCACAAGCTATGCCGGTCTTTCTGGGTATCATGACTAACATCAAGCTCAGCCTTCTAATGCAAACCCTGCCTCATAAACTTGCATTCCTGGAGTTGGTTTGACACAACATGCACAAAAACCTTGACAAACTTACTTCTTGCCTTGTGCACTGACCCGAAACATAGGGAACTAATCAGACGGACACGTGCAGCCTATAAAGAGGCATGAGTAGCCAGGATAAATGAGTTGAAGGAGAGGGCCTGGGAGGCTCTTCAGACAGCTAGTATGGAGAAGGATGGTTCCAACTTTTGTATGGTGATAAACGCCCCCTATTAAGGGAATCTACTGATCCTGTATTCACCAAAGTAACAAACGGGCCCGTCTGTTATTAACCCACCTGTTGGGACTTTTTTCACAGTGTAGGTTCTCCATTGAGGAGGGATATCTCTAGCTACTAAAAAGTTCAAATATTATGAACCAGCAAAATTGTACGAAAAAATTGACAGGATGGCCTCACACATCTCTAGGTGTCAGGCTTCATCATTGGCCATCCCACATTCGCCAAAGTATCCTCTAATGGCGAACAATCCCATGCTAGGACTGTAGTTCCAGTAGGAAACTGAGGTAAAAAAGGAAAAAAGGGGGGTCAATAAAATCCCTGCCACCTACCAATCTCTTCTTCTATACTTTATTGATTGGTGGTGGAGGGACGATTAAAAACATGAAATGTGGGATAATAATAACTCTGTTATGGTGCTAGTTGACCACTAGATCACCTTATTCTTTGTTGGTGGAGGGATGATTAAAAACATGAAATGTGGGACAATAATAACCCTGTTGTGGTGCTAGTTGTCCACTAGATCACCTAGTGGACAACTAGCACCATAACAGGGTTATTATTGTTCCACATTTCATGTTTTTAATCATCCCTCCACCACCAATGAATAAAGTTTAAAATAGGAGATTGGTAGGCGGCAGGGATTTTTATCGAACTTTGCCTTTTTTTCTTTCTTTTTTTGCCTCAATTAATGGATTTAACAGCTGTGTTTGATTGTGTTTCACACTCCAAACTCTGGGCACTCATGTCTGATATGGGTATTGAGGTTCCCAATATTACCTTTCTCAAGCAGTGGTACTCTGAGGGGAATGCCTGTGAGCGTTATGAACGGGAGGGTGACTGCACACAGTCATTTAAGATAAAAAGGGGGGTTAGACAAGGGTGCATTCTTGCCCCCTTCCTCTTCTCCTTGTATACCAAAAGAGTTGAAGCAACTCTTATGAGGAGACCCAGAGATACCCTTTACGTCAGCATACATCCTCTGCCAATGTTCCTCTATGTGGATGATGCAGTGCTCCTGACGACAACTGGGAGGGCACTCTAAGGTCAAATCGAGGACTACATTGCCTTTATGCATGAGCTGGATTTACAGGTCAACGAGAGTAAAAACTTTCTTATGAATTTTAGGAAAAGTCCAAAGAAGCGTCCTGTGTTGAAGAAACATCCTGTGTTTTGTATTAGCATCTGTGGGGTGGGTGATGCCCTGAGTTTTTCATCCCTGGGTATCCTCTTTGACATCAAACATTCTTGGAAATCGATTGTGACTAACAGAGCTGCTATTCTAGAAAAGGCAATGTTGGCTCTACTCAGTTTTAATAAAAATATTAGGTGTGAAACCAGTGCATGAGCTGTTGACCATCTATTCAGGAAAATCTGTGTCAGTAGCCACTTACAGGGCAGGCATATGGGGCATTCCAGTGAGATCCAGTGTGTTGAGAATGCTTTCATAAAAAACTATTAGCAGTTCCACGCAGCTGCCCCAGCACCATATGTAATGATGAGACATTGTGATGACATTAAGGTAAGGAGTGGCCAGGGGATAAAAAGGTTCCAGGTACGAAAGTGGTTGGCTTCCAGGGCAATCATTCTTCCCCTGCCTGCTGGCACCCCCAGAGGCAGTATTCTATAACCTTTGTTTTTTAGTGAATATCTATGGTTTTTTAATGCTATTTTCTAACTATAATGTCCCTGTAACCTGTGTTTTTATCATTGAATATTTGCTACAATTTGTTAACTCAACCGCTGCCTTATGTGGTGGGGGGTTGACCCAGGGCATGGCACATTTGTGGGGGAGGGACAAGTATCCCCCTCCCAGTGACATTTTTGGTCCTGGGTACCCCATCTCCCGGGGCCCAACGCTATAATTATGGAGGAGGGGCATGTAGCTTCCCTCCCAGGCCCGATATTGGCCACAGGGACTACCATTCCCCAGGGCCTGGCCAATTAGTAATTTGCCCTGAGGACCCCATTCCCAGAGTCCCAGCCAGTGATTAAAGAGGTCACACGGCCCCCCTCCCGAGACCTATTTCGGACCCTGGGGACCCCATCCCCTGGGGCCAGGCCAACAATGGGTGGGCTCCCTGGTTCCCCCATCCACAGTACCCACCATCTCCAGGCCCCCCTTACTATTAAATGTATAGTCAAGCCCCAGGTTTTGAGGTCCCCAGGACCAAATACGGCCCGGGAGGTGGTCTGTGTGTCACCCATCCCAATATATTTGAAAACCAGGGCCACGGGGATAGGGTCCCTGGGACCAAAATCGGCTCATGAAGGGGGGGCACATGTACTTCCCTTCCTGGGCCTAGCCCACCTGGTGGGTATTAAGAAAACAAGAGTGGAAGTCAGAGCTTAGTTTTTTAGAAAGCATTTGTTTGTGCTAATTAATTTGGAGACGATTGACGACTCTTTATGAAATTTTCAAAACAAGTTTTCCACTCACTGCAGCTGTTGTTTGGAAAGTTGGGGTATTGTATCAAGCTGGAATAAGAACAAAGGGATTTTGAACACAACTACAGCTCGAACCGATGAACAGAATTATGCCAAATTTGGCAGAAAGTTAGACCTTTGTACAGAAGGAGTGCTTTTTGTAATTTAGTGTAAATCCATTTAGCAGTTTTAGAGTTATTCAAGATAAAAGATTTTTATGTATATCTAGAGACGCAGAGGGTCCGTGAATCCGACAGATCTCAAAATGAGATCTGATTGGCTACCACCTCTTCAACCAGCAAATGGTGGCAGCTGTCTTGAGACTCAGACTTCGCCGAGTTCCAAGAAAAATAATTTACAAAGACAAGGAAGCAGGTAGGAATACCCTGACCCCTAGGCCTAATGGTGGGGTCCCTGTGTCAAAAGGTTTTTATTTTAATTTTCCTGTAAGTACAGCTCCAGCCCACATATCAATGGAAAAAAAAAACAAGTGCGGTTTCCCATGCTTGTTTATACTAGCCCCCCTGGATGAGCCAGGTCCCTGGGGGATAATTATTATATAATGAGAAGGGGGAACGGTCTACTTTTGCCCTAGCGACCCCACCCCCCAGGGCCCGGCTGCTTTTAAAAAAGGAGAGGGGGTGATTTTGCCCCGGAGAACCCCATCCCTGGGACCAGGCCTTAGCAAAAAAGGCCATGCAATCCCCCTCCTTAGGGCATTAATGACTCGGAGGACGCCCATCCCCCAGTGCTGGCTTCAGCTATGTTCCAGGATGCCCACCCATGGGACAAATCGGATTTTCCTACCCTCACTGGCACAGGCAGGGAAACCTATGTTTGCTCTCGCTTGGTAGGAGCCATTTCAAAGCTCCTGCCAAGCAAGAGCAAACACTAAGTGAGTTCCCAGTGGATGGGAGCATGGAAAATCCTCCACTGGAAGCTGACTTTTCATTTGTTTTCCTGAAGTGGACAGGAAAACAGACAGAAATACTGCTACCGCCCGCATGGAGCAGCATTTTTAGCAATGCCGGCTCTCCCTGGAGGCGGGGAGCTGGCTGGGACTGCAGGGGCTTTGGTACTCCCCCTGCAGCCTCCAACAAAGATGCAGTGAGTGCCTTGGGTGGGCTCAAGAGCACCCACTCTATTGGCCAGGCCCCAGGGGATGAGGTTCCCATGGCTAAAATTGGTATAGGGACAGGGGGCTGGGTTGGCCACCTCCCCTTGAATAATTAGCAGGGCACCAGGAGATGGGTTCACTGGGGCTCATATGGGCCCTGGGGAGCTGTGTGCTCCTTCCCTATTTAAAAAGGTACAGGTCTCCGAGGGATGGGGCCGCGGACCAAAATTGGCTTGGGTAGCGGGATTGTTTGTCCCCCTCCCCCATAAATCCAGCAGTGGGCCCTTGGGAATGTGGTCCCCGGGGGCAAAAATGGCAAGTGGAGGGGGACCGATACCCCCTCACCTAAAAAATGTGGAAGTCCCCTGGAAATGGGGTCCCCAGGGCCAAAATCAGTGCTGGGTTAGCCTCCTTTGCGAGGTTTCCCACAGTGCCTGGAGTGCGGCCAGAGCCTATGGCCAACTCCCGCCATGCATGGCGTGGGGTTGGCTGCAATGTGCATGGTTGTCCCAGAAGGCCGTTTGTAGCAGCAGTTGGATTAACATATGGTAATTAAGTATTAGTCTCTGTTAAAAAAACTAGAAATTCACTGAAAACTACAAAGGTTGTATGTATGTTAAAGTTAGGAAATTGGATTTAAAACAACGTCAGTATCAAAAACAAAAGTTAGAGGGAAGTTATGGTTAACTGCAGATTTTACACACAATTACAGAAAGCACAATCTGTGGACCAAGATCTAGACGGGAGAGCGGGTATAATTACTTTCTGGCAAGAGTTATAGTTTCTTGATTTAAATATAACTATAACTGCTGAATTTAGTGTATTCACTGAGGCTGTCAGACTTCTGCGAGAATTCTGATTAGCTGCCAGCAACACAAGAAAAATATTGCTGTCAAACATTGCAGAATTCGGGACTGAGGGCCTGATACTCGGGTGGCGGTCTGACCACCTCCACACTACAGCACCATGTGTCTCGTTCTGAGTGTGGCATTCAGACCGCCACAGGACCACTGCCTCTGCTGAGATCCAAGATCCCATAGTGTGGTAGTCTGAAGCAGGAATATTCTGGTGGTGCCACAGCGGCACTGCCAAACATATTCTGAGTTGCCAAACCAGCATACTTTCCAACGCAGTGAGCCTGCCATGAAAAGGATGGCTGTGAGGCAACTACCTCTGCCACCTCTGGGTCTAGTGGGTGCATGTGGTGAGGCACATGTAGTGTCCCCACGGTTTGCATTCCCATGTCCTGCAAGGTGTGGCATATATGCCACAATATGCAATAAGGTACAGTCGGCGCTCTGACAGTTTTGATGTGCATGTTAGGCTCTTCTATGAGACTGACAGATCGTCGCTGTCAGACTGCCACAGCCCCACCCACCAGATGAGGATTTGACTCCTTATATGGCAGGGGCAGCACGATGGCTATGGCGGTCCTTCAGCAGACGGTGTGTTGCACCATCTGTCCTATATATATATATATATATATATATATATATATATATATATATATATATATATGAGAAGAAAAGGTTGCCCTGCATGAGACTGCACACACGGTAAGTTTACCACTTCATTGAAGACTTGCAGGTTACACAAACTCACAGCTGGAGTACTCCCTGGAGAGCCTGACGTGTTTCGAACATCTCGTTCTTAATCATAGGCACAAAACGGAGCAGCCACAGCATTGCAGAATTTATTCAATTTTCCAACATCCCGCCCCAGTGGGCGTGTACCAAAGTGTCTTCTGGGGGTTGAAGTTCTGCAAAGACACATGAAAAACCCAAGTGGGTGTTGCTGACATCCAAAGTTCTTAATAATCCCCAGCAAAGCGAAAATCCACAGTTGCAAGTCTCGAGTAAACTGCCCATGTAAGCAACAACAAGGGGACCTTACCGCTTCATCGGCAACCTCATTTCAAAGTCGCCACAAATCCGCATCCTCGCGGCAGTGCAGTCTCGCGGCTGAGGCGAGCCGCTATTAATGAGAAGAAAAGGTTGCCCTGCATGAGACTGCACACACGGTAAGTTTACCACTTCATTGAAGACTTGCAGGTTACACAAACTCACAGCTGGAGTACTCCCTGGAGAGCCTGACGCGTTTCGAACATCTCGTTCTTAATCATAGGCACAAAACGGAGCAGCCACAGCATTGCAGAATTTATTCAATTTTCCAACATCCCGCCCCAGTGGGCGTGTACCAAAGTGTCTTCTGGGGGTTGAAGTTCTGCAAAGACACATGAAAAACCCAAGTGGGTGTTGCTGACATCCAAAGTTCTTAATAATCCCCAGCAAAGCGAAAATCCACAGTTGCAAGTCTCGAGTAAACTGCCCATGTAAGCAACAACAAGGGGACCTTACCGCTTCTTCGGCAACCTCATTTCAAAGTCGCCACAAATCCGCATCCTCGCGGCAGTGCAGTCTCGCGGCTGAGGCGAGCCGCTATTAATGAGAAGAAAAGGTTGCCCTGCATGAGACTGCACACACGGTAAGTTTACCACTTCATTGAAGACTTGCAGGTTACACAAACTCACAGCTGGAGTACTCCCTGGAGAGCCTGACGCGTTTCGAACATCTCGTTCTTAATCATAGGCACAAAACGGAGCAGCCACAGCATTGCAGAATTTATTCAATTTTCCAACATCCCGCCCCAGTGGGCGTGTACCAAAGTGTCTTCTGGGGGTTGAAGTTCTGCAAAGACACATGAAAAACCCAAGTGGGTGTTGCTGACATCCAAAGTTCTTAATAATCCCCAGCAAAGCGAAAATCCACAGTTGCAAGTCTCGAGTAAACTGCCCATGTAAGCAACAACAAGGGGACCTTACCGCTTCGTCGGCAACCTCATTTCAAAGTCGCCACAAATCCGCATCCTCGCGGCAGTGCAGTCTCGCGGCTGAGGCGAGCCGCTATTAATGAGAAGAAAAGGTTGCCCTGCATGAGACTGCACACACGGTAAGTTTACCACTTCATTGAAGACTTGCAGGTTACACAAACTCACAGCTGGAGTACTCCCTGGAGAGCCTGACGCGTTTCGAACATCTCGTTCTTAATCATAGGCACAAAACGGAGCAGCCACAGCATTGCAGAATTTATTCAATTTTCCAACATCCCGCCCCAGTGGGCGTGTACCAAAGTGTCTTCTGGGGGTTGAAGTTCTGCAAAGACACATGAAAAACCCAAGTGGGTGTTGCTGACATCCAAAGTTCTTAATAATCCCCAGCAAAGCGAAAATCCACAGTTGCAAGTCTCGAGTAAACTGCCCATGTAAGCAACAACAGGGGGACCTTACCGCTTCGTCGGCAACCTCATTTCAAAGTCGCCACAAATCCGCATCCTCGCGGCAGTGCAGTCTCGCGGCTGAGGCGAGCCGCTATTAATGAGAAGAAAAGGTTGCCCTGCATGAGACTGCACACACGGTAAGTTTACCACTTCATTGAAGACTTGCAGGTTACACAAACTCACAGCTGGAGTACTCCCTGGAGAGCCTGACGCGTTTCGAACATCTCGTTCTTAATCATAGGCACAAAACGGAGCAGCCACAGCATTGCAGAATTTATTCAATTTTCCAACATCCCGCCCCAGTGGGCGTGTACCAAAGTGTCTTCTGGGGGTTGAAGTTCTGCAAAGACACATGAAAAACCCAAGTGGGTGTTGCTGACATCCAAAGTTCTTAATAATCCCCAGCAAAGCGAAAATCCACAGTTGCAAGTCTCGAGTAAACTGCCCATGTAAGATTGTTGCTTACATGGGCAGTTTACTCGAGACTTGCAACTGTGGATTTTCGCTTTGCTGGGGATTATTAAGAACTTTGGATGTCAGCAACACCCACTTGGGTTTTTCATGTGTCTTTGCAGAACTTCAACCCCCAGAAGACACTTTGGTACACGCCCACTGGGGCGGGATGTTGGAAAATTGAATAAATTCTGCAATGCTGTGGCTGCTCCGTTTTGTGCCTATGATTAAGAACGAGATGTTCGAAACGCGTCAGGCTCTCCAGGGAGTACTCCAGCTGTGAGTTTGTGTAACCTGCAAGTCTTCAATGAAGTGGTAAACTTACCGTGTGTGCAGTCTCATGCAGGGCAACCTTTTCTTCTCATTAATAGCGGCTCGCCTCAGCCGCGAGACTGCACTGCCGCGAGGATGCGGATTTGTGGCGACTTTGAAATGAGGTTGCCGACGAAGCGGTAAGGTCCCCTTGTTGTTGCTTACATGGGCAGTTTACTCGAGACTTGCAACTGTGGATTTTCGCTTTGCTGGGGATTATTAAGAACTTTGGATGTCAGCAACACCCACTTGGGTTTTTCATGTGTCTTTGCAGAACTTCAACCCCCAGAAGACACTTTGGTACACGCCCACTGGGGCGGGATGTTGGAAAATTGAATACATTCTGCAATGCTGTGGCTGCTCCGTTTTGTGCCTATGATTAAGAACGAGATGTTCGAAATGCGTCAGGCTCTCCAGGGAGTACTCCAGCTGTGAGTTTGTGTAACCTGCAAGTCTTCAATGAAGTGGTAAACTTACCGTGTGTGCAGTCTCATGCAGGGCAACCTTTTCTTCTCATTAATAGCGGCTCGCCTCAGCCGCGAGACTGCACTGCCGCGAGGATGCGGATTTGTGGCGACTTTGAAATGAGGTTGCCGACGAAGCGGTAAGGTCCCCTTGTTGTTGCTTACATGGGCAGTTTACTCGAGACTTGCAACTGTGGATTTTCGCTTTGCTGGGGATTATTAAGAACTTTGGATGTCAGCAACACCCACTTGGGTTTTTCATGTGTCTTTGCAGAACTTCAACCCCCAGAAGACACTTTGGTACACGCCCACTGGGGCGGGATGTTGGAAAATTGAATAAATTCTGCAATGCTGTGGCTGCTCCGTTTTGTGCCTATGATTAAGAACGAGATGTTCGAAACGCGTCAGGCTCTCCAGGGAGTACTCCAGCTGTGAGTTTGTGTAACCTGCAAGTCTTCAATGAAGTAGTAAACTTACCGTGTGTGCAGTCTCATGCAGGGCAACCTTTTCTTCTCATATATATATATATATATATATATATATATATATATATATATATATATATATATATATATATATATATATGGTAGCAGAATAAGGATGACTCTGACCACCAGGTCCCATTGGGTGGGCCATGAGGGACACCCCAGGGCCAAATAAACCCTGCAAACAGTGAAACCTCATGAAAAATACACCACAGAGTATTCAAAATACAGTGTACATTCTCTGCAACTGTTGTCAAGAAAAACACTCTTTGCTAAAGAAAAAAAAACAAGATCTGAAAGTGCTAGAGATCATACTACCTGTATCCTTCATACTGTGGTGGTAAGTTTTCAGACAATCCATCTTTTAAAGCAAAACAAGCATGCATACATAAGTTAGTATCTAGTGCGCACACTGTTTAATGTTAAATATAAATTATCATGTTGACATGATTCTCTCTAATAATTAAAGGCTGCTTATAAAAGGTAGTGCAGAAAAAAACGTAGAAATTCACTGAAAAACTACAAAGGTTACAGGGATGTTATAGATAGGCTAAGATTTTACATACACAAAACCATAGAAATTCAGCAGTTATAGTTGTGTGAGCTAACTATAACTTATACCCCCACAATGCACTGCTTATGACCCTACATATTACATCACTCATGACATGATCAGTGACATCCCTGATTATATCACTGATGACATCTCAAATGACATCACTGATGACAATAAATTCCAAAGTTTTTTTTAATTCCATTTCCTAATTATAACGTCTCTGTAACCTTTGGTTTTTCAGTGAATTTCTATTGTTTTTTAAAGCTAGTTCCTAACTATAAAGTCCCTGTAACCTTTTGTTGTATGGGTGTGTAACTGGGTATGTGGAATGTAGTGGGTATGTGAGTAAATGTGTTAGCTCTAGTGTGGGTCTGTGAATGGGTGTGTGAGTAGTTCTCCGGGTCTTTATGTGGGTGTGAGAGTGGCTGTATTGGTGTCTGAATGGGTGTGCAAGTGGTTGTGCGAGTGTGTGTGTTTGTGAGTATGGGCTGGGTATGTGAGTGTGTGTAAGTGACTGAGTGGGTCTGTGAGTGGTTTTGTAGATGTGTGAGGGGTTTTGTGGGTATATAATTGTGTGTAAGTGAGTATGTGAATGTCTGCGTGGGTGTGTGAATGCCTGTGTGGTTCTGTGAGCGGGTGTGTGAGTGTTGCTCTGGGTCTCTGAGTAGATTTATCAGTGACTGTATGGGTGTTTGAGAGGATGTTTGAGTGACTGTATAGGTTTGTGAGCTAGGGTACATGGATGTGCGAGTGGTGTGTGAAGAGTGTGTGAGTGGGTCTGTGAGTGAGTGTATATATCAGGACTCCCTAGCTTCCGTCCCAGGTCTGTAACCTTTGTCAGCTGTCCCAGAGATCATGACTCAGTCATGTACATTTACTGCCTAGGTATATGTGATTTTATGTGGTGTTAGTTGTCATGTCACCATAATCCTTTTAGGGAGTACTTCCTGGGCTATAGTTAGCGCTTGGCACAATGTATGTTTGGAACTATCAATGCTTATTGTGGTTCTAATTGTGTGTTGCTTTTCCTGTTGCCAATTAATTTCAGACTTTGGTTAGCTAGCACACCAAGCAAGTTGTTTGGGCTGATGACTTCCTTCATTACTGTGCAGGAGAGGCATGTGGTATGCCTTCAACTGGCAACCCTGATTAGTTATAAAAGCCATTGCCTCAGGCCTGTCAGTGCTTGGCTTTGTTTCCTGTTGCAATGTGAAATCCCGGTTGCCTCCCAGCTCCTCACTTTGGCTTTATCAGAGCCCTCTGGCTTGTTCTGGCTCCACACCCTGCAAATTCAACAGCAGTACTCCTATGTAGCTAAGCGGAGCGTACTTCTGGGGAGACTCTGCGTGTGTTTTTGGGCCACTTGTGAATTATGCAAGCCGCACTATAACATTGGAAACAGAGACTTTGTGTAATTATGAACATTCCAAAATGAATTCTTTAACACACATATGTTGAAATAATTAATTTGTGTAGATTTGATTTGAAGCTCTTTGGCAGCACATTTGAAATATAGAGAGGTTTTGAACAAGAAGACAATACTGTTGAAACCTCAGATAGGTTTCTTACCATTATTTTCATGTTACTGCTCACAGTTACTATATGCATGAGAGTCAGTCCCTATTAGATGTTCCTTTCCGTTAGATTTTCTTTGAACATCCTGCCACCTACTGGCAACTTGTGAAAGCTTTATTTTCTTTTTATTCCTTATGATTTTATTATTGATTATGGATTGCTTGAACTGACTGAGGTCCCAGAGTAGCACATGTGTTAGTAAAGCGATTTAAGCACTACAGGAGACCCTTCAAATTCTTAAGGAAAGTACATGTCAGGAGAGACTCCTTATCTGTTCAATTTATTGAAAGAAATGAGAACGAACCGAGTGACCCGTTGTTAGTCCCCTTCATAAGCGTAATGCTTCACTTATTCCTTTGTCCTTCCTTGCCAATCCAGAACGTATTTCCACAACAACACTGATGAGCTTCACCATTCCAGAAGACCCGGGTGCTTCAGTTGGACCATGCACCATGGTGTAACAGTGTCTTTTCTTCTCTTACTGTCCCCCTTCCCTTTTGGGACAGCTACCGGAATCCCATAGCATATCAGTAGTGCCGAGCGATGTCCATGGAGGTCGGGGTGCTCATTGCTCCTACAGAAGGTTTGTTTTTCAGGTGAGTTGCCCTGCTCTAACAGTATGTGTTTTTTTAATTGGGGTCTAGATCGGCAGATCTGCCACAGATTCACATGGGAACGCAATGAGCGCTGCAGTGGATCCGAAGATCCCCGTGTGCTCCAAAAAAACATTTCCCCACAATTTATTTCCCATGAGAGGTCCCTCACAGATCCAATCAACAATATCATGGGGTTAGGATACCCCTAGTGTGACTCCTAATATCCTATTTCTTCTTTTTGTACCCCTGCGGGAAATGGCGGCCACAACTTTTCCCTCAGCTTGTGGTTAGCCAATCACAGAAATGCTATTGGCGCGTGGATATGTGGATCATCAGTGGTGGATCCGTCTCAAGATACACATAAATATTTTTTCTTTAATGACTCCAAAACTACTAAACAGATTTACACAAAATTAGTGAAATCACTCTCACTGGACCAAGATATAACTTTCCCTCACATTTGGTGCAATTCTGTTCATAGATTCCGGCTTTTGTCATCTCTAAAATCCCTATCAGGAAAATGCTTTTTGGGACCCCAATTTTTATAGGCCCCACAAGACAAATCACCTTCAAACTTTCCATGCAGCAGCTGAAGTGACTGGCATATCAGTTTGGAACATGTCATGAAGATTTGTCACACGGTGCCAAAGTTACCCTTTGGCTAATGAAACTAGGTCCTAACTATAGCTACTGTCTGATGACTGCCAGAAATTGCAATAGCATATGTTTGTATTAAATGTGTTGTTGTTTTAGTTTTAAATGCGTGCAATATAACCAGCAGACTACTTATTTTTCAGAGCATTTGTGACCTATCCAAGGATCTATAAAAGAATTTCAAAAAGGGAAAGACTTGATGCATTACATTTATAGAAAGCCTGCATAAGTTACCTTACCTTAATTAAAAAATGTTTTAAAATCTATAATAGGAATGAATGTGTGAATAAGATTTATTTATAAACTTGTGAAAATGTATATAAGTTAATTGAAATTATGGGTCAAAGTGTAGTACAATTTTTACAGTTAAATTCCCAAAAAAGCAAAGGTATAAGGACATTGTAGTTAGGAAATAGCAATAAAAAAGTATAAATTAATTGAACAAACAAAAGATTACAGGGACATTACAGCTACGAAATAGAATGTGAACATCATTAGAAAATAACGAAAAAAACAAAGGTTACAGAAATGTTATAGTTAGGTTTAGATTTTACACACACAAAACCATAGAAATGCTGCAGTTATAGTTATAGTTATCCCCAGTAACTATAACTCGTGCCCTAAGGTAACTATAAGTCATGCCCACCCCATGCCTTGCTAATTACCCCACATATTACATCAGTCATGATATCTTCTATGACATCATTGATAATATCACTGCAACATTTGCATTGAAATAATTGATAAGAAAACAGTGCATGAGGGAGCGATTTACAGTACCTTAAGGCAGGAGTTATGGTCACTGAGATAACTATAACTGCTGAATTTCTATGGTTTTGTGTTTGTGAAATCTGGACCAAACTATAACGCCCCAGTAACCTCTGGATTTTTCAGTGAATATATAAAACTACACTGAAAAACTGGAAAAAAATAAAGGTTAAAATAATGTTGTAGTTAGGTGAATATGTCAGTGATAACATTAACATTTTGAACTAAAAAGAACACAGAAATTCACCAGAGCTAGCAAAAAAGTTTCACTCTGCCATGCACTGCTTATGTCACATAATTATGTCACTCATGACATGTTCTATGACAGCATTTATGACATCACTTATGGCATCTCAAATGAAAAAATTGATGACATCACTGAGAACATTATCCAATAAGTGTGCTAGTTTGTTTGATAGTTTATATAGTGACTGGTAACTACCACAATACTTCTCTACCTAATTTTGTACAGCCTGTGTCTAGCTAATGGCATGTGCTCCCAATGTATCATAGGTCTGTAGAGGTATTGAACACATTATAAATCTTTGTATTGAAGAGTAACTCTGAGAACAGATGACAGTTGGTGACTTGTGTCCAGTATGCTCCACCCAACCTGTTTGGTTCTACAGAGAAAGTACCCAACAGGGCAAGGTTCTACATAGTAGATACCAAGTATTGTAATCATCTTTGACTTATTAAACCAAATTGTCTATGCATGAACATTTCTACATAACATAGAAAACTGAATGTACCAGGTACTACAACTAACCTATGCACATATGATTTTTTTTGCTTAAGAAGATGGGCTATCTGTAAAGTTTTCACCACAGTATGAGCTTTACCACCTCCAGACCTTGGTTATTTTAACTGAATAGAGTCTGTTTGGATTAGTGTTCCATAGAGTATCCACTGTTCTTGTTAGATACTTTGTAACACTCTGAGGTGTATTTCTCATAAACGTTTCACTATCTGCAAACAGTGTGGTGGAGAGTAAACTATTTCCATACAGTAAACTATGATTACAGTATTCACTTTCCTACTCATATCAACTTTATTTCTTAATATAGGTCAGTGACTGTGAGGGGTTTGATACTGGTAAAAGTTGTCCATAGTAGGGTATTCATTTTGGAACAGACGTTGAGTATCTTGAGGACCTTAGCTTTTTCTGACTAGTTGCATTCATATTGAACACTGTGTACAAGGAGAGTTTCCCATATATCTGTGGTTTGTTGTTAATGTAAACTAGGGTCCCCATGAAGTGTACAGAATGAGGTTGATGTTGTACATGATGCATGCTTACTACATATTGTGCTATGGCTTGCTCCTCACCCTGAAAACTGTATGTTTGGTGCACAACATAAATGTCAGGATTGTGCAAGAATGAGTCCATGCACATTCTCAGGATATGTTGGCCTATAGTCCTGCTAGTGCACAGTGCACCATCTGCACTGCAAACTTTACATGGTAACAAAAAATGTTTGTGGAACCTTAGAACATGGCAACACTGATCCCCCAAGGAATTTGTCATGTTAGATCTATAATCTTTTCATTTGGCCTCTTATAGATACCCAAAGAAATACACAAGAAATACTCAGCAAGGCATTTCAATATTTATTGAAGCATGGTGATTTGTGCGTAAAAAATGTGCACTGCTATAATTAGGAGAATTAAACAGATTTGCGTAATTAGCATTATGAGAACGGTGAAAAGGCTAAACAATTCCATTATCGTGCTAAGACAGTGAATATATGTGGGCATATATGTTCTGTTTACAGTGCACGCAATCCTTGATCTCCCTAACCAAGTCTTGAATAGGGTGGGTGACCTGCCAAATCTTTGTCGAGTGGACTAACTCCCCATTACCTGCGAGTAAGTGTTATCAAGCTGTCCATCTCGGTGTAGAGCTGAACATCCCTCAGGTTGGTAAACAGGAATCAGCTGAGCTGAAATTCCAACATGCAGTGGTCTTACACTGTCAGCTGAGTGCTCCTCTCCCTAAACAAAGAAATGGTTCAGTAATTTTTTCTACAAAAAAGAATTCCCCTCAGGTTACACAGGGAAAAACATCCTTGAATAAAGGCTGCCCCATTTTCCCTTCCTCGTCTTCTGTGTCCCAAAAATCACTGGCTGACAAACCACTAACTAAAATAGCAAGAAGAAAGAACCTGAAAAAGACTGATCAAGTGAAGATTACTCCTTCGCCTTGTTCCTACTTTAAGGTTCTGTCAAAAGGAGAGCAAATCACTCTTCCTTCTCCCCCCATGTGCCCCCTTGTCTTTTTGTATGTGTCTGAGCCCAGCAGTTGTTCCAATATATTGGATGTCACTGTTGCAAATAAATGGACCAAATACATACTTTGTTTGGATAACAGATTCGGTGTCTTAGCCGAAGAGGACAACTTGGAGTACAACCAGGGGAGCCATATATCTATGGTTACCCCGACCTGATCTCATGGTTCTAGAGGGCTGCACTCAGAAGGTGATAAACAGGCTGAACAAGCTAGTATGGAAAAACTTCTTTCCACCCTTCCGCCCTATTAACCAAAGTTAGGGAAAATGTGTAGTGTCTGAATTAAACTAACAAAAGATTCAGGGTGCTTGTGAAGCTCTAGAAGATAAGATCAATACTTTAATGGAAAGAGTGGGGGAGGTGGAGATGCCCCTAGACAAGCACTCTAGAAAAGTTGATATCAACAAAGATGACATTCAGAGGTTGAAAAATGGGGATAAAGAGCTCCAGGAAAAGACAGAAGCCTTTGAAAACCGTGCAAAGATAAATAACATCAGGATTCTGAATATACCAGAAGGACTTGAGGGAGAGAATATCAAGAGTTTTACGATCAGCCTCCTAAAAGAATTTAACCCGGACATTGATGAATGTAACTTAGAAGAAGATATTCAAAGAGTACATCACGATCCATTCTCCAGAAGACCAGCACAGAAAACTCTGAGGAAAATCCTGGTAAACTTCAAACTTCAAGTCATACTCTCTTAAAGAGAAAATCCTTGCAGGGGCTTTCAAAGTAGGGAGCTATAACAAGGGGGATAGGTCCTTTTGTATGAGATTGGACATCTCGCAAGCTACGCAAGACAGACAATTCGAGTGAGGGAAGTTCATTCAAGAACTTAGAAAACTGGGTGCTACTGCTAACATTCGTTTTCCTGCCTCCCTGAAAGTGAAGTGGAACAACAAAATGCACAACTTCAGAGACCCTAGTTAGCTCCTTAATTAAACAAATTAAAGCACAGCAGAAGTGATTTCTTTGCCATGGTGTAGGGTGAGAGCTTGAAGAGGTAATCATCTAGATTACCTTGAGTTATTTGGGAGGGTTACCCAGGGTGGGGTGAGTGGGACACTAGGAAAAAAACAAAAATTAGCACAGTTTTTTCATTTTTTCAGTGGGTGGGGGAGCATGTGGAAGAAATTTTAAAAAAAATAACAATAAGTCCTCATTATTTAAAACGGATCAGGTAGATCAGGTAGACGCATCAGGTTTACAACTCTATATTCAGCCAGTCCTGGTCGCTAAAGTTCAACCTACTTAACCTATGGCGAGCTCAGAGAGATCTAGACATTTGAAAATCTTATCCTGGAATGTCAACAGCCTTAGGGTTGCTACCAGAAGAACGAGAATCCTGGAGTATCTTAGGCTGTCAGACAGTGAGGTCTTTCATTTGCAGGAATCTTATTTACAGAAAGAAGAATAGGGACAGATACTTAAAGAGCAGAATTGGATAGATCATTGTGTGTGTACGACTCAGTCATGCTCAGTGAAAGGGGTGGTGCTCCTCTTTAAGAAATCCATCCAAGTCACTCTGGGGGAGTGTGCTGTTGATCCTGCAGGTAGATGGGTAATAGCCAAGGTTAACATTTCTGGTTCCTATTTGGTGTATGTGGGGTATTATGGGCCCAACTTAGATGACCCTGCCCCCTCTGTGCTCTATTCCTCCATCTTGTTGATATTCATTTCCCTATTATACTAGGAGGGGACTTTAGGGTAGTCATTGATCCTGTCCAAGATACATCATCTAGGAGGGCAACTGCTACGGCACCTAATATGAGAACTGTGCTGAAACAGTTGATGGAGGATATTGGTCTTATTGACATCTGGAGACTAAGGGGCAGCAAAGAGGAGAGTGCAGGGGGAGCTTTACTTTTCATAATACAAATATGGCCATCGGTCCAGGTCAGACTTCTTCCTTGTAAATTGTTTTATTAGCAAAAATACTATCAGAGTTAGCCACACACCAGAGCACTTATCGGACCATTTGGCAGATGGACTAGAGATTACTCTAATGAATAGGTCTCCTCCTCATAGATGGACTCTAAACAGTACTCTACTTTTAGATCCACAGGTAGTTGAAAAGTTGAAAGTTGCCACAAATGATTTTTCCTCTCCAACATAGACTCTGCCCCTTTGCATATTGTATGGGACACTTATAAGACCTTCTTAAGAGGTATTTTAACCAGTCTGACTGTTGCCCAAAATCTGAAGGTAAGGGAGGAAATACGTAAACTCAAAATCTTAGTACGGACCCTTCAATTAGAACTCAAAAAGGCCCTAAAGGCTCAAACCTTGAAGCAAATTGAACACAAGCTCTTACTGCCAGTCTTCTAGGACATGGGCTTTTGTTCCTCCTTAAATTTGGTCATCCGAAGTTTAAAAGAAGAATAAGACTTAAGATCCTGGAGGATGCATGTAAGCTGTGGCATCAAGTAAGATTCTCCTTACAAATATCTTATTATAGTAGCCTTGCTCCGATTTGGGACTCCCCCAGCACTGCAGCTTGCCTCCTCGATACACTTGCAATTCCCTTGCGTGATTGCGGTATCCATAGATGGGGGCAATTAATAAAGGACAATCAACTAGTATCCCTGCAGTGCCTGCTAGAGATTTCCGAGGGCTCTGTATCCAAATTTAAATATTACCAACTAGCAAGCTGGGCAAAAGCCCTAGGAAAGGATAGTAAGGGGAACCAGTATTGGGAGGACAAGATACTGCAACGGATGCTCTGACGGAAAAAAGTTTCAGAGTGGTACTGTATGTTAATCCAGGATGGGGAGGAAGTGCAAGCCCTGCTGACGGAGATCTGGATGAGGAAACTGCCAGACCAAGACCTCAAATCATTCCGGCAAGTATCTATGTCTCAAATGTGGTTATTTGTGAAGGCCACGCCACTTAGAAGAAATCATCTGTTTACTGTCCATAAGACCTACTGGACGACAAGGAAATTGTCAAAGCTGGGAAGTCAGGTGGTAAAGAAGTGCCCCAAGTGAAGTGAAGAAAACGCCAACGATGTCCACATGTTCTGGCAGTGCCCAACTAATCCAGATCTTCTGGCATAAAGTAGGTAAGATCCTTTCGGAGATTATTGGCCAAGAGATTATGGTGAGCCTGGATTTGGCAATTTTTGGGGTGGCTAGTGGAGAGTGGGGTCAAATGCATTTTCTTAAGGGACAAAAATCACTTATTTTTGTTTTAATTTTGCTTGCACTAAGAGAGTTATGTATGAAGTGGATTTTCCCTTGCTCCCCCACCTCTGAGTTAGAATGGATACAATCAGTACAAAGAAAATCTAAACTAGATCGGTACACCTCTCACTTGAAGAGAACAAAGTTTTGGAAGATCTGGGAAGACTTGTATATAATCATCACCCTATTGGCACTATTTCTTTGCTGTCTAATTTACTGCTCCAATGATTAGTGATATGCTATACAGGTCGCGTGGGATCTGGGTTGCCGATTTATGGTCATAACCCTTCCTGCTATCGACTATATTTGTACCGAGGGTTCAGATCTCTGACTGGGCTGGTTGTTTTTTGGCCCCTGGATGCCGACATCCCTCCCTGGTCGGGAGACTGTTCCTCTCTAGCCACAGTTTTTTAGATCCCCTTGTCATCTTGGCATAAGCTTACAAATGAGGAAGAAACAAAAAGGATATGGTTCTGTTTATATAATAAGCAGCTGCCATGTGGCCATGTCGCAACTCTGCAATTGTTTATTCTAGTTGGGTAGTGTCGCCGCCTACCGGTCAAAAACAATAATGACCTTTATCACTTGTACTGAATATTCAAGGTGTTGTGATAGTGTCCCTACAAAGTGGAAATGTAAGCAATGCTGATTGAGAGAATGTTATCCTGCATTGTCATGCAAGCAAATGTATGTCAAATGTAATCATGTGAAAAGAGAAGGCAACTTAAGAAACATGAGCATGTAAATGGTGGTGTTCCTTACTGGGCTTATCTTGACCACGTGACAACATATGTTTTTTTTTTCTATGATGGCATTAATGATATTTCATATTATTCTCAGCTATTTTGTAGTTAATGCCATACTAGTTTCTAGAGTAATGTGTAAAATAGAAGGTTGGGTGATGACAGCAGTGATGACATCAATGATGACATTTGAGATGTCATCAGTGATGTCATAAATTATGTCATAGAACATGTCCTGAGTGATGTAATAAGTGAGGATATAAGCAGTGCATTATGGGATCACAATTTATAGCTAGCTCTGGTAACCATAACCGGCGAATTTCAGTGTGTTTTTGTTTAAAGTTGGATGTTGTCACAGACATATTCACATCAGTGTAATGTTATTTAACCCTTCTTTTGTTCAGTGAATTTCTAACGTTCTTTAAAAAATAAAAACAGATAATTTTACCTCACCTAACTATAACGTTATTTTACCCTCTGGTGTTTTTTCAGTGAAAATCTATGCATTTTTTAAAAACAAAAATAGATCTTTTTATCACACCTAACTATAATGTTACTTTAATCTTTGCTTTTCCAGTGAACTTCTTGGACTTTTACAAAAAAAAACATACCATTTTTATTTTCAATGTTCATATGGTAGGATGACTAAAGGATCTGTATTGTCTGCACACATCACTTCTAAAGGGAACAGCGTTGTATTGTAGCATATGGGAGGAGAGTGCACTATTTGCTGAAATATCTGTAATGAGTGATGCCTGAGAGTAACAGGTGTGAAAAAAGAATGATACAATTGAAGTTGTCCATGGTATCTCTCCTTGTCATTGTCACTGTCACATGAAGACATCTTATCATCAAGTTGAATAGTTATATAGAATAAAATCTTCCAGGGACTGGGTAAATGTTTCAAAGAGCTGATTGTAAATGATAAATGGAGATGATGGTATTTGTATTAGCCAATTAAAACTTTTTTATGAATGTGTCTGTACTCTTAAAAGAGTCTCACGAGCAGCTTGCGATAAGCTGGCAAGATTGTAAGTCAAAAATTGATTTTTATATTGTTATGTACACTTGTCATTCTTGTGCTGTACTAATGTTCAATAAGGGAGTTATTCAAGTATTTATATGCTATATATTTAAATTTTATTTTAATATGTAACTCTAACGTCTTGCAATAGTTAGGGACACAATACCCTGTATGTAGTTCAAGGGGGCAGGACTTTCTGTTTCACTCTTGCGGATGGATCGTAAGATTGTATATTGGAAATTGTGCTGATAATACTGCCTTATAGTAATTCTGAACAATGTCAGCCACTGCAAGTTTTCTGAATGTATCAAAAATTTACTATGTGTAGCACCATTACAAACATTGCAATCTAGCGAGATACCCACTATTGACTTGCGAGAGGTCTCCGCGTGCAAAGACACAACCATGAAATACATTATGATTGGTTGTTATCAATGTAATTAATTGCAAAACAAAGAATCCATCCTTTTTCCTCAATTGTGTTTTGGATTTTGGTGTTGGCAGTTCTCCCAAAATTATCTTCTTTACACTTTGGAAATATATTTGAAAAAAATAATGTCTTCCAAGGACTCTGATGAGGCGTCAGGAGCAGTTCTGCTACCTCAAGCTGCTCAGCCTGGAAACAGTCTTTCGTTTTGTACAGAGGGAGTGGTGTGCATAGTAGGGTTTGTGGGGGACATAGCTCTCCCTAGGGTGACAGATGTGCAATCAGGCTGTGGGAAGTGACTGGTCTCTATGCTGAGAACTCTTTCTTGGATGATGGGTTTGCACTGAGAGCTCTCCCCAGTGTGACAGTAATACATACTAAGGTATAAACAAGAACTGCCCACTCTCTCCAGAGTAACAGGCAAATACAATACGGTGTAAGGATAGTCCTCGCCATTCAGAATTATCTACAGGGTGATGTGTAGTACATTGTGTAAAAAAAACGGACTCTGCTGACATCTGTTCACAAGCTCACATCCATAAGTAGTAGCATGTAGGATGGGACAGACCTGTTCTCCAAAACCTCACCCCAGAGTGATGTGTGTACATAGTAAGGGGTGCAGAGGGAATGGTATCTTCTCTGAGTTCTCTCCCAGGACAACAGCCATGCACAGTAGGGTGAGGTAAAAAACTATCTTCTCTACTTAGATCTCTTCCCAGAGTAAAATGTGTGTGTAGTAGAGTATAGATAGGCACTGGTCTTTCAGGTTACACCTGTTACAAGAGTGATGCCCATACATACCAGGGTGTGGTGAGTTATTGGCCTCTCCACTGAGACGTCTCCCCAGGTCGACAAGTGCACATAGTAGGGTGCGTGAAGGGAGTGGCCTCTACTGTAACCTCACTCCACAATAATGGGTGTGAATAGTAGAGTGTAAGCAGACACTGTCCTGCCCACTGAGACTAGGGGTGGGCGGAATTTGCGGAATTAACCTTCGCAAATTATCGCGAGAATGTTTAAAATTATCGCAAACAAGCAGAAATATCGCGAAGATGCGGAAGTTTTTTTCCGGCATGTTCGCGCGATTTTCTGCATGGTTGCGGGTCGCCAACTTACCCATGTGGCTGCTTGCGGGCGCGGCCATCTTGTTTTGAGTTGTTCTCGCGGTGCATGATCGCGAGAAGAAAGACGTGATCGCGCGACGCATGACGTCACTGCGGGCGCGAACTGTCGCGAGACAGCGCAAATGGCTAAAAACAATACAACATCTCATGGAGAACGCGACCGGATCAAGAAAACTTGTCGGCGAACGCAGGGATTCAGGTAAGGCGATCGCGCGCGCGCGAGAATGTATCATTTTACAGCGCGAGCAAGAAACAAATTATCGCCAAGCTGCGGAAACCGGAATTTTTGACATTTTCGCGCTCTCCGCGGAACGCAAAAATGTCAAATTATCGCAATTTCCGCGAACGGAACGAAATTTTTGCCCAGGCCTAACTGAGACCTGTCTCCACAGCAGCAAATGTGCATTGTAGGGTGTGGAAGGAAATAGCCTTACCTCTGACACCTTTCCCCAGGGGAAAATAGCATGCACAGTAGGGTATGGAGAGGCACTGGCTACTCCACTGTTACCTCTCACCACAATGACAGTGATTTAGAGTACAGTGTGGGAAACACTACCCACAGTTGAAAATACTACCTATGGTGACAAATGTGTGAAGGAGGGTGTAAGGAGCTACTACCCTCTTTTTTGAGACCTTTCTTCAGGTTGACAATTGTACATATTAAGGCATGCAGTAGCAGTGAACTTTCTTCTGACACCTCACTCCCAGGGCAATAGCTGTGTGGAGTAGAGTATGATGAGACACTGCCCTCTCCAGTAACACCTCTATCCATCCATGTGCATGGTAAGGTGTGTTGAGGGAGGATACTCTCCACACAGACCTCTCCCCAAGATCACAACTGTGTCCAATAGGATGTGGGGAGAGAGTGCTTTCTCAGTTAAAACCTCCACCCAGCACTGCAGGTTTGCATAGTAGTGTGTGAGGACAGACTGCCTCTCTGCTTATACCGCTCTCTCAGATAACATATATGCATAGTAGGGTGCGATAAAATAGTGACCTATTTGCTCAGATCTCTCCCTATGGTGAAAAGCATACATACTAGCATGTAATAAGAGCCTGGCCTGTCTTCTAAAGCCTGTCTTCAGGGTGACATGAATGGGTAGTAGTGAATGGAGAGGAATGGACCTTTCCATGAACACCTCTCACGGTTATGATGACACATATGATTAACAGGGTATGGGAAGAAACTCAGCTCTCCACTCATACCTCTCCCCAGGGCAACAAGTGTATGTAGTAGGTTGTGGGGAGAGAGTTGATTCTCTACTTACACTTCTCACCAAGATAACAGATGAACATAGTATGATGTGAAGAGAAACTCTCCACTCACACCTCTCTTCATGACAGCTAATGATTGTAACAGGATCTTAGGTGCAAAACACTTCTCCCAAGACACGTCCCACCATAGTAATAATTATAGAGACTTGGGTAGGGAGAGAGACTGCACTGTCAGCTCAGACCTCTCCCCAGAGTAACATATGTAAGACACAGACTTCGATCTTATAAGCACTGTAGATCACTCAGGTCATAACCTTCCTCTGATGTAGATCCCACAATTTTCTAAGTTTATTTCCTTCACATTTCTGACATCCAAATTGTGGAATGTTCTCGCAGTTAACCTCTGTAGGGCTGCCTCTGTTTCTATCTTTATAATGGAGCTAAAAACCTTTCTTTTTGGGAAAGATTAGTCCCCATCTGCTCTGCTATTGCTCGAAGTGAGTTTCTCTAAGCCGCGAGTACTGGGATGTTTTTGAAGATGCGCTGTGCACTTTTCAAAAGTCTTTGATTGACATGTGTGTAGTAGGCTGTGGGGAGAAACATATCACAGTGTGGACAAGGACTGATCTCTCTACTGAGACCTCAGTCCTTAAAGTGAGCATAGTGTGACCTATGAATAATTGTCTTCTCCATTAACACTGCTCACTGGCATAAAAGAAGTGCATAGTACCTTATAGACACACATACATCCAGGAACACCAACGCAGTCTCAGGAGATGAAACTGACTGTTTCAGTTAACATTCCAATGCTGTAAAAATATTGAAATATAAAATGTCTAGTAAGTAAATAAAATCACACTAAAATTTAACAGAATTACAAACCTACAATAACTATATCAATAAACTATATCATCAAATCTAAAACAAAGAATACAACCATCAGCAGGCTTCAGCAGTTTCAGCAGCTCAAGCTGCTCAACTTGCTAGACAGTGTCTTAATGCAAGAACAGGAGAAAAAAGGTGTATGAGATGTTTTTGACTTGTAAACTTTATACAAAATAATTCATCAGAGGAACAAAGAATGACTACACCATGAGCGCTACTGGCATGTAGAGAAAATTAAGATCTATGCATCCACAGAGGTTTCACAGTAGTCAGATTGCATGCTTTTCTGACATTGGCAACATAGCAGGAGGTTTTATATCTTTTGCACATGGGGATGCACTGCAAAATAAAGTAAGGCTGATGAGAATCCTGTCTATTTAAATAAGACTCTGTTTTGATGGTTTTGTAAGGAAAGCATTTCTTCTTCTGAAACAACTACACCTGCCCAGGATAAACTTTACAGGAGAGACATACCCTTCCAGGCAACAGTTTCTTTCTATGATTTTCCTCAAAGTTATTGTTTCCTTCTCCATATATTTTGGCATGTGGAAGTTTTGTTTTCAAAGATCTCTGTTTTCCATTTCCATCCTAGAAAAAAAAAATACCCCAACATTTTTAAGTTGCATACCACTCAATACATGATAACATAGATTCATCACTATGCAGTCCAAACGTTTGTCCATCTTTCACCCAAAAATAAAATATGTAATGTAGAGCACCACTTGCTTGATATTTCTTTTTGCAGACAAATTTCACAGCCTCACCCACTTCATCATTCTTTTTATTACAGATAAAATGCAGCACAGCTTCAAATCTACCCTTGAAATACCTACAAAAATTTGGAGGGTCAATAGAATGCAATTAACAAGGAGTTTTACAATTAATACATGCAATGTTTGCATTAGTTAGCCTGAGAAAATTTTAAAGATCATTTCAAGCATACTCTACACAGCTCAAAGTGACAAAATAGTTGAAAGAACCTACGTTGTGTAACATAATGACACCTCTGTACAGGGTAAAAGCTGGCTATATATAGCTTTAGGGAGTAACACATTCCTGTTCAGAGACCTTTGCTAAAAGTGAGAAGGATGTTTCACTTTAGAAACAGCAATTTATCCAATGAAACCTCTGAAAAGGGGAAATTATCTGAATATTAGGCTTCACGAAACACTGGACCTTGAATTAACACACTCCACATTCTCTGTTTTACAATTTGAGAAATACTGCTTCCTTTTCTTAAACATGTACACAGGGTGAACACTTCCATGTTTTACACGGCAACTCATCCCTGCGGACATTATGCTACATTGTAATCTCTACAATAAAAGGCTAGACTGAAAAAGCTACCCCTCTACAAATACTGTTTCTCCTAATAAACATGATGTAGAATACGTTTATGAACAGCAGGCTATATATTGACATTTCCCAACAGAGTAAAAGACTTGTGTACAAGGTCTGAAGGAAAACTAGGCTCTCTGCATTATTTGAATACTTTTTCATTACTGATTTCATTAATATTCACAACTTAAATTTCACAAATAATCATCAATCCCTTAAAAACACACAATTTTAAAATGCATTAAAAAATAGAACATTATTAAACTCTCTATTCACACACACCATACATTAAATACATTTATATTTTAACTACCTGAAATTGGAGCTGATTCTTAAAAGCAGTCAATGACACCACTCTCTTTTAATTCCAAATAAAATCACCTCTGCTGAGCAAAAATCCAAGAGATTACACTTTCTTAACCTCGAAACTGCCAAGCACAATCTCAGATATCTCTGAATATGCAGCCAATCATATCACATTAACATGAACATAACAATTTTACAAATAGTCAGTAACAACAAAATTCATTATTGAAGAACGAAAGGAAAAGAAAAACTATGTGACAGAGCTAAATATTAGAAAAGTATATAAAATATTTTCAATTTATAAATAGTAAAACAATTTAAGACAATACGCTCAGAGACATACACTGGTACATGAACAATGTGTTATACAATACAAAGCCAGACAAGTGGCAGACAGAAGGGATTACATAGCAGGAGAGGTTCAGGACAAAACTGAAACAACATCAAGCAAGACAATGTGTCCTTCGTTAGTTACGGCCACATATGCGTCAACAGCGTTTCGACCTTTGTATAATTACATGGTCATCATCAGGACAAGAATTTTTAACTGAGCGTTCAAAGAAATCTATAAAATACAAGAATTATATTGATATGGGTATACATACAAGTTTAAATTATTCTATAGGGCAGAAAACAGAAAGAAAAGAAAAGAAAGTAAACCAGCAAAGCAAGGTGAAGGAAAATTACACCAGCACACCAATTGTGAAGGCCAAAAATATATAATAAAAAAGAATTTCACATGTGAGATACCATCACCTGAACGTTAAAGAGAAGGAGAATAATGATTAAAATAAATCACCTATTTCAAAGGGATAATGCAACCCCAGATGATTTCACAGTTTTGAATGGTGTACATCAATTGTACAGAACGACGAAAAATTTAACTGAAATAAAGAAGGATATTAATGAACAGATCCTATATAGAAGTTTAGGAATTTTTGTTTCAATTACATGTGTGTCACTTACTTGTATATTCAAGACACAAAGTTGTGGCATGTACACCTTATGTTATTAAAAGACATCTACCCAATGGCCATTGCCATAAACTAAAACTATAGATGGACTACAGCGGAACTGAGTATTATAGTTCTAAATTGTGCGCCATCTTGAAATGTTGTCTGGAAACATCATTACATTTTTGGGTTTTGGTCATGAATAAAAGGTTTTGGGTTCTGTTTGGCCTTAAACATTTTAGATTGAATATGGAGTGTTTCGGTCATAGGCCTTATTCGCTCTCTTTAATTGTTCTATTTATCTAGCCATTGGGTAGATGTATTTTAATAAGATAAGGTGTACACGCCACAACTTTGTATCTTGAATCCACAAGCAAGTGGCACACATGTAATTGAAAAAAAAATTCCTAAACTTATATATAGAATCTGTTCATTAATGTCCTTCTTTATTTCTGTTCAATTTATCGTCGTTTTGTACAATTTATGTACACCATTCAAAACTGTGAAATCATCTGGGGTTGCATTATCCCTTTGAAATAGGTGAATTATTTTTATTAATATTCTCCTTCTCTTTAACGTTCAGGTGATGGTGTCTCTAATGTGAAATTCTTTTTTATTACATATTTTGGGCCTTCACAACTGGTGCGCTGGTGTAATTTTCCTTCACCTTCCTTTACTGGTTTTCTTTCTTTTCTTTTTTCTTTTTTCGGTTTTCTGCCCTATAGAAGAATTTAAACTTGTATGTATACTCATATGAATATAATTCTTGTATTTTATAGATTTCTTTGGATGCTCAGTTTAAAATTCTTGTCCTGATGATGACCATGTAATTAGACAAAGGTTGAAACGCCATTGACACACATGTGGCCGTAACTAACGAAGGACACACCGTCTTGCTTGATGTTGTTTCAGGTTTGTCTTGAACCTCTCCTGCTATGTAATCCCTTCTGTCTGCCACTTGTCTGGTATTGTATTGTATAACACATTGTTCATGTACCAGTGTATGTCTCTGAGTGTATTGTCTTAAATTGTTTTACTATTTATAAATTGAATACATTTGATATACTTTTCTAATATTTCTCATATGTGTTCCTTTTCTTCTATTTAGTTCTGTCACATAGCTTTTTCTTTTCTCTTCATTCTTCAATAATTTAATTTGTTGTTACTGACTGTTTGTAAAATTGTTATGTTCATGTTAATGATATCTTGAACCTTTGTTAGGACTAAATATTGATTGCCCCTTGTTCAGGTGTACAGGGCTGCCCCTGTTGTTGATAATGAATGCCAATCATTTCACAGCATTTTTTCAACCATGTAGTGACAATAATCAGTATTGGTTCACCTTAATTTAACCTGGTCCTTTTTTCTACTTTTTCCCAAATGAGCTCTTGAGACTCATGCGGGACAGTAAAACACCTCACGGCAGGGTAACTCAGTTATTTTCCATATGGATCATGCAAGAGTCTTGCGGGATTGTATCACCCTCAAACATCAAGCTTCACTTGCTAACGCTTGTGGAGTGTTCCAACCAGATTCTTGTAGGATCACAACAGAATTACAAACTCATCCAATATAATTATCCTTTACAACATTAACACTCTTTAACCAATAATTCTTTCATGTCATAACTCCCATTTTATTGGGATATGGGCACCCGTGAGACTCTCACGGGTGTGGGAGCGCCCAAATCTCTGCCTCTCCCCCATATATTTGTTTGACTGCCGCAAGAGTCTCACAAACTAATAAACATAATACATAAATAAAAGCCATAAACTGAAGAAACTATATTGTCCACTCTGACTAGTAGGGTTTACAGAGGGAGTGGGCTTTTGTATGAGACCTCTCTCTTAGATGACAGGTGTGTGCAGTAGGGTGTGGGGTTAGGGACTAACCTCTCTGCAGAGACCTCTCTCTCAGACAATGGGTTTGTATAGTAGGGTGTCTGGAGGGACTGCCCTCTCCACTGAAATCACTCTCTTGGATGACAGGTGTGCATAGTAGGGTGTGGAGAGGGATTGGCTACTCCAGGGTAACCTCTCTAATGGATGACAGCTGTGCATAACAGGGTTTGGGAAGGGACTGACCTCTCCACTGAGATGTCTCTCTTGGATGATGAGTGTGCATAGTAGGGTATAAAGAGAGACTAGCCTCTTTGCTGAGATCTGTTTCTGAGATGATGGGTGGGCATATTAGGGTTTAGGGCTGTAGTGGACTTTTACTGACAGATGTCCCCAGGCCATCATATGTACATAATAGGGTGTGGGGGTAGACTGACCTCTACACTAACACCCCTACATAGGGTGACAAGCATGAATAGTAGTATGTGTGTGGGGACTAGCCTCTCTGTTGAGACTTCTCTCTTGGGAGACCAAAGTGCATAGTAGGGTGTGGACAAGTACTTGCCTCTGCTGAGATAACTCTCTTGGATGACATGTGTGCATACCAGGGTGTAGGGAGGCACTAGCCTCTCTGCTGAGACCTCTCTCTGAGATGACAACTGTGTATAGTAGGGTTTGTGTAAGGACTGACCTCTACGCTAAGACATTGCTCTTGGATGACAAATGTGCATTTTAAGGTTTGGAAAAACACTAGAAGACAAAAGAGGTACGGTGTTCCTGGGTGGCAAGTTGGCCATCTTGTGAGTGGTGGGGAGGTGGGAAATACCTCCTTTCGGAACTAGGACCCTCACACACCCAGCAAGCTAGGTGTCATGCTTCATCATATGGGTCTGCTCCTCGTCGAGCCGGCGCTGCAATGCTCGACGGGCACCCATAAAGGGGCTCTTTATTGGAGATCTTTTGTTCCTTGCCGTATAGGTGCCGTGGGTGTGAGGGGCCTGGTAAGATGTAGATGTGGTGTGTGGGTTAAAACAGGTAAGGGAATCCTCTATAATTATTTTTATTCTGGAGAGGTCACAACCTGATTAAAAAGTAAAAAGAAGAAGGAGGGCGACTATTTTGTTTTCATCTGACAAGAATTACGCTCTACCCCTTAGTGGTCAACATGTTTCTCGCCTATAAAATGTCTTTAATAGATCAGTTGGCGATTCCTCAGGACCTAGTGACTAAATAAAAAATATCTACAGTGTGTGGTGTGGTTCTGCATACCACTTCTTCTCTCGGTAGGGGAGAAAAGCAGCCAACCTAGAGTACAAACATAAAGGATCAAAAAACCAAATGGAGATATTGGTACATGGTCCTATTAATTCCAGTGGGTGTATTTCATCGTACAAAACCTCTTTGAATCTATTCAAGTGATAAAAACAACATGAATTTCATGCATATCACATTCTAAGTGTGCCTTCATTTGTATTTAGAATATAAAAACCTCTGTGTAACCAGTTAGAGTGGGTAGCCCTCCACTAACACCCCTCCACAGGTTGATTAGCATGTGCTGCAGTGTGTGGAGAGGGACTAGCCTCTATTCTGAGACCTTTCTCTTGCATGAAGGGGTGCTTAGTAGGGTGTGGGGAGGGACTGCCCTTTCCTATGAGATGTCTCTTTTGGATGACATGTGTGCATAGTACAGTGTGGACACTAGCCTCTCTGCTGAGACCTCTCCCTGGGATGATGGATGTGCATAATAGGGTAGCTTACCCCATGGTGTATATGTAGTAGGGTGTAAGGAGGGACTAACCTCTCTACTAGCACTCCTTCACAGGGTGATAAGCATGTGTAGTAATGTGTGAGAAGGGACTAGCCTCTCCGCTTAGAACTCTCTGT
This sequence comes from Triturus cristatus, assembly GCF_964204655.1. Lineage (NCBI taxonomy): Eukaryota > Metazoa > Chordata > Amphibia > Caudata > Salamandridae > Triturus > Triturus cristatus. The sequence goes on along the minus strand of NC_140581.1, from coordinate 641,987,165 downwards.
TTCATGATGGCTGTGCGTAGTAGGGTGTGGGGAGGGACTGGCCTCTCATCTGAGACCTCTCTCTTGGATGACGGGTGTGTGTAATAGGATGTGTGGAGGGAGTGGCATATCCGCCAAGACTCCTCTGTTGGATGAAAGGTATGCATAGTTCGATGTTGGGCGGTCTAGCCTCTACACTCAGACTACTCTCCAGGAAAACAGAAGTGTCAAAGTAGGATATTGGGAGGGACTTGCCCCTCCACTGAGACGTCTCCGTGGGATGACAGTGTGGTTAGTAGGGTGGGTAGAGGGACTGGCCTCTCTGCTGCCAGCTTTCCCCTGGATGTCAGATGTACATGGACTAGTTTTTGTGTTGATATCTTTCTCTTGGATGATGGGTGTGAGTAGTAGGCTGTAGAGAGAGACTAGCCTCTCTGCTGGGACCTCCCTCTGGGCTGACAGGTGTGTGTATTAGGGTGGGTAGGCATGTCTCCTAGTTGCATGTTTTGTGAACTCATGTACTTCTTTTTACCATTCACATTCCTGAGAGTCCCGAGAGATTTCATTTTTTTTAAATCTATTTAAATTTAATTCCATTACATGAGTTATGTCTTATTGACTTCCTGTCAAAAACTAGGGTCATAGGAAGGCTCTCTCCTGCTCCCTTATATAGATTTTTTAGTTCATGTTTACAACACGTCAAATTTTTCACTGTTAACAGTAATGGTGGCCATTTCATTTCTAAACTTCCACCAGCCAGTCATTTAGAGCCCTCTCCTGTGGGAATGAGAAGGCTTAAGGGAAAAAAGGGCCTCTTGAGCAATCATAGGGTTCTGTTTTCAAATTAGTGCTCTCACTATCCTCTCAAGAGACTCTCACAGCCCCAACTGTCCAGATACACAAATATTTTTTAACCTCAATTTCTGAAAAATGACTGAATAGATGTGCATCAAATTACAAAATACACAAACTGCACACTAAGATGTTGCTTCCTGCCAAATTTGGTGTAATTCCATTCAGCAGTTTTTGCTGTAACCCTGCCTAAAGAAGTCTATGGAAAATACTTTTGTGTTTTGGGATGCCTTTTTTTTTGTTTTGATGACGGCGTTTAAACAGATGGCAAAACAGACAGAAACTGACAATGTTCTCAGTCATGGTGTGGTCAAACCTTTGACATTATTATAAGGACAGACTGCTATGCCACAGATGGAATTTACTCCTTTAAAGGTGATCTGGAACTGTAGAGTGACAAGCATAAATCAAAGGAAAATCTATTATCTTGGTTGTGAACGGACATGGCTTTATGTGGATGGACAGGAATGAGGTATTATGGACTTTGTGGTCCTCTGAATAATGAACAGAGTTCAGTAAAAACCAAATGGTGGATGCTAGAAACATTAAATTCAAACTAATTTATCTATGCATCAATTTTGAAGGAAAATAAAACAATGCTCAATGACTCTTCCTTTGAAACTTCTGTTTTGTTAACCTTGATGATTATCTCTTTAAATATCAAGGCATTTTATGTCCGTCCTTTCTGTCCATAAATTGGCTGTATAAATACCTACAGGCGAGCCACCTATTTAATTAGCGTATGAATAAGAGTCATGTAGAGTAGAAACACGTAATGATACTTGGTTTGCTACCATAAAAAGAATTGCCAATAAGGATTGGCTGGAGGGCTTGCTTACACAGTACCAAAAGGAGCAGTACGTGTGATGTTTTTTGGAACATATATATATTACCTACTGTCAGTCGCCAGTAGGTAGTTATAGTTAGGACCTATTTTCCATAGGAAATCCGCAACATTATATTTGGAATAACGTTGGTGCCGATTGACGAATCTTCGTGAAATTTTCCAAACTATTGGCCAGCTCCGGTCTGCTTTCACAGAGAACATCAATCTCCTCCTGATCTTGGATGTGGAGGCATTATAAACAAACATCCCCCAGGACGCAACGATTGAAGTGGTAGAACAACTGCTTCATGAGACGAACCTTCCCACCAACACTCCGGCGGAATTCATCACAGAACTCATCACGCTAGCCCTCAAGAACAATTTCTTAATGTATAAAACCACCATCAGATACAAGGGACTAGCATGGGAGCACATTCACGCAGAGCCTGGCGGGATTGTACATGGCACACTTTGAGGCCACTACAAATAACCATCAGAAGGTGCACAGTCCATATGAAGAAGAATAGCTAACCAATAATTACTGTAGAGGAATGCATGAGATCCTACAGGTAATTGGGACACCACCTGGCAGGAGGTAAGAGTCCATCAGCCCACCCTTATTGGCGGAGCATCGTCATTTGGAACTCTAAGGAATCACGGTCTGAGCCCAGGGTCGCGGGTCACCAAAGACTCTGCTTGGTGCGCAGGCCAGTGATACCCAAGAAGAAAACAGACTCCTGCCAGGGTTTGTACCCAAGACTCGAGGACTCAAGTGATGTGCAGTGCTTATATGTGATGTGAAATTAAAAATGAATACTTGGTCAAAAAATATGTTTAATGAGAATTAACCAAGTTTCATATGCCACTTTCTTACCCAACACCCACATTTGGAATGCATGGGTTTTGATTTTTCACTTATTTTTAGTTTAGCAGTAGCATTTTAGTTGTGTTTTTCGGTCCTGAAGAAAGCCGGGTCAAGTGACCACTCCGGCTGAAACATGTCGACCACACCATAATTGAACCAAGAATTAGTCTATAGAATTTTAATAAGACTATAGGTTCTTTTAGATATGAAAATGACGATGCTCCGCCAATAAGGGTGGGCTGATGGACTCTTACCTCCTGCCAGGTGGTGTCCCAATTACCTGTAGGATCTCATGCATTCCTCTACAGTAATTATTGGTTAGCTATTCTTCTTCATATGGACTGTGCACCTTCTGATGGTTATTTGTAGTGTCTAGATGGGATTGGAGGTGTTTTAGTCCTAAAACTAAGTCCCTTTCTTGACCCTCTTATAAAATAGGTTTTTTGACACTTTGAGGCCAGTAACATCTTCACAGACAACAATCCCTACAAAGAAAAAATGGTTACCTGGAAACGGTACATCGATGATGTGCTCATCCTGTGGAAAGGGAATGCTGACACCTGCCAAGAATTTAATGAGTGGATAAACAATCTGAACCCCCACTTATGCTTCAGCAAAACAGAGAGTGAGAAATAAATTCCTTTCCTGGATCTCCTCATCTCTTTGGAGGAAGGAAAACTCCACACCACCACCCACAGAAAGGCAACTGACCACAATAGCCTGTTGAGTTTCCATAGCCATCATCCAAAAGCACTGAGGGAAAACTAGGGGTGGGCGGAATTTGCGGAATTAACCTTCGCAAATTATCGCGAGAATGTTTAAAATTATCGCAAACAAGCAGAAATATCGCAAAGATGCGGAAGTTTTTTTCCGGCATGTTCGCGAGATTTTCTGCATGGTTGCGGGTCGCCAACTTACCCATGTGGTTGCTTGCGGGCGCGGCCATCTTGTTTTGAGTTGTTCTCGCGGTGCATGATCGCGAGAAGAAAGACGTGATCGCGCGACGCATGACGTCACTGCGGGCGCGAACTGTCGCGAGACAGCGCAAATGGCTAAAAACAATACAACATCTCATGGAGAACGCGACCGGATCAAGAAAACTTGTCAGCGAACGCAGGGATTCAGGTAAGGCGATCGCGCGCGCGCAAGAATGTATCATTTTACAGCGCGAGCAAGAAACAAATTATCGCCAAGCTGCGGAAAACGGAATTTTTGACATTTTCGCGCTCTCCGCGGAACGCAAAAATGTCAAATTATCGCAATTTCCGCGAACGGAACGAAATTTTTGCCCAGGCCTAGGGAAAACTTACCCTATGAACAATTTCTTAGAATCCGCCGGAACTGTAGTAACATCCACGAATATGACACCGAGGCCAATACCCTGACGAAGAACCTCGAACAGAGGAACTACCCGGACACGATTGTGAAGCAAGCACGTAAACGAGCCAGGAATAATAATCGCCAAGCATTGTTGGAGGACAGGACCAAGGAAGCTGATAACATCATCACATGCGTGACAACTTTCACACCACTATCGAACAAAATCAAGAACATTGTGAATCGCAACTGGAGGATTCTCAATACGGGTGGTCTCACGATAGAACGCCCGAGATTTGCGTTCAGGAGACCCACAAACTTACGTGACCAATTGATCAACACCAGGCCACGATCCAAGAATAACTGACAGGAACCTACCTTATGGGATCTCCCTGCTGTGAAAGGCCACTACCCCTGCGGGATGTGTAGTGTGTGTCCTTTCACCAAACACACCACATCCCTCGATCTTGACGAATTCACATGGGATCAACGGAAACACACGAACTGTAACACCAAGAATTGTGTTTACCTCATTACCTGCCCGTGCGCACTCCGCTATGTTGGGATGACTACACAACAGGTTAAAAATGAGGATCAGTGAACACAGAAGCACAATCAGGCGGGGCAGAACGGCCATGAGACTAACTAATCATTACATCGAGAAAGGCCACTCATGTGATGACATCAGATGGACAATACTGGAAAGTAACCAGCTGTGGAGTAGTATTTCTTTACTACGCCGAGAACAACTATGGGTACACCGCCTACGAACAAATGAACAAGGTCTCAATTATGAGATACCATGGACTGAACTGTAAATCTATTACAATCTTTAGACATCACTCAGCCGATATGCCAGCTATATACATCTCTGGCCACACACATACAAGCCACATTCCCCCCTCTTGAGTAACACACTAGGTCTCCTTTTACCCCTTCTTTGATACACTCCTGGATGTGAGTTTTTATAATGACATACTCAATAATGAGAGTCTGGGTGCATACATTTTTGTTCGGGGGCTAACCGTTTATGATCTTTGTCTTGTGCACAGTGGTGATCGGGGAAGATAACGTGATACCACGCTATTTCCCAGAGGAGTTCACATACAAGCTCATCACTATACGGAGTACCTCATGAGACGGGGTGACCACCTCATTGTGACAATTAATCTGATTATCATGTACCTTTATAGACTATCAATACAACCTGACCCCACTCGTGGAGCAAGGTCATCTATATCTACTATCATTAGATGACCGGTAGCATTGTACACAATCAGGTATTGTGTTTCGAACCACAACACACATTTGCCCCTCTCTTACATCCTCCTCTCCCCGCCTCGCATCGTTCTCTGCATTCCCATTCCCAACGTGGCCTGTGAATTGGAATATGCAACTTTTATTTTAGCAAACGAGGGCACATACACACTTGCATCTATCGCGCACGTGCTTATAATCAGCTACCGTGGCACTACACATGCGCACAATCGGGAGGTTTCTATACATGCAGACAATATGTCCCCAATTAGATAGACATGACACCCTACATTTGTTAAAGAACCACTCCCCCCATGGAAATCCCATCACTGTATTGTATTTTGAATTTACTGTGTAATCTATACGTTCTTTAAGAGGCAGACGAGAGAACACGTAGTCACACACTGGCCACGCATGCGTGAAGACCGCTTGTCTGGTCTTCGCACATGCGCATCATCTAAAATACACCCGAACACACACCTGTTACAGATTTTGACCGGATACAGGTGCCGCCTTAACGATACTTGCCGGGACTACAAATGGAGCCGACATCCAGATGCGGTTCCATTCCAGACAGGAGGACGGTTGGGGTAGGTTCGTCAGAGGCCACATCAGAGCAAAACTGTAAGTAACACTATACTCAAGGCTTATCTAGGGTACCAGTCACTGACTTTACCTATATTTAGACCACATGGTCTAAATCTATCAATATGCCATTACTCACTGGGGCTTCCATTTATTCCTCACTCAGCACAAGAAGGTGTGAACGCTCGTCCCCTAGTCTATGGAGCAACTTACTCTTTATACTTAGGTGAGTGGTGTGATATGTACTTGTGGGGTTTCTGTAGTATGGCTCAGATACCAATGGGAGATGAGCTGCCATCACCCCCACTCTATCGCCGTTGAATACTCACCTGTACAACAATGTTGAGTGCTCTGGATTTTATCAGACCCTCCATAGGAGATTTATGGGATGAGTGGGTGACTCCAATCGGCGGCGGGAGGCCACCCACACCAGGATGCCTATCCTGTGGATGGTCATCCGTTTTGCTTATCGTTATGACCCCACTTTCCCAGTCACTCGTGAGTGGAATTTGTGTTTCATGTACACCGCAATCCTGTACTCAGTCTTTATCTATTTGTGTCCAGTTTAAGGACAGATTTGGGGCAAAATTACCCTAAACCTTGACATATCGCTTTTTCTTTCTTTTCTTTTGTTATTCATGTTCTTGATTGGAATAAAGTGGTAACACTTAAAACATTTAATTTACAAAGGAACAAGATGAGGGGGTTCATTTTGCCATAGAAATTATGGTTAGTGCCGCAGAACAAGAAATTAGGGCAAATTTTGACTTCTCAAATCCTCTTCTATTTCATTAAAAAATTCTGACATGCAGACTGAAACATGCACTTTGAATACCAGCAGCAGACTTACCTGGTGAGCAGTAGCTTTACTACAGTGATCTAATGAGCAACTAGAGTGCTAACATTCAGAATTTATGGCAAATGTGTGACGCATCTGAATGCCTTCTTGATGGAACCAAAATCAAAAACTGAAAGTATTTCCTACTGAGGAGACTGCAGTAAATGAGGAAATAAGGAAACTTCATAACAAATAAATCTCCCAAGATGGCCACCAGAGACAAAATAGCCCAAATGTAGCCCAAATATCACCCAGATGTAGGCCAAGTACAGCCCAATGACAGAATGTCCCAGAGTGTTCTAACGAACAACTAGAGCGCTAATAGTCTTACTTATGACAAAAGTATGGCACACCTGAAGCCATCTTGATTGGAATAAAGTGGTAACACTTAAAACATTTAATTTACAAAGGAACAAAATGAGGGTGTTCATTTTGCCATAGAAATTATGATTAGTGCTGCAGAAAGAAAAATTAGGGCACATTTGGACTTCTCAAATCCTCTTCTATTTCATAAACAAATTCTGACATGCAGACTGAAACATGCACTTTGAATACCAGCAGCAGACTTCCCTGGTGAGCAGTAGCTTTACTACAGTGATCTAATGAGCAACTAGAGTGCTAACATTCTGAATTTATGGCAAATGTGTGACACATCTGAATGCCTTCTTGATGGGACCAAAATCAAAAACTGAAAGTATTTCCTACTGAGGACACTGCAGTAAATGAGGAAATTAGGAAACTTCATAACAAATAAATCTCCCAAGATGGCCACCAGAGACAAAAGAGCCCAAATGTAGCCCAAATATCAATCAGATGTAGCCCAAGTATAGCATAATGACAGAATGTCCCAGAGTGTTCTTAAGAACAACTAGAGCGCTTACTGTCTTACTTATGACCAAAGTATGGCACACCTGAATCCATCTTGATTGGAATAAACTGGTAACTCTTAAAACATTTAATTTAAAAAGGAACACAATGAGGGGGGTTCATTTTGCCATGGAAATTATGATTAGTGCTGAAGAAAGAAAAATTAGGGCACATTTTGAGTGACTTCTCAAATCCTCTTCTATTTAATTAAACAATTCTGATATGTAGACTGAAACATGCACTTTTAATACCAGCAGCAGACTTCTGTGGTGAGCAGTAGCTTTACTACAGTGATCTAATGAGCAACTAGAGTGCTAATATTCAGAATTTATGGCAAATGTGTGACATATCTGAATACCTTCTTGATGGAATCAAAGTAAAAAACTGAAAGCATTTCCTACTGAGGAGACTGCAGTAAATGAGGAAATTAGGAAACTTCATAACAAATAAATCTCCCAAGATGGCCACCAGAGACAAAAGAGCCCAAATGCAGCACAAATATCACCCAGATGTAGCCCACATGTAGCCCAATGACAGAAGTGTGCAAAACACTTATTTGTTGTGTATTTGCAGTTTTATATAGTGCAGACTTGTTAGGTATTGGAGTGTTTTTCATGAGCATTGGTTACATCAGACAAGATCAAATTCATTTTGGTTGTAGACATGGGGAGATTAAGTGATTTGACCAGAATCACAGAATGTTGAGCTGAAGCAGAAACTCCAACCTGGTTCACCAGTTGCAAAGTCTGCAGCTCTGGAAGTAACACCACATCCTCTCCCCTAGGTGCAACATTTAATCAAGTGGTCAACTGGATAAAAAAACATAAAGATTACAAATAATTTTAAAGTTCTTTGTCGCTATTTGAAAACTCAGAAAATATGTCCTCATTTTAGTTTTTTAGAGCACTAACCATAATTGTAATGCAAATAAGACCCTCTCATATATGTAATTTATAAAGGAAATGCTCTAGGTATTACAGTTTTGATTACATCACGATGACGTCAGGCGTTCCACACTTTTGTAATAAATATAGAATGTTAGCAATCTAGTTGTTCATTGGGATACTGTTGAGAGGCAGAGGCCAGGGGCACGGACTCTCAAAATTGAAGGCAGGTAGGAGAGTGCAGAGGCAACAATTTGACCACACTCAGGCAGGATAGGATAGGCAGTAGAAACAAGACACACCATGGAGAGCAACAATGAGACTATGATGGCATACACACAGACCATGGAGGGAAGGTGGGAGGGGGTCAGGGGCAGCTAGCTGACCACACAGGGAAGATGGGAGGGGCCATGGCAGCACAGAAGACCATGCATGGCAAGCGGGAGGGTTAGGGGCAGCACAATGGCTATGATGAGCAAGAAGGAGGGTGCAGGGGCATGCACAAAGGACCATGGAGGATAGAAGGGATGGTCAGGACCTGGGCACAGACAAGAGAGTTCAGGGGAAGGGGACTCACAATAGACCGCGCGGGGCAGGCAGGAGGAGCAGTTGCAGCACAACAGACCAGGGAGGGCAGAAGGGTGTGGCAGTAAAATGGACCATGGAGGACAGGAGGAAGGGGATAGGGGCATGGCATGTGGACAGGCAGGGTGGAGGTGGCAGGGACAGGTTACAGTCATCTGACAATGCTAGGCAGGTGAGAGGGGAGTGGCAGCTCAACAGATCACTCAGAGTAGATAGGAGTGGCAGGTCCATGGAACATGGTGGGCAAAAAGGATGGAGCAGGGGCATGCACAAAGACATGAGAGGCCAGGGGAAAGGAGAATAGGGGCAGCAAGCTAAGCACAGAGGCTAAGCAGGAGGTCAATGATGGGCCATAGAATTGGGCAATGGAGGGCAGGAGGAGTGGACTGGTACATCATGCTAAATGGAGGGCAGTGGCAGCACATCTGACCATGCATGGCAGGAGGGAGGAGGCTAGTCCATGGATTCAGACAACAGAGGATAGGGAGAAGGTGGATGGGGCAGCAAGCTAACTGTTCAGAGAAGGTGGGTATAATGAACTCTATTCCCGCATTTCCGGCAGTCTGACATCCGTGCTCCTTCTCGCCTCTACCAGGCCTTCGTTTTGGTCAGACCGACCTTTGTGAACCGTTATTTATTCGTACTTCATTCTGCTACTTTGGATTTTCTAGATGCCACATTGACATCTTGCCCTGAAGAGTCACAGATTATCTCTGTTGACTAAACACGTGTCGGCTGGCGTGCTTTATTAGGGTGGACTCATCCTGAATTAAAACAACACTTACTTCACATTGATGTCGGAACTTTGTTGTTCTTTCTGCGATTATCTTACCCAGTATTAACGTGTGCACAGGAATTGTCTATAAGGAACTTTATTGTTTTTAAAATGTGTGTCTGTGCGAACTACTTAAAATATGAACAAGTATGCAGCATAATCTCACTTTTATCAGGAAGAAGAGGATGTTTGTGACCGTGACTCCGGGCTCACTTGGCAGAAACACCCCCTGACCCTCCACCCCCCATCGCAAAATGTAATGCCCGTGAAAAGGGTAGATGGACGCAGTATTATATAGAACATAGTCCTATGTCATGTCATTTGAGATGTCATCAGTGATGTCATAGGTGATGTTATGAGTGATGTTACTGACCATGTCATGAGTGATGTAATATGTGACGTCATCAGCAGTGGATTGCGGTCGCGCGAGTTATAGTTAGCTGAACTAACTATAACGGGGGAATTTCAATGGTTTTGTACGAGTGAAATGTCCAGCTAACTATAACATGTGTGAAACCTATGGTTTTTTCAGTGAATATATATATATTTATATTTTTTTCACGCATATGTACAGTTTATTTCCTAAAATTATGTATGCAATGTGGAGATATGGTGTTACAGTCTTAAATTCCAATGGCCAATTTTAGGTATTTATACCGGGACAGTAACCTTATCAGAACGCACATCTTTTAATCAATACAATAACGGCAGAATTGAATAATAATTTCAATGTTACTAGATACTTTATCATTGATATTCGTATAGTTGTTGCATATGAACCACAGAAGTAAATAGTGATTGGCTAGCAACATTTAGCATTTTCATATTACATTTTTTAACATTATTTGTTATACAGTTTATGAGTTTAGGATTTTAAAATTTTAAATTTCCCAAATGGAATTTCAAGGTATTTATACTAGGATGTAGAAATGACCAGAACCTTTACTGTGTAAATAGACACTGTGTCTTCTATTTCAATTGTTCCCTTACGCAGTATTTATGCACATGTCACTTTATGGAGAGGAAAAGAATCTAAAAAAAATGGTTTAAAAGCTAACCTCTGACTGTTAGTCATGTCATGTGATCGAGGCCCTCCGGGGTCAAACGCGTCATGCCTGCTGGCAACACAGTTTGCTTCTTTTATTATTCAGGCGATACACAATTGGGGTTTGGCGGCACGAAGCACATGTAATTTCTATACACGCATGCAACCAAGACAACAAAAAATTATGTTACTGAATATTTGTATTATGCAACTTAGACATCGTATAACGGGTCTACCTGCTACATCATTGGTATCCATACATAGAAATCTTGTATTCTTATCATTGAGTTACAACGTGTTGTCATGCCTGATAGTATGTTTTTTAGGTCTATGAATGCCTTAAGTGGTATGGGCTACATATACTGCTGTCACAATGGCGCCAACCAGATTGACAAAGGCTTCTAGTAAGCCGAAACGCGTCTCTCGCTTATTTTTCGGATTAAGGATGACCTGATTAAATTAAACAGATGCCGTATCCTGACTGCCTTTAGTTCGTGTCTCCTTCCATGGATAACTATGTGCGAGCTGGGTGTTTGTGCTCATAGGTATATCTATGTATATATATATATCTATCTATATATATGTATGTATGTATGTATATATATATTCACTGAAAAAACCATAGGTTTCACACATGTTATAGTTAGCGGAAATTTTACTGATAAAAAACCAATGAAATTCCCCCGTTATAGTTAGTGCAGGCAACTATAACTCACGCGACCGCAATCCTCTGCTGATGCTAATACTGTATTTAGACACTTATTTGCCCATGTCTTCTTCCATACATTTTTAGCTATACATATATTACAAATATTTTTTTTTCATAAAGACACATATGTCATCAGCAGAAGATTGCGGTCGCGTGAGTTATAGTTGCCTGCACTAACTATAACGGGGGAATTTCATTGGTTTTTTATCAGTAAAATTTCCGCTAACTATAACATGTGTGAAACCTATGGTTTTTTCAGTGAATTTGTATGGTTTTTTAAATGCTAAGTTACTTTACGCCATTCGTGGTGTGCGCGCCCACTTAACGCAGTTCGTTCCGTGCGCGCACGGTGCGCTTCGCGCACCGTGCGCGCACAGTGAGCACGCGGTGCGCTTTGCGCACCGCGTGCCCACTTTACGCAGTTAGTGCCGTGCACGCACGGTGGGCACGCGGTGCGATGACAAAGCAAGAAAGCACGTCAACAAATCTGTTTCTGCTTTCCTCCGTGACTATGGTATGGGTGCCATTTACCACAACAACTTGCGTTATGACATGCAAGACATTTATAGAGGAGATGGTGTGTACTTCAATGATGAAGGGAACAGAGTCTTCCTCTTGAACCTTAGACTCTGCATCGGTACTTACTTGTAGGTACCACTAAAAAATCATTTCATAAACACAACGGCTCTTTTTAGAGCCCCCTAATATCTAAACACTTAAATCTGATTTTCATTTTTTTTTTTTTTTTTACCGTACGCTTACCGTAAGCTTACCGTACGCGTACCCCGTGATTTTTTTAAAAATCAATAAATGTTTTCTTTGTACTTTACAGTCCTTCTTTGACCCCCTCACAAATGTAAGGGGGGTCTGTAACTCTCCTCATTGCCCCCTTTCCTTGCTTTCACTCTTTTTTTTCAGAGTGAAATACACAAAATGGCGGCCGCCGCTTCCTGGTTTCGGCCGATTCGAATGTTTACTAAGATCTAAGAGCCAATCAGAATCGCGCTCGCGCACGCCACCGTACGCTTACCGTAAGCGTACGGTAAGCGTACCGTAAGCGGGCTCAGATATATATATTGATTTAAAGGCTATTTTCTCAGAATCTACTGAACAGATTTACACCAAACCTACAAAAGGCACTTCCTTGACCTAGGGACTACCTCTCTGCCAAATTTTGAGTAATTCTGTTCAACCGTTCGGGCTGTAGCTCGTTCTAAAGGTCCTATGGAAAAATGCATGGGAAAAACGCGTTTTGGGACCCCCCTTTTATCTCAGCCCCCGCTTGACGGATCCCCCCGAGACTTTCAGGGTAGGAGCGGAGCGTAGTGCCCCACCTATTTTGAGAAATTCGCGAGGATTCGTCGACCGGCGCCAAAGTTATTCAAAATAGAATGTTGAGGTTTTCCTATGGAAACGTGGTCCTAACTATAACTACCTACTGGCGACCGCCAGTAGGTAATATATATATATATACACCATACCCCTCCAATCACGAAAGGTAGAGGCCACACAGGGGATTGACATCTCAAATGACATCACTGATGACATCACTCATGACATCACCCAGTGAATATGTGTCTATCTAAAGGTTAATGGAAGAATAAATGGGTAAATAAGTGTCTAAATGGATTTTTTTTTGTAAAATTAATTGTATAACTGACTTATTAACAGTATCTTAGTGAATACAAGTATTAGTGAGTAATGTTTAAATATTTAAATATCTGTATCAGTGTCTCACTTTGTGTATAAGTGGCTGCATGGATAGGTGAGTAGCTACATGAGTGTGTGTATGGGTTATTAGTTCGTTTTTAGAGTATCAGTATGAGTGTCTGTATTGTTCAGTGGGGGATGTTACTTAGCGCATGGATGCATGAATGAGTGACTCACTGTTTGTATGTGTATTGAAGACAGTATGTGAGCAGGACAGTATGGGTCGATGAGTGTGTGTATGGGTGAGTAAGAGAGTGAATGACTGTCTCAATAGTGTCTTTAGGAGTAAGTCAATATGTTTTGAACGAGTATATGTGAGTATTGATGTATATAAGTGAGGATATATGAGAGTGAGAGATTGGAAGAGTTCCTGTATAAATAAGTATGTGGTTCTATAAGTGATTGTTTAAGAGAGTAAGTATGTGTATGTTTCTGTAGAAGTAAGTGTAGTGGTGTGTGTATAGCTGTATATGCAAGTAAATGGATGTTTATTTGCATGTGTGAGTATGTGTGTGGGTAACTCTGTGTATGAGTGTAGGTGTGTAACAGGTTGTATAGGTGTATGAGTACATATGATGACTGAGTACATGTATGAGTGACTATATAGAAGTGTTGATGAATGAGTGGATGCGTATGTAGATTTTGGAATTACTGAATAGGTTGTTCTAACTGGTATTGGTATCTCTATAGTTTTCAAAACTTTATTTTGTATTTTTCAATGTGTGTATCAAAGTTTATATTCGGATAAGAGGAGGTCTGCCACTCTTACACAAGGATGATGTCATCAGTGATGTCATCAGTGATGCCATTTGAGATGTCATCAGTGATGTCATGAGTGATGTCACTGACCATGTCATGAGTGATGTAATATGTGACATCATCAGCATTGGATTGCGGTCGCGCGAGTTATAGTTAGCTGAACTAACTATAACGGGGGAATTTCAATGGTTTGGTTTGAGTGAAATGTCCAGCTAACTATAACATGTGTGAAACCTATTGTTTTTTCAGTGAATTTGCAAGTTTTTTTAAATACTAATTCCTCACTATAACGTGTGTGAAGCCTATGGTTTTTTCAGTGAATTTGCAAGGTTTTTTAAATGCTAATTCCTAACTATAACGTGTGTGAAACCTATGGTTTTTTTAGTGAATTTGTAAGGTTTTTTAAATGCTAATTTATCTATGTATTATTATATTTTTTATATATTTATTTTACAATAAACTACCTATGTATAAAGTTATAGATTGACTGTATCCTGTAATATGGAATGGCTCAGCTCTTTTTTTTTAATTTGGATAAAGTTGAACAGCATAGTTAATATCTTCTATAAGCTTATAAACAGTTTAAAATATTTTTTTTTTTAAGGGTTTTTCACGGTGCGCCGGCAATTTTTTTTAATTAAAGGAAATTGTTTTTTTTTATTTACGAGGCCCTTTAGGGACCCCCGAAGAAGGTCTAGGGGGTCAGGGAGTGTCTTCCCTGCCTCCTTTTCATGTTTTAGAAATAGGGTTAAAAGTAATTTATTTCTATGCGTGCGTGCACCATGCGCGCATGCGTGCGAGCACGGTGCGCGCACGGTGCGCGCACGGTGCGCGCACGGCAAGTCATGTGATTACGAAACAAAACTTTTCATTGGTTCATAGTAGTTTCTGTTCCAGAATCTTCAAACACCACACCCACTTCCCTCACTATTTCTTCTTATTTCCTGAGAGAAGGTTGCTGAACAGCTACTCGAGTGAAATCTTACTTGTAAATGGCAGAACAGCAGTCAACTTCAGGGAGTGAGGAGGAGACCTTTGTGGAACCACCAAGGAAGAGTAAACAAAAACACTCTTTCATCTGGAATTATTTCACCTTTCCTGAGGGCCAAAAGAAGGTGAATGCGCCGAAGGTGACATGCACTATTTGCAGAAGTGTCTTATCTAGAGGCGATCCGAGCAAGAAATACTCCTTTAGTATTTATTCCATGCTGAGGCACTTCAAAACAGTGCATCCTATACGCTATGCTTGAGAAACAACTAGAGCCCTAAGGGACAACCCTCCACCTGCTCAGCCGAGCACATCATCTGCGGCCGCAGATTCACCGTGCACCAGGCCACTGGACATCCGCCCCCTTTTCCAGAAGGTGCACATACATTGCAATGTGTGCAATGCTGTTATTTGCTACGGAGAGAGCAGCATAAACTTGATTGAAAACAGAAAACAGCAGCACACATGCTCCAGCCCATAATTTTTTTCATTTTTGTTGTTGTTCCTGTTGACAGTTTTTGATTACCAGTTTTTTTTTGGTGCTCTAAAAAAATTAAAAAATAATACAAAATTGTTAAAAAACTAAAAAAAAAATACAAAACAAAAAAGACAAAAAAACAGTTCTTTTCAGAACTCACTTCACTTCTCCAAGAAGAGCTATATTCCTAATATACAGTGTTGTAATTTTATTGAATGAATGTGTAGTGTATACATGAATGATTGAAATGATTGAAATGACTGAGTGAAGAGGAGGAAAGGACAGACAGAATGAGTGAGAAAAGGAAAGTATGATCAGTCATGAAAGTGAAGTGAAAGACTGACGGCAACAAAAGGACTAAGGGTAGAGGATACAGGTAAGAAGAGTGAATAAGTAAGGGAATGACAGTGAGTAATGGAGAGTGATGTAGGGGAAGTGAGAAAAGGGGAGTAAGGGACGGAGATAGGAAAAGGGAGTATCAGATGAAGCGGATGAAGTACAGCAGGGTAAAGGGATTGAAAGTAAGAGAAGTGGAGTGATGGTGAGATAAGGGTTATGAGGATTAGAAAAGGGGGTAAGAGAAAGTGAGAGATGGGGAGTGAGGGGATGGAGGAATTTAGGAAACTGGAGTGAGAGAAAGGGAGTCAGGATTTCAATGAGCAAAGGAGAGTGAGGGAGAGTGAAGGAAAGAATGCGAAAAGATGAAGGGGTGTGAGATACAGACAGGAGGAAGTGAAGTAGGAGAATAGGAGTGACTATGAGTAAAGGATAGTGACAGTTAGGGAAGGTGAGGGAAGGAGAATGATGGAGAAGGTTAAAAAATTAACATAGATGGAAAATGAGTGATGGAGAGAGGAGGAGTGGTAGAAACAAAGGGGCAGATTTATGTTAGACTTGCGCCACTTTTACTCAGCCGTTGCGTCACTTTTGTGACGCAGCGGCGGCGTAAATCCTGCGCCCTGTTGCGCCCTATTTACATTGTGATGCATCTATGGATATGTGTCACGGTGTAAAGCCCTGCGCCACATTAAACCTGCGTCAGGTTTAATGTATGCAGGGTGGGCGTTCCAGCGGAAAAAGCCTCGGAAAAGTGACGTAATGAAATCTACAAGATTTCACTCAGTCACTTTTCTGACGCTGCTGCGTCAAAACCTTGTGCCTGCTTGAAGCAGGCGTAAGGCATGACGCAGCATGTTAGGTATGGGCAGCCCCTAAACATTGCTGGAGTTGCGTCGTGCTTGCGACACGACTCCAGCAATGCGCCGCCCTTACGCCATCAGATGCTTCATGCATCTGTTTATCCTTGCGCCTCGATGCGCTGCATTGTAAATGCGGCGCATCTGTGGTGGCGCAAGGGTAAACTTGCGTGACGCATCTTTCCTGGCGCATCCCTGCTGATTTGCAGGGATGCGCCAGGAAACATAAATCTGCCCCAGAGATGTTAAGGAAATTAAGGGTAAGAACGACAAAGGGAGAGAGACAGAAACAGAGACAGAGAGCAAGGACCTGAGAAGGTGTAAGGCAGTTAGAATAACTGAGACATATGGAGACAGGGAGAGAAACATGGTTGAAAAATAGTGATGGAGGCAGTAAACCTAGGGGAGTAGTAGAGAAGGAGTGAGGGAGTTACGAAAGAGCAGTAAAGGAAGAAGAGAGAGGGAAGGGGAATGAGAAAAGCAGAGTGAGGAGAAGTGAAGAAAAGGGAGCATGAAAGTGAAGGGGTGAGAAACACAGATATTTTAAACTTACCTGACCAACAAAATAACTTAATTAGAAATAAATGGTTTTTTTTAATTACAAGAAAAATGGATTCAATTTCCTAAATTTTCTTTCTCGGTCTGAAAAAACAGAAAAAAAGTAGTAATATTTAACAATACATTTTAGAATACAGTACACATATTTTCATATTTAACAAAGTAATTTTTTGCCCTTTTTTTGCTGTTTTCAGAATATATTGAATTTCACTGAAAATAGTGATATCAATTGCATTCATCACTTAACAGCGGGCAAAAAAATAAACAATCTGAAAGATTGTTTAAAAAAGCCCTGAATCTATCCTCAGTAAAACATACCTTGATAGAAATGTAACATATATATTAAAAATATCTTCTAAGAACAATAACTATTTGCAATAAATAACGTCTGTAAATCTTGTTGCTTAACCCCTTCGCTGCTAGGCCTTTTCCCCTCCTGTGCTAAGCCTTTTTTGGGCTATTTGAGGTAGTGCGCGCTTAGGCCCCTGTAACTTTTTGACCACATTAGGTATCTACGCCAAATTTGCGTCCTTTTCTTCCAACATCTTGGGGATTCTAAAGGTACCCAGGGTTTGTGGATTCTCCTAGAGGGTTCCCAGAAATTAGTCAAAATACAGCAATTTCTTTTTTTTTTGTGAAAAATGTGAAAAACGGGCTGCAAATGAAAGCTTCTGGGTTTTTCTCTGCAAATGGTATCAAAAAAGGGTTTGTGGGGCTGAAATCACCATTTCTCCAGCTTTTAGGAAATGACAGAATTTTGTTAGAAAACCAACATTTTTTACACAGTTTTGGCATTTTTCTGGGACATACCCTATTTTTGCTATTTTTTGTGCTTTCAACCTCCTTCCAGTTAACGGTAGAAATGGGTACAAAAACAATAATGGATCCTGGAAAGCTATACATTTTTGAAAAGTAGACAAAATTCTGAATTTAGCAAGGGGTCATTTGTGTAGATCCATCAAGGTTTCTTTATAGAAATTTACAATTTTGAGTCAACGTTTTCACCTGTAACTTCTTCGAATTATGACATCTCTTTGAAAGCAATGTACCGTTACATCCGGTAGACCTTCCTGGTTGTGGGGACATATAGGACTTGTAGGTTCACCAAGAGCCCAACGAACCCAGAGTAGAAAAATGAGCAGCATTTTGTAATGTTTTTTTTTTGGTCCGGGTATATAGCAATTATTGTGGGAAAATGTATACATGGAAAAATTGGTATGAAAGTCACCTATGTATTTCTGAAATGGGAACAAATTACAGAGTTTAGAAACAGTGCATATTTGCACATTTTCGAAATTGGGAATACTCATATTTGCATGACAATTATTGGTCATTTTTCAAAATGACTTTTTTTTTACACACTGGTGCCGATCACAATCCGGTAAAAACCGGGTACGAACCGTCGGACGGAGCATATTCTCCGTCCGACGCGTACCCGGTCGTCAAAATATACAAACATGGAATTACGATTCGCACGGGTACACCATTACCGTACGAATCGTAAAAAAGACCGACCGAACAAAAAACACCTACCAATGCGATCCGGGAAAGCGCCGACCTGACGTCGGGACGCACGCAGCCAGCCATTCACGACCCAGGAATCACGATTCGCACCGACGTCACCCCGCACGGTGAATATTTTGCGGCACCCAAAAACTGCCGGGAAATCAGGACGACGCGAACAAGGACCACCAGTACGCGACGGACAGACGGCGACGCGAACAAGGAGGACCAGTACGTGACGGACACACAGGACGACGCCACCAAGGAGGACCCGTACGCGACAGGACGACGCGATCAAGGAGGACCCGTACGCGACAGGACGACGCGAGCAAGGAGTACCAGTACGCGACGGACAGACATGGACCCGAACCTACGAGTCATCCCTGCCCTCATAGCAGTACACCTCCTCTACAGGTTACGACACAGACGCCGCAGAAGGTCAGAATAACTAAGGGAGGGGGGAAAGTGGGGTGGGGTGGGGGTGGCACTACCAGGGCAGGCCACAAAACAACCACATGAGTGACACACTACACATGGCCTGGACATACCTGACTCCCATGCCCTGGTCACCACGAGGGGGTGGGGGCGTGACCTGATAATCCAGCGACCGCCACAACGGAAGTCCGTCACCACGCGAACCGGCAACACAACCAGACAGGTACGTCCCGTACCCACGCCTGAAGAGCGTGGGTACGAGTCGGACCACGCCCACACACGTCACCCCAACAATGGCGGGACGGATCGCACCCACGTGGCAAAGGCCTGGGTACGGGCCGCACAAACATCACATAGCGTGGGGACGGATATGTACGGACCCTACCCCCACCCCGTATGCAAGGAGCGTACCCCCCTGCCCAACAGTGTAAGTACGACCCGTACCCCCACCCGCGTATGCATGGAGCGTACCCCCCATGCCAACAGTGTAAGTACGACTCGAACCCCCACCCACGAATGCAAGGAGCGTACCCCCCTGCCCAACAGTGTAAGTACGACCCGTACCCACACCCGCGGACGTACGGAGCGTACCCCCAGCCCAACAGTGTAAGTACGACCCGTACCCCCACCCGCGGACGTACGGAGCGTACCCCCAGCCCAACAGTGTAAGTACGACCCGTACCCCCACCCGCGGACGTACGGAGCGTACCCCCAGCCCAACAGTGTAAGTACGACCCGTACCCCCACCCGCGAATGCAAGGAGCGGACCCCCCTGCCCAACAGTGTAAGTACGACCCGTACCCCCACCCGCGTATGCATGGAGCGTACCCCCCATGCCAACAGTGTAAGTACGACTCGAACCCCCACCCACGAATGCAAGGAGCGTACCCCCCTGCCCAACAGTGTAAGTACGACCCGTACCCACACCCGCGGACGTACGGAGCGTACCCCCAGCCCAACAGTGTAAGTACGACCCGTACCCCCACCCGCGGACGTACGGAGCGTACCCCCAGCCCAACAGTGTAAGTACGACCCGTACCCCCACCCGCGGACGTACGGAGCGTACCCCCAGCCCAACAGTGTAAGTACGACCCGTACCCCCACCCGCGGACGTACGGAGCGTACCCCCAGCCCAACAGTGTAAGTACGACCCGTACCCCCACCCGCGGACGTACGGAGCGTACCCCCAGCCCAACAGTGTAAGTACGACCCGTACCCCCACCCGCGGACGTACGGAGCGTACCCCCAGCCCAACAGTGTAAGTACGACCCGTACCCCCACCCGCGGACGTACGGAGCGTACCCCCAGCCCAACAGTGTAAGTACGACCCGTACCCCCACCCGCGGACGTACGGAGCGTACCCCCAGCCCAACAGTGTAAGTACGACCCGTACCCCCACCCGCGGACGTACGGAGCGTACCCCCCATGCCAACAGTGTAAGTACGACTCGAACCCCCACCCACGAATGCAAGGAGCGTACCCCCCTGCCCAACAGTGTAAGTACGACCCGTACCCACACCCGCGGACGTACGGAGCGTACCCCCACCACACCAGTGTCAGTAGACACGTACCCTCACCTCTAATGCAGTGTGCGTAACCCCACCGTGTATGTGCCAAGCGCACATATCCAGAAATCGGAGGTGTGTGTGCAGAGTCCACCCAGCAGTGCCCTGAGACAGGAGGGGTGGGTGCAGAGTCCTCCCAGCAGTGTCCAGACCCAGGAGGGGTGGGTGGTGAGTCCTCCCAGCAGTGCCCAGAGACAGGAGGGGTGGGTGCAGAGACCTCCCAGCAGTGCCCTGAGACAGGAGGGGTGTGTGCAGAGTCCTCCCAGCAGTGTCCAGACCCAGGAGGGGTGGGTGGTGAGTCCTCCCAGCAGTGCCCAGAGACAGGAGGGGTGGGTGCAGAGTCCTCCCAGCAGTGTCCAGACCCAGGAGGGGTGGGTGCAGACACCTCCCAGCAGTGCCCAGAGACAGGAGGGGTGTGTGCAGAGTCCTCCCAGCAGTGTCCAGACCCAGGAGGGGTGGGTGCAGAGTCCTCCCAGCAGTGTCCACACCCAGGAGGGGTGTAACACATGTGTGTGATGCCACAATTACCCACATCCATACTGCCTACAAGGGAACATGTCCCCATGAACTCATGTCAACTGACTCCACACACAAGTACAGTGATCACCAAGGATGCCACGATTGTTGCAGGTGGAGACATGGCCATGCATGCATGGCCAAAGTAGAAGGGCTCCGTCACACACACAGCTCATGTAGACACAGCTCTGCGCTAAACATTGGGATCACCCTGCAGGGAAGAAAGCTGGGTACACAGAGGAAGGAATACACCCTGGGACAAGTGCACCATGCAGTAACTGCTTACATGAACAAAGAAAGTTAGCCAACACCTTGTGATGGCACACAGATCCTAGGGTGGCCCCAAAGAGCAGAACACTACTACAAATCCCACACACCCAAAGCCTTAAACACCACCCAAAACAATGTAGCAGCCCCACCAACACCAATACCACCATAGCAGGAGTGTGATAATGAAAAAAAAAATAAGCTTTAATCAGCATGAGCACAATGTCCGTGGATCAACGGCAGTTCAAAGTCAACAAAGGCCATAGGGCAGTCAATTATTCCCAGCTGCATGGGGGACACAGTGGGATGTGTGTCCCCTACCTTGCCTGCACAGTCAAATGCCATCGTCTTCCATACTGGTGAGGGCATCAGGGGGGGGGGAAGCAACAGGCACCGCAGGGACATCAGGGCAAAGGGGCGGCGTTGTGGGTGCAGGGATGGAGGACTCAACCACAGGGGGTGTGTCATGGCCAAAGGCGGAGGCCAGGATGGCACTACACACCTTAGCAAGGTCCTCCAGGGAGTCCCCTGCACCCGAAGTGACCTCAGGCCCCAAGGAGGGGGGGGGTTCAGAGGGATGGGTTGCAGCGCCACCGGGGGAGGGTGGAGACAGGGGGGGAGACTCAACCACCCTGACCGAGGACTTCCTTGACCGCTTGCGTGGTGGCGTCACTGTGGGGCTCAGGGACAGAGCGGCCATGAAGGAGTCCTTGGGGGAGATGTGGCCAGGAGAGCTGAGGGGAGGGGATTTGGAGGGAGTGGATTGTGTGGAATGCGGACTCCCACTCTGGCTGCGTGTCACACGTTTGCCCCCCGACCCAGTGGGTGTGCCTATCTCACCCTGTGTGTGCGTGTCAGGAGGAGTGCGGTGGACCTTCCCTGCTGGTGTGGTGCCTGTGTCTGTTGTGGTGGGTGCATGCCGACGTCTGGGTGTACGTGGGACAGGCATGGAAGTGGGAAGTGTGGATGGGGCAGGGGTAGGTGGGGGGAGGTCGCGCTGCAGGAGACCCACTGCTGCAGTCAGTGTGGAGTCTAGGGACCTCAGCAAGTTGCGTTGGTCAGCCTGCAAAGAATGAATGCCCTCCAAGAATGCCTCGATGTTGGTGAGGGTTTTCCCGTGGGAATGGAGGACATTCAGGATCGCAGCCTGACCAACCTGCATTTGCCGCTGGATGTCCATAGACTCAGCATTGGCGGCAGCAGTGGAGACAGGGGCAGGGGGTGCGGTGCCTGGCAGGAAGGAGACATGCGGTGACCGGGCACGCTGGGAAGGGACACGAGCAAGTGGGAGGCGGTTGGTGGGAACTGAGGGGGCGGTGGCAGGTGTTGTTCCACTGTCAGCTGCTGGTGCAGCCTCCGCCAACCCTGAGACATCCTCCTCGGACCTGTCAGCTTCGTAGTCTGATGTGCCAGTCGACAGGTCCTCGGCCACACTATCCTCCGCCTCTGTCCCACTCGATGTGCCAGCCCCGATGTCACGGCTGCCACTGGTGCTCGGTCCCTCCGCCTGGTCCGTGTCCATGTCTCCCTCTGTGTCCTCCGACGATGCTGTGGGCAGGGTGGAGAGACAGAAATTAATCAGACACCTGTACACATCTGTCACATGAGTCCAATCTACATAGTCAACATTGCATAGCCTGAAGAGGCAGATCCCTAACATCTGCAAAACAAGGTACCGATGTAGGGCATGAAACACAGTTGGTTGAGCCACCATGCCACTGAAATACCATGGAGAGCATGAGACAATAGCTGATGACAGGAAACGGAGTCTGACATAGCACCCAGGCCCTGGGGACAATCCTGCACTGCCTCTGCACCACACAGCGTTTGTGAAAATACCTATGACCAGGGACAATATCCATGAACTTGAGACACATGCTGCATAGGTAATGCTGCAAACATGCCCAACATAACTCGGTCACTGCACCTTGCGTGTGTGTCCAGTAACATCACACACTGTCCAGACCCAGCAATTAGGAATCAGGATTTGACACATAGGCATTGCCCGCCCCAAGCAACCCCCACACGATGCTAATTGCTGAGACACAGGTGGCACCAACATCTCATAGTCTGGGTGATAAACACAGTGGCAGGCAAAAGGCTAGATTGGACGCAAAACAGCAAAGGTGCGCCTGTACAAATAATGAGGTACCAGTGCCCATCCTCAGATGAGTATAACAAGACACACAGGCACTGGCAACTGTGAGTATGAAGAGGGACAATCAGGTCAGGCTGCACAGTGGACACCTGTACATAATAGCACGTCTATATACATGGTGACAGGGGACAATGGCACAGAGCACAACCTACGCTGTAGACAGTGAGAGTGTCCACGTTGATGATGACACAAACAACACTGAGGATAAGGTGCCCCAGGGGACAGTATTGGGCACGCAACTACATGCTACTGAATGGCTGAATGGGAATGACTGCTACACACGTCACCATCCCTGCACTATGCGTAGCGCACACTCATGCACATCATGTCACAGGCCACTACATAGGACATGCGCGCTGTAAGGCATGACACATGAGAGACCAACTCCCATGTCTGGAGCCAGCATCAGTGCCAACTGACATGGAACCCACATGCAGTGAACTTGACAGTTCACAGGCAAGGTCCCACAACCTGTTACCCACCACCACCACCCATGATGCTACAGTCATTGTTCTCGTGGACAAAGCGCCAGCCTACATTACCTTGTGAAGGAGTGACTACACACAGACCAGGGAACACATTGCAAGGAGGGGAAGGGTGGCAGGGGCGCAGCGCTACACTTGGGCAAACTGGATGGGCACAGCACCTTTAAACCCTGCCAGTGAATTAATGCCACTGTGCCCTTACAAATGCCGGTGACACACAACAAACGCACATGTACCTACCCCCTTCCGCCTGCTGCATCGCCTGTAAGCGCCTCTCCAGGTCTGGAAAGACCACCGGCAGCACACGCCTGTGGAGGTGGGTCAGACGGCGGCGGCCGCGGTTCTTGTGGCTCTCAGGTGAGTCCCCCAGCAGGAGCCGTGCAATCCTCCGCGTCCAGCACCGGATATCCTGCCAGCGTTTCCTCACCTGGGACAGGCTCCGCCTCCGACCATCCACACGCCTCACGGCACTGACGGCGGTCAGCCAGATCTGCTCCTTGGCAGAGGCGCCTACCTGTGAGGAAGTACAAGTGACACCACATCAATACACCAGCCACATGTCACAGAGAGACATATGTGAACATAATAGCTGGTTACTACATGGCATGTAATGCAGACAACGCATTGCACCTCTGTCATAGGGACATCATCCTCTGGTGAGGGAAAAGGCAGTACGTGCCATAGTGGGTACTCAGGTGGAATGATGGCAATGTCACAATCAATGATCAAGGCTCACACTGTGCATCACACCCACCCCTCCTGTCTCAGGGCACTGCTGGGAGGACTCCACACCCACCCCTCCTGTCTCAGGGCACTGCTGTTAGTGATAGGTCCCCACCCCTCCTGTCTCAGGGCACTGCTGGGAGGACTCCACACCCACCCCTCCTGTCTCAGGGCACTGCTGTTAGTGATAGGTCCCCACCCCTCCTGTCTCAGGGCACTGCTGGGAGGACTCCACACCCACCCCTCCTGTCTCAGGGCACTGCTGTTAGTGATAGGTCCCCACCCCTCCTGTCTCAGGGCACTGCTGGGAGGACTCCACACCCACCCCTCCTGTCTCAGGGCACTGCTGGGAGGACTCCACACCCACCCCTCCTGTCTCAGGGCACTGCTGTTAGTGATAGGTCCCCACCCCTCCTGTCTCAGGGCACTGCTGGGAGGACTCCACACCCACCCCTCCTGTCTCAGGGCACTGCTGGGAGGACTCCACACCCACCCCTCCTGTCTCAGGGCACTGCTGTTAGTGATAGGTCCCCACCCCTCCTGTCTCAGGGCACTGCTGGGAGGACTCTGCACACACCCCTCCTGTCTCAGGGCACTGCTGGGAGACATCAGGCACCCCCCCCTGGTACCCCCCCGACAGTACATGGCATGTGTGTCACACCGGGTCACAATGCCTGAAGACACAGTCACAACATAGGGACAGTCTGTGGCAGTGGCCTATGCACACACCTGATACCCTGGTCGCCCATACAGCATGGGGTACTGTGGGAGGATCACATCCAGCAGAGCCATGTTCTCCTCCAGGGTGAATGGCTGTGTCCTCTCCACAGCCCTTGACATGGTTCCAGGGAATCAGTAGCAGCAGCTTGGTCGACAAATGCAAAGATGTGCAGGCAAGTAATCCCTCATGGGACCTGGCTGCCTTATATGTGGCCTTCTGCCCAGTCTCATGCACAGGAGTACAGAGTGATTGGTCACTCACATTTGCATCCTATGTTTCCACCAATCCCTTCAAACCTAGCAGTCTGTGGGTTCTCTATCGGTTTCATTCTCCTGCATGATGTCAGCCCCACAAACACATTGCAACAAAGTAGAAGAATTCCAACTGACTTCTGCTGTGCACCTTCCAGAACAAAATCGAAATTTGAACCTGGTCGCCATGACAACCAGCATGCATGTAGGCCTTAATACTTGTCCCCTATGTAATTAGGAGAATCACACACAGGTACGGTGCGTTTCCGGGCCCTAGGGCACCCCAAATGCATGGCAACGGCCCGTACATGCATGCCGACGTTCAAAATCACTATGGGTCTGCACGCGTATGCGTACACGTAGTGGTACGGACCGTACACACGCATGTACGCTCACTATCACTATGGGTCTGCACGCGTATGCGTACACGTAGTGGTACGGACCGTACAAATGCCTGTACGCTCACTATCACTATGGTTCTGCACGCGTATGCGTACACGTAGTGGTACGGACCGTACAAATGCCTGTACGCTCACTATCACTATGGTTCTGCACGCGTATGCGTACTCGTCGTGGTACGGACCGTACAAATGCCTGTACGCTCACTATCACTATGGGTCTGTGTACCCGTAGTGATAGTGAGCGTACATGCGAGTGTACGGTCCGTACCACAACGAGTACGCATACGCGTGCAGACCCATAGTGATAGTGAGCGCACAGGCATTTGTACGGTCCGTACCACTACGTGTACGCATACGCGTGCAGACCCATAGTGATAGTGAGCGTAGATGCGAGTGTACGGTCCGTACCACAACGAGTACGCATACGCGTGCAGAACCATAGTGATAGTGAGCGTAGATGCGAGTGTACGGTCCGTACCACTACGTGTACGCATACGCGTGCAGAACCATAGTGATAGTGAGCGTACAGGCATTTGTACGGTCCGTACCACAACGAGTACGCATACGCGTGCAGACCCAAAGTGAGAGGGCCGTACACTCGCATGTACGCTCACTATCACTATGGGTCTGCACGCGTATGCGTACTCGTTGTGGTACGGACCGTACACTCGCATCTACGCTCACTATCACTATGGGTCTGCACGCGTATGCGTACACGTAGTGGTACGGACCGTACAAATGCCTGTACGCTCACTATCACTATGGGTCTGCACGCGTATGCGTACACGTAGTGGTACGGACCGTACAAATGCCTGTACGCTCACTATCACTATGGGTCTGCACGCGTATGCGTACTCGTTGTGGTACGGACCGTACAAATGCCTGTACGCTCGCCATCACGATGGGTACACATACGGCAGCACTCCCACAGTGATTGGGGAACATACACAGGCCCTCTTAGCAGCAGTACGCCGGTTTGTACACATCACTGTGGTGATAGTCGACACACAGGTAGGAATAGGGCGGACATACTTGTCCATGGATGGACATACTTGTCCAGGAATGGACATCAAGGCATCGTCTGTGCATTACTACATGTGTGGGGCACAGGTGTGACAGGCTGTGATGTGGAACATGCCTCCTGAGTGGAGGAGGCACCAGATGTATGATGAGATGTGTACAGGTGTACTGTGTGAGGGTGCAATGTGTGCCAGGCATGCCCTTGACTCCTTTGACATGTGTGCATGTCGTACTGCGCACTTGGGGTGAGCGTCACTGGCATGGCACGGACACCAACACACGGAAGTGTCCCATGATGCCCGGTACAGGGGTCATGACACCTGACTTGTCACTACCCACAGTGCACAATGTGACTATGTCATTTATGTGTCCGGGATTTACATCAGGTTGATGTTGTAGCACCCTCAAAAGCTGCAGCCGTTGCAGCAACCAACATGTGTCTGTGTGTAGATTGTCATTGCACACTGTTCCGCACACCATGCCACATGTGGTATCTGATGTGAGCTGCACATGTATGCATGGGACACGGAGTAGCGTGACAAGGCCATGTCAGCATCCTCACAAGGAATGTGTGGTGAGTCATGACATGTGCACCTTCATGGCAAGGTGTGTGGGCAGGCCTAGTGTAATGTCATGTGACCTGTGGCTCCGGTGTTCCGCTACCAGTCTCTACAATCGGCATCCTACTTCTGCTGATGTGTGTGTGTATGTCACTTCTGTCTTGCGTCGGGCTGTTCACTTGCACTGGGACACAGCTATTCCCATGGCGTGGCATGGGGAGGTTCTCAATCACCGTGTGTAGCTGGGTCTTGGAAGGAGTGTCACCTTGCATCCATACGTGTCCTGGGCATGTAGCACATGCCTGACTCCCTATGTGGCATGTGTGTATTGCCAGATTTACATGTGCTCAGTAGACATGAGTTGTTATCGTAGTGCACTCACTCTTCCTTGTCACTTCCAAATTACTGCAGAGCGCCTCCTGTTGCCCGAAGAATTCCAGACTTGGCCACCATGCAGGAGAATGACAGGATCCGGCTCTACCGCTTCACCCAACCGTTGATTCTGGAGCTGACGGCGAGACTGGCACCACACCTGCAACCGCAGCACAGGTATCCTACGGCACTGACACCCCAGCTGAAGGTAATGGCTGCCCTACATTTCCTTGCCACGGGTACCTTCCAATATACCATAGCCCATGTTGGTGGCATGTCCCAGAGCATGTTCAGCGGTGTGCTGCATGATTTCTTGGAGGCCATGTTGATTCACCTGGATGACTTCATCAAGTTCCCAACCCCTGAACAGATGACTGAGGTCAAACGTGGTTTCTATGCCCTGGGAGGGATGCCCCATGTCATTGGGTCCATAGATGGGACACATGTAGGTTTGGTACCACCACACGCACGGGAGGTGGCGTACCGCAATCGGAAGCACTACCACTCCATCAATGCCCTTGTGGTGTGTCTGTCCAACATGGTGATTTCACATGTCTGTGCTCGTTTTCCAGGATCAGCACACGATGCCTACATCATGAGGCGTAGCGGGATGCCTGATATGATGATGCAGCTGCGCAACGAACGTGCATGTGTTGTTGGTGGGTACAGTCTGTCTGTCCTGTATTCTGTTTGGCCGAGCAGCACTACCGCTTCGCCAGTTCTAACGATATCCATGTGCTTTCCATTTAGGGGACGCTGGCTATCCCAACATGCCTTGGCTGCTGACACCTCTCCGCAACCCCATCACGCCGGCCCAGCTCCGCTACAACACCGCCCATGGCCGGACAAGGCGAGTGATAGAGAGGACGTTTGGCATGCTGAAGAGCCGATTCCGGTGCCTCCACAAGACCGGCGGCGCACTCCCATATGCCCCGGCGAAGGTCTGCAAGATCTTCATGGTCTGCTGCATGCTGCACAACATGGCAGTTGAAAGAGCTGTGCCACTCATCCTGGATCAAGATGACGAGGACCATCCACCCGTGGAGGACGAAGGGCTTGGCAATGGGGCTAGTGATGTGGAGGATGTGGAGCCTCAAGAGGACATCCGGACTCGGCTCATACGCGACTTCTTTGCTTAGTGGTGAGTACCAGGGTCTGAGTGTGCACGCATTGGTCCACGTGTGGCATGCGTTGTGATGTGTGTCTCCACCTGCATGTATGGCACGTGGGTCAGAGGTGTGTGTGGGTGTGTCACTGGAGTGATGGTGGCAGTGATGGTAGTATTTCCCCAGACATAATTGTGACCTAGCATGTTGTCATACATACATGTGTCGAGTACATGCACATGCAAGTGGCTGTGCTTCTTGTGGCTGACTTCTTGTGTGTCTCTCTTCCCCAGGTACCTGCGCATGCCGTTTGCTGGTTGCATTGTTGTGGCACTGCTATTCCTCATGGACATGGCATCGTGGGCTGACTCAGCGTTACAGGCACGGACACGTTTGGAAGTCTCCATGGGGTAAGGGATGCATCTGGGGTGTATTGGGTGTGGCAGTTGTTCACGATGTGTGCACACTGCCCCGGTCGGGGTTTGGGTCCTCTGCAGACATGTGGCATCCCCATGGGACACGACATGCAGCTGGGTACACCTGAATAGATGGGCTGCCTGGTTGTCAGTCATCAGTGATGGGATGGTGGATTGTGATGAAGGCATCAATGTGTGTGACACTGCCCTCGGACACATACGGTTAACATTGTCTTGACATGGCGTGGGACTTCCACATCAGCGGATGTATGGTGTATGGCAGGCTCTCCGTGAGCAGCTGTGGGTATTTAGCTATTATCCGACACTTGTGTGCCAGTTCCATGGCTATCACGCATTTGTGCTGCAGAGTGGGGTGCCAGTGTTGGAGCCACATGTTACTCCACATGATGTGTTCATGTGTACTTCAAGTTGCCTCTGCAATCCCAAACACATGACTATTAAAGATGTCCCTATGCCTCCAAGGTGCCTCTTCTCAGTCAATGCTGGTGTGTTGGCACGGTGCATCCTGCATGTCTGGCATGGTATTCCCTGATTGTGGCTATGTGTCAATGTGTCGAGTGGCAAGATGCAAGCTGTGTGTGTGTGCTGAGACTGTGTAATGGGCATGATGTCCATGACTGTGTGGGTATTGTGACATGTGCCATCCCCATGCATCCAACGTTGTCCATGACCCCATTCTCTGCATCCACCGGACTCAAGCTTGCAGGACATGGTTCTGCCACCTGTCTACACGTACCTGGGTGCCCCCCAGGACACGGGCCAGGATCCCTGACCTCTGCGCATGACTGTTGCTGTACTCAATGTGTCTGTCAGCACGGTTGTTCGGCCACCCCCTCAGCTGGTTCTGACCATCACGGGTGTGTATGGTGCTCCATGTCTGTCTTGCCTAGAAAACTGTGACCCATGTGTCCTGTGCCAGACTCAGGCCCCAGGGTGTGGATGGTTGAAGTGAACAGATGACTCAGGCATGTTTAGACTGTACAAGACACATGTTAGGTAATAATGCTACCAGCAGGCATCAACTCATAATAGTGTGATTTATTATTGGGGGGGGGGCCAAGTGAGGGCCTTTCCGGGATTAGGGAATCCAAAGTTCAGTAGGGGAGTTGGTGTCCTTGCCATTGGAAATCCTCAGAGTCCATGCCACAGTCTTTGTCAACATTGGTCAGCCAGTGACCAGCAGGGCCATGTGGCAGAGAATGTCTCTTGATGCTGTGATGCTGTTGCTCCAGTGGGCCAGGTGCCAGGCCAGGTGTCCTGGGAGATGGTGATGTAGCAGCCACCCTCACGGTCCTTTCCGTGGACGACCCGGCTTCCTGCGGGGAACCTCAGCAGCAGGCCGTGACGACGTCTGGGATGCTCCGTCGGATGTTTCCTCCTCCTCCTCATGATCCCTCCCTGTGGGTGGTGATGTTCTCCGCCTTCTGGCACAGGGAGGGTCGGCCATGGTGTCGGCCATCCGACGGAGTTCAGCGTGAATCCCCTGGGACGCCGTCACTTGCTCAGCCTGTCTGTCCTCCATCCTCCGTTGGTGTAGCTGTAGACAGGCTATTAGCTCCGCATGTTGCTGGGCCTGCTGGACCTTGATCCCCTCGAGGACGGACACAACCTGGGCCATGCCCGTGGTGTCCTGCCGGTATGAGTCCAGGATGTTACGGACATGTGAAAATACCGGATCCCCAGCCAACTGGTCAGGCTCGCGCCTCCGCCGCTCTCCACTCCCACCACCCCTGCCCACTTGCGTCTGGCCTGCACTTGTGGGCACATGGGGTCTCCGGGACCCCTGAGGGGTGGCATTGGCGTTGTCGCCTGCCTCCTCCTGGGTGCCCGGGACACCGTGTCCCTCCTGGCGAGCCTGGCTGCATTGTGGTGTTGGGGCAGGGATCCTGGGTGTCTCCTGGGATGTGGCAGGAGTGGGGGTGGTGGTTGGCACGGTTGTACCTGACGCAGGTGCTGCAGGTGGTTGGACACCAGAGGGGCCAGGTCGGTCGGGGTCGTCCGCAGAGTGGTGAGAGTGGTCGCTGCCGGTGGGATCGGTCTCCTGCAGATCCGGGTCCTGTGAGTGTTCCCCCCCAGTGTTGGGGGGTGCAGCACGACGTTGACCTGTGTGTGAGAGAGACAATGTTACTTTGGATCCATGCAACATCCATGTTGCATCCGTTACAAAGTTGGCACATTTCCTCTTGGAATTAGGATCTGTCTTGCATTCCACTCACAGTGCACTTGTGCATGTGTGTGTCCCTTGGGCACCAATTTGGCCCC
This sequence comes from Triturus cristatus, assembly GCF_964204655.1. Taxonomy (NCBI): domain Eukaryota; kingdom Metazoa; phylum Chordata; class Amphibia; order Caudata; family Salamandridae; genus Triturus; species Triturus cristatus. The sequence continues at coordinate 641,955,310 of NC_140581.1, read as the reverse complement.
TTTAACTATGTGTGGCACAGTCTTACTTGCTGCGTCAAGTGTGACTGCAGTCAGCAGTGGAGTGTGCATGTGTGCCGAGCTATGCGTTTGCGCCTTCCTTGTAGCACTGTACATGTGCACATGGAGTGGATCCACACACTCATATGATGCAGGTGGCTGTCCTTGTGCTCGTGTACAGGTTGTGACATGGCCCTGCGTTTTGCCATGATGAAGAGGGGGGGTTCTGGCACTGGGCACCCTTGTCTACATGCACGCAGTCCACCTGCTGACGAGCAGACATTCCCACACACCAAAGGACTGATTTGCTCTCCCTGTGTCTCCCTCCTTCTCTGTCCCCCTCTCCCTCCCTCTCTGTCCCCCTCTCCCTCCCTCTGTGTCCCCCTCTCCCTCCCTCTGTGTCCCCCTCTCCCTCCCTCTCTGTCCCCCTCTCCCTCCCTCTGTGTGTCAGCCTCCTCCCTCTGTCCATCTTCCTGTGTCTCCCTCCCTCTCTGTCCCCCTCTCCCTCCCTCTGTGTCCCCCTCTCCCTCCCTCCGTGTGTCACCCTCTGTCACCTTGGCCCAGCTTCCTGGGCACACACTGTTAGCAGATCTTTGAGTGGCCCTTGGCCTGTTGATGTGAGTTTGTTTCTGATCTCCAGGCACCCATTTTGTCTGCTGTGTGTCTGTGCGCTGCTGCTGTGGTGGTGTGTGCTGCCACTCTTTCACACTGTTGGCTGTTCATTAGCTGCTGGCATGTGCAAAACAGTGCCTTCACCCCCATGTGTTGATGCAAGGCATCCGCCATTTGCTGGCAAGTCATTCCTGTGTTGGGACACAGTGTTTGTCTGGCTGTGACCTAGGCCATATGGGCAGAGGGCATTGTTGTCTGCTTTGGAGTCGCACTATGTGATTCTTGGTGCCCAGCCTCCCGCCATCCGGGTTACCGTGTCATGTGTTGTTGTCTTCTGTGGCCTGTGACTTGACATTGTCCAGCTGGGTGCATGGGGCATGGTGGCAGCAGTGGCATGTGCCTGCTCATGGAGTGTGGTTGAGTAATGCGATGGCTTGTGGTGTTTGCGTGCCTGTTATTAATTTTGGTTGTGGTTGCAGTTCCCCCCATGTGAGGTGCGTTGTTTGTGTACTCACCCGGGTCTCGGAGTCCTTCTACTCCTTCAACTGCCTCCACCGGCAGTATGGCCATCACCCTCTCCTCCCAGGGATGGTACTGTACGGGTCTGCGGGAGGGCCCTCCTCCGGTGGCGTTGGCCTGGTCGTGTTCCTCCTGTCTCTTGGCTCTGACCCTCCTCCGCAGATCGTACCACCTGTTCTGGCAATCCTGCTTGGTCCTCCTGGTGTCCGCAACAGCATTCACAGCATCGACGATGGTCTGCCACATGGCTGTTTTGGCTGCCTGGCTGGTGCTTCTGACCAATGTTCCAAAGATCTGTGGCTCGACTCTGAGGATTTGATCAACAAGGACCTCCAACTCTCGGTGACTGAACTTTGGATTCTTGGTAGTGGGCATGGTGAGGGGTGTGGGTGGGGATGGTGTGGGTGTGGGGGGTGTGTGGATGTTGGGGGGGGGTGTGGATGGTTGTGTGTGTGTGTGAATGTGATGAGAGGGTGTTTGTGAGGGTGGTCGTGTGAAGGTGTGCAAGTGTAAGATGTGGTGTCGCTTGTAGTCTGGTTCTGTGGTGTCTGGCAGCAGTGGGTCTGTTGCAAAGGCTCATGGTTTGTGTGTGTGGGCCCTTTTTATTGGTCCATGGGTGGGTGTGGCAGTGTTTGAATTTTGGGTGGGTGTGTTATAAGGAGTGGTGGTGTATTGGGCCTCTGTTTGTTTTTGACAGTTGCAGGTCAGTGATTGTGTTATTTTAGTGGTTGTTGGCCATGTTTAGTGGCTGTGTGCCTTGCGAATGGTGTATTGTTGAGTTGTTTTGTTTTGTCCTTGTTGTGTACGTGCGTTTTGAGCGTGTGTACGGTGTGTACATGGGCCATTTGGTTGTACGATTTGGTCCTTGTGTGTGGCTTTGTACGACTCGTACATGCGGTTGTGATGTTGGGGCATGGGGTGCGCTCCGTACTTAGAAGGTTGTGTTGGGGGTGCGCCAGGAACGTACTGGGGTGGGGGTACGACTGGAACGTACTGGGGTGTTCATAGACGGTGGTACGACACGTACTGGGGTGGGGGTACGACTGGAACGTACTGGGGTGTACATGGGCGGTGGTTCGACACGTACAGGGGTGGGGGGGTGTACATAGACGGTGGTACGACACGTACAGGGGTGGGGGGTGTACATTGACGGTGGTACGACACGTACTGGGGTGGGGGTACGACTGGAACGTACTGGGGTGTTCATAGACGGTGGTACGACACGTACAGGGGTGGGGGGTGTACATAGACGGTGGTACGACACGTACAGGGGTGGGGGGTGTACATAGACGGTGGTACGACACGTACTGGGGTGGGGGTACGACTGGAACGTACTGGGGTGTACATGGGCGGTGGTTCGACACGTACAGGGGTGGGGGGGTGTACATAGACGGTGGTACGACACGTACAGGGGTGGGGGGTGTACATTGACGGTGGTACGACACGTACTGGGGTGGGGGTACGACTGGAACGTACTGGGGTGTTCATAGATGGTGGTACGACACGTACAGGGGTGGGGGGTGTACATAGACGGTGGTACGACACGTACAGGGGTGGGGGGTGTACATAGACGGTGGTACGACACGTACTGGGGTGGGGGTACGACTGGAACGTACTGGGGTGTTCATAGACGGTGGTACGACACGTACAGGGGTGGGGGGGTGTACATAGACGGTGGTACGACACGTACAGGGGTGGGGGGGTGTACATAGACGGTGGTACGACACGTACTGGGGTGGGGGTACGACTGGAACGTACTGGGGTGTACATGGACGGGTGGGGGTATACATATACGGGGGGTACGTGTCGGACGTACGGGGGCTGGGGGGAGTGTTGGGCGCGTATGCAGGCACATGTCTCCATGGTTGCTATTGGTGTTCGGTGCGGACGGTGTTTTTTCCATACGGTTGTAGGCTCGGACGCACGGGATGGATCGTGATTCCTCGGTCGGACTTGGATTTTTACGTTTGTAAGGTAAATCGTCCGAGGACGTGTCGGACACATTTTCCGTCCCGAGGACGTGTGGGGATTGATTCCCGGTGCGGGTCGTATGGACTTTTTACCATGCGAATCGTGATTGCCAGTTCGTACGGCACTTGGACGATTCGTACGGTAAAAAGACCCGATACGAGTCGCACGGGGGAATTTTTTACCGGATCGTGATCGGCACCACTGTCTTTCATTTGGAAGGGAGAAATGCATCAAAAATCAATAGGTAATAACAGTTGCTTTACAAATTTGAACTACCCTAAGTCTCCCGATAAAAATGGTACCTCACTTGTGTGGGTAGGCATAGTGCCCACGACAGGAAGTGGCTCAAAACCTAAGGTGAACACACCACATTTTCACACTGAAAATTTACACTTTTTTTGCGAAGAGTATAGCTGTAGTTTTTGAACCCTAGCCCTGCCGGCACCTAGGGAAACCTAGCAAACCTATACATTTTTGAAAACTAGACACCCAGGGGAATCCAGGATGGGGTGACTTGACTGCCTCCCACCATGGTCTGTTACCCAGAATCCCTTGCAAACGTAAAAAATTGACAAAAAAAACACATTTTCCCCACATTTCTGTGATGGAAAGTTCTGGAATCTGCGTGGATCCACAAATTTCCACCCACCCCGCGTTCCCCAAAGTCCTACGAGAAAAATGGTACCTCACTTGTGCGGGTCGGCCTAGTGCCTGCGACAGGAAACGGCGCAAAACGCAACGTGGTTTTGCAGTGAAAAATGACCCTTTTTTTGGCAAAGTGACTAGCTGTAGATTTTGAACCCTAGCCCTGCAAGCACCTAGGGAAACCTAGCAAACCTATACATTTTTGAAAACTAGACACCCAGGGGAATCCAGGATGGGGTGGCTTGACAGCCTCCCACCATGGTCTGTTACCCAGAATCCCTTGCAAACGTAAAAAATTGACAAAAAAAACACATTTTCCCCACATTTCTGTGATGGAAAGTTCTGGAATCTGCGTGGATCCACAAATTTCCACCCACCCCGCGTTCCCCAAAGTCCTACGAGAAAAATGGTACCTCACTTGTGCGGGTCGGCCTAGTGCCCGCGACAGGAAACGGCGCAAAACGCAACGTGGTTTTGAAGTGAAAAATTACCCTTTTTTTGGCAAAGTGACTAGCTGTAGATTTTGAACCCTAGCCCTGCCGGCACCTAGGGAAACCTAGCCAACCTATACATTTTTGAAAACTAGACACCCAGGGGAATCCAGGATGGGGTGACTTGACTGCCTCCCACCATGGTCTGTTACCCAGAATCCCTTGCAAACATAAAAAATTGACAAAAAAAACACATTTTCCGAACATTTCTGTGATGGAAAGTTCTGGAATCTGCGTGGATCCACAAATTTCCACCCACCCCGCGTTCCCCAAAGTCCTACGAGAAAAATGGTACCTCACTTGTGCGGGTCGGCATAGTGCCCGCGACAGGAAACGGCGCAAAACGCAACGTGGTTTTGCAGCGAAAAATGACCCTTTTTTTGGCAAAGTGACTAGCTGTAGATTTTGAACCCTAGCCCTGCCGGCATCTAGGGAAACTTTGCAAACCTATACATTTTTGAAAACTAGACACCCAGGGGAATCCAGGATGGGGTGACTTGACTGCCTCCCACCATGGTCTGTTACCCAGAATCCCTTGCAAACGTAAAAAATTGACAAACAAAACACATTTTCCCCACATTTCTGGGATGGAAAGTTCTGGAATCTGCGTGGATCCACAAATTTCCACCCACCCCGCGTTCCCCAAAGTCCTACGAGAAAAATGGTACCTCACTTGTGCGGGTCGGCCTAGTGCCCGCGACAGGAAACGGTGCAAAACGCAACGTGGTTTTGCAGCAAAAAATGACCCTTTTTTTGGCAAAGTGACTAGCTGTAGATTTTGAACCCTAGACCTGCCGGCACCTAGGGAAACCTAGCAAACCTATACATTTTTGAAAACTAGACACTCAGGGGAATTCAGGATGGGGTGACTTGATTGCCTCCCACCATGGTCTGTTACCCAGAATCCCTTGCAAACGTAAAAAATTGACAAAAAAAACACATTTTCCCCACATTTCTGTGATGGAAAGTTCTGGAATCTGCGTGGATCCACAAATTTCCACCCACCCCACGTTCCCCAAAGTCCTACGAGAAAAATGGTACCTCACTTGTGCGGGTCGGCCTAGTGCCCGCGACAGGAAACGGCGCAAAACACAACGTGGTTTTGCAGTGAAAATTGACCCTTTTTTTGGCAAAGTGACTAGCTGTAGATTTTGTACCCTAGCCCTGCCGGCACCTAGGGAAACCTAGCAAACCTATACATTTTTCAAAACTAGACACCCAGGGGAATCCAGGATGGGGTGACTTGACTGCCTCCCACCATGGTCTGTTACCCAGAATCCCTTGCAAACGTAAACAATTGACAAAAAAAACACATTTTCCCCACATTTCTGTGATGGAAAGTTCTGGAATCTGCGTGGATCCACAAATTTCCACCCACCCCGCGTTCCCCAAAGTCCTACGAGAAAAATGGTACCTCACTTGTGCGGGTCGGCCTAGAGCCCGCGACAGGAAACGGCGCAAAACGCAACGTGGTTTTGCAGTGAAAAATGACCCTTTTTTTGGCAAAGTGACTAGCTGTAGATTTTGTACCCTAGCCCTGCCGGCACCTAGGGAAACCTAGCAAACCTATACATTTTTGAAAACTAGACACCCAGGGGAATCCAGGATGGGGTGACTTGACTGCCTCCCACCATGGTCTGTTACCCAGAATCCCTTGCAAACGTAAAAAATTGACAAAAAAAACACATTTTCCCCACATTTCTGTGATGGAAAGTTCTGGAATCTGCGTGGATCCACAAATTTCCACCCACCCCGCGTTCCCCAAAGTCCTACGAGAAAAATGGTACCTCACTTGTGCGGGTCGGCCTAGTGCACGCGACAGGCAACGGCGCAAAACGCAACGTGGTTTTGCAGCGAAAAATGACCCTTTTTTTGGCAAAGTTACTAGCTGTAGATTTTGAACCCTAGCCCTGCCGGCACCTAGGGAAACCTAGCAAACCTATACATTTTTGAAAACTAGACACCCAGGGGAATCCAGGATGGGGTGACTTGACTGCCTCCCACCATGGTCTGTTACCCAGAATCCCTTGCAAACGTAAAAAATTGACAAAAAAAACACATTTTCCCCACATTTCTGTGATGGAAAGTTCTGGAATCTGCGTGGATCCACAAATTTCCACCCACCCCGCGTTCCCCAAAGTCCTACGAGAAAAATTGTACCTCACTTGTGCGGGTCGGCCTAGTGCCCGCAACAGGAAACGGCGCAAAACGCAACGTGGTTTTGCAGTGAAAAATGACCCTTTTTTTGGCAAAGTGACTAGCTGTAGATTTTGAACCCTAGCCCTGCCGGCACCTAGGGAAACCTAGCAAACCTATACATTTTTGAAAACTAGACACCCAGGGGAATCCAGGATGGGGTGACTTGACTGCCTCCCACCATGGTCTGTTACCCAGAATCCCTTGCAAACGTAAAAAATTGACAAAAAAACCACATTTTCCCCACATTTCTGTGATGGAAAGTTCTGGAATCTGCGTGGATCCACAAATTTCCACCCACCCCGCGTTCCCCAAAGTCCTACGAGAAAAATGGTACCTCACTTGTGCGGGTCGGCCTAGTGCCCGTGACAGGAAACGGCGCAAAACGCAACGTGGTTTTGCAGTGAAAAATGACCCTTTTTTTGGCAAAGTGACTAGCTGTAGATTTTGAACCCTAGCCCTGCCGGCACCTAGGGAAACCTAGCAAACCTATACATTTTTGAAAACTAGACACCCAGGGGAATCCAGGATGGGTTGACTTGACTGCCTCCCACCATGGTCTGTTACCCAGAATCCCTTGCAAACGTAAAAAATTGACAAAAAAAACACATTTTCCCCACATTTCTGTGATGGAAAGTTCTGGAATCTGCGTGGATCCACAAATTTCCACCCACCCCGCGTTCCCCAAAGTCCTACGAGAAAAATGGTACCTCACTTGTGCAGGTCGGCCTAGTGCCCGCGACAGGAAACGGCGCAAAACGCAACGTGGTTTTGCAGCGAAAAATTACCCTTTTTTTGGCAAAGTGACTAACTGTAGATTTTGAACCCTAGCCCTGCCGGCACCTAGGGAAACCTAGCAAACCCACGCATTTCTGAAAACTAGACACCCGGCGGCTTCCAGGGAGGTATGGCTTGCGTGGATCCCCCAACGTTTCCTTACCCAGAATCCCCTGCAAACCTCAATGTTTGCTCAAAAAATCACTTTTTTCACACATTTTGGGGTGGGAAAGTAGTGGCATCACCGGGCTCACACAAATTTACCACCACCCAGCGTTCCCCCAGGTCTCCCGGTAAAAATGGTGCCTCACTTGTGTGGGAGGCCCAAGTACCCGCGGCAGGCAAGGACAACAAACGTAGTGAGGCGACATCAAAATGGCCTATCGCCAAACCACCTGGTTTTGCAAGGGGGGTCACTTTGGTTTTTGGCCCGGTGCGCGGCGGCCATCTAGGGAAACCTACCAAACCCACGCATTTTTGAAAACTAGACACCCGGCGGCTTCCAGGGAGGTATGGCTTGCGTGGATCCCCCAACGTTTCCTTACCCAGAATCCCCTGCAAACCTCATTTTTTGCTCAAAAAATCACTTTTTTCACACATTTTGGGGTGGGAAAGTAGTGGCATCACCGGGCTCACACAAATTTACCACCACCCAGCATTCCCCCAGGTCTCCCGGTAAAAATGGTGCCTCACTTGTGTGGGAGGCCCAAGTACCCGCGGCAGGCAAGGACAACAAACGTAGTGAGGCGACATCAAAATGGCCTATCGTCAAACCACCTGGTTTTGCAAGGGGGGTCACTTTGGTTTTTGGCCCGGTGCGCGGCGGCCATCTAGGGAAACCTAGCAAACCCACGCATTTCTGAAAACTAGACACCCAGCAGCTTCCAGGGAGGTATGGCTTGCGTGGATCCCCCAACGTTTCCTTACCCAGAATCCCCTGCAAACCTCAATATTTGCTCAAGAAATCACTTTTTTCACACATTTTGGGGTGGGAAAGTAGTGGCATCACCGGGCTCACACAAATTTACCACCACCCAGCGTTCCCCCAGGTCTCCCGGTAAAAATGGTGCCTCACTTGTGTGGGAGGCCCAAGTACCCGCGGCAGGCAAGGACAACAAAAGTAGTGAGGCGACATCACAATGGCCTATCGCCAAACCACCTGGTTTTGCAAGGGGGGTCACTTTGGTTTTTGGCCCGGTGCGCGGCGGCCATCTAGGGAAACCTAGCAAACCCATGCATTTCTGAAAACTAGACACCCGGCAGCTTCCAGGGAGGTATGGCTTGCATGGATCCCCCAACGTTTCCTTACCCAGAATCCCCTGCAAACCTCAATATTTGCTCAAGAAATCACTTTTTTCACACATTTTGGGGTGGGAAAGTAGTGGCATCACCGGGCTCACACAAATTTACCACCACCCGGCGTTCCCCCAGGTCTCCCGGTAAAAATGGTGCCTCACTTGTGTGGGAGGCCCAAGTACCCGCGGCAGGCAAGGACAACAAACGTAGTGAGGCGACATCACAATGGCCTATCGCCAAACCACCTGGTTTTGCAAGGGGGGTCACTTTGGTTTTTGGCCCGGTGCGCGGCGGCCATCTAGGGAAACCTAGCAAACCCATGCATTTCTGAAAACTAGACACCCGGCAGCTTCCAGGGAGGTATGGCTTGCGTGGATCCCCCAACGTTTCCTTACCCAGAATCCCCTGCAAACCTCAATGTTTGCTCAAAAAATCACTTTTTTCACACATTTTGGGGTGGGAAAGTAGTGGCATCACCGGGCTCACACAAATTTACCACCACCCAGCATTCCCCCAGGTCTCCCGGTAAAAATGGTGCCTCACTTGTGTGGGAGGCCCAAGTACCCGCGGCAGGCAAGGACAACAAACGTAGTGAGGCGACATCACAATGGCCTATCGCCAAACCACCTGGTTTTGCAAGGGGGGTCATTTTGGTTTTTGGCCCGGTGCGCGGCGGCCATCTAGGGAAACCTACCAAACCCAGGCATTTTTGAAAACTAGACACCCGGCGACTTCCAGGGAGGTATGGCTTGCGTGGATCCCCCATCGTTTCCTTACCCAGAATCCCCTGCAAACCTCATTTTTTGCTCAAAAAATCACTTTTTTCACACATTTTGGGGTGGGAAAGTAGTGGCATCACCGGGCTCACACAAATTTACCACCACCCAGTGTTTCCCCAGGTCTCCCGGTAAAAATGGTGCCTCACTTGTGTGGGAGGCCCAAGTACCCGCGGCAGGCAAGGACAACAAACGTAGTGAGGCGACATCAAAATGGCCTATCGCCAAACCACCTGGTTTTGCAAGGGGGGTCACTTTGGTTTTTGGCCCGGTGCGCGGCGGCCATCTAGGGAAACCTACCAAACCCACGCATTTTTGAAAACTAGACACCCGGCGGCTTCCAGGGAGGTATGGCTTGCGTGGATCCCCCAACGTTTCCTTACCCAGAATCCCCTGCAAACCTCATTTTTTGCTCAAAAAATCACTTTTTTCACACATTTTGGGGTGGGAAAGTAGTGGCATCACCGGGCTCACACAAATTTACCACCACCCAGCATTCCCCCAGGTCTCCCGGTAAAAATGGTGCCTCACTTGTGTGGGAGGCCCAAGTACCCGCGGCAGGCAAGGACAACAAACGTAGTGAGGCGACATCAAAATGGCCTATCGTCAAACCACCTGGTTTTGCAAGGGGGGTCACTTTGGTTTTTGGCCCGGTGCGCGGCGGCCATCTAGGGAAACCTAGCAAACCCACGCATTTCTGAAAACTAGACACCCAGCAGCTTCCAGGGAGGTATGGCTTGCGTGGATCCCCCAACGTTTCCTTACCCAGAATCCCCTGCAAACCTCAATATTTGCTCAAGAAATCACTTTTTTCACACATTTTGGGGTGGGAAAGTAGTGGCATCACCGGGCTCACACAAATTTACCACCACCCAGCGTTCCCCCAGGTCTCCCGGTAAAAATGGTGCCTCACTTGTGTGGGAGGCCCAAGTACCCGCGGCAGGCAAGGACAACAAACGTAGTGAGGCGACATCACAATGGCCTATCGCCAAACCACCTGGTTTTGCAAGGGGGGTCACTTTGGTTTTTGGCCCGGTGCGCGGCGGCCATCTAGGGAAACCTAGCAAACCCACGCATTTCTGAAAACTAGACACCCGGCAGCTTCCAGGGAGGTATGGCTTGCGTGGATCCCCCAACGTTTCCTTACCCAGAATCCCCTGCAAACCTCAATATTTGCTCAAGAAATCACTTTTTTCACACATTTTGGGGTGGGAAAGTAGTGGCATCACCGGGCTCACACAAATTTACCACCACCCAGCGTTCCCCCAGGTCTCCCGGTAAAAATGGTGCCTCACTTGTGTGGGAGGCCCAAGTACCCGCGGCAGGCAAGGACAACAAACGTAGTGAGGCGACATCAAAATGGCCTATCGCCAAACCACCTGGTTTTGCAAGGGGGGTCACTTTGGTTTTTGGCCCGGTGCGCGGCGGCCATCTAGGGAAACCTACCAAACCCACGCATTTTTGAAAACTAGACACCCGGCGGCTTCCAGGGAGGTATGGCTTGCGTGGATCCCCCAACGTTTCCTTACCCAGAATCCCCTGCAAACCTCATTTTTTGCTCAAAAAATCACTTTTTTCACACATTTTGGGGTGGGAAAGTAGTGGCATCACCGGGCTCACACAAATTTACCACCACCCAGCATTCCCCCAGGTCTCCCGGTAAAAATGGTGCCTCACTTGTGTGGGAGGCCCAAGTACCCGCGGCAGGCAAGGACAACAAACGTAGTGAGGCGACATCAAAATGGCCTATCGTCAAACCACCTGGTTTTGCAAGGGGGGTCACTTTGGTTTTTGGCCCGGTGCGCGGCGGCCATCTAGGGAAACCTAGCAAACCCACGCATTTCTGAAAACTAGACACCCAGCAGCTTCCAGGGAAGTATGGCTTGCGTGGATCCCCCAACGTTTCCTTACCCAGAATCCCCTGCAAACCTCAATATTTGCTCAAGAAATCACTTTTTTCACACATTTTGGGGTGGGAAAGTAGTGGCATCACCGGGCTCACACAAATTTACCACCACCCAGCGTTCCCCCAGGTCTCCCGGTAAAAATGGTGCCTCACTTGTGTGGGAGGCCCAAGTACCCGCGGCAGGCAAGGACAACAAACGTAGTGAGGCGACATCACAATGGCCTATCGCCAAACCACCTGGTTTTGCAAGGGGGGTCACTTTGGTTTTTGGCCCGGTGCGCGGCGGCCATCTAGGGAAACCTAGCAAACCCACGCATTTCTGAAAACTAGACACCCGGCAGCTTCCAGGGAGGTATGGCTTGCGTGGATCCCCCAACGTTTCCTTACCCAGAATCCCCTGCAAACCTCAATATTTGCTCAAGAAATCACTTTTTTCACACATTTTGGGGTGGGAAAGTAGTGGCATCACCGGGCTCACACAAATTTACCACCACCCAGCGTTCCCCCAGGTCTCCCGGTAAAAATGGTGCCTCACTTGTGTGGGAGGCCCAAGTACCCGCGGCAGGCAAGGACAACAAACGTAGTGAGGCGACATCACAATGGCCTATCGCCAAACCACCTGGTTTTGCAAGGGGGGTCACTTTGGTTTTTGGCCCGGTGCGCGGCGGCCATCTAGGGAAACCTAGCAAACCCATGCATTTCTGAAAACTAGACACCCGGCAGCTTCCAGGGAGGTATGGCTTGCGTGGATCCCCCAACGTTTCCTTACCCAGAATCCCCTGCAAACCTCAATGTTTGCTCAAAAAATCACTTTTTTCACACATTTTGGGGTGGGAAAGTAGTGGCATCACCGGGCTCACACAAATTTACCACCACCCAGCGTTCCCCCAGGTCTCCCGGTAAAAATGGTGCCTCACTTGTGTGGGAGGCCCAAGTACCCGCGGCAGGCAAGGACAACAAACGTAGTGAGGCGACATCACAATGGCCTATCGCCAAACCACCTGGTTTTGCAAGGGGGGTCACTTTGGTTTTTGGCCCGGTGCGCGGCGGCCATCTAGGGAAACCTACCAAACCCAGGCATTTGTGAAAACTAGACACCCGGCGGCTTCCAGGGAGGTATGGCTTGCGTGGATCCCCCATCGTTTCCTTACCCAGAATCCCCTGCAAACCTCATTTTTTGCTCAAAAAATCACTTTTTTCACACATTTTGGGGTGGGAAAGTAGTGGCATCACCGGGCTCACACAAATTTACCACCACCCAGTGTTTCCCCAGGTCTCCCGGTAAAAATGGTGCCTCACTTGTGTGGGAGGCCCAAGTACCCGCGGCAGGCAAGGACAACAAACGTAGTGAGGCGACATCAAAATGGCCTATCGCCAAACCACCTGGTTTTGCAAGGGGGGTCACTTTGGTTTTTGGCCCGGTGCGCGGCGGCCATCTAGGGAAACCTAGCAAACCCACGCATTTCTGAAAACTAGACACCCGGCAGCTTCCAGGGAGGTATGGCTTGCGTGCATCCCCCAACGTTTCCTTACCCAGAATCCCCTGCAAACCTCAATATTTGCTCAAAAAATCACTTTTTTCACACATTTTGGGGTGGGAAAGTAGTGGCATCACCGGGCTCACACAAATTTACCACCACCCAGCGTTCCCCCAGGTCTCCCGGTAAAAATGGTGCCTCACTTGTGTGGGAGGCCCAAGTACCCGCGGCAGGCAAGGACAACAAACGTAGTGAGGCGACATCACAATGGCCTATCGCCAAACCACCTGGTTTTGCAAGGGGGGTCACTTTGGTTTTTGGCCCGGTGCACGGCGGCCATCTAGGGAAACCTAGCAAACCCACGCATTTCTGAAAACTAGACACCCGGCAGCTTCCAGGGAGGTATGGCTTGCGTGGATCCCCCAACGTTTCCTTACCCAGAATCCCCTGCAAACCTCAATATTTGCTCAAGAAATCACTTTTTTCACACATTTTGGGGTGGGAAAGTAGTGGCATCACCGGGCTCACACAAATTTACCACCACCCAGCGTTCCCCCAGGTCTCCCGGTAAAAATGGTGCCTCACTTGTGTGGGAGGCCCAAGTACCTGCGGCAGGCAAGGGCCCAAAACGTAGTGAGGCGACATCACAATGGCCTATCGCCAAACCACCTGGTTTTGCAAGGGGGGTCACTTTGGTTTTTGGCCCGGTGCGCGGCGGCCATCTAGGGAAACCTAGCAAACCCATGCATTTCTGAAAGCTAGACACCCGGCAGCTTCCAGGGAGGTATGGCTTGCGTGGATCCCCCAACGTTTCCTTACCCAGAATCCCCTGCAAACCTCAATGTTTGCTCAAAAAATCACTTTTTTCACACATTTTGGGGTGGGAAAGTAGTGGCATCACCGGGCTCACACAAATTTACCACCACCCAGCGTTCCCCCAGGTCTCCCGGTAAAAATGGTGCCTCACTTGTGTGGGAGGCCCAAGTACCCGCGGCAGGCAAGGACAACAAACGTAGTGAGGCGACATCACAATGGCCTATCGCCAAACCACCTGGTTTTGCAAGGGGGGTCACTTTGGTTTTTGGCCCGGTGCGCGGCGGCCATCTAGGGAAACCTACCAAACCCAGGCATTTTTGAAAACTAGACACCCGGCGGCTTCCAGGGAGGTATGGCTTGCGTGGATCCCCCATCGTTTCCTTACCCAGAATCCCCTGCAAACCTCATTTTTTGCTCAAAAAATCACTTTTTTCACACATTTTGGGGTGGGAAAGTAGTGGCATCACCGGGCTCACACAAATTTACCACCACCCAGTGTTTCCCCAGGTCTCCCGGTAAAAATGGTGCCTCACTTGTGTGGGAGGCCCAAGTACCCGCGGCAGGCAAGGACAACAAACGTCGTGAGGCGACATCAAAATGGCCTATCGCCAAACCACCTGGTTTTGCAAGGGGGGTCACTTTGGTTTTTGGCCCGGTGCGCGGCGGCCATCTAGGGAAACCTAGCAAACCCACGCATTTCTGAAAACTAGACACCCGGCAGCTTCCAGGGAGGTATGGCTTGCGTGGATCCCCCAACGTTTCCTTACCCAGAATCCCCTGCAAACCTCAATATTTGCTCAAAAAATCACTTTTTTCACACATTTTGGGGTGGGAAAGTAGTGGCATCACCGGGCTCACACAAATTTACCACCACCCAGCGTTCCCCCAGGTCTCCTGGTAAAAATGGTGCCTCACTTGTGTGGGAGGCCCAAGTACCCGCGGCAGGCAAGGACAACAAACGTAGTGAGGCGACATCAAAATGGCCTATCGCCAAACCACCTGGTTTTGCAAGGGGGGTCACTTTGGTTTTTGGCCCGGTGCGCGGCGGCCATCTAGGGAAACCTACCAAACCCATGCATTTTTGAAAACTAGACACCCGGCGGCTTCCAGGGAGGTATGGCTTGCGTGGATCCCCCAACGTTTCCTTACCCAGAATCCCCTGCAAACCTCATTTTTTGCTCAAAAAATCACTTTTTTCACACATTTTGGGGTGGGAAAGTAGTGGCATCACCGGGCTTACACAAATTTACCACCACCCAGCATTCCCCCAGGTCTCCCGGTAAAAATGGTGCCTCACTTGTGTGGGAGGCTGTTGGACCTGGCCCTTTTTGAAGGGTCATCCCTAAACTTTTTGCCTTCCTCCTGTATTTTTTCTGACCTGGTGTTGGCTGATTTATGACTCTGGGCACCTTACCACTGCTGACCAGTGCTAAGGTGCATATGCTCTCCCTATGGTAAAATGTATACATTGATTGGTGTCCATGATTGGTTCATTTGGTTTACTGTCAGCCCCTAGTAGAGTGCACCAGGAGTGCCAGGGCTTGTAAATACAAATGCCGCTAGTGGGCTTGCAGCACTGGTTGTGCCACCCACAGAAGCGGCCTAGTAAAATGTGTCTAGGATCTGCCACTGCAGAACCTGCGTGCGGTCTGATACTGTCGCGCTGACTGCGCAAGTGCACCCACTTGCCAGTCCCTAAACCTTCCCTTAACTACATATTAGTCACCCCTCTGGTAGGCCCAAGGGCAGGGTGCATTGTAGGCATAAGGTAGGACATGCCCTGATGTGTGTGGCATGTCTTAATAGTGAATTACAGCCATTTTCGTTTTTCACTATTGAAGGCTACCTGCTCTCCATAGGCCAGAATGGGCTGCTGGAATTACTACACCCTGTAATCCCAGTGGACTCATAGAGCATGGTAGACAATTATGTTTAGTATGCCTGAACTCAGAATAATAAAATACTTCTTTTAGTAAAGTTTATTTTAATATCCTGCGTTTGTAAATACTACTTTTAGAAAGTTAGTATTTACTGACCTGGCCATTTCAGTCCGCCTCTGCGCTGTGTGTGTGTGTGTTCTGCCTAGCAACAGTAAGGAGCAGGGCTGGGGAATTCCAGGAGACAGGCTGGCTGCCAGGTGGTGGGTAGGGAGATTACACCAGGATGGGTGGGAGGAGTACACCTTGACTCTTGAATAGACCTGTGCTCTGCCAACACAAAGCCGGCGCCGCCCCCTGTGGAGCGGCTGATGTCTCTGCCCTGCTGCTGAAAGGAAAGTGCAGAGTCACCATAACAAAGTGCTCCAGAACTGGACTGAGCCAGGCCCAGGCCCCCTGGCGCTAAAGAACAAAAGAATTGTGCTATAAAAGTAGGAGGCTGGCTCCTAAGAAATTAGATCCTGTTTGCGCCAAGAAGAAACTCTGCCTGAAGGAGAAGGACCTGGAGAAGCTGAAGGAGGAATACTGTCTCTCTGCCTGAGAGACTGGCCTGCAGTGGGTGCCTGTCTGCTGGAAGGAGAGGGAAAGCCTGAAGAAAAGGACTTTGATTCAACTTGTGCCTTTAAAACAATCTCCAAGGGCTTGCGTGTGAACTTGCCCCCTGACCTGCGCCCCAGGAACAGTGGGCGCTACCATCCTGAAAGAAGAGGAGAAGTGCCTTGAAGTGATTCAGCAAGCTGACCCCGGAGAACCTGTGCATCCCCTGATCTCGCTGAGCAACGCGACTTCTGCTGCTGGCGTGGCTGCAAACAACGTAAAGGCCTGACAGCCCGAGCACCGTGAACAGTTGCCCCCTCGAGCCGTAGCTCGCAAAGTAAGGTGGAGATCTCCGCGCCTGAGCGCCGAGTCCCTGTGACCCCTGCCGGGTTGTAGAGGCTTCTGCAAAGGACTAAAGTGCCCTGGTTCGCGTCTCCGGCCGAAGCTAACAGCGCGCGGCGCTGTGATCTCACCCCGAGGCTGCCCTCCTGCTTCTGACCCCCTTCGTGGCAACCTGCATCCTGCCCGAGCGCCCCACGAAGCTCCGCCGTCCCCTGGACACTGGGGACACCAGCGCGACGTGGGACACCCCTGGACTGGACCGCGAGGCCGCCACGAACCTTCCCCGTGAAATCTGCAAGGTATTGTGCCAGCGCGTGAAAAGTACGGCCCGTACTTGCCTTTGTACGAACCGTACCTGCCCTGTAACTACGGGTGCCTGGTTCGCACCGTACTGCCTGTGAAGTGCCTTGGTTCGTACCCGCCTTGTAAATACTTGTGCCTGGTTCGCACCGTACTGCCTGTGAAGTGCCTTGGTTCGTACCCGCCTTGTAAATACTTGTGCCTGGTTCGCACCGTACTGCCAGCTGAAATAATGGCGCTTTGAAAAGTGCTCCTTTTGGCTGAGTTCGAGCCGTAACAGCCTTGGTTCGACCCGTACTTACCCTGGGAACAGCAAGGTTCGAACCGTACCTACGTTTTAACCGTACTGCATTGAAAAGCATTACCGGTGCTCACTCGAGAAGAGTGAGACTCGGCAAGCGTACTCCGGCTCACGCGAGAAGCGTGGGAAACGGCAAGGCACTGTAAAAACCTTGCCAAAGGCACCCCAAAGGCGCTACGAAGTGCCCAGAAGACCTAAGAAACCTATTTTAAAGAGAACTGTGCCATTTTTACAACTGTGGACTGCCCGTAAAGCATTTTGAGAGTAACTGGATTATTTTACCAAGAGAACTGTATTTATGCAACCTGCCTGAAAGAAAACCTTTTATATAAAGAATTATATTTTGGACATAAATACAGCCTTGTGTCTTTGTGTGGTGGGGTGGTGATTATTGTGTGGGACAACTTGAACGCTTAACCTATATGCCCTCTGGAAATTTAGCCTGACTGCTCGCGCCACGTTACCTAGAGGGTGAGCAGGGGTTATTTTTAAAGAGGTGATCCTTTGCCCTGACTTAGATGAAAAGGGTCCCTGCTTGTCGCAAGTGCATACCTGCGCCAACCAGAGACGCCGGATTCTAACATTGGTGGCAGCGGTGCGGATTTACGGATTTGCGTTCTTGGTGTCTGCGCAGTGATTACTAACCATTGCACAGTAGACGGTCCAGTAGCTTAAGCCACAGAACTTTTTATGATTTAATTTCGCTTGCCAAGTAAAGAAGATCCCTTGCGTTTGAAGCCATGCCGGGCTCAAACAGCATAGAGAAAACCGCGTCTGAAGCCTCTGAGGCTGGAGAGGTTGAATGGGATGAGTCAAAACTGAACAGCTACAAGAGAACTGAACTCAAGTACTTCTGCAGGAAGCTCAAGGTTCCACATGCAGGATGCAAGAACAGATCAGATCTCTACAAGATGCTGAAAGCCTGGATTGAATCAAGGGGTGCAACTAAGGAAGTTACACCATTGAAACCAGCGGAAAGCGTTCGCAGTTTTGGCAGAGGCCTGTTGCCAGAGGAGCTGGCAGACAGACAGGCCGCCAGGGATCACGAAGTGTTATTGGCAAAGCTGGAATTAAAAATCCAATTGGAGCTAGAAAGCAGAAAGCTGGCTCTGGAAGAAAAGAAAATGGCTCTTGAAGAAAGAAAGATTCAGATGGAGCATGACTTCCTAATGAAGAAATATGATATGGAGCTCGAGAGGCTTGAGGCCATGAGTGTCTCAGCCCAGCAGCAAGAAAGGTGCGTAGCTCAGAGATTGAGCTTTTCTGAGTGGGAGGAGGAATCCAGCTCAGATGGTGGCAGCAGTATAGAATTCTCTAGTGCTGAAAGAGTAGTACGCACACCCAGAGATGTGGCGCCTGGCTTGAAGGAGGGGGTTAACACACACCAGGAGGTTCAAGGGCATGAGGTAGCTCCAGTAGTGCGCAGTATCCCTGAAGGGAATAGGGTAACTGGCGCAGGGGTTCATAGTCCTAGTGGCGGGAGGGACACTCTACTGGCTCTAGATGAGAGGCGCAGGGAGAGGGGTTCCCCCAACATTGAAGTCCTGGTAGGTGAGTGTGAAGACCGCCCAGAAGAGTGTGGGTTGTGTGACAGAGACAGTCAGATACTGTCTTGCCAGTCTCAGGAGAGTGGTGTGGAGTACGTGTGTGAGGCACTGGATGGTAAGGTGAAGGCTAGTTTGGTTAACCCTGCTAGGGGGCTGTGTGATCCAATTGTGGGAGAGCATATTTTAAGTCCCTGTTTTCCAGAGCTATGTCAACACCTGTTGGAGACCGAGTTCTCTGACCGCAGAGAGCTCACATTGGAGGTAGACCTTTTGGTGGATTCCAGAGGGTCTGGAGAGGCATTGGGGAATGACCCTGTGGGGAGTGGCTCAGGTATCTTCCAACCCAGAGTGGTGGAAGTGGTGCAGAGTAGCCCAGCTAGGTCCCATGGTAGTGGGAGGGGTGTAGGGGCTCACGTCCTGTCTCAGTGGAGAAGGAGTGAGTGTGGGGCTGCGTGCCCCCAGGTGCCCGAAACCCAGTCTCAGAGCCTGGATGGTTCTTTAAGGGAACACCAGGCGGGGAGCCTAGGCTGTCCTGATGGGCCACCCGTTGAGGGGGATCCCCTAGTGTCTGGTGAGCTGGGAGTGTCTGTAAGCAGGCCTCCATCAGTTCTGGTGTCTGGCAGTACCGCTCCAGTTGGGAGGGTGCAGAGGTCCAGATTGAGGGGTGAGAGGGGGAAAGAGTCCCCAGTGGAAGAACCAGTGGGTCAGGGGCCAGCCAGAAGGGCTGCGTCCCCCGTGAGTGACCATGGTGACACCACTTCTGTCCTGGGGGATCTTCAGGCACTGTCAGATGGACAGGGGTCTGGAGATCAGCGCCAGGCAGACTGTCACACGACACATGAGTTATGTGTCACCCTCAGGGGGGGCATGCGTGCTCCCCGGGAAGTCCTGGTGCGCCAGGCGAGCGTTCAACCGCATGGGTTGGACCCAGGGTTGGGAAGCCAGGTTCAGGTGTTGTCTGACCTGGAGGGTGGGACCACTGTAATCAGTGTCCTGACCCATGTTGCTTCTAGGGGTACCACGCCAGTTGGGAGTGGGCAGTACTCTGGAAGGGGGTGCAGAGGGAGGGAGTCCTCGCCTCTGACCCCGGCTCAACTGAAGGGTTTAGACCCTAGGTTGAAGGGCCAGGTTCAGGGTGTCCCCCCTGACCTGGGCACCCAGTTGCAGGATAGAACCCCTGAACTGGTGGGCGAATTGCGCAGGACACCTGCCACAGGTGCCGTGGCAATTCTGGAAGGGGGTGCCACTCCAGGTGGGAGGGTACAGAGCCCCAAGGAGGAGGACCGGGTGTGGGAGAGGCCACCCCAGTCTTTGGTCCAGCCGCTGGGTACAGTCCCGGGGCTGGTGGGTCAGTGCCAGGATGTCATACCTGACCTGACAAGGGGGAGAATGGACAAAGGGTGCCAAGCACCTGGGGCTACTGGCCCCTGCTCCCTGGCACCACAGAGGATTGAGAGCCCTGAGAGGCATACGGCCTGGGTCTCATCCCTGACTACTGTCAGTGGCCACTGTAGCATTTTGCTGTCTCTCTGGTGGGACACACCTGTGGGCCAGTTAAGGTTAGGTGCTGCACAGGTGGTGTCCACAGGTGAGGAGAAGGGTTCCCCATGGATTGGCTTGGTGGGCCCTGAGAGTATGGACAGAGGGAGTCCAATAGGTTCAGATTGGCGTAGAACTGGAGTCTGCCCCTGCAGTTGCGGGCCAGGTCCTTGTTCTATCGCCCCAAGCAGGGAAGACCATCACGGTGGTGATTGGTCTACCCTGCGTTTTGGCTGGAAGGGGGTTGTGTTGGACCTGGCCCTTTTTGAAGGGTCATCCCTAAACTTTTTGCCTTCCTC
Source organism: Triturus cristatus (assembly GCF_964204655.1). Taxonomy (NCBI): domain Eukaryota; kingdom Metazoa; phylum Chordata; class Amphibia; order Caudata; family Salamandridae; genus Triturus; species Triturus cristatus. Next base: position 641,935,028 of record NC_140581.1, on the reverse strand, counting down.
CTGTATTTTTTCTGACCTGGTGTTGGCTGATTTATGACTCTGGGCACCTTACCACTGCTGACCAGTGCTAAGGTGCATATGCTCTCCCTATGGTAAAATGTATACATTGATTGGTGTCCATGATTGGTTCATTTGGTTTACTGTCAGCCCCTAGTAGAGTGCACCAGGAGTGCCAGGGCTTGTAAATACAAATGCCGCTAGTGGGCTTGCAGCACTGGTTGTGCCACCCACAGAAGCGGCCTAGTAAAATGTGTCTAGGATCTGCCACTGCAGAACCTGCGTGCGGTCTGATACTGTCGCGCTGACTGCGCAAGTGCACCCACTTGCCAGTCCCTAAACCTTCCCTTAACTACATATTAGTCACCCCTCTGGTAGGCCCAAGGGCAGGGTGCATTGTAGGCATAAGGTAGGACATGCCCTGATGTGTGTGGCATGTCTTAATAGTGAATTACAGCCATTTTCGTTTTTCACTATTGAAGGCTACCTGCTCTCCATAGGCCAGAATGGGCTGCTGGAATTACTACACCCTGTAATCCCAGTGGACTCATAGAGCATGGTAGACAATTATGTTTAGTATGCCTGAACTCAGAATAATAAAATACTTCTTTTAGTAAAGTTTATTTTAATATCCTGCGTTTGTAAATACTACTTTTAGAAAGTTAGTATTTACTGACCTGGCCATTTCAGTCCGCCTCTGCGCTGTGTGTGTGTGTGTTCTGCCTAGCAACAGTAAGGAGCAGGGCTGGGGAATTCCAGGAGACAGGCTGGCTGCCAGGTGGTGGGTAGGGAGATTACACCAGGATGGGTGGGAGGAGTACACCTTGACTCTTGAATAGACCTGTGCTCTGCCAACACAAAGCCGGCGCCGCCCCCTGTGGAGCGGCTGATGTCTCTGCCCTGCTGCTGAAAGGAAAGTGCAGAGTCACCATAACAAAGTGCTCCAGAACTGGACTGAGCCAGGCCCAGGCCCCCTGGCGCTAAAGAACAAAAGAATTGTGCTATAAAAGTAGGAGGCTGGCTCCTAAGAAATTAGATCCTGTTTGCGCCAAGAAGAAACTCTGCCTGAAGGAGAAGGACCTGGAGAAGCTGAAGGAGGAATACTGTCTCTCTGCCTGAGAGACTGGCCTGCAGTGGGTGCCTGTCTGCTGGAAGGAGAGGGAAAGCCTGAAGAAAAGGACTTTGATTCAACTTGTGCCTTTAAAACAATCTCCAAGGGCTTGCGTGTGAACTTGCCCCCTGACCTGCGCCCCAGGAACAGTGGGCGCTACCATCCTGAAAGAAGAGGAGAAGTGCCTTGAAGTGATTCAGCAAGCTGACCCCGGAGAACCTGTGCATCCCCTGATCTCGCTGAGCAACGCGACTTCTGCTGCTGGCGTGGCTGCAAACAACGTAAAGGCCTGACAGCCCGAGCACCGTGAACAGTTGCCCCCTCGAGCCGTAGCTCGCAAAGTAAGGTGGAGATCTCCGCGCCTGAGCGCCGAGTCCCTGTGACCCCTGCCGGGTTGTAGAGGCTTCTGCAAAGGACTAAAGTGCCCTGGTTCGCGTCTCCGGCCGAAGCTAACAGCGCGCGGCGCTGTGATCTCACCCCGAGGCTGCCCTCCTGCTTCTGACCCCCTTCGTGGCAACCTGCATCCTGCCCGAGCGCCCCACGAAGCTCCGCCGTCCCCTGGACACTGGGGACACCAGCGCGACGTGGGACACCCCTGGACTGGACCGCGAGGCCGCCACGAACCTTCCCCGTGAAATCTGCAAGGTATTGTGCCAGCGCGTGAAAAGTACGGCCCGTACTTGCCTTTGTACGAACCGTACCTGCCCTGTAACTACGGGTGCCTGGTTCGCACCGTACTGCCTGTGAAGTGCCTTGGTTCGTACCCGCCTTGTAAATACTTGTGCCTGGTTCGCACCGTACTGCCTGTGAAGTGCCTTGGTTCGTACCCGCCTTGTAAATACTTGTGCCTGGTTCGCACCGTACTGCCAGCTGAAATAATGGCGCTTTGAAAAGTGCTCCTTTTGGCTGAGTTCGAGCCGTAACAGCCTTGGTTCGACCCGTACTTACCCTGGGAACAGCAAGGTTCGAACCGTACCTACGTTTTAACCGTACTGCATTGAAAAGCATTACCGGTGCTCACTCGAGAAGAGTGAGACTCGGCAAGCGTACTCCGGCTCACGCGAGAAGCGTGGGAAACGGCAAGGCACTGTAAAAACCTTGCCAAAGGCACCCCAAAGGCGCTACGAAGTGCCCAGAAGACCTAAGAAACCTATTTTAAAGAGAACTGTGCCATTTTTACAACTGTGGACTGCCCGTAAAGCATTTTGAGAGTAACTGGATTATTTTACCAAGAGAACTGTATTTATGCAACCTGCCTGAAAGAAAACCTTTTATATAAAGAATTATATTTTGGACATAAATACAGCCTTGTGTCTTTGTGTGGTGGGGTGGTGATTATTGTGTGGGACAACTTGAACGCTTAACCTATATGCCCTCTGGAAATTTAGCCTGACTGCTCGCGCCACGTTACCTAGAGGGTGAGCAGGGGTTATTTTTAAAGAGGTGATCCTTTGCCCTGACTTAGATGAAAAGGGTCCCTGCTTGTCGCAAGTGCATACCTGCGCCAACCAGAGACCCCGGATTCTAACAGAGGCCCAAGTACCCGCGGCAGGCAAGGACAACAAACGTAGTGAGGCGACATCAAAATGGCCTATCGTCAAACCACCTGGTTTTGCAAGGGGGGTCACTTTGGTTTTTGGCCCGGTGCGCGGCGGCCATCTAGGGAAACCTAGCAAACCCACGCATTTCTGAAAACTAGACACCCAGCAGCTTCCAGGGAGGTATGGCTTGCGTGGATCCCCCAACGTTTCCTTACCCAGAATCCCCTGCAAACCTCAATATTTGCTCAAGAAATCACTTTTTTCACACATTTTGGGGTGGGAAAGTAGTGGCATCACCGGGCTCACACAAATTTACCACCACCCAGCGTTCCCCCAGGTCTCCCGGTAAAAATGGTGCCTCACTTGTGTGGGAGGCCCAAGTACCCGCGGCAGGCAAGGACAACAAACGTAGTGAGGCGACATCACAATGGCCTATCGCCAAACCACCTGGTTTTGCAAGGGGGGTCACTTTGGTTTTTGGCCCGGTGCGCGGCGGCCATCTAGGGAAACCTAGCAAACCCACGCATTTCTGAAAACTAGACACCCGGCAGCTTCCAGGGAGGTATGGCTTGCGTGGATCCCCCAACGTTTCCTTACCCAGAATCCCCTGCAAACCTCAATATTTGCTCAAGAAATCACTTTTTTCACACATTTTGGGGTGGGAAAGTAGTGGCATCACCGGGCTCACACAAATTTACCACCACCCAGCGTTCCCCCAGGTCTCCCGGTAAAAATGGTGCCTCACTTGTGTGGGAGGCCCAAGTACCCGCGGCAGGCAAGGACAACAAACGTAGTGAGGCGACATCACAATGGCCTATCGCCAAACCACCTGGTTTTGCAAGGGGGGTCACTTTGGTTTTTGGCCCGGTGCGCGGCGGCCATCTAGGGAAACCTAGCAAACCCATGCATTTCTGAAAACTAGACACCCGGCAGCTTCCAGGGAGGTATGGCTTGCGTGGATCCCCCAACGTTTCCTTACCCAGAATCCCCTGCAAACCTCAATGTTTGCTCAAAAAATCACTTTTTTCACACATTTTGGGGTGGGAAAGTAGTGGCATCACCGGGCTCACACAAATTTACCACCACCCAGCGTTCCCCCAGGTCTCCCGGTAAAAATGGTGCCTCACTTGTGTGGGAGGCCCAAGTACCCGCGGCAGGCAAGGACAACAAACGTAGTGAGGCGACATCACAATGGCCTATCGCCAAACCACCTGGTTTTGCAAGGGGGGTCACTTTGGTTTTTGGCCCGGTGCGCGGCGGCCATCTAGGGAAACCTACCAAACCCAGGCATTTTTGAAAACTAGACACCCGGCGGCTTCCAGGGAGGTATGGCTTGCGTGGATCCCCCATCGTTTCCTTACCCAGAATCCCCTGCAAACCTCAATATTTGCTCAAAAAATCACTTTTTTCACACATTTTGGGGTGGGAAAGTAGTGGCATCACCGGGCTCACACAAATTTACCACCACCCAGCGTTCCCCCAGGTCTCCCGGTAAAAATGGTGCCTCACTTGTGTGGGAGGCCCAAGTACCCGCGGCAGGCAAGGACAACAAACGTAGTGAGGCGACATCACAATGGCCTATCGCCAAACCACCTGGTTTTGCAAGGGGGGTCACTTTGGTTTTTGGCCCGGTGCACGGCGGCCATCTAGGGAAACCTAGCAAACCCACGCATTTCTGAAAACTAGACACCCGGCAGCTTCCAGGGAGGTATGGCTTGCGTGGATCCCCCAACGTTTCCTTACCCAGAATCCCCTGCAAACCTCAATTTTTGCTCAAAAAATCACTTTTTTCACACATTTTGGGGTGGGAAAGTAGTGGCATCACCGGGCTCACACAAATTTACCACCACCCAGCGTTCCCCCAGGTCTCCCGGTAAAAATGGTGCCTCACTTGTGTGGGAGGCCCAAGTACCTGCGGCAGGCAAGGGCCCAAAACGTAGTGAGGCGACATCACAATGGCCTATCGCCAAACCACCTGGTTTTGCAAGGGGGGTCACTTTGGTTTTTGGCCCGGTGCGCGGCGGCCATCTAGGGAAACCTAGCAAACCCATGCATTTCTGAAAGCTAGACACCCGGCAGCTTCCAGGGAGGTATGGCTTGCGTGGATTCCCCATCGTTTCCTTACCCAGAATCCCCTGCAAACCTCATTTTTTGCTCAAAAAATCACTTTTTTCACACATTTTGGGGTGGGAAAGTAGTGGCATCACCGGGCTCACACAAATTTACCACCACCCAGTGTTCCCCCAGGTCTCCCGGTAAAAATGGTGCCTCACTTGTGTGGGAGGCCCAAGTACCCGCGGCAGGCAAGGACAACAAACGTAGTGAGGCGACATCAAAATGGCCTATCGCCAAACCACCTGGTTTTGCAAGGGGGGTCACTTTGGTTTTTGGCCCGGTGCGCGGCGGCCATCTAGGGAAACCTAGCAAACCCATGCATTTCTGAAAACTAGACACCCGGCAGCTTCCAGGGAGGTATGGCTTGCGTGGATCCCCCAACGTTTCCTTACCCAGAATCCCCTGCAAACCTCAATATTTGCTCAAAAAATCACTTTTTTCACACATTTTGGGGTGGGAAAGTAGTGGCATCACCGGGCTCACACAAATTTACCACCACCCAGCGTTCCCCCAGGTCTTCCGGTAAAAATGGTGCCTCACTTGTGTGGGAGGCCCAAGTACCTGCGGCAGGCAAGGACAACAAACGTAGTGAGGCGACATCACAATGGCCTATCGCCAAACCACCTGGTTTTGCAAGGGGGGTCACTTTGGTTTTTGGCCCGGTGCACGGCGGCCATCTAGGGAAACCTAGCAAACCCACGCATTTCTGAAAACTAGACACCCGGCAGCTTCCAGGGAGGTATGGCTTGCGTGGATCCCCCAACGTTTCCTTACCCAGAATCCCCTGCAAACCTCAATTTTTGCTCAAAAAATCACTTTTTTCACACATTTTGGGGTGGGAAAGTAGTGGCATCACCGGGCTCACACAAATTTACCACCACCCAGCGTTCCCCCAGGTCTCCCGGTAAAAATGGTGCCTCACTTGTGTGGGAGGCCCAAGTACCTGCGGCAGGCAAGGGCCCAAAACGTAGTGAGGCGACATCACAATGGCCTATCGCCAAACCACCTGGTTTTGCAAGGGGGGTCACTTTGGTTTTTGGCCCGGTGCGCGGCGGCCATCTAGGGAAACCTAGCAAACCCACGCATTTCTGAAAGCTAGACACCCGGCAGCTTCCAGGGAGGTATGGCTTGCGTGGATCCCCCAACGTTTCCTTACCCAGAATCCCCTGCAAACCTCAATATTTGCTCAAAAATGCACTTTTTTCACACATTTTGGGGTGGGAAAGTAGTGGCATCACCGGGCTCACACAAATTTACCACCACCCAGCTTTCCCCCAGGTCTCCCGGTAAAAATGGTGCCTCACTTGTGTGGGAGGCCCAAGTACCTGCGGCAGGCAAGGGCCCAAAACGTAGTGAGGCGACATCACAATGGCCTATCGCCAAACCACCTGGTTTTGCAAGGGGGGTCACTTTGGTTTTTGGCCCGGTGCGCGGCGGCCATCTAGGGAAACCTAGCAAACCCACGCATTTCTGAAAGCTAGACACCCGGCAGCTTCCAGGGAGGTATGGCTTGCGTGGATCCCCCAACGTTTCCTTACCCAGAATCCCCTGCAAACCTCAATATTTGCTCAAAAAATCACTTTTTTCACACATTTTGGGGTGGGAAAGTAGTGGCATCACCGGGCTCACACAAATTTACCACCACCCAGCGTTCCCCCAGGTCTCCCGGTAAAAATGGTGCCTCACTTGTGTGGGAGGCCCAAGTACCCGCGGCAGGCAAGGGCCCAAAACATAGTGAGGCGACATCAAAATGGCCTATCGCCAAACCACCTGGTTTTGCAAGGGGGGTCACTTTGGTTTTTGGCCCGGTGCGCGGCGGCCATCTAGGGAAACCTAGCAAACCCAGGCATTTTTGAAAACTAGACACCCGGCGGCTTCCAGGGAAGTATGGCTTGCGTGGATCCCCCAACGTTTCCTTACCCAGAATCCCCTGCAAACCTCATTTTTTGCTCAAAAAATCACTTTTTTCACACATTTTGGGGTGGGAAAGTAGTGGCGTCACTGGGCTCACACAAATTTACCACCACCCAGCGTTCCCCCAGGTCTCCCGGTAAAAATGGTGCCTCACTTGTGTGGGAGGCCCAAGTACCCGCGGCAGGCAAGGGCCCAAAACGTAGTGAGGCGACATCAAAATGGCCCCTCGCCAAACCACCTGGTTTTGCAAGGGGGGTCACTTTGGTTTTTGGCCCGGTGCGCGGCGGCCATCTAGGGAAACCTAGCAAACCCACACATTTCTGAAAACTAGACACCCGGCAGCTTCCAGGGAGGTATGGCTTGCGTGGATCCCCCAACGTTTCCTTACCCAGAATCCCCTGCAAACCTCATTTTTTGCTCAAAAAATCACTTTTTTCACACATTTTGGGGTGGGAAAGTAGTGGCATCACCGGGCTCACACAAATTTACCACCACCCAGCGTTCCCCCAGGTCTCCCGGTAAAAATGGTGCCTCACTTGTGTGGGAGGCCCAAGTACCCGCGGCAGGCAAGGACAACAAACGTAGTGAGGCGACATTTGGGATAGGCAATGTTGATGTCGCCTCACTACGTTTGTTGTCCTTGCCTGCTGCGGGTACTTGGGCCTCCCACACAAGTGAGGCACCATTTTTACCGGGAGACCTGGGGGAACGCTGGGTGGTGGTAAATTTGTGTGAGCCCGGTGATGCCACTACTTTCCCACCCCAAAATGTGTGAAAAAAGTGATTTTTTGACCAAATATTGAGGTTTGCAGGGGATTCTGGGTAAGGAAACGTTGGGGGATCCATGCAAGCCATACCTCCCTGGAAGCTGCCGGGTGTCTAGTTTTCAGAAATGCGTGGGTTTGCTAGGTTTCCCTAGATGGCCGCCGCGCACTGGGCCAAAAACCAAAGTGACCCCCCTTGCAAAACCAGGTGGTTTGGCGATAGGCCATTGTGATGTCGCCTCACTACGTTTTGGGCCCTTGCCTGCCGCGGGTACTTGGGCCTCCCACACAAGTGAGGCACCATTTTTACCGGGAGACCTGGGGGAACGCTGGGTGGTGGTAAATTTGTGTGAGCCCGGTGATGCCACTACTTTCCCACCCCAAAATGTGTGAAAAAAGTGGTTTTTTGAGCAAAAAATGAGGTTTGCAGGGGATTCTGGGTAAGGAAACGTTGGGGGATCCACGCAAGCCATACCTCCCTGGAAGCCGCCGGGTGTCTAGTTTTCAAAAATGCCTGGGTTTGCTAGGTTTCCCTAGATGGCCGCCGCGCACCGGGCCAAAAACCAAAGTGACCCCCCTTGCAAAACCAGGTGGTTTGGCGATAGGCCATTTTGATGTCGCCTCACTACGTTTGTTGTCCTTGCCTGCCGCAGGTACTTGGGCCTCCCACAAAAGTGAGGCACCATTTTTACCGGGAGACCTGGGGGAACGCTGGGTGGTGGTAAATTTGTGTGAGCCCGGTGATGCCACTACTTTCCCACCCCAAAATGTGTGAAAAAAGTGATTTTTTGAGCAAACATTGAGGTTTGCAGGGGATTCTGGGTAAGGAAACGTTGGGGGATCCACGCAAGCCATACCTCCCTGGAAGCTGCCGGGTGTCTAGTTTACAGAAATGCGTGGGTTTGCTAGGTTTCCCAAGATGGCCGCCGCGCACTGGGCCAAAAACCAAAGTGACCCCCCTTGCAAAACCAGGTGGTTTGGCGATAGGCCATTTTGATGTCGCCACACTACGTTTTGGGCCCTTGCCTGCCGCGGGTACTTGGGCCTCCCACACAAGTGAGGCACCATTTTTACCGGGAGACCTGGGGGAACGCTGGGTGGTGGTAAAGTTGTGTGAGCCCGGTGATGCCACTACTTTCCCACCCAAAAATGTGTGAAAAAAGTGATTTTTTGAGCAAACATTGAGGTTTGCAGGGGATTCTGGGTAAGGAAACGTTGGGGGATCCACGCAAGCCATACCTCCCTGGAAGCTGCCGGGTGTCTAGTTTTCAGAAATGCATGGGTTTGCTAGGTTTCCCTAGATGGCCGCCGCGCACCGGGCCAAAAACCAAAGTGACCCCCCTTGCAAAACCAGGTGGTTTGGCGATAGGCCATTGTGATGTCGCCTCACTACGTTTTGGGCCCTTGCCTGCCGCGGGTACTTGGGCCTCCCACACAAGTGAGGCACCATTTTTACCGGGAGACCTGGGGGAACGCTGGGTGGTGGTAAATTTGTGTGAGCCCGGTGATGCCACTACTTTCCCACCCCAAAATGTGTGAAAAAAGTGATTTTTTGAGAAAAAAATGAGGTTTGCAGGGGATTCTGGGTAAGGAAACGTTGGGGGATCCACGCAAGCCATACCTCCCTGGAAGCCGCCGGGTGTCTAGTTTTGAAAAATGCCTGGGTTTGCTAGGTTTCCCTAGATGGCCGCCGCGCACCGGGCCAAAAACCAATGTGACCCCCCCTTGCAAAACCAGGTGGTTTGGCGATAGGCCATTTTGATGTCGCCACACTACGTTTTGGGCCCTTGCCTGCCGCGGGTACTTGGGCCTCCCACACAAGTGAGGCACCATTTTTACCGGGAGACCTGGGGGAACGCTGGGTGGTGGTAAATTTGTGTGAGCCCGGTGATGCCACTACTTTCCCACCCCAAAATGTGTGAAAAAAGTGATTTTTTGAGCAAAAAATGAGGTTTGCAGGGGATTCTGGGTAAGGAAACGTTGGGGGATCCACGCAAGCCATACCTCCCTGGAAGCCGCCGGGTGTCTAGTTTTCAAAAATGCCTGGGTTTGGTAGGTTTCCCTAGATGGCCGCCGCGCACCAGGCCAAAAACCAAAGTGACCCCCCTTGCAAAACCAGGTGGTTTGGCGATAGGCCATCTTGATGTCGCCTCACTACGTTTGTTGTCCTTGCCTGCCGCGGGTACTTGGGCCTCCCACACAAGTGAGGCACCATTTTTACCGGGAGACCTGGGGGAACGCTGGGTGGTGGTAAATTTGTGTGAGCCCGGTGATGCCACTACTTTCCCACCCCAAAATGTGTGAAAAAAGTGATTTTTTGGGCAAAAATTTAGGTTTGCAGGGGATTCTGGGTAAGGAAACGTTGGGGGATCCACGCAAGCCATACCTCCCTGGAAGCCGCCCGGTGTCTAGTTTTCAGAAATGCGTGGGTTTGAAAGGTTTCCCTAGATGGCCGCCGAGCCCTGGGCAAAAAACCAAAGTAACCCCCCTTGCAAAACCAGATTAACTATTGTTACTACAGCGTGAGAATTTAGGAATAATACTGCAAAGAAAATGTGGCAGACAGTTTGAGGTTTACAGGACAATGGGGATAAAAAATATTTTTCAAATCACTAGAGAGACATCACCATGAACTCCCAAGGGTTTTCCACAATATCTACAGTTGGTGGGTTATTCTTACATGGAAAGTGTACCTTGGCAGAGAAACTATAGACAAAGATTCCTGCACAACCATCTATTCCTCAAACACACACACATACTGGTTGGATTTGGCACGAGGGCGAGTCATGGTTCAGTGTATTAAATTTTATTAACAAGAGATTTCACAAAAATGAAATGCACTGTCAATAATTAAATTCACAAAAAACCAAACCAATGACCCGCAGCTCGTGAGCTGTAAAGCCACGTCAAGGCACCAACCACTTTACAGGCCATTCACACACCTTTCATACGTGATACAAACAAGACCATTCGCACCACCAGGTACAAAAGCAACACAGTACAAAAATCACCAAAAAGGGACAAGGTACACCCTGCTTCAGAAAGACAAATATTACTGCACAGCCATCTATCCCGCAAGCACACACACATACTGGTTGGATTTGGCACGAGGGTGAGTGATGGTTCAGTAGATAAAATTGTATTAGCAAGTGATTTCACAAAACATGAAATGCACTGGTAATAATTGAAAGGGCAAGAAACTGAACCATTGACTCACAGCTCGTGAGCTGTAAAGCCACGACAAGGCACCAACCTCTTTACAGGCCATTCATACACCTTTCATACGTGTGAGACATACAAAACCATTCACACCGCCAGCCGCGGGCCCATCACATAACAAAACTCACACCAGCACACAGCGCCATTCAAGGGCCCATCACTTTCACACGCCCACAATCCAGACACAGCAACTACACAGGCTGAAGGATTGCGTGGAGTGGCACTCAGCTAGCAGTGTGTGTAGTGACCAGCAGAAAGTCACTACTCACACACAGCCAGCCAAGCACCAGTCGACACACACCGCTAGCCAAACGCCAGTCCACGCACACCGCTAGCCAAGCGCCAGTCCAGGCACACCGCCATCCAATCGCCAGTCCAGGCACATCGGCAGCCAATCGCCAATCCACCTACACCGCCAGCCAAGCTCCAGTCCACGGACACCACCAGCCAAGCACCAGTCAGCGCACACCACCAGTCCACGCACACCGCCAGCCAAGTACCAGTCCACGCACACCGCCAGCCAAGCACCATTCCACGCACACCGCCAGCCAAGCTCCAGTCCACGCACACCACCAGACAAGCTCCAGTCCACGGACACCACCAGCCAAGCTCCAGTCCACGGACACCACCAGCCAAACACCAATCCGCACACACCACCAGTCCACACACACCGCCAGCCAAGTACCAGTCCACGCACACCGCCAGCCAAGCACCATTCCACGCACACCGCCAGCCAAGCACCATTCCACGCACACCGCCAGCAAAGCACCATTCCACGCACACCACCAGCCACGCACCAGTCCACGCACACCGCCAGTCCATGCACACCGCCAGTCCACGCACACTGTCAGCCAAGCACCATTCCACGCATACCACCAACCAAGTGCCAGTCCACACACACCAACAGCCAAGTGCAAGCCTACACACACCGCCATCACATTTTGGATTTTTTTAGAAAAAAAAAAAAAAAAATTGCAAATAGATACAAATCTTCTAACAGAAAATCAGCAACTAAATACATTGCACTAACACCAACCTTGAAACAGAATCATATTTTCCAAAGAATACAGACCAGCCAGTTCACTTTACCACTCATGAATGTTCCCAAAAGTTTTTTCGCGTGTGGTACGCTCTGAAACAAGCAGGGAGACACAGTGCAGGATGAGAGGGACAATCGGGGCAGTACATACGACTCTCCTTCCGCAAACCTCTTCGCCAACAGACTCTACATCTCCTACTGGGAAAATCTTTTGCGGGTGTGGGAGGAATGTGATCTGGAAAGTGGCGTTCTTTCAATCTAGCAACATCCTCCACCAGTCCAACTCTAGGAACACTTGCCTGTTCCACTACAACAAGGCTGCCTATTACAGACTCCTGAAACTTAGCAAAAGTCATCTTTGACTCAGGGCAAGAATCCTGGAACACAACAAAAGCATTAAACATTGCCAAGTGGAAAAGATGGATAGCCAACTTCTTGTACCAAATGTAAGCCTTATGAAGAGCAGCGTAAGGTTCCAACCTCTGATCTACTCTGTCAACACCACCCATGTGCCTATTATAGTCTAAAACGCACACAGGTTTGCGCACTTCAGCGACCTGACCCCAAACAGTCACAGGTGCAGTGCTTTCATCATGGATGGAAGTCAGCATGTAGACATCTCTCCTGTCTGTAAACTTCACAGCAAGATGCTCCTGGCAACGCAACGCACTGCACTGTCCCCGCACAAGCTTTTGACAAACAAGTTCTTTTGGAAAACCTTTACGGTTACAGCGGATTGTGCCACAAGCAAAAGTGTCCACTTTGGCCAATTCCCTGAACAACCGCACACCAGTGTAGAAGTTATCTACATATAAATGGTGGCCTTTGTTAAAAAATCCTCTACCAAGTTCCCAAACAATTTTCTCAGTCACTCCAAAAGTGGACGGACAACCAGGGAGGTTAAACCTAGATTCCTTACCGGTGTACACCCTGAAATTAGAGACATATCCAGTCCTACTGTCACACAGCATATACAGCTTTATTCCATAGCGTGCCCTCTTACTAGGAATGTATTGCCTAAAAACCAAGCGGCCCTTGAACAACACCAAAGACTCATCCACTGCAATTTCTCTACCAGGGGCATAAATCTCAGAAAATCGATCAACAAAGTGATCAAGGACAGGCCTAATCTTAAAAAGACGGTCACAATCAGGGTGATCTCGTGGCAACGCTAAACCATTATCAACAAAGTGCATCATCCGAAGCAGAAGCAAATACCTGTCACGACTCATGACTGCCGGAAAAATAGACGTTGCCATCAAGGGACTGCTAGACCAATATGAAGCCAATGATGGCTTCCTTAGCAAGCCCATCAAAAAAGTTAAACCCAAGAACTTCTTCATCTCTTCAACATTTGTGGGAGTCCACCGGGTAGCTCTAGAGTGTGGCTTAAGACTGGCACTGTTGTCCCTCAAAAACTGTTCGGCATACAAATTAGTCTGCTCAACAATCTCTGCCAAAAACACATCGTCCATAAACAACTGAAAAACATTTACAGGCAAAAAGTTCTCAGTATTCACTCTAGACCCTGGAACACCAGTAAACTCTGGAAATTCCGGCTGCACCATGCCAGGGGCAACCCAGAGGTCATCACTTTCAACGGGAAGACTTGCAGCCCCAGCCTGCAGCCCAGATGTCTCTTGCCGCACTACACCAACGGGAAGGCTTGCAGCCCCAGCCTGCAGCCCAGATGCCTCTTGCCGCACTACACCAACGGGAAGCCTTGCAGCCCCAGCCTGCAGCCCAGATGTCTCTTGCCGCACTACACCAACGGGAAGCCTTGCAGCCGCAGGCTGCAGCCCAGATGCCTCTTGCCGCACTATCGGCACATCAGTCTCCTCCTCTAACACAGGCACTTCATCCGCACTAAGAGTATCTTCATCATCCGATGACCCCATACGGAGAGAAAACTCACTGCCAGAATCGTCCCCTGCCTCCTCTCCCTCAGAAGCAGAGTCAGTCTCTGACCCAATATCAGAGGAAGACTCAAACAGCAAACCAACAACCTGCTGAGCAGTCATCCTGCGGCTAGCCATTATACTTACTAAGATAGAAGACTGCACAAACAAGTCAACAACAACCAACAATGTGCAAACCAAGTAAGTAAAGAAATGTGTACCTTTTATCACAAAGATCAATGTACTCAAAAACTATACAATCCAATTACAAGAGACAGCTGCACTCACCAGAAACAAACTCTGCAGTGACACAGCAAAGACCAACGATATCAAACTAGAAAGAAAAAAAAAAACAAATTACTCACAAGACAACAAAATACACATCGAGCACCAATGCAAAAAGTTTTTGACACTCAAAAACCCAACATACTGCTATTATTACACCATTTTCAAAAAAAAAACAGGCAGAGAAATCAAACACATTTGCATTGTACAAAAAAACAGTCTCTTACCAAACTACACAAACAGCAGAACCACCAGTACCAAAACGTCAACGTGAAAAGAAGAAAAGCCTTCACCTAGAACAAAAAAGTAAACAAAAAAAAACATTACAATTGGAAATCACAAAAAATATAACAATAAACATTATAACATGCCATGTCACTACCCAAATGGTCAATCGGGTTGTGTGCCAGGTGGGGCAGAAAACAGCAGGAAAAAAGGCTACTCAGTCCCGGGGCGGGTGAGCCAAATACATATAACAAATTGCACCCTGGAAGCGAGGGGTCACTTCTATTTCTAATTGAACTAATTCCCTGGTGTCTAGTGGGCTTTTCTGCCCCCAATGGGAGCAGAAACGGCAAAAAAATAAAACCGATCTGCCCCCAGAGGGGGCAGAAAAGTCTTCAAAAAATTTAGGGGCCCAAGGAAGCGACCCTTGCCCAAGGGGTCGCTTCCTACAATAATATTTATATCCCTGGTGTCTAGTGGGCTTTTCTGCCCCCCCCCCCTGGGGGCAGAAATGGGCAGAAAGACGACCGATCTGCCCCCAGGGGGGGCAGAAAAGTCTTCTAATTATTTTGCCACCCTAGGAAGTGACCCTTGCCCAAGGGGTCACTTCCCACATAACATAAAAGACATCCCTGGTGTCTAGTGGGCTTTTCTGCCCCCCCTGGGGGCATAAACGGGCAGAAAGAAGACCGATATGCCCCCAGGGGGGGCAGAAAAGTCTTCGAATTATTTTGCCCCCCAAGGAAGCGACCCTTGCCCAAGGGGTCGCTTCCTACATAACGAAATAGACATCCCTGGTGTCTAGTGGGCTTTTCTGCCCCACAACGGGCAGAAAGAAGACCGATCTGCCCCCAGGGGGGGCAGAAAAGTCTTCGAATTATTGGGCCCCCCAAGGAAGCGACCCTTGCCTAAGGGGTCGCTTCCTACATAGCATAAACGACATCCCTGGTGTCTAGTGGGCTTTTCTGCCCCCCCTGGGGGCAGAAACGCGCAGAAAGCGGACCGATCTGCCCCCAGGGGGGGCAGAAAAGACTTCGAAAAATTTTGCCCCCCAGGAAGCGACCCTTGCCTAAGGGGTCGCTTCCCAAATTCAAATAAACAAATCCCTGGTGTCTAGTGGGCTTTTCTGCCCCCCCTGGGGGCAGAAACGCGCAGAAAGCGGACCGATCTGCCCCCAGGGGAGGCAGAAAAGACTTCGAAAAATTTTGCCCCCCAGGAAGCGACCCTTGCCTAAGGGGTCGCTTCCCAAACTCAAATAAACAAATCCCTGGTGTCTAGTGGGGCATCCCTACTCCACGATCGCGACGCTGTGCGTGATCGTGGAGCAGGAATGCCCAGTATTGAGACATCGGGGGAGAGGAAATACTCTCTCCTCTCCCCCGATGCCTCAATACAAAAGAAATCACCCCGCGGCCCCCACCGGACAAGGGAACCTACCACTTGCTGCCTTGGACGCGCTGGAAGAAATGGATTCCAGCGCGTCCAACGCTTCTTGATGACGCCGGCGCGCGCTGTGCACGCTGACGTCATCAGAAAGCGTGGGGGGGCTCGGGGGGGCTCGGGGGTGGCAGCGGAAGCTCTTCCGCTGCCACCCCCGTAAAGGGGGGCAAGATCAAGGCACAAGGGGGGGAGCGCCAGCGCTTCCCCCAGGGGCTGTCCTCATGACGGAACGGTTCCGTCATGAGCACAGCCCAACCGATGCTCATGACGGAACCGTTCCGTCATGAGCATCGAAGGGGTTAAGCACATATACCAAAATAATATCTGTCAAAGAAGTCCTCAATAGAAACATTTACCTTTCCATGAGGCCAAATGGTAATTTTTAAACCCTTTTGTGGTGAAATATCCAATGATAATCCTATAAAATCGAAATAATGGTTTCTTCAGATGCTGCAATTTGTATCTAAAATTTTGGTTTTAGAAAAATTAAGTAGGAATTTGGTAATTCTGCAGGCAAACGTTGCTTGAAAATCAATTGATAATCATTACACAGTGTGCAGCTTTTTTCACATTTTAGATAAACTGTGTAATGACCAGAAGTTATAGAAGGTCCATCATGGAAAATTATTGCAACTGCATCAAAAGTCTTTCCTGATATTGATAATTGATTTCCTACAAACTTCTTTATTAATGTGTCCAATTTTGTTCCATCAGATCTACAACGTTGCATCATTAAAATTATATACTGTCCATATTTCTTTAAAAATAACGTTGATAACATTTCTGATTTACATTGAGAACATTCCATGTTGTGATTTGCATCTTTAACTAATTTACTAAAAGTCACTGATTTACTCTCTGGTAATGTTAAATGTATGAACCTTTCAGAATCAACATTAGTGCTGCATGTGTTCATACAGTTTTCACAACAATGTTCCCATTTATAAGAGAGACAAAACATATTTTCTATTTCTACCCCTTCATCTTCCAGTACCATAAGCATATACATTAAGAATTCCTGTGCATCTTGCTGGACATTTTGTGTAAACTGTGTACATCCAGAACATACATCTAAAAGATTTCTAACATCAGAAGCACTTTCTATTTTAGTTTTATCACTACTCAACTTCTCATAAAGGAAACTCAGCAGAGAACAAAATCTTTTTTCATGATTTAGTATTATCTGCTCACACAAACTTTCAAGATAAAATACAACATTCAGCACTACATTAGCATAGCAGTTGACACCAGAGCTATTTTCAAAATGACAACCAACAACCTCTTCAACATTGTCCTTTTTCTTTTTGCTTGCAATCACATCACTCTCCTTTTGTTTTCTCTTCTGTACATCCTCATTACAGATATTCTCAATTCTCCTTTTCCGACAAACGACACGTTTTTCAAACACAGGATACTGACCTAAATGAGGAGCATAGCTTCTTCTTAATCTATTATACTCCTTTACACAATTTGCATCAGCACTAACTTTTGAGTCATCAAAGTCTATCATAAATAAACCAGATAATTTTTTCACTCGTGACAAAGCAACATATGCCATACCTTCTTTAAACACACTGATGAATACAAGCCCCAGCTAGGCCCGCAAGAGACAAGGGTTCGCTCTTCTGTAACGAAATCTATAAGGAAGTTGGCACGGAAACTGCAAAGTACAAAAACAACATTTATTAACCCTTAAGGGTGGTCCTACAATCCACACAACACTCTTCAGTATTGCAAGGAGTAGCACAAAGAACTTGCATACACAGTCCCCTTTTATACACAACAGAGGGGCTCATGAGTGGGTGGATACCACATGAAGTCGAAGAACATTACCATTTAGGGTCATTCTCGATACCAAATCAATACATGGGCGGAGCTAACACATTCCTTGGGCCCGCGAAAACACATGGTCAAGCAAAGCTAATTATAACAGATGTGGTCAAGTCTGGGCATGCGCCAGACGGACAAGGGAGAGCTATTTATAACCTGTTGCTAGGCAGATTACAAGAGCAACTAACACAGAGGTCGGACTCTCCTCGTGGTGGACACATGGCAGCATGTCAATACAAAATGGAGTCCGGACTTCGGCCAACATAATGAGGAAAACACGATAAAAGGGAAACACTAATGTTTTCAGTGAATGCTTAATCACATTCTGCCTTAATTTACAACAGACGACCCTTTCAGCATTTACTGAAGACATCCGGTTTCCAAGAATAATCATCGTATATGTCAATTATCATCATTCCTTTAACCTCTTTAGCTAGACCCTTCTGGCGTGCAACATCGGCAATAGCTTTCTTATCTGGAATGCAAAATGAAATGCATACGGAACAGCACAATGGTCCACATTGAATACACATACAGAGAAGGAACAGAATTGCTACAATAATGCAGAGACCAGTTAAGACCTTCCATCCCCAGGCAGTAACCAACGCCCAAAACCATCCAGAAAAGGACCAAGTGCCGTTTTCTGTGTGGATTTCAGCTGCTATTTTGTGCAGTTTATTAATGGCATTATAAACGGATGGCGTATGATCAGGGATGAACACACAGCAGCTACTTCCAATAATTTTACAGGCTCCTCCTCGATCTGCTAGCATTACATCCAATACCATACGGTTCTGCAATGCAACAATTCTGGTAATCTGTAATTCTTCCGTAAGGTTCCCAAGAGCAGCAGCAGTCTGATTAGTCACAGCTTCTACCACTCTTGTTAATCTTCGGATCTTCCTACTATTCAGAGCGGCTCCAACAAAGAAAAACAGTCCTAAATTGAAATCAATATACTGTTGCAAGCTGGTATCAGTTTGATCCACCTCATTAATAGATAGAGTACGTTTATATCTATTTACAGTCACATTATTCAACAGTTTCAAGTCTTTATGATACGATGCAGGTGCTAGGAATACAGGAGGTAATAGGAATGATACATAGCATACCCCAGACCACCCAGCCGGCAAACGGTAATAACCTTTATTTCCACATACGAAATAGGTATTATGGGATGCTAGGAAGGTGCTGTTGTTCAGCCCATCGATGTTTAATACGGTTATACAATCACTGACACCGACAGGGATAAAACCCACACTCTGGACGCACAGGTCCGCTTGGGCTTGTGCCACTTGGATTACAAATTTTTCCTTCCCCCCAGTGTCTCTGGTATTCGTGAAGATATAGGGAATGGATTCATTGTCCGGTCGGTACTCTTCCCATTCCCAAATTGTCCCATTCGCTTGTGGATATCCATTCTTGTCCTGATGGCATTCTTTATTAAGTCTGAAAAGCAGTCGTCCCACTGTCGGTTTTCGAGTGGCAAACAACAGAGTGTACCATGCTCTACAAGAGCCATTATGAGAGAAAGGAAGTGGTATGAATGGCGTACCTCCTTTCTTCTGATGGGCTGGCATCATCCCACATATCCAACAGTTCGTAGCATTTGTAGCGACGTGGGTGTGATGCAGCATCTGAATGAAAGTGTTATTCAAATAGGATTGCCGATGCTTCAACTCTTGGTATGGCAATGTGTAAAAATAGTGCTCCGCAGGCACTGGAGTCGTCAACACAAGTGTCTCTCGGGCAGGAGTTGCCTCCTCCACAAACCATGTGGTTATACCAATGATAGCTACTGTTAGCATGAACCCCAGTGCACAAAGAATTTTCTTCTTCTCCATATCAAAGGAAACAATACCCTGGTATCTTCCTGTAACTAAAAAGGTCTGTCAGAACTCTTCCCCTTGGGCAGCGGTTGATTTCTTCACCAGCGGGCCAAGACGGGTGTCACTACACTAATGCAGGGCTGATCCCCCCCCCTTGCCTCATCGGCTCTCCGTTTCACTAACCCAAGGGCCGTTCTGACAGTATGTCCCGGTACTGGAAACCTCACTTCCTTGGTCGCAGATGATATCGCCTTCCTCCAGAAGTCGTGTGGTCCGAAAAGAGCTCCTCAGTGTCGTTTGGCTCTGCAGCACGGCCTGTCTCTGCTGCTAGGATGTCTCGTTGATCGGTCAGCACGGCAGACTCCACCAATCCGGGCGGTACCTTTCGACAGTGCAAGGAATGGATCCAATTCTTCCTGTTCGAGACTCGCACAGCCGTCCTCGTTGCAAGAAGAACTTGCTCAGGTCCGACCCATCTCGGCTCCAAACTGTTCGTTCTGTCGAAAACCTTCAGCATGACATGATCCCCAGGCCGGAGACCATGTCCTTCACCGGTAGACCGATCAGGGAGCGCCTCTCGGACCTGTTGATGAATAGAAACCAAGTTATCCGTTAACTGTGCCAGATAATCACTCATCATCACACAAGGTACATCATACACAGCCTTAGGTCTTGGTGGACCCCAAATATTCATTGGGCGTCCAAATACAATCTCATAGGGTGTAAGGCCGGTTCGAGAGTGTGGCACCGACCTAATTGACAATAACGCCAGTGGCAAAGCGTCTGGCCAAGTCAAAGACGTGGAAGCTTGAATTTTGGCGATCTTAAGCTTCAGTGTACCGTTATACTTCTCGACTAGTCCTGCAGACTGAGGATGGAACACGGCGTGGAACTTCTGGGTGATGCCTAGGCCCTTCAAGACATACTTTATAACATCTGCTACAAAGTGAGGGCCATTATCACTCCACAGAAGTCTACAGACGCCGTATCGGGGGAAAAACTCTTCCAGCAATAGCTTCGCTGTAGTCATTGCAGTATTGTCTTTCGCAGGGTACGCCTCAACCCACTTACTGAAGGCGCAAACCACTACTAGAACATACTTCAAATTGTTACAGCGCTCAAGCTGGATGTAATCCATCTGCAGAACCTCAAAGGGTGCAGTGGGTGTCGCAAATCCTCCTGCTGGAGTTCGCGTGCCTTTCCCTGGGTTGTACTTCAGACAAATCATACAGGTCTGCACCACCCTCTTCGCCGTGCTAGCAATCTCTGGATGCTCCCAGACTTGGGTAAGCAATTTCACAATTGCGGAAGCTCCAACATGTGCTAGCCCATGTGCCATCTGGACCATAGGTTGTACAAAAGCCGTGGGTAACTTCCATCTATCCATCTGCTTATTTCTCCAGCAACCCTCGTCATCCAGTTCTCCTTCGCTAGCCCATTGTTCCCGCTCTTTGTCAGAAGCGGTCTTTTGTATTTCTCGCACTTCCTCCTTCGCATCATGCCATCTCTCCACCTGTGACTTCACTACGTACATGGCAGTAGTACCGGGCTGCATCGCAGTCTCCCGTGCTACTCGATCCGCTAACGCATTTCCTTCTCCAACCTTATCAACCACTTTCCTATGGGCGCTACACTTAACAATGGCGATTTTCTTTGGGTATGTCAATGCAGTTAAAAGATTGTGGACTAACTCCCCATGCATTATCTGCACCCCATGTGACGTTAGAAACCCTCTCTCCTTCCAGAGTAGGCCGAAATCATGCGCTACTCCGAAGGCATAGCGGCTGTCTGTGTAAACATTCACACACAATCCTGTACTAAGCTCACACGCTCGTGTTAACGCTATCAGTTCCGCTGCTTGGGCTGATTTCTGTGGTATGCGTGCTGTCTCCACTATCGTCTGTAACGTGGTAATTGCATATGCTGCTGAAGTCGTACCATCTGGTAGCTTCAGGCATGATCCATCTACCCACAACTCTCCATCTACATCTGAAAAGGGCGTATCCTGGAGATCAATACGACCCTTTGTTTGTTCCTCAGTCACAAGAATACAATCATGCGCTTTCTGTGCCTCAGGCTGTGTCTCGGGGTATGGCAACAATGTGGCCGGGTTTAACGTCACGCACCTTTTTAACGTAATGTGAGGAGCTAAAAGCGTCAACTCATATCCCGTTAAACGGGCACTGGTCAAATGCTGCGTCTTTGTTTGATTAAGCAGGGCATCAACAGCGTGGGGAACTAACACCAACAGTTTATGGGACAATACAATTCCTTCACTCTGCCGTATTGACACAGCTGTCGCCGCAACCGAGCGAAAACACCCTGGCAGTGCTCGGGCGACAGGATCAAGTACAGCCGAAAAGTATGCACAAGGGCGCTGCTTATCACCATGCATCTGTACTAAAACTGATAATGCACATCCATCTTTCTCATGCACATACAACGAAAAGGGTTTTGTATAATCAGGGGTCCCTAACACTGGTGCTGAACAAAGGGCCTGTCGCAATTGCTGGAAAGCAGCATCACACTCATCTGACCAAGGGATTGGGATAGGCGTATCTTTTGTCAAGAGGGCTAGTAATGGCTTAGCCATGTGTGAAAACCCCAATATCCACTGTCTACAAAAAGAAACGAGGCCCAAAAATGCACGCACATCCTTCTGCGTGGATGGCCTCGGTGTGTCCAAGATTACTTGGATACGATCTGGTGTGAGTGCACGCCCCTCCTTAGACAAAAGGTGACCCAAATAAGTCACCTTTGGTCTACAGAATTGCAATTTCTTCCTAGAGACCTTGTGATTGTGGGATGCTAAAAAGGAAAGTAAGGCTATCGTGCTTTTCTCGCACAACTCCAGGGTGTCAGCCGCCAACAAGATGTCATCGACATATTGAATGAGGGCGACCCCCTCGAGTAAAACAAAGGAATCCAACTGTCGCTTCAAGGCCTGACTATAAATACTAGGGCTTTCTGTATAGCCTTGGGGAATTCTACAAAAACGATAAGATCTATTGTTTAATGTGAACCCAAAAAGAAATCGGCTATCAGGGTGAATGGGGATAGAAAAGAAGGCATTTTTCAAATCAATCACTGAAAACATGGTCGCCGTAGGCGGGACCAAGGTAAGCAACGTCGTGATATCGGAAACCACCGGGTACTGAGGTATCACGATCTTGTTTACCTCCCTCAAATCAATTATGAACCGATAGACCTTTGCATCCGTGTCCTTTTTCAGAATAGGGAGAATCGGACTGTTACAGATATTATAGGGAACTTCTTCCACTACTCCTACTGCGATCAAATCCTGCACAATCTGCATGAGAGCTTCCTCGCCCTCCTGGGAAATACGATACTGTGGGAGGCGTGGTAGCACCGCCCCCTCCTGGACACTAATGTGGACCGGAGGAATCACCATTTGTCCGACATCTGTGTCTGAAGTCGCCCATAAAGCTTGGGGGAGGGTAGCCAACAACGCATCCTCTGAGATCGTACACATCCGCCCAGATCGGGGGTAGTTGTCATTTAAAATCACCCTCACACCCTCAGGGGAACAACGAATTGTAGCCCTAAAGTACTTTAACATATCAAGGCCCATAATGTTATCCGGTGTGTACGGAGCAAGCAGAAACGGACAAGGCGCAGAAAAACAATCAACTTTAAATGCAAGGGGCTGTGAAAGAGGGCTTCGGGAAAGTGTACCGTCAAACCCTACCGATGTAACTATTGAGCCGGATGGGGGAGCCCCCGGAACCAAGTACCTAGACAATGCACTACGTGTCGCTCCTGTATCCACTAGGAACTGATCAGTAGAACCTAAAACCTCAGCCGATACATAAGGACCCGTCTGATCGACCGGCACCTCAACTGATTCGGACCCCCATCCTACGCATTCCTATGCATGCTGAGAATCATGATATCCCGAGTGATCGATGTCCGATACATGATACTGATGCTGGCGATCGAAAACGTTTGAGCTATCTCGGTGCTGCCCAGCAGTGTCGAAACGGACATTATCGTTAGAATTTCCTCTAAAGTTCGAGAAGCCCCCTCTACCTCTCGGGCCACCCGGAGCGTGCCCCTGACGCGAAGCACGCAACGCTGGGCAATCCCTGGCCCATTGGCCCAACTGCTTGCAATACGCACACTGGTTCCTATTCAAATCAGATCGGCCCGAAGGGGGACCATAAGATCCGCCCCTTCCCCTATTATTATTACCCCGGCGGGGCGGGCCATATACTTGTGCTAACATCACTTTGGTTTTAAGATCTTTCGATTTCTTCTCCTCCTGGCCCTTCGCCTCGTGCTCCTGACGCTCATAATACTGGGCGATGGTCAGAAGGGCCGTCGGTGTCGCGGAGGACCAAGAACTCTCACTCGCTTTTAACCGGGCCGCAACTGCCGGCAGCAGATTAGCCACATATTTGTCCGCGAAAAGATGGCGGCCCGTGTCGTCAGTAAGCGACTGGCCACTAAAATCATGGAACGTTTCCTCAAAACGCGTAAAGAAGTCCGCGACTGACTCGTCAACTTTCTGTTTACATGCTGCTAACATATTCCAGTCAATCTTTTTAGGGGGGATAATCGTCTTCAACTTAGCCACAATAGCCGCAGGGAGATCTAAAATATTCTGGGGTGGTTTCTGTGCGGGCTTCCGTTCCCTATCCTCATCCTCAAGCTCAGACCACCGGGCCTTAAAAGCAACTGCATCATCCACCTTTCGGACAGACCGCCACGTGTCCGGTGGTAGAATAAGGCCAAAGAACAGATCTATATCCGCTAAGGTCATAATGCAAGAATTCAAGGCCCCCTCGACTTCTTCATAGAAGGCCGCTGGATTCTTGCGGGGGTCAGGCAATGCATTCTTTAACGCCATAACATCGGCCCTATGCCAAGGAGTATAAACCCAATTATACACAAAATATCCCCTAGCATCGGCGGAGTTAATGTCCGAGCTAGTCCCTGCTCCTTTCGGAGGGACATACAAAGGTGCCGCCTCTCGCATCGGTTTAGCATGCACTACATTATCCTTATCTGACTGGGAGGTGGATGGGTGGCCCCCTGCCGCAACTGAATCCGACCGCTTCTCCTCCTCCGCTCGTTGGCGTGCTTTCTCTCGAAGGGCCAGCACCTCGTCCCGCAAGGCGAACAGCCGCCGAGCCGCCTCAGGAGCCTTAGAGGGAGAAAAAGCACCGTTACGTATTGCTCTGGCATCCGAAGACACTTCGTCAGGCTCAAAAACATGAGAATATTTTCGGAAAGCATTAATCACTTCATCCGCGAAATGACCCAGAAAATACACTTTATCTCTCTCCTGCCATGGCCCCCAAATTTGAAATAATTCCTCCATGGATACCTTGCCTTTAAGCGCACGGAAGGAAATTTGCCGAAGCTCAGCCATTTGCTCGGCCGGCAGCATGGACCGTGTGTCTACCTTACCCAAAGCCGGGTCAGAATCTTGCGGCCGCGGAGCGGATGCGCCAACATAAGGGGGCGGAGAGCGATCTAGTAAATAAAAATCGTCATCAGGATTATTAAGGACAGGATAAAGCGGCTGACGAACAACATATTGACCCGAAACTTGTAGCCTACGCTCTTTCTCTTGTCTGTCCGTTTGCTCTGTGTCCTCCCGACGCTTCGCTTCCTGCGCTCGCATATGATCATTCTTTCGTTGCTCCTTATCAAACAGCGCTTTCTCACGTTTCTCTCGCTCACGCACTTCCTTCACCCATAATCGCACACACTCAAACATATCCTGACGAGCACGTCGCTTACACATACACTGTTCCACATACTCAATCTTACGTATATCAAACGATCCATACAAAGGCCATCGCAACTCAGGATCCTTCCTAGTATATTTCCTCCATAACGTGCTGTACATTATGGAAGAAAGACCATGCTTCACGTACATATCCCTATTAGGAGTCCCCTCTGGGGGAGCTGGAGCAGATTCCTCGAGGTTCAACCGGTTATCCAAACAGCAGCACCACTTACGGAGTGCGCTAAAAGCAGGCATGCTAGAAATAATGCAAAATATGCAGTATTATCAAGAAAAATGGCACTTAATCGTTGCGCCGTTCCAAGTTTACACGGCTCCGGAGAAATTTCTCCACATTACCTGCCTATATGTGTTGCAACGCATATATTTTCACAAAGACAAATTCAAAATATGACTAGTCACCATCAATCAAACTCAAATAGCCAGACCAGGCTTCAAAACTCGGAGCAAGTACCGTACAACGGTTCTTACCAATCAAGAGTCCAGGTTCCAACTGCCAAGCTCCACAATCGCCCAAACGGCTCTCACGGCAGGACCGACAGAAGAGGTCTCAGTCGATGACCGGCGCCACCCAGATGGTCAGCTCGGAAGGGAAGGAAGAAAAACCTCGGGATGCCAAGGCTAAGACGCCGCTGGCAGTGATCACGTCCCCGGCCAAACTCCTCACCTTCGTCGCGACCAGTCCTTCGAGCATCCGAGTCGCCGATGAGCCCCACGTGACGGGCGCCAATTGATGAATACAAGCCCCAGCTAGGCCCGCAAGAGACAAGGGTTCGCTCTTCTGTAACGAAATCTATAAGGAAGTTGGCACGGAAACTGCAAAGTACAAAAACAACATTTATTAACCCTTAAGGGTGGTCCTACAATCCACACAACACTCTTCAGTATTGCAAGGAGTAGCACAAAGAACTTGCATACACAGTCCCCTTTTATACACAACAGAGGGGCTCATGAGTGGGTGGATACCACATGAAGTCGAAGAACATTACCATTTAGGGTCATTCTCGATACCAAATCAATACATGGGCGGAGCTAACACATTCCTTGGGCCCGCGAAAACACATGGTCAAGCAAAGCTAATTATAACAGATGTGGTCAAGTCTGGGCATGCGCCAGACGGACAAGGGAGAGCTATTTATAACCTGTTGCTAGGCAGATTACAAGAGCAACTAACACAGAGGTCGGACTCTCCTCGTGGTGGACACATGGCAGCATGTCAATACAAAATGGAGTCCGGACTTCGGCCAACATAATGAGGAAAACACGATAAAAGGGAAACACTAATGTTTTCAGTGAATGCTTAATCACATTCTGCCTTAATTTACAACAACACTAGATCCAATGTTAACAAAAGCACTATCTACAGGTAATCCTTGAGATTTGTGAATAGTTACAGCATATGCTAGAGAAAACGGAAACTGCTTCCTACGTACATATAAGTCTTTCACAAGCAAAAAACGAACTGAACAACGACTAATGTCTTTAACCTCTTCAATCTGATCAAATTTTATTTTTAAAAATTCAGTTCCATCTTTTTTCTGGTAATTAACAAAACCCACAACTTTACCCATAGCTCCATTCCCTAAACCTTTTTCTACATTCAGATTACGTCTTAAAATTACTCAACAGTTCATACATACATAAAGATTCTTTTCTAAACCAGCTGTTTTCGATATGTTTTTCTCTAGAGAATCCAATTTAGTTTTCAATTTGCCTGTCAATGTAATAGTTATTCCTTCATGCTGTATTTTATCCACGGCTTACATTTTCATAATCTCTTCATTTTCCAATTTCAAAAGTTCTTCATTGAATATAGAGCATTCATGTAGTGTTGGCATTAAGCAGATTACAGTATTTTTTTCTGCAATTTTCTTGTATATTTTCTCTGGAACTATTTGTTCTGTTGGAAACAAATTACATAGCAATCGACTCTGTAAAGCTTTTCTGCCATTTTCTGTGAGTAGTCCAATTCTGATATCTTTGAGAATACTTGCATAATCATCATCATTTGCTTGCCGCATATTGGTAATGAGTTCTTTGTACTCAAAGTATGACCAAATATTCACATTACCTATACTTCCTAATGACTTTTTCGTGTCTTCATGTGCAAGAGTATTAAATACTGGTTGTCCTTTAACTGGAGTGAGCTGCAGTAGATCCCCAAAAACTATAACATGTTTTCCTCCAAATAACACGTCATAGTCTGTCTTTAGAATTTGCTGCATTCTTAAATGCACAAAGGCAAGCATTAAGTTTGATACCATGCTTGCCTCATCAATAATTAGAACTTTCATTTTCTTCAACACTCTTGAAACTTCAAAACATGCTTCTCCTGTTAGCTTGTGGTATTCTATTTTGTTCTCATGCTCTACTGGTAACATTAGCAAACGATGTAAGGTAATTCCTTTTATGTTATATGCTGCTAACCCAGTTGGAGCAGTAACAACACAAGACAAAGTTGAATCAGTTTTTTTCTGTAGGTAGCTTCTAATTACTTTAATTAAGAAACTTTTTCCAGTTCCAGCTTGTCCACTCACATACATTCTGATTGGTTCAAATGATGTGCATGAGCACTCTTTATTTTCATGTAGTAATCCATGATCAATTTGTTTTGTGACTTCTTCATAAATTTGTTGTTGTACATCATTCAGTCGTGGTTCCAAATTTGGTAAGTCTATTAAATCTTCCTGAGCTTGATTCATAGCTGTTTCCACTTCAGTCATGGCTATTGCAGCTTCATTTTCTACGATTGGTTGTCCTAGGGGATCTTGACTGAGCGTACCAGAACTTTGACTATCTTGAGAACTGTCTCTAGCTACTTCAGCTGCAATTGTAGCTTCTTGTTCAATTTCTTCATTTTACATTTGTACATAATTTGTGAAAGTACTGCATTCTATGCTATCTTTACATGCATTAAAGGAATCTTCATAGCTCTGAAAATCTCCAAGTAATTCATCCTCTGAACGCCATGGTTTAAACAGCTGTAAAAGTGCTAAGTAGTAAAATTCCTTATTGTCAGTAGTGTCGCAACTCAGCTTCCTGTGATTAATCAAACTTCCTTTTGTTTGTTTCACCAAACATCCTTCCTCACCAATGACTTTATATTTTCCATTGTTGATGTCTTCTGTGGCATTCCGTGTAAAAATGTAGTTCTGCAGCACTTCATAGAGACGCATGTTCTCAAGATGATGACTTCTGTTTGGGTAATATGTGTCCAACATATTTGTTTTCAAAATGTCTGTACTTTCTGGTTCGTTCTCTGCTAAATATTCAATTTCTCGAATAGATTTCAGTACCCGATTTCGTATTCCTGCAAGGCCTAAACTTACCCAAATTATTCTTCTGGATTTGGAGTACAGACTTGCAGATGATAACCTATCTGAGCATTCGTATGACCCAATTTCTCGATGCGATATCATCTTTAAACTGAAACTGTATAGCTTTTTACTGACAGTCTTCTCGTGAGAAATCTCTACCCACATTTCTTTCAATTCCGTTTTCTCAGATTTAGTGATGTAAGATGTGACATACCGAGCAACAGCAATAGAATTGTCAGCTGCATACTGAATATCCATGTTAGCATTCCACATGGATAAAATGACTGGGTTGTAGTCATTTATATATTTTGACTCTTCTTTTCTTCTTAGGTTGTAAGTATTTTTCGGAGATTTTCTTGTAATGGTATGTCACACAGCTGACATAAAACTGTTTACTCTTCCTTTTGAAAGAACAGGTCGTGGAAATCCAAATCGACATTTTGTGTAGAATTTATCTTTACTCTTGTACTTTCGTCGACAGTATTTTCCACACAGATGACTTTGGAAACGTAAAACTTGCTCTTTTAAGATTTTTTCTTCTGTACTTTTAGGTATAGCACATGTTGCATATTCTTCAATGAAAGATAAAACTGCATCATCAGAATCTGTTCCAAATTTTGGGGCATCCTTGATCCACAACAGCATATGAATATGAGGAGCACCTCTTGCTTGGTACTCTTTTCTCCAAAAGAAATCCACAACTTCTCCAAGAGGTGGATTTTTTTTATTGCAGATGAAGGACATCGTAGCCTCAAATCTATGATTGAAATATCTGCAAACATTAACCGGATCCAAAGAGAACAATTCTCCTGCTGTCTTGTATCGGATGTTTTCAATATTTGAATTTGCCTCTCGAAGAAAATCCAGTAAATCATCCCAAGCGTACTCAGCACAGCTTAGGGTAAGGAACCATGTAGGAGTTCCTAAATTCCGTAACATACATTTCAATTCTCCATGGCGTCGGTACCAATATTCATTAGTTCCACGCTGACAAGCCATCAGATTTATCAATTGAGATTCCAAA
This sequence comes from Triturus cristatus, assembly GCF_964204655.1. NCBI lineage: Eukaryota > Metazoa > Chordata > Amphibia > Caudata > Salamandridae > Triturus > Triturus cristatus. The sequence continues at coordinate 641,905,704 of NC_140581.1, read as the reverse complement.
TGATCATCTCGCTGTTGCACTTTGTTCATAAAATCCTTTGCAGACACATTATGTAGATGTACTCTAGTTTTTAAAATGTGATTTACTGCATAAGATAGTGCTGACAAGTCACTTTCAAATAAAAGATGGAACAAATAAGGAATACTTTGACGAAATCTTGGATCTTCTGCATATAATCTTGTAGTCCGATACTCAGAAGCAGGAATCTGTACTGGACGTTCATCATATTGTCCACCTTTTCCTGTAGGAAACAGCTGGGGAAAACAACGAGCTTCCAAGCTCTCCTCCCATACACTCACGGGAGTTCCTTTAGCTTTTTTCATCTGAAACAGATCAATAGTGTTTTCCATAACTTCTTTAGAATGAAGAGGATGTATGCTGAAATGTTCATAAATTTCTTCTTCTTTTGACTTATCTACTTTTTCAATTTGCCCAGTTGGTATTCCTGTGTCTGCTAGTAAAACTTCTTCATCTTCATCCATAAAAATTGATTCATAGTACTTATTATTTCTTTTAAAATATAAATGTGCTCTTTGTACTTTTCGTACATCTACTAGCTCCTGCCAAATTTTCTTATTCTTTGTAGGTACACCATTAACCAGAATAACTAATGGTTCAGTTTCCAAACTATCTGCATCAATGGTTTCAATATTTTTTTTCAAATCTAATGGCAAATAGACAACTCTTCCTTTTAAACCTCTTTGTAAATCTGAAGGAGGTAATTTACCTGTTTTGGGCTCCATATGAACTATAGTCTAAAATGGATGGACACATTGAATGAGTATAGACTCATATGTATTTAAATCACTAAGTTCTGCAGGAATATCAACCAATTCTAAATTATTATGTACAGCTCTAGCTGGCATTTTATTTTCTTCTAACTTGTTATAACAGTATTTACAAATACGCTGATCTTCACTCAAATCAAAATAATTTTCCAGAAACAAATATGTAGCAAAATCCTTCCACTCATAATTATTTTCTTTTTCACTTTTTTTATAAAGATCAACATTCCTTGTTTGACTTTTATAATGGCTTCTCCGGCAACAAATACAAGTAATATGTGGTCTTTCATTAGAGATGATAGTAAATATTGTCATTTGATCTTCAAATTTTTACTAACAGTGGGTTCTACATTCTCTTCCACATTTTCTTCAATAACTGTGTCATTTCCTGCACTTTCTTGTTCTGGACCAAAGTAACAAAACTGAATATCATCAGTAACCTTCTCTACATCTGATACAGATCCACGCAACAGAGCACTATTCAACTCATTTAACTTTAGTGCTGGACTTTTAGCAAAATACAATCTTCTCACAAACTTTCTCATTTCAGTATGATGTACTGCCAGCATCTTAAAATTGTGAAAAACACTTTGACAAACTTTCCTAGAAAGAAAAGCCAGAGAATGTCCTTGCAAACCAGTATTCTTTCTCACTCTGCATGGATCTAGTCTTTGAAGCACCTTAATCTTCTGTTTAACACTTTTTTTTACTATATTCTCTTAGAAAGTCACGCAATTTATCAATAGATTCTTGTCGTACAGTACAAATGCTACTACAATTCCAAGTGTACACTGGGGCTTTAGGACGTTTCCCCATAAGCTCATCAGCTAACACTTCTTCCTCATTTCTTGGAACCATTTTCTCCTTTTCCATTACACAACCATCTTTAACTTCATAAGTTCGACCACTGGTGTCAACTGCATACAGCAAACTATTACTTTGAAGATAACTCTCTCCATTAAAAAATGGTTCAGTACTTGAACTATGCTTCCATTCTCCTAAGAACACATTACAAAAGTTATTTTTTTTCACTGCTCTTTTCCTTTTGCTTTTTGTCTTCATTACATTGACTATTTTATCTAATGTACGGATCCTGTTCAAAATTAAAATGAATAGTTTTCTTATTAATTCCAAAGCCTTTGCAACAATTGATTCAATATGTTTCTTTTTCTTATAAAATATTGCTTTCTTCCTATTTTTTTTCACATCCATTAGCAAATTGAACACCACTCTTCTCTGAAACATTTTTTTACGAATGATTCTTTCTTGCTTCTGATTCTACATTAGCATTTAGTATTTCCTTTCTATTGTCTTGTTGTTTTCTTCTTGAAACACTATTTGCAGAGGATATACTTTCTACATTTTTTCTATGATTGAGGATATTTTAAAAAAAATCCTTAGTCTGCTTACCAGAAGACTTTTTCTTTTTTCCAACATGAGGACCTTCAACTAATTTTTGTTGTCCAGTTGTCTTCAAACATAGATGTTTTCGCTGTTCTTTTCTCTTTCTTGATTTTATAGGCATGTTTAATTAATTTCAGTGTTGTTCAGCAATACCTAAAGGAAACAAAAAAAAATACCTTTATGTAATTTAAATATATATCTATATTTTTTTTGAGCTTTTCAAATCCTATCATGTGAGCTGCCCCTTTCCTACGAGTGCAAGTCTTACAGAACCAGAGCAACACAAATTAAATCTCTGACAACAATTCCTGTGTGCACACAGACTCATGGTGTGATTCTAGGCAGAAAACAATATTTGATTGGCAATTTCAAAGCACATTTACTACTGTGATAGAGCAAGTGATAATTACTGTAACAGCCTGACACATTTTCCTTATAGTTCAGAGAGGCAGAAAAGAGCACATGTCCTAACAGCTACTTGAGACAATGAGCATGTGGAACCTGGGTGAGTGATTAGACTACAGCAAAGGAAATGAGCCTTGGTGATGTTGAATGTGTTAGCGTTACACACTGCTATCTGAAATACCACACAGTGCTGAATAGTAAGCAAGGGAGTGCAGGAGAAGAGACTGGCTGTGTGCTAAGAGTGTGTTTCTGGAGACTGTGTATTGTCAGATGCAAGAGAGATCTGCATGGACGCTTGCACAACTGCATGAAGACTGCATAGATGTATGTAAGATCACCTGTGCAAAGGGTTAATTGGAATTTCAAACATGTAGGAACTACCTCACCCATTGCAGGAGTGGAAGGAAAATCTACCCTGTTGTTTTGAAATGTGTTAGCATTTGCCTCGCATCTGTGAGATAGTGATTTCTGCTGAATGCTAACCATCACAGTTCAAGAAAACAAGCTGCCCCTTTCCTACGAGTGCAAGTCTTACAGAACCAGAGCAACACAAATTAAATCTCTGACAACAATTCCTGTGTGCACACAGACTCATGGTGTGATTCTAGGCAGAAAACGATATTTGATTGGCAATTTCACAGCACATTTACTACTGTGGTAGAGCAAGTGATAATTACTGTAACAGCCTGACACATTTTCCTTATAGTTTAGAGAGGCAGAAAAAACACATGTCCTAACAGCTACTTGAGACCATGAGCCTGTGGAACCAGGGTGAGTGATTAGACTAGAGCAAAGGAAATGAGCCTTGGTGATGTTGAATGTGTTAGCGTTACACACTGCTATCTGAAAAACCACACAGTGCTGAATAGTAAGCATGGGAGTGCAGGAGAAGCAGCTGGCTGTGTGCTAAGAGTGTGTTTCTGGAGACTGTGTATTGTCAGGTGCAAGAGAGATCTGCATGGATGCTTGCCAACTGCATGAAGACTGCATAGATGTATGTAAGATCACCTGTGCTAAGGGTTAAATGCAGTTTTGAACATGTAGGAACTACCTCACCCATTGCAGGAGTGGAAGGAAAATCTACCCTGTTGTTTTCAAATGTGTTAGCATTTGCCTCGCATCTGTGAGATAGTGATTTCTGCTGAATGCTAACCATCACAGTTCAAGAAAAAAAGCTGCCCCTTTCCTATGAGTGCAAGTCTTACAGAACCAGAGCAACACAAATTAAATCTCTGACAACAATTCCTGTGTGCACACAGACTCATGGTGTGATTCTAGGCAGAAAACGATATTTGATTGGCAATTTCAAAGCACATTTACTACTGTGGTAGAGCAAGTGATAATTACCGTAATAGCCTGACACATTTTCCTTATATTTTAGAGAGGCAGAAAAGAGCACATGTCCTAACAGATACTTGAGTCTATGAGCATGTGGAACCTGGGTGAGTGATTAGACTAGAGCAAAGGAAATGAGCCTTGGTGATGTTGAATGTGTTAGCGTTACACACTGCTATCTGAAATACCACACAGTGCTGAATAGTAAGCATGGGAGTGCAGGAGAAGCAGCTGGCTGTGTGCTAAGAGTGTGTTTCTGGAGACTGTGTATTGTCAGGTGCAAGAGAGATCTGCATGGACGCTTGTACAACTGCATGAAGACTGCATAGATGTATGTAAGATCACCTGTGCTAAGTGTTAATTGGAGTTTTGAACATGTAGGAACTACCTCACCCATTGCAGGAGTGGAAGGAAAATCTACCCTGTCCTTTTGAAATGTGTTAGCATTTGCCTCGCATCTGTGAGAAAGTGATTTCTGCTGAATGCTAAACATCACAGTTCAAGAAAACAAGCTGCCCCTTTCCTACGAGTGCAAGTCTTACAGAACCAGAGCAACACGAATTAAATCTCTGACAACAATTCCTGTGTGCACACAGACTCATGGTGTGATTCTAGGCAGAAAACGATATTTGATTGGCAATTTCACAGCACATTTACTACTGTGGTAGAGCAAGTGATAATTACCGTAATAGCCTGACACATTTTCCTTATATTTTAGAGAGGCAGAAAAGAGCACATGTCCTAACAGATACTTGAGTCTATGAGCATGTGGAACCTGGGTGAGTGATTAGACTAGAGCAAAGGAAATGAGCCTTGGTGATGTTGAATGTGTTAGCGTTACACACTGCTATCTGAAATACCACACAGTGCTGAATAGTAAGCATGGGAGTGCAGGAGAAGCAGCTGGCTGTGTGCTAAGAGTGTGTTTCTGGAGACTGTGTATTGTCAGGTGCAAGAGAGATCTGCATGGACGCTTGTACAACTGCATGAAGACTGCATAGATGTATGTAAGATCACCTGTGCTAAGTGTTAATTGGAGTTTTGAACATGTAGGAACTACCTCACCCATTGCAGGAGTGGAAGGAAAATCTACCCTGTCCTTTTGAAATGTGTTAGCATTTGCCTCGCATCTGTGAGAAAGTGATTTCTGCTGAATGCTAAACATCACAGTTCAAGAAAACAAGCTGCCCCTTTCCTACGAGTGCAAGTCTTACAGAACCAGAGCAACACGAATTAAATCTCTGACAACAATTCCTGTGTGCACACAGACTCATGGTGTGATTCTAGGCAGAAAACGATATTTGATTGGCAATTTCACAGCACATTTACTACTGTGGTAGAGCAAGTGATAATTACTGTAACAGCCTGACACATTTTCCTTATAGTTTAGAGAGGCAGAAAAAAACACATGTTCTAACAGCTACTTGAGACCATGAGCCTGTGGAACCAGGGTGAGTGATTAGACTAGAGCAAAGGAAATGAGCCTTGGTGATGTTGAATGTGTTAGCGTTACACACTGCTATCTGAAATACCACACAGTGCTGAATAGTAAGCATGGGAGTGCAGGAGAAGCAGCTGGCTGTGTGCTAAGAGTGTGTTTCTGGAGACTGTGTATTGTCAGGTGCAAGAGAGATCTGCATGGACGCTTGCCAACTGCATGAAGACTGCATAGATGTATGTAAGATCACCTGTGCTAAGGGTTAATTGCAGTTTTGAACATGTAGGAACTACCTCACCCATTGCAGGAGTGGAAGGAAAATCTACCCTGTTGTTTTCAAATGTGTTAGCATTTGCCTCTCATCTGTGAGATAGTGATTTCTGCTGAATGCTAACCATCACAGTTCAAGAAAATAAGCTGCCCCTTTCCTACGAGTGCAAGTCTTACAGAACAAGAGCAACATGAATTAAATCTCTGACAACAATTCCTGTGTGCACACAGACTCATGGTGTGATTCTAGGCAGAACATGTTATTTGATTGGCAATATTAAAGCACATTTACTACTGTGGTAGAGCAAGTGATAATTACTGTAACAGCCTGACACATTGTCCTTATAGTTTAGAGAGGCAGAAAAGAGCACATGTCCTAACAGCTACTTGAGACCAAGAGCATGTGGAACCTGGGTGAGTGATTAGACTAGAGCAAAGGAAATGAGCCTTGGTGATGTTGAATGTGTTAGCGTTACACACTGCTATCTGAAATACCACACAGTGCTGAATAGTAAGCATGGGAGTGCAGGAGAAGCAGCTGGCTGTGTGCTAAGAGTGTGTTTCTGGAGACTGTGTATTGTCAGGTGCAAGAGAGATCTGCATGGATGCTTGCCAACTGCATGAAGACTGCATAGATGTATGTAAGATCACCTGTGCTAAGGGTTAAATGCAGGGGTTAAATGCAGTTTTGAACATGTAGGAACTACCTCACCCATTGCAGGCGTGGAAGGAAAATCTACCCTGTTGTTTTCAAATGTGTTAGCATTTGCATCGCATCTGTGAGATAGTGATTTCTGCTGAATGCTAACCATCACAGTTCAAGAAAACAAGCTGCCCCTTTCCTATGAGTGCAAGTCTTACAGAACCAGAGCAACACAAATTAAATCTCTGACAACAATTCCTGTGTGCACACAGACTCATGGTGTGATTCTAGGCAGAAAACGATATTTGATTGGCAATTTCAAAGCACATTCACTACTGTGGTAGAGCAAGTGATAATTACCGTAACAGCCTGACACATTTTCCTTATATTTTAGAGAGGCAGAAAAGAGCACATGTCCTAACAGATACTTGAGTCTATGAGCATGTGGAACCTGGGTGAGTGATTAGACTAGAGCAAAGGAAATGAGCCTTGGTGATGTTGAATGTGTTAGCGTTACACACTGCTATCTGAAATACCACACAGTGCTGAATAGTAAGCATGGGAGTACAGGAGAAGCAGCTGGCTGTGTGCTAAGAGTGTGTTTCTGGAGACTGTGTATTGTCAGGTGCAAGAGAGATCTGCATGGACGCTTGCCAACTGCATGAAGACTGCATAGATGTATGTAAGATCACCTGTGCTAAGGGTTAATTGCAGTTTTGAACATGTAGGAACTACCTCACCCATTGCAGGAGTGGAAGGAAAATCTACCCTGTTGTTTTCAAATGTGTTAGCATTTGCCTCTCATCTGTGAGATAGTGATTTCTGCTGAATGCTAACCATCACAGTTCAAGAAAATAAGCTGCCCCTTTCCTACGAGTGCAAGTCTTACAGAACAAGAGCAACATGAATTAAATCTCTGACAACAATTCCTGTGTGCACACAGACTCATGGTGTGATTCTAGGCAGAAAATGTTATTTGATTGGCAATATCAAAGCACATTTACTACTGTGGTAGAGCAAGTGATAATTACTGTAACAGCATGACACATTGTCCTTATAGTTTAGAGAGGCAGAAAACAGCACATATCCTAACAGCTACTTGAGACCAAGAGCATGTGGAACCTGGGTGAGTGATTAGACTAGAGCAAAGGAAATGAGCCTTGGTGACGTTGAATGTGTTAGCGTTACACACTGCTATCAGAAACACCAAACAGTGCTGAATAGTAAGCATGGGAGTGCAGGAGAAGCACCTGGCTGTGTGCTAAGAGTGTGTTTCTGGAGACTGTGTATTGTCAGGTGCAAGAGAGATCTGCATGGACACTTGCACAACTGCATGAAGACTGCATACATGTATGTAAGAGCACATGTGATAAGGGTTAATTGGGCTTTTGAACATGTAGGAACTACCTCACCCATTGCAGGAGTGGAAGGAAAATCTACCCTGTTGTTTTCAAATGTGTTAGCATTTGCCTCGCATCTGTGAGATAGTAATTTTTGCTGAATCCTAACCATCACAGTTCAAGAAAACAAGCTGCCCCTTTCCTACGAGTGCAAGTCTTACAGAACAAGAGCAACACAAATTAAATCTCTGACAACAATTCCTGTGTGCACACAGACTCATGGTGTGATTCTAGGCAGAAAACGATATTTGATTGGCAATTTCAAAGCACATTTACTACTGTGGTAGAGCAAGTGATAATTACTGTAACAGCGACACATTTTCCTTATAGTTTAGAGAGGCAGAAAAGAGCACATCTCCTAACAGCTACTTGAGACCATGAGCATGTGGAAGCTGGGTGAGTGATTAGACTAGAGCAAAGGAAATGAGCCTTGGTGATGTTGAATGGGTTAGCATTACACACTGCTATCTGAAATACCGCACAGTGCTGAATAGTAAACATGGGAGTGCAAGAGAAGTAGCTGGCTGTGTGCTAAGAGTGTGTTTCTGGAGACTGTGTATTGTCAGGTGCATGAGAGATCTGCATGGACACTTGCACAACTGCATGAAGACTGCATACATGTATGTAAGAGCACATGTGGTAAGGGTTAATTGGGCTTTTGAACATGTAGGAACTACCTCACCCATTGCAGGAGTGGAAGGAAAATCTACCCTGTTGTTTTCAAATGTGTTAGCATTTGCCTCTCATCTGTGAGATAGTGATTTCTGCTGAATGCTAACCATCACAGTTCAAGAAAACAAGCTGCCCCTTTCCTACGAGTAAAAGTCTTACAGAACAAGAGCAACACGAATTAAATCTCTGACAACAATTCCTGTGTGCAGACAGACTCATGGTGTGATTCTAGGCAGAAAACGATATTTGATTGGCAATTTCAAAGCACATTTACTACTGTGGTAGAGCAAGTGATAATTACTGTAACAGCCTGACACATTTTCCTTATAGTTTAGAGAGGCAGAAAAGAGCACATGTCCTAACAGATACTTGAGACCATGAGCATGTGGAACCTTGGTGAGTGATTAGACTAGAGCAAAGGAAATGAGCCTTGGTGATATTGAATGTGTTAGCGTTACACACTGCTATCTGAAATACCACACAGTGCTGAATAGTAGGCATGGGAGTGCAGGAAAATCAGCTGCCTGTGTGCTAAGAGTGTGCTTCTGGAGACTGTGTATTGTCAGGTGCAAGAGAGATCTTCATGGACGCTTGCATAACTGCATAATGACTGCAGAGATGTATGTAAGAATACATGTGTGGTAAGGGTTAATTGGAGTTTTGAACATGTAGGAACAACCTCACCCATTGCAGGAGTGGAAGGAAAATCTACCATGATGATTTCAAATGTGTTAGCATTTGCCTCTCATTTGTGAGATATTGTTTTGTGCTGAATGCTAACCATCACAGTTCAAGAAAACAAGCTGCTCCTTTCCTGCGAATGCAAGTCTTACAGAACAAGAGCAACACGAATTAAATCTCTGACAACCATTCCTGTGTGCACACAAACTCATGATGTGATTCTAGGCACAAAACAGTATTCCTGAGTGATACCAGTACACCTTAACTTATGGTGAAGACATACTCCATAATATTTTACAAGTGCAAGGCAGTTAAATATCTTCCAAAACATAAAATGTAAAACACAACTTTAAAAGAAGAAACACATTTCTATTATTTATATCAAAATACACCACATACATCCTCTCTCAAATTCATAACTCACCTTTAAAAGTAGTTAGTTGAGAAAGAAATGTGGCACTCACACAGCAGATTATCAGAGCCAGAATCTCTGAACTGTACACCTCTCACCAGAACCAGTAAATGGCAAACGTTCCCTCTCTTTTTTCACACATATACATGTTAACTTCAAATCGCATTGCTTCCCACATTTTTTCAAATGGAAACACACATTTCTATTGGTTGCAAATTTCAACCCTTTTCCAAATCATTCCTACCCCCAACATGACTTCTGCCTGCTACCATAGCAACAGGTCATGGAACACTGGTGTGAGCAGAGAGGTCAGAAGTTCAGCACACAATGTTTCTGATCCAAACAGCAAGAGTGCTTGACTTTTCAAACCTAACAGCAAATCCAAAGTAATGTTCTGTGGGAACACATTTTTCTGAACCAATATAAAACATGCTTTTAAAAATGTAAACATACAGCCTAGTTTTTAGTGTAGAATGGTGTGAAACAGCCAATGAGTTCTTTTTATTAAAAAAAAGTATGTAAGCCTCCATTTTACAACTATCTTTCTTTTCATATTGCCATTCTACTGAAAGACACCTTCTGAGTGCATCCATATCTCCTTGAAAGATGTTCACATTGTGGATTGTAGGTCATAGCTATGTCTTCTGGAGTGAAAAGTATGCAGAAAAAAGAGGTATTGTGAAAGACCTTGCTTTGCCAAATGTAGACATTAAATGGATTGGTCAGAGAGGGTTAAAGTGGCACCAATTAATTCCTTTGGTGAAATCCTTTCTACATCTCCCACAGCCTAACCTTATAATTGTGCACTGTGGTGGAAATGACCTAGGAACTTTAACTGGGGTAGGTCTGGAAATGCTTGTTAAGGACACCTTTGTGCAATTGATGTCACTTTTTCCACAAAGTACCTTTGTATATTTTAATATATGCCAAAGGCAAAAGTGGAACTGGTCCAACCAATATTGTCCGCAGATTGAGAAAGCAAGAAAGCACCTCAATATGTCTGTTTCTGCTTTCCTCAGAGACTATGGTATGGGTTCTATATACCACAACAACTTGCATTACAACATGCAAAGCATTTATAGAGGAGACGGTGTACATTTAACAGATGAAGGGAACAGAGTCTTCCTCTTGAACTTTAGACTGTGCATCGGTACTTACTTGTAGGTACCAAAAAACACTCAATGAACACAACGGCTCTTTTTAGAGCCAACCAACATCTAAACACTTAAACTTGATTTTTAATTCTATTTTTTTTCGGATTTTTTTCCGCCGTGCGCGCACCCCGCGATTTTTTGGACAAAAGTAAATTAAAATGTTTTTTTCGCTTTTCGGGATCCTTCAGAGACCCCCTGACAAAGGCTAGGGGTCAGGAACTCTCTACCCTGCCCCCTTTTCACGTTCTCCACCTTTCTTTTAAATGGAAACACACATTTCTATTGGTTGCACATTTCAACCCTTTCCAAATGATTCCTACCCCCAACATGACTTCTGCCTGCTAGCATAGCAACAGATCATGGAACACTGGTGTGAGCAGAGAGGTCAGAAGTTCAGCACACAATGTTTCTAATCCAAACAGCAAGATTGCTTGACTTTTCAAACCTAACAGCAAATCCAAAGTAATGTTCTGTGGGAACACATTTTTCTGAACCAACACAAAACATGCTTTTAAAAATGTAAACATACAGCCTAGTTTTTAGTGTTGAATGGTCTGAAACAGCCAATGAGTTATTTTTATTAAAAAAGTATGTAAGCCTCCATTTTACAACTACCTTTCTTTTCATATTGTCATTCTACTGAAAGACACCTTCAGAGTGCATCCAGGTCTCCTCCTTACTCCCTGAAGAAGACTGCTGTTCTGCCATTTTCAAGTAAAATTGATAGCTGTTCACCTCCTTGTCCCAGGAAATAAGAAGAAATAGTGAGGGGAGTGGGTGTGGTGTTTGAAGATTCTGGAACAGAAACTACTATGAACCAATGCTTCTGAGTGGCATTTATAGAGGAGATGGTGTACATTTCACAGACTTGTGAGTGCATCCAGGTCTCCTCCTCACTCCCTGAAGTAGACTGCTGTTCTGCCATTTTCAAGTACTGGAAAATCTGTTCAGCTCCTTGTCCCAGCAAATAAGAAGAAATAGTGAGGGGAGTGGGTGTGGTGTTTGAAGATTCTGCAAAAGAAACTACTATGAACCAATGCTTCTGAGTGGCATTTATAGAGGAGATGGTGTACATTTCACAGATGAAGGGAACAGAGTCTTCCTCTTGAACTTTAGACTGTGCATCAGTACTTACTTGTAGGTACCAAAAAACACTCAATGAACACAACGGCTCTTTTTAGAGCCAACCAACATCTAAACACTCAAACTTGATTTTTAGTTCTAATTTTTATATGAATTTTTTGCCGCCATGCGCGCACCGTTCGCGCACCCCGCGATTTTTTGAAAAAAAAAATAAAAAATGTCACCCTTTGGGGTCCTTCAGGGACCCCCTGACAAAGGCTAGGGGGTCAGGAACTCTCTACCCTGCCCCCTTTTCACGTTCTCCACCTTTCTTTTTCACTGTCACACACAAAACATACAAAATGGCAGCCGACACTTCCTGATTTCGACCGATTCGAATGTTGACTGACATGAATCCACCAATCAGAATTACGCTCGCGCACGGTGCGCGCTTATAGATATTTATGTGCTTTTAACTGCAATTTTCTCAGGAACTACTGAACAGATTGACACCATATATGCAAAAGGCACATGCCTGACCTGAGGACTACCTCTTTGCCAAATTTCAAGTAATTCTGTTCAGCCGTTCAGGCTGTACCTTCGACTAAAGGTCCTATGGGAAAATGCATGGGGAAAATGCGTTTTGGGACCCCCCTTTTTTCTCAGCCCCCGCTTGACGAATCACCCCGAGACTTTCAGAGTAGGAGCTGAGCGGAGCACCCCATTAGTTTTGAAAATTTCACGAGGATTCGTCAACCGGCGCCAAAGTTAATCAAAATAGAATTTTCAGATTTCCTATGGAAACTCGGTCCTAACTATAACTATCTACTGGCGACCGCCAGTAGATAATATATCTATATATATATATATATATATATATATATATATATATATATATATATATATATATATATATATATATATATATATATATATATATATATATATATATATATATATGTATATATATATATATGTCCACAACTCCCACAAGGGGAGAATCAGGGTCGCACTCCGTAGATCCAATATAATGCTTTTATTTCAAATTCGCCCTCAGCAGAGAAATCCACAGTAGAATCAACACGTTTCGGTCTTGCCACAAGACCTTGATCACGACACTGTCTCTTACAATGGAACTCGCATAAGTACCGGCATTCAAGGAACACATCCCACTTCCTGTCATGTGGGGATACAAGCATTATGGGAGATGTAGTTCGTAAAGAAAACAAATCATTTCACAATTGCATGTTAATCCACAACAATCACATGTATGTGTTCACAAACATCATTAATTTTTATATGTTTTCAAAATCCCCCTCATCATGCTGATTAAGGTAAATTAAAATTAAAATTAAAATTTTAACAAAGGTCCTCCAGGATCGTTCTTATTTGAATAAGGAGTTGAGCCGATTGCCTCCACAATCGACATACATCATCTCGATATCAATGTAATTATTAAAACCCCTCCAGTGGGGTGTGAACGCTAGGCATTAGGACCAGACTTCAAATTCAATTGATTGCTCTCACTATGGTTACCCAATCTATCATATAAGAAAGAGTGTATAGAATACGGAGCAATACCAGATTTCCAAAGATAAGAAAAAGAATAAGAAAAACACAAAGAAATGCAATAAGCATAAGAATAAGGGCAAAAAATAAGCGTAAGTGACAGAACACCAATCCCATTGATCAGACAAATATGTCAGATAAATATATCAAGGAGAAATGCCCCTACAAAACTTTTTTATCTCTGAACCAGTAAGTCTAGAAATTATTAATGATATCCATTCCCATCACAGGTGGCTGTACAGTTCCTCACTTTGATTCAGGCCATGAGGTGTTAATGTTCTAAGTTTGATGATGTAACGAGATTCGTTCTGCCTTAGGATTCTCTCTCTGTTGCCACCTCTGATAGATAATGGAATGGATTCAATTCCATAGAATTTCAGAAGCTTCCAATTGTTTGTGTGAACCTGACCCATATGTCTAGCAACAGCATTTGTGGTATCTTTGTTCGTTACAGCACGTGTGTGTTCCAAGATACGCTTTTTTAATTCACAAGTGGTACTGCCCACATATTTTAATTTACACGGGCACTCAATAACATAAATTGTGAATTGGCTTTTACACGAAATGAGCTGCTTAATTCGCCAAGTTTTTCCATTTGCTAGACTGAAATCAGTGGTAGGCTTAGCTATTTCGCACACTTTTAATTTCTGACATCTGATGAAACCATTAGTCTTTAACCAACTTGCATTCTTTTTTCCTTGGAAATGACTGTTGACCAACTTGTCTTTCAGGTTCCGAGCTCTGCGATATGTGATTGAAGGATGATTACCAATAATTTTGCTAACAGTTTCATCCATTTGTAGCAATTTACAATTTTTTCTGATGATCTTGCTGATTTTCTTAGCATCAGTCGAGAAATCCATAATCATTCTTATGGGTTCAGTGTCAAGTTTTATCTCTTGTTTAGGCTTCAAACATTCCTCTCTTGATTTCTCATTCGCCCGTTGCCAGCACTTTTTGACCAATGCTTTGTTGTATTTTCGCAGTTCAAATCTCCTTGCAGTCTTCAGACTCTGGTTTGTCCACTCCTCTTGTTCCGTGCAGATCCTCCTGATCCTCAAGAATTCGCCGTATGGTATACTGGCAATGAGTGATGGTTGGTGGAAGCTGGTTGCCAACAGTGTCGCATTTGTGGCTGTAGCTTTTCGATGTAAAGTTGTCTCAATTTGACCATTCTTAATGTATATTTCCGTATCCAAAAATATCACTATATATATATATATATATATATATATATATATATATAGTCCCCCTCAGGCACAGAGTGACGCACAAATCATGCAAAAAAAGAAGCATAGAACTCTGGGTAGTTCTCAAGTTTAGGTGGAAAGCAGCTCCAGTGTAGAGCGCTCTCAACACCAGGAACACTAAGTTTGCTCACTTCAAATGTCTTCTTTTCTATCAAAGTATTTAAGCGTAGGATTAGCACAGTGTCATCCATGCAGAGATAGAAAGGGACAAAGTCTTTTACCATTTCTACAGCAAACGTTTTAAGCATAGGATTAGCACAGGGCTATCTTTGCCGAGCTGTGAAATGGCCAAAGCCTTTTTCCACTCCAGGCACAGTATTACAGCTTTGGATTGGTAAATAACATCCAAGCCAACCTGAAATGAATAAAAGCAACCTCTGACGTGTTTCGCTCTCATCAGAGCTCCCCTGATGAGAGCGAAACCCGTTTCAGGGGTTGCTTTGATTCATTTCAGGTTGACTTGGATGGTATTTAATAAACTAATTAAAATTACATTTAATTTGGAGAAAGAAATGATTGAAAAGGAATATGTGTATGTGAGAATGTTATAAGAGAATATAAAATATTTTTTTAGAAAATATTGGAACTATATGAGGTTATCTATGAGTTGCTTTGTGAGTGGCTTTGTATGTTTAATTCCAGGTGAATAAGACTCTTTATGAGTGTATGAGAATGTGAGAGTTTGTTTGATTTGCATACCAGGGGGCATATTTACAAGGGGATTTTGCCACTGGAACAGTATTTTTGCTGACGTTCCGGTGGCGCAATGCCCTGCACCATGTTTACAAAGCAGTGTTAACCCATTTTTCATGGCTTAACTCCGCTTTGTAAATATGGTACCCTTTTACCCAGGTATGTGCATAAAAGTGGCTTGCAATGGGTGTTGCTGTGGGCGTTCCACTGCAACACCTCACTGTTTTTGATGCTGCCCCAGATTTACAAGGATCTGTAAATCTGAGGCAGCACCAAAAACTAATGCTAAGCAATAGCAGGCATTAGAATGGCGCAAGGAGGATAAATTATTTTATTTCTCCTGGTCTTTGTTTTTTTGATGTGTGCTGCATTCTGCCTCACACATAGAAAGAGCAAAACACCATGAGGTGTCCATTTCTGCATATAAACAATCATTAAATAATGTATTACTTCGATGTGTGCTGCAGAATGCAGCACTCAGAAGTAACAATTCACATTATTGATTGCTTATGTGCTGGAAGCGACACCTTCCTGAACATAAACAAATCATTACGTGCAACGCTGGCACCCTTGCACTATGGCGCAAGGGTGTCTGTGTTCATGCTAGGCAGCTATTTTTCGTGTCAGCACTAGGGAAAACCCAAGTGTGCGCCGCATTGTTGTAAATACACCGCATTCATGCATCTTGGAAATGGCGGACTGCAGTGCTGCGAAATTTGCCACAGCACCGCGGTCTGCCATTTCATTGTAAATATACCCCTAGGTGTGTGAGAAGTTAGTTCAAAATCTGTTGCTTTAAATTACTATTTGTACATTTGCTTCTTACTACATGGTGTAATTGGTAGTAAAACAACTGTAGATTAACAGTCAATCTTTTAGTTAGCAAGGCATTAGAAGTTGTGGAAAGATTTACGTGTGTATATGATGTGCTGTTTTCTTAGAATTCTGGGTGTTGTAGTTCTGTTACTCTGCTTTGTCAGACAGCTGCAGGGGTACATGTACATTCAGTCATTTATCCAGAAACCACCTGTGCATGCAGCAGATTCAAACATAGGTGTAGTTACATCTATATTGCTCTCTATTCCGTAACACAGACACTGAGATGTTGGTTTATAGCCATTTACATAGATATTTAGAGAGTCATAGACATACCAAAATAGTCAATCACATACCGGCATATCTACTTAAACGTCTCATGGCACTACTGCAGGTGAAATTTCTCAGATATATTGGCAAGTACTGACACAACCTTCTCATTCATGTAGAGAAATACTCTTTCAAAAATGTATGATACTTGGTAGTACAGGTCCTTATTGTGCACTTTCACTTGAGGCTTGATTTGTCATGTAAATCTGTTTGTCAAGTCTCAAACCAAGTTTCAGTATGCACAAGTCACATGTGAGAGATGCTGTAGGTGTGCTATAAAGCATGCTGGTTTGTGCTTAAAAGATGAGAGATGTTCCGTTCAGTTCACTAAGTTACTTGTGAGGTTGCATGCCTCTATGCCACATACTACATAAAGTTTGCCATCCCTAAATCAACTGACAAACATGTTAAGAAAAACATAAAGCCCCTGTTTCAGCTTTGAGACAGCTACAGAAGCACACATAGATTCAGTCTTTCACCAGAAACTATTAATACATGCAGCAGACTCAAAGGTAGTTGCAGTCACACCTACATAGCTCTGTACTGCCTCACACATGAGCTGACGTATTTCTGCAGCCTCTTGCATTCACATTTAGACAGCTATAGAGGTATTATTGCAGGCAGTTACATACAAGCAGATTTACTTAAATATCTCATGGCACTGAGAAAGGTGTAGTTCTACACTCTCTTATATATGTAGGCAAGTATTGGTACAGTCTTCTAAACCATGCTGAGAAATAATATTTCAAAATGGGTGATGGCTACTTGTGCAGACCCTGTCTGTGCACTGTTGGCTTCACTTGCTATGCTATAGGTGTTTCTAAAGTGTCAACCCCACGTTTTAGTGCACATAACACACTTCTAAGATATGCTGTATGTATGCTATAAAGGATGCTGTTTTGTGTTTAAGAGATTGTCAGATGTCCTTTTGAGTTGAATAAGTTACTCAAACAGTTGTAGGCCCCTATGTGAAGTACTACATAGAGTATGCATCCCTAAAGCAACTGATGTACATGTTCACAAAAGCATAGACCCTCTTTGCAACCTAATCAGAGAGCTACAGAAGTACATATACATTAAGTCACTTACTAGAAAGTATTTATGCAAGCAGCAGACTCAAATGCATCTGCAGTCACCTATTCATAGCTTTCTGTTCCATTGCACTTTTGGGCTTAAGCGATTGGCAGATGTCTTTTTGCATTGTTTGTTACTTGAGCCCTTGTAGGCCCCAATGCAACGTAATACATAGAGTATTCACCCCTAAAGCAACTGATATACATGTTCGCAAAAGCATAGACACTCTCTGCAAACTAATCAGACAGCTACAGAACTACATAAACATTCAAGTCTTACTAGAAACTACTTATGCCTTCAGCAGACTCAAAGGTATTTGCAGTGACACCCACATAGCTTTCTATTGCCTAACACAGGTACTGAAGAATTTGTGCAGTCACTTACATACACTTCTAGACAGCAATAGAGGTATTATAGCAGGCAGTTACGTGCCAGCACATTCACTTTAACATATCAAGGCGCTGATAGAGGTGTATTCCTACAGTCTCTGAGATATGTAGGCAAGTACTGACACAACCTTGTCAACTATATTCAGAAATAATCCCTCAAACATGGGTATCGGCCACTAGAGCAGACCAGCAGGGGCCAGTGCAGGTAAGAGCGATGGGGTTGGATGGGTGGGAGGGTTTTTTGACAGATAACGATGATGGAAAATTAATTATTTATTTAATTTTCCCTCGTGGTAGTCTATCAAATCCCACCACCCGACCGCTCTTACCTGCACGGGTCGCTTCTGGTGCAAACCCTGTTTGCGCATTCTCACCGCAAGCTTCAGTTGGCATCTTGTAAGTCTTGTAAGTCTTTCTGAAATGTCAAACCCACATTTTATTGTACATAACACACTTCTAAGATATGCTGTCGGTATGCCATAAGGGATGCTGTTGGATGCTTATGACACTGACAGCTGTCCTATTGAGTTGAATAAGTTACTTGTGCACTTGCAGGCCGCTATGCCAAGTATTACATAGAGTATGCCATCCATAACAATTAACAAAGATGTTCAGAAAAGCATAGAGCCTCTCTTTCAGTTACAGAGATAGCAACAGAAGCACTTCTACATTCAGGGCCTTTTTTATGAAGGCCTGCGTCACTTTTGAACCGCCGTTGCGCCACTTTTAGTGACTCAGCGGCAGCCTAAATAATGGGTCACGTTGCGCCAGATTTCCGAAGTGACACATCTATGCAGATGCATCACTTCGTATACCCCTGCGCTACATTATACCTGCGTCAGGTATAATGTATGCAGGGTGGGTGTTCCCCCGCAAGAAAGGGTCGTAGGAGTGGCGCTGTGAAATCTATGAGATTTTGCTGCACCACTTCTAGTACGCCAGTGTGTCAAAACCTTATGCCTGCCTCTTGGCAAGTGTAAGGATGACACAGGCCCTTTCACATAGGGCTTGCCCCATGTGAAAGGAACATTGCTGGAGTTGCCTCACACTTCCGAAACAACTCCAGCAATACACCACTTTTGTGCTACCAGATACGTCAGTAATACTGACTTATCAAGGGAAGATGGCGACTGCGTGAGGTGCTGCGATTCACCACCCATCTATGGCTCCATGGAACTCCAAAGTTAAAATCTGCTGAAGCTGCTTTAGATGGCCACCCACTATACAGCACATTGCTTGAAGCGACTACTTGAAAGGACGCAGGCGAAAATGACAGAACTTGCTCACCTGCTGATCCAGACGGCTATGAGGATTCTGCTTGGTGTGAGCCGTGGTGGGCGCCAGTTCCGACTCACCAACATGCCACCTAAACTCCCCAAACTTCCCCGGAACCGTGGGGATCTCGGCACCATGGGTAATGGAGTGGGAGCTACGGGGACCCAGCACAGCCCCCTGGCAACTCGGAAGGCACTGAGCGGGAGGACAGCAGCAACAGGAGGAGGTCCCGGTGGAACTGAAAGGCAGCAATCAGTGTCCTGAAGAGGAGGCGGGCCCTGGCCCTGGCAAGCAGCGAGTGATCCCAGGGATGGCTTCTGGCTGTGGGAGAGTGCAACAGAAGGGCAAAGCTGCCAATGAGGTTAAAGCTGAAGCTGCACTAGTGCCGTTTTCAGGTGGCAATGGCCTTTCAACCCTGGACACTGTAAGTACGGGACTGGTGCCCTATACATCTTTATGTTTAGGTCATGGCGAGCTCTTACAGGGGGAGGCAGAGTGCTTTCATGCTAACACCATGGCAGGCAAACATGTGAATAAGGAGCAAGAGCAGGTTATTAATGAAGGTTTAAATGATAACCCTAGACTTTGTCAGATACAAAACTAGGTCGGGGGGAACGCAGAAGGAAGTGAAAAATTATTTTCCCTCAATGAAGACTGAGCTATCTAATGTCAGTGGAAATGAGGTTTCCGTGGTGGAAGATTCAGGGATGGACTCGGACAGCTCATTATGTAACCCCAGCATGCAAAAGCGTCTTTCCTCTCAGACACGGCGGAATAGAAAGAAAGGGAGAGAGGCGCAGGATACCAGGCAAACTGATTCATATCATAGTCAATCTGGACAATTAAAATGGGATTATTCTACTATGCATTTTGGAATCGATGATGGTGGATTGGCACCGGATGACAACGCACAAGAGGAAAATAATATGCTTTGTCAAACGAAGCCTGCAACTGAGGCATCTCCCTCGATGGACCTCATATACTCCATCTTAAACAGATTCAATCTGATGCTCAACAGGAACATAAGAGGGCCCACCATGCAACGAAGATGTTACAAGAGGCCATCCGTAAAATAAGTGAAACATGCACAGAAATTGCCGAAAGAACAATGGTGTTGGAAGAGTGAGTTGTGGCATTAGAGACCGGAGCTGAGAGCATTGCCCAACAAGTTACATCAAATGAATCAAGGATGACAGATGTCATGTGGAAGCTTAAAGACTTTGAAAACCACCAGAGGCGTAATAATCTAAGACTACTGGGTATACCGGAAAAAGCTGAAGGAGAAGACATTAGAGGGTTTGTGCTGCGACTGCTGAAGGGCAGCTTCCCCAAGCTAGCGCATTGGGATTGTACACCGTTTCCCACTCATGTGAAAAAAAGGAAGGGTAAGAACGGCGTGACTGATAAACCTAGAGCTATATTAATATTTTTCAGCAACTTACTTTTGCGACAAGCAATTTTTGATATGGTGCGTCCTGAAGCTAGATTCTCAGCTGAGGGTCATTCCTTCTTCGTCAGGCCTGACTTCTGCCATATTACGGTGGAAAGGAGGTGGAGGCTACAATAACTTATTACTCCCTTCCAGAAGATCGGCTGTGAGGTGTATCTGCTGAGCTCAGTTCATCTCAAAGTCATTCACCGGGGAATTGTAAGGGTTTTCTCATCTGAGATGCAAGAACAGGATTTTTTATGAGAAATATCATGAGTCTCAAATAAGAAAGATCCTGAGGGCTGACGTACTCGGACAATAGCCACACTTCTTTTTGTTGTTCACTTGGTGGAGCTTGATGGGTGGTAATAGGAAGCAGTATCATACAGGCGGCATCACCAGAGTGTTTGGACCTTTTTGGCCTTAAGGTAGGGGGGAGGGGGAGAGGGGTGGGGTGGGGTGGGGAAGCTACTGGGTGACAGTCTGGTCCAATGGGTAGAATTATATGAAATAGCATGGATAATATTTCGATTTTTATGTAATCTCCTGATTAAGACAAATGGGAATTCCATTATGACAAATGGGAAGGTGTAAGCTTAGGATTGCATCTGTTAACATTTGTGGATTAAATAGTCCTCAAAAAAAGCGCAGGGTTAATGAAGACATTCATTATTTTAAGGCTGACATATTATGTCTGCAAAAGACACACATTGAAGCTGGGAGACATAAGATGGCCGAATTATCAGGTTATCAGCTAGTGTCCATTACAACCCAAGGTACACGCACAAAAGGGGTTGTTATATGGCCCGCAGAAAAACTTTCAGTTTTCCACGCTCTAAAGCTGATCACCTTGGCAGAGGGGTCATTACTCAGTGCAATATGGATAATTATTCTTTCAGGCTGTGCATGGTCTATGGTTCAGTGTTTGACGATCCTGCCCTTTTTAATTGGTTAAATATGGAACTTGTTGGGTGGCAGCTGCCTTTAAATATCTGTGGCGATTTTAATATAAATTTGAGTGCCAATACTATTAAGCATGGGCCTAGTTTATATAGTGGCCATAAAATAAAGTCTTTAAAACTTTGATTAATTTATGTATGACACATGGACTCATTGATGGTTGGGCCTCACAAGAACCCCAAGACTTTGGCAATACCTTTTTTTCTGCCCCACATCAGTCACACGCTAGGCTAGACTATTTTTTTGTGTCTCAAAGACTTTCGACAAACTGCCAGATTTCTAAATTTCCACGTGCCATGTCTGATAACAATCCGCTAGTCCGTGAGATTTCATTTCAATCCTCAAAGTTGGAGGTACCACGATCGACTTCTGATAGAGCACTCCTTTACAATGAGGATTGTATCGCACATATGAGAATATGGTCCCAGAAGCAGGGTAAATTGCACACGCAGGAACTCTATAGAAAGTTGGTTGAGGCAGACAAGCAATAAGTAGATGTAATTATGAGGGGGGGGGATGTGTGGTGGGCACAAACACTAGTGGCATTAGCTAAGTCTAAAATTGTAGAAGTCTCGGAAAGCAAAGAGGCAAGGAAATATGCAGCCTGGCGATCTAAAATGTATGAATGCAGTGAGGGAGTGGGACACTTGCTTGCATTGTGCACTAGACAACGGGTGACACAGGGGGGAATACTTGAAATTGATGATCCTGGTGATAGGGTAGTCTCAGAGTCTTCTTATATACAGTCTGCCTTTCAGGGATTCTATCAACAGCTGTATACTGAAGAAACCATTGGAAGTGAGAAGAAATTCAGGATTATCTTGCAGGGCTCCCAGGGGAAAAGTAAACAAGGGAAGAAAGAGAGGCGCTGGTGGTACCCATTACGGCAGAAGAAGTTGCGGGTGCCTTAGAAATTCACTGAAAAACACAAATATTACTGGGACAATATAGTTATGAAATAGAATTTTACTCATGCAAAACCAGTGACCGCTGCATGAGTGATGTAATGTGTGAGGTGATAAGCAGTGCATTGCGTGAGCATAAGTTATAGTTACACAGACAACTATAACTGT
The DNA here is from genome assembly GCF_964204655.1 of Triturus cristatus. Taxonomy (NCBI): domain Eukaryota; kingdom Metazoa; phylum Chordata; class Amphibia; order Caudata; family Salamandridae; genus Triturus; species Triturus cristatus. The sequence goes on along the minus strand of NC_140581.1, from coordinate 641,883,185 downwards.
TGAATTTCACCTGTTTTGTACTAGTGAAATGTGAGCCTAAATATAATCTCCCTGTAAAAGAAAAATGGTTAATTCCCATAGGACATTGGAACAAGCGTAAAACCCAAACTGCTGGGCAGAATAATGCTAAGTATGGCAGAAAGGTAGATTTGATTACGCAAATCATGCCTTCACTTATTTGGTGTAAATCTAGTCAGTAGTTTTAGAGATATTAACTAGAAAACAAACGTGTACACATAGGGACGTGTATCCTCCGCGGATCCAACATTACCCGTGTTGAAATCTGATTGGCTGCCAACACTTCAGCCTGAAACTTTCAGCAGCCATCTTGGGACATGGCTTGAGCTGAGTCTCACAAAAAACATAAAAAATAAACAAGGTGAGCAGGATAGGATTACCCTGACCCCCTGGAACTAGTGGTGGGGTCCCACGAGTACCCTGCTGGGGTTAAAAGCATATTTCTAAATTAAATTTGCCATGAATTTGTGGGTGGATCCACAGAAAATAAAAAAAGGACCTGCAGTCTCCTGTGCAATTTTTTCAGGAATCTCCCGGTGGGCATGTAAAAAATAAAGGAGGCAGACACATGGGGCCCCACTTGTAGGGTTTCTAAAACCCAAGGGACCAACACCTTCCCAGGGTATTAATGATAAATTATGCAGGGCGCACAGACCCCCCTAACCCCAGGGACCGCCACCTCCACATATACAGAAATAGGGGGGCCTCTTGGATTCCCCATACCCCAGGGACCACCACATCCATCGAACTAAGTTAAAAGGCATGTGGGGGCCTTGAACAATCCTGTGCTCGAGGGACTACCACCTCCCCAGAGCATACTTTTAACAAGAGGGCCATGCGGCCCCTCTACCAGGCCATATACAGCCCACCCCAGGACCCAGCTGTTTACTGCCGCTTGCCAGGAGCTTTCCCACCAAGCCACAGCAAATGCTCAGATTCCAACAAGCAAGAGAAGAGAAATGATTTTGCTTGTTGGAAGTGGAGCAATTGCTTTGAAACACAGGGATCTGCATGTTTAGCAGCTCCCTGTGTGTCAAGATTTCTGCCTCTCACAGGAGGTGGGAGAGCCGACAGGGACCACAAGGACATTAAGGAACTCACAGACCCGCTCACACAATCATGCACCCACTCACATTCCTACTCAGAGGCTCATGCACTTATTCACAGACCCACTCAGAGACTTATGCATCCAGTCACAAGCCTACAAATAGACTCATGCTCCCACTCACAAACACACTGAGTTATGCACCTACTTACAGAGCCACTCAGAAACTAACTCACTCAGACTCTTATACACTCACTGTTAGACCCACTCAGAGACTCATGGTACCAGTCTCAGACCCACTCAGACAGTCACATACTGACTCACAGACCCACTGAGACCTTCATGCACCCACACAGTCCCACTCACATTCTTATGCACACACTCACAAACCCACTCAGAAATTCACACACCCACTCACAAATACACTCAGATGTTCATGCACCCACTCACAAGTCCACTCAGGCTCATGCACCCACTCACAAACCCACTGTGACTATCACAAACCCATTCACAAAGATATGTACCCACTCATGTATTAACTCTGAGGCTCACTCACTCATTTAAAGATGGACTTACACACATATGCACTGACTCACAGACCCACTCAGAGATTCATGCATCCACTCGCAGATCCACTCAGACAGTCATGCACACACTTACAGAGTTACTGAAACAATGGTTCACCCACTCACATATCCATTCACAGACATATAAACCCACTAACAGACATATGCACCCACTGATAGACTTACTCAGACACTTATTCACCTAGTCACTGAGTCACTAGGGTAATCATGCTGCCACTCACATACCCACTCAGAGAGTCACTCATGCACTCACAGATCCACTCAGACACTTACACACTGAATCACAGACCCACTAAGGTATTCAGTCCCTCACTGACAGACCCACTCAGACACTTATGCGCTCAGCTGTAGACCCACTGATGCACTCATGCACCCACTTATACAGCAACTCACAGACCCACTGAGAGACCTACTCACCCACTCTCAGACCTAGTTAGACACTTAAGCATTTAGTAAGAGAATCATTCAGACAGTCATGCTCCCAGTCATAGAACCACTCAAGCAGACACTCTGACACCCACTTGAACACTCTTGCTTCCACTTACAAATTCACTCAGGAACTGACATAAGTATGTTGAGACCTATTCAGACTCATGCACCCACTTATTCACACATTTAGACACTGGCAAAATTACTCAAAAACTGTTTGTATGAAAATATTAGTTACAAATTTTAAACGTGTTGTTGTGTATTGAATTTGTGCTTTTGCTTTGTGGAGCCATGATGGAGTCCGACTCCAGATTTTTTTTGTAGGATTTAAATTAATATTACTCAGCATGTATAGCATCTATAGTAATATTACTTTTAGGACTTTATCAGTAAACCCCTAAAAAAGGTTACAGTGATGTTATAGTTAGGAAATAGAATGAAAAAAACCTTAGAAATTCACTTAAAAAAGGTTACAGGGACTTTATAGTGAGGCTCACATTTCACTTGCACAAAAACAGAAAAATGTAACAGTTAGAGTTACCTGAGCTAACTATAACTTACACCCGCCCATATTGCATCTCTCATAACATGGTCAGTGCCATCCTTGATTACATCACTGGTGACATCTCAAATGGCATCACTGATGGCATCACTGAAACAAAAACGCTCAAAGAGCACTCCCACACGACCTGTATTTCTTCACTTTTGGCTAGACAAGCTCCTTAGGCACTCCCATATCAATACATCACATTTAACGCAACTTAATACATGTGATTTTTGTTATTTATTTATAAAATTAATTTTTTTCAGATTTTTTCAGAGAATAAAATATCATTTTCAGAATACACATACATGTCTTTTTTTGGTTTTTTATACAAAAGAAAAAAATATTCTTATTTAACTGTGGTTCCATAATTCAAAATGTAATACATAATAAAGCTTATTTGTATACTACGATCAGTCTCACACCACAACTGGCTCACTAAACATCACAGTCTTTCTAACCATACTCAAGCATTCATACTTCACACACGTTCTTCGCCCAGTTTGATAGGCATACACTATTCAACACATGGAAAGCGCATTTCATTTAGTGTCCATGGTTGAGTTGCCTCCTGGGGATGCAATAGGTCAGGTCGACGTACGTTTAGGTGGATAATATTTATTTGCAACCACCTCCTTCAGGACATTATATTGAGGGTGAGATTTATACCGAAGAATAGAAGGGGTATCTGTAATCAAAGGAAATGTATTTAATGGGGGACGCCTATAATGTATTTTAAAGAGACATTTAAGTGGGTATGTCTACTACTCCTTTTTAAGAAAGAAGCGAACAAGGGGGTGAGAGATACAAACCTGTCACCGTAATAGACCCGTGCACTGAATAATGTGTATTTAGGACAAAGAAATCTGTGAAAAGAAAGACCCTGAAAGGACGATAAAAGAGATAACATTTCTCCACTGTACACTTCAAAGTGTTATAGGTGAGAATATCTTTTTTATGCCAGTGTTGTGGCAGGATATTAGGAAGATTTTACATCTTATAGCCCTTTTTCCACCTCATGGTCTCGTGCAATGTGCCTTATGCTTTAAAAGGTAAGACATGCACAACACTAACCAAAAATGGATGATCTGTTTTCACAGTCTCGTACACAAATTTGTTTTGGGGGGACCCTTTGCAGGCATGGGGCTTTCTTGTTCTATCAAAGGCCGTCTGGTTAGATGGAACTTTCACTGTAATGGAAGCATGATGTTTGTTTAATTTATTAACTAGTCTTAATTTTTTGTCATTACTGGTACTTCCTTTTTCGTATAAGTCATAAGTTCTTATTACCTCAGATCTGATTCAGATGGGCAATCAATCCTGCTCTTCATGGGATAGTAATTCTACAGGTTTGATTTTATTTCTTTGTGCTGCTATTTTAGCCAGGGCAGTATTGTAAATGGTCTCTCACTGTTTATATTGTACATTGAGATGATCAATGTCCTTCAAAAAGAAAGGGAACATTTATTTAGAAAAAATGCATCTCTATATGTACTTGTATTTTCTTTTGTTTGGGCTTTCCCTCAACTCACTCATATTTTTCAAGTAAGGATTTTTACGCTACAATTTTGCACATGGCACTTTTCTCTGCATGTCTTTATCTTTAAAATGGCACCTTTGGTATTCCTTTGTTGCTAGCACTTGACATTAATCTTATTTCTAAGAGAGCTGGTCTCACATGCCTATGATTTTTAACCAGTAATTTACTTTCTGGAGACTCTTTTATGCTTTTGTTGTGGGCCTAAGATTTTGTCAGTCAGCTAATTTGGTTCCCTATCTGGGACCTAATAAAGGTATTTGCTTGCATGTGCCTTCTTTATGCTATCGCCGGTCATTTGTTAATTGACCATTATTTGTATGTTATGGGTTTTTTGTGCCGACAGGTAATTTACTTGCAGAGAGCCTTATCTTCATGCCTAGGTTCATTAACCTTCTGTGTGTTACTAAATTTCTATTAAACGTTTGATCCCTAGACTCTTACCATTGCTGTTTTTAAGAGCCCTCCTAGTAGATAATATACCAGATACCTAGTAGTATTCGCCTCATGTCTATGTGAATTACCGGCACATAAATAGTTTTTAGAGATCCTCAAAATGCCTTCCTCCCCTTCTAGGCACACTTGGGAAACCTGCTTTCGATGCCGGTGTTAACACCTTACAGTTGAGTGGTATAACGGGTACTTTGTAGGGGTATCTTTCCCAAAACGCGGTCTTTCTGACTCTATTGGCTCACATATTGTCTCCCTGATATCGTGAAACGGAAAGATATCTCTGGCATGAGGGTGGCTAGATGCAGCCTTCTCTGGGGACTTATCTCTCCCTTTAGAGCACGAAATCCCCAAACACTTTTCCCCACACTTACCTCCCGGGGGGTGCTTTGACTTCTGCTGCGTGTTACCTCAGTTCTGTCTTACTCATTGGCAGGTATCCAGAGCACAAAGCCAGGAGACCATTTAGAGTGCGTGGTGCCCACGTAATCTATGTCTCCTCACTACATCTATTCTGAACCTTACTTGGTCGCCATCTTTAAATGACCACTTGCCGTTTTATTAAAACTGTTTTCCTATCTGGGGAATCGATAATGCAGATGCTACATGATATTGTTTAATATTTTCTTTCCTTATCTATATATGTGGCCAGTATTGTTAACTCGAAAGTCATTATTTTAGTCCAATGTTGCGGGTACTTGGACGCAACAATGTGCACAGTGAAAGATGTTACATAACTTGAAATGGCATCAAATTTTTATGTCAGAAGAGGCTGCGAACTGGGCCTGGATCACCAAAAAAGAGATGTTAGTTATTCATGTTGCTCCTAGTTGTGGGGCTAACTTTAATTGTCATATCGGCAAGTATGTGCTTAGAATAGCTGGAATAGTGTCCACCATGTTGAAGCGGTTTCTCACTGGTCTCATTCCTTATTGGATTGTATTGTAGATGACTGAATTGGAGAATATGGACACACAAAGAGTTACCTTGTTCCATGTGTCCATGATGCAGCGACTTGGTTTAAGGTAAGAGGAAACTTTAGATTCTAAGGTTCTCGTCATATATCCTGTTCCTAAGATTGGAATGCTTTATAGTGATGACAAAGACGATCAAATTGGATACAAATGAGGCCTTCTGCTGCTGGTCTTTAAGGAATTAAGTCTACCACACAGATACCATGTTGTGGTGTGTGTTTACGGGATTTTCCAAACTATGTCCTAATTTAGACCCTCTTTAACAATATTAAGGGTACAAATCCAGTGTGTTTCCCTGCCTTTACGTATATCAGTTTAATTATGTCCTGGTTTATTTTTTACCTTTTCCAAGAGTAGCCAGCAGAAATATTTTGCTGTATGTGCATTATCGTGGCAGTGCTGCACCATAGGTGATGTGAGTTTGTTGTTTTTCACTGATGGCATCATACACAGATCTACTCACACACCAACTTATACCTCTATAACATCTTATAAACCCCCTCCCACACAACCACTGACATACCCATTCACAGACCCATACAAACACTCACACATCTACTCACTGATCCATACAGCCACTCACACATCACCTCACCCATACAGCCACTAACGCAACCACTAACTCATATACAGCTACTCATGTACCTATTCACTTACCAATACAGCCACTCACACATCCAGTCATGTAGACATAGATACACTTACAAACCCACTCATATACCCATACAGCCATTAACACACTGAATAAGTCCCCATACAGCTACTCACACACCTACTCACTCATACATACACCACTCCCATACCCATTCACTCACCCATACAGTCACTCACACACCACCCACTCACTCTCCCGTACACAACTTTACACACATATTCATGCACCCATACAGGCCATCACTCTTGTTGGTTCTCACCAGTATGAATTAAAGCACAGTAGACCACAGACCAGTTTCTTACTTCCTGTTTACTAGCCATATGAAGTGCACATGATTATTTGAGGCTGCATACATCTAGCTAGTTCCCTGTTCCCATCACTGATCCACCTGAAGGCTCGGCAAGAAACACACTCATTTCTGTGTATTTTGCTTTCCAAGCACATTTGCTGGCTTCTGTGTGTGCATTAAGGTAGATATATGCAGACAAATGCATGCGGGTCTAGCCTCATCTACATGCACATGCCTCTAGGGGAAAGGTAGAGGCAGGGAGAATGTTGGGTCTGCCATTTATAGCCTTGGGGACAACTATTTAGGCTGAAATAAAATCATGCACAAAACTCATTAAAGATGTTCATGTCACAAATGCAAAAGTCACAAAATCTATGACCGGTGACTTCTGTCACAATAACTTAACATTAATCATTGTTACCATCATTATTATTGTACTTAATAAACCTCAGGTTAACTTTCTGGTGGCTTAGCACAAAGCAGTTAGGTAATGTTAGAGGTAATGTGTTAAGTATTTATGCAGCACTCAAACAGTAATAAAGTGAAAACACAACAACAAAACTGTCAATCTAATTTATTAAACTAGAGTACAATTCAATAAATAAAATGAACTCCAATCAGTAGAACCTGAGTTATGAACTTTAAAATTTCTAGGAGAAAATATCAACAAAAGGTTCAAAGCTCCACCTGGTTGCACTGGACTAGCTCAAAGTCACAAGTTCCTGCTGACCCCAGTGGAAAAACGGTTGGATACAGGGACCTTTGGAGAATTTACCTTTTAACAGTCCAAGACTATGTGGGGAGCCTTAGCTTCATCTTCATGTTGGCAGGAGCTGTGAAGAGTTCATTGTTGGTGGGAGGATCAAGTTGCTTCTGGAACTTCATGTTGGGAATTGATGTGGTTGGTCACTGTTTAGCATGAAGAGCAGGTCATTGCTGGAGCTACGCATTAGCGGGTATGTGGCAGTCATTGCTGATGCATATAGGTATATGACGTGAAGAGCAGGTCAGTGCTGCAGCTTTTCATTGGTGGACATCATGGACAGGAGTTCCATGGCACAAGGATTCCACTCACAGTCACAAGGAGCTCAAAATGTCTGGATTTTCACCAGGAGCTCTGTTTATAGGCAGGAGGAGCACATTATGATACCAGCCAGGGGTCAGTGACCTGGGGGACACCTCTTATGGACCAGGCCTCACTCCAGCAAAGGCCAGCAGCAGGGCTCAGGCAGGTCCAGGTAGGACTGGTCAGCTGTGCTGTTGCGGGGAGGACTCTGGAAGCTTATTGTGCCCCTGTAGCTCAAATAGAAGGTCAGCCAACTGAGCCTTGGAGTCACTTTTAGGGAGCCTGGATTCTAGGCAAGCAGGTCCAGTCTACCTTCTTCAGACACCAGGGCATTCCCTTTTCTGAATCTTCCCCTGGTCCACGAGCATTCTGGTGAGAGGTTTTGAAGGAGTCACATTTACACCTAGTTCCAGCCTTTGTATGGGGAGCAATCTCCGGCCTACTCCCAAACTGGTTTTGGTCAGTTGTTCTCCTTCCCCTAGGATTGGCTCCACACTGCCTAGAGTGACGAATGCAAGGGCAAGCATGGTGCATGGTGCCAGGTTCCTTTGTGTATGCTACATCCTGGGTCTTTTGAAGTGTATTCAGGGCAAGTCACCACTCCTCCCCAGCCATCCTGTCAGGAGAACCCACTCACTCTACACGCAGGCCCCTTGTGTCTGTGTCAGGAAGAAATACACAGCACATCTCAGGAGAGCCAGTGACAGTCATGTGATACTGGACACTAGCAGAAAAGCACATTTGGTTTCGGCAGAAAAATTCCAACTTTCCACAAGTGGCATTTTCAAAATAGTAACTTAAAATCTGACTTTACCATTTACGAGAATTTTAAATTAAGTGTAATTAGGTAACCCAGTGCTCTATGGGAAAGAGAAGTTTTTCACTGTCAGGACATGTACAACTTAAACACACATGTCCTACTTTTTTAAATCCCATGCATCCTTCTCTATAAGACTTAGAGCCTACCTTAGGTGTGACTTATAGGTATTAAAAAAGGAAGGTTTAGGTCTGGCAAAAGAATTATTTTGCTAGGTCAAAATGGCAGATTAAAATCCTAGGCACAATAAATGCTGCGGCCTACTTTACATCATTTAATTTACAGCCCCAGGGTACATGTAGTACCATTTATTAAGGACTTATAAGTAAAATAGAGGTCTCAATTAGGTGTATACCAATGTTACCATGTTTAACAGAGACAGAGCACACGTACATTACCTCTGGGTAGCAGGGTTAAAAGGTGCCCAGAGTCCTAACGCCAACAAAAACGGGGACATCAACAATCACGGGGTGAAGGAAAAAAGTCTGGTTTGAAGTCATGCTAAGGATGTCAGGTCTAAGAATTATTATCCTAATAGATGCAAGATCATTATTTCTTTTCATTCACAAGTGGTTTCTTTTCATATAACAGGCATGTTCAGATGTCAGCCTGAAATCAATATCAAACTAATGTTTTGTAATCTCTTTTCACAAGACGTAAAGGTGTCACAGTGCAGAGTCTTTTAGTTCAGCACAGAGCTGTGAGAGAAGAAGGTCTGCACAGCCCAACCACAATGACATTTCACTGGAAGCTCGTACATGTTTTATCACACGGAGACAGTTCTTGGGGTCTGCTGATCATCTCCCTTGCAATGTCAGTGAGAAGGAGCACCTCTGTCTGCTGATTGCCCTACTTGGAAGTAACGCTCTCTGTCAGCATAGACACCTCCTCATGGGAAGCATCTTTAGCAGCTGCATCCCTGCGTCACAGGACAGACTGAAGCAGCAGCACACAGAGTTAAACTGTACCTGTGAGCACCTAGATCAGTCTTTAATAATAATGAATGTAATATTATTGTTGTTGTTATTATTATTATTGTTGTTACTGTAATTGTTTGCATTATTGTTGCTGGTATCATTAATACAATTTCAAATGGTCCTGTGTTTTTGCCTTTTGGTCCATTTTTTTTCTTCTTACCATGCATTCTCTGAATTCCATGATTTACTTCTTATTGACAGTTATTTCCAATATTGAATGTTATTTGCTGTGATTGTATCCACGTATGAGCTGGGCATAATTTCTGGCGCTTCTACAGTACCATCAAATCAAAGACACAAATTAGTACATCTGACTAATGGTAAGGGAGGTTAATAGGTTATGCATGCACATCTGTTTAATTAACTAAATAGGACCTATGGAGTAAACGAGGCATGTTCGAATAAGCAGGCCATCTGTGTTTCTGTAGCACTTATCTCATTATTTTAATATACTGTGGCACACTAGGTAAAGAAAAAAAGCTGCTTGTTCTGTCCATATTTATGTACTGTGCATAATGGTGAGGGAAGGATGCCCCAACAGAATGTAGTTCAAGTCCTTGACGTGATAATGTTGAAATGAAAGTGGCACCAATTAGCAATGGCTGAGTGACCTTAAGATAAAAAGGAAGTGAGCATCTGTCTATGAACAGAGAGCTTGAGCAGGCATAGATGGACAGGTTCAATATCATTTTCCTAATTTAGAAGCCAACCTGACATCCTAATTTTCTATTCCTGTATGCATCCATTTATTGCTGATGTCTTTCATCAACTGGAAAGTGTAACAGTTAAATTGCCATTGCCTTACTATTTCCAAAACCAACGATAACGGAATAAATGAAATAAGGATCATTGTGCATCAAAGTCTAAATATATGAAATGATATAAACATTTGTACATCTCTATTATAATAGAAACAAATATTACTAAGCAAAACAAAGTAGCATGTATCGAGATCCTAAACTGTAGTGTAATCCTATGTGCTTCACTGTGGCCTCAGACCGATTGTAAGGATTTTATAAGGATACACCACACCATGGGGCTGATCCAGCAACAAGATGTAAGATGTGTATGATTGATGGAGCTGCTTACCTGTTCCAGCAAAGAAAGGAGTTAACTTAATATGCCCTTGAGAGAATGGGAGGATAGAGAATCAATGTACATTCAAATTCTAGGTATAAGTCCGAAAAAATAAACGATATAAACATTTTTCTCAATCTGCATTGCAACTGACACAAATACTACTAAGCAATATTAAGTAGCATGTACCAGATCCTAAATTGTAGTGTAATCATGTGTGCATATGTATCTTATCAGATTTAGGAGTAAGAGGTTTGAAAGGATACATAGCACCTTGGATCTGATTCTGCACCAGGATGCAAGATGTGTATCAAAAGTGCAATCATTGGAGTTGCCTACCTGTTCCAGCAAAGAAAGAGTCAAAAATAATGCGCTCTTGTGGGAATCAGAAGATGGTGAGCCAATGTGCATTCGATTCTAGGTACACATTTGGGGAAAAAAGGGTATAAACATGTTCTACATCTATACTGCAACAGACACAAATACTTCTAAGTAATACCATCATAACTTGTATGATCAGTACTGCTTTGCCTAATGCATTTATTTGTTTCTACTATGCCATTTACAGGGAAACAACAGACTTACTTTGCTACATGTGCCTCATTTGCAAGATAGTCCATTGAGGACAACCCTTCCAATTGAGGACCGAAGTCCGCTAGGGTTGTTTGCTCTTGCCTTTTCTCTTCCTAGAGGCCATAGACTGGATCAATGAAGACATCGAGAGCTTGGAGAAGAGATGGAATTCAGTGGACATCTTGGACTCAGCACGAAGACCTGTACTTTGCAGATGACCTGGCCCTACTCTCCCAATACCATCTGCAGATGCAAGATAAGACCAACAAGGTGGCAGCAACATCAGCACAACTTGGGCTCAACATTCACAGGGAAAAAAATCAAGAACCTGAAGGATAACATGGCCAGCACAACTGCAGTCACTCTTGCAGGCGATGCACTGGGAGAGGTTGAGTCCTTCACCTACCTGGGAAGTGTCATAGACAAGCAGGCTGGCACAGACACCAACATCAAGTCAAGGATTGGCTAAGGATACATAATGCTGCAAATCAAGATCAGGCTTTTTAACACAAATGTCAAATCGGTCCTTCTGCATTGAGCAAAAACTTGGAGGACAATAGTGACCACTACCAACACAGTTCTAACCTTCATTAACAACTGCCCAAGGAAAATCCGCCGGATCCTCTGGCCAAACATAATCAGCAACAACAACCTATGGGAGCAGACTTTCCAACTCCCTGTTCATGAAGAAATCATGAAAAGATGCTGGTACTGGATAGATAAAACTCTCTGCAAGCCTACATCAAACATCACCAGGCAAGCCCTGACCTGGAACACTCAAGGGAAAAGAAAAAGAGGTAGGCCAAGGAACATCTGTCACTGAGGCTTCGAGGCTGACTGAAAGGAGATGGGTTGCATCTGGAGACAGTTTGAAAGAAAAGCCCAGGACAGAGGTGGCTGGAGAGTCCTGGTTTATGGCTTGTACCCTGGTAGGGGTAGGAGGCATAAGTAAGTAAGTAAGTATGTGCCAGTGAGTCTACGCTAGGAGGCCATGAGAGATGTATTTTTCATTATGTTCTTTAAAGCCTATATATGTAAACTAGTTCGGACCTCTTTTCCAATTGATTCATTATCTGTAGATAATTAGTTCACAACTAAGTAAAATAGAGTCTAAATTCATTGAACTATAGTTTTTGGTCATTCTTTTGTGTGCTGCTTAAACCTTTGGAGCCCCAAGAAATCACTCTGACTCATGCAACTGTCAGTGCCATTTCGCACAGTTAACTGTGTCACTCTCCTGAAAATCCCCAAAGAAAGAATAAGTGTGTGTCAGTTTTCTTAACTGACCACATTCTGTGCTGAAAACAGAAGTCTCTCTCTCTCTCCTCTCACTCTCTCTCTTTCTTTCTCACTCGTTCTCAGGTCTATAGGATTCTTTCTGCCCCATTCCTTTAAACATATGCATGGGAAGTCTTACCTCACTTCTTCAGCACTTCAAAATCGTGTATCATTTAGAAAGGGACAATACACAGACGTACTTGAAAATTGCCTCATCTTATGTTTGCTTGTATGATGTTTTATTTGTATAGCGTTGACCTAAGTGAAAGGAAGTGAGAGCTGTACAGCGTCAAAATCAAATATACAGTCAATGAGTGATTGGGATTGACAGTGGATGGGGACAGTTATTGCATCATGATTAGTGTTCTTTAAAGAGATGCGTCTTCAGCTCGTTCCTACATTGAAATGGGGTTAGGTGGTCTTGAGGGATATCAAGATGTCACTTCAGATCCTGAATACATAGTGAATGAGAGCTGCCTTTGTTTTAAATGTGTGTATTTCTTTACCTTCAGTCTTATTATGTCCTGCTTACTGTTGTGCCGAGATCTATCAGAAATAAACAGCTCATTAGCCTTATAGGTATTGTGTTGGCCCAATGATAATGTACTTTTTCCAGATTCCCAAAGACATTCACAGCTGTATGTCACACCAGGATCCCTACCTAAAACCTCTCAAAACCACTTAAAGATGATTTTCTCCTGATTTACTCTCCCAATTGCTACTTTCCTATGCCGACTGGCTCAACATAAATATCACGTTAGACTGCAACTTGGATATTGTGCTAAATTACTTGGCTTTAACCTGAACAGGAGTTTGGACAGTACTCAGTTGTACAATCTCATCTTAGACACTTGCAATAAATAAAACATATGAATACTTAATAGGAACTCAAGGAAGGTGTTTAATCCCACGTGTAACAAATTGGACTGTGGCAACTCCTTATGCATTGCAATTTCCAAGCTGCAACTAGCCTCTCTCAAAGCTGTTCTACAGGCAGCTGCCAGACTGGCCACTAGTGTGCTGCATGTTGAAGCAAGATGTTTCATGATACTGATCTGCACAGTTGTAAATCACTCCACACCATATTGCCAAACTATCTTGCCCACTAACTGGTCTGCTCAATTGATCAACAGGATCTGAGGTGCTTTCAATCAATCATTCGATCAATCTGGATTTGTAAAGCATGGCTAATCACCCATGAGGGTATCCAGGTGCTGAGAGCACTGCTACAGGGAGGCTGAGTAAAACAGCCATGTCTTGACCCCGTTTCGAATTCCAGCAGAGAAGATAAGGTCCATAGGTGAAGTGGGAGGTTGTTCTAGAACTTCGCAGCAAGGTAGGAGAAGTAGCATCCACCACTGTTGCTGCGGTGGTTGCGGAGGTGTGTGGGTGTGGATGAGGCAGAGAGAAGGGGCAGTGCAGGAGTCTTGAGGAAAAATGGAAGATCAATCCGTGGTTGATGTGAGATGGTCCCTTTTTGTGGAGGGCTTTGAAGTTGTGGATCAACATCTTGAACTGGCATCTCTCCTGAATGGGAAACCAGTGGAGCTTCTTCTGGTGGCGGTGATGTGGGTCCGTATAGGGAGGTCTAGGATGATTCTAACCGCTTAGTTAAGTATTGTTTATATTCTTGTGAGCAGGAGTGAGGTGATTACTATATACAGTGTGTTGCCATCATCAAGTCGGTTGGTGACTAGGGCTTGTGTGACTCTCCATCTGGGGTTTGTTAAACCTGGCTTGTCCAGCGGGTTTAACCCCAGACTTTTTGCTTTTTGGACTCCTGTTTTGGACCCTGTTTTTGCTGGTCAAATAACTCTGGGCCCTTTACCACTGCTGATCAGTACTAAAGTGCATATGCTGTCCCTGTAAATTGTGATTATGGATTGGTGATTCCATGATTGGCATATTTGGTTTACTAGTAATCCCTAGTATAGTGCTCTGTGTGTGCCCAGGGCCTATAAATCAAATGTTGCTAGTAGGCCTGCAGCACCGGTTGTGCCACCCACATGAGAAGCCTGTAAATGTAACTCAGACTTGCCACTGCAGTGACTGTGCATTGATTGGTACTGCCATGTCAACCTCGCAAGTGCACCCACTTACCAGGCACTAACCTTCCCTTTTCTTACATGTGAGTCACCCCTAAGGTCGGCCCAAGGTCCCCTTGTGGGCAGGGTGCAGTGTATGTAAAAGGTCATGCCCTGATGTGTGTGGCATGTCCTGATGGTGAAATACTCCCAATTTTGTTTTTCACTATTAAAAGGCCATGTGTCCCATAGGAGAGAATGGGAGTTTTGTTTATAACATCCTATAAATATACTTTGCATTGGGATAAGATAAAAGATGGAGTTTAGTATGCCTGAACTCAGAATATAAAAGTGCATATTTTAGTAAAGAAGATTTTTATATTGTGTGTTTGACAATACCACTTTTAGTAAGTGGGTATATTCTTGCTTAGGCATCCTGTGTGCCTCTGCTGGTTTGTGTATTGACTGTGTGGCTTTGAAGTGACAGGGGTTGGGGAGGTGCATTCTCTCAGACAAGCACCGGGGGGAGCGGTGATGTGTGTCCTACCTTTCCTGAATAAGACAGGGCTGGGCTGAATAGACTTGGGCTGCATACAGAGATGGGGGGGAGTTCTCAACTGGCTCTAGGCCTGGTCTGCATTTAGAGTGCTGGGAGGAGAATTCCTTAGCACCTGAATAGGCCCTGTCTGCCTTATACAATGCTGTCTCCACCTCCTGCCAGGAAGCTGCACCAGAGAGGACAGAAATGGTTTTGGCTGGGCAAAGAACTTCTCTGCTACCAGAGAACAAAGGAATGTGTGCTATAAAATGTGGGGCCCAGACCTCAGAACTTCAGATTACTGCTGAACTGAAGGACCTGCCAGGAAGAAGAACCGGGAAAGCTGGAGGAGGAGTACTGCCCCTGTGCTGTATGCTGTTGGGGTTGACTTGCAGTGGTTGCTTCTGTCTTGGGCAGGGAAAGGACTGGACTGTGCTTTCACCATCCTGCTATTATTATTTTCTCCAATGGCTTGAAGTAAAGCTTGCCTCCTGTTTGAAGTGTTGGGGATAGAAAAGACTTCAAAGATCACTTCTGGGAATCGAGAGGAACCTTTGCCAATGAGAAGAGCTGGAGAAACTGAGGAGGAATACTGCCCCTGTGCGGTTTGCTGTCTGGGGTTGGCCTGCAGTGGGTACTTTCTGCCAAGGAAAGAAGAAGGACTTTGTTGTGTGCTGTGACCCCTGCTTCAGGAAGATCTCCAAGGGCTTGAAATAGAGCTTGCCTCCTGTTCCAAAGTCTCAGGGACACAAAGACCTAACCCCCAGTCCACCTGAACTCCTTTGCTGGGAGTTCTGACCTGCTGAGTGGTGCCTGTCAGTGTTCTGGACCTCTGGAGGTTGTTTTGGGACTGGAAACTGCAAGAACTGTGAAAATTGAGGCATAGCCTGTTTTCGACGCATCGAAGTAGTGTGAGAAGAATTTTCTGACTCATCACCACCGTCGAAGAATTGACGCAGAGCCTGCTCACAGCTGTGGTGTCTGCTGTGCGACTAATCTTATGCACGATCTCCAACGTCCGAGATTAACGCACCGATTCTGAAGCAGGCCCTGCTGTGGAAGAACCGACGCATCGAGGGGACGCAGCTGAAATCATTGCAGCGCATTCCGGGTCTTTACACATCACAACGTACCGGATCATCATGCATTGCATTGAAGCGCCAAGTCTGTTGCAACATTGGGGGATGCAGTAAGAATCCAACACATCACCTTCGTACGCAGTAAGAAACCGATTCATCACCTCCTTTCTGGTAAGCAACCGACCCATCACCTCCCCTGTGCAGCAGTAAGGAACTGACGCGTCACCTCTCCTGGAGCAAGGATCCGACACATCACCTTCCCTGAGTGTAAGGAACCGACGCATCACTTTCCCTGTGACCCTTTTTGATTCCATTTTTCGACGAATCCAAGGTACTTTGTATAAAAGTGTTGCATACCACATTTTCTTGGAAATGAACAATTTATACATTTTAAGAATCATATTTTTAGTAGGATATTGTGGAATTTTGTCACTTTGGTCTTGTTTTGGTGTATATAAAGATTACTTATTTTTCTAAACTGGTGTGGTGTCCATTTGTAGTGTTTTCACTGTATTACTGTAAATGTTCACAAATGCTTTACACACTGCCTTTGAGCTAGGCCTGTCTGCTCATGCCAAGCTATCAAGGGGGTGAGCAGGGGTTATTTTAGAAGTGTATCCCCCCTACCATGACTAGGAAGAAGGGTCCCTACTTGGACAAAGGGGTAAACCATTGCCAACTAGAGACCCCCATTTCCATCAGTTTTTATCTGTCTTTTCATTGGAGCTTACAGTTCAGGATGATTCCATGGTTGCGGGCGTGGTGGGCCAGGGTGAGTGAGGCTCCTAGTTCGGGAGGCCACCAAGCTCTGCTCTTTTTATTCTGAAAACTTTATCTTTTAAGAAGGGAGAAAAACGAACTCAATATTTCCCTGCAAGTGCTCCCATGGTCAGGTTCTGGAACCATAATCTACCAGCAATCAGGACAATGGCAACTTTTGATACAAGAAATTACTTAAATGTTTGCTATTTTCTCCTTTAAATGATCATCTTCTGTTTGAGTTTAACTGTTCTCAGTTGAACAAGCAACTTAAGTTTGGCATTGTAGTACTGTAGTTAATAATGATTGCCTTTATATCAGTATCATTCTATATATTGTGAATAATTTATAATGCTTATTTTCTGGATCAGTACTATTTATATTCTCTCATGTACTTGCCAATATGGAAGGCCCTCTGTTTCCTCGAGATCTGGTTTCAGTTAAATAAAATGGCTAAATAGTAAGGGAACAAACATGAGAAATATGTGTCACCGATTGGTTGGTATTATTATGTATCACTTCGAGCAAAGAACATGGTGCAATAAAGTTTACACCGCAAGGTCTGTGATGTTCTTTCTAATCACCATGTGGAATTCATTTCTTTCTGGGAAGTAAAGAAGTAACAAGCAAGACAAAAAGGAAAAGCATCAAACTCAATTTGTGTAATTATGGGAGTACTTTTAGGTTTGGAGGATTGTCTCTGCAATCTCAGCATCTTGTTTTGTTTATCCTGAAAGGTAGTAAAAATGCTAGTTCAATGGTTCACTATTGCTATCTCTATGGAAGAACATTGGATTGGTACTGCATTTGTGCAATAAAATGAGTATTCAAAAACCTTTAAATGAGAAATAACTCATTTGGAAATATCCCATCCCTCCAAAAGAGAAAATGTAATTATACATTATGCCAAGATTAAAAATCTGCATCAACCTGTGGTACGTTTACTCGGCTGCCAACAGGGGGCCTGGTTTAGATCTTGGCGGATGGGTTACTCTGCCACAAAGAAGACAGACATCTCATCCGCCAAAATTGAAATCCCATTATATCCTATTGGATTCATATTTCAGGTGGACGGGATATCCGTCAACGTTGTGACGGAATAACCTGTCCGCCAAGATTTAAATCAGGCCCAGAATACCTTAATGAGTGTTATGTTTTTTGTGTCAGGCAACGTGCTTCAGGATGCAGCTCAGTTGTTAACAGGGGGTTCTGTTGGTCTATGTTTTATTGGTATTTGTTTATGAACAAAGGCCGAGATTTAAAAAGCCCTTGCATTGCCATTGCATCACGCAAGGCGGTGCAAACCAACACAAGGGCTTCAGTGAGATGTACTAAGCCCTCCAAAGCTACGTTGTGTTGCTCTGTGTGGCGTAGTAAATCCAGAGTAAAGTTACTCTGCATTGGGAAGCCAGTCAATGGGTGGCGCATGGGTGTTCCCACTCATCTACCCATTGATTTTGGTGCATTACAAGATTTAATAAGACTAGTACATCTCGGAATGAGTCAAAATGCTACACTTTGCCAGGTGAAGCATACTGAAGAGAAATATGTTTATTTGTCCTCGTTATTTCCCTTTTCTAAGTGTGTAGCATTCTGCCGCACATGCATAAAGAAGAAAATGCCTTTAAGAATTGTTTATGTGCAGGAAGGTGCCTCATCCTGCACAAAAACAATCCTGCCTGTAATAGAGGCACCCCTGCACCATGGCGCAAGTGTGTCTGCATTGTCGTTTGGCTGCCACAAGTGCGCCAGAGCAGAGAGAGCATGAATGTGCCATATATTAGTAATTGTGGAACATTCCTGCACTCTCTATTTGATAAAGCATAGCAAGTTGCCTTGTTGCACTGCGTAATGCCAAAATCTTAGTAGATTTGGCCAAGGCCGGCTCTAGGGCGTTGTGACCGATGCCATCGCACCGGGTGCTGGCTTCCTGGGGGCACCTTGTTTGCAAGCTTATTATGTTTTAAAGCACCTTGCTGCAGCGTTCCTTTCCATGGCGATTAGCAGGCCTTGCAAAAAAGGTCAAGGTAACTCCTGTGATTAATGTTCTTCCTGAAGCAAGATCAGAGTTTTGTATAGTTGAGGTTTTGACTTATGTGAACTTAGTGCAGAGGGTTAATATGCCTGCTGCAAAGAACGTGTACCAAGTAGATTACAGAGTATATATAATGTACACAGATCAGCAGGTTACTGCTTTTAAAAGAGACATCCTTTTCTTACTTGCTATTTATAACTTAAGAGTCCTAATATAGAACAGTGAGCTATTAACTTTCATAATAGAACTGCATACACACTGCGAAGTATACATTAGAATTTAGAACATTGATTAATGTTACAAAAAGAGTTAATTTGGCTAGAAATCAATTCTCATCATTAAAGAAAACTCCCAACTATGCTGGTTCATTTCTGAGTTTGGGCTTCTCCACAACAAGCACTCTTAAACAATACTGCCTGCCAGTATGGATGACATGTGACTCCTTCACTTGTAGTCCTTTGGTTATGTAACATTGCCTATACTCTGATTTATACGAGTATGATTGATTGTCTCTGTTTAATGTGTGTGTGATGCAAAGTGCTCTGACACCCTACACTGGTATGAGTGGCGCTATATAACTAATTCAATGCATCTCAGAGAGAGTGGCTATGGAGACTTGGTCACTGTTAAAGGGTGCTAGTGAGCGAATCTGTGGTGGAGGTGGTCATTGGGGAGGGGGGGCAGGTGCCAGCAAACATTGTCGCACAGGGCGCCACCAGCGCTAAAGCCGGCCCTGAATTTGGCCGAAAGTGTTCTGCAATAATGTTGGACAGAAATAACCACAGACTTTAGACAACAGATAGGTCTACCCGAGACCAGGGAAGTAGCCACAGAAATCCAATACATATGAAGGCACAGTGCAACTAGAAGGAATCTCTTTACAGTGGCTAGAATATATCAAAGCTAAACACGGCCTTACTGTGTGCGACAAGCTGCTCTTACAAGGTAGAATCAGAAAACCAATATCCGCATTTGGAGTTTCCTTGTAATCCCATCCAGCAGATACAGAGAGTAAGGATTCAGTCACATCTGAAGGTCAACAGAGTCTCAATGACATCACTTTTGTTGAACGTTACGGAGCAGAAAGCTCTTTTAATGCACTAGAACCACAGTCATGCAATGTCCTTTGAATGAGTGCTATAGTTTCCTGTTTGAATCCTTTCTTTTACAGAAGTCTTTTGCTCCCACACACTTCAACTACTCTTATCCTCCTTCGCTAAATGTATCCTGGATGGGCAACCTTCTACAACAGTGACACTGTAGCTCATGCACTCCTGCCAGCAGTGCTTTAATTTGAGCTGGTTGATGGGGAGAGGGGGGAGGAAGGAAAACCGTGCACCGGAACTTATTTTTTGGGGACCGGTTTCCTATCTGTCTACAACGGATAATTAGTGAGAGCAAGAGAGGGAACAGTCTGAAAGACGAGGGGAAGATAAAGACGCAAACCCATCATATACAGAGGAAGTAGGAACTTGTGAGATAAAGGAATATGGAGCAACTAGTAGTTGATTAAAGACGCATGAGATGAATTTAAGACCACCAGCCTTGGTACTCGATGACACGACTTTTAACTGCACTGACTGGCAGCTTCTGAGCTGAGCTTCGGGCGACATCACTCTTTCTTTGACAAACGAAGGGGCATATTATCAAGGACAGCATTAAAAATGATCGCCTCTTTAGCGGCAGAAAACTGGCGATAATGGGCTTGATAATATGCCCTTGAGAATTCCAATAGAAGTCCATGTTCTGGTGTGAGCTGGGATTCTATGGGAATTCTCCACGGCATATTATCAAGCCCATTATCGATAATTTTAACGCAGTCCTTGATAATATGCCCCTTCCTTTCTTATTGAAGCAATCATCTAAATGTTAGTCTAGTTTCAAACGCGCTACCAGGGTTGGCTACGGCTCAAATTCCCTTTAGCATTATTTAGAGGTAAACTGGTCAAACCTCATTATGAGTAGTTTTATTTGTGTAGTGCGTGCTATGTTCTAAACTCTTATTTTAGTGATTAGGCGTAGGTGCTGTGTTGCTCTGAATTAGATCCCGTTTCCTGCATAGCTCCACGGGAGCTGATTGCTCTCTATCAGTACCACTGTGGTGGTCTTGCTGTGCCATGTTACCAGGGCTTACTTTACGTAGTCAGCAAGTTTTATTTGCGTTCATCTCCTGGCATTCATTGCCATCTTCCGAGCCCTGCGCATACGGGCTTGCATCGTTTCTTCTTTGCTAAGTGACTAAGTCGTTAGCAATAATTGCTTTTCTCTGATTGTCTGTATGTTTGGTGGGACAGGTGTTCCTGCTCTTGAATTGTTCAGGAACTGTTCCAATGAACAGGTTTTCCATTTTTATCTCCTTTCAAGCTGTTTAAAGTTTGTTTTTCTGCGTGCAGTTTTGCCTTGGTTGTTCTCCTGAATACCAACATTAAACGTAAATGTGATTCTAGAGATTGTAGAAGTTTGCAAGAAGCCTGGTATATGTATATACCGCCTTTTAATTTTGGGCTCCCGTGGACAATACATGCTCTTGCTCGGGGAGGATATTAGCAATCAAGCTCAGCTTTGTCTAATTTGCAGGGAACCATTTTGTAAAGTTCTATAGGAGTGCAGAGTTACATGCAGCGCAGATATATCGCTGGGCAGCAGGCTGTCAAGTATTCACTCTGGAGACGTTGACCGAAACCTATGTTAACACTATCCCCTTGCATTGTACCCAGCACTTTAAGACTGATAAGGCTAACAGGGACATAGCTTAAGGGGGGCTTTGGGTTGTTACACCCCCTAATAAATGTATTTTCTGAATCTCCCCCCCCCCCATCTTACTGACTAAGCCACGCCCCTGAAGGTTAAGGGCTTCATTTATGAGGAATTGGCATATTCTTGTCCCACAAAGCACTGCCCTTTAAAATTCAAGATGGAGATTTTCTCTCCTTAAGAGTAGGAGCTAGCTGAACCAACCTACTGGTGTGGCTCATTTCCATTAACATTCCCTTTCCAGCCCTCCTGCAAACCCCATTCCGTGATTTTTGCTGCACTGCCCTACATCAAATGGAAAGGGCAGAAATGTACAGCAATTACAAGGTATGGTACAGTCCTATCCTTTCAGCCGGCGCACAATACAGTGCAAGGGTGTCTGCATTGTTTCTCCTTGTTACACCTGCTCTGGGGAGGCGTACACTTTTGACGCATTCCCAGATTTACAGGTGCTTGTAAATCTGGGAATGCGTCAAAACCCCAGGGTGTTGCATGGGAACACCCACTGCAATGCCTATGCAACACCTCCCTGATGCAGTGTAAGGCAACGCAGCTACATATGCTGTGTTGCCTTACACCATATCTACGAGGGCATGAAAAGCCACACAAAATGGCTTTGCGTGGTTTTGTAGATTTGGGTATGCACACTGAGCTGCTGTATAAGGTGCCACACCAGTGGCACAAGGGGCTTGTAAATAAGCCTCCTAGTTTCTAATATTACCAAACATAGATGTGCCTATTTAAAGTTATTAGACACTGAAGCTTTTCTTAAGTGCCTAAAGTCTTGGTAAATATATTTGGGACTTCAGCACAATTCCGCTGTCATCTCCTCCTCAGATAAGTCTGGTGTGAACCTGCATCATTTTCTTGTGTTTGCC
Source organism: Triturus cristatus (assembly GCF_964204655.1). Taxonomy (NCBI): domain Eukaryota; kingdom Metazoa; phylum Chordata; class Amphibia; order Caudata; family Salamandridae; genus Triturus; species Triturus cristatus. The sequence continues at coordinate 641,860,802 of NC_140581.1, read as the reverse complement.
TGCAATCAAATCACTACTTTACTTTTAGAAAGGTCATATCCAATGACAAACTATTTAGTTTGATCCTGTTTTTCAATAAGGTCATACTTGATAAAATTTCCAGTAACTGATATTTGAGAACATTATTTTTTTTAAAGCAAGAAAATACCATATCAATTTGCATACCTATCACAATTTCAGACACTTCTGGTCCCTCTTAATATTCATCGATCATAAAGTGTACGCCAAAAAATAAATGAATAACATCTAAAGTGCCGAACATTTAAATTCATAGTAGATCAATGCAGGAGTCCTGGGGTAAATTTAAGATGAAGTGGCAATGGTATGTAAATGCCAGTCTACCGCCTAATTCGTGTCGGTAGATAACTGACACTTCTTCAAACACACTTGCAAGACATAAATTATAGAAATTACTATAAAAATTGTGAACCAACAACAAATTATGTCACAAAGAATGTCCATGCAAAGACATCCTTACAGAATGGAAATGTTTCTTAAACAACACATCACCATCAAAAGAAATTTAAATTAATTTGAAATATAAAGATGAACGAGCGCCAACAACTTGAAATTATTGCAAGGTCGATTTGCAAAGGATTATTGAGCACCTGTAATGCCTTTCTCAATGTGATTCATCTAGGTTTCTCTGAACACTGCTTTATAATGTGTAAATATAGATGACACAAAATGTATCTAGCAAATTCAGGGTGTGGTTTCCCATCTACTACAAAGTAGCAGGCATGTTCTTTAACCTTAAAACATGGCCTGCTTTAGCGCTGGTGGGGCACGATGTGACAATCATTTTTGGCGCCGCACCATGATTTCGTCCTCAGATCCCCTCACTACAATTGGCCAAACATGCCCCTCATCTCTCCATAGCCCCTCTCTCACTTACATTTCATTTGCTTTAAAGCACCCAAAACTAACCCTTTTTAGCAACATTAGGAATAAATAATCAAAGACTGGGAAAAAAAACATAAAGTCCTTACCTAGTATATGTAGTTTGTATGCAGATCTTTGAGAAGAGTTTGTAACAGTCACTATTCTATATTTGAGTTGTAACTTATGAACTGCAGTAGCAAAGGATCTCTGTGACAAAATCAGTAATTGTAAGAAACCAGGACTTTTTGCAGTGAAGTTTCCCCCCTCTGTTTGCCCCCATTTTGACTGCTAGAAACTGGTTTTCTGACTTTGATTGTGCCCTGGGCTCTGCTAACCAGACCCAGGGCCTGTGCTCTGATTAAAAGTACACAGCAATTAGGTCAAACTGAAATCTGTACTGACAACCTACTTGTAAGTCCCTAGCATATGGTAAGGCATGTCGGTTTAGAGGCACCATAGATTTCATGCAGGTAAGTGTGCACTGCTGTGTGGCTGTCACTTTAAAGGCAGCCCAGCTTTGCGGGCTGCTTTTAAAATATGAATTAGATAAAATTCGACGTTGTAGTTAAAGGTACTTCCAAAGTCTTAAACTACCTTATTTTTACATATATCCCTAAGGTCTACCCTAGGTGCCCACAGGGTGGGGTGTCATGTAGATGCAAGCAGGGACATTTGAAAAGAGGTTTTGTATGCACGGGTGAGAGAAAAACTGCCAATTTCATTTTTCCCCATTGTAGCACATTGACTTCATAGGCTAATATTGTAATACCTTAATAAACTATAACTATTGAGAGGAGTTAGCTAAAAATACTTCAAAGTATTGAAATGATAAGATACATTCAAATATTTGCCAATGTTCGATTTATTATGTATCTTGCAGAAAAAAAGTTATAGAACTTGCTTTTCTGATGTGCTAAAATCCAGCTTTCCAGCAGCCTCTCCTGATTGACCGGCTGAGCTAAACTGCACTGATAAGGTGTGAATTGGCCTGCATAAAGTCAAAGTAAATCTGCTCGGAGGAGTGCTTCAGCTGCATACAAAAGGTAGGATGGAGGTGAAGTAGTCAAACTGGTCTTCAAAGAGGGAATGACAGGACAGCAAACAGGCTCAACCTCACATCCTGCACCCCCAGCCAGACAGGAGCCGCTGTAATTGAATTAGCAGAAGGGCTGCAAGAGGAGTGTTCGGGAAGGTTAGCTGCACCAGTGGGTTGGCCAGATCTTAACCTCAAGGTGAGAGTTTCTCTATTTTGCATTTTAAAGTACAGTGCCTTCTGGGAAAAGAATATGGAATATGCTACACTTTGGAGGAGGCTGTCATTCTTTTGATGGGCACCTTTATCCCATTGGTCAGGGGGTGCCCCCCTGCTTGTCACCCAAGAACACTGGATAAATATGGGATATCTGCCCAGCAACTCAGATCCCTGTGTTGAAAATACAAGAAGGACTGCCTTGCTGTACCCTTGGACTACACAAGAGAGGACTACACTCATAAGGATTGCACGTGCTGCACACTTTGGTCTTAATCCCAAAAATGGATTTTGCCTTGGTCTGAAAGTTGAAGGAGTGCACTTCCTAAAAGCAATTAGTTAAAAGTGTTCCATTTGCATCATTTCCACCAAGAAGATCCCAACTGGACAGTGTTCAGTAAGAGGATTTGGTGAGGTGCATTGTGGGTCTTGTAGTCCCAATGTCCCAAGGCGCACCTCAGAGATTCTGGAAACTTGGCTTGGCATTGTGGACCCTCAAAGACCTAAAATAAACATCTGTAGAAGAAGACTGCCCTGCTGGACCCTTGGACTGCACAAGAAAATGACTTTTCCTATGTTAAAGGATACGCAGTGAACTCCCTGATCAGCAACAGGTAGAAAAGTGCTACCTGCATTATCGACAACAAGTACAACTCTGGCTGACAAACTTCACCTGGATTTTACTTGGATTGACCAGGTGTACTGTGGTAGTTGAAGTCCCAAACCCCAAGAGGCAAACCAAAGCTTCTGAACTCTTGGCTAGTACTGTGGGCAACTTTCCTGCATCAAGAAACACTTCTGGAAGTAAGTATAAAAGTGTTACATCATTTGCAGCCTGGACTCTTAACCATGCCCCAGTCCAGTGTGTCCTTTTTTAACCCATTGAGCGCTATTTGCTTCTAAGCGCTAGTTTTACTTTTAATCTTTAACAAATCATATCTCTGCTTTTCTCATTTTGGTGTCATTTTTCAATCATAAAAATACTTCCTATGTTTATAAATTCATTTTGGATTTTTATTGTTTGTTGTTCCTTACTTATTGAATATATTGATCTTTTTAAATGCTTTACACATCTGTCTCCTAAGTTAAGTCTGCCTGCTCACAGCAAACTACCAAGAGCTTGGCAAGGGAATAATTCATTGAGACCTTAACTGGGCCTTATATTGTGATTGTGACCCTATTAGTGGTGGTAGGTACCTACTTATCCCTACTAATAATTCACATTCCAACAGTAATCCACGAAGCTATCTACATAAATTACAGACCTATGATCCGCATGGTACGCGTTCTTTGCAGCAGGTATGTCAACCCTCTGCACTACTTTATGGTGTGTCAAAAATGCCACTAGACAAACTCAGATCTCTCTCTATAACAGTAACATTAATCACAAGAGATCTCTTGACATTTGTATTGCTGTCTGAAAGCTGGACACTCAAGGAACTCTGCAGCAAGCTTTTTAAAAGTCGTTTTGAAGTCAGCACCCTGCTCTCAAGGTCAGCGACCAGTTAGCTTGCACCAGTTGCACCATCCTAAAGTAAACCTTGCCTTAAAAATATGAGCCTAAATTGGAACAAGACCTGTATTGTAGAGAACACAGTATTCTCATGGAACTAGGGGTTAAACCAATCTATTGTTTAACTTTTGGTCAAGACAAAGGCAAAGACTCAGAATATGAGAAGCCTACAACTTGCTGATGAAACTATTATCTCAGATAAATGGAACTGTGTGTACCCATACTACTGCAACATCTCTGATGCCTAGTGGGGGTCACTAGCTCCTACTCCCAGATTCCTGAATTCTTTCTGACATCTGGTACCTCTTTGACTTGAGAGGCAGGCTATTTCCTCTGTTTATACTGTCGCCCAGAGTCAGACCAGATATCAAAGTGAACAGCTCAGATAACTGTCATAACAGAGACTTGAAATCTTCCTGTTGCTGTGGTCTCAGGTTAGGTAAGTGTTATACTCTATCTACTGTGTCATTTTGGTCAACCCTCCCCCCAACCAAAACGTCAGGAAAAGGTGTGTGCTCTTGAGATAGCTCTTTGAATGAATGAGCATGTGGTCTTCTTGCAAAGACCCAGCAAGTCATAAACCATGTCCCTTACAAGGGAGATTTCAACTTGTCCTCCATCTCTCATTGATAAGAGTGACATAGCCCCAAATATGGTGGTCATAAAGCAACTTGAAGATGCTGAAAGCAACACTCCTCTCTGGCAACTACCTGCATGCAAACACTGCCATGTTAGGAGGATGATCCACCATCTCAGTGGGGATTCTAGAGTACCCACTATCCCCTTGAGTGTATTATTAATTACTCACTAACCCTTTGGACCAGGATACAGGGTTGAGAAACTGTAGTTAACCCCACGCTTCTCAGAAATTGTCTTATGCAAATTATTATGACGTTTCTTACCCTGGCCACGACTGGAGCAATTAAGGTGAAAAGCAGTACTATTCGGGCGTCAGGTAGTATTTACTTATCACCCATGGTAGAGGGATGATCCAGGTAGAAGCCATTTTCATTCCCTACCCTCTCAAATGGAAAAAAGCCACTAAAATGAAATGCTACAAGGGAATTCATTGTCTGATAACGAGACTTCTCATGGTTCCAGCAAGTGTGTCAGACTTCGAGTGTTGTGTTAAATTCACACGCATGCCAGGCCAGTAAAGATTACGGGTAAAGCCCTTTTTTTGTCCATTTAAATCTTTGATGCCCTGCAAAAGGCATCTAATGTCCCAGTGACTTTGGGAACCTTCTGTGTTACTCGGGGACATACAGCTCGTGGTTGGCACCAGGTTCATTAGGACACATCTTTGTAAAGCAATCTGTCATCCCAGAAGACCTCTGAAGGGTTAGATTCTTTTCTATCAATTTATTCCTGCGCTTGAGCGCAAAGTCTAATAAGTTTGGATATTCCTGTTGTGATTCACATCTCACCCTGTATGAACCTTCTGCTATTTTATAGCATTTATCATTCTGAAAGGTCCATTAGAGAGAGGGGCCCCGAAATTCCAACTGCCAAGGGTCTCAACAGGGTTTAATCTGGAACTGCTAGAATGGTTTAATTGAGCCTCCACCAATCCCAACTCAAAAATGTTGCTACCCAGGAGAAAATCCATTGAAGGGTCATGTCTAACTCCCACCCGAATTAACTCAATCTTTCTATCAACCTGCAAATTAATAATTGGCAGTAGAATTTTAGTGAGCTGTCTGTATTTATTTTCAAAGGCCATTTTCTGCTTCCAAATCCGTGTGGAGCAATCTAGCCAGTAACGGCTCCTCCGTTATAGCGGAGGACCGTCGCCCCACTGCTTTTAAGCAGTGCGAAGAAGAAACATAAAATGATAATACCTTTAAGTTATTATCATTGTATTCTTCCTGCTGCTTTGCAGGTGGGTGGGTGGTTGGGGCTGCTCTGCTCTCAGAGCAGGGCAGGGAAGAAGTGCTTTGCCCACTCGGGCCGCCCAAAGCAGTCATGCACACTTTCCCCATTCTCCATGTAGGCTTAATTACAGCCTGTGTGGAGAACAAGTGCAGGCCCCCATTCCCTGGTTGAGCGTCAAACCAGGACGCACAAAACCAATCACAGCGCTTCACTGCAATTCTGATTGGTCAGGGGTGCCTGGGTGCTTACCAAATCACAACACTGCAATGCAGCATTGTGATTGGTCAGTGGGGCCTGCATCCTGTTCCTGGAGTTCCACGAGGGGAGCAGGAGTCCCCCACTAGCGACCCCACCCGCAGTGTGACCCGCCCTCCTAGCCACTCGCAAACCATGCTGGCCGTCACTGAATATAGCCCTCACTAGCAATTGAAATGCTGGCATCAGAGTCCTATATCATATCCTCTCCCACCTGCCATTGGCTATGGAAAGTGTGGGAAATCGGAAAATAAATTCAGACGTATTTCCTTATTTTTTGCTTTCTGTGTATCCAGATTGCTGGTATGTTTCCAGCTGGCAGTGAGAGGCCGCTAAACAACTCTGACTGCATGTATTTTCCACTAAAAATGGATATTCATTTTGAATCGCTTCTTTGAAATAATTGTGTTTTTGATACCTGTGGGAGAAATGTAATTTACAATAGGTCAATTGGCGCAATTTTGGCAATTTCTTTTTAGGCTTGTTATGTGAAATTCTCCAAATGATGCCATTGCACCACATCACATAATTACACCTCCATTCAGGGCAAAATTTTAGCACAGGGCACACAAACAATGTGGACAACTAGAATGTGAGCAGCTGTTTATATATATACATAATAAATATATATAAATTTATGTGCAATTTTTTATGGTAAAAATGCGTCCTTGCAACAAAAAAATTACGCAAGTACAAATTTCACTCTAAACTATACAGCTAAATGATAAATTCACATTTCGCACAAATTTGTATAATTATTTGAATTTTGTGTTATTAGGCAAAAGCAAGTTACTTGCATTTTGCACACTTCTATGTATCTGCAAATCCAAAGTAAGCGATCACAAAATCTACAATTGACATAAAAGTTAAATATAATGTACAGCAGTAGCAAGGTTTCTGACATCTATATGTGGGCCAGACACCCAAGCACATGGACTAATAAAATTAGCAGTGGCACACTGCGTTCATGTTGCAGTGTTGAAATGTCACTTGAGCCCATTTAGGCATTTAACCTAAATATTTCAAAATGAAAGGTGCTGCAATAATGTCATACAGTTGGAAGGCTGCATAACGTTCAGATCTAAAACATGCAAGCTTTGCGAACGTACCTTTTACAGAATAACCTCCTGTTGGAGATGGCCCTTTTTGCAGGGTTATCCTCAAACGTTTTGCTTCTTCCTCTAATTTTTCCCTGACCTTCTAATGGTTTTAGGACTCTGGGCACTTTACCACTGCTGATCAGTGCTAAAGTGCATATGCTCTCTGGGTAAACTGTATTATGGATTGGTGTTTCCCTGATTGGCATATTTGATTTACTAGTCAGTCCCTAGTACATTGCACTGTGTGTGCCCAGGGCCTGTAAATCAAATGTTACTAGTAGGCCTGCAGTACTGATTGTGCCACCTACATGAGTAGCCCTGAAAAGGTAACTCAGACCTTCCACTGCAGAGTCTGCGTGCAGTTTGTTACCGCCATGTCGACTTGGCAAGTGCACTCACTTGCCAGGCCCTACCTTTCCCTTTTCTTACATGTAAATCACACCTAAGTTAGGCCCAAGGTACCCCTGTGGGCAGGGCGAAGTGTATGTGAACGGTAGGTCATGCCCTGATGTGCGTGGCATGTCCTGATAGTGAAATACTGCCAATTTCGTTTTTCACTATTGAAAGGCTATCTGGCCCGTAGGAAAGCATGGGAGTTAATTTAACTTCCCATTGGGACCATATAGGAAAATAAAGTTTAGTATGTATGAACTCAGAATCTAAAGATGCATCTTTTAGTAAAGGTGATTTTTACATTCGGTGTTTGAAAATACCACTTTTAGAAAGTAGGTATTTTCTTGCTTAGCCATCCTGTGTGCCTCTGCTAGGATATGTATTGACTGTCTGGCTTTGGAGTGACAGGGGTTGGGGAGGTGCATTCTCTCAGATGGCCACCGGGGGGGGGAGTTGATGTTTGTCCTGCCTTTCCTGAATGGGACTGGGCTGAATACACATGCGCTGCATTAAGAGTAGTGGGAGGAGTTGTCACTAGCACCTGATAGGCCCAGTCTTCATTTAGAGTGGTGGGAGGAGATTTCCCTTGCTCTGAATAGGCCCTGTCTGCCTTGGACAATGCTGTCTCCACCTCCTGCCAGGATGCTGCACCAGAGAGGACAGAACTGGTTTGGGCAGGGTGCAGACACTCTCTGCCTTCAGAGAACAAAGTATTTGGTGGTATAAATATTGGGGCCCAGACCCTAGAACTTTAGAACTCCTTTGGACCAAGAAGAGTGCCAAGAAGAAGAGCTGGAGAAGCTGTGAGGAGGAACTATCACTTTGCTGAGTGCTTTGCTGTGTTGGCCTGAAGTGTCCGCTTCTGTCTTGGACAGTGAAAGGACCGGACTGAACTTTCTGCCATCTCTTTTTGTGAGTTTCTCCAAGGTCTTGAGGTAGAGCTTACCCCCTCTTTAAAAAGTCTCAGGGACAGCAAAGACTTTAAGTTCTTCTGCCCTCAGCACTGGGGACTGTGTGTTTTGTGGTGCAACAGAAGAAAAAGCAACCTGACGCCTCTTCGATGCCGCTGCCTACTTTGTGTCCTAAAGGCACCGCAGAGGACACCACCGCAACGCTGTACCACAACCCTGGTCTCACCGACAGCACCTGCTGGCGCCTCCACCGAGCCGCTGCTTGCACCGCGACCTGTGAGCACCACACTCTGCACACCTCGCGACACCACCTTGGTATCCCCGACGATGGCACTCCACGCCGAAATCAACGCCGCTGCTTGCTCCGTAGTTCGAGGGCACTGCTCGTAAAGTTACATGACGCACCGCCCTCATCCATCACCGCAGCCTTGGCCTACCGATGCCTGTGCCATCGACTCCAATTTGTCAGCTGACGACAGCGCTTCAGCAACAATGACGCCACTGCTTACACCGTGACCTGCCAGCACCGCGATGAGCACCGCATCACTTCGCACCACGACCCTGGTCTCACCGACTATGCCATCTGATGCTGCCACCGAGCCGCTGTTCGCACCACGACCTGAGGGCTTCGCACACTGCACTGCTGCACTTCCCACCACAGCACCTGACACCTGCCGACGCCAGCGCTCTGGACTTCAACCACGAGGAGTTCGATCTGTAATGCATGTGACTTCAAGTGCCGGATGACTCCTGCACCGACTTCCGGAACCGACGACTGCGAACACTGTGCTTTCGGAAGCTCATCGAGAAGTCACTGACACCCTGCATTTCTAAAGGTACTGTTTTGTGGGTCTTCCTGACACCGTAGTTGGCCCACAACGCAGCGGTCAGCCAGAACTGTGTGGATTTGTTTGTTTATGATGCCGGGATAGCCCCAGAGGGACCTATCGACTTCAAGGAACTGTTTTTTAAGGTTATTTTGATAACTAAAGATTTCTAAGTACTGTATTGTGGATTTTTATCGTTTTTGGTCTTGTCTTAAGTATATACAAATATTGGATATTTTTCTAAACTGGTGTGGTGTCCTTTTGTAGTGCTTTCACTGTGTTACTGTTGGTTATGTGCAAATGCTTTACACACTGCCTTTAAGATAAGCCTGACTGCTCATGCCAAGCTACCAAGGGGGTGAACAGGTTTTGTTTTAGGAGTGTAACTCCCTTATCCTGACTAGAAGGAAAGGTCCCTACTTGGACAAAGGTGCAAACCCTTGCTAACTAGAGACCCCTATTTCTAACACCTCCCCTAAAATTGTTGTTTTTAGTGCAGCAGCAATTACTGCATATCTCTTTACAGTTTTGAAAGCTTATTTTTCTATAATTCTGGGCAAAGAAGCTATAGAAGTACCATTCTTACAACATTCCACTAATCAAGCAAAATAATATTTATGAGTAAGCACATATTTTTTACATAATTGACAAAAACTTTTAGAACAAGAGACTTTTATTATAATTGCTAGTTTAGAGCCTAATTTAACCCTAGAAGAGTGACTACCATCAGTCAGCGTGGCTGAGAACATAACTTCCACTACGCTGATAGATTGGAAGTTCACCCTTTTTAGAAATGACCGCAGGCCCAGTGGTCAACTCTGTCACTTCAAAGGAACAATTGTCACTACCGTTCCCTTTAAGATACAAAAAAGGTTGGCGGAAGGTGGCCCTTGGTGTGGCAGCCATCAACAAAAATGTGAACTATATATTTTTTTCAAAAACAAGCTACAAATGTGGGTGATTGTTATTGAAAAGCAAAAAATTATGATTTCAACACAGGTTTCTTCCTGCCAGTGACAGACAGAAAAAAATTCGGACCATCCAGTATAAACAGAGTGCTTTAGTCTGACAGCCCATACTCCGAGGAGCTTTACTCCTGTGGGCCCTACTTGCTTGGGCCATTAGAGGTAGCTTTCCACTCACAGAGAGAATGGCTATGAAAAGAGAAAGCTGAGGATCCACCCATCCCATCTCTAAATTAGATGTGTGGACTGTGAGTGTGGCAGCCTGATATTTTATCATATTTCTAAAGGAATACCCTGTCTGCCAGACTCTGAGTCCCACCTTCACTACCTTTGGACCAACCCTGGGCGTAGTTTGGGAAGTAGCACTACGCGAAGCTACGCAAAGTGCACTTCGCACTACGCGAGCTACGCGTAACACTTCACGAACTGCGTAGTACCCTGTTCGCACTGTGCAAGATGCTGTTTTCAATGATTGCACAGTGCGGACAAGCATCCGGCACTGTGGAATCATTGAAAACGGCATCTTGCACAGTGCGAGCTGTAGTTTTCTGCCGCTCGAGTAGATTTTTACTCAAGCGGCAGCTTTCTCACCGCGGACTGGTAGTTTCTCATCACGAGCGGTCGCGAGCATACGCGACCACTCGCAATGAGAAACCTGACCTCCTCGCGTTGAGAATCTCGCCGGGATGTTTATTTTCCATGCTCGTGATCGGCAACTTGATGTTGCTGATCGCGAACAAGGAAAAAGTCTCGCCGGGATGTCATTTTGCTTGCTCGCGGTCGCCAACTTGATGTTGAGGACTGCGAGCAAAAATGACCGCTGCACTACGCAACGCTACGCTACGCATGTTTGCACTGTGCTACGTGCAATTTGCGTAGTGCGAAGTAGCACAAACTTCGCAAACTACGCGAGCGTAGCGTAGTGCTTTGCCCAGGCTTACTTTGGACTTCGATCCCCATCATGCGTGACAGCTATTATTCTAGACAGACTATCACTGATTAAAGGAACACACAAATATAGAACTGACAATTTACTCCGACTTATGTTTTTGGAAAAAAGTCCAACCCACATCTAGATGTAGCCTGCATGTATGATAGCTATTACACGCAAACGTGTTCAAGTCTTTTTGAAGTAAGTGATCACTCAGACATCCAGACAATTTATACCACTCAGTCATGCCTTTTAATAATTTTGAAAATTTAGAAAATAGCTTTGTAAGATTCATTTTGATATAAACGCAGGCATAGCTGACAGAGGTACGAAATGTTTGTGTGAAATTTATATATTTGGTTACAATGATATACGATTCTGCGACCTTAAAGCCAGATTGCAGCTGGAATAGGGTAGAAAAGAAGAGATCCTGCATTAAAGAGTCCCTAACCTTCCAGGGAAAGACTCGTGGGGCATATTTACATTAAAAGGTGTACAGTAACACTGCTTTCCCAATAGCCATACTACAGATAGCATCTTCTGTTTCAGAATAGGCAGCACTCTCTTGGAGCAAACTTTAATTGAAACAGGAAGAACACTTAACATTTTTCGTGCAGGAACTGGACCTTAAATGGTTTTATAATGTGCTTTTCTAGTAAATTAAGATCACATTGTGACTGCCACTGTGGCACAGTATTCCAATGCTACTTGTGCATATCTAGGATAAGGCCTATCAGCAAATGGATCACAGAATCAGAGATTTGACCAACATAATTTTAATTCGCTTTTTAGTGTGGACTGGTCATTACACCACTCCATTTCAAGCACATAATGACATGCTAAATGCACCATCTTGAATTAGTGCAACATTTCATTACTAGAGAAAGCCTATCCCCTTTACTAATCTGGAACGTCTGTGTAATTAGCATGTGGATCTAACCGAATTTTCAGTTCTTCAGGTGAGGCAAATTCCAAACATTTGTTGTACCATTTCATTCAGTATTATTGCATTTCTTGGAAATAAACAAGCAGGAAATAATTTACCAAATTCCTTAATATGCCAAGAATCAATGCCCCAAATACTCTTCTTCATTATGTGTTCATGTCAATATGTGTAACATTGTTTCAAAATAGACTCAAGATTCAGGTAAATATATGGCTTCATGCTGTGCAGCCAAAATTATTTGCAATAATTCATGATCTTGCCAATTAAAATATCCACTTGAATAAGATCTTCTGTCGATATTAAAGTATCAAATCTCTCCTCGAGGTCCCTTGAACTATCAGCCTAAGGAGTCTGACAGTGTTGCATTAAGTTAAAATATTCAATTCAGATTGGCCACTTCATTGATGAATGTCGGGACGTTCTTGATAAAAGCAAAACATCAACTCGTAGTTGCCTGCATTGAGAGAAGGATCTACATTGCCTGATAAAGCCAATCAGTCAGTAATAACTTTATTCAATACTTCTCAGTAACATAAAAGTACACAGATGAATAAAAGTCAAAAATAGTAAAAAAAACTTCACGTCAAGAAAGATAAAAAAATCACACACAATAATTTACGCATTTACATTCCGCTTTTAAGATTAAAAATGTGCCCATTCACCATCCAATTTTATCCACTCTAAGAATTCATTTTTAAACAAGAGGAGTTGAGTAAATCACCATCATTTTCAGTTATTATAATCATCTTAAAAACAGTTCTCTCTAAAAGTCGTTCCATATAACAATCAAGTCATACAGTCATCATGCAGATATGTGCTTTACTCAGGGAACTTCCACCCACAGGTTTTTCCTTATTTTCATAACCTACCATAATTATGAGGTCATTGCACAACATGGGTACATCGCCAGAGTGACAGGACGGAGTTTAGAAAACACAGAAAAGCTACAGGGAACCATCCTCAACTGACCACTAGACCCCCACTAGGGTACCAGAAGCCAGAAGATCCGTGCCAGGAGGAAACCATTTCCTGAGGCAGAAAAACAGAAAGTGGAACCCCAGGCGACTGAACACAGCAAGCCAGAAAAACTTCCTTGTTGAGCATAGGAATAACAGGCAGCAACCCTCTGAACACCATCACAGAAAAAAGAAACCAAGGCAGAGAAACCCCAGGGGGAATGGAACCAACGAAAATCACCACTCCATAGCCATCTCCAGCCACCGAAGAAACAGACAGAACAGGGCCATGCCGGAGCCACCAGAGAAACCAGATCTCCCACCCTCCTAACCAGGAACCACCGGAGCAAGAAGAAAAGGAGGGAAAGCCAACAGTAGGCCAACAGGTCAAAGAACTTTCAGGCAATGGAAATCAGAGAAACAATGCCCTCACCACACCAAGACTCCATGACATGGCAGAAAACCCAGCACTGTCAGCACATGTAGGGAAGGGGAAAGAAAGCCCCTGTGGACCTACAGCTGGGCAAGAAATGGGAAAAAGGACATTTACCGCAAATGAAGAACAGCCATCAGCGGAGCCAAAAACCAGGCAACAACCCGGGGACCGGGACATAGGCCGTATGGCAGGCCCAGGAACAGGAAAATCACACTCCATAGCGAACCACAGAACCGCTAAAGACAAGGACAAACAATTATGCATATAACTTAACCAGCAGAATGAATCCTGCCAGAAAGACCCCTGGAGAAAACAAGAAAAGGAGCAGCAGCAATGACAGAAGTCAATGGAAAGTACATATGCTGGAAGGGAAACCTCCACCAATGCACCAAAGCTGTCACAAAGGATTAACAAGCAAGTCTCCAGATGAGGCAGCCCAAACACCAGAGAAGACATGGCAACAGACAGCAGCATACCACCATCCTTAAGGAGATCCAAAAGGTCCAACGGCAAACAACCATCAGGAGTGAATGAGGACCAGCAAAGAAGAGAAGCTAGAATTAACAGCCAAACAAAAGGTGGTAACAGAAGATCACCAGCCGCCAATGAAGAGCACGGCTGAAGAAAACGGGAAACCCACCCATGCGCAGACACACCCCAAAAGAACAGGCATGCCATACAACCATGACAAACAGCCGGGCTAACCAATCAACAGGCCACTGAACAGCTTGTTACCCACAATGGCAACTAAAGAATGAAAACTGACATTATGTGCCCTTGGTGGTAAGTAGGTAGTGTTTGGTGCAAACGCATTTTACCACTCTATTATGATAACAGATTAGTGGAGGTGGTAATGTGTGACAAAAATATTTGCGCACAGATAGTGTGTTGCATTTTATTTTGGTGGTGATGTGTGGTTTTTTGCACTGTAGTGTTTTATGATGCATTCTGGATAGATCGTTTTATTATGCCTTACCCTGTTATGCTTTCATCGTCTTGTTATTTTGCTTTGTGTCATGTTATCGTGTTGTGCTCTGCTTTGCTCTGCAATTAATTCGGAGATGCCCATCACCCACAAATACTGCTTCATTTCCAGACAAAAGCAGAACATTATCGTGAAGTTCCATGGGCAACCAACCATTTACTACTGTCTAAAAGACTACAATTCCCTTGCTCCAGCTCTTCAACTATTTAGAAACCCCATCCAGCTGATCTGCGGCAAACACATTTCTTAAATTAGCACTTTCTGAGCTCAATTTATCTGAAACTGCCCCTAGTAATAATGCAGTCAATCATATTCTTTTATTAATCAATCATTAACTAATAATGATCAGCACATGGCTAAATATATTTCCAATTACGCAGTCAAAAGAAGCTGGTAGGATCCTACCACCATCACTTAGAAATCTTCTCAAACTGCTTCTTGCTGCTGATCACTTAGAGAGCTTTTGAAAGAACATCCACCCGAAAGGAGGAGGTCATGTAATTTTTCCTGTCAATGTTCAAGTTTTCAGGCCCTTATTTATAAGGACATGCTTGCGCTGTTGCATCTCTTTTTTGTGACGCTGCGGCGGTGTAAACGATGCGCCACACTGTGCCCTATTTACAAAGTGATGCATCTTGGCAGATGTTGAAGAACCAGAACCTTATGGGCCTGGCGGCGCAGGGTACGCCCTAGTCTCCGGAGTTCCCCTGCTCAGCTGCACAGAGACACGGGACACTCTGTCGGCGTTAGAAGATCAGATTTATTTAGCTGCAGCTAGTACAGTTATCCCAGAAGTACACAAAGTAGGTTCTCAGGAGACTGCCACTTCACTCTGTGGCGCACAGGTTTATATACTATATAGGGTACATATACATTAACCAAATGCACTCCCAGAACACACAAGAAAGAGCCAATAAGGAAAGTTGGAAAACAGGATAGAACCAATAGGAGAAATTGGAAAACAAATGTGTCAGATGACTCGAAGAAACCTCTCCTCCAACTGTGTTTGTCACCCCTCCCTCAAGCTAATTCATTAACAGATTCGTAACTAACTTGCAGGTGGCGAGACACGTTTGTGTGTGTTGGAAGACAGTTGTGAAACGAGAGAATGCTAGCAGAAGACAGTGAAGGCCAGATGATAAGATAAAGTCAGGAAAGAATAGTGTGAATCAACAGATAGTTGAGACGGGGATTAGGAAAGCCAGACAGGGATTAGTGTACTCGGCCAGTCCTAACACCAGCTTTGTAAATAGAGGCAGAAAGCATATTTCGACACCAGGCTGCAGAAAAAGCAGACTAGACTCTGCTCGCCGTGCTGCCTGAGTGATGGCAACACAAAATGGCGGCGGAGCACAAAATGGCGGGTCGATTCGATCGCGATCAAAAATCGAAGTTCCTCAGACCCTCCTTTTGCCAGAACTCAGGCAAGATAGACTTATACTAATCTGAGTCAATGTCGATAGCCATGAGGTCATCGAGCTGTTGCTGTAACATCATTCTTATGTTTTCTGTTACTTGTGGTTTGGGTTTAGGGATGCACATAGTAGCACAAAGGTCACAGATAGCGGGACCACAGTGCATACAAAGGCAACAGGAGAAATTAATTGTCAGAATTATTCCAAGAAATGTCAATGCTTTCCAACCACATTTGGACAGTAGTCCCCAAAACCACTCCGTAAAAGACCAATCTCCTTCGTCCTGGTGAATAGACTCAGAGATTATGTGCCACTTGGAGATAGCTTGGTATACTTTCGGAGCGTCATTAGGTATGAAAATACAGCAACTTGACCCGATCAGTTTGCACACTCCACCACGATCTGCGAGAACAAAATCTAAGGCAACTCGATTCTGTAAGGTCATAAGACGGTCCGCCTGTAGTTCTGCCGTGATGTTACTTAAGGCACCTACAGTGATGTCTATTGTGGTCTCTACGACACGGACCAGTTGCCTTATATTTCTGCTGTTGGCCATTGGACCCCAGAAGGGAAGAAATCCTTTGAGGAAATCTCCTCCCTCTTGTCCTGCTGTGTCCTTCGAATCAATAATCCCTCTGCCGTATCTGGTTCGATGATGATTTGCGGAAGCGGTGTAAGTACGGGGAAGAAGGAAAGCTATATAACAAGTACCGGAGAAACCCGTTGGTAACCATGTATAAGCTCTATTATAGCAAATGAAATAGGTGCCTTGAGACGGCACTAGAGGAGGCGAGTTCTGAGAGGAATAAACGTACGTATAGGAGCAGTTATTCCTTTGTATGGTGTCAGAAGTGCGATCGTTTATCTGTAAGCAGAAGTTGCCCTGATGTGGTATAGTCCAAATCGGTGAAGACTTTCCTTTCTTAACTTTATCACTAAGACTAGACATATATTGGGTAACGTTCCAGTTAGTGTACGCTTTTCTTTCGTCAATGGAGATTTTACTATTTTCCATGATTTTAGCCATAGCTACCATTCCCTTAATCAAAGAACTATGACTAAAATCCGGATCACTAACATGTGAACTAAAGGATCGTCTGAATTTGCTTTGATAAGCATTGAAGAAGATGACGAAATAAGCCCAAGCAGAACCCTCATAAGAAAACGGGAGAACTAAATATGGCATTCCTTTCTCTGTGGTGTGTGGCATAAGTCCACACGCCCAACAGTTAGTTGTATTGACCACTAATTGATGCTGATGTAATAACTGAATAAAGGAATTGTTATAATATTCAATTCTTCTAATGAGTTCATGTTGAGGAAGAGTATGAAAGAGATGTGGAGAGACAGTTGAAGAAGACAAAGAAAAAGAAGGAGTCAACTTTTTGCTGCAGAGGATAAATAATCCGACCTATAAATGCCAAAACAATACGCAATAATATAATAACACATAACGTTATACTAAAACAACTGTACATTATTTTACAGGATTCTTTCTTTATTTCTTCTTTTCTCTCTCTTTTGCCTAGTGTAGTTTCCATCTTTCTAATGGATGCTCACGGCAATCTTCCTCGATCACTATGACACTGCAAGTCCTGCAGGCCTATTGCCACTACTCAGGTCACAACCAAGACTCCTACCATGACCCTGCAACCGGGACAAAATGCTACACATGAGAGAAATTTTAAGAGTTCTTTGTTCTAGGTCTTAAATTATAGTGGTCATGGAACAATGTTCTCGGATTTGTCGTATCCAAGCGACGATGTGATGGTATTGCTTCCTGCAGAATGTCGTCATCCTCTTTCTCAGATAGTGTCCCATTCAGGTGTGCATCACTAAAGGGCACGAATCGTGGAACCTTTTCACTTTCAAAGTCACCAATACCCCTGCGTACCCATTGATCGTAGGGCAAAGGCACTTTCTTACAATGCACACTGTGAATCCAATTTTTCTTTCCTTCAACTTTAACTGCTGTTCTCGTGGTGAGTAAAACCATCCGGGGCTTTCGCCATCTGGGTTCCAAATTTCTTGTCCTCTGGAAGTTTTTAGTACAGACCCAGTCACCTGGTCGGATGGAATGACCTGGGTCTGTGGGGGCCTCCGGCAGAGCACTCTGAACCTGTTGATGGAGAACACGCAATTTAGTCGTAAGATCATGCAGGTAGTCAATCAACATTGGATATGGCAAGTCTGAGTATTTCTTAGGCCGAGTGACTCCCCATACATTAGCCGGACGTCCAAAAACCACTTCGTAAGGGCTAAGTCCCAAACGAGAGTGTACTGCAGTTCTGGTGGACAGCAAAGCTAATGGCAAAGCATCGGGCCAATTGAGTCCTGTACTCGCTTGAACCTTTGCTAGTTTTAACTTCAAGGTTCCGTAGTAGCACTCTACTAAACCCGCTGACTGTGGATGATTTGCCGCATGGAACTTTTGCTTGATACCAAGACCTGCACAAACTTTCTGCATGACTTGGCCAACAAATTCGCTCCCATTGTCCCTCCAGACAATGCGCGGCAAACCAAACCTGGGGAAAAACTCTTTTAGAAGGATTTTAGCTGTGGATAAGGCTGTGTTATCCTTTGGAAGGTAAGCTTCTATCCATCTTGAAAAGGCGCATACTACCACCAGAACGTATTTGAGGTTGTTGCATCGCTCCATATGAATATAATCGATTTGCAACACCTCAAATGGATATGTCGGAGGAGCAAAGTGACCTGCTGGAGTTGGCGTTCCCTTTCCTGGATTGTACATTAAACAAACAATACAGTGTTTCACTACATTGTCTGCGCATTTTGGGATTTGTTCGTTTTTCCAAACTGGGGCCAGAAGTTTGCATATACCTTTTGCACTTAAGTGGGCTGGACCATGTGCCATAGTAACCACTGGGAGTACATAGGCATCTGGTAACAGCCAACGTTGATGTTCAGATAATTCCTTCCAACAACCCATCTCATCTAACATTCCTGTACTTTCTTTCCACTTGCTCAACTCCCTCTCTGAAGCCTCTTTCTGAATCGCTTTTATACTTTCCACTGTATCCTCATACATTCCTCTCTCTCTGACCCAATTCGCAGGACCCGCCACATACATTCGACTTGTTGAATCTCTCGCTGTCTTTTTCGCTATTTCATCTGCAAATGCATTTCCTCGACCAACATCATCTGTAATCTTTTTGTGTGCACTACACTTTACGATTGCTATTTGGGTGGGTAAGGCAAGTGATTCGAGAAGATTAGTCACTAACTGGCCATGTTGTATTTTGGTGCCATGTGAAGTGAGAAATCCCCTGTGCTTCCAGAGACGCCCGAAGTTGAACGCTACACCAAAGGCATATTGGCTGTCAGTGTATACGTTCACTCTCTTCCCTTTCGACAATACACAGGCTCTCGTTAAAGCTATCAATTCTGCTGCTTGCGCTGAATTATGTCTAATGCGTGCAGTTTCCACAACTGTATGTAAAGTAGTTACAGCATAGGCTGAAACTGTATCTCCATTAGGCATTTTAAAACAAGAACCGTCTACCCATAGAGTTCCATCCGGTTTCTCTAGTGGTGTGTCTTTCAAGTCAATTCTTCCTTTTGTCTCTTCCTCAGTACGGAAGAAACAATCATGCTGTTCTTTAACATTTTCCTCATCTGGAAGGGGCAACAGAGTAGCTGGATTCAGGGTATTACATCGTTTAATGTGTACGTGACTAGCCAAAAGTGTCAGCTCGTATCCAGTTAGATGAGCACTCGTAATATGCTGCGTTTTCTTTCTGTTTAGTAAGGTATCCACTGCATGTGGTACCATAACAATGAGAGTGTTATCCAACACTACTCCAGCGGACTGTCGAATAGAAATCGCTGCTGCTGCTGTCGCTTTGAGACAACTGGGCAATGCTTTAGCTACAGGATCTAACGTAGCCGAAAAATAGGCACATGGCCGCTGTTTGTCTCCAAATTGCTGTTTTAAAACTGACAATGCACAACCTTCTCTCTCTTGAACATAGAGCGTAAAAGGATTAGTGTAATCAGGGGTGCCTAGTACAGGAGCAGAACACAGAGCAGTACGTAAGTCAGAAAAACTCTTTTGACACTCATCAGTCCAAGGAAGGGGCTGAGGCGTACCTTTTAAAGTGAGTGCCAACAAAGGGTTGGCTATTAGAGAGAAGTTAGGGATCCACTGTCTACAGTAAGAAGTAATACCCAGAAAGGCACGTGCTTCCCTTTGTGTGGATGGTACAGACATTTGCGTAATCGCCTGACTTCGTTCTGGTGTCAATCGTCGTCCCTCCTTTGATAGGAGATGACGCAAGTAGGTAACCTTTCGACAAACATATTGTAATTTGGAAGGTGAAACCTTATGATTCAGATTAAACAAATGGCGTAATAATGCAACAGTGACATCTTTGCAGATATCTTCTGAATCAGCGGCGACTAACATGTCGTACATATATTGGATAAGAGCAGCACCAGACGGCAAATGAAAAGTATCAAGATGAAATTTTAAAGCTTGGCTGTAAATAGAGGGACTTTCGCAATAGCCTTGAGGTGCGCGCTTAAACCGGAAGCTTCGGCCTCCAAGAGAGAAGCCAAAAATGTCCCTACTCTCTTCTGCAATGGGAATACTAAAGAAGGCATTCTTTAGATCGATAACAGAGAACCAAGTCGCTGTGGAAGGTATCATCATCAACAGAGCAGTGATATCTGGAACAACAGGAAATTGTGGGACAACAATTTTGTTTACCTCCCGTAGATCAATTACGAAACGATATACAGGTGGTTGAGAAGGATCAGTGCATTTGAGAACAGGAAGAATAGGACTATTGCATGTGTTACCTCTTGTTTCTTCAAACACACCCTTCTGAATCAAGTCATGAATAATTTCCAAAAGCGCTTTTTCACCTTCAGTAGAAATTCTATACTGCGGGATGCGTGGTAATTCAACATTGGGCTTGAGAGTGACAACATAAGGTGGAATCTCAAGACAACCCACATCGTTCGGACCCGTGGCCCAAAGCGCTGCTGGAAGAGAAAGCAATTCAGGTGGAAACTGATCTTTGGACAAATACATTGGGGAGATCAATTTCTGTCCTAAAGTAAGATGTACACCAGAAGGAGAACAATATATCGTAGCATGCATTCTTTTCAATAGGTCTAGACCCAACATATTCTCACCGCAACCATTCGTTAACAGAAGTGGAGCTTCCAAATCATAAGGACCAACTGAAATAGGTAAAGGACAAGAAACTGGGTTGCGAACAGGGGCGCCAGAAAATCCTACGGAAACATTTGTTAAGCCAGACAAAGGTGCCCCAGGGAGTTTAGAATGAATGATAGAACTTCTCATTGCCCCAGTATCCAGAAGAAATGGCTCTGAAACACCCATTGTAGTGACGTTAACATAAGGTCCATTCTGATCTACTGGAATCGACACAACTCCCTTACTTTGTCCATGGCTGTCCTAGTTAGCATGAAGACTTTCATTCTCGCCTTCAATATAATGGTCTTCATTGTAATACTGAGTAGACCTGACATTCTGCTGATCGAAGTAGTTCATGGAATTGGGAGAAGGAAGGGCACGCTGTTCTTGAGTCAACACACCCCGACCTCTACCTCTGTTTGCTGACTGGAGGCCAGCACGACCTCGTGGAGCAGATAATGCTCCATTGCGCTGTAATAAAATCGGACAACTATTCTTAAAATGACCTTCCTCTCTACAATAAGCACATTGATTAGGACCTAACAAAGGTCGCGGAATGTATGGCTCAGGTTTTTGATACGACCTCTGAAACTGCGGAGGCTGTTGAAATTGAGGCTGAGCATAACGTGGAGGATAGGCTTGTTGCAAGAGAACCTTCGTTTTTAATTCTTTCGTCTTTTTCTCTTGTTTTTCTTTTTCCTCCTTATCTCTGTTTTCATAATATTGCGCAGTAGCCAATATCTGGGCAAAAGAAGAAACTGCCCATGAACTTTCAGAATCTTTTAATTTGTGTGACAGCTCGGGAAGCAAATTGAATACAAATTTGTCCACAAATAATCGCTGTCCACCCTCTGTAGCCATATCTTGACCACTGTGGTCAATAAATGTCTCCTCGAAACGAGTAAAGAAATCAGAGACACTTTCATCTTTCTTTTGTTTGCATGCTGCTAGTTTATCCCAATTAACTCTCAATGCAGGCATCATAGTTTTCATTAATGTAATAATCCTACCAGGAAGTTCCGAGATCAAAGCGTCAGGCTTGGCGCCACCCACTTGGTCTCTATCTGTAGTAGTTATAAAATCCCAAGTGGCACCTAGTTCTTGCGCGTGATCCTCTCTACGAATCTTAGCCCATATTGTCTGTGGGACTACATTTCCCATTAGCATATCAATATCTGCTAGGTTCATAATGCAAGCATCAACTGTCTGTGATAATTCTTTATAATAACCTGCAGGGTTTTTACGAGGATCCGGTAGAGTCTGCTTAAGGGCCAAGACTTCAGATCTCTTCCAAGGGACATGTACCCATATACGCTGGAAATGAGCAGGAATAGGTGCATTACCACCTACTCCCGCTACCGCCTCCTTCCATACTGGAGGAACCTCTCTCATAGGATAATTTTTCAGTGTCAGTTTAACTGACGGATCAGAATCAAGGAAAGCCTGAGAGAACAATAAGGATCTATAAGAAATAAGTGTGCTTATAGCTTTCTCAACCTTAGAACCCACAATAAGTCCTTTATCAAAATCAGTTTGAACATCTAACAGATCTTGTGGGATTGGACTCGAACTCACATCTTCCCATTCTTTAATGAGTGTATCGCACATTACATTAAAAACATATCTTTGCGTAGGCGCGTTCCATTGTGAGAAAGTAGGCATGATATCAAGCACACTATCTTGAGGACCCTTTTTGATCCATTTACGTGCAAGAGAGTCCAACTTCTCTCGTTCTTCAAAATCTGGGAACTGACTAAGAGACTGTCTTCGAGCAAAAGCCGGAGACACATTTAAAGCTCCAAAGAAAGGAGATAGAATACCAGTGACTGTGTCTGTGAGACGCTTACGCACAGATGGAGAATTAGACATAGGAATTGGAGACAAAGTATTAGGAGAACTGACAGGTGGAGAACCGATAATTGCAGGAGGAGCAGAAGGCAAAGGAGATCTAAGATCAGGGGATGAAGACAAAGAAGTTGAAGTTAACGGTAAAACCAGCAAGGGCGGTAATACTGGAGGAGGCAAATGCGGAAGAGCCGGAACAGGCGGAGGTACCACTGGCAGCTGGACAGGCTGTAATGGCTGAGGTGCATTGGCACTTTGTGCATAGGGCGGAGGCAACCGTAATAAGTGGGACATTAGGGGATCTTCTTCTATATCTTTCTTATTATCAGAAGGGGAAACAGGCAACACCGGATAGCATTTATCTATCGCCATACGATGCTGTCTTTCTGAAATTTCAGTCGCATTATCAATTTCATCGTCTTTAAACTGTTGGGCAGCCTGTATAATTGTCATACCCTGTGCTTTTCTATCTCGTTTTGCTTGCTTAATTTCTTTCTGTTTGGCTTCCTTACGCCAAAGGTGGAAAGAGTCAAACATTGCCGGCCGGGCTTTTGTTTTGAATAAAACTGTTTCCAAATTGTCTAGCACATCAGGATCAAAACTACCATTTTCTGGCCATTTTAGAACAACATCTTTCTTCGTGTATCGGGTCCATGTCTTGTTAAAGGCAATGGGGCCAATGCCATGTTTCGAATAGAGCTCATATGTGGGAGTTCCAACCGAAGGAATCGAACAAGAGTCCTCAAGTCGGGAATCCCTATTACAACCAAAACAACAAATTCTTCCAAACTTAGTCAGACCAGGCATCTTGTGATATCACCGGGCTGTTCACAAACTTCAAGGGGGTAAAACTCAGTTTACGCAGAACAAATGCACTTACCCTCGGCTTCAACTATTGCAACAATTGAATCTAAGGACTAAAAAATACCCAAGAAAACAAAGAACAAATTGTGGGCGCGACCCACGAAGATACTTAACTAAGGACGTCTTCTTACACCAACAGAGGCCCGTCTATCGTCTCGCCTTACCATACATCATCAAAGGAAGGGCCAAAGCAGGGCGGCAGTCAGGGCAGCGGTCGTCAGTAGCCGTCAGGAAGGAGTAACCGCGCTGCAAAAGACCTTCGGACCACTTTCGACATACAGGGGTCGCTTAATGTGGCTCGCGAACCCTCCGGAATTTTCTTGCGGGGCTCCTCACGACCTTCAGGCAGAACCAGTACCACTGAAGCCGCCCCACAATGGGCACCAGTTGAAGAACCAGAACCTTACGGGCATGGCGGTGCATGGTACGCCCTAGTCTCCGGAGTTCTCCTGCTCAGCTGCACAGAGACACGGGACACTCTGTCGGCGTTAGAAGATCAAATTTATTTAGCTGCAGCTAGTACAGTTATCCCAGAAGTACACAAAGTAGGTTCTCAGGAGACTGCCACTTCACTCTGTGGCGCACAGGTTTATATACTATATAGGGTACATATACATTAACCAAATGCACTCCCAGAACACACAAGAAAGAGCCAATAAGGAAAGTTGGAAAACAGGATAGAACTAATAGGAGAAATTGGAAAACAAAAGTGTCAGATGACTCGAAGAAACCTCTCCTCCAACTGTGTTTTTCACCCCTCCCTCAAGCTAATTCATTAACAGATTCGTAACTAACTTGCAGGTGGCGAGACACATTTGTGTGTGTTGGAGGACAGTTGTGAAACGAGAGAATGCTAGCAGAAGACAGTGAAGGCCAGATGATAAAATAAAGTCAGGAAAGAATAGTGTGAATCAACAGATAGTTGAGACGGGGATTAGGAAAGCCAGACAGGGATTAGTGTACTCGGCCAGTCCTAACACCAGCTTTGTAAATAGAGGCAGAAAGCGTATTTCGACACCAGGCTGCAGAAAAAGCAGAATAGACTCTGCTCGCCGTGCTGCCTGAGTGATGGCAACACAAAATGGCGGCGGAGCACAATATGGCGGGTCGATTCGATCGCGATCAAAAATTGAAGTTCCTCAATGTGTCACTTTGTAAAGCCCTGCGCTACATTATATCTGCGTCAGGTATAATGTATGCAAGGTGGGCGTTCCCACGTAATAAAGACTCATAGAAGTGGCGCAGTGAAATCTATGAGATTTCACAGCGTCACTCCTACAACTTGACTCCGTCACATCCCTTACTTCCGCTTCAAGGAGGCGTAAGGAGTGACACAGGGCCTTTTACATGGGACTCGCTCAATGTGTATTGGCACATTGCTGGAGTTGCGTCAATTTACACACTTCAGCAATGCGTCATTACTCCGCCACCAGATACTTCAGGATTCCTGTTGCATCTGCGCAATCCTTCCGACATGTAGCGCTGTAGTGTAAATATGACGCTTCCATGGTGTTGCAAGGATGGTACAATGAAAAGTGTTACATCACTGTTTTTCCCCAGTGATGCAACACTTTTCATAAATGAGGCCCTGCAGAGTTTTAAGAGGGGAAGCGCCATATTTGTCAGTATTACTTTCCACATGGAGGGAAAAAGTTATATGTGCCAATGCAGATTTGTGCACACAGCACACATGCAGACCTTCCTTCCACCTGTTGCAATTCTGCATGTTTAAATATTTCTTGCTGGAAGTCCTCGTTCAATAAAGGTCAGCTGTACTTTTCATGGAGTATATCGAGGAATTGTTGTGAATCTGCAAAAAAATCAGAAGTCTCCTCTAAATTGTGTAATAGCCAACAAAAACAGATTCCTGAACGTTTATACTTTATTTTCTTGCTGGCCTCACATCAGCTGGACCCCAGTTCTAACGCTATTTGAATACGTCAACATGTTAGTAGCTATGACACTACGATGTGCTTGCTTGTACTTGCTGAATAAATGTCCCCGTTCACCTCCAATCCACGGCCTGGTTTCAGCAGTCTGATTCGAAGCAGACCGCACACAGATGCAATTGTCATTTGTACAAATTTGAGATGACCTCGCTGCAGCAGCATGTTTCTGGCATAGCACTTCTCTGTTCGTCAGCGCTAACGGTCTGCTATGTTAATAAAAAGTGTCACTTCACGAATTATTTAAAGAATAAACAAAACACACACGGCCAGCCTTTACAAGTGATTTCTAATGACATTTTGCTTCATTTTGGCAAGGAATAAATTGAATCTGCCATGCCTCAAGTCATGCCCATCACGGTCAAACAATTTAAAGGTATCAGTTATCACTTGCAATATCGGAATTGTGTCATGCCTTCATAACATATATGATAGAATGACACGTTGAAGTGTTTATACCCATTCTTTCATTTTAGTTTAAATAACATTGCATTATTTAGCAGATATTTCTGCAGCAAATACATCTGCTAATCCCCATACATACAACTGTACGAATCGGTTAAAGTGTTTATGAAATTGTAAATTGTGAGAATATATATTTCCTGTTAGAGTTTTAGAGAGACGGTGCTTTATACATACCAGCTAACGTATGATGATGGCAATAGCATCATTTATTCAGCATTGACAGGTGAGAACCACACATATTCTTCTGTGACATCGAGCACAATGACGGGATAAGTGATTTCTAGTGAATAATTTTGCTAGTGATGTAAACAACAGTGATTATCGGAATGCAATCCAGCTTTGAAATAAACTGCTCGGAATAACTTCAAGACGAGGGAGGGGTCTGCTGATTGAACACAGTATCAGTTGATACACAGCAACAAAGTCTTATGTTAACCTAAGATCTTTGTTGAAGTAGTTATTACAGATGGCACCAAATGTAATTGCTAATTTTCTGCCTCAGTGGTTACATATTTTCTTCAAATCTGAGGAGTTATTCATCGGTTTTCTACTGCCCATTTCGCAGAGTTTAAGGCAGATGTGTCATTGGTCCACAGCCTGGTAATTGAACCTGTCACTTGCAATCTACTGACTTCATTTCTCAGACATGTGACTGATGCTCCATTCACCTTCCCGCTTATTTACCTCAGTATCAAACGTCTCACTTGTACCAGAGCTAAAAGATGGCAAAGGGTGCGTTTTCAGCTCTCTCTTGGTAGAACAGATATTGCTGAATATTAAACTGCCTTTAAAAAATATATATTTTCAAGATATGAATTCCACACCCAAATTTGCTGGTGTGTTTGTGAGTCAGTGTCTGAACAAACGAACAAACGGATTAATGCATGTATAAACGAATGTCTGAATGAATGAAGAACGCAATTTTCGTTCAAAAAATGCATGGCGATAGGAATGCTGGGAAATCCTTTGCAATTACAAAAATCCTAAACTTGAACGTGTTCTAAAAAGGAAAATACATGCGTCTGATTTCAATACCCCTATATATATGTTTAGAAAATGAGCAGTTAGTTAGTTATTAATGAATAAAGGGTGCTATAATAATTTTCAATCCAAAATTAAATTTTGGGGCCTATTTAATGCACATTATTAGAAAGCTCATGGCCTGATCTATAGTTTGGCGGATTCAGAAGGGCCATCAAAAAACATCTACTTTCCTGCTTGCAGCCATGTAGGCCTATCCAACATATCTAGAGCATTGGGGGCGTTAGAACTGGTATCCTCTGCGTAGCTTCTCCTGTCTTTTTGCCTCTACCGCCTGTATTTGTGATGTTATGTTGCACTTCGTTTTTGCTGGTTTAGGTACAAGTGCTGACCAGTGCTAAAGTGCAAGTGCTGTCCGTTTAAATTGTAATTCGGATTGGTTCTCCATGATTGGCATATTTGATTTACTTGTAATTCCCTAGTAAAGTGCACTGTGTGCGCACAGGGCATGTAAATCACTGCGAAGCACTGGTTGTGCCACCCACATGAGTAGCCCTGTAAATGTGTCTCAGGCCTGGCCATTGCAGTGTCTGTGAGTGCAGTTTTAAAATGCAGTGTCGACCTGGCAAGTGCACCCAGTTGCCAGACCCAAACCTTCCCTTTTTTTACTTGTAAGGCACCCCTAATGCAGGCCCAAGGTACCCCCCATGGCTGGGTGCAGTGTGTGTGCAAGGTGGGACATGTAATGGAGTGTTTTACATGTCCTGATAGTGAAATACTGATAATTTCGTTTTTCTCTACTGCAAGGACTAGCTCTCCCACAGGTTATCATTTGAGCTGCCTTGTAACATTTTACAACTGTAACTTTCAAATGGGAAGTAGTAGATATTTAAAGTTTGGGCTCTCTGAGCTCAGGATGTATTAACACATCTTTTAGTGAAGATGGTTTTTAAATTCTGTGTTTGAAAATACCCCTTTTAGAAAGTGGTGATTTTCTTGTTTAACCATCCTCTGGTTTTGCCTGCATGTAGAATCAAGTCTGATTCAGACTGACAAGGGCCTGTTTGTGCATTTACTCTAGACAGTCACACAAAGGGGAGTTGGGGTGTGTCCTGCATATCCTGATGGCCCATCACCAGGCTGATGAGCCTTCCTGAGCAAGAGTGGTGGGAGGAGCTGTCACCGGCACCTGGCCTATCACAATGCTGTCTCCACCCCCCTGGAGTGTGTTTAGAAGTAAGACTAGGCAGAACAAAAACTTGTGCACTACAAAGACAATCCTCTGAAGAGTACCTACTTCAAGGGCCAAAAGAGGACCTAAAACCACAGACTTTTAGAACACTTCTGAACTAGGAGGACCTTGACAAGAAGAAGAGCTGAAGAGGAGTAGTACTGGCCCTTTGTGCTGTGTTGCTTTGCTAGGTTGGCTTGGAGTTGCTGCTTCTGTCTGTGGGCAGTTGAAAGAACTGGACTTTTACTTCACTGTATCTAGCTTGAAGTAGCGCTTGCCTCCTCTTAAGGAAGTTTCAGGTACACAAAGACATAACTTGCAGTATCTCTGAACTCCACTGCTGGGAGTTCTGACCTGCCAATTTCAGTTCAGGGCCCTTGGCATTTGTTTTGTTGCTGAAAACCTGCAAAATTGATGCACCCTCCTACCAGTGCTTCTTTTTCCTACGTAGCACTGCCGTGCGGGAGAAATTTCCATTCACCGCCACTGTTCTGCTGAAGAAATTGCCACAGTGCCTTCCTGTCTTCCGAAGAACCGTTGCACGATGAGTTCAACCGAGAGATATGCTGTTCTGTAGGAGATGCTTCTGAGGTGTAGAGCGTTTGATAAAAATTAAGAAATTTGTTTAAAATGTCATCATCTTTATATTTCAATTCTTGCTGAGCTTTGTTCTGACCACCATAAAACTTTGCACTGGACTTCAGAAAGTACATAGAAGAGTATTCTGTTGATTCTTTATTAAATTGAAATTTAACGTTAATAAGTTCTGACAAGCATTCTTTTGATCTAGAAGAGTAAAAATAGTGTTCAAGTCTTTTTATCCTAGCCAGAAGAGAGGTGGTAAGCTCTTTTGACTTCTTACGCTTTTTAGAGACATAGCCAATAATAAAATCCCTGGTTGTTGCCTTGAAGGCATCCCAAATCACGTGAAAGGAAAGGTCATCAGTCTGGTTGAGTAAGAAATATTCATTAAAAAATGAAGTGAAAGAAAAAACAAAAGTCCTATCTGAGAGAAGGAAGTTGTTGAAACGCCACTTCCGTGGAGTGCAGGGTCTCTGTAAAATGTCTAATTTCATAATGATGGGAGCGTGATCAGAGATTAGGATAGATCCAATCTCTCCTGTCATTAATGACTGTGATATGTTATGAGAGATGAAAAAATAGTCCAATCTTGACTGATTATGGTGAGCTGGAGAATAATAAGTGTATTCTTTAGTAGTAGGGCTTTGTTAAGCTTGTATTGTTTGATAGTTTGTACAAATGATTTGTGGGCTCTGTGAGGAACAAAGGAGACCATAGAGCTACGATCAAGAAAGGGGTCATGTACTTGATTACAATCACCTGTGAGTATGACATTTTGATCAATACAATCTGCAAGTTGATGTGCTAAGGTCGATCAAAAGGAGGGTTCCCCAATAGTCGGTGCATAAACATTTAACAGGGAAATTGGAACTTTATCAATCAGGAGCTCAATATGTAAACATCTACCATTTTCATCAGAGCTTTGTGATAATACTTTAACAGAGAGTGATTTACGGCAAAGAGTTAGAACTTCATTCCGTTTGCCATCACCTGGCGAATAGAAAACCTCCCCAACCCAACCTCTCTTCAATTTAATAGATTCTTCTGTTGTTAGGTGAGACTCCTGTAAACACGCTATATCTGCACCAAGCTTGGCCAAGTGGGTCAGGACCCATTGTCTTTTAATGGGAGAATGAAGACCTTTCACATTCCAAGAGACAGTGTTTAAAGTATGAAACCAATAGCCTTAATAAAAAGCAAATAAAGAAGTATAAACCAAAAGACAGACCAACTAACTGTATTACGAACCAATTTTTATAAAGAGGAAATATAGACAAGAACGATAAAAAGGACTTGCATGTGACAAATGGAATATGCAAAAAAGGAAAAAATGATAAGCAGTATCAAGATAAGCATCATGAACTAGGAGTATGCCAAGGAAAAAAAGATGGTAGG
Organism: Triturus cristatus; assembly: GCF_964204655.1. NCBI lineage: Eukaryota > Metazoa > Chordata > Amphibia > Caudata > Salamandridae > Triturus > Triturus cristatus. Next base: position 641,830,669 of record NC_140581.1, on the reverse strand, counting down.
AAAGATAAAGAGTAAAAGATAGAAAGAAGAAAGGAGAGACATTATACAGATATAAGTTAAAGACGGATGACAATGAATGAGTAAGGAAGGGTAAAGGTATTGCTGAGAAAAGGGAGAGGAAAGAGAAGAAAAAAACTATACCTAGAAGGAGTACAAAACATAAAGAGAGTGGGGAGGGATGAGGCCACATGGAACGATGACAAGTCCGGATTCCACAGGACGAGACAACACAACTTCGGGAAGAGCAATCACAAACATGAGGGAAGGACAACGTGAAGAGGAGTCTGTAAGGGAAAAAAAGTTAATTAACCAATTGCGGTGTTATAAACATGTAAATGACTAATTAAAACTTTATAAGTGTAAAACTACTTAAAAAACTAACAATAGAGCACATTAAATAGATCATATCAATATATAAACTAATGGGTAGTCAATGAGCTACAAAAGCAGCATCAGCGGAGTAACAATTTAAGTTTGCGCCTAGAGATCCTGCAAGAGGACAACCATCAAGGGCGGGATCTAGAAATTTCCATTCTGTCAGGGCAATGAGAGTTCAAGAAGCTTTTAAGCTTAACCGGGTCATCATAAGTAACGCTACTATTGTTGAAGGTTATTTTGAACATGCAAGGGTGAAATAAGCCAAACTGCGCCCCAATAGAGTGCAGAGCAGGTCTCAGAGACAAAACTTATTTTCTTCTATCTGCTGTAGGTTTTGCGTAATCCTGCGAGAAGTAAAGTTGGTTTTCTGAGGATGAAATCCGCTTTAGTGAACGGACTGCAGCCAGTACCTTGGGAAGATCTGTGCACTCCAAAAAATAAAGTATCACACCTCGTGGTTTGCATTGAGCAGATGGCGAAGAATGTAAGGGGCCTAGCCTGAGAGCATGTTGAATGTTCAAGACGGTTGTGTCCGGCAACTTGAGCACTGTCGGCAGAAAGGATTTGAAAAAAGCTATAGAATCCGACATCTCTGAACCTTCCGGCAATCCGTAAATGCGTAAATTATTCCTTCTGTTTCTGTTTTCAAGGTTCTCAATCTGATTCTGACAAGATGCAACCTGTGATTGAAGGGCTTCCATCTGAGCGCAAGTCGAACTCAAAGAGTCAACACATTGTTCTACTGCTGTGATTCTCTCTTCCATTTTCGACCATCCCTCAGTCAAAACTTGTATCTTCGAATTAGTCTCCTCCACAAATGGGCGTAACGCCTGTATTTCTTCCAGGAGAATATCCATTGAGATAGACGAGGAATGCTTTGGAGGTGATGGCGGATCTTTTTTCAACCGCTTAGTTGAAGCCTTGGTGGTTGTAGAGGAAGAGACAGAAGCACCCTTTGGAGAAGAGGCCAGAGAGTCCTACATTTTGAGGCTGCGAGAGTAAAGGCCAGCATGAGAAATAGATGAATGGTTTGCTGGAGACACAATTAATTTAGCTGTTTTCAGTCTGCCCATATAAATGAGGTATGCAAATAGTCTTAACTGAAGAAAAAATAAGCTAGGGAGATACAATTTATATTGCAGGCCAGTAGAAGCAAGTACTTGAAACCCTCATGAGCTTAATGAAGAGAAAAAGCGCACTCAAGACTGAGACGGTTGCCTGCTCAATAATAGAGAACTATAATACATAACAGCAACAGGATATACAGAATTAAATACATAATTAACTGGGGGGACACCTATGAGACCTATGAAATGATGAAGAAACCTTAATTATGAAAAGAGTACCTTATAGTAAAAATATAATGACCCACATGTCAACAATGACTAGAAAAAACCGCGCCATATTTAGAAGCCTTCAGCAATAACATAAAAAAAATAGCTAAGAGTATACATGCAGGATAATAAATGCAGGCGAAATACATGTGATAATAAATTAATCAAACAATGTTCATGAGGAGCCCTATATGCGTATGCTCCGTGGATCCAAAATGGCTGCTGATGGCTGAAATGAAGAGAGAAGAATTATATTTCAAAAGCGGTGAAACATAGCCAATTAAATTACTTTCTGGTTCAAAGGGGAAAGAGAGTCACCTCAGGTTGCTAGCGTATTCAAAAAGGCAGGCGCCATGAGATGTCATGAAAGAAAGGGTGATTTCAAACCCATTAGCGTGTCTCCCACGTCGAAAATCACACCTCTGGAATCCACCTGGTTTCCGACGTCTGCGCTGAAAGTTTCGCCGGCTCTCTTCATGCAGCAGTCATAGAAATTCCCTCGTTGGCGCCGCTTTCTCCAGGAGCTCTACGGAGCCGCCTCCAACTCCCGTGGATGCTAGCCATGCCCCTTCTTCCCCTGGTTTCTCTGAAATGACGATCAGCGTGCATGTTGTGTTGACGTCATTTCCCTAGAAACTGAAATTAAAATGAGCCGATAGGCTAATTTCAGTTTCAGTTTCTACATGCTCGTGGGGCTATCTCAGCCCGCGAGCATGTGGAAAGGCAGGAGAGGTATGATTGGAAAGGGGAGCATCTCCCTAGTGGATCCCTGCTTGGGGATCGCTCCAAGAGGGTGATCCCAAAGCAGGGATCCACCCACTAGACACCAGAGAGGGGAGAGCAGCCCCTTGGGCAAGGGCCTTTGTTCTACTCAAATATTTTTCTGGCATTTTCAGTCTTTCTGCCCCCAGGGGAGCAGAATGCACTCTAGGTACCAGGAACTTTCTTTATATATATAGGGGTGGGGGCTGCCCAAAATGGGCATACCAAGGCCCCCACCCCCCAAACAAATTCCTTTTCCTGTCGCGGGTACTGGGACCACCCATACAAGTTAGGTACCATTTTTATCGGAAGACCTGGGGGAATGCTGGGTGGTGGGAAATTTGTGTTGGCCCAGTGATACCATAACGTTCTTCCACAGAAACGTAAGAGAATATTTTGCAGCTAAATTTGAGGTTTGCAGAAGATTCTGGGTAGGAAAACATTGGGGGTCCATGCAAGCCATACCTTCCTGGCCTCCCCCGGGTTTCTAGTTTTCAGAATCGTGTGAGTTTGGTAGGTTTTCATAGATGGACGCCGAGCCCGGGGCCTAAAACCCAGGTGCCCCTCCCCCTTGCAAAACCAGGTCGTTTTGTGATAGGTAATTTTGATGTCTCCACAGTAAGTTTTGGGCCCTTGCCTGTCGCGGGTACTTGGTCCACCCACACAAGTAAGGTACTCTTTTTATTGAGAGACCTGGAGGAACTCTGGCTGGTAGGAAATTTGTGCCAGCCCATTGATCCCAAAAATTTCCCACACAGAAATTTGAGAAAAATTATATTTTTTCAGCTTAATTTGAAGTTTGCAGGGGATTCTGGGTAAGAAAACGTTGGGCGTCCATGCACGCCATACCTTCCTTAACTCCCCCGGGTGTCTAGTTTTCAGAAATGTTTGGGTTTGGTAGGTTTTCATAGATGGCCTAAAACCCAGGTGCCCCCCTTCTTGCTAAACCAGGTCGTTTTGTGATAGGTAATTGTGATGTGTCCACAATACATTTGGGACCCATCCATGATGCTGGCACTTGCCCCATCCACACAAGTGAGGTACCATTTTTATCTGGAGTCTTTGGTGAATGCGGGGTGGCTGGAAGTTTGTGGATCGACGCAGAGTCCAGAACTTTCCATCACAGAAATATGAGAAAAATGTGGGTTTTTTTTTTTACAAACTTTGAGATTTGCAAGGGATTCTGGGTAACAGAACCCGGAGAGAGCCACACAAGTCACTACTTTTGAAATTCCCTGGGTGTTTAGCATTAAAAAATGTATAGGTTTCCTAGGTTACCCTAGGTGCCAGCTGACCTAGAGTTCAAAATCTACAGCTAGGCACTGTGCAAAAAGAGGGTCAGTTTTCACTGCAAAAATGTGATCTGTCCTCGTTGTGTTGTGGGCTTTTTCCTGTCATGTGCACTAGGCCTACCCACACAAGTGAGGTACCATTATTATTGGGAGTTTTCGGGAATTAGGGGTGGGTGCAATATTGTGAATCCAGGCAGATTCAGAACTTTCCATCACAGAAATGTGAGGAAAATGTTTTTCTTTTTTTTAGCAAAGTTTGAGGTTTGTACGGGATTCTGTGTAACAGAACCTGCTGAGAGCCACATAAGTCACCCCAAATTGGAATTCCCTAGGTGCCTAGTTTCCAAACATGTGTAGGTTTGCTAGGCTTCCCTAGGTGAAGGTAGAGCTTCACCTAGGGCCAGCATGAGAAATAGATGAATGGTTTGCCGGAGACACAATTAATTTAGCTGTTTTCAGTCTGCCCATATAAATGAGGTATGCAAATAGTCTTAACTGAAGAAAAAATAAGCTAGGGAGATACAATTTCTATTGCAGGCCAGTAGAAGCAAGTACTTGAAACCCTCATGAGCTTAATGAAGAGAAAAAGTGCACTCAAGACTGAGACGGTTGCCTGCTCAACAATAGAGAACTATAATACATAACAGCATCAGGATATACAGAATTAAATACATAATTCACTGGGGGGGACACCTATGAGGCCTATGAAATGATGAAGAAACCTTAATTATGAAAAGAGTACCTTATAGTAAAAATATAATGACCCACATGTCAACAATGACTAGAAAAAACCGAGCCATAGTTAGAAGCCTTCAGCAATAACATAAAAAAAACAGCTGAGTATACATGCAGGATAATAAATGCAGGCGAAATACATGTGATAATAAATTAATCAAACAATGTTCATGAGGAGCCCTATATGCGTATGCTCCGTGGATCCAAAATGGCCGCTGATGGCTGAAATGAAGAGAGAAGAATTATATTTCAAAAGCGGTGAAACATAGCCAATTAAATTACTTTCTGGTTCAAAGGGGAAAGAGAGTCACCTCAGGTTGCTAGCGTATTCAAAAAGGCAGGCGCCATGAGATGTCAGGAAAGAAAGGGTGATTTCAAACCCATTAGCGTGTCTCCCACATCGAAAATCACACCTCTGGAATCCACCTGGTTTCCGACGTCTGCGCTGAAAGTTTCGCCGGCTCTCTTCATGCAGCAGTCATAGAAATTCCCTCGTTGGCGCCGCTTTCTCCAGGAGCTCTACGGAGCCGCCTCCATCTCCCGTGGGCGCTAGCCATGCCCCTTCTTCCCCTGGTTTCTCTGAAATGACGATCAGCGTGTATGTTGTGTTGACGTGATTTCCCCAGAAACTGAAATTAAAATGAGCCGATAGGCTAATTTCAGTTTCACTTTCTACATGCTCGTGGGGCTATCTCAGCCCGCGAGCATGTGGAAAGGCAGGAGAGGTATGATTGGAAAGGGGAGCATCTCCCTAGTGGATCCCTGCTTGGGGATCGCTCCAAGAGGGTGATCCCAAAGCAGGGATCCACCCACTAGACACCAGAGAGGGGAGAGCAGCCCCTTGGGCAAGGGCCTTTGTTCTACTCAAATATTTTTCTGGCATTTTCAGTCTTTCTGCCCCCAGGGGAGCAGAATGCACTCTAGGTACCAGGAACTTTCTTTATATATATAGGGGTGGGGGCTGCCCAAAATGGGCATACCAAGGCCCCCACCCCCCAAAAAAATTCCTTTTCCTGTCGCGGGTGCTGGGACCACCCATACAAGTTAGGTACCATTTTTATCGGAAGACCTGGGGGAATGCTGGGTGGTGGGAAATTTGTGTTGGCCCAGTGATACCATAACTTTCTTCCACAGAAACGTAAGAGAATATTTTGCAGCTAAATTTGAGGTTTGCAGAAGATTCTGGGTAGGAAAACATCGGGGGTCCATGCAAGCCATACCTTCCTGGCCTCCCCCGGGTTTCTAGTTTTCAGAATCGTGTGAGTTTGGTAGGTTTTCATAGATGGCCGCCGAGCCCGGGGCCTAAAACCCAGGTGCCCCTCCCCCTTGCAAAACCAGGGCGTTTTGTGATAGGTAATTTTGATGTCTCCACAATAAGTTTTGGGCCCTTGCCTGTCGCGGGTACTTGGTCCACCCACACAAGTGAGGTACTCTTTTTATTGAGAGACCTGGAGGAACGCTGGCTGGTAGGAAATTTGTGCCAGCCCATTGATCTCAAAAATTTCCCCCACAGAAATTTGAGAAAAATTAGATTTTTTCAGCTTAATTTGAAGTTTGCAGGGGATTTTGGGTAAGAAAACGTTGGGCATCCATGCACGCCATACCTTCCTAAACTCCCCCGAGTGTCTAGTTTTCAGAAATGTTTGGGTTTGGTAGGTTTTCATAGATGGCCTAAAACCCAGGTGCCCCCCTTCTTGCTAAACCAGGTCGTTTTGTGATAGGTAATTGTGATGTGTCCACAATACATTTGGGACCCATCCATGCTGCTGGCACTTGCCCCATCCACACAAGTGAGGTACCCTTTTTATCTGGAGTCTTTGGTGAATGCGGGGTTGCTGGAAGTTTGTGGATCGACGCAGAGTTCAGAACTTTCCATCACAGAAATATGAGAAAAATGTGGGTTTTCTTTTTTACAATCTTTGAGATTTGCAAGGGATTCTGGGTAAAAGAACCCGGCGAGAGCCACACAAGTCGCTACTTTTGAAATTCCCTGGGTGTTTAGCATTAAAAAATGTATAGGTTTCCTAGGTTACCCTAGGTGCCAGCTGAGCTAGAGTTCAAAATCTACAGCTAGGCACTGTGCAAAAAGAGGGTCAGTTTTCAATGCAAAAATGTGATCTGTCCTCGTTGTGTTGTGGGCTTTTTCCTGTCATGTGCACTAGGCCTACCCACACAAGTGAGGTACCATTATTATTGGGAGTTTTCGGGAATTAGGGGTGGGTGCAATATTGTGAATCCAGGCAGATTCAGAACTTTCCATCACAGGAATGTGAGGAAAATGATTTTCTTTTTTTTAGCAAAGTTTGAGGTTTGTACGGGATTCTGTGTAACAGAACCTGCTGAGAGCCACATAAATCACCCCAACTTGGAATTCCCTAGGTACCTAGTTTCCAAACATGTATAGGTTTGCTAGGCTTCCCTAGGTGAAGGCAGAGCTAGGGTTCTAAATCCACAGCAAGGTACTGTGCAAAGAAGTGTCTTTTTTCACTGTAAAAATGTGGTGTATCCATGTTGCCTTTTGGCCCGTTTCCTGCCATGTACACTAGGCCTACCCACAAAAGTGAGGTGTCATTTGTATGGGGAGACTTGGAGGAATGCTGTTGGGTGGAATTTTGTGGATACACGCAGATTCCAAAACTTTCCATCACAGAATATGAGAAAACTTTTTTTTTTTTTACAAACTGAGATTTGCAAGGGATTCTGGGTAACAGAAACTGAAGAGAGCCATGCAAGTCACAAACTCCTGAAATTCCCGGGTTGTTTAGCTTTCAAAAATGTATAGGTTTGCTAGGTTTCCCTAGGTGCCAGCTGAGCTAGAGTTCAAAAACAACAGCTAGTCACTTTGCAAAAAGAGGGTCTGGTTTCACTGTAAAAATGTGATCTGTCCTCGGTGTGTTGTAGGCTTTTTCCTGAGGTATCATTATTATAGGAAGACTTTGGGGGATGAAGGGTGGGTGCAATACTGTGAATCTATACAGATTCCAGAACTCTCCACCACATAACTGTGAGGAAAATGGTTTTCTTTTTTTTTTGCAACGTTTGAGGTTCGCAAGGGATTCTGGGTAACAGAACCTGGTTAGAGCCATATAAGTCACCCCATCCTGTATTTCCCTGGGTGTCTAGTTTTAAAAAATGTATAGGTTTTATAGGCTTTCCTAGGTGGTGTCTGAGCTAGGGTTCAAAATCCACAGCTAGGCACTTTGGAAAAAATGGGTCAGTTTTCACAGTAAAAATGTGGTGTGTCCCTCTGAAGAATATCACTACTTGCAACTTAAGCATTGGGTCCTACAACCACAGATACAGCAGGCTGCCACAAGGGATTTCCTTCCAATCAAAAAACGTAGTCAAGAGCCTCTACGAGGGGGACCATCTCTTTCCTCTATTCATCCATAAGGTCTTTGGGATCCTACCACAACCCTAGGCACCAAAGGCTATGTTACTCAATCTTAGCCGCCCCATTGGAGAGGAAACAATGGACCTCACTATATAGGGACATCCTCAAGTATAATCACTGCATGTTTTTAAGGGAGGCTCATGGAGAAGTGTAGCTCACTGGTTAGAGAAGGCATACCCTGAAGCAGAGGTCAGACCCGGGACCAGGGTTCAATTCCCGACGTGGCAGGGTCCGGAGCCCAATTGTCCACGGACTCGATAATTCTCGCTTCGGTGCCCACTCTAAGCACGAGTTCACACTATGCAGCTCTGGGCAACAAGCTTGCTTAACGGCCCCCCCGCGGCGGGATGCCTGGCTTTCACCTTGGGGATGCCCAGTACGGGTTATCTCACAGGGAAAAACCAGGACGGGTTCCCAATGCAAGCGCCAAGATGCCCAAGGGTAAGTTGAGCGCTATATAAGAACACATAATAATAATAATACAATTATGTATGAATGGTACCTGCACCTTCAGAAGCTACACACTATCTTCCCTAACTCCTCAATTATGTACTGGAGGGGCTGCGGGCTACTGAGGGATTTCAGACATATCTGGTGGGACTGTCCACGAATCAAGCCATTTTAGAAGGAGGTACTTTCCCAAATTAAACTGATTTTGGGCTATCTGATTTCCGGTCATGCTAGAACACACTCTCCTGGGTATTCGGGATCCCAACCTGAAGTGCCAAATGCAGGGGGATCGTTCAGTGATGTGGCCATGCCTCGGGCTACTAAGATGGCTGTGGTGGCTGCATGGAAGAAAGTGGAGGCCCCCTCCCTTACCCAATAGCATGCCAGGTTATGGTGCGCACTGGTGATGGAAAGATTGGTGTACATTGTGGAAGACTCAAGGAAGGGGTTCGATTATGTTTGGGCTCCCCTGGTTGAAAATCTATCAGAGGGGCTGCCTCTGTTTGCATGTAGGCCACGACTGCAAGCTCACCATCTCTTTCACATCTAGAGCATACTTTGGCTGCCCTGATTTGCTGGTGGGGTTACCGGGGGTGTGGAGACCCCCTCTTTCCATAGTCCTGCCTTCACCCTCAACCGCATCTGAACTTTCTTTGACAGTTGCACCATTGTTTTTATATTTGTGTTTATTGTTTGTGAGTTATGGGGGTGAGGGGAAGGGAGAGATGATCGCCAAGGACTTTTATGACCTCCCACGAGATCTTGTTGAGTTGTGCAATGTGAGGTGTCCGTTGGAGACCTGGGAGGTTCATGCTGGGCATATTAAGGGCTTGTCAAGTCCTAGTGCACAAACTGTATATGATACTTTAGTTTTCTGTAACTCTCAGCATATATGATGCATTGGTGTCTCCTTCCATAGCTTGGTTTTCTGTGTACTGTTTTATCTTTGAAACCAATAAAAATATTTTTGACAAAAAAATGTTGTGTGTCCATGTTGCATTTAGGCCAGTTTCCTGTCACAGGCACTAGGTCTACCCACACAAGTGAGGTGCCATTTTTATCAAGAGACTTTGGGAAATGCAGGGTGGATAACATTTTGTGGATCCGTGCAGATTGAAGAACTTTCCATCACAGAAATGTTAGGAAAATGTTTTTTTTTTTTTACAAAGGTTTGAGGTTTGCCAGGGATTCTAGGTAACAGAACCTGGTGAGAGACACACAAGTCACCCCATTCTCGATTCCCCTGAGTGTGTAGTTTTCACAAATGTATAGGTTTGCTAGATTTCCCTAGGTGCCAGCAGAGCTAGGGTTCAAAATCCACTGCTAGACACTTTGGAAAGAAGGGTCAGTTTTCACTGTAAAAATATGGCGTGTCCACGTTGCAGTTGGGCCCATTTCCTGTCGTGGGCATTAGGCCTACCCACACAAGTGAGGTACCATTTTTATCAGAGACTTTCCGGAATGCGGTGTGGGTGGAAGTTTGTGGATCCACACAGATTCCAGAACTTTCCATCATAGAAATGTGAGGAAAATTAGTTTTTTTTTTTACAAAGTGTGAGGTTTGCAAGGGTCTCTGGGTAACAGAACCTGGTGAGAGCCACACAAGTGTCCCCATCCTGGATTTCCCTAGGTGTCTAGTTTTAAAAATTGTACAGGTTTACTAGGTTTCCCCAGGTGCCGGCTGCGCTGTGGTTCAAAATTCACAGCTAGGCACTTTGCAAAAAAGGGTCAGTTTTCACTAGACAAATTTGATATGTCCATGTTGCGTTTCAGGCCATTTCCTGTCACAGGAGCTAGGCCCATCCACACAAGTGAGGTGCCAATTTTATCAGGAGACTTTGGGGAACACAGAACTGTAGAGTAACTGTTATTACATATTGACTTTTGATGTATTTCTCCCTTCCAAATGTAAGACAATGTGTAAAAAAGAAGTCCCTTTGAAAAATGCCCTATAATTCACATACTAGTATGGGTACCCACAATATCAAAGATGTGCAAATACCTACTGCTTCTAAACTCTATATTTTGTTCTCATTTTAGAAATAGATAGGTTTTCTTGGTACCTATTTTTCACTTTTTATATTTTACCAAATTAATTGCTGTATACTCGGTACACAATGTAAAACAGTTCCTAAACACATCTCAGCTATTGGCTCTGGGTTCCTCGGGTTCTTGGTGAACCTACCAGTCCCCACAACCAGAATGTTCCAGTGGATGTAACAGTATATTACTTTAAAACATTTGTCATACTTAGAAGAAGTTACAGGTGAAAATGTTGACACAAACGTCAGTTTTTTTCAACTAATTTTCGAAATTTCTCCTTTTCAGCAGTTAGTGTCTATAAAAAAACGTTGAAGGATCTACACAACTGATGCCTTGCTAATTTCATAATTTTGTCTACTTTTTAGAAATGTATAGCTTTACGGGATCCATTATTGCTTTCACACCCATTTCTACCACTAACTGGAAGGAGGTGGAAAGCACAAAAAGTTGCAAAAATAGGCTATGTCCCAGTAAAATGCCAAAACTGTGCAGAAAGTTTGGTTTTCTGACAAAAGTCTCTTTGAAAGCTGGGAAGATGGTGCTGTCAGCACTACAAACTCTTTGTTGATACCATTTTTAGGGAAAAAAATAGAAGCTTTCTTCTGCAGCACTTTTTCCCCATTTGTCCTAAAAAAAACAAAATGTTGCTGCATTTTGGCTAATTTCTGGGTCCCATCCAGAGGATTCCACAAACCCTGTGTACCTTTAAAATCTGCATGATGTTGGAAAAAAAGAACGCAAATTTGGCATGGATTTCTTATGTGGACAAAAAGTTACAGAGGCCTTAGTGCAAACTACCCCAAATTGCTAAAAGAAAAAAGGCTTGGCACGGGGGGGGGGGGGGGGGGGGCTCGCAGCGAAACGTTTAATACTGCTGATAATAATAATAACAGCACTTTGGCTCCACCGCTGTTTGCGCATTTCCTTGGTTGCAATAAAGTGGGATAAACCCCATCCCTTGGTCCTGCTGAAAAGCAAAGTCACTGCAACAGATACAAACCTACTCCCTCACTGAGGTTCTATTTGAGTGTTTAGTCCATGAAGGAGGCACATATGGAAGGAAACCCCCTGCAGGAACAGATGAAACCTACACATCAGGGCAATAGTGATATGCAGGTGGGAGCTGGGGGAACAAAGAATGAAGGAAGGAGTAAATGATTTCTATCAGCAGTGCTGGGGGTAACAGATTTCAGGTGCTAGGGGAGGAGCACCTAGAAGATCATTTGGAGGGAGGAGTAAGCTGAGCACGCATTGCAGTGAAAGGCACAGTGCTCCAGAACCCACAGCACTACAGAGCAGTTTTGAGACAATGCTGGAGAACTTGATAGAAGAGGTTAAAACAAAATTCGCCAACTCTAAGAAAATCAGAAGTGTATCTGGGGGCCTGTGACATGTTGGACGCGAAGAGCAAGAGAAGGATTTTTGAGTATCTTAGACAATAAGATGCCCAGATTGTAATACTACAGGAGATGCACCTTCTTAAAAAGGAGGGTAGTGAATTGCTTAGGGCACAGAGATGAATTAGAGCCTTTGCTTGCATGGACCAGACATGCTGCACAAAGGGGCTGTCTATAGTGGTAAAGACATCAGTCCAGGCAAGCATGGGGAAGTACACAGCAGATAATGGTGGGGGTTGGCTAATTGTCAATGGCTCTTGGTAAACAATTGCTGGCTTTAATGGCCCAAATAGAGATGACTCCAGACCTCTGTAGACCTTACAGCACAAATTATTAGAAGTCACAACTCTGATAATTGTAGGGGGGATTTTGATGTACTACATTAACAGCAGCCAGGTTTCCAAAGATGCAAGCTCAGATCAGGTTTATGATTAAGGACTTTTATGATAAGAACTATGTCCACCTCTCCAAGATTGAATATTTTCTAGTTGGTAGTAAAATCACTAGTTAAGTAAAGAATGTGGTCCACCTACTATTTATTAGAAAACTCAGCAGTCATGCTTGAGATATTCCTGAGTGAGAGGATGGAACCCCCCCCCCCCGAAAATGAACACTGGATGGAAAATTGTTAATGGATCAGTTGGTGGTTAATGAGCTGAGAGCAGATACAGAATAATTAAATGTGGGATCACCCCCCCCGCTCCATAGCTTTTGATTCATTTAAGGCATTCATAAGGGCCAGAACCACTAGCATTGCACTGCACAAAAATAAAGAGGCCTGGAATAAACTTGGAGAACCTGAGGAGAGAATCTCCAGGCTTTAGTCTGTGGTACAGGAACCCGTGGGGTGGGGGTCTCAGGGACAGGCCACACAGAGCAGTGAACGGCGAGACGCTAGGGAGGATCTAGTATCCCATATGGAGGATATCTGCCATAGGAAATTGGAAGTGAACAAGTTATCCCACTTCAAATATGGAGAAGGATACAGAAAGCCTCTAGCCTGGAAAATTAAGCTGGCCAATACAATGAACCTAATTAAGGGCATAAAAGGCAAGACGACTGGGGAATGGCAGACAGATGATGGAGTTATAGAAAAGGTCTTTGCCCGCTTTTACCAAGATTTACATACAGAGGAGTCAGTGGAGAGAGAAGTTTGTATAGAAGACTGGCTAAGGGATGACCCATAACTGAAGCTTGAAACTGAGATGTTAACTTTCTTAAATCAAGAGATAGGTCAGGAGGTGTTAAGGAAGTATTGTGAGAAGGGCAAAAGGGTAAGGCAGCAGGCCCTGAAGACCTGCCAAGTGAGCTGTACATTGTCCTATAGGATTAGATACCGTACACCAGATTGGTAGGGGAAATCCTTTCAAGAGGTAGCACTCTTCCACAGCCATGGGACGAAACTAAGATCCAAAGTTGTGAGAATCCTATACATCGATCTCTTTGCTGCATTGTGATTATAAGATCTTTACATAGATTTTTGCAAATAGACTAGGCAAAGTGATTTGAGGATCAGTAGGGGTTCATTAGGGGTGAAAGCTGCATGAAATAACACACCGACTGGTTGGTTCAGTCAACGTGGCAACAGCATGGACCCTGCCATTAGCTATCTTGATGTTTAATGCCTCCAAGAAGTTTGAAACAGTGGGCTGGCCACATCTAAATAGAGTGATTAAGAATAATTATTTTGGTGAGAAGTTCTCCATAGTAAACTAATTGATTTGTAGGGAGCTTGTTGCTAGAATCGCTGTAAATGGTAGACTGATGAGGGAGATCAAAATAAGAAGAGGAACAAGGCAGGGATGTCCATTGTAGCCCTTTCTATTTAATCTGTTTAGAGAGTAATTTGCAAGAAGGCTGAGGTAGGAGCTAGGCATTGTGCCCTCTCATTGCAACATTTAGGAGAGGAAATTTGCCCTTTATGCTGAGGACTAAGCCTGGGCGTAAAACTCCGCTCAAGAAGTTTGCGGAGTTTTGGCAGCTCCGCATTCTGCTTAGAATGCAGAGTTGCCGATAACTCCAAACTCCGCAATGGAGCAGAGTTTTTTGTGTTGGGTACCCGAAATGCGTGCAAGAGCGACTTACCAGTAGGGGTGGGCGGAATTACCGGAAGTGCCTTTCGCCAAATATCGTCAAGTTCACATGCCGCTTGTTTAAAGGGCCAGAGACCGATCAGAGCAGCAGATGAGGAGACAGAACCTCCTGGTGTCAGGAACTACATGGGGATTGCGCTCGAAAAAGTTGTGGATGCACAGAGCTCCATCGAGGATCACAGCTAATTTTTGACGGGAGATAACTGGACTCGGAGTACTTTCTACTGGCTAATCAGTAAGTGCTACCTCGTTGGGTAAATGTATAGTGCTTTTCCCACACTACAACAGCGTAAAGGGCCAGAAGAGTTGTCTACAGTGACCATGTGTGTCTTTAACGTTGCCACGGCGCCGACGGGCCCCGGGGTTCCGTGAGTCAGCTGTCCATCATAGTGGGGGAAAGGGCGGGAAGACGATGCCCACCGCTGGTGTGTATGGCGGGGCTTCCATGCAGTTCACATGCCGCTTGTTTATAAAGGGCAAGAGACCGATCAGAGCAGCAGATGAGGAGACAGAACCTCCTGGCGTCACGAGTTACACGGGGGTTGAGCTCGAGAAAGTCGTAGATGCACAGAGCTCCATCGAGGATCACAGCTAATTTTTGACGGTAGATGTGGGGAGAAAAGCACACCTGCCCAGCCTCGACCTAGCTACTCCCGAATGTTTTGTGCTGATTAATGCGTTACTGAATTTGAGCTCCAACTCGGGCACCTGCTTTATTTATATCTGTAAGTGCTTCCTGTTGAGGTTTAATTTTTGTGACAGCAGCATCGTGCCAGAATCAATCCTGTCCTGCATATGTCCGTTCCGGTCATGGATCGCGGAAGTTTCGTCATTTTCATGTTCCGCGCGGAACACGAAAATGTCGAAATGTCGCAATTTCTGCGAGCGGAACGGAAATCTCGCCCACCCCTACTTACCAGGTGCCTGCAATCGCCAACGAGATTTTCAAGCCGTTTGCAAGTGCCACAAGATTTGCTAGGTGACCGCATGGTCCCGCGAGAGTTTGCGGTTGCCAACATTTCATTTGCACATGCCAGCGGAGTTCCGGCAGGGGTTTTGTGATGAACACGATCCCGAACAGGATCTACTGTGACTGCAATCTGGGAAAGGTTCTCTCCCCGAGCAGCATCAAAACCTTCTCGAAATACCAATTGGAGTAAAAAAGCTCCTCAAGTTGACATTTGGCTATAGTTTTTTTGTGCAAGTAGTCCTTATTCTTTTTTTACTTTCTTTTTTAAAGAGGAAGGAAGTGCCCTAGAGTCGCTCATTTCCTGTTGCTGTTCCTGTCCAGCAGGCTCCTCCCAGTGCTTTGTCCATCTCCTGGTCACTTTTCATTTGGATTTTGGAGCTGAAAGGATCACTCTTCGTGCCTACTGCATTTTATTTTTGGGCATTGTTACATTAAAGATGTGATCGTTAGTATTAGTAGGCCAGCATTTGCCTTGGTTCCCCTTGTGGCCAGTGGCTATTTTGTAAAGTCTGTGCCCATAGGCCTGCATGTGTTCATTATTTTACAGCCCTCCTGCTTGTTGTTGTGACCATATGGCTGGTGGCCATTTTGTGTAGGCAGTTGGTGTGGTTTTGCCATAGGCCTGCATGTCTTCCCTTTGTTCCTCTTGGCTAATTGCTTCTTGTTGTGGCCTGGCCATGTGGCTGGCGGCCATTTTGTGAAGGCAGCCAGTGTGTTTTTGCTATAGGTCTGCATGCCTTCTTTGTTGTGGGCATGTCTTCTTGCTGATTGTTGTTTTGCATGCTATTTTTTCTTCTTTTATTCAGCAAAAATAAATGTAGCATAGTTGACTACATTTCCCCCATTTTTTCAATACATTTGCAATGTTGATTTGAATAGATTCACTCACTATGAGTATGTGGCCTAGCCTGCCAATGGGTTTTCCAGCCAATATGCCCAGAGCTGCTCATGGGTGCATGAAACATCTTTTTTCTGTTGTGTCTGTTGAATTTAAACATCATGTAGGCCATGGATGGCGTTGGATTGAAATAGAAAATGTTTTTTTTTAAATAGTAGTTCACTTTTTTTATGTGTGTTAATGCCTTTGTT
Source organism: Triturus cristatus (assembly GCF_964204655.1). Taxonomy (NCBI): domain Eukaryota; kingdom Metazoa; phylum Chordata; class Amphibia; order Caudata; family Salamandridae; genus Triturus; species Triturus cristatus. The sequence goes on along the minus strand of NC_140581.1, from coordinate 641,814,732 downwards.
GGATGTGCGTGGCATTGTTGCATTAAAGATGAGATTGTGTTTGTAATAGTAGCCCAGTATTTGCCTTGGTTCCCGATGTAGCTAGGGGCCTTTTTGTAAAGTCTGTGTCTATAGGCCTGCTTGTGTTCATTGTTTTAGCATGCGTCCTTTGTCTGGCCAGTGTGTGAGTGTGTTTCCATTGCAATAGTAGGCCAGCAATGCATTTGCCTTGGTTGAGTTCCCCATGTGTGTTATTAGGCCTGCTTTTGTTCATTGTTTTCTTGACCTCCTGCTTGTTTATTTTTTTCATTTTTTTCAGTTTCATAAGTAACATGATTTGGCATCCATGAACCCCCATGTCTGCTATATGACGTGCACAACAGCATTAATTGTCTGAGAATTGTTCCATTGTCATTTGTCAGCTGCAGCTCCCTTAGTGCCTCATTCCACTTGATGCACAATGCACATAAAGCAAACTGTTACATTTGTATTTTGTTGTTCTTCTTCTTTCCTATCCTTTCTGATTGTACCGCACAGTACACCATGAAAGCCTTTGTTGTTGTAAAAGTCTCACAAATGGTTACACGGTATTGTTAATTTTTTTAATAACTGAGGTAACACTAACAAGTGTAACCACACACTAAATGAACTATATTATATTTGTTTGTACTTGTAATTGAACCACAAAAATGCCACGTTTCACTGATGTTCTTTTTGCTTCTTTGCTTTTAGGTTCACAAGAGGAGGAGACAACATCACCCAATGTACTGTCAGACAGAAGGCGTGTGCATGATGTGACATGAGACCACAGACATCTCTTCAACTTGTGAATCTAAGACAAGTGCTGCTGTGTGCTAACTGACAGCTTCAAGATGGCCCCAAAGAAAAGTACGACTACCAAGAAAGTCAAAGTTGCCAGTGAGAAGAAGGCACTGACATTTACTACCACAAGAATGTTGCCCAAGACCTTTTTTGGGAAATCAAAAATTGCACCTGCAGCAGCGGTGTCCGGGGAGCAAGTTGGGAGCAGCACCCCCATATCAGTGGACCCACCCCACTAACATAGGACCAAGCCAATGTCTGTCTCAGAGGTAGCCAGCCTAATCTCGGCAACGAAGAGTTAGTCCGTCAACTCCTTCTCCAAGCCCCCCGTCTGATGATCTTGACACAACTTGGATCCCCCCTCAGTCAGAGAGTAAGAAGCCACGAGACAAGGCTAGGAAAAAGGAAGGTTCATGAAAGTCTTAGAGTTATGGAGGTAGATGTAGAAGAGGACGATGATAAGGAGCCAGTCATCACGGACATTTCCCCTACCCCAGTGTAGACCGACATTACCCCATTCCAAATTGCTGTGAGGGATGTGGCAACACAGATACCACCAACACAGATACCACCAACACCACCTTCAGCTGCCATATTTACAAAGTCCCAGCAGCGACCTACATCCACCACAACCACCTCAGTAGAAGTAGTTACTGAAATGTCACACCCACCTACCAGTTCATCTGACATTGCAAGTGGCACCAGCAACATCAGAAAGTTGACCTACCCACTTTTGGACTTCTTTCCAGTTAGCAGGAAGGAGGAGAACATTGCTATATGCTCTAATTATGGAGCAAGTTTTAGTCTGGGTATGCTTAGTACAAACTATGGTACAAGAGGCCAAAAAGCTCATCCGAGGAAACCCCACTTCATCCAGTGGGAGGCGCACTTTAGCGGCGAACAATCTACAAGTGTTGTTGGTGGAGGGGACTAAATTGTTAGCGCTGGACCTCCTCCCTTTTTCTTTTGTGAAAGGGTGGGTTTTCTTGAAATTGTGGCAGCCATTTGCCTGAAATTAAATGTTCCAAGCCAGTACTATTGCGCCAGAGTTGCTGTTCCAGCGCTACATCACGATGTGATGGAATTGCTTGGACAAGCCTTGCAGCAGAATACTGTTGACACTATCCACCTGATGCCAGACATGTGGACCAGTTGCCAAGCCAATGATTACATTGCATGACTGCACACTGGAGCTCTTTTGTGGGGGTTAGAGAAAAGATATCTGCAGGTGTTGATGCTGCTTAGATTTTTAATGGCACTCAGAGGCATGAGACAGTAGCCATGGTTGACATGGAGAAATCTCATACTGCTGCAACCATTTTGGAAGACTTTAACACTAAGGTCTTTGAATGGCTGCGACCAAGAGAGCTTAACATTGGTTTTGTTGCCACGGACAATGACAGTAATATAGTTAAGGCCATGGCCGAAGGTGGCTATTTCAGGGTCCTGTGTTTGATGCACTGCATGAACATCATTGTTCAATACTTTCTGACGGAGACAGCAACTTACTGACCACCTGCAGAAGAATCTGCACACATTTCAGCCATTCTTTTAAAGCCGGGAAGCAGCTGAGGATCATTCAATGTGATAATAGAATGCCAGTTAAAGCATTCATCTATGAGGTGCTAACATGTTGGAACTCGACCTACTACATGCTGGAACGTCTGAGCAGTACAGACCAATCAATGAATATGTCATGCAAAGAGGGGATGCAATTGTGAAAGTCATGATCACTGAGATGGACCAATGGGGCCTAGTTAAATGCCTGACAGATGCTGCTTCCTTTCGAGGTGTTCACACATGAAGTCAACAAGGAGTACAGCACCATGTGCCAAGTTATCCCTTTCTTGCACATGCTACAGGAACAGCTAAAGCAGGTGTCTGCAATGTACGCAGGTGTGGAGGAAAAAAAGAAGCATATGATTTTCTGGAGAATTTAGTCATTTGTTTGTTTGCAAATACAAGGGTGCAAAGAGACATTGTGTCATCCAACCATTACATTTGGGCCACAATTCCTGATCCACGGTACAAACCATTACTAGCCACTTTCATTCCTTTTTCAGGCGGGGATGTTGCCAACTACAAAACTTGGATAGCTGTGCCAGCCAGTCAGCTAGAAAAAGAACGTCTGGGAATTAGAGGTCCGCTCCTCCAGGGCAAAAGTACTGCAGGGCAGCCTTCAAGTTCAGAGCCTGAGGGCAGTGCGGTTAACTTGCAGGAGCCAAAACTACCAACAGCAAGAATAACATCAACAACAAGAACGGGAGCATCAGACCCAAAATCGGCAAAGTAACGGTTTCTACTGGCAGGGCTTAAGTCCAGTGCTGAGGCAAAAGAGGCAGAGCAAAGTGGAGCACGCATGACCATTGAGCGGATGGTCCAGGCCTATCTGGACGACCCAACAGAGGTCTGCTTTGATCAAATCCCATTGCTGTATTGGTATGGAAAGAGACGCCAATGACCAGTGCTCAGCAGGCTCGCAATAAATTATCTGGCTTGTCCCATCCCAGTATTGTCATGTAGTTCCTTTAAACTGATATAGGATCTGCGTGTTTAGACAACATAGACTGTGGGATTGGTGTCCAGACTGATTCCTGACACCTCCACCGGGTATGTTCGCTGTATTCCTAGCTAGCTCACAGTGCCACTGCAAACTCCCCTTAGCAAAGAGAGAATAGTTTCTGGCAACTTTTGAACTTGACATCCCTGTCCCTTCAGGGATCATGGAAACAGTACAGTACTTTTCACTCAGTCACTCGTGCTCAATTTGTCTCAGAGAGATTCACAGAATAAACGATGGGGACATTTTCAATAAGCTTTTGTTGAACCAGCGTCATTCTAGTGTAAAATAGGTGTGTTGAAACAAACATAAGGCAGAAACAGATATAAATGATTATAAGCACCAACAGAGTAAAAGGATGGTAGATTTCTATCATAGTGCTAAAACAATGAATATGTGCAAGCATATAAATACATGACAGTAATAATGTGTACTCCTATGATGGAACCCTAACTAAATGTACGTAGCATGTATGTAGGTGTAGAGCCAAGAATCCCCCTAGGCTGTAGCCAACCCCATTACCTGGTGTGAGAGACTGTGTGATCCCATCTTCTTCTCGAAATGGACACCCGGCGAGGGATGTCAGACCACTGCAAGCTGGAGTGTCTGCGAGCAGGAACCTCAGCGTCTTGTGTTTTTCCTCCTCTGCCTGCCCCAGCAAAGATATGGTGTATATATATATATGGTGTATATATACCCAAAAGGTACCTCAAGGGGTTCTACCTGACTGTGTCATGTCAGTGCAGGATGACGAAAGGGATGACCCTTATACATAGTTATTATACAGAAGATGGTAATCCTGCTGTGATTCTGAGAATCCCCATGCATAATAAATGAGGCTAGTTTTCTTGGAAAACCACATGACAATTATGTTGCATCTTAACTAGGTAAAAGGTCAATACCAAAAGTGCATGCACTCTGTAGTACAATGGCAGGGAAAATGTAGGTGAAAGGTTAGGTGAACACCCAGGCATATATATCGGGGTACGTTACAAAACATAACAGGGTCTCCACAGAGCGCGTTTTCAGTGCTGCTGGTGCCGTTCTGACAGTGAGAAGGACAAGTCTCTCGCCCCAAAATGTGGAGAGATTAACCATGATCAAAATGAATCCACCGGATTCCAGCATACCTGAAGTACCAGAGGAGGAAGATGACAGAGACTCAGGTCATGGAAGTAGTATGTTATATGACCTACTTCTGTGCAAACCACCAGAGTTTGAAGACAAGTTCTACTTCCCTGACTACTAGGCTCTTCTAGTTTCTTTCTTTCTTTGATGCCCAAAAGAAACCTCAACAGAATATAGCTAAGGAACAATATTAACTTTATTATATTTGTGTGTGTCTGGTTCACCAATCTATTCCTAGTGTCTTACTCTTAGACACATTTTATTGCCAGATTGGAGTTGCAACTGTGCAGTGAAGAAGTCCAAACTCACCCTAAAGCCATTTCCCTCAAGCAAGACATTGGATGGAGAATACAAACAAATGTGTGACTGCCTCTGCCTTCAACTGTAGGCCCTGACTATCTATCTATCCTTTCCTCCTAGCCTAGAGGGACTGCCACACATGTGACATTATTAATAATTTGATCTACAGCAAAGAAATGGATTATATGCATTCTGCAACCAATCGATCAAAGTGAGCACACCGGAAGCCCAGGTAAATGCGGGTATGCATTGCACGCTGAGTGATTGTTGTTTGTTGTGATGTTAACTTGTGAATGATGATATGTCATCATCATCATGTGTCTGTTAACTTGAGTTGAGACTTGAGAAGAAGAGATTATTCATGTGGTGGCAGCTGGCAGTATGATACTGGGTTTGTTAGTTACACTTCATGTGATAGTGATGATGATGATTGAGATTCACAATGTTGTGGTGGCCTACCGATGGCTGTTCAATAATTTTCCCCTGAAGGTTATTTATTTTCCTTCCCTTTTGAAACATCGGATAGCAAGATTCCTTTACTGGGTCCACTCCACACTGTCCACACTGTTTTAAAAAAATTGTTGTATGCTTACTTATACTCCTCAAAGACTCAAACCTGACCAGTCACCTAGGTAATGCAAAGCTTGCAAACACAAATCTAGTCTACTCTACACACAAAAAGTGACCCAGTCAAGTCAATCTTTCCCTTTTTGTAGTTCAATTGCAAAATTGTACTACTACAGGCCGATCTATTGCATTCAGTCGAAACTCACTTGGGACACTGTTGGTACGGAGTTGGACAACATATTCGGAGTCGGAGTCAGACTTAGGAGGATCAGAGATGATGGAATGACTTAGGGCATGGGCGTGAGCGTGACTACTTCAAGAACTGCCACCAGAAGAAGATGGATGTTTTCAAATTTACTGAAACCAATCGATTTTTATGATGATGACTTTGAAGTGGCCTAAAGGCAAACAACAATACCAGACCTACAATGTTGTGTTGTGGTGGTGGGGAGTGTGGTGTGACTGACTGATAGGGGTGCATTGACTTTTTAGCTAATTGGGAAAATGCTATGTTGCTTTGTGTGTGTGCTCAGTGCTGTCTGGATCAAATTCGAAGCTAAGTAGTGGTTGGGTGGGGGGGCCTGTTGTTGGAGGTAACTGCCGGAAACAGACATTGAGCCATGCTTACTCTGAAAGTCATCTTGTTGCACTCTTTAATGCAGTTTAACTTTTCCCCTTGATTCTTTAATTTCTTTAATATAATTTATTTCCCACCAACAGGCCCTTACCCTGCGCCATACTAGAAAAACAACTTACTCTTACATTATCAAACCCCATCTGCCAGGCATCCAAGATTAACGGACAGTCCAAGAGGAATGCAGAGATGCAACTCCAAATTTGGCAATACAGAATCATTTTGTCCCTTCAATCATTACAACTGTATGCATTGTTTATGTTTGTTTACTTGACCCATACAGATATTTTAATTTTATTTGCTATCTATCAAAGCCCACTAGAAAGAACATAATGTCTCTCTAGGGGCAGACGTAAAAGTTGATTTACCTGTACTAGTCTAATACTCATCATCATGCATGCATTTCCTTTTCCTCTCATAACCGATTTATGATGTTCGGCCGCCAAGATGAATGTGTTGTCCTTGTGTAGTAGTGTTTGTCCCCGGAGCTGTGTGATTTATTGAGGTGTGACTAAATTAAATTTACACCATTAATTGATCATGCACTTGCTGGGGAGGATGTGGTGAAAGCAACACCAACTCAAGGGCAGGTAGGGCAAGTGTGTTCTTCTGCTCTAAGTATAGCCCACACTGGCAACATCGTATTCAATATTCGATTTTTTTTCACAGAAACATAATCCACCATAATTGTCGACATCATCATCCTTTCAGCGAATTGACTACAGTTTGTAACTTGTAATAGCCCACCATTTTGATTATTTTTTATTTTACTTTAGCAATGTTTATCATGTTTTCTCATTTGACAGTCTAATTCTTGTGTACTATTAGTCGTACTCTACTCAGTCTAGTCTCCCTCAGGTGACTGTCTCTTTTTTTGCAAAGTTGCATATCAAATGGAATTAACTCAGTTTGTAAATTTATTTATTTAGTTCCCTGCGATGAATATTCCTCATCCTACAGATTGAGTTCAGCTAGGAGGGAGTGGAACCTTGCTTTAGAATCTGGTGCTTTCACTAGTATTTGACTAGTCCGCTAGCATTCTCCTGCTGTCTACTACTACCACCACTATGGCACCTTGGGAAACCATCAGCATGCAGCCCTCACTTCGCCTAATCACAGGTAAGAGAGAAGAACTGTGGGGGATGCATTCAAGATTCAAGTGAGGGTACCGCCTCTATCTGTTGGAGTGCTACACTATCAACAGGGTTCAAAAACTATCTGAGGCCCTGCAGCAAAGGAAACAGTGCGAAGTAAAAGAGTAACCCCCAAAAAAGATTTACATCATATGTAAAACAATAAATGTATTCCCTAAAAAATATATACTAGAATGAAAGAAACCCACAACACCTGACCCACTCGACTCCCTAACCCCAGCCAATGTCCAGTAAAGCAGGTCCAAAAGATTTGTCCATTAAAATCAAATGTCCATATAAAATTACACCCAAGGTTTTCCCAATTCCCACATTCCCACCCTCTCCCCAACAAGTCCCACCCATCAAACAAAAAATAAAAAAACGGGCAGGAGAGGTCTATCTAGAGGCAGGCTAGGACTCAGATCTTCCTCTCCAGATCAGATGGTCAAAATGCTCCTTGATCCTGACCTCCAGGGTTGCCATCCTGCGGAGCATGCAGTGATGAAATGTTCAAAGTGTACATGGGGGGGCAGCAGTGGTAGTAGACTTGCAGTGGGCGGCTGCCATCACAGCGCCATACCACCTGATGGCCTCCAGCTTCCGATCCCGGGTCTTGGCTGCTATCACCTTCCTAGTGGGATGGGAAGGAGTAGCTTTATCAAGAAAAAGAAAAAAGAAAACAACTGTAACCAATAATCTTAGCAATACAGTAACACATAAAATGATACACATAAAATTATAGTGGCACAGTAGCACTGGCAATACATAACATTTCTAGTATTCTCGTTTCTAGAGTTTCAGGCATTCGGCACTATGGAGTAGACAAGTATTCTTCTTCTCTCTCTTGTATAGCTAAATTAATCTTGTAGGCATGCCAGGTCAGCTTGCGCCCTAGACAGACATACTCGTGTTGCAGACTCCCGTTACTTCATTGTCTGCAGCTATGCTACACAATCATCTCTTTTTCTATTACTGCCATGCTCTGTTCAATCAATGGCTCAATTTCATTTTCACCCTGACTACTACAACAAGACAGATTATATGATTACTAATATGAATGATGATGTACGGCACAACATCACGTGATGTGGGGAACTACTATTCAAATCATACAGCCGATAGGCCACCCACGGGTGACACTAAGTAAAGGGTGTCTTCTTCAACTGTTCAAAACTTAGTCTCAACAGTACAGTGTACACCCTGGCAGCAAGTGTATAAATTCAATTGTCAATAAGCAAGCAATATGACTTACCACTGCCTGCCAATGCTGCTGACTCACCCCCTGCAGCTGCCATATCTGCTCCCTGCTGGCTGGCGTCGCCATCCCTGCTGGTCCACTCCCAGCACTGGTGGTAGGAATGGCTAGAAAAAACATTATACATTTTTTAGATGCCATATACGCCTGCCCCTATTTATTTTTTCATGAGCAAGATTGAAAATGCAATACATACACCACACACATCACTATAATTTGGGTACAGACTAGAGTAGACAATATGTCCTATCACAAATAAGAAAATATCCGGTAGAGCATTTTGTTGGTGGCAATTTTTGAAAAGCCTCTCAAGTAGAGGACAACCCAAAGGACTGGACTCAGTGGCTAGAGCTATTGGTGAATCTGAGTTTTTGAAAAGGAAAAGAGTTGCCAACTTAGCGGATAATCAGACAAAAGGTCTTCTTCGTTGGAAAATGTAATGGTGCCACCCTCCCCCTCCTCATACTTCCCTCCTGCCATGGTGCATGGTAATCAGTTCACCATCAACTGCTACTAATAGGAACACTAGGCCTAGATGAGAAGAAGACACAACTTTGGGGTGTCGAACGTGACCATCATTTACTGATTGAGCATGAGAAAGTAAACGAAATCCATCTCATCTCAACTAGGCCTGGGCCAAAATTCCGTTCCTTTTGCAGAAATTGCGATAATTTGGCATTTTCGCGTTCCGCTGAAAGCGCAAAAATGTCAAAATTTCCGCATTCCGCAGCTTAGCGATAATTTGTTTCTTGCTCGCGCTGTAAAAAAATACATTCTTGCGTGCGCCCGATCGCCTTACCTGAATCCCCGCGTTCGCTGACAAGTTTTCCCGACCCGGTCGCGTTCTCCACGAGATATTGGATTGTTGGTAGCCATTTTGTGCTGTCTCGCAACAGTTTGCGCTCGCATTGTCGCGTGATGACGTCATTTGTTGCGCGAACACGTCATTCTTCTCACGATCATGCACCGCGCGAGTATGAGAAGATTGAGATCTCGAACACGTAATTCTACATCGCGAGCGAGAGGGTGAGGACGCGGGCACGTCTAATCGAACGCGAACAGGAGAAAGAGACCCCGAACACATCATATCCAATGCAACAGGGACGAAGAGAACGCGATCATGTCATTTTCGACACGCTGGCGGAAGTAATGTGAAGCTCGAGAACTCGAACATGTAAAATTTTCAATTTGGAGAGGAATATCAGCTCTAGCAGCATGAAACCTTCTGCAAATGCTGATTTTGGATGAAAACAACTCCTTACATTGACATTTGGCTGTCCTTTTTTGTGCAAGGAGTCCTTTTTTTAAAAGGTGGAGAGAGGGAGGAAGTGACACAGAATCTCCAACTTCCTGTTCCTGTCCAGCAGGCTCCTCCCAGTGCTTTGTCCATCTCCTGCTCATTCTGCCTTTGGATTTGGAGCTGGAAAGATCACTCTTTTTGTCTGCTGCATCATTGCAATTGGATTTGAGGATTTTTGGAATAGGATATTTACAAGTAAGTGGTTGTTGTGTCTGTTTGATTGTGGGCATTGCAGTTGTTATAACTACAATTTATTTTTGATAATTATCATCATTCCTTTTTTTAAATTTTTTTTGTGGGTAGTAGTAGTAGGCCCGAGCTAGCCATGGGCATGGCCTCATGGGTGTGTGCATGATGAAGCAACTGTTCCTTTTGGTGTTTTTTGAATGTATTTCATTTTCAAGCACATTTAGGGCATGGATGGCATTGGATTGAGTTGGGGAAGTGTGCTTTTTGGGGGTGGCCTTTCTGATGTTGTTGTGCCTGGCCATGTGGCTGGTGGCCATTTTGAAGCCTAGGCCTGCAAGCTTGCCTGGCCTTGTCTGCCAACTGGCCTGCTTTCACCCACTAGGATCAGAGCAGGTAGCCACAGCTTTATTAATCTAGTGTTTTCTGTGTGGTCTGTTGAATTTAGACTTCATTTAGGGCATGGATGGCATTGGATTGAGTTGGGGAAGTGTGCTTTTTGGGGGTGGCCTTTCTGATGTTGTTGGGCCTGGCCATGTGGCTGGTGGCCATTTTGAAGCCTAGGCCTGCAAGCTTGCCTGGCCTTGTCCGCCAACAGGCCTGCTTTCATCCACTAGGATCAGAGCAGGTAGCCACAGCTTTATTAATCTAGTGTTTTCTGTGTGGTCTGTTGAATTTAGACTTCATTTAGGGCATGGATGGCATTGGATTGAGTTGGGGAAGTGTGCTTTTTGGGGGTGGCCTTTCTGATGTTGTTGGGCCTGGCCATGTGGCTGGTGGCCATTTTGAAGCCGAGGCCTGCAAGCTTGCCTGGCCTTGTCCTCCAACAGGCCTGCTTTCATCCACTAGGATCAGAGCAGGTAGCCCCAGCTTTATTAATCTAGTGTTTTCTGTGTGGTCAGTTGAATTTAGACTTCATTTAGGGCATGGATTGCATTGTATTGAATTGGGGAAGTGTGCTTTTTGGGGGTGGCCTTTCTGATGTTGTTGGGCCTGGCCATGTGGCTGGTGGCCATTTTGAAGCCTAGGCCTGCAAGCTTGCCTGGCCTTGTCCGCCAACAGGCCTGCTTTCATCCACTAGGATCAGAGCAGGTAGCCACAGCTTTATTAATCTAGTGTTTTCTGTGTGGTCTTTTGAATTTAGACTTCATTTAGGGCATGGATGGCATTGGATTGAGTTGGGGAAGTGTGCTTTTTGGGGGTGGCCTTTCTGATGTTGTTGGGCCTGGCCATGTGGCTGGTGTCCATTTTGAAGCCTAGGCCTGCAAGCTTGCCTGGCCTTGTCCGCCAACAGGCCTGCTTTCATCCACTAGGATTAGAGCAGGTAGCCACAGCTTTATTAATCTAGTATTATCTGTTGAATTTAGACTTCATTTAGGGCATTTATGGCATTGGATTGAGTTGGGGAAGTGTGCTTTTTGGGGCTGGCCTTTCTGATGTTGGTTGTCTTAAAGACATGCTTTTGTTGTATGTGTCTGGTCACTGGTGTGTTGTTGGTGTGCAATGCATGCACCCTGCAGACCTTTTTGGGGCCTGTGAATGTTTGTATTTATATTTTGTTGCATTAAAAAGGCATAGCAGTGTGCTTTAGCATGCATCATTTACCTGGCTTTTATAGGCCTTATGTCAGCTCCTGGTGTTCTGTTCTCCAGGCCCCCGGCTTGTTTGTGATTTGTGAGTGTCCATGGGGGTGGTGGCCTTTTTTGGTGTTTGGACTGGGAGTTATTAGTGTCCTGCTTTTGCCATAGGCCTGCATGGTTTTCCTATTGGCTATTTGGCTTACTGCTTCCATCCATCCACCCCCTTTGCCAGCAGCAGCTCCATGGATGCTGAGATGCTCAAATAATTTAATGGCAAATAGGGTCCACCCCACTTCCATTACATTTGTATTTTGGTGGTTATTATTAACTTTCCTATCCTTACTGAGAGTGTAGTGTGTGGCTGTACACAGTAGTATAACATAGCCCTAGTTAAAAAAAAAAAGTCATAAATGGCTAGACTATCTTTTGTTTGCACTAGTACAGTACTAAGTAACTGAACCACAACAACACATGCAACATTTCACTGATGTTCTTTTCCTGGCTTATTTGCTTTTAGGTGCACAAAAGACAGAGTAGGAGGTGTCATCAGCATCACCTGGCTACCCGTTGTACTGCCAGCCAGACAGAAGTCCTGCTGCGCATCACGTCCACGTGTGACCAGAACTTGTTGTGCATCTGCATCCTGCCTGACATCTGAAGAAGGTGGCCCCAAAGAAAGGTACCAGGTCCAGTACCAAGAAAGTTGCCGGTGAGAAGAAGGAACAGAAAAAGGAAGTGCCATTAACCACGACTGGTGGTGTGCCGGCCAATGTTTTTTTTGGCACCCAAAAAGTTACGCCTGCAGCAGCGTTGTCCGGTAACCAAGCTGGGAGCAGCACAGCGGTCCAACCACACCAACCTAGGCACAAAGGCTTCAGTGTCGCAGAGGTAGCCAGTCTACTAACGGGCAGCAATGTTGAAGAAATGTCATTACCGCAAAGTAGTACACAATCAAGTTCAACGCAGGCGCAAACTCAGCAGATCAGTGTGCAGCCGCAACAAGAACAGCAGCAGCCGCCGCAACAAGAACAGCAACAGCCGCCGCAACAAGAACAGCAGCAGCCGCCGCAACAAGAACAGCAGCAGCCGCCGCAACAAGAACAGCAGCGGCCGCCGCAGCCCACCATAGTAGTTGTTGCTCCTGACGTAGGGGCATTTCAGGAAATCGAGCTTCCTGCAGACAAAGTGGAGCAAAGTGAAACCACTGTTTCAGAAGATCTATTGTCTTCCAGACCACCAGCAAGGAAAAGGTGGCTTAGTCCATCATCTTCTTCTTCAAGCCCCGCTTCTGATGATTGTGATGCCACTTGGCTCCCACCAGCTCAGTCTGAGAGTGATATACGCCACAAGACAATGCTTCTGAAAAGGAAGGTCCCAGAAAAACTTAGAGTTATGGAGGTAGATGTAGAAGAGGGGGGTGATGATGTTGATGAAGACGAGCCAGTCATCACGCACATTACTCCCGCCCCAAAGGGATTGGAGACCAACATTCTCACCCTATCCAGAAAGGCTGCTACTGAGCGGGATGTAGCACGGATATCACCAACACAGGTTACACCACCACTACCTCCAGCTGCCATATTTTCCAAGGCCCGGCAGGGACCTACATCCAGCTCAACCATCTCAGTAGGTAGTGGTAGTAAAAGTCACAGTCTAGGTGCACAGGGTCCATTTCAAGCACCCCCTCCAGTTCATCTGGTGTTGGAAGTGACACATCCAGCAGAGCCAGAAAGTTCTCCTCCCCAGTTTGGGACTTCTTTTCTGTTACCGCCAAGGAGGAGAACATTGCTATATGCTCAATTTGTTGGCAAGGTGTTCGGCGTGGTAAGCTTGGTACAAACTATGGTACCGGAGGACAAGCAAGTCATCTAAGAATACACCACACTATCATGTGGGATGATCACCTACTTAAGTTAAAAGAAAGTAGAAAAACTCAACCCATTGAAGTTGGTCAGGATGAATCAGAGAGCGATATTATTGCGGTGGCAGGTGAAGAAGAGGGAGGCATTTCTAACCCTGTCCCCAGTAGTGCAGTGGTAACGCCCACATCCTCCTCAGTAACATCAGAGTGGCACCGCAGTAAGAGCCATACTCAGTCTGGGTGAGACACCAAGGCGACCGGCGAGTACCTCAATGAGACAATCTGTGTCGTTGAGCCTTAGTGGGTTAATGAAAACAGCACCACTAAGGAAAGTAAGCCAGCCTACCATTGAGAGCATGTTTAGGTTGGAGGGACAGTTCCAACGCAACCACCCAATGGCACAATTGTACAATGCGAAGCTGGCTAAAATGTTAGCGCTGGACCTTCTTCCTTTTTCATTTGTGGAAGGGGTGGGTTTCCTTGAATTTGTGTCTGCCATCTGCCCGAAATGGAAAGTTCCCAGCCGGTCCTATTTCGCAAGAATTGCTGTTCCGGCACTACATCATGATGTGCTGGAATTGGTTGGACAAGCTTTGGAGAAGAGTGCTGTGCACAATATCCACCTGACAACAGACATGTGGAGCAGTTGCCAAGCCACAGATTACATGTGCATCACTGCACACTGGATCTCTTTTGTGGGGGTTAGAGATAAACTATCTGCACGAGGTGTTGTTGACACAGCTGCGATTTTGGAAGGTACTCGGAAACATGCAACTGTAGCCATGTTCGCCATGGAGAAATCTCATACGGCTGAAAACATTTTACACGAGTTTCGCAGCAAGGTTTTGGAATGGCTGCGGCCCAGAGGGCTTGGTATTGGTTTTGTTGCCACAGACAATGGCAGTAATGTACTTAAGCAAAAACAACAATTGATGGACAGAATGCAGAACAATGTCATACATTCACCCCAGTACAGAGATCTGGGCATAAATCCATCATTTTTTTGCTCACCATGCCATTCCAGTTTGAACCCAGCCATATGCAAATCAGTCTTGACCCTGTTCCCCATGGGAACAGTCCAGCCCGAACTGCCAAGCCAGGTCCTCCCTGGACTGGAAACAAGCATCCTAGGACCGGTTTCGGGCTTTCAGCCCTCGTCAGCCAGGATAGCCTGATTCCAGTGGCATGGAGAGCAAGGGACTCACGTCTGAGCATACCCTTCCCACTCGGGGTGACAAATGCAAAAACAACAATTGATGGACAGAATGCAGAACAATGTCATACATTCACCCCAGTACAGAGATCTGGGCCTAAATCCATCGGTTTTTTGCTCACCATGCCATTCCAGTTTGAACCCAGCCATATGCAAATCAGTATTGACCCTGTGCCCGATGGGAACAGTCCAGCCCGAACTGCCAAGCCAGGTCCTCCCTGGACTGGAAACAAGCATCCTAGGATCGGTTTCGGGCTTTCAGCCCTCGTCAGCCAGGATAGCCTGATTCCAGTGGCATGGAGAGCAAGGGACTCACGTCTGAGCATACCCTTCCCACTCGGGGTGACAAATGCAAAAATAACAATTGATGGACAGAATGCAGAACAATGTCATACATTCACCCCAGTACAGAGATCTGGGCATAAATCCATCGTTTTTTTGCTCACCATGCCATTCCAGTTTGAACCCAGCCATATGCAAATCAGTCTTGACCCTGTGCCCCATGGGAACAGTCCAGCCCGAACTGCCAAGCCAGGTCCTCCCTGGACTGGAAACAAGCATCCTAGGACCGGTTTCGGGCTTTCAGCCCTCGTCAGCCAGGATAGCCTGATTCCAGTGGCATGGAGAGCAAGGGACTCACGTCTGAGCATACCCTTCCCACTCGGGGTGACAAATGCAAAAACAACAATTGATGGACAGAATGCAGAACAATGTCATACATTCACCCCAGTACAGAGATCTGGGCCTAAATCCATCGTTTTTTTGCTCACCATGCCATTCCAGTTTGAACCCAGCCATATGCAAATCAGTATTGACCCTGTGCCCGATGGGAACAGTCCAGCCCGAACTGCCAAGCCAGGTCCTCCATGGACTGGAAACAAGCATCCTAGGACCGGTTTCGGGCTTTCAGCCCTCGTCAGCCAGGATAGCCTGATTCCAGTGGCATGGAGAGCAAGGGACTCACGTCTGAGCATACCCTTCCCACTCGGGGTGACAAATGCAAAAATAACAATTGATGGACAGAATGCAGAACAATGTCATACATTTACCCCAGTACAGAGATCTGGGCCTAAATCCATCGTTTTTTTTCTCACCATGCCATTCCAGTTTGAACCCAGCCATATGCATATCAGTCTTGACCCTGTGCCCCATGGGAACAGTCCAGCCCGAACTGCCAAGCCAGGACCTCCCTGGACTGGAAACAAGCATCCTAGGACCGGTTTCGGGCTTTCAGCCCTCGTCAGCCAGGATAGTCTGATTCCAGTGGCATGGAGAGCAAGGGACTCACGTCTGAGCATACCCTTCCCACTCGGGGTGACAAATGCAAAAACAACAATTGATGGACAGAATGCAGAACAATGTCATACATTCACCCCAGTACAGAGATCTGGGCCTAAATCCATCGTTTTTTTGCTCACCATGCCATTCCAGTTTGAACCCAGCCATATGCAAATCAGTCTTGACCCTGTGCCCCATGGGAACAGTCCAGCCCGAACTGCCAAGCCAGGTCCTCCCTGGACTGGAAACAAGCATCCTAGGACCGGTTTCGGGCTTTCAGCCCTCGTCAGCCAGGATAGCCTGATTCCAGTGGCATGGAGAGCAAGGGACTCACGTCTGAGCATACCCTTCCCACTCGGGGTGACAAATGCAAAAACAACAATTGATGGACAGAATGCAGAACAATGTCATACATTCACCCCAGTACAGAGATCTGGTCCTAAATCCATCGTTTTTTTGCTCACGATGCCATTCCAGTTTGAACCCAGCCATATGCAAATCAGTCTTGACCCTGTGCCCCATGGGAACAGTCCAGCCCGAACTGCCAAGCCAGGTCCTCCCTGGACTGGAAACAAGCATCCTAGGACCGGTTTCGGGCTTTCAGCCCTCGTCAGCCAGGATAGCCTGATTCCAGTGGCATGGAGAGCAAGGGACTCACGTCTGAGCATACCCTTCCCACTCGGGGTGACAATGCAAAAATAACAATTGATGGACAGAATGCAGAACAATGTCATACATTCACCCCAGTACAGAGATCTGGGCCTAAATCCATCGTTTTTTTTCTCACCATGCCATTCCAGTTTGAACCCAGCCATATGCATATCATTCTTGACCCTGTGCCCCATGGGAACAGTCCAGCCCGAACTGCCAAGCCAGGTCCTCCCTGGACTGGAAACAAGCATCCTAGGACCGGTTTCGGGCTTTCAGCCCTCGTCAGCCAGGATAGTCTGATTCCAGTGGCATGGAGAGCAAGGGACTCACGTCTGAGCATACCCTTCCCACTCGGGGTGACAAATGCAAAAACAACAATTGATGGACAGAATGCAGAACAATGTCATACATTCACCCCAGTACAGAGATCTGGGCCTAAATCCATCGTTTTTTTGCTCACCATGCCATTCCAGTTTGAACCCAGCCATATGCAAATCAGTCTTGACCCTGTGCCCCATGGGAACAGTCCAGCCCGAACTGCCAAGCCAGGTCCTCCCTGGACTGGAAACAAGCATCCTAGGACCGGTTTCGGGCTTTCAGCCCTCATCAGCCAGGATAGCCTGATTCCAGTGGCATGGAGAGCAAGGGACTCACGTCTGAGCATACCCTTCCCACTCGGGGTGACAAATGCAAAAACAACAATTGATGGACAGAATGCAGAACAATGTCATACATTCACCCCAGTACAGAGATATGGTCCTAAATCCATCGTTTTTTTGCTCACCATGCCATTCCAGTTTGAACCCAGCCATATGCAAATCAGTCTTGACCCTGTGCCCCATGGGAACAGTCCAGCCCGAACTGCCAAGCCAGGTCCTCCCTGGACTGGAAACAAGCATCCTAGGACCGGTTTCGGGCTTTCAGCCCTCGTCAGCCAGGATAGCCTGATTCCAGTGGCATGGAGAGCAAGGGACTCACGTCTGAGCATACCCTTCCCACTCGGGGTGACAAATGCAAAAACAACAATTGATGGACAGAATGCAGAACAATGTCATACATTCACCCCAGTACAGAGATCTGGGCCTAAATCCATCGTTTTTTTGTTCACCATGCCATTCCAGTTTGAACCCAGCCATATGCAAATCAGTCTTGACCCTGTGCCCCATGGGAACAGTCCAGCCTGAACTGCCAAGCCAGGTCCTCCCTGGACTGGAAACAAGCATCCTAGGACCGGTTTCGGGCTTTCAGCCCTCGTCAGCCAGGATAGCCTGATTCCAGTGGCATGGAGAGCAAGGGACTCACGTCTGAGCATACCCTTCCCACTCGGGGTGACAAATGCAAAAATAACAATTGATGGACAGAATGCAGAACAATGTCATACATTCACCCCAGTACAGAGATCTGGGCCTAAATCCATCGTTTTTTTTCTCACCATGCCATTCCAGTTTGAACCCAGCCATATGCATATCAGTCTTGACCCTGTGCCCCATGGGAACAGTCCAGCCCGAACTGCCAAGCCAGGTCCTCCCTGGACTGGAAACAAGCATCCTAGGACCGGTTTCGGGCTTTCAGCCCTCGTCAGCCAGGATAGTCTGATTCCAGTGGCATGGAGAGCAAGGGACTCACGTCTGAGCATACCCTTCCCACTCGGGGTGACAAATGCAAAAACAACAATTGATGGACAGAATGCAGAACAATGTCATACATTCACCCCAGTACAGAGATCTGGGCCTAAATCCATCGTTTTTTTGCTCACCATGCCATTCCAGTTTGAACCCAGCCATATGCAAATCAGTCTTGACCCTGTGCCCCATGGGAACAGTCCAGCCCGAACTGCCAAGCCAGGTCCTCCCTGGACTGGAAACAAGCATCCTAGGACCGGTTTCGGGCTTTCAGCCCTCGTCAGCCAGGATAGCCTGATTCCAGTGGCATGGAGAGCAAGGGACTCACGTCTGAGCATACCCTTCCCACTCGGGGTGACAAATGCAAAAACAACAATTGATGGACAGAATGCAGAACAATGTCATACATTCACCCCAGTACAGAGATATGGTCCTAAATCCATCGTTTTTTTGCTCACCATGCCATTCCAGTTTGAACCCAGCCATATGCAAATCAGTCTTGACCCTGTGCCCCATGGGAACAGTCCAGCCTGAACTGCCAAGCCAGGTCCTCCCTGGACTGGAAACAAGCATCCTAGGACCGGTTTCGGGCTTTCAGCCCTCGTCAGCCAGGATAGCCTGATTCCAGTGGCATGGAGAGCAAGGGACTCACGTCTGAGCATACCCTTCCCACTCGGGGTGACAAATGCAAAAACAACAATTGATGGACAGAATGCAGAACAATGTCATACATTCACACCAGTACAGAGATCTGGTCCTAAATCCATCGTTTTTTTGCTCACCATGCCATTCCAGTTTGAACCCAGCCATATGCAAATCAGTCTTGACCCTGTGCCCCATGGGAACAGTCCAGCCCGAACTGCCAAGCCAGGTCCTCCCTGGACTGGAAACAAGCATCCTAGGACCGGTTTCGGGCTTTCAGCCCTCGTCAGCCAGGATAGCCTGATTCCAGTGGCATGGAGAGCAAGGGACTCACGTCTGAGCATACCCTTCCCACTCGGGGTGACAAATGCAAAAACAACAATTGATGGACAGAATGCAGAACAATGTCATACATTCACCCCAGTACAGAGATCTGGGCCTAAATCCATCATTTTTTTGCTCACCATGCCATTCCAGTTTGAACCCAGCCATATGCAAATCAGTCTTGACCCTGTGCCCCATGGGAACAGTCCAGCCCGAACTGCCAAGCCAGGTCCTCCCTGGACTGGAAACAAGCATCCTAGGACCGGTTTCGGGCTTTCAGCCCTCGTCAGCCAGGATAGCCTGATTCCAGTGGCATGGAGAGCAAGGGACTCACGTCTGAGCATACCCTTCCCACTTGGGGTGACAAATGCAAAAACAACAATTGATGGACAGAATGCAGAACAATGTCATACATTCACCCCAGTACAGAGATCTGGGCCTAAATCCATCGTTTTTTTGCTCACCATGCCATTCCAGTTTGAACCCAGCCATATGCAAATCAGTCTTGACCCTGTGCCCCATGGGAACAGTCCAGCCCAAACTGCCAAGACAGGTCCTCCCTGGACTGGAAACAAGCATCCTAGGACCGGTTTCGGGCTTTCAGCCCTCGTCAGCCAGGATAGCCTGATTCCAGTGGCATGGAGAGCAAGGGACTCACGTCTGAGCATACCCTTCCCACTCGGGGTGACAAATGCAAAAACAACAATTGATGGACAGAATGCAGAACAATGTCATACATTCACCCCAGTGCATTGTCAGCATTCCGTCCATCATTTGTTTGTTGTAACGCTTTTCGCCCTAAGTGGGATGGGTATTCCCAGACGTGGGACCCGTGCTCACTACGCCACTGGAGTCAAGCTATCCTGGCTGATGACGGCTGATAGCCAGAAACCGGTCCTAGGATGCTTGATTCCGGTCCAGGGAAGACATGGCTTGGCAGTTCGGGCTGGACTGTTCCCATGAGGCACAGGGTCAAGACTGATTTGCATATGGCCATGTCTAAACTGGGGTGGTGTAGTGGGCAAAAGAACGATGGATTTAACCCAGATCTCTTGACTGGGGGAGAATGTCTGCATTGTTGTCAGCATTCCGTCCATCATTTGTTTGTTGTAACGCTTTTCGCCCTAAGTGGGATGGGTATTCCCAGACGTGGGACCCGTGCTCACTACGCCACTGGAGTCAAGCTATCTTAGCTGATGACGGCTGATAGCCAGAAACCGGTCCTAGGATGCTTGATTCCGGTCCAGGGAAGACATGGCTTGGCAGTTCGGGCTGGACTGTTCCCATGAGGCACAGGGTCAAGACTGATTTGCATATGGCCATGTCTAAACTGGGGTGGTGTAGTGGGCAAAAGAACGATGGATTTAACCCAGATCTCTTGACTGGGGGAGAATGTCTGCATTGTCAGCATTCCGTCCATCATTTGTTTGTTGTAACGCTTTTCGCCCTAAGTGGGATGGGTATTCCCAGACGTGGGACCCGTGCTCACTACGCCACTGGAGTCAAGCTATCCTGGCTGATGACGGCTGATAGCCAGAAACCGGTCCTAGGATGCTTGATTCCGGTCCAGGGAAGACATGGCTTGGCAGTTCGGGCTGGACTGTTCCCATGAGGCACAGGGTCAAGACTGATTTGCATATGGCCATGTCTAAACTGAGGTGGTGTAGTGGGCAAAAGAACGATGGATTTAACCCAGATCTCTTGACTGGGGGAGAATGTCTGCATTGTCAGCATTCCGTCCATCATTTGTTTGTTGTAACGCTTTTCGCCCTAAGTGGGATGGGTATTCCCAGACGTGGGACCCGTGCTCACTATGCCACTGGAGTCAAGCAATCCTGGCTGATGATGGCTGATAGCCAGAAACCGGTCCTAGGATGCTTGATTCCGGTCCAGGGAAGACATGGCTTGGCAGTTCGGGCTGGACTGTTCCCATGAGGCACAGGGTCAAGACTGATTTGCATATGGCCATGTCTAAACTGGAGTGGTGTAGTGGGCAAAAGAACGATGGATTTAACCCAGATCTCTTGACTGGGGGAGAATGTCTGCATTGTCAGCATTCCGTCCATCATTTGTTTGTTGTAACGCTTTTCGCCCTAAGTGGGATGGGTATTCCCAGACGTGGGACCCGTGCTCACTACGCCACTGGAGTCAAGCTATCCTGGCTGATGACGGCTGATAGCCAGAAACCGGTCCTAGGATGCTTGATTCCGGTCCAGGGAAGACATGGCTTGGCAGTTCGGGCTGGACTGTTCCCATGAGGCACAGGGTCAAGACTGATTTGCATATGGCCATGTCTAAACTGGGGTGGTGTAGTGGGCAAAAGAACGATGGATTTAACCCAGATCTCTTGACTGGGGGAGAATGTCTGCATTGTCAGCATTCCGTCCATCATTTGTTTGTTGTAACGTAATGTACTTAAGGCCATGGAACTTGGTTCCTATTTCAGGGTTCCGTGTTTGGCGCACTGCATAAACATTATAGTTAATGACTTTCTGAAAAAAGAACCCATAGTCAGCAATTTACTGGCCATCTGCCGAAGAATATGCACTCATTTCAGCCATTCTTTTAAAGCTCGGCAGCAGCTGAGGATAATCCAACGTGAACTTAGGATGCCAGTCAAGGCACTCATCCAGGAGGTGGCAACACGTTGGAACTCAACGTATTACATGCTTGATCGTCTGTACGAACAGCACAGGTCACTCCATGAATATGTCTGGTACAGAAGCAGGGATGCTAGTGTTAAAGGCATGAACCTTGAGAGGGATCAATGGACCCTAATTAAATGCCTGACTGAGATGCTGTCTCCTTTTGAGGTCTTCACACGTGAAGTCAGCAAGGAGGACTGTACAATGGGCCAAGCTATCCCATTATTGCAAATGCTAGAGCATGAGCTGAATAATGTGTCTGAATCATACAAAGGTGTAGAGGACAGAAGGCAAGCCCATGACTTGGTGGAGAGCTTATCCCGGCGCTTAGCTGAAAATGTAAGGATACAAAATAAAATTTTGTCACAAGAACATTACATTTGTGCCACAATTCTGGATCCACGTGCAAAATTAGGACTACTGAAGACATTCCTTGCTTTTTCCGACATTGATGTTGCCCGCTACAAAAGTGGTATAGCTGAAGCAGCCAGTAAGTTGGAAAACGAAGGGCTGCTAATTAAATGCCCGCAAGATCAACCCACAACAAGTACTGATACTGAAGCAGGCCATGCAGAATCAAGTGCAACTTCATCGGCTGAGGGCAGTGCGTTTGGCTCACAATCACAACACTCACCATCACTATCGACTACAGAAACAATAACTGGATCATTAGGCCGAGTACAATCATTATCATTACAGGATTGGTATGTAAAGATGGGCTTTTGTATGCACAGTGCTGATGCACAGAAAAAACAGCACAAAAGCTTACCAGCAGCGACCCTGAACATTGAGCGGATGGTCCAGGCCGATCTGGACGACCCAACAGAGGTGTACGTTGATCAAAACCCATTGCAGTATTGGTATAGGAAAAGGTCTGAATGGCCACAGCTCAGCAGGCTGGCGAAAAGCTATCTGGCTTGCCCTGTCGCAAGTGTCTCTTCCGAACGTGTTTTCAGTGCTGCTGGTTCCATTTTAACATTGAGAAGGACCAGTCTATCTCCAAAAAACGTGGAGAGGTTAACAATGATCAAAATGAATCAGCACTTCATACCACCGAATTACACAATATATGAATCAACGGAGGAAGATGAGGACAGCGGCTCAGGTGATGGAAGTATTGTGTCAGATGATTACCTACTACTGGCTGAACCCCCAGAGTTTGAGGACGAGCTATACTTCCCTGACAATTAGGCTCGCACTTACTGTCTTCCTCCCTTTTTTCCCCCTTTGTTTATGTGTCTGTCGTTCCGGTTATAAACTTGTGAATCACAACAAATCCATTACCACCGTCTTCTACTCTTCTAATTTAATATACAAGTTTCAGGTGTCTGCTATTTGACAGTACAGTCCTCCGAATCCAGCTCCTCCGCTCCATCATACTGAATCTCCTGCTCAATTCCATTTCCCACATGAATGATGATTGGATGATGGTAACAACAAATTCAAACTTTCCTAGTCCTTCCAAAAGAAGTGGACCATGAATCAGATGACTACTATAGCTATCCTCCTTTCAGAGCCGAGAGAGACTGGCCATTAACTGAAAATAAGATGGAACAGGTAATGATTGATGCCATGCATTGGACGCAGAGCACACTAAACTTAACTCAAGGTGAATTCAATTTTCCCCTTCTTGCAAATAAGAAATTTGTACTTCTCCTGCAGCTTGGTGATACATTGCTTTTAATTCTATACAGGAAGGGGACTCACTCAATCTGCTCAATGAGTATGATTCACACAACAGCACCGTCCATCATGATGATGGCGAAATAGACGGCCCGTTAACTTAAGATGAGAAGGAACAGGTAATGATTGATGCCATGCATTGGACGCAGAGTCGCAGACTGAATGATTTAGATTTTGTTGTGTTTGTTGCGCATGAAATTATGTAATTCTGCACTGCCACTAATCAACATTCTACAGAAAACACTAAACTTAACTCAAGGTGAATTCAATTTTCCCCTTCTTGCAAATAAGAAATTTGTACTTCTCCTGCAGCTTGGTGATACATTGCTTTTAATTCAATACAGGAAGGAGACTCACTCAATCTGCGCAATGAGTATGATTGAAACAACAGCACCGTCCATCATGATGATGGCGAAATAGACGGCCCGTTAACTTAAGATGAGAAGGAACAGGTAATGTGACAATTAATGGCATGCATTGGACACCTGACTCTGAGCAATTGGTCTTTGTGTTTCCGTTGTTTGTTTGTTGTGCACAAAGTGATGTCAAAGTGTACTAGTAATCTATCTTTCTGTACACAATAAAGAATGACTCAAGTCAGTAATATTTATATTTCTACTCTTGTTGTGTCAAACAAAATTTACTTATCCTGCAGGCCGATCTTCACAGTCAGTCAGTAAAAGTATCAGAGATGATGTTGAAGTCAGGAGGACGTTTCATGAGTGGCATAAAACGGAAAAGCCTAAAGGTAAACACGTCAACAACAACAACAGCAGACCCAAATGTCTGTGTAGAAGTTGAATGGAGTGTAGCGGTGGGATGACTGCAGTGCATTGATTTTACTAACTTAAACTGTAAAATGCTATGTTAGGAATGGATAATGTGCTTTGCGTTTGTCCAACTCTTTGAGAGAAAAAAAGGACTCTAAAGTGTTAACGTAGGATGTGCTAATGCTAAGCACATGTGGGCCTGCTCTCTCCTGTTACTGTTGAAGGTCAATGCTGGAAACAGACTAGAGTAGAGATGATGCATACATGCCACCTCGGAAAGTGTTCTTGTTGCACTACACCATAACTTGTGCATTTGTTTCAACTTTGTTTCTCAATATCCCCTTTGGTTTTCCCATCTACAATTACAGGCCGGGCCTTGCCCTATACTTTGGAAAACATTACAATGCATACTTACCTTACCAATAAATCAACATTTTTTTCCAGCCGGGCAGTGGCGAGTGGCGAGGCGACACACCCAAGATTGATGGAGGAGAAGAGCAAGAGGAATGCCGAGATGCAAATCCAGTCCACATTTTTTACCAGGATAACACAGTAACAGTATCCACTTTAATCTTGTTTTAAATAATTTGATTAATATTTTGTATACAATCTTTACAACAGTGTGTTCTTGGAGTTGTTATTAACATCATTAGGTTTGCTCTGTGTTTACGATTCTTCCCTACCAATATTTAAAATTTCTATTTGCTATCTGTAAAAGTATTAAGGCCGGAACAACAGAACAAGAACTAGAAGTGTATGTAATCCGGGTCTCTCATCATCATGCATGCATTGTCTTTTTGTCCCTTAACATATGGATATGGTAGTCTTCAATGATTGTCGTTTGTTTGTCTATGTATGCATACTGTTTTTCTATGTCAAACCTTTCCCAAAAACCCCCTTCCCATCCATTCAACAAACCCTAACCCTCTTCCCCCGGGCTGTGTGAGTTATTGTCGAGGTGTAACTAAATTAAATGTACACCAATACTTAATCACACACTTGCTGGGGCAGATGTGGTGAAAGCAACACTACTTCAATTTCAAGGCAGAGCGATGATCTTCTTCTGCTTGGCCACCCATGAGTAGGATATTTCAGAGGTTATTTTTTTTTACAAAGGAACATACACCTCAGCATGAATTGCCGGCATTGATTGGATTTGTTTGTTGTCATTCCTCATATACAGCACTAACTGTTAGGCTGTAGGCCTAGTCAAGTGACTCGACACAACTATAGTTTGTAACTCTGTCTAGTAGGCTATCCTCCTAACCACCATTCTGTTTTTTTGTCAAATATTTGAGCATATTGTTGTTGCTCGGTAAGTTCTGTACTGTACTTCATTCAACTACTCCTCTAACAGTCTCAAAGGCGATTGACTGTCTCCTTTTCTTTTTTTGCAAATGCTGCCGCCCTGCCACTGTCTACTACTACTACTATGCTACCACCACCACCACCCCAATCATGGCATGTGTGAAAAAGGAAACCATCTTCACCATGCAGCCAGTGCTGTGCCACAGTTGGACATAAACATCAAGCACAGGTAAGAGAGAAATTTGGGGGAGGCAGAATTAATAATGGACATGTCAATGATTTCATTTTCACACACCAGTACAAAGAATGCATAGACTAGAGGACAGACTGAAAGTACTAGAAGGACCAGTCAATGAGTGAGGTGTGTCGATCTGTTTGTGTCTTCTACAGTCAGCCAATTATTGAAATAAAACACAGGCTATGGGCGGCCATGCACCAGCAAGGAAACAGTGTGATGTAAAACAGTTACCCCACCTACAAAACATTAACAACATTGCATGTAACATAGAAAAATATATTTAATTTACCCTAACAAAAATAAGCTAAACCCACTAAAGCTGACCCACCCCCCTCCCTAACTCCAACCAATGTCCATAGAAGTCCGTAACGCCCAAACAAGTTCCCACCCACCCACCCAAACAAGAATTAAAAAAGGGGCAGAACAGGATGACAGGGACTAAGTGGTGGGGCGGGACTCAAGGAGGACACGCATCTGGCGCATCTCGCCCTCTAAACGGGCGACGCGGCGTCTAAGGGCGCGGCAGTTGCAGCTACAGTGGGGGGGGCACCGGAGATGGCACGGTGGCTGCTGGCAGCCGCCAGACGGTGGCGCCGTACCGCTGGAGGGTGGTGGCTGGAGCCCGGGCCACAGGAGGAGGCTTCAACAATTGCAGCCGCAGTCTCCTCCTCCTCCTCGGCTAAGACCACCAGCCGCCGGTATTCTCGCGGATTGCCTCCAGCTTCCGGCGCCGTGCCTTGGCGGCCAACTCCTTCCCATTTTGTTTCGAAGTAGCTGTGTATCAAAAAGAAAAAAACAAGAAAATTGTAAAATATACTCTTAGAAAAACAGTAGGACAAGGTAATTATTTATACACATAGTGGCATGGTAGAGTAGCACAATAAAGCACAGTAGTACATAACATTTTAAATGTCGCCCGTCCTTCTTCCTTCCACCCGTCTTTCACTTTTTAGTTGAACAGTGCACCAGGTGCTCTTCTCCATAAAACTTTCAAAGCGGAGTTGAAATCAGATAGATGAGGCCATTGGTTACTCAATACTCCCGCTCCTATGCCAATTAAAGGGAATTCTAGTCTTCTAGTTCACTCTTCAAACGTCCCCAACAACTCATACTTACTTTCGACATCGGATAGCGGGCGGACAAAGTCCTCATGCTAAAAAGGGTGGGGGTCCCGTGGGGACAATTAATTAGGATGATGCGCCCGGCACAGTGGCGGGCGCATCCTGTTTTTTTTTACATTCTGGTTGGCTTTGCTGAAAGCAATGCTAAAATGTTGTGCTACTTTTCCAAGCACAACATGACGGGCCCCGCACGGAGCCTGTCACGTTTTGCTTTGAAAGGCGGGGGGTACCATAGCATAGGTAGGTACCCTCCATGGGGGCACCCAAGCATACTCTGCAACGTGTACATGCCTTTCTGTGGCGGACGGCAATGCTGCCATGCAAAGGCATTCCAAAATGCAGATTATATGGCTGGCGGTGTGTTCAGAGAGACACCACGGGCATATTGAACCCTTTTCCGCCTGGTCGACATGTGGGGGGTCTGAATATTTTCTACAGGGATGGCGGGAGGTTTGCCCCTGCGGTGTCGGCAGTGAATTCCAGCCGGCCCGGCGGGGGCAATACGCCCACCATCCTAATGGGGCCCTAAGTCACAACTGTCCAGTATACATATACATACAGTACACCCTTGCAGTGAGTGTACTGTCAAGTTCAACAATAGTTAAGGATTATGAATCTAACTTACCACCGCCTGCCACTGGTGCTGCCACGCCCCTACCGCTCCATCGTCGGTATCGGCAGCAACTGCCGCATCCTCGCCCTTCACGTCGCCTTGTTCGCTGGCCCCGGCAATGGTGGTCGGTAGTGCGCCTAGAAAACATTACACATTTATTAGGCGTCATATACACCTCCCCCCTATTGATCAGTAGCAAGGTTGAAAAATGAGTTAAGACTAACATACATCACTAGTACAAATCAGGTAGTAGTAGTAGAGTAGACACTAATAGTTATATATGATCATTGTAGCCTTTGCTTAATTAGCCCTAGCCATGCTACCATTTTACCTTTGTGTCTTTTATTTTTGCACATGTGACGTTACCTTGCAGCTTCTTAAGACACCTTTGAGCCCACATGACCTGCCTCACACTGCTACTGTCTAGTCTACGCGCTGCGTACAAGCGGTCAACAAACATTAAGAAGCCACTTTTTTAGGAAGTACTGGCTTACTACTGTTACTGTTAGTCCATATTGCTTATCCATAAATGCTACACTTTTTGGCATGGCTGAGAAATGCTTGCAAGTTGCAAGATACTAACGCACACCATTTCATTTTTCGCATTACAGACGCAAGATTCCCTTCTACGAACCAGAGCTTCTGAATGATGCAACAACTACCAGTACTAGGTTCTTCTAAGGTGAGGGGTCCCTTCACTCACATCTTCAGTTATAAATTTATATAAACTAAATTGCTATGGGATGGAGGTGCTGCCTTCCACCACTGTTCAGTTATCATGATTTAATTCCCAACTGTATAAGTGTAACAATGTATATTGTTTTAATGTTATTGATTTTCCGGTTGGTGCTGCATTTATAAGAAAACAGTGTACAGACCTTCTCAAATTGAAATAAACATTTTGAACTTACATAGACTTGGTGGTATTTGGTGTGGACTAACTTACACGAGTGAGCAAATTAAAGTAAGGGTGAGCATGTGAATTGCTTCCACGACTGAGAGGTTGGGTGTGTTATGTTCTGGGTTGTCTACTTGTTGGGTATCTTGGGGGGAGGGTTCAGAGACCTAATAGTTATGACAAGACAGTACTATAGTCAAGCAGTGGAATTGTGGTGGGTGCGGAATTTCTGATTGAGGTGTGCAAGGAAGGTCCAACCTACCATCACCAACATCCTATTTTCTGGTGCAAATGTCTGTGTATGTGCAAGATCCCTACAACAGTAGTATGTCCTATAGGGTATCATATCAAAATAGTAATAAATCTGGTAGGGCTGTTGTTGCTGTGAATTTTCAAAGCCTCAAGATCAATAAGAGTAAAAGTAGTACAAGACGACGACCCAACGGATTGAACTCAATGGCTCGAGCTACTGGTGAATATGAGTTTTATATTACAACCTTTCACAAAGAGTGGCACTGGCCAACTGGGCAAGACTAGCTACTACAGTACAGACAGACTGATAGTATGTAGTAGTAGTAGTACAGATCGAAGGATAATTGGTGGTAAAAAAATAGCATTTGGAAACAAACAATAGTTCGGGAAAAATATGGGGCAGTAAAAGTTATGGAATAAGAAATATTATTAAAAACAAGAAGACTTACTGGGCCAGCAGAGGAGCCCTCAGCGGTGTCCTCCTGGTGGTGTTCTGAGTGTCCCGCCGACTGCCCAGTCCCTGTCGGTCTGCCCCTGGGTGCTGATGAACAGGAAAGATATAAGAAAGAGACAAACATTGATGAATGGTGTCAAACAAATACAATATTTTTCAACAACGGTCAAAAATCACTTATGTAAACAACAATTGCAATAACTAAATTGACCGATCTCATCTGGTCAACAAGTAATATCGGGGGATTCGCAGTTCGACTACTTAAGTTACTATTTATCAACAGTAATCCAGTCTTCCATTTTGATTCCAGAATACTAAGTTACAACTAAGCCTAAGTACAACGTACCACCCAACCTAGCCCACCTATTCCAGGCATGCCAATTGTACATTAAGTATGCATTTCCACTGTATTCCTCAACAATGCATATGGTCAAATCACGGAGGACACATGAACAGGACTACATTTTTTGTATACACCAAATTTGGGTTTGATTGATTGATGCTGATCTGCTAGTGCTAAGTAACTGCTAAGCCTACCACCACTCATTGAACAAACTAGAAAAGGTTCTAATAAAGACTGCCGTACTAGCAGCACGTCACGTAACTGAGTGAGGGGGCATCACGCATACCACTAACAAATTAGAAGCTCATACAAAGTACCGAAACCTAAGTATCAATCCGCCCCTATCTATTAGTGATAGGACAAAGTAAGAAGTGGACTAGAGTCACTGTAGCATTACGTAACTTAATTTCTCTAAAATAAACTCGTAAAGAATCACGCTAAGCAAGCGCAAACGCAAAACTGCAAACAAGTAAGATTAGTAGTAGCGCAGAAGAGCACCTGTGTCAAAAAAAATCACAGACTTTTAAACATAATTAACCTGGAATGTAAGCAGCAACATTCTAGCTGGTTGGAAGAAAAAAAAGATATTCGCAATATATAACACAGAGCAGAAGAACAGACACAAAGTAGTAATAATTAAATAGGTACTCACCAAGCCCCGGGACCTCCACTCCCAGCAGGTCCAGCAGGTCCTGCTCACGGTCCAAGATGTCGGACCACCGGTGCATCAGCTGCGCCTGGGTGCGCCGGACACCAGAGAAGCGTGACACTGCCCGGCGCTCCTTCCCCCACCGCTGCCGACGCTCCCGGAGGCCGTCCCCGGACCCAGGCCTGCCACCTGCTGCCAGGGTTGAGGGGAGGTGGCGCTGCACAAAGAAAATTAGTGCAGCCAACTCCACCTCCCCAAATAAGGCCCGTGCCTGCACCCCTTGTGGGCGCCGCCTTCCGGAAGGAAGGCGGTCGCGGCTCTGGCTGAACAGCCCTACCCTTGGACATGGTTCTGGGGACGGGGCGGGAAAGAAAAGGTAAAATAAATAAAGGAGTAAAGGAAATAAATAGCAGGCAATAGAAAGAGAAAAAGTAGCTAAAAAACAAAAAAAAAGTAGACAAAAACCAAAAATATAGAAGCAGGAAAATAGTTAGAGAAATAATAAGCAATAAAGATCCTATAAACAAAGGATTGAAAAGATTTTGGGAGGATTCAAAATCAGGCCCCAGAACCATGCAATAGAGTGAAAAACAAGATGGCCGCGCCCATTGCGACCACGTGCACAAGTTTGCGCGATATTTTCTCCCGAGCAAGCAAAAAGCAACGCGATCAAGTAAAAGAGGTCGCGAACAGGAAATATCGACCGCGAACGGGCGCGAACATGCATTGCGCGACCCGGAACAGGAAGTAAGCATCGCGAGAGGGCGGGACAAGTGAAAACAAGATAGCCGAGCCCGTGAGCAACCGCATGGGTAAGTTGGCGACCCGCGATCACGCAAAAAATACCGCGAACAGGTGGGAAAAAAACTTCAGCGTCTTCGCGATATTTCCGGCGTTAAGCAGGGATTTTCAGCATTTTCGCGATAATTTGCGAAAGTTAATTTCGCAAATTCCGCCCACCCCTAATCTCAACAAACATGCGCAGAATACCCTACTTGGGCATGCAATCTGCACAGCAGAGTAGTAGTACTAGTACTAGTAGTAGTAAGGATCAATGAATTTTCTAGTGTCTTAGAGTACCACCACTCAGCAGTTCACAAAATATATACAGGGAGAGGGAAAGATGACTGAAAAACCAGAAGGAAGCAAGCTACAGAAATACTAGTACAGAGTCAGAGGCAGTTTGAGGTAAAAAAAAACACACTAGGAATATCAATAACTAAGTAAGTAAATAAGATAATGCAGGTATTACAATAATTTAGAAACAGATAGATCAAAGAGGATTTGGAAAAAAATAAAATTAGGAAACAGAAATAATAGTTCAAAAGATGGAGCGGTAAAGTTAGATAAATATATATATTAATATTAACTACAGGATGACTTACTGGGGCCAGCATAGTCATCAGGTGAGGAGCATTCCTGGGAGGCACCTTCAGCTCCTGCAGTCACCTCGGATGACCTCGTCTTGCCCCTGGATGCTGATGATCATGTGAGACATGATTAAAGAGACAAAAAATTATCGGTGTTAAATAAATATTAAATAATCACTGCAATAACATTGACCTTTCCTAAATCAGATTGACTAGTAGTTGACTAGTATCACAGTCGCGGACAAATCTATCTTTATTATTCCCCAGTTCCATTCCGATTCCTGAATCCTAAACCTACCTAGTCCGTCTATTCGTAAGACTTTGGGGTGAATTGAAAAAAAATTATATTTGCTTTGAAGTTCGGATCTCATTCGCAATCATCTAAACCCCCTTTGATGGGCCAATTCACTAAGCCTGCATTTAGTATTAAATGCATAGACGGACGCATGCATATTGCATACACAAAATTGGTTGGTTGCTATTCACTCACTATTCGAACTACAAAAATGGTTCTACTAAGGTGTCAAGGACTGAAGTGAGAGGATGCGGGCCGCTAAATTACTAATACTAAGTAACTAACTAACTACCGCTCTCTTAATGGCAGGACAAAGGAAAGGAGTCTCTCTAGTCTACATTACCTAACTTAAGTTCTCTTACATAATCAGACCACCGAGCACAAAGTTGCAAACAAGTATGATTAGGTAGCACCAAGCAGCTGTCTAGAATAACAATCACATAACATAAGATTTTTAAACGTAACTTACCGGCATGTGAGCAGGAGCATGCTTTCTATTTGGGAAAAAAATTATATTTGCAATAACATAGAACACCCAATAATAATTATAATTAGCTACTCACTAAGCCCCGTGACCACATCCCCTAGCAGATCCAGCAGATCCTGCTCTCGGTCCAGGATATCGGGCCACTGGTGCGTAAACTGGTTGTGGGTGCCCTGGACCCAGAGCAGAAATACACTGCCCGGCGCCCCCTCACCGATGGCTGCTGGCGCTCCTGGATCCTGTACCTGGACCCAGGTATGCTGCCTTCAGCCAGGGTGGAGGGGAGGTGGCGCTGCACAAAAAACAAGAGCTGCCACCTCCACCTCAAAAAACAAGGCCCGGGGCTGTACCCCTTTCGGGCGCCGCCTTCCGCAAGGAAGGCGGCTCCTCTTTGCCTGGGTCACACTCTCTGTCATGATGCTGGAGGGGCAGGCAGAAAAGAAAATGTAGACTGTAAAAAACTTAAGGGAGAAGAAGAAAGTTGGTTAAAATAATTGAAAGCAAGTAATAGAGAAAACAATACAAAATATATACTTAAGAAGACACAGGGAAAGATAATTTAAAAAAAAGATCAGAAAAATGTTTTTGAGAAAGAAGGATTGAAAAGACTAAGGCAGGTTTCAAAAGTAGGCCCCAGCACCATAACAGAGAAGAAAACAAGATAGCCGCGCCAATGCGTGACCGCATGGAGCAGTTTGCACAATATTTCCCTCCGAACATGTAATCTGCATTGCTGTATGTCAGAAATGTCACGTGAATGGGCTAAAAAACGCAACTCCACCCGCTAGCGCAACTCCACTTCGTGCGGCGGTTCCGTGTAGGGAGACTACATGAACTCCACCCAGGCTTACTTATGACCTATAAGACAGCAAAAATCAAGAAATTTGGTGAGGCTTCTGGGTATTTAGTAGGCCTAGTATTTAGTCAACACTGCAAAAACTGAAATCAGGATGTTAAATACTCTTTCAGAGGGCCTCCTAGTGAAGAGCTAGATAAGGAATCTTGGGATAGAGCTGGTACAAGAGCTTCATAAACTGGCATAAGTTAACTATAATAATGTGATTGCCGAAACAAAAAGAAATTCAAAAAACTTGGATGAATTTTCCGTTTACAATATTTGGTAAATCTGTTATTGTCAAGATTTCAATATTACCTGTGTTGAACTTGGCCCTTTTTGCAGGGTCATCCCTAAACTTATTGCCTCTCTCCTAGCTTTTTTCTGACATGGTGTTGGTGGTTTTAGGACTTTAGCACTGCTGTCCATTGTAAAGTGTGTATGCTCTCTGTGTTAAATATGGTAAGATTGGTCTACACCTGTTTGGCCTATTTAGTTTACCTGTCAGTCATTTGTAAAGTGGTATACTGGTGGGCTTGCAGCGCTGATTGCACCACCCACCAAAGTAGCCTTTCAAAGCTATCTCAGGCCTCTGACATTGCAGGGCCTGTGCGCGCAGTGTCACTGCCGCTGTGACGTGTCACCTAAAGTGTGTGCCATGTCCGTGACCCCCCTTTTACTACATGTCAGTCACCTCTAAGTTAGGCCCTAGCTAACCCTATGGGCAGAGTGCATTGTAGGTAAATGATAGGACATGTACCTTAAGTGTGTGACATGTCCTGGTAGTGACAAACAGCCATTTTGGTTTCTCACTACTGTGGGGCTGCCCTTCCATAGGAATGCATTGGGGATTCCCTGATAAGTGTTTCAGTGGTAATTCCTGATGTGAGAGGCACAGCGTGGTCAAGTTTGGTATGTTTGGAATAGTGATAATAAATGCTGTGCAATGGTGTGCACAGATTTATTATAACTATTTTAGAAATGCCACTTTTAGAAGTTGGCATTTCTGTGTGCTATGTGTCTGCCTGCCTGATGTGAATTGCATGCCTCGCTTTTGAGTGACAGGGGCTGGTGAGGTATGTGTGGCTCCAGGAGGGGCAGGGTGAGTCAGCGCTAGGCTGTATGGTACATCTTCATTTGGAGTGGTGGGAGGAGAAGTCCCTGGTAACTGAATAGGAGTGTGCCTGCCCTAGTGAATGCTGGCTTCGCCCCCCTGTGGTGTGTCTGATGACGAGCACCCACCTAACAATAGGGAAGAGGAACCTGGTAAACAGAGTGCTCCAGAACCAGTTGGGACTGGTTTCCCCAAGCCCTGTGCTTTGTAGATAAAGGGGAAACGTGGTATAAAGATAGGGGTGGTGACACCATGAAGAGGAGCTGTTCCTGTGCTTACTGGGGGGCCTTGCTGCTGCTGGGCTCCAGGAGGAACCGCCACGAGGGGCAGCCTCCCTTCTGGAGGGCCCTGTGTGCTGGCCTGCCTGGGCCCAGCTGTGCCCCTTGAACTCTGAGGACTTCCAGGAGCTGTGGGCTTAGCGCATTGTGAGCGCTGTACTTTATTTGCTAGGAGAAGAGCATGCGGGCTCTGCAGTGCTGTGCTGTGAAGATACCTCCTGGGAGAGTCCCGGCATGGGGACTCCCCAATGCTGCTGGGGTGCGGGAACCCACCCCGCGTTATTGCCGCAGTTGTGTTCATTCTTTGAGGCGGGAGCCTACCCCGTGCTTTTTATGCCCTTTTAGAAAAACATAGCGGGAGCCCACCCTGCAATTATCTTTATTTAAGGAAGCGGGAGCCCACCCTGCTGTTTTGTGCTCCCGTTGGCAGATGCCCACCATACAATTGTGCTTAATCGAAGGCAGGAGCCCACCCTGCGCTTCGGTGAAGCAGAGTTGCAGCCGCCGCTGCAGAGGCAACCGTAAATTAAGGAATCCTGAGAGCCTGACTGTGGGCGGGGCGACAAGCAACAGAGACGGAGTCTCCCGGGCTCCTCATGCGCCGGAAGGGAGGACAGGGACTGCAGCTAAGCAGTTGGGCTCCCGTGGTGAAGGGAGAGCCCTGTGTGTGCTGCACCCGCCAGAGTGAGGGAGTGGCTGCCAGCCCGAGCATGGCTCCCATGATGTTGAGAAGAGCCCTGCGGACAGCCGAGGTCGTCCGGAGCCTCGCAGTCTCCTTGCCAAAGTCCCGGTCACAGGAGAGGGACCGGGTGAAGAGCAGAGTGACCGCTAAGCAAAGTGAGAAGGGGAGCTCGACCGGAGTCTCCCCAGGTGACCGGTGCCCAGGATGAATCGGTACAGTCCACGTCGTCAAAGTCCTCCACGGCCTGAGAAGACAACAGGAGGAACCCTGGGATGCCCCGGTGAGTGGGGGCTGATCTATCGGGACACAGTATTTGTGTTAAGGAGCCCAGTGGGGCTCACACAGGCATTACTGGTACCGTTTGGGGCACATAGTTGGTGCCCACTGCTGCCACACCTGCCCCGCCTGACAATGGGCAGCTGCAACTTTGGGGGAAATCTGGGCTCCACCGAGGCACATTGTCCTTGCCTGGAGCCGCGTCGGTGCTCCTTGGGGGCCTCGTAGTGCCAGTGCTTGTTTGGTGTTTGGTTTCCTCAGCTGCACCACCGTAGCGGGCAGTTGCAACGTGGGGCAAAGTTATTTACAGAGCCACAGAGTGGGGCTCACCAGGCACAGTAGTGGCAGTGCCATTTTCCATTGTGGGCCATTTTTTGTAGGTGAGAATGGGGGTGAGTGTACCCCATGCCCCAGCGCATGTGCGCATGTTGTGTTTTAGCTGCATTGGCAGCTGAGCCCTGACTTTGCTGGACATAGGGCATTGGAGCCCTAGAAACGGCCAGTTGGCCTGGGGTCGGTTTCTAAGGTGGGCCCTACTGTGATATGATGCATAATGTGAGTTATGCCTAAGGTGCTGTGTTACTGTGGTGCCCTGTTTAGGCTTATGATGCCTATTGCGTAATGTGGCTATGTTGGTGATTTATTTCCCCATGTCATTTATGTGATGCCTAGGACAAATGTGATTTATGCACCATGATTATTGCCTAATGTGTTTGGGCAGCTGAGGTCCTAGTGCGTAATGTGTTTATGCTAAGGAGGTTTGGTCCTAATGTGATTTACTGCCTAATGTCATGCTGTGATATTTTAGGATGGTGTCTAATGCTAATGTGATAATGCTTATGTCATTATGGTACCAGGGGCTACTGCTTGTGTCTGGCATTTACTTACCTGTTCTGATGGTTCTGACCGTGGCCGGATTGGCCTGGCCCTGTAAATAATCCCCTGTGAATATTGCCAGTGCCAGTTGGCAAAGTGTATATTGTGTGATTATGTTTCAAATGTGTTCATGACAATATAAAGGCTATTTTTGATATAGCCTTGTATGGAGCTTCTTTTGTGGTGTGCCTGGTGTGTTGCTGCTGTGTGTGTGTTGTGCAAACGCTTTACACATTGCCTCTGGAATAAGCCTGACTGCTCGAGCCAAGCTACCAAGGGGGTGTGCAGGGGTTATCTTCAGCATGGAACTCCTTTGCCCTGACTAGAGTGGTGGTTTCTGTCTGGCTATGGTGCAAGCCTTAGCCAACCGGAAATCCCATTTCTAACAACCTGACTTCGCCTTTCTTTTCAGCTCAGTCTGTTAGACCTCTCAGCTTAAGGGTGGTCCTTCCCCCAAACATTATTCCTCTCTTCCTCCATGTTGCTGGATTCATTTGTTTTGGCCTTAGGGTGCTGTTCACTTTACCACTGCTAACCAGTGCTAAAATGCTTGTGCTCACTCCCATAAAACATGGTAACATTGGGTAATGGCCAAGTGACATATTTAATTTACTTATAAGTCCCTTGTAGAGAGGTAAATATGGGTGGGTGTAATTCGTAGAGTTTTGCCACTCCACTCTGCGATTGGAGGGCGGACTTTGACAAAAACTCCCCCCACTGCCAGCGGAGTGGAGTTTACCTGTGTGCTCACTGAAATGTGCTTGTGAACTTTGTTTTTCTAACACCACACTCAGAGAGGCCTTAATTTGATCAGATTTGAAACATTACGTCCCTATAAGGTAATATGTACACTGCCTTCCACAAAAGAGAAGAGTCAACTTTATATTTATTTGAAAATTGGGAGGTAAAAAAAAAAATGTAGAAGGCTTTTCTAAAAAAGGATGTGAGTCAGTGTATAATCTTAAGCCACCATTGGCTGGGAAGCAGGCTGCATGTACACTTCACTTGACTCATGCAATCTGGATCACATGGTGTTTACCTTCTGCCTGCCAGGATGACTGAATAACGGGGTGAAGGGATTTCCATAGTGTGCTTTCGGATTACCTCCAAACAATAGACTCCCCTGAGAGCAGGCATATATAAACACCAATATATTCTGATTGTTCAGCAGTAAAGTACAAATGTTTGCAGGAGATTGCTCCATATTCTAAATGTATGAGAACTCAATAATGCCCTGGGTACTTACCGGTAGTCTTCATTACTCCGAGTATTGGCTTCCTCGCCACATGAGTTATGTAGTGAACTTTAGCTCCACACCAGAACCCTCCAAAGCAAATTAGCATCCCATGCCTCCCATCCCTCCCCAACATGGCCGACCCCATCACCCTTGCCCCAGTATAAGGGGAGGGTCGACACATCTGACTTCCTGAAGCACTACAAAGCCCCAAGAACCCCATGAAGCTGATAGCCAAACAAGGAGTGAGGGATGGGAACCCATGTGGCGAGGTGGGCAATACTCAGAGTAATGAAGATTACCAGTAAGTAACCGGGGTATTACCTCCTCGTAAGCCTTCCTCACCACCAGCGTTATGCAGTGAGCACATACCCACACCCAGTGGCTTCGTGGAAACTCACAAGAAATCAGAGGAAAATGCAAAACAGTGGGCTGAATCCAACAAAAACAAAAAAAACAGAAGGACCACAACCAAGAATACGCACAGAAGGCACGATAAACAAGAGCCGGAAGAACCAGCACCAAGAACCGACCCAGGGAAGTCCCCCACAGAAGGAACACCCAACACCACCAAGTAGGGAACCAAAAAAAGGAGCGATAAGGACAAGGCAGCGGACCAATAGGGATCTGCAGCCGAGCAACCACTGAACGAGGACCAGAAGACAGACAGACCCCTGGCAGGCTGACTGGCACCCGGGCAGGCACCACAGAACCCTGAGCAACCCAGGCCAGTAAGACAGACAGCTGAATCCAACCACCCAGGCTGGAGACAGAAGGCATATGACCAGTCCAGACAGGACCAACAGAGACCAACAAGACGCCACAGCAGCAAAAAGTAGCAGTTAGTGCGAAACACAGCAACACTGCATGTCGGACAAACAATAGAAAGAGAGCAGAATCCACCCCAGACCCAATGACCAGAGGGAAAGCAGGCAACACCGCTCACTGGGACCGGTGGATCACTGAGGGGACAATGGGCAGAAGCCCAGGAGCTGGACACAACACAATACGGACCGGCAGGACCCACAAGATCGGAGGAAAGCACAGAAGGACCCCAGCTCCCCAAACCGAACTGCAGAAACAAAGGCCACCAAAAAACCACCCCAATGGAGAGGGACTGGAAGGCCTCAGACCCCAGGGTCTTAAACTGATGATGCAGAACTCCCACAGGAATCAGAGGGCCTTGGAATGTGTAAGGAATGTTAAGGAATGCCCAGCACCCCTAGACAGCCAACTCCCACAACAGAGGAACTGAGGGAGGTGAACCCAGCCAAGGATCACCAACAGGGCAAACGCCCTG
This sequence comes from Triturus cristatus, assembly GCF_964204655.1. Lineage (NCBI taxonomy): Eukaryota > Metazoa > Chordata > Amphibia > Caudata > Salamandridae > Triturus > Triturus cristatus. The sequence goes on along the minus strand of NC_140581.1, from coordinate 641,775,979 downwards.
TCCAGGCCAAGCACAGGACATGTGCAATCATGGAAACAGAGAAAAAGCAGAAGGCAGGGAGCCCAGCCAATGGAACGACAGAGCATCCCACTGACACACCTGGGAGGAGTGTGCAGAAGTAAGGCAAATGAACAGGAAACTTCCAAGAAAACAGAGCCACTGCAGGGAACCCAAAGTGAGCCAGCAGGGAGTTGGAAGCCAAGAAAGGAAAAACCCTGCATAAGAGAACTGCCACGCAAGACTCTGACCCCCGAGGATAAACCGTCACAAGTGACAGTCACCCCAGCCAAGGACAGAATCACCCCCACAAGGAGCCAAAAGAAGTGAATACAGCAACCCCCAGGTGGAGGAGGCAGGCCATCACTACCCGAAAGTCCACCCGGGACCAGAAACATGAAGCCCCCGGAGGACATGGGTAAAGCCCAGACAAGCCAAATAAACGGCCCACACACAGCGGAAGATGGACGAGCAACCTGCCTGAAGGCAATCCTGTGGACCCAGCACAGAACAGAAATCCAAGTACTCCCTCTAGGCTGGTAAAATCCGTAACCACCCAATGAGGGGGACCCCCCCCCAAAAAAAGAGCAGAGGATAGAACGGACACCACCAACCACCAACCCAGATAGGAAAGCATCAGTGGAGACACAACCACTAGCATAACAGAATCCATGGAACAAGGAGCCCACTGGGACAAGAGACGGTCCACCAATGGGACCAAGCCCAGTGGAGCACAATGACAGCCGCCGACAGCAACACCTGCCCCCACAACCACTGACGGAGAGAGGCAGAATCTAAGACCATGAGACAACACAGGTCCCACCACAAGGAAGCCCTATGGCTTACAGGAAAGAACACCATCCCATGGAACGTGACTCGGGAATCCTACAAACACCAAGTCCAGGGTTGGGAACCACCTGGGGATACGCGGGGAGGAACTGGAAGCCCTGACGGACCAGGACCCCGCAGACCCTCTGGCCTCAAAGAGCCCCCTAGAGAAAGAAGAGGCAGGGAACAGCCAGGCAAAAAGGCACAGCAATACCCGAATCCTATCCCCATGGAGCACCCCGACCAAGGGGGCCAACAGCATCATGAAGACCTGCAGGGCAGAAGACAAACCAAAGTGGAGAACCAATCGGAAGTGCCAGTCCCACACACAAAACCAGAGAGAACACCAAGACCAAGGGTGGTGAGGTGCAAGGAGGCAGGCAACCAGCAGAACCAAGGAAGACAACACAACCCCCAAACTAGTAAAGGAAAAATAGCCTGAAAGAGAGTAACACAAAGGAAAAACATGGAAAAAACGACTGCACCCACAGCAAATCCAACACTGGACGGAAGTGCCCAGAAACTGCACACCCCAGAAATGCCTGACATAACAGCTACCTTAAATGGTGTGGTCGAAGGCAGGGCTGTGCAAAAGAAGGCCTCCGAAGGGAGGGAGACTAAAACAAATGGGAGCCCACTCGCACAATCTGCAGAGTCCATGGATCCGAGACAGAGGCTACCCAGGCCCAGATAAAAGACAACAGATGCCCCCTCCACTGGCCAGTACCCAATGAGAAGCAGGACTTGGAACCGGGGGCAGAAGCAGCCTGCCAAGACTGGGAGTAGGTGGAGAATGGGGTGGCCGCCGTGACCCCGCCATGGAAGGGCAAGACACCCTAGGTGGAAAAAAAGAAGCAAAAGCCACCCAGAGGCCAAAACACAGCCTCTGGATGGACGGACCAGCACCCCTAGGAAAAAGCACTATTTGAAAATTTACCACACTAGGACACTTTTACAGATAAGGCAGGATTCAATGCCTTTCCAGTGAGAACCAGACACACCAGTGAACTTTAGCTCCTTGGTATCCAACAGCCTTCTAACCCCAGCGGACACACACACCTCACCCTTCAGGAAGGACACCAAAAACCCAAGAATAGGGAACAATGCAATGTAGGGACAATACAACAAACAAAACTGAAGAGGCGGCCCTGTGAGTCACAACCAGCCAGAACCGCAAACTGAAAAACAGAAGCACAGCTACCCACTAGGAAGAGGACCGGGGCGCTCAATAGAAGTGGTGCCATTAAATGGAATGCAGCAGAGCCAAAGACGGAAGGCAAGCTCCCACTCAAAAGGAAAGAACTGCAGGCACCAGGGCCAGACTGGCCAGAGCGTGCACCGGGCATTTCCCCAGTGGGATGCCAGGGTGGGGGCAGGTTTCAGGCCCCTGGGGGGCCATTTCTGTTACCGAGTGCAGGCAATATCGGCCCCCTGTAACATAATCGTCTAAACCGGCCCTAGCAAACAGCTTGGCCCCACACCCCTGCCTCCCAGCGGGGCCGGCCGAGCAGTTTGCCAGGGCCAGTTTTGGTTCCCAGTCTGGCCCTGGCAGGCACCCAGTACCAGACAAAAACTGCATATTGAAAGCACTATTCGTCGCCACAAAAGCCATAAGGTCATGTCCCTAATTCGAAAACGGACCTCTGAAACACAAAAGCAGATTTGCGAATCAGTAGGAGGTAGAGAAAGGTAGACGGTGGAGGCAACAGGACATTTCCTCCAACATGCAATGCAAATTGAAAGGGAACAAATGCTTGAGCCCACAATCACACAAATAAAGCATCGAAAAGAAACCAGTACCACACAGAGGGAGTCAACGGAAACAAAAAAAGGAGAGCTGTAAGTAAACTGCCAGCAACCCCTGCAGGCAACCCTTGCACTGGCCAAGGGCTGTAGCGAACAAAAACACATCGACCGCGGGAAAGGTGAGGTAAAGGCAGCGGCATGCTGGCCACAGCAGGGAACCAGACATGCATATCCTGCCATACCCAAGGGGTGACAATCACCAAACAATAGCCGCAAGGTGAGCTATTTCGCTGACCACGAAATGTGCAAAAAGTGATGTAAGAAAAGGTCTAAATCAACTGCTACGATCTGGTGATATTCCATCCAGGCACTAACCAGTCACGACCCTGCCAAACTGCGAAAGCAGAAGAGAGCAGGTGCATTCAGGGCGGTAGGAGGGAGGCCAACCCCTTACCAAACCGTAAATCACACAACACTCACCAAACTGTTGGAGTGCAAATGACAGGTCCACAAAAGGGCTGTAGTTTACAGGGCCCCACAAACTCATAAAAAATGAGAAGCAAAGTAGGAGCAGATGCCTGAAGTCTGCGGGAAGCAGGCCGTGAGAAGCACGACTCCCTGGAGGCCGGACAGGCCGAAAGAACGGAGGATGCAAAGAGCCTCCAGTTGCCCAACTCAGTGTCGGAGAAAAGACGCAGAGGAGAGCGGCACGTGCCCCACGACCTCCCAATTCCAAGAATGCAGAAAACAAACAGGAGCGGGCGCGCCGGGCCACAAACATTGCCGCATTCTCGCAACCCCCACCGGTAGCAGCGAGTAAACCGAGGTGAGGCCGAAAGTGCAGGGCCAAATAATACGCCAGAAACCCATGCCGCCAGAGCCCACTAATGCAGGGCAGAACACAACAGCAGAGCCCCACACCGCCGGACTCTGCAAGTGCAGGGCCCTGAAAACAGGAGCAAGGGGAGACACCCATGTCACCATAAGGCAGCCATGAGGTGTGAGGGCAGGGGCATAACACAGGCCCTGCAGCCCCCATGGTGAGAGGGGGACACCCGAGCTGCAGGGGGCCCTCTCAGCCCAGTACTCAGACCTGAGACCTCTGGATTCAATCTGGAGCAGGGGCCTCTCTGTGTACCTTGCAGGGGGCCACTTCAACGTTCGTTACGTCAGTGTGTGGGGTAAAGGGAGGGGAACCCAGAAATTGAGCCTGCTCATCCAAGGCCTCCTCCCAGGGCCGTGGGACCCGCTAGAGGAGGACCTCGTCCCCACTTATCTGAAACGTGCATATGGAGAGTCTACAGTGCAGAACAAAAGAAACAGGAAGCAGGATGGGTCGACCCTCCCCTTATACTTGGTCAATGGTGATGAGGGTTAGCCATGTTGGGGAGGGATGGGAGGCAGGGGAGTCTAATTTGCTTTGGAGGGTTCTGGTATGGAGCTAAAGCTCACTACGTAACAGTGGTGGCAACCGATGTATTGCTTTTATAAGGAGCTAAACACACCTCGTGACATCAATGCATGGGCAGCCTCCAACTGGTAAAGACATCGCGGAGACGAGCAAGTGTGTTAAACACTCACCACGAACATCTGCTGTGACATAGGTGATGAGACCTGTGAGAAGTTGGCCTGGCATATGCTGGTCACTAGTTATAGTGGCCACCTTGCACCAGTCCAATTCGACTCTTAAGGTGATAGGTTTAAAAGACAACCTTTAAAGAAAGCTATCCTAGTGGTAGCTGTGGAGAGCACCCTTCAGGCTAAGTCTTGAAGGAGTGTTAAGCTTATTGTTGTACCATAGATAACCTCTTGAATGACCAAATACTAGAGTAGTCCACACAGGTATATATATAAAAAATATGTATTTATTCTAAACAGAATCCCACAAGTCTCTTTATGAGGCTAGAGGTAAAGTTACAATTCAAACAAGCATTTATAGATACAATAAATATCACTGGAATCACAGGGCCCCAGGGGGGGACCAAACCATATATTAAAAAAGTGGTATAAGAACCATGACAATTCTACAGACAATGCCTAGGGCATTTAGGATCGCTGGCCCCTTAAGAATCCACCCCAGGTTATGAGGAAGGGGACCCACGGGAGGCGTGTGCAGTGGAAATAGCTGCTATCGGGATCTCTATTAAAGCCTATGGAGAATGTCGCAGTTTGATTTAAACAGATTAAAGACACTTCTAGCAGGAGTTCAAAGTTAAAAACTTAGAGTTAAGCTTTTGAGGAGCCCACTACCATGGGAGTACCGAGGTACCACTGTTACCTGCCCCAGGGAAGCCGGGTGTATAGTTTGTTTTCGATGTCGGGTCGCGGGCTGATTTTCAATGGGAAAATGTACAAAACTGCTGCTAGCCAAAAGCGTCGATGATGCCGTGAAGATTGAAGTTGTAGATCTTGTAGAGAAGAACCTGAAATCAGAGGGGACAGAGTCTGGGTCACGGCAAAGTGACCAGGGAGCTCAAGGAAAAGAGCCCTTCAATGTCGGGTGCTTCAAGTGGAAAAGGCATAGCTTGGATCTGCAGCCCGGGCTGCGGGAGGCTTCAAGGAAGGCCAGCTTCTGGAGGGCGACTGTCCCACAAAGGATGAGGGTCGCTGCGGTGTTAGTGTCCAGATTGGATCCACTAAGCCTTGGCAACCGCAACCCATGCAAGATGAACAAATCAGCTACTGGTGCAGACCCACGAGGTCTGAGAGAGGTCTCCTTCAAGGAGACTGTAGAGCAGGCCTGGAGCAACCAGGGGACCTCTTAAAAGTAAGGATTGTCCTCCTCCAGGGCCCACAAGTCGAGAGACAAGGGAAGGCAGCAGTTTGGAGTGCGTAAAAGGGTGCCCACGGGCCACTGGAGTGAGCTAGGGCACTGATCTTTGGCACAGTTGCTGCTGAGAGGTTGGCTCAATATTGGGCCAAAGCACAACTTCCCCACTGGTCAGGGTCGGGTGCTACGCAAGAGGTGGCCGGTGTCCTGGGGTATCGGGGATCTCGGCACCCTCGCGGTCCACGGTGCTCAGACTTGCGGGGCACGCTCACTGGCCTCTGGGATGCTAGGAAACCCACCTCAAGGTTGAGAGGAGTCGTCGATGTCCGAAGGAGCAGCGAAGTTCCAACTGGGTCACTTGCAGTGTTTCAGGTGCCTGCCAAGCAGGGGGGTAACTCCTTTACCCCCAAGGGAGATTTCTTCAGTCAGCTGGGCAGCAGCTCGTCGAAGGTCAAGTCTGTGAAGTCCAAGATTAATCTGATTCTCCGGGGACACGTTATTCACCTTTATCCACAAGATTAGGGGAGTGTCCAGATCAGTGTCCACCAATGGTAGTTGAGGCGGGAAAGGGTGGCTACACCCTCTCCCCTTTGTGTGTTTCCTGCCTGGACAAGGGGGAGGATGCCCCTGAACCGGTTCCAGGCGATGTATGCAGAATGTAGGCGCTGTAGCAGCCTACGTGCAACTCTGAAAGGCATCCTATGGTGCACCCACCCAGTTCCAATCCACATAGCCTGTCTGGGAAGGTGCTGGTACCTCCCTGCAACAGGATCCCTATTGTCCAGCTGCCGAGGCTGGGGTTTTGCCCAGCAACAGGCAGCCAGAGTCATGTGGGTGGCGAGTAGCATCCATTTTGTGATACGTGTGTACTTTTAAATTGGTTTCTAAATTCTGCCGCTTTTCCCATATCGCCCCTGTAGCATGGGGGAATCATGCCCTGATGCCCATGACTGGACTGGGGGTATGATTCCTACATGTTTGACACCAAACACGATATGGTTCTGTGTAGCCATTCTCAAGTTATCACGCTATTGCGATATACTTATAATGCGGTTAAGAGTATATGGTATGGCTACACTACAAACAACCCAGCAATAGTTTTTATGAGGGTTGCAGAGGGGCCCTACTCATGTAGGGGTCCCCCCTCACACATATCCCAGCACCCTGCCTTGTAGGATTAGCAAGGCCTGCTTGAGGGGTGACCAATGAGAATACATGTTTTTTACATAGGTGGGATACAGGGTACTTGTATCCCTGTAAGGGGGTGCAAGCACCACCTTACCCAGACTACAGTAGTGGTCTGGTGGTGTCATTTGGTATGGCTGTCCCAGGGTGGCACAATAAGTGCTGCAGCCCTGGTAGGCCTCTGAGGAACCCAGGCCCTGGGTACCTAGGGTACCATCTACAAGGGCTGACAGGGTATCCTCAGTATCCAATTGGAATGTACCTAGGGTACTCACATTAGTTTTAGGGAGGAAGCAGATATCCTGGCGTCTTGGATAGCAGGATCCCAGCCAGACTAGTCAAAAACCATTCAAATACCAGGCAAAAAGTTGGGGGCAACCATATAGTCAGATTCCACCTTCCTACAAGATCACATCCGAGCATAGCTGATTAGTTCTTCCAAAGTCAGTAAAGTGGCTACATTTAAACAGAGTAATGTTACGACCTGTTATTTTACCGTCCTTTGAGACAACAACATTGCAATATAAAGTGCTATGAAAGAAACAATGATATTTATTTCCAGTTAATGAGAGGCTCAAGTTGATCATTAACCGCGTACTTCCCCTAAACGACCTTAAAATGCGCTATAGAGCGGTGACACGCCACACACCCTATATAAACTTGAAAGCACTATGTTTAAACTACTAAACGCAGAGGTCAATGCGCCCGAAGGCTTCTTAGAATAAATATTATTTCCCTAGTTTCAAGAAAATATGAAATGCAAGGTCAAAATGCTGCACATGAACATGAAGAAGCCAGTTTAATACTGACTCCATCTATTGTTTGAATGTTCTGAAAAGAAAAACACTTCCTTCAATTAGCACCTTACTTTAATTTACACCCACGAACAAAAGATTCTCCAACAGAAAGACAGCAGCTGTGTGTCTCACAGCTCTCCCTGAGAAAACAAACAGCAACACGGGAAGTGTCCCAGCTCCGTAATTTCAGTTCCCCGTCGACTCAGCATTAATTATTTTGGAAGCCGGTGCAAATGCATCAGTCATAACAAAGCCATCTGCACGCTGCTTGCCTCCCTGGTTTGCCTCTGTTCAAAAACTGCTGTCGTCACTAGCCTGAGCTGATTGGAGGTGCGTTTGTGGCACACTTGAGTGACTGGCTTGTTGTGAGTGTGGGTGTTTGTGAACGTCTCCAGATGCAGCCTTTGCTTTGACACAACTCACATCTCACAGGGGTCAGCACGGCAGTGACTTGTCATTATTTTCACCCTCACAGCTGATCCATTCAAGAAAATACAGCACACCGACGCACTCCGGCGGCGGTCAGGTACAGGCTGCAAGGATACTGCAGAGTAAAATGTAAAACTAACATGTCTCCCTTACAAGACCAGGCAGCTACGGACAAGCCGCTGTCTGTGCTATCTGTTTTAGTTGACCATATTACAGTAAATTCACCCCCTTCTGGAACTCTGCAGGCGCCACGGAGTGTTTGCGGGATCGAATAGCTCTACCACAGATGAAGGCTGGAATCGGTGGGTGGGCATAACGTATTCAGCAAGGGAGTTTGCTCCCGTGGGAAACAATGTAGTGGAAAAGAGAATATAGGTTGTCCAGGTTCAAATATTATTATCAGTTGTCTAGTTTGCCAAGAGCAGTGATGCAGGGATGAGGAGTGAATGCACCCTTTGAGCATCAGCTACGAGGCTCCTCAAGAAAATAGAGCTTGCGAGATGGTACTGCCCGTTCCAGAAGGCTTCTGATGGAGGCTTCACAGTGCCAGAGGAGCTTTGCAGAAGGTACCTGCAGAGGCTGGAGATCGTTAACAAGTGATAAGTATCTATGCGCACTTTGTAAGAAATGGTGGAATCTGCGCCTTAAAGGAAGAATCCTCTCTGTACATCACTCAGAGTGTACTGGACCCTGCAAAGGTTATCAATGATGAGGAGTCAGGGGGTGAAGAGGTGCCAGAATCCTGGCTTCAGAAGTTGGATGATGTGCATATGTTTATTCAGTGTCCAGGTATTCAGCCCTTCTGGCAGGAAGTAGGTAAGGCTCTATCTGAAATACTGGATAGAGAATCAAAGGTAAGCTTGCTACTGGTGTTTTTTTTGGTATCCTGGCAGAGAATAAGGTCACACCATATTTGTCTGAGATGGCTCTCCCTATCGAATTTATCTAGCTTTACTGGCTGGAAGGGAGTTGTGCAATTAATGGGTCTCATCGTCCTCCCCCGAGTTCACAGATGGGCACAATTGGTTCAGCGACTTGGTATGTTGGATCAGGAACACATGTCAAGCAAATAGGTGGAGGTGTGGAAAGTCCAATGGTGGGAGAGATTGAATACTGTGGTGGTAAGGGAGTCGGGCTCTCCTATGATTAGTCCAAACAACCAATTTACCTGGCTTTTAGATCTAAGGGTACATGCTGGAGAAGGTCCCACTAATGCTCATGTATGAGTGCCGGATTGGCTGTGTTGACTGTTTTGCCAGAAGAGAAACCAGGATCTGGAGTTTAATGGGGTCTAAAAAAAAGTAATAATACGTGTTGTGGGGTAGTATAAGAGTAGACCTAATTGCACTTCAATTCTCGTGTTTTTCTGTTCTAATGGAATGACCATTAATTGGGATGCACATTTTTGTTAGAATAAGTGTCAAACCATCCAATAATTGTGGTTTATATCATTGTGTTTGTTGCTGCAATCCTCTTTGAAATGGAAGTACATAAAATAACAAGGATTTGCTCATTTTATTCTGACATAATGCAATCCAGCTCTGCTTGCTGTGCCGACAGTTTGCAGTGATCTAATTAAATCAATTTATGCAAAGCTATAAGATTGAAAAGATGTGTATTTGGGGTCATGTTTTACTGCCCTTCTGAATTTAAGATCATGATTGTCTTTAATGTTCATTAAGGAGTTATATATATTGTTTTACTTTATGTCAGAGCCTCGGAGGCCGCCCCTGCACAGACTGGTTTGGATTGCATCTTTCCATTCTTTTTTAACCAGACAGGAAAAGTGGCCTGCATCACTGCTCTCTTCCTCCTCACAGCCCCTTCTCTGAAGAATTCTGGGAATCCTGTCTTTTGTGAAGACCCATAGAGCGACCACAGCTTTCCTAAAGGTAAGTCAACGTTTATGGCTAGAAAGAATGTAATTCTAAAGCAGATGCCTAAATGAACCTTATAGGCCCCTACGCACCTCAAAAAGTAATATAAACAGACACAACACCCTTGCGTTACACATCTTGGAATGTATCAAAATGTGACTGCAAAATTCTGCAGAATCGAATTCTGCAGAATAGAATTTACACCAACCTTCTCTAAATTTAAACGGGCCGCGGAGGGGACCAGGCGGACTTACCTCCTCCTATTTACTGCTGGGACCCTGACGCTGTTTGTTCCTCCCGCCGCCGTTGAAATCCAGCTTCACGGTCGCTGAGGGGGGGGGGGCTACAGCTCCCAGCAAGCCCTGCGCCAACATCCTGTACCGCCCACCCACTTCCAGGACCAGCGCGCCCGGAGGCGCATATATTGCGGCAGCTTCCACTAAGGAGTGGGGACCTACTCTAAATCTAAACGGGCCGAGGAGGGGACCAGGTGGACTTACCTCCTCTTATTTACTGCTGGGACCCTGATGCTGTTTGTTCCTCCAGCCGCCGTTGATTTCCAGCTTCACGGTCGCTGAGGGGGGGGGGACTACAGCTCCCAGCAAGCCCTGCGCCAACATCCTGCACCGCCCACCCACTTCCAGGACCAGCGCGCCCGGAGGCGCATAAATTGCGGCAGCTTCCACTAAGGAGTGGGGACCTTCTCTAAATCTAAACGGGCCGAGAAGGGGACCAGGCGGACTTACCTCCTCTTATTTACTGCTGGGACCCTGACGCTGTTTGTTCCTCCCGCCGCCGTTGATTTCCAGCTTCACGGTCGCTGAGGGGGGGACTACAGTTCCCAGCAAGCCCTGCGCCAACATCCTGCACCGCCCACCCACTTCCAGGACCAGCGCGCCCGGAGGCGCATAAATTGCGGCAGCTCCCTCCGCGTCGCAGACGCGCGCGGACGCCGGGCGAAGCCCGGGCTAAGGGCGGGCCGTCTGTGGCCGTCCGGGGCAGTATGAGGCTGGGCTGGGCCACAGATTTTGGTCCTTGGTTTTTCGAAATCGCCTATACAGAACTGGGTAATAGAACTGTTCACTATTAGGTCTTTCACCTAGGGACTGTTATTGTGCCCCATTTGCTATTTTTTTGCTTGTAGGATTGTGTTTTAACTTAATTGTAATAAGGGATACTGGTAGTCCCCAACTAAGGCTTTTTTCGTTTTTTTAATCGTATATTTGGCTGTATGCATATTTAGAGAGCCAATTATGTTTAAAGTTAACAAGGAGAACGCACGCCCTAATACAGCTACCCTTGACAATTATCTTGTTAAAGTAGTTGACAAAATTAATAAAGAGCGCCGACAATCCTTGGGTCGGGGGAGTACCTCTGCTCCATTACCCAGCGCTCCTAATTCATCAATTTCCTTGTCCACCCCATTAGGGGATGTTAGTGGTAACTTGGAGTTTCCTGCACTTTCAACTACGGTTACCCATGTAGAACCAGACCCCAACCTGATCACGCCGGAGTCTTCCCATGTATCACCAGTTTCATGCTCTCCGGCTCCGAGAGCCCAGAGAGTATTAAGATCAGGGAGGGGTGTAGGTAGGATAACCCTTCCAAATCGGGGGGGGGAAAATAACAAAAAAAGATCTGACACCCCATCCAAGTGTGTTGTCAGTGACCCAGGTACAGTAATTAACAACTCTCAAGTAAAACTAGACCCCGAGCAGCTAGAGCTCTTGATTAGCATTATAGATGCAAAGTTTGACAAAATTATTAAATCTTTAATGGACAAACTTGATACTCTTTCGGGGGAAATAAAGAGGTTGGGAGGCCTTTTGAATTCGCATAGTGGGACAAAGGTTAGCCCAGAAGAATCCTTAAAGGTCAATGGCCCTGTAATGGAGACCCTTAAGATACCCAATGGGGGATCATATCCAGTTACTGTAGTTGTACAGAACCCAATGGTGTGTTTAAGTACTCCAACCAAAACTGTGACAGCGGATAAGCCAGGGAACATTGAAGCGAAGTCTAAAAGATATGGTTACCCGACGCCTAACTTACCCCCGGACTGTGCACCATATGTGGTGGTTTTAACCAACGTTCCACCACTTTCGGACACCGGGACTCGCAGTAACCCAGAAACCCATGAATCCCTGAAGAATAAAACTGTGGCCTGGCTTAACCGAGAGTGCGGTTTCCCAGTAGCTTTGTCCGATCAAATTCTAACCACTACCGGAGCCAATTGGATAGGGAACTCACACAAAAGTATCAGTGGTGATTGTGTAATTGTTAACTTTAAAAATCCCCAACTTGCTACCACTACCTTGCTCAGAGCCACTTCTCGACCCCTGAACGACCAGGGAATCCTACTCAGACCTTTGGGATTTTTCTATCAACATTTAATCGATCAACCACCTAATGGTTTTAGAAGGGGTAGTGGCTGTGCCTCTAGTGTGCCCAGTAGGTTTGAGGTGGTTACATCCAACCGGTTTCAATCCCTGAGTGGTTTAGACTCTAGCGATTGAATGGATCTTGATGAGGCGCTGCTTGAAGTTGGAACAGAATTCTGTGGAGTAGAGTCAGAAGGAATTACTATAGGGCCCCCAGCTAATGTTAGTATGCTTCTTGATTGTTGCCCGATATGAAGTACTGGGTTTTTAAAACCCAGCGGTGCAGGGGAACACACCCTAAGACTTCGAGTTCTTCCTGTTTCAGACCCACAGAAACACAGAGTCTTCTAGGTGAAGTCAAAGATCGTATTTATTGGCTGCAGACCAATTACAGGTATCCGAGAAGTACAACACAATGTATGTTCTCAGGAGACTGCTCCCACTTACAGAAACAGCCTTCTCCTTATATACAAAATATCATGCTTCAGGCACACATTCCTCGTTTTACGATATGGTCATTCATATGTATTCATTACAAACGAAAAGGCAGAGTCATGATGACCATCCCACATTCCAGTTCAGCCAGCCCACAATTATTTACCCAGCGAGGCTCAGATCCCACATCAGATATCAGCAGACCCCAATAAACACGGGCACCTCCTGTTTGTAAAACAAGCCATAAAGCAGGAAGAGTCAGGTGTGAAAGAGATTAGCCGGAGGCTTGTGTGGGATGAAAAGGCTTTATGGTGTGTCAAACCCTGATGCTAATCACAGGTGGCCGTAGGACGGGGAGCTCGTGGGACCGGACTGACCTGGGGCGGTGGAGCCAAATCGCATAGGTCACAGAGAAGTCAATAGAAGGCACATGTGTTCTAAAGGCCGGTGTTTGTCCTTGATGTGTAGCCTATGTGAGGGCAACCGTAAGATGGCCACCATTCCAAAATGGAACCCACGAAGTCAATGTGTAATATCGTATACACAGTGCATTTATCGATGAAACGTTATGCAAAGCACTTGTACATACTGCATTGGCCATTCGCGGTTCGCTAATACCGGAATAGGCAGGGTAGGGCCCTGCCTCCTACGTGGTCCCAAATTGTAAAGTACCACAGACCCTCCTTTTGCCCTTACATAGGCAATAACTATACTCATTTTAAACCGAGTCCAGGTCTATATTCATGAAGTCATGGAGATGTTGCTGTAGCATCATCCTATTACTTAGCTCGTCCCTCGGTACAGGTTTCCTTACACATAATGTAGCACAGAGGCCACATATCGCAGGAACGCACTGTATACACAGACAGAACAGGAAAAGAATGGCTAAGATCATTCCAATGACCATCAGAATCTTCCAACCCCAGGCAGATATCAGTTCCCAGAACCACCCCATCAGTGACCAATCCCCTTTATCCACGTGAATAGATTCAGATATTTTATGCAGTTTGGAGATGGCTTGATAAACTGTTGGAGCGTTATCTGGTATGAAAATGCAACAGCTAGATTGGATGACCTTACATACCCCACCACGGTCTGCAAGTATGACGTCTAGAACCATACGGTTCTGCAAAGTCATGAGGCGATCCGCTTGGAGCTCAGCTGTCAGATTACCAAGGGCACCAGCCGTTACATTAACAGTGGATTCAACCACACGAGTCAGTTGTCTCAGGTTCCTACTATTGACCATCGGTCCCCAAAACGGCAGGAAACCCAAAAAGAAGTCTCCCGCTTCCTGACCGGCAGTATCCTCCTGACTAAAAACGCCTCTCACAACTCTGGTCTTGTGATAATCAGAGGCAGCAGTAAATGTTGGCGGCAGCAAGTTTGCAATATAACATGTGCCCGAGAAATCAGGGGGCAACCATGTATATGCTCGGTCATTGCAAACAAAATATGTACCCTTGGCAGCCAAAAATGCAGGGAAAAACTGTGATGGAAAAGTGTACGTTTCAGTACAGTCACTTTTCCCCAGTTGAGCTCTTGGATTCTCACAATTACCTTGTAAACAGAACCGACCTATGTGGGGTACAACCCAAATTGAGGATGAGATTTTCCGCTGCCTTTCACCCAGACTAATGCTATACCCCGTCGCGTTCCAACCTACATAAGCTCGCAATTCATGCTTGGGAATAGATGAGTATGCGTCGATATCTCTGCTCATATGGGCAACTCCTTTCATTAAGGCTTTATTATTTGTGCTAGGTCTGATGGAACGCGGTTGTCGCGGGGAGTAGGCATCTAATGCGAAAAAAAACATGGTCTGGAATGCCCATGATGATCCATTATAGCTAAACGGCAGCACTAGATATGGGATACCCTTATTAATGGTATGTGGCATTAAACCACACACCCAGCAATTGGTTGTATTCATAACTAGCTGGTGCTGGTGCAGGAGTTGAATAAACGAGTTGTTCACGAACTCAGATCATCTAGCTTGTTCGTGTTCAGGCAGAGGGTGGAAAGAGTGTAAGGAGACAGTAGGAGGAGGTATAGGCTGTTCAGTGGGTGCAAATAGTACTTGAGAGGAGAAGAATACATAACCTACAGTAAACACCATCATACTAAATAATATAAACAGACATAATAATACAACACATTTGCTCTTCATTATTTTACATATTTTCACCTTAAAGTTAATTTCCTCAGCGGGTCTCTCCATCTTGAAAAACTCCATCCTCTAATCGTGCCGCTCGCGGCGGGTGAGTATCTTCTGCTAAGGAGTACGCCTGTCAGTCCAGGGAACGCCCTAGACCAACCAGAACCGTTGACCTAACGTCTTCGGCCTGTACCCCGAAGTCTTGGCACCGCGACCCTGCGGCTGAACCCGGATGGTGGTTTGAAAAATAAAAATCAAAAAGTCCTTCAGATGGGAGAGCTATAATATCAAAAAAAATAGTAAGGGAAGGGAATTTTTATTTGTCCATAGGCCTTGGTATCAAGTTGTAGCGGTTTCTGCCAGGTACTGTCTGGTCTTGAAACAAGAGTTCAGGCTCTGTGGTGTCTATTCGAGTTGACGGCAGCACAGCTTCCTGCAAAATATCGTCGCTTTCTCGTTCTGAAGTCGTTCCCTTTATACGTGCATCACTAAATGGCACAAAACGGGGGACAGTGTCAGTTTCAGAATCAGCGATACCCTCCTGGACCCATCGGTCATATGGTAGAGGCAAGGGGATCCGTTTGCAGTGGGCGCCGTGTATCCAATTCTTTTTCCCTTTCACTCGAACCGCTGATCTTGTCGATAGAAGTACGAGGTGAGGGCCGATCCAACGGGGCTCATCGTTGTTCTTTCGCTGAAAGTTTTTCACAAGCACCCACGAGCCAGGGTCGATAGGGTGTCCTGGAGCTTCAGAGGCCTGGGGCAGAGTATCGTGCACCTGTTGGTGTAAAACACGCAATTTAGCCGTCAATTCATACAGATAGTCAAGCAGTACTGGATGTTCGATTTCGCTGAATTTTGTCGGTCTTGGCACACCCCATACATTGGCCGGGCGGCCAAATATGATCTCATATGGGCTAAGTCCCACTGGTGAATGCACAGTCATTCTTGTTGATAGGAGTGCTAAAGGCAGAGCGTCAGGCCATTTAAGACCGGAGCTCGCCTGGATTTTGGCCAGTTTGAGTTTCAGGGTGCCATTGTAGCACTCTACTAATCCAGCTGATTGGGGGTGATTTGCAGCGTGGAACTTCTGCTTTATGCCCAGTCCCTCACACACATTCTTCAGACCCACAAATTCACTCCCATTATCACTCCACACCATTCTTGGCATTCCAAACCTAGGGAAAAATTCTTTCACAAGGACTTTGGCTGTGGATAAAGCAGTGTTGTCTTTTAGGGGATATGCTTCTATCCATTTTGAAAAAGCGCAAACAACAACCAGTACATATTTCAAGTTGTTGCACCTTTCCATGTGGATAATATCTAGCTGCAAAACCTCAAATGGATATGATGGAGGCGCAAAATGACCAGCTGGAGTCGGGGTTCCCCTACCAGGGTTGTATTTCAAACATACCATACAATTCTTGACCACATTCTCTGCACACTTGGGAATTCCAGCGTTCTGCCATACTGGGGCCAACAACTTACAGATTCCTTTCACACTGATATGTGCCATTCCATGTGCCATAGTAACCACTGGAAGCACATATGCATCAGGTAGCAGCAATCGCCGATGTTCTGACAAATCAACCCAACAACCATTCTCATCCAATTTACCCTTACTTTCTCTCCACTTGCTCAACTCTTTCTCTGTGGCTTCAGCTTGAAGGGACTTCACACTCTCTATCGTGTCTTCACACATTCCGACATCACCAACCCATCTTGCAGGGCATGCAACATACATTCGAGTCTTCACATCTTTTGCTGTTTCTTTCGCAATTTCGTCAGCAAATGCATTACCACGACCAACATCATCAGTGACTTTCTTGTGGGCACTGCATTTCATAATCGCAACTTGTAACGGTAGGGTCAGTGACTCAAGGAGATCATTCACCAACTTGCCATTCTGAATTTTAGCTCCATGCGAAGTCAGGAACCCACGTTCTTTCCATAATCGCCCAAAACTATGGGCCACGCCAAAGGCATACTGACTGTCAGTATATATGTTCACTTTCATTCCTTCAGACAACACGCATGCTCTTGTAAGGGCAATTAATTCTGCTGCTTGAGCCGAATTATGTGGCACACGTGCAGTTTCAACAATCGTGTGCAAAGTCATGATAGCATATGCAGCAGTCGTATCACCATTCGGAAGCTTGAAGCACGAACCATCCACCCATAAGGTACCATCACACTCAGTTAGGGGAGTATCTTTAAGATCCACTCTCCCTTTTGTCTCTTCTTCTGTTCTGAACAGACAATCATGCTGCTCAATCTCATCTATGTCTGCTGGAATCGGCAATAATGTAGCTGGGTTCAACGTATTGCATCTCTTTATGTATATATGGTTTGCTAATAGTGTCAATTCATACCCTGACAATCGAGCACTAGTTAAGTGCTGTGTCTTAGTCCGGTTTAACAATGTGTCCACAGCATGTGGAACCATTACAATCAATGTGTTATCCATTACCAATCCAGCAGACTGTTGAATAGACATAGCTGCTTTGGCTGTAGCTCTTAAACAACTTGGCAATGCCCTCTCTACCGGGTCCAAGGTTGACGAAAAATATGCGCATGGATGCGGTCTGTCGCCAAAAGGCTGTGTTAACACTGATAATGCGCAACCTTCCTTTTCATGAACATACAATGTAAAAGGCTTACTGTAGTCGGGGGTACCCAACACAGGAGCTGAACATAATGCATTACGCAATTCCCAAAAACTTTTCTGACACTCTTCAGACCATGGAACAGGATTCGGTGTGTTTTTACATGTTAATGCTAACAAAGGTTTTGCCAGCAAAGAAAAATTTGGTATCCAGTGCCTACAGTATGAAGTAATGCCCAAGAAAGCACGCACTTCTCTCTGTGTTCTTGGCACACTTAATTGTGCAATGGCTTGAATTCTTTCTGGGGTCAGTTTCCTTCCCTCCTTCGATAAGAGATGACCTAAGTAGGTCACTTCTTGTCGACAATATTGCAGTTTTGAGAGAGACACTTTGTGATGCGAGGCAGACAAATGACTCAACAATGACAATGTAGCTTCTTTACAAATCTTTTCAGTATCCGCGGCGATTAATAAATCGTCAACGTACTGAATGAGGGTGGCACCACTAGGTAAAACAAGTGCATCAAGCTGTGCTTTTAAAGCTTGACTGTATATTGATGGACTTTCACAGTAGCCCTGTGGAGCGCGTTTAAAGCGGAAGCTTAGACCTCCTAAACTGAAGCCAAAAATGTCCCTGCTCTCCTCTGCAATTGGGATGCTAAAGAAAGCATTCTTTAAATCGATCACTGAGAACCATGCAGCGGAGGCTGGAATCATAGTTAACAAGGCAGTTATATCAGGGACAACTGGAAACTGTGGCACAACAATCTTATTTACCTCTCTAAGATCAATCACAAATCTGTAAACAGGTGGCTGTGAAGGGTCCGTACGTTTTAAAACAGGTAAAACAGGACTATTGCAAACGTTGCCTCTTGTCTCTTCAATTACACACTTTTTAATCAAATCACTGATAATTGCTAACAACGCTTTCTGACCTTCATTGGAGATCTTGTACTGGGGAATGCGTGGCAATCTGACATTGGCTTTTAAAGTGACCACATATGGCGGTATTTCCAAGAGACCCACATCATTGGGAACCAGTAGCCCAAAGGACATCCGGAAGGGATGACAATTAAGGTGGCAATGTATTCTTTGACAAGTACATCGGGGAAATCACTTCCTTACCCAATGTAAGTTGTACTCCTGAGGGAGAACAATATAGCGTTGCATGTAATCTTTTTAACAAATCCAACCCTAACACATTTTCACCACAACCTGTAGTTAGGATGAGGGGCGCTTTTAGCTCACAAGGTCCAACAGAAAGGGGCATAGGACTAGAAATCGGGTTCCTAACTGGGGCGCCAGAAAAACCTACTGAAATATTCATTTCGCCAGACAAAGGCGCGCCAGGGAGTTTTGAATGCATAATTGAACTCTTTGCAGCACCAGTGTCCAGCAGAAAGGGCTCTGTTACACCCGCTGTAGTCACCTTAACATACGGTACACTCTGATCCACTGGTACTGAAACAACTCCCTCTCTCTGTCTATGGCTGTCCTAGTAATCATTACCTTCTACATTGTCGTCTTCTGCATAATAGTCATTATTATAGTACTGAGCTGTATTACCATTTGCATTGGCTTGCTGATCAAAGCTATTTATCGTATTTTGAGGCGGAAGAGGACGCGCGTTCTGGGGAACATTTCCACGCCCTCTACCTCTAGGAGCTTGCGGACCACCTCTACCTCTTGCGCCATACGCATTATTAGTACGTTGCAACAATTTAGGACAACTATACTTAAAATGACCTTCCTCTTTGCAATATGAACATTGATTGGGACCTATAGGGATACGTGGTTGATAATACCCATTCATTTGCTGGTTATTCTGAAACTGTTGGGGTTGCTGATAGATACCTTGGGTTTGCCTATAATTATTCTGACCTCCACGTGGCGGATAAGCCTGCTGTAAAAGGACCTTCGTTTTCAATTCTTTAGTTTTCTTGTCTGTTCTATCCTTCTCGTCTTTATCCCTATTTTCGCAATACTGTGCAGTAGCCAGTATTTGCGCTGAAGAGGAAACAGCCCAAGAACTCTCTGAATCTTTTAATTTCTTACACAACTCGGGAAGTAGATTCTGCACAAATTAATCAACAAATAACCGTTGGCCACCTTCAGTACTCATGTCTTGACCACTGTGGTCGATAAACGTTTCTTCAAACCTTGTAAAGAAATTGGACACTGTTTCATCTTTCTTCTGCTTGCATGCGGATAGTTTATCCCAATTCACGCGCATCGCGGGCATTAAAGTTTTCATGTATGTAATAATTCTACCAGGGAGTTCTGCTACGAGAGGGTCAGGCTTGGCACCACCATCTTGTCTAGTGTCTGCAGCAACGATATTAGCCCATGTGCCCCCTAGTTCTGCTGCATGATCTGTATTACGAATGGATCCCCATAAAGGCTGTGGAACCACATTCCCGAACAACATATCTATGTCAGATAGATTCATGACACACGATTCCGCAGTCTGTGATAACTCCTTATAATACCCTGCAGGGTTTTTACTGGGGTCAGGCAATGTCTGCTTAAGCGCTAACACCTCAGAACGCTTCCATGGGAAATGTACCCAAACACGCTGAAAATGAGCTGGAACAGGTGGATTAGCATTTGCATCAGCAGGTCTCCAAACTGGAGGAACCTCACGCATCGGATATTGGCGCGCTTTTACCTTTTTCCCCACAGGGAATTCCTGTTCGAACAATGATTGTTGACAATCATCATTCCTGAAGGACAGTAAAATCGCAACTGCTTTATCTACATCGGGACCCACAATTGTACCTGTTCCAAAATCAAATCGCACTCGGCACAACTCCTGCGGGTTTGAGTTTGAACCATGATCTTCCAATTCCTCACAGAGGAATTCACACATTTTCTCAAACACATACCTCTGTTTTGGGGCGTCCCATTGGTGAAAAACGTTAAGAACTGAATCCACATCATAGAGTGAAGAAAAAACAATCCACCTACGTGCCATATGATCTAATACCTCTTTTTCTTCAGGATCAGGCAGCTGACTACGCAACTGCTTACGTTGTAAACCAGGGGTCATAATAGATGACCCAAAGAGAGGCGACATTAAACTATTAACTACATTAGCTATTCGTTGTCGTGCAGAAGGAGAAGTTGAGGCGAAAACGGGGGGAAAGACAGAGGGAAGAAAAACGGGTGCAGATGCAGATACAGGGGCAGTGTTAGGAAGAGCGCCAAGGGAGGCAGCTGATGTACTAGGCAAAGTCGCTGGAAGCGCAGGGGAGACAGGTAACGAGATTGGCGGCCCTTGAGAGGGCTGCACTGTAGGGATAGGAGCCAGCTGAGGAGGAGCTGGCGGCTGTGGGAAGGCTTGCGGCACATTAACTGGAGGCTGCATATTTACGAGCTGTGGATGCGCTGTCGCATACGGAGGTGGCGAACTTAGCAAATGGGACATTAGGGAATCTTTTTCTTTCTCTTTCGTTTCATCTTGTGGAAGGGGTGACAAAACTGGGTAACATTTATCGATCCCTAGTTTGCGCTGTCTATGTAGCTGTTCATTCATTTGTTCCTCCTCATTATCTTTAAATTGCACAGCTGCTTGCATCATTGACATACCTTTTTCTCTCTTATTCCTTTTTGCTAGCTTAATTTCCTTCTGTTTGGCTTCCTTTCGCCATAGGCGGAAAGAATCAAACATCGCCGGCCGGGCTTTCTTTTTAAATAATTTAACTTCCAAATTATCTAAGATATCTGTATCGAAACTACCATTTTGGGGCCATTTTAAAACACCGTTCTTTCTAGTGTATCGGATCCATACTTCATTATATGCAATGGGGCCCATGCCATGTTTTACATAAAGCTCATAAGTTGGAGTTCCAATTGGAGGATCCGGACACGAATCCTCTAATTGGGAATCCCTTCTACAACCCAAGCAAAACAATCTTCCAAATACACTAGAACCAGGCATCTTCGCTCACTAGTCTAGTTTCAAACTTCAAAGGATTATCGAATACGATAGTCTCGTGAATACACGAGTCCTCTGGCTTTGGCACTTGCAAGTTCCAAATCAAAGCGATCCCGAAGGATACCAAATTCCCGAAGGATACCAAACAAACTGGGAGACGCTCCACTTATACTTAACTGAGGTATCGATGATCGATGGCGTCACCAGAAGACTCTCTCAATTGTTTCGCTCTACCAAATCGTCAAGGGTCCAAAACAGGGTGATTAATCAGGGCAGCAGTCCTTCGTAGCCGTCGGGACGCGGAGAACCTCGCAGAAAAGACTTTCGGACCACGTCGACATGCAGGGGTCGATGAAGTGGCGGCCTTCCTCCAGAATTTCCACACGAAGCTCCTCACGAACCTCTGGCTTGCACCGGTACCGCTGAAATCGCCCCACGTTGGGCGCCAACTGAAGTACTGGGTTTTTAAAACCCAGCAGTGCAGGGGAACACACCCTAAGACTTCGAGTTCTTCCTGTTTCAGACCCACAGAAACACAGAGTCTTCTAGGTGAAGTCAAAGATCGTATTTATTGGCTGCAGACCAATTACAGGTATCCGAGAAGTACAACACAATGTATGTTCTCAGGAGACTGCTCCCACTTACAAAAACGGCCTTCTCCTTATATACAAAATATCATGCTTCAGGCACACATTCCTCGTTTTACGATATGGTCATTCATATGTATTCATTACAAACGAAAAGGCAGAGTCATGATGACCATCCCACATTCCAGTTCAGCCAGCCCACAATTATTTACCCAGCGAGGCTCAGATCCCACATCAGATATCAGCAGACCCCAATAAACACGGGCACCTCCTGTTTGTAAAACAAGCCATAAAGCAGGAAGAGTCAGGTGTGAAAGAGATTAGCCAGAGGCTTGTGTGGGATGAAAAGGCTTTATGGTGTGTCAAACCCTGATGCTAATCACAGGTGGCCGTAGGACAGGGAGCTCGTGGGACCGGACTGACCTGGGGCGGTGGAGCCAAATCGCATAGGTCACAGAGAAGTCAATATAAGGCACATGTGTTCTAAAGGCCGGTGTTTGTCCTTGATGTGTAGCCTATGTGAGGGCAACCGTAAGATGGCCACCGCTCCAAAATGAAACCCATGAAGTCAATGTGTAATATCGTATACACAGTGCATTTATCGATGAAACGTTATGCAAAGCACTTGTACATACTGCATTGGCCATTCGCGGTTCGCTAATACCGGAATAGGCAGGGTAGGGCCCTGCCTCCTACGCGGTCCCAAATTTTAAAGTACCACAGATAACCAGCTTCGGGGGTGATGATGAGGGGGGTAGTGGGGTTTTGCCTGTAGTAGACAACCACTGCCCGAGTCCAAGCATACTTATCCAGGATGAAGTTATTGAAACATCCATTGGGCCCTCGAGTAGTTTTCTTGCCAGCTGGAATGTGGCGGGGTTAGCATCTAAAGAAGATAGTCTGGGGTGGTCAGAATTAATCGACCTTTTCGATATCTGTTGTTTCCAGGAAACATGGTGCAATTTTTTTTCCAGTTACAATGGTTTTGTCTCTTACCAGTTACCTGCTACGGCATCTACTTCTGGTAGAGCTAAGGGAGGGCTTCTGGTTTTGATCTCTATCAAACTACCCATTATTGTTAAAAAACTTGTTTTAGTAGGGACTCACTCCCAGATTTTATGGCTTTCTCAGGGGGACGGAAGAAACATCCTTTTAATTAATTTTTATAACATCTTTGACAGCACCAGGCACCTAGTGGTATACGTACTAGGTAGTGCTCTGGTTGATATTATAGCGGGCTCAAATGTTGTGTTTGAATTTATTTTGGCGGGGGATTTTAATATTGCAGTATGTCCCCTCTCCAACCATTGTATGTGTGGGGTCACCAACCGCTTTGGGGATGTGGATCTCCATTTCCCTCATAATAAGTATGGGGAATCCCTGAATCATCTCTTAGCGGCACATGATATGGAAATATTGGTCAATGAAAAGAATGATCTAGGTGAGAGTATTCCCACATTTTCTGGGAGGGTGGCAAATACTGTTATTGATTTTATTAGTATGTCATCGAGCCTTGTCCCATGGAGTTTGGCACCTAAGGTCGTGGACATAATGCTTAGCGACCATAACTGTATTACTGTAGAGGTTGCTCTATGGAATAAAAAACCTGTACCTGAATCGGGGGTTATAGCTAATATTGAACCACATAGACCAAATGGTACAAGGTTAAGATGGAATGGCGACAAAGCGGAAATGACGTCTGATCTAATTATAAATAGCTGCTTATTTGAAATTATTGAGATTCTTGAGCAGGCTGACGTCACTGCCGATTCTATTCAACATTTTATTAGAATTAATTCCATCATTGACCAAAAATTTACCAAATCAACTGAGCGTAAGTCCAATCAGCAAAGGGCATGTTTCAATCACGCTTGCACCCTTGCACTTAAAGAGCTTAAAGATGCACTGGCAACCAAACCTAGAGTTAGGAGCCAGGTGTCTCAGCTTAGATTAAACTATAAGAATACAGTTAAGCGAAGGAAGACGGAGTTACAACACGAGGCCTGGGATAAATTGACACAGGCTGCTGAAAGGAAAGACTGTACACTATTTTGGGCCACTGTTAACTGTCCATTTTTAAAAGATGAGAAGGTACCAGAATTAACATCTACGGTCAGTATGGAAACATGGATTTCCCATTTTTCTATTATTTTTGATTCGGGTAAAGCCTTGGGTAATTATAATGACTTTTGGCCCATTGTCCCCTTGGGTATTAGCATCACCGAGGTCTTAGATAGCATCGGTGCTAGCAAAGGGGGAAAGGCTCAGGGTCCCGATGGGGTGCCCATCAATGTTTATAAGTTAGTCCCAGAGGTATGGGGACCCATGTTGGTTAAAGTTTTTAATGCAGCAGTTTGTTTTGGGGTACCCCCAACTTGGGAGGAATCAATTACAATACCAATATTTAAGAAAGGTGATCGGGGGGACGTGAAGAACTACCGTCCCATCTCCCTGTTGGATTCCTCTGTGAAAATAATGAGCCGGGTACTTTTGGTTAGGCTGGAAGAATGGGTAGAAACCAATGGCCTCCTGGCAAATTGCCAGTATGGGTTTAGAAAGTGACGCGGGACGATCGAGCAATGTTTAAATCTCGAACTTTTGATTGGGAAATACACCCAGGCTAAGAAGGGCTCTATTTATCTCTGCTTTGCAGACTTGAGTAGTGCTTTTGATATGGTGGACCACGCAATTCTCTGGGACAAGTTGATTGAAATGGGGGCCCCTGAGGGTATTGTCTTTTTCTTGGCCCGACTCTATGTCAAACTACGTACTAGCGTACGATATGGTTCTAGTGGGGAGTGTACCTCCAAATTTTTGATCGGACGGGGCATAAGACAGGGGTGTGTTCTTGCCCCCCTGCTCTTTACCCTTTTCATTAATGAAGTGGACTCCGTCCTACAGACGGTAGCGGCAGACGCCCCTAGAGTTAATAATATCAGTGTCCCGGTATTACTCTATGCGGACGATGCCGTGTTATTGTCCAGGACCCCTAAAGGCCTTCAACGCTTAATGGATGGGTTTTCACAGTTTATTAAATCTAGAAAATTAATGATTAATAAAATCAAAACTTATACCATGGAGTGTGGGCCGGGGAAGAGTAAGTCCCACTCTTATTATATAGATGAACATAGGGTCCAACAAGTCGATAATTTCAGCTATCTTGGTATTACTTTTTCCAAGAATTGCAGTTGGGCCAGCAAGCATATAAGTGTTAGAGCTAAGATGGTAAGGAGCGCTAATGGGGTCTTTACTTTTGCCACTAAATTAGGGGATAAACGGATAAGCGATATGCTTAAGATCTTTCAGTCACGATGCCTCTCCACCGCCCTTTATGGGGCGGGGGTTTGGGGTCTTGCCCCGGCCGGGTGCTTACAGGTGGAGGAGAATGTCTTTTTAAAAAGACTTTTGAGTCTGCCCAAATCTGATTCTAATGACTTAGTCCATAGAGAACTTGGTATCCCATTTCTGAATGATCTGATCCTCCTGAGGCCATTATTGCTGTGGCGGTCAATTTGGCTGAAAGAAGAGACATCTTTAAACAGAGCCATTATTAATGATTGTCTCACTGTTGATAACCATTTAAAGATCCCATGGATTAAATATATTATCAACAGTTTCCAGGAGAATTATGGCCTTGATATTAAAACTGATAGATATGGGGCTTCAGAAATTCCAAAGTCAGAAATGAAGCATATTTTTTTGATGTGTAAAACTGAGAGACTGGCCTGCAATCCTGGCATTCTATCCATCTATGTGCGTTACAGCAATATGAATGAAATGGAGGGTTATCAACCTTATTTGACCCAAGTGACCAGAGTTTCTCACCAGTTTGTTTTAACTAGACTAAGAATGGGGATTGTGCATAATCTGGTCGCCTTCCCTTCCGTGAACAAGCAGCCTGTTGGTCACTGTCCGTGTGATAACTTGTCAGCACAAAGCACTATGCACTTTCTCTTGCTGTGTCAATTATATGGGAACTTTCGTGAAGCCTTTTTAAGACCCATTTTTGTTAAGTTTGGTGTCAGGACAGTACATGATTCTATGAAATTGCTCTTTAATCTGCACCATCCTGACATTTGTTTTTTTACTGCTACTTTCCTACTAAAAGCTATCAATGTTAGGAAAAGTATGAGTTTTTAAATATTTATTCTCCCCTCGCCTGTATTATATGTTTCCTTTTTATATATCAGCTGTCTAATATGATTGTAATTGTTCTATTATTGTATTTTATCATATATGTGCTTTTATGGACATTGTTTTTCGTTCCGAATAAAGCCTTATGAAATTAAATGTGTATTTGGGGTCATGTTTTACTGCCCTTCTGAATTTAAGATCATGATTGTCTTTAATGTTCATTAAGGAGTTATATATATTGTTTTACTTTATGTCAGAGCCTCGGAGCCGCCCCTGCACAGACTGGTTTGGATTGCATCTTGCTATTCTTTTTTAACCAGACAGGAAAAGTGGCCTGCATCACTGCTCTCTTCCTCCTCACAGCCCCTTCTCGAAGAATTCTGGGAATCCTGTCTTTTGTGAAGACCCATAGAGCGACCACAGCTTTCCTAAAGGTAAGTCAATGTTTATGGCTAGAAAGAATGTAATTCTAAAGCAGATGCCTAAATGAACCCTATAGGCCCCTACGCACCTCAAAAAGTAATATAAACAGACACAACACCCTTGCATTACACATCTTGGAATGTATCAAAATGTGACTGCAAAATTCTGCAGAATCGAATTCTGCAGAATAGAATTTACACCAACCCCTGGTGGTATACCATATACCATGGTCTGTAAATTAAATGTTATCTCTGAGCCTGCAGCACTTATTATGGTGCCCACTTAAGCAGCACTTTAAAAGATGTCCCAGGCTGGCCAGTGCAACCTGAATTCAGTTTTACACTGTCATGTTGACTTGGCAATAAACCCCTCTTGCCAAGCCTGAAATCCCTCTTTATTACACATAAGTCACCCTTAAGGCAGACCCTGGAGACCCCATTGGGCAGGGTGCCTTGTAATTGAAAGTTTGGAAATGTACTTTTTAGTTTTACAAGTCCTGGTAATGAAAAATTCCTATATTCCTTTTTCACTATTTTGAGGCCTCCCTCTCCCATAGGATATTATTGGAGATTTTGAATAGCATTTAATACACTGTATTTCCAATTAGAAGCAGATAGCTATGTCATGTTTGGTTCCTTCGGAATTGTAATGAAAAAAACATTTTTAATGGTAAAGTTGTTTATTACAATTTTGAATATGCCACTTTCAGAAAACTGGCATTTTCCTCCCCTTAGCCCTTTTGTGTTTGCATCGTGTCTTGGGTCAGATGACTGGGTGTAGCCTACAGTTAGACTTTCTGAAAAAATCCCTGACAAGCACACAATATAGGGATTATGTGTGCCTGAATGGGGCATCAGCTGGCAGGATGGGGATGGAGATGAGCACGGCCCCACTTGCAACTACATAGGGTGTGTTCTGCCTGCACACAAAGGAACTATCACCTCCACATTGTTGCTGCAGCCAGTTTGAAGCCAGGGCTGGGGAGTCAGGAAATTCCATGCAGTTCAAAGACACTGTCTAGAAGCTTCTCCCACTTTCCAGAAAGAGGATACCCGTGTATAAAAATAGGACCTCAGCCACCAACTCTTCAGCTCCTTCTCTGGCCTGCAGAAGGGCTCTCTGAGAACTGACTGCTGCTGTGACCTATTATACACTCTGTAAGACTGCTTTGCTGCACCTGTAAGATCGGCTTTGCTGCCTGGTGCCGGCCGTAAATCCTCAGAGGCCATCCCTGCTGTTGAGCCTTGCATCTTCATCTGAAACCAGGACTACCAGAATGACTCCAAGTTCTAGTTTGCTGGCCTCTTGTTCAGAGCCACAGGGACACAAAAGGCTTTCACTATCTTGAACCCATACCTGGACCTAGCCTGAGTGAGTCCTGAACCTCTGAGTGGTGCTCTACCAGTCCTGGCACTTGTTTTTGGGACTAAAGGTGCCCAGATGAAAACATTTCAAAAATAATTGGCAAAATGCTGCTCTGAATAACGGGAGGAGACTGAGACCAACCTGCTTGCCTATTAGGCTGAGATGCATTGCCGGTCGAATTGATTTTGCTGCTTCTCCACCCACATTCTTCTTTGCAGCAGCAAATCCTTTTCAGCGGCCCTTTACCAAAGTGCTATCTGGCCTGGTGGAACAGTCTTCGGCTACAGCCCTCTGCCTTGTCCTGCTGGAGGTTTTTGACTTTCAAAAATAGAGTCTGAACATAGAAATCTTTACTGTGACTTTGACTTAAGGCTCCCTGATGACGATGCTCCCTCCTTGGACTCCTCTTACAGTCTTGCCCCACTGAACTTTACCTTCTCAGAATTCTTTTTAGCAAAGCTCCATCTAAGTCCGAAGGTAAGCACTGACCGGACCCAATCTACTTCTTGTATCCGAACAGCACTCCATCGCGGTCAGATATCGTTTTCAGGTCTCGCCTACGCAGCGCGCATGTGCTGCTTACGAAAAAGACCTATAGAAAACGTGCACGCATTGCATTGCTCTTAATGGCAATGCCTGCGCGTTTGGTGATTCCCTTGCGGGAGCGAGCTTTGGCAACATACGTTTGCTCGCTCCCGCAAGGGAATCGCTGTGTGTTCTCCCGCACTTCCCCACCCCTCCCACTTGTTAGCCCAGTACTGTTTCACTTTCGCGGCCGCGGGGCCACGTTTGTGTTTCAGCGGTTGTTTGCTATTGGGAGCTGTTCAGATTCAGCGTGGTGAGCCTGATATCTAAAAGTATTAATTTCTGTATGTTTATGGTTTATGGTATGTTTATGGTTTCTCGAAGTGCTTTGAGGAGGATAGGATGTGTTAAGGCACTTTAAAATATTTTAACGGGTCCAGTTGACGTCTGTCATCTATGGCTGCAGTCTCGCGCATCAGTGCTGTCAGGTCTGAGCGTGGGCCGCACAGGCTGTGGAGGGACGTTCACTTTTGTGTTTCAAGCCTCGCTCGGTGAGGTAATGTTTGCCTCCATAATTCGACCCAACTAATGATGCAAAAACTCGGGATTTGTTTGTGCCAGCGATTCAAGCAGAAAGGACTCTAAGCTAACCTTCCTAGGCCCCCAGCATGTCCTCCTCTCGCCCCTATCCGGAGATCACCTGATGGTGGCGGGAGTGTGGGAGGCCGCGGTTTCGACCAGTCCTGGCACCGAACCCTTCTCTAACCTTAAGTGGTCCTTTGAAGATGTTGGCGTTATGTTTCTCGGCTGATATTCAGGCCGCCTCTTGGCACCTCCCCAGCGGCCGCGCGAAGGCCGCTTTATCTTCTCCCAGGCCCAGGGAACAAGAGGCCCCTGTGTTGGGCAGCTGTGGGCGATGAAGAGGCTATTCTGGAGCGGGCGGGGACAGGGTGGGGGGGTCATCATCGAGTGTCACAGGATGGCAACGAGAGGGGCAGCAATGCCGAACAGCACCGCCAGGTCTCTTGGAAGAAAAGGCCTCTCACCCGCCGGCTTGAGAACCGGTTGTGACTCGCACTGTCCATGCTAGGCCCGGGTCACGCAGTCAGCGAGGCAGTTAACGGCTCTGGCACCTTCTACAGCACACAAGGAAAGTAACCCTCTCCTGTCGCCCCCCTGCCCATCAGCAAGGAGAGCTCGGTGGCAGGAAGGTTGGAGGGGCTCCAATCCTCCTCTCCGGATCCTGGGAACCAGGTTTGCAGGGTGAAGGCAGCTTTTTTTTATTTTTACAGTTTTATATAGCTCGAACTCTACACGAAGGTATCAGCCATTTGCATGAGCACCAGTTTTTGTAGACATGGTGAGATTAAGTGGTTTTCCCTGGATCACAGGATGTTTGAGTCTCCCGCCTGACTCAAACCTGGTTTCCTAGCTTCAAAGTTAGCAGGCTAAACCAGCATGCATACTTGTAGCAGTGCCCACCACTCCTGCTCCCACAGTGTCAATCAGGATAGCCTATCAAGAATAATAAAATGATAAATTATAAAAATAAATTATTGTCATTTTATTTTTGCTTTTCCCACTGCTGCGAAAGCAGTGGGGCGACGATCTACCTTAACAGAGGAGCCGCAGCTGCCTAAATCTTAGGAGTAGGTGTGACTGCATATACCAGTGCAATGCCCCGAGCTTTGAGCTGCGTTACACCTGGTATCAACAGACACACCCCCTCATAAGATTTAGGCCTTGACCAGGGTGGGACACTACCTGATTGCCCTATAGCTCATATAGGGAAATCAGATAGTGCCGATGAGCAGGTCTGAGTGGTCAGTGTGTGGGTTGTTTTTTTGGCATCTTCTAGGCCAGTTTTATGATCTGCTGGGCCGGTTTTTACTTTTGATTTCTCTTATATTAAAGCAATCATTGCTTGCAGCAAGGTCAAATCCACGTAGTCTTCCATACCTTGCAGAACACTTATACAACGTCTTTGCAAGTTCATAACTTCCCCAATTCGCAAACATGGGCCACTTTTTTATTTAGCTTTCTAATTCAGTAATGGGAGCCACTTTTATTTTGGTGCCCGGGCTAATTTTCTGTCTCGGTCCGATACTGGCTTTGACCTGCACTTTTCAGCTCCTCTGCAATGCATTTAATGGGAGAGCAGCGCCAATTCTCGGGAGTAAACTGGTACTCTGAATAGAGAGTGCCAGAATTTCTGTATTTCCATTTTGAGTACCGTCAAAAAATGTCTGTGATATAAGTTACGAGGCATATTTATGAGCTCTGTTGTGTCACTCTTGCACCATGCAACGTGCTGCAAGAGCGACACAACTTAAAAATTAGATTTATGAAGCCACAGAAAGGCCGCCTTGTGTGGACCTGAGTGGCTTCATAAATCAAGAGTAATGCAATGCAGCAGAAATCATTGTGTTGCATTACTCTGCGCCAGGGAAGCGTTACCATGGGGCAACATCCATGGATTTTGATGCACCTAAAACCTACGTCTCCCCAGGTGAGGCATAATGAGGAGAAATATCTTCATTTCTCATTGTTTTTTTCATATTTCGATGTGTGCTGCATTCAGCACAAATAGAAAGAGGAAAAAGCCTGCATGTGCAAGGTTTCCCGTATTAGTGCTAGGCAGCCAAAAGGATGCCAGTGCAGGGGAAAAGGTAGGAAT
Source organism: Triturus cristatus (assembly GCF_964204655.1). Lineage (NCBI taxonomy): Eukaryota > Metazoa > Chordata > Amphibia > Caudata > Salamandridae > Triturus > Triturus cristatus. Next base: position 641,745,123 of record NC_140581.1, on the reverse strand, counting down.
GTGCCATATTGACATACAGACAGTGCCTTCCTACCCTTTCCCTATTATGCAGTGCAGTGTGGCAAGGTGACTTGCTGCACTGCGTGACTTGGCCATAAATGTGGCACTTAAGGGCATATTTATGAGTCCTGTTGTGCAGCTCTTGCACCACATAACATGGTGCAAAAGCGATGCAACTTAAATATGAGATTTATGAAGCCATGCAAGGCCACCTTGCGTGGCCCTGAGTGGCTTAATAAATCTTGTGTAATGCAACGCAGCACAAATTGCTGTGTTGCATTGCTCTGCCCCAGGGAGACATTTCCATAGGCGTAGTGTGGGTGTTCCCACACAGCATCCATGGATTTTGACGCATTCCCAGATTTACCAGAAGTGCTAGACCTGGGAATGCGCCTAAAATCTGTGCCTCCCCAGGTAAGGTGTATCAAGGAGAAATATCTTTAGTTCTCCTCAGTTGCTTCTCTTTATATGTGTGCTGTAGCACACATAGAAAGAGGAAAAGCCTCAGGAGATTATTTTTTTTTGCAGGAAGGTGCCCCTTCCTGCACTAAAACAATCCTCCTTACAACGCAGGCACCCTTCCACCATGGCGTAAGGGTTCCTGCATTGGCGCTAGACAGCCAAAATGGTGCCAGCATAAGAGAAAATGCAGGAACGCCGTGTTGACATAAATACAGCTCCTTCGTGCTTGCCCTGTCACGCAGTGCAGTGCAGCAAGGTGACTTACTGCACTGTGTGACCTGGCCATAAATATGGCCCTTTGATTCCTAGAACTGTTAAAATCATAATCTTTGTAAGTGAAACTTCTTCAGATGTCACGACCCTTAACAGCATGCAAGCAGAAGTGTGGTCGAGGCCTCATGAATAGATGGGGGGTCGGAGGATAACCTCACTGTTGCTTCACAAAGACTTAGAATGAACTGGGTCAACAGTCTTCGCAGAATCCACAGGGCTGTGTAACTTTCAGTGTCGCATCTGCAGACACAGGTTACTTTTACATACAACGCAAAGTTGAACGTAGTTCCAGCACATGCAGAACAGCTTGAACAAAGTAATCTTTCAACGTTATACTGACCTTCTGAGTTTTCCTAATATTACTAGGGCCGTTAGCACCCAGCAATTGAAAATGTCCCATAAATAAATCTTCAAAATTGGGGTTATGTATTTCGGGTCCCTCAGGTTTGTCCAGAGCTTTTGGCATCTTCTAGCTAGGATTGACCTCATGAATCTGTTTTCGTGGTTGAGGGGATCTCATGCACTGTGCATGCCCAGACCTGATTGCATCTCACAACAAGCATTGGCATAGCCAATAGGTCTCGCCTTTGGGACCTGATAAGTATTTAATTATGCAGCACAATATCCTTGGTGCAACAACATCAACTGCTGCATGGTTAAACACTTATAAGGTCCCAAAGGCGAGACCTATTGGCTATGCCAATGCTTGTTAACTTTGACCTGGTCCTAGATGTCCATGGTTGGCACGTTGGTCTTTTAGGCGGTATTTACAAAAACAAATTACAAATGTATAACTATTGTACTACCAATTGGATTTTTCTTGTGACAAAAAAAGTATTAAAATGTAGATTATTATTCTAACTTTCTGTGGGATTTTTTGGGTGTTGTTTTTTCACCTTATCACTGTTTGTGTGCTGCCTCTAAGTTAAGTCTGGCTCCTTTTTGCACCAAGCTACCCAGGATTAAGCACAGGTGGATTTAGTGACCTTTTGTGGTTCACCCTGCAAGTGATTGTGGCTGTTCCAGTTTAAAATACTTTATTTTATTAATCATTTGATTACAATAAAAGTGAATTTGCAAACATTGAGATAAAATAATTTCCATGATTAAACATCATATAAAAGAACATACATAATTCATAATACCATATATATATATCCATATATTAAAAGCAGTCTAAGCAGTTAATATTTTATAGGGATGTTCTAAAAACTGAACTATCCTTATAATTGCACTGTCCTCTTTGAGCCTGAAACAAAAGCGTACAGCCTCTGCAACAAAGGGCGTAAGTATATCCTCCATATGGGCAACAGCTTCGGGCAGATGCATATTAAATGTTCATGAGTTTCTTTACAGATTCCACAAAGCCGGCATACTTGTATACCTTTAAGTGCCTGGTTCCAAGTCCCTTCAAACTCCCAAATCAGAATATAAAATTGTCTAAACCTTAAGTATTTACAAATTCCATCCCAAGTATTCTTGAGCCTGTAAGGTATAACTATCAATTACTAAGTCTGTATGTTTATATTTCCCAGCTTGTAGAAGATCTAAATTCCTCTGCTTTGTCATTAGAATATTACGTATTAGGTTTTTCCGCACATGCCTGGTTATTTGCCCCATCTCCTGTATATCAGGCAGATCATAAGATCCTATTTCCATCATTATACTATATAGTTGCAAATATATGACTTTTTTGCTCCGCAGTTCTTCAAATATTAGATATTTCAGTGTGCATGAATCAGCCTTAGCAGAATCAATAATATAGTACGTCCAACGATTGTAGACCAAATTCCAATCTTATCGTACAATGTGGGGTTGCCTGTCTTAAATTTAGTAAGGTGCGTACACATTTCATAAAACATTTCTCAAGTTCTACGATGGCTTTCTTGTTCATAACTGGAGATGCCTATACTAAATACGGAATTATTTTCATTCCTAGTACTTTAAGTGATGGAATAATTGCATTTCCTCCAAACATTTTCATGAATCTCAAGTTTGATTTAGTAATAGCTACTGATTTTTCATTCTTACTAACCTTATGGTTTAACCATGATGCCTTTTTGTCAAAGGTTACACCAAGATAATTATATTGTTCCACTACCTCAATTAAATGTTCTCCTAAGGTCCACTTTTTAGATTGTATGAGCTGTCCAAACATCACAATTTTTGTTTTAGACAAGTTAGCTATCAAACCATTCGCTGTATTATACGTATGTAATTGATTCAGTTGAACTGGAGTCCTTTTTGGAGTTAGGGACAAGATTACTCTATCATCCACATATGCTAGATATGGTATCTTTTTGCCTTCTAGTTTAGGTGCCACGCCCATATCTGAACTTAGCATCAAATCTGTATCTGCAATATAGAAAGAAAATAACTGTGGTGCAAGGACACAGCCTGGCTTAAGACCATTTGTGGCATCCATTTTTGGTGAAAATGTATTATCATGAGCCAATTTCACCCTAAGCTATGATTCCGAATGCAGGCCAATAATAAAATTCAGAAGATTCAGATCAATATCCCATGCTGTTAATTTACTCCACGGCCTTTGCTGATTAACCTTATCAAATGCTGTGGAATAATCCACAAAACAGGTGTATAACGTTATCTTCCGCATGCTTGCCTTTTTTCCTAATAAGGCCAACGAAGCGATATTATCAAGTGTCGAACACTCCTTTCTAGGAAGAAGGTAGTATTCCATATTTGATTACCTCGGAAAACAACTGTTTTAGCATTGCACTCCAAAAGGTTATGTTTAACTTTATCAAGTCTATAGGAATACCATTTGGTCCTGCTGCCTTGGATGAACGAGCGCTCGTTATTAGTTCAACAATTTCTTCTTCTGTTATTTCTGCAAATGTTCCATCTGCTTTAGATGTCGTATATTTTCATGTTACAGATGATTTGTATGGAGCTTTGATGTAATTTTCCGACTTATTGCTTTGGGATAGATAAGTCGTCTGGCTGTTTATATGAATTTGTGCCGTGTCCCACCATGGATAAGAATGCGCGCTCATTCCTAGTCGATATAGCATGGTATCATTTAGCATAAGCAGTGTTCACACTATACCGCTTTATCTGTAAATTCCTATTCTCAAATTCTTTCTTTATATCTCATTGAAGATCGAGAGTTTTAAGATATGTCACATCTTCTTGTGATAGATTCTCTTTGATTCAGTTAATTCTGAAGTCTTTGTTGCGTTAATGTTCGGTCGCAACTCCTGTATGCTTGCCACAAGACTAGATAATATATTTTTTAGAATAGACTGCCAGGCATTCAACCAGCCGTCTCCTGTCTTTAATAGAATAATATGTTTTTCGGTACTTGATCCATGGTTCCTTCGAGGTTAGATGCCTTCACTTTTAACATATTGTTCCAAATAAGTCTTTTCCCATTCACAGCAGTCAATCTGCCACTATTGGCTGTTGCATGGGTTTCCCAATAATCATGCTTAATGCTGATGACTAACCTTTGAAGATCATGATCACTCTCGGATCCTGGTATAATGGCATATTTTTTACATAAATGAAAATAAGCATTGTGGACAAATGTAAAATCTATCATTGATGACCCCATTGGCCCACAAAAAGTTAAAGAGGCTGGTTGGTCTTCTGCTAGCCTACCATTAAGATTTCTGTATCCTAAATCTGTCAATAAGTCATATGTGTACTTGATAGAAAGCAGTAGAGTTTGATTAAAATCTCCCGTTATTATAACCAACATATGTTCATTCGCTGCCATTATTTGTTTCAATTCATCTAATGTTGTCCGATCTCTGCACTTATTTTTCATCGAATGGGGTGGTAAATATATGTTGATAATCAAACACTTAGTAGAGGTTTGGTGTATTAAGAGAACTGGCAATATATATCAATGTAGTTTTTATTTTTTTGCTTTTCACACATAATTTAGTACTTATTAATGTTGTCAATCCTACGCTTGGTCTTCCGAACACATTTTATTTTTTGCAGTAATTTCATGCGTTGTAAAATTTTGAATATTTAAATTCACTGAATGCCAGGTTTCCTGTAGACATATTACATACTGGTCTTGCAAAAAGCTGATCATTTTTTCACCAGCCTTTTTTAGTTGTCTCTCAAAACCTGCTATATTCCATAATAAAATTAAGAACTCACTTTGTTGGACTTCCCTTTCATAGATTCTATTAGGAATGCTTCTTAGCCACATATAGGTACTCCATCACCTCGCAACAAGGAGCATCTGCAAATGGCTGACTATTATCATGGGTTTTCCTTGCTCGTACAGAGGTCTGGTGCTTAGTGGCAATTTTTCATATTCTACTCTTCTGCTGACAGTTCTCAGAATATGTGGATTTTTACGTTTCTCCGGCTGTCTAATTATGTAATCCCCCAGTCAGTTAGAAATTCTTTAATATCCAGAATCTTTAGAGCCACAATCTGGGATGCCCATGTTGTTCTGGTGAATTCGTAGGCAGAATGAAATGCATTATCTGAGTTAAAACGAACAGTAACAAGTGATTTTGAGTTAAGCTCTTTCAGACTTTCAAAACAGTTTAATAACTTTAATATATTTTGCCGATTTAGTATATCGTGGTCGCCTTCTGATTTATATACATGTATAAGGTCAATTGTACAACTTTCTTCAGTAAATGAGCATTCTTTATATAATGACTTGGATTAGCTTCCCTTTATTTGGTCTTTGGGGTTTCCCCCAGTTTGTCTGTTGAATACCCACAGAACCGTCATTATGTACATTTTCCAAGTCTGAGCAATTGTTCACTGCCTCAGTTTTTCCTGTATCCATTGTATTTAATGGACATCTTACATCCCTGTCTTCTAACTTTTCATTTATCCCTAAAATACTATCCATAATTGTTTTCACTAGAACTTCGTCATTGCTTGGTAATGGCGTAATTCTATCCTCATGTTGTGTACATGTATTGACCAAGGATGTACTAGTATTGTGTGTTCCATGCTGTACTACTTCATTATACCTTAGTTGTGGTACTATTGTTACAGAGCAATTATTTGTTGGTGCTTTATTTTAGGTGAATTGAGTGAAGTCGATACAGCCCTATTTATCACCCTTAGTGCGGTTTCCTGCTCTGATGTTTTGTCCTCTGATATTGTAACTTTATCTTGAATTACAAAAAGACATGATTCTTCACGGCTTGGCCCGTTTACATCGAACGTATGAGCCCCAACAAGATTGCTATCACTGTATTCTTTTACCTTTTTTGTTGATTTAATAAATATTGGGAAGTTCTCACTTTCCTTTGGCACTAGAACATCGGGCAGTATTTGTTTGATTTCATTTTTTCTCTTGAGCTTTCTTAATTTTTTTAGTCATCTCTTACTTAAGTAAGGGGCAAAGCCCTCTTGATGTCCATCAACTTGTATTCCATCATAGATGTTTGTCTTGTTTATTTTTGTCTCCACCATTATTTTTACAGCGTCAATTCTATGTTCGGAGCTGTCTTGAATAATATTGCTTATTTCACCATTTGTTTCCGTAACCCTCTCTACAGTAACCGGACGTGCATTTTTATTGATACAGTTCACTCGGCAATTCCCAATTTTATTTGGTAATAATTGTAATAGGTCAACAATATCATCCATACGCTTCAGGTGTTTTACAGCTTTAATTAGTTCACCCATGTCCTGTTTTATTGATGACAATATTGCAGAATTTGCCTTTATTGATACCATTTTGACTACAATTTGTCTTTGGTAGGCGACCTGTTCTGTCAGTAAATTCGATTGTGTTTTTAAAATCTCCGGCATTTGAGACAATTTACTGCTTGTTGCCCCCATTGCGGTTAATGCCGTGAATCTTGGAGGGGTATCTCCATTCCCTGTAGGTTTGCCTTCATTTTCTCCCATTTCCTGGCTTTTTGTTCCTGGATCCTGGTCTTGTTTACTACCTCGTCATGTATTTGTGCCATTTTTGTACTGTGGCGTAGTTGAGTTAAAGCTCAATTTTGAGTTTAATGAGTTAAATAAATAATCCAGCTCCAGCATTTGACCGGACGAGAATGAAGCATTAAATGACTCATAAGAGACTTCAACTTGCTCAGATTCAGAATTGACGGTAATATTCTCATCCTCATCCCCTGATATATTCGATCTTCACGCCCATATATCGAGTCTGTTTCCGAGTATGTTACATCTTTGCTTCCTACTTTGCTCGCTAGATCTTTTTTACCATGTATAATGGATTCCACATTCTCTTTTTCCATCACTCCACACAAGGAAGAAAGGGGCAAGCTTCCTGATATAATTTGGAGATCTCCTCTATTAGTGTTTTTATTACCTCCTGGAGTGCTCTGCATGACTGGTGTGGATTGACTATGTAAACTGGCTCGAATCGTCGGCAGAGGTGGAGGTGCAACTTGTAAATTGGATGCACTCGTATCACACTCATGGCTCGCTGTAACATTATCTTTAGGGCCCAAATCGACCCTGCTCTCTTTTTTCCCAAAGCATTTCTTAATTGACTGCTGTTTCAAGGCTGGCAATTCCGTTAAAACCGTAAGTCATACGAAAGCTTTTTTGATGTACCTCTTGTATCTCTTGATCGGACTTTAAGTGGTGTATCATGGGCAAAGCTCCTTTCCACACTTCTCTTTGTTGTTCTAACTCCACTGTGTTTTCCACTGTGTTTTCCTTGTAGATTCGTCGCATTCAAGGCAATTGGACTTGTGCCTCTCCCGTACCTCTCCCCATACCAGTCCCCTTGGTCATATCCTCTTTGGGGTGCCTCGCTTTCCTTTGAGTCCGGCTATTTGTATTTTGCTTTTTCTGAACCAAGTCTTTTGCTGATCTAGTTTTCATCATCGTCTCGTCTCATGTTATTATATTACTTTTGGCAATCCGCCCTGACTCTACCCACCTTGAGGGCCTTGAGGGCCAAAGGGCAGACAGAACCAACAGGGCCAACAGACAGACAAAGCCAACAATTGTAGATTGTAACAGTAGCAACTGAAAATGGTGAGTCTATTAAGGATTAAAGGTTTTAAGGTTTAAAAACTGTGGGACCGCTGTAAAAACGCTCATGATGGTATAAGAAAAATAAGGCAATAATGTAAAAAAGGGACAGGCTAGCCAATCACAGGATCACTCAGGATCATTCAAAGAACGGGAGGAGCATAGCAAGGTACGGCAGCGATGAGGCAAATGGGGCAGAATCGCCAGCAGCACCTGATCAAATCAAAGCGATTCAGCCAAGGGCCGCCGAGGGCTGCTCTCACTACAGCCGCTGTGCCACGCCATATCACCGTACCTGCGCTTGCAGAGTCCTTTTCACTCAGGTACAAAAAGAAGAAATCCCTTCGTCCTGGGTGGTAATTGGAGGGCAGTAGTCAGAGTGGTCAAGGCGGTCAAGGCAGTCAAGGCAACTGGATGATGTCAAGATAGCAATGCTGATATCAGGAGCTTCCGCAGAGATTTACGGGGTGTTTGCAAGGTTGCAGGGGTTTGATACAGAGCCCGGCCCTGCACCAGTGCTGGAGTAGACACCCTTCTCCTTAAGTGTTCACCTCGCTTTCGGTCCCCAGCTACCCTGCTCCTCGGCTCCTCAGCTCCTCCTCGGCTCCTCTCTGGCTGCCGCCGCCGCTTTCCCTGCTCCCGACACCAACACCAACGCTGATCCACAGACTTGATTGCTCGATAGCTCAATTTCCCTCTGATCATCTGATTGTGGCTGTTGCTTGACCAGGTCTCACACCCCAGTCAATCAACCTCCAATTTCTCACCCAATCCCGATATGGTTTAAAAGGGAGTTTCTTAGCAAATTTCAGGTCAAAGTGAGCAGTTTTATGTGAGCCTCCAGAGAAGTCAGGATTGCATGGTAGAAGCTCTACAGGAAAAGGGAGAAGGGAAGCTTAAAAGCTCCAGATTTCCAACTGTACTTCCGAGCCTTTTATCAGGATGCTGTTATCAAGTCTGGAACAATCACAGGTAGGCCTTTTGTTTCAAGCCATGCTAAAGAACCTCCAACAGGGAGACATTCACATACAGCACAGGTTTGGTAACACTGCATTTTTCAAGAAGGTGAACCTGAAAACTTTGGTTGCGGCGATTAGACTCTGGGCACAAATGGGATCAATTTGTGGGATACCATATTGTAATCTGGAACTCTTCCGGCACCACTTTTGCAGGGTCAACAAGCAATACCCTCATCGAAGGCTGTAATGTGTAGGCGGGGCTAACTTTTTCAGGAAGGGAGTTTGCAACCGTGGGAAGTAATCTAATTGAAAACTGAATATAGGCTGTCCAGGTTCAAATATTATCAGTTGTCTTGTTGGCCACTGGAAGTGACACAGGAGTGCTGAGTGAATATACCCTTTCAGCATCAGCTACAGGAGGTTCTCCTCAAGACAAAAGAGCTTGCAAGATGGTGCTGGCCACTCTTAAAGGCCCCTGATGGAGGCTTCACACTGCCAGGGGAGCTTTGCAGAAGGTACCTGCAGAGGCTGGAGATCGTTAACAAATTACAAGTATCTGTATGTGTTTTGTAAGGAATAGTGAAATCTGCGCCTTAAAGGAAGAATCGTCCCTTTACATTACACAGAGTGTACTGGACCCTGAAAAGGTTATCGATGATGGGACATCTGGGGGAGAAAAGGTGCCAGAATCCTGGCTTCAGGAGGTGGATGATGTGAACATGTTTATTTCAGTGTCCAGGTATTCAGTCCTTCTGTGTGGACGTAGGTAAGGCTCAATTGGAAAAACTTGATAGAGAAATAAAGGTAAGCTTTCTACAGCTGTTTTTTGGTATTCCAGAAGAGAGAGGGACCACAGCCTACTTGTCTAAGAGAGAGCTCTCCCTGCTACCGTATCTGAGTTTACTGGCTAGAAGGAAGTTGTGTAAGAAATGGGTATCTTTGGCCTCCCCAGAGTTCACAAAATGGGCACAATTAGTTCTGCAGGAATCTGGAACATCTGTGAAGTAAAAATGCAGAGATGTGGGTGTGGATAGTTCAATGGTGGGAAAGACTGAATGCTACAAGGGTGGAAAGGGAGTCAGGGTTGTCCTCTATGATAATTCCAAATGACCAACTTACCTGGCCATTAAGGTCTAAGTGTATGTGCTGGGGAAGGTCCCACTCATGCACATGTATGAGCTTTAGATCAGCTGTGTTGACAGTTTTGCCAGAAGAGAAACCAGTATCTGAGGACTAAAAAACAAAAAACAAAATGAGTGTTGTGGGGTAGTATAAGGATAGACACAATTGTGCATGCACTGCACCAGAGAATCTGCAAGTCTTGCATTGTGTGGAGTTGGCTAACAGATGTAATGGACTGAGGGAGTTAAAGATGCAGTGGTTAACAGTGAAGAAATAAAGAGTCGCTGTTCAGTATAGCATGAACACTGATTGTGGTAGTTGTCAGAGAGGTGTTACTGCTAATCCACCAAACCCCATCTTCTTCAGGCATTTCTTATACATTGTTCAGTATCTGTTGGGAGAGACTTCATATTTTGTGACTGTGGCTTTATCTTCCATCTGTGTTCCATGATTAGGAGGAGGTTCAGTCTTGTGTTGCTTAGTATGTCATTTTAGTGGTTTATGTTTTTCTTTAAGGATTAGGTATTCATTACAATGCTTAGCACATGTTTGAGGGAGTGACTGGAATGTTGTTTGATCTCCACTGTGTGCTATTATTCTGATAGCTGCTCTACATGTTTGTCAGCAATGGGTTGTTGGGTCTATGCTGAGTCCACAGATCTGATAACCTTTTTCACAATAGCATAGGTAATTTATGTGGTGAGACTACTCAATGTTCTTGCAGATGCTTGAGTTTTTTTCAAGAAACACACAACCTTTCGACAGAATGTATTAGATATTCTTGCATACAGGGGCGCAACTCGACCCAAACTTCAGGGGGATACTAACCCTCCCAGCAATGAAGTGGCACAAGCATTTCAAGCGATGGAGGAAGAGCTATCCTCATAACCAATGTGAAAAAAAGAAGTGATACAGTAAGAAAATGCATGCTTTTGTGGATTTTATATTGTTCATAGACTACCAAAGCACATTAGATGAGTTTTAGCTAGGTTACTTCAAGACAACAGCCCTTTTAGTCAATTATTTGATTACTTCTGTAGCAGGACAGTTCTCTTGTGAAATAAATATAAGTGCAAGCCAAGGAAAACTCTCATGACCAATTGTTGACTAAAGGCATAATTTTAGTTTTCCCTTTGAACCACTGAAAAATATTCCTGTTTGAGGCTGCCCTTATGTACAGTTGTAAAAATATTAGGCCTAGTGGTTTACAACACTATAATATGAGAGTTTATAACTAGCCAGTAGGAAGAACAATTAATGAAATACAGTTCCTTCCTCCTGAGATTAAATGTGGGCCAATGAGTTGGTAATATTGCTGCCTGTAATTGCACTGCCACACATTTGTGCTACACAAAGTAAAAATGCCATCGTTTTTGCAAGCACTCCATATTATGCAGTTTCCACATATTTAGTATAATTGAGCCACATCCAGAAAGGAATGATTCAGGATGCTATTGAAGAGCTGGCAAAAATAATAGTTGTCATGATATGTCTGTGTACGGGATATTATCTGCAGAGGTGCCAGCCTTGAGTGTTGTAGACATCTAGCTGGACTAGAAATGTAATATTTTTTAGGACGTTTTTTCAAATTCCATGTGTCCGTAGATATATGCAATGTTGAAAAGAGCCAATTTCAAGGGAGACTTCAATTGATAGGCATGTGGGTACTCCATTTGATCCTATTATAGTTTTATCATCATCCAATGTGGAGGCTGGTCCTGGTTCAGCACCAAAGCCATGCGAGAATTTGTCTGATATTCTAAGAGAAGATTATTTTCTTCGATGAATGAAGATCTTTAATTCTTTTCAACTAGAAACAGCTGGTCATTGGCCAAAAGGTAGAAGGCACCTTTGGTTGGAGGCCTGTTTGTTTAAAGGCGGGTTTATGTAAGACATTTAGAGATCTTTGGGATGATACATTTACCCAAAGAGTAGTTTGTAGACCTGACCAGAATAGATGCAGAGCAATTCATGAAGATGTTTTTGAATATTTGAGCAGGACACAGGGCTGACAGAGATCATGATGGCAGCAAGATTTTACAGCCTTGATGAAGTCTTGGGGGTCATGAGGTTAAAGGTGATGAACTGATTGTTTGCATGATATATTTTCTAGTGAGCTGCACTGCTGGTTGTGATCGAGCAATGGAGAGGGAAAAGGGGTCTGAAACAATCTAGAGAGTTAGACGTTGCGCAGATGTGCCATGCATTCAGCAAGGGCCAGCATTTAGACATTCTGCTGTGATGCCAAGGCATCTGGATGCCCTAAGGTATTACCACTTCAGGTACTTTGGTTGAATGACACTTTCTTTCTGTGAACTATCCTTCTGTTTGTGATTGTAAGGCCTCTTATTAGCTCTCCCTGTTCAAATGTCTTGTTTCATGTTCAGGGCTTTTGGTCATTCCTACTCTCCAGGCTAATGGTCAGCTCTTCAGGATGTATATAAGCTCTCCAGGATATAAGACAGCCCTCCATGAAGTTTGGCAAGCATTAGGTGTCCTGGCTCCAATCAACTTTCTTTGCTACCTACTCTATGGTTTTCTTCAAAAGAAAAGATAATTAAACATCCAGGTAGGTCACCACTTAAAGGGTGAACAGCGGCTATTCTTGGAGACGTGCTCGGTATAGACATGGGCAATAATTGGAAAGAATATATTTTTTTGGGTCGAACAATTATAAATTCAAACACAAATTTAGATTAGTTTAGTATCCACTCAATTTCATATTTGCAGGGGTTGACTAAACATGTAAGGATGAACAGACCACAAGAGAAGCCATACTAATTTAGGAAAACATACCATTCATGCTCTCTACTAAAAAGTCACTGTTAGTCTCTTACTATTTAGATTTCAATGGAAGTTAAGGGCACAATGGGTGCAGGTAGAAACTGTGCAGGATTATTGGCACTATAGGAAATAAAGTTAAAGACATTTAAAGAAGGTGATTTTTTAATAAAATGTGTTTTTTTGCTTCTGGATAATCACCAGTACTCTGCAACACATGACATAAATGTATGTGTTAGTCTGGGAAATTTGAAGTACTTGTATAGTGTTGTGATGGGTTTTGTTTTTGAAGCACCTTAGCTAACATGTGTTTCAGAACTTCTGAAATGTAGAGCAATACTTACTAGATCAGGCCTCACAACTGAGTTGTTGTCACATCTTTTGTAATCAACAGAGTTTTAGAAGCACACACCAGGGAGAGATTTTGGCTACACTGACATGCTGGTTACCCGGAGAAGAGCATTCAATTGCGGCAGACGTTGTGTACTGCCACCGCCAAATAGTGCTTGTTGCACTCCTGTTGACTCCTGAGGTATATTCCCTCACCTGACATGGATCAGTTGGCAAAGGGAAGACCCCTCTACCATACCGTAATAGAATTGGCTAAGAATATTGTTCTATGATCCAGCAGCAGTATGACTGGGAGAGGCAACATGCCATGCTCATTGTGATAGTTCCCCCTAATTCCACCAAGCAAAGGCAATAAACAGACTACTTCTTGGCAGATTTGGGAGGAGGTGGAGCTTTCCCCTGAGATTTCTCCCAGAATTTCTTTCAAAATATGGGATCCATGATGATCATCCTTCATATAAACGTAGAGTTGGAGTCAAACAGATATAAATTGCTACTCATGATTGGGGCTTCATGCTGCGAAGATGGCCATGACTCTACAGTGGAAGAACTCAAACCCTCTTTCTCTAGAGGATTGGAAAAAAGGTCTAGTAAAGTGCACATATTTGGAGCAACCTATTCCAGGCAGGAGGGTGCCCACAGAAACATACAATCTGAAAAGATTGGGCCCAATACTGAGGAGTTACACTTATTTCCCAGGAATACAGGCATAGCTCACTGGATGATGGAGTCAAAGAGTATAGAAGGACACACAATGGTGATGGTATTTGTGACCCTGTTGGTGAATGTATGGGGCCTTCGTAATTCTAATCGATTCTGTGATAACAATTATGTTCTATTGTCCGGGGTGTGACATACCTGTTTGCTTTGTTCAACATGAAAATCAGTACAATTATTTTATTTTAAAATGTTTGGGCTCACGTTGTGCATTTCAAAGCACATTTTACACGTACATTTGCTAAAAAACCATAGACCATGAAAGAACTCTCATGAAATATTCTAATGCTTTCATAGTGTGCCAGGAGAAGACCCCATTTTTTTAAACACTTTGCCATGGGTTCACCACTTATGTCTGAAATTACCTACAGTATGCTAAGGCCAGCTAAATCAATAGAGCCTGCTACTAACTTGATTGCCCACCACGGTAACAGCCCCCAGGAGCTGTTAGGACAATGTCTTAGCAAAATCTGCAAACCCCACCAATTGTTTGGTCCCACTGTGGAGCAGAAACAAGGGAGCATGTCTGAATTGAAAACATAAACAGAAATACTCACTGCTGGCACCTGTGTTCGCATGCCAAGTCTAGGCGTTGGTGTGCCTCCTCAAGGCTCAGCCCTGAAGCTGAAATATAGCTGGGTATTGAATCACAGAAGTTGGCATCCATGCCCACAGCCCCAACCTGCTGTCTACTATGGTACCTCCCTCTGCATAGCACTACCTCCATGTAGGCTAATACGGACCAAATGCTGATCTACACCTTGGCTCCAGAAGCACCGAAAACAGCAAGCCTTGGTGTAGGGCAATAGGACAAGGGGCAGGATTAAAATGTACATCTGGAGCCTGTGCCTGTGTCCCCAATCACTCCCAACACCAGCCCACAGCCTCAGTAGCATCCCTTCACCCTTACATTTCACTTGCTTCTCACTCTTGCAGCCTTTGCCTGCTATCTCTTCCTCTTCAAAACTCCCTTCTAGTTCATACTCATAGCCTTAGACCTATCCCCAATCCCAAACCACATATCAAAGCCTCAGCCTAAGCTTTCCACTTACACTACCCCAGAGGCTCAGTCCTCTTTCCCCTCTTGCACCAGCTTCATAGTTGCAAATGGAACTGACTAGGCATCTAATCATATGGAAAGAGCAGGTAATTGTAGGTTTGTAGAAATGTGCATATGTGCACAAGTATTTGGTAATTGTGTGTGTTCAGTGCAAGCAATATGCTCATGTAAGTGCTGGGTGTCAGTGAGCAAGGAGAGCTATGAGAGCAGAGTGAAAGGTGTGCACATGTGAGTGCAGGTTGATTTGCACATTTGCAGAGTGAGAGGGTAGCCCAGGTCAGTAAAGGGTCGAGTTGCCCAAATGCGAGTAAGAAGTGGTCCTATGAGAGTTCAAGTTGAGTTCAATGAGTGCAGAGTGAGAGGTGGGTCCATGTGAGTGCAGGTTGAGTTCCTTGATTTCAGAGTGAGAGAAGAGTCCATGTGAGTGCACAGTGACCTGTGTTGCCATGTGAGTCCCTGGTGACCAGTGAGTGAAGGTGACAGGAGTGAGTGTAAGTTAGCTAATGTCAGTACAAGTTGAGTGACACGCTCATTTGAGCTTGAGTGCAAGGTGAGAGGTAAGATTACAGGATGTGCGGCATGAGTGCAAGGAGAGCTATGTGTCCTTATGAGCTTCAAAATACAATCGTGCCCCTGTGAGTGCAAGATGACCCATGAGAGTAAAGGGTGTGCTACATGAGTGTTGAGTGAATATAGTGCCTGTGTGAGTACATTATGAGGAGTGAGTGCAGAGTGAGTGTTAGGAGTATAAGGGTTAGTGATGTGCTCATATATGATTAAGTGCAAGGTGAGTGGTAACTGAGCAGGGTGATCAGCAAGAGTGCAGGATGAGCGGTGTGTCCCTGTAAGTTCCAGCAGATATTTGTGCCCACATGAGTCCAGAATGAGCGGGCGAGTGCAGGGTTTGAAATGTGCTCACAAAAGATTGAGTAGAGGCTGAATGATAACAGTGCAGATTGAGCAGAACGCATGCAGGGTGAACGGTGTGTTCCTGTTAGTTCCAGCAGATCTTTGTGCCAATTTGCCTGCAGAATAGTTGGTGTGAGTGCAAGGTAAGAGGTCTGCCCAATTGAGGGCAGGGTGAGTGGTGCTCCTGTGTCTGTGCTGTCAGACGATTTTGCCTATGTGAGTACTGGGTGATTGGTGGGAGTGAAAGGTGAGCTGCATGTGTAACGGGTGAGTGGACAGTCATTGAGAGTGCAAGGTGAGTAGAGGAAGCCATGCACCCCTTTCAGTGAAGGGTACGGTATTTAAGTGAAAACTGTGCATGCGCCAGTGCAGGGTGAGCGTAAAGATTAAAGGGTGGTCTCTGTGAGTGGCAGATGAGCGTACTGCCTGTGCGAATGCAGAGTGAACTTTGTGCCCTTGTGAGTGCAGGGTTAAATGAGTGAGTGCAGGGTGAGTGGTCAATGTTCCCTTTAAATTTTTTTCCCTGTGTGCAGCAGTATAATGTGTCTGTGTGCTGTAGCAAAGGGTAAGTGCGCTAACAATCTGACCATTCACGCGAATGCAGTGCACAACTACCAAAATCAATGGCATTTGCCGTGGCATTGCCTTAATAATTAAAGTACATAAAGACAGAAAGCCATGTTACAATCACTGGCTTTTTTTCCCTTGGAAATGTGGCAACCCAACCTTTCAATAGGAAATTGTTACAAAAGAAAAAACAATCATTGGCAAGGTCTCGCCTATAGAAGAGCTACTGGCTTTGGCATTGTGTTTTAGCTATGTAGACCATCAGTGTGGCTGCTGTTCAGCATAGCTAAAACGTAGAGGCATGGAGAAGGGGGAGTAGAGTGTCATAGAGTTGAGTGGAGGAGAGTAGAGTTCGATGGTTCAGTGGCAGAGAGTGTTGTGGCATGGGGAAAAATGGTGAAGTGGGTTGGAGTGGATTGAGGTAGTGAGGTTGATTGGAGTGAAGTGAAATGGAGTGGAGTGGGGTGATTAGGTTGCATTGTGGTGAATCATCTTTTGAGAATAGCACCCCTAACTATAGAAATATAAAAAATACAACTTTTAATGTTGTTTGTACTGCTGAGCACATTTTTGCCAGTCATGTGCCTTCTTGTTGTACTGCACTAGAAGTTAAAGAGAACAAAATAGTACCTCAATCACGTTGGGAGCAGCGGACGGGCACTGATTAGAATGAATCAGTCAGTGCTTGGTCCCTGTTCAATGGACCGGAATGGAAATTAGGTTGTGCCAGCCATGGCCAATTATGAGTCTGTAAAGAAGAGTACCAGGCAAGCAAACAAATGATAAGCAACAGGCGGGCTCCAAGTCCTTTTTTAAATGCGACAGCGTCTCGCAAGCGATACGCATGCGCTACCGCATGCTATCACAGGCTTGACCATAAAAAAAAACAGCTACAGGTGAAGGAGACAGTTAACACATAGGTTTCTCATCTTTCTGGGCGAAAAATATGGTCTTTTGTTTGCAAAGACCCAGACAATACTCAATAGGACAGTATAAAAAATTGCCTCATCATTTGGAACATTAGCTTTCTGTTTGTGTTTACTTTAATTATTAGTCAGGGATTATTAATGTAGCCTTAGAACAATAGGAAGAAATAGAAATATAAGGGGAAAGCTTATATAAATGTGTTCTAGAGCTGTGTTAATGATTCCTACTTCATTCTTAAAGAAAACAAAGGCAGATAGTTCATTTTAAAACATCTGTTAGGTGTGCCTCCTATCCAGGAGAAAAATAGCAGTCACTGGTGTGCAAAGGCCCGTAACATTCTTCCTGTGTTTACTTCAACTGTTAGTCAGGGATCACTAACGCAGCAATAGAACAATACATAATAAGAAGTATTAATGGAAAGCACATTCAAATATGTTCTATAATGAACTCAGGCTAATTATTAAAGTAAACAAGGACAGAAAAGCAATAGTAAAAAAATGACACTTTTGTTGCAAAATTAAAAGCCCCCCACTCCCCGATCCAATCATCCAAGCTGGTGAGCATCACAATGCAAGATAAGAGGCGATTTGCAGTGATCAGAAGTCTGTAAACATGACTCCCCTGGACCAGGGCCAGACTGGCCCTAGCGGGCACCGGGCATTTCCTGGGTGGGTCTCCAAGGTTATGGGCCGGTTTTGGGCCCT
The DNA here is from genome assembly GCF_964204655.1 of Triturus cristatus. Classification (NCBI taxonomy): domain Eukaryota; kingdom Metazoa; phylum Chordata; class Amphibia; order Caudata; family Salamandridae; genus Triturus; species Triturus cristatus. The sequence goes on along the minus strand of NC_140581.1, from coordinate 641,727,322 downwards.
TGGGGGCCGATTTTGTTACAGTGCCATTTTTGCAGCATAGCTGCAATATCGGCCGCTGTAACAAAATCGGCCAAAACCAGCTGTGGCAAACAGCTCGGCTGCACCCCCAAACCCATGGGGGGGGCAGCCAAGCACTTTGCCAGGGCCGGCTTTGGTTCCCAATGCGGCCCTGCCCTGGACTTCCAGACTGCTGCCTAACAACCTGGATAATAACAGAGTAAGCGGCATATCTAGGAGCCGTCTGCTCTCAACTCCGTGACCCTTCTGAAACTCAGAGGCCTGGCTGGAAGAACACTTACCTGATGCAATGACCTGGTGTCCTCTTCTGCAATGTTCTGGTGCCCTCTTCTGTCATCTGCTCCTCTGAATGGCTGTCAATGTGTGTGCTGCTCTACTGCGAGAAATTACAGTTTTTTCGCGCTGCTGGTGTTTTTAAATGCAGCTTTGAGGAATGGTTTCATATACTCACCTAATCTAGGCAGTGGTGTAGGAGAGAAGTGCGCACTAAGAAGTAGTGTCTGAGCGCTGGGAAAAGTTCAGGTGCACGTGCACGCAGGCGCGCACCTTACAGAGAACACTGTGGGTGGTCCAAATGCAAAGTGCGTGATGTGCCGTACAAGTTAAGCGATGAGCATGAAGGGTGAATTACGTGAGTGACAGGTGATTGTTTTGAATGCAGGATTATCTATCCTCAGAAACGCTGAGTCACTCACCATATCACTAACTGTTTTCTCAACCCTCCCCTAGATATTTACGCTCTGCACTTACATTTTGTGTCACAACCCTTGCATAATTTGCTAACACCTTTTCCATTTTGTTCATTTCATCATAGCTTCTGCTGAATTACTTTTAAAAAAATGATGAATGTGTGACATTCTGCATATTATCTCTATCTTGTGTCCCCACTACTTAACTAAAAATTACTACCACACCAGATTTCCCAATCTTAAAGAAACACCCTAAAAAATGAACATATGAAAAGGTGTGGCTGACAGCGTTATAGCCGCACCCCAAAGTATCTTCAAAGCAAAACAGTCAGCATGTTAGGGTGTGTCCATCACCGATTTCACAATGCCCTCAGAGTTCCACACATAACACTTTCACCATAGTGTGCCAATCACCGTAGGCTCCACAGATCATTATAGATTGACAGCCACTACTCCCTCAATAGCGTGTCTGTCACCACAATTGACAGGCTCTACCAATCGCAACACCTGCTAAAGGTATCACTGCTTCAACTGGTATGCTTATCATATGCCATTGAATGCTTAACTGCCAATGCTGTTTGATATAGCCCTTCCCAAAATAATAAGATGGCTGCTATGTGTCATCACACACACCTTGAGCCTATTTCTGCATGAAATCAAGCTTATTCCACAGTTCCAAAAGATGGTTCCCATGCGTCATCATGCACACATTTGGGTGTGTTTCTTTTGGAGATACAGGCAGTTCACAGGCAGTTCTCCAATGTGCATTTTGGGGATTAGACACGCTGTTTCAGAATTAGTGCGGTAGAGCGCAAATGCGTTCCACTCAGGAAAAACCAGCCTGAAAGGCCCACTCGGCGTGGTACACCACAACTTTCTCAAAAAGCGTTCCTCTAGTAGTCCTTCACAGCTGACCTCTTCACCTTGAAAGTTGGGTTTGTTCTTCATCTTACGCATATCCCATCCTTGTCACCAAATGTGGTGCTCCAAACACAAAATAAGACAGACACTTCTGTATGGCGAACAATCTTTAAAACGTGGTCGTTTCACAGCAGTACGTTTATATTGCAGTCATTACAACGCAAGTCGTTACAACGACTTGCGCTGGATGGCGCTATACACTAAGGAATAGTATGATTTACTACTCCAACACCTTCCCTTGTATTATAATAACTGCGATGTAACGTACCGCGGTGTAACGACTGCGTTGTAACATCACATATTCCTTCTGTATAGGTTTCATGCAGGAGAAGCATTTAATAACACCTCATCCATCAGTCAGCACTGATCCAACTGTCTCCAATTAAATATCATCATTCCTTTGCCAACATTTGTCACCCCACTTTTACCATGTTAAACATACACTGTTCCATTATCCATCATTATTTATCAGGTAGCTAGTAATTTCAGATCATGCGTAACAATCCTTTCTAACAAAACCTTACATGCTGTGATTTTTGAGGCCATGCTTCCAATGTTAAAAGTGATACCAGATGGCATCATTGTGCTGCCTAAAATGTCTGGATTTGAATGAAGGTGACACTTGCTGTGTGGGTACCACTCAGCTATGGCCTTAATGTAATATAATGCAAGGCTGGGTAGCAGTAATATAATAGTTTGAAAATGCAATTGTTGCTGAACAATTAGTTACTTTCTCTGTTCCTTTTATCATTTTGCTAAATACATTTTACAATATGGATAACATCTTAATTTTGTATTTTTTCCTGTGTTAACGATTTGACCCACGATGCGATGCATATGACATGAATGTTCAAGATAGATGCAGAATAACGTCATTAACTTCTATGAAAAGCCGGCCACTGAAAGATTTGCATCCTTGGAGGTACATCCATATCCATGGTTCAAGTTAAGTATGTCTGGAGAGATAAACACACAAAATAAAAATTCTGTAGTGGCTATAGTTAATTGAAGAAATGTATTTAAAAATTAGCCAGAAATAGATGTGTTTACATTGTTTACTCATCAGCCAGTGGCGTAAGGACACTTTAGCCCCCCCCTGCAAAGTACAAGGAGAGGCCCCTCTATGGACTCAGTCAGGAGCTCTCAGGCCAGGGTACTGTGTGGAGGCCCCCCTGGAGTTCGGGGGTCCTCCCGCACTTCAGGGGCTGCGGGGGCGTTTGTTATGCCATTGTCACCAGCAAGGTATTTTTTTAATTAATGAACATGAATTGGGCGACATGCTTGCCAGTAACCACTGACGACAGAAACTGAAAACGCACGCTTTTGTCCCAGTTATCAGAATATTTCCGGGAAGATCACCCACTGAGAGGATACAAAGAGTCCCTGTCCCCAGGGTCCGGAATGCTTTTTATTTCGCTGGGTGTTTTCTCAGTGGGCTGGAGCCCTTGGAGGCTGGTTTTGAAAGTCCGGGGTCGCCCCTGGCGCCTCTGCCACTTTCCCAGCTCCTTAAGGTTGATTGAAGCAGGTATGGGGAGGCTTCAAGAGAAGGAGAGAAATGTGCGCGGGTCAGCATTTTGATTAGGATTTCCTGAACTGTTCTGCTTTCTTCCACAAGACACCATGCATTGTGTATAGCGTGGGTTTCACTTGTGTATCACAATGAAATATTGGCAATATAACTAGAAAATAATATCACCTAATGTGTTGCACAAATTCATAAAATAAGGTGCACAATGTTAACTTATGGAAAATGCTCTTTACTGTATCCTTTTTTAATATAAAAATTCTGCTTTGGTTTGCTTTATCAATCATTTAGTAATAGTTTCGCCAATTCTAAACTCATTTTGCAGTGATATCCTATTTTTTCTGTTTTAATTTTTTATTGCAAAAGTAAAAAAAAAACAATGCCGACTTTGTCAATGGTCATTTTCTTAGAGCCTTCTCATAACAATACCGTCCGTGTTGTATACAAGATTTCTGTGGTGTGATTCGGTAAAATAGTGCATTCCAGGAGTTAAAGTTTTGGTTTTCTTCCATCCTATCATTTGCCTGTTCCTTTTACCCCAACGCCTGACTATCCTCCTCCCCATTGTATTGTCTGTGCACCTGGCCCATCTCTTCCCAAGCCTCATGTCACAGCGCCTTCCCACCACAGAGCCCACAATATGCCAAGCCTGCACCCCAACACTTAGCTCAGCACCTGACTCCCCTACTCCCCAGTCTTTCACCTTGTAATCAATATGAGTTCCTTGCCACTGTCTTACCTAGTTACCTTAATACCTGTCTGCTCTCTTCTCTATCCACTTACCTTGGCAGCTCAACTTTCTGCTACAAGAAGCTTCCTCTGTGGAGCAGGGCACGTGAAGCTTCAGGGGAAAGGGTCTGGTGGAGCCTCGGTCACTGGAGCTTTCTTCTATGCTATCTCTATTATCACCTTTCCACACATTATATTCCATTCTTACTATTGCAAGTGTGTTCACTTGTGGAAAAAACACATGAAAACCAATTTACAGTATTGGAATTATTTGCAGTCTTTCGTTTTTTTAGTTTAAGATTTTTTATTGAATTTTCAGAGAGAGACAAACATAATCAAACAAGTGAACATATTACAAATAAAATATAAAAATCAAACATATAAATGAAGGAAGAAAAAGTAACAGAGGAGAGAAAAAGAGAAGGAAAAAGAGAGGGACGGGAAAGAAACATAGAAGAGAAAAAAGAAAAGGATATATATGAATGAATAGATAACTTAAAGTGAAGGTGCATGTGTAGAAAGATAAGATGTGGAGGGTAGCCAGAGTAGATCAGATTTAATTTTCTGGGAAAGAGTAAGAGAGGAAACATTAGCAATTCTGTGTTCATCACAAATATAGTTCCACCAAGTTAATGAGGATAACTTAGAGATATCTTTCAGACATGACATAATAACTTTGAATGCTAAAGCAATAAATAGGTCAAATAGCAAAGAGATAGGAGTATAATCATCCAAATCAGGTGAAAATGAACCAAGAAAAACATTTTGCAATGATAACGGAATATTACAGTGAAAAATTTTCATACATTTAGACCAAATAGATTGTCAAAATGTCAATACCTTAGAACAATCATAAAGTTGATGTATCAAGGTGACAGTGGATTCAGAACAAGACCAACACAAGGGCGAGGAGGTAGGGTAAAACGTGGATATACAAACAGGAGTAATAACAGCTCTATTGTAAATAAAATAGAGATATTGAGTTATACGAACAGCAATAGAAATTTTAAACATCTTAGACCACAATTTATCCCGAGCAGAGACAGGAAAAGATAAAGATAAGTCTGTTTCCCAGGCTAATTCTGTAAGAGATTTAGGTCATTCAGTAACAGGTGATAACAACATCCTATAAATGTGAGCAGCTTTAGGTCTATGTTCTTGAGAAATACTATATACTTAGTCTCTCTTTAATTGACCAAAGTATCTAGCCCCTTCTGTTGGAAAACATGCCAGGATTGTGTTTTTTATAGTCTTTTGTTGCTAATAATATAGAGTTTCCTAAAGGAGCAATCAGTGAGATAAATGTAGCATTTTTAAAGTTATGTATTGATTGGACAGGAAAAGACAAATAGCACATTAGTTTAAATGTTTGGACAACCATAAATAGAAAAATATAACAGTGTGAAAAACATGCATTGCAAACAAAATATATTTATAAATTATAATTAGCGCTCCCGGTTTTCCGTTTTTACGGATTTTTACATATAAATACAGACGGAAAACAAGTTTTCCTTTATCTGTATTTATATATAAAAACGGGAAAATACTAGTACATTTTGCTGTGCTGCCGTCTGGTGTCTCCCCCTCATTAGAGGGTTAAATGGTGTCCGCCCGGGCTAAGACAGCTTCCCGGGCACACACAGAGCTGCCAGCCGCACCCGAGTACTTCACAGGTCTTTGAAAGACCATTTACTTGTTATTGAGGCTCTGTTGTTATTTCACCCCTTTTAGAGCCCCTGCCAGAGTCAGATTAGGAGCCTCTATTCACACCATTGTTGTGTGAGTTGTGGCTCTTGCACCATGTTGTGAGCACGATTACAGCAAGGGAGCATTTGGTGACAGGGTGGGACTCTGCTCCCTGATGGAATTAGCAGGTCTGGGAGGCTTGACACGCGGATATAAAAAGTGCTCCCCCTCCCCCCTTTCTAGACAGCAAGCTATAACTGTTCTTCCCATGTCGTGGTCCTTCTACAGCTGATCGCTTTCCCACTTGTGTGGGTACATCAGCTACCCCGTTCTGTGATGTAATGTCCGTGAGAGCAGCAGTCACTGGTGTGTGTGTAATGTGACTACAATCAATATGTGACTAGCTCTACTAGGACTCATATTGTGAGGTGCACGGATTAGCAATGTACATAATATGACGCCCGGTACTACACTATAGAAAGTCTGATGTAGGCTTACCCTCTTGACCGTCACTGTTCAGTAGTTACATAAATTATTATTTACAATACCCATGTAGGAAAATATATTGGGGTAGGTTTTCATTCTAAATTTTACACGACGTTCTTTATGTGGAAAATCACTTAAAAAAATTGCGTTTTAACAATTAACTATGTACGTCACACACCGTGCCATTTTATTTTTTAAACGCTTTCATAATATCTTGAAATGTTTTTTGCATTCCAACAGGCAGGCTGCATGAAGCGAAATTAAATGTTTCATTAAACAACAAAGAGTGCATGTGCATTAAATAATTACAAATGATTTTTCCAGTGCGTCATTTCAGCACAATGCGCGCTGTCACCAACCAATCGGATGTCCACTGTACGAATTCCGCCCAGGGAGAGGAAGGAACGATGCCAGACTGCAGTATAATAATGACTGGTACCGCATTGCCTGCACAACCTACTGAGTGGCAGGTGCTGGCTGTGCTGATGTCCATAGGGGACAAAGCTTAGCTAACGCAGCATCTGACATCTATACGTATGGATCTCTGTGGATTATTAACCTGATACAACATGAAAACTGTCACTCTCTGTAACATCCGAATTTTGCAGTCAGCTGCAGCCACAGTACAACACAAAGCATTAATATTGTTAAGGCACAAATAAACAATTCCCATACTAAAGGCTCGTGCTGCTGTGTCTATGCTCGATAATTCCTGCGTCTGGTAATTTGTTTTGGACAAAGTTTAATGGTGTCCGCGTCCTGAAGTTGCCCTGAGTACACTGGATCCGGTCGACTCTGGTATGTTTGTACATGCGCTCGAACGAAAATGCTTCTAAAGCGTCTGTCACGCGCGACGTGCACTGTGTGCGTCAACCTGCAGTGCCAGGCATGTATTAAACAAAAACCGAATCATCACACTTAACACAGCTCTGCACGTTTGTATCATGGGAATTCAAGCCAATAGGCTTAAATCTTTTAAGCAGGAACAAAGAGTGGGGGTTAAGTTATACCCAACAGCAATCTTCCTTTCTCCCCATGCAGGAGTCTAATGACCCAACATGAGCTGTGTCCTGCCTGACTCCAGGCCTTCGACAGAGATCACAGATTGGGGCTTATTTACAAGCTCCTTGCGCCGCTCGTACATCACTTTCCCCATATTAAATATGACACACCGGCGTGTAGTGTAGTTCCTATACCCCTGATAGGCTCTGCGCATTGGAATAATATACACTATAGTTTTGACATAGTACTGAGGTCAGTATGTCTCTATTGAGTACATTAAACTTAATTACTTGTGTTTGCCTGCTAACTCAGAGGTCACTAGAAACTTCTCGAATAAACAAGAAAGGATTCGTTTCTGACAACCGCATAGACATGACAACTTTGTTTCCCTTTAGAATCGGAACTTTGATTGCACTGTCTACGTGGGTCAAAAGTGGAGCAGATGAACTGTTGTGTTACTTGCACCACAAGATAAGAGTTATTTTGCATCTTTTTTAAAACTTATTTTTCTACACATTACAACATCACAACATCCTTGGGGGGTCTCGCTGCTGTTGCATTAGGAGCCCCTGCAACAGCATGGACGCAGTTTAAATGGACTCTTTGTTCATTTTCCAGGGTGGCATTAATCATTTCGGATATAGGGCACAATGCTGTCTTGTACAAGCCTGTCCCTTGACAGCACGCTGGGGAACGGTGCATCTTCTTACGTCACAGGGCATGGCAAATCTTTAGCAACAAACTTGGAACAGCAAAGACGCACCACATTTTCGATTCAAGTAGTGTTACAAGAAGCTTGCCAGTCTCTCTGGAACATGCTATGGGCAGACAAAGGAGTAATAAACAAGCATTTTCAATGCAATAAGTCTCGCATTTACCCTAGTTTAAGCTATTGGCATTGTAAATGACAATGCCTTATAAAAGGCATTGTCATTTACAATGCCAATAGCTTAAACTAGCGTAAATGTGAGACCTATTGCATTGCAAATGCTTGTTCTCTTCTGCACACACAAAACATCAATCCTCATAGTGATGGCCAGGGACAGCTTTAGCGCTAGTGGGGCACAATTGGGTTGCAGCTGAAGGCAGTGTGAGTTTCTCTCAGTGGGGCAGTATGGTGTTCAGTGGGGGACAGGATGTGGCACTCTGCCGATGACAGAAACTGCAAGGCTCTGAGACAAATGGCGTGTGATAGCACTTTTAAGCATATTTGGGACATTTTACAAATGGCAAAGTTTTCAGATGAATGTATAGTGTTGACCAATAACAACTGAGCGCATGTGTGCATTGTCAATTTAAATAAATGTGGAAAAATACTAGCTGTAGCGTCGTCTTTTGCTTGTGGCAAATATAAATGTGGATAAATACAGAAAAAATGCCCGAAAAATAAATATGGATAAATATAGACGGAAATGGCAAAAAAATAAATACCATAAAACCGGAAGCCCTAATTATAATATCACAGCATAGTTGCGTGTCAAACCAGCGATCTCACAAAGTATACACGTAAACCACGGAGCAATCTAGTTCTTTGTATACATGCTGTCTTACACAACCGCCCCAAGCCATACCCACCTTCAGATATACTTTGCTATCAGTGTCCATCCATTTTTCACAGTGAGTAAAAAGAATCTGCAAAAGATCTAAGTGCTGACTTTTATAAGGATTATACAGGGAATTCATTTTCAGAGTCTACAACATGTTCTTCCACACATCCAGTGTGCACTCCGGAGGGGTTTCTTGCTTCATCCGATTAATGTATGAAAATGCAAATTAATGAAACATTTAGATAGGTGCTCAGCGATTACTGTCAATCATTATGTGTAGGTATTTGCTGTTCCCATTCTTTTAGTGCAGGGAATGCTGGAGCTGTGCTGTTTGAAAAGTCTGATACATTGAGCATTCTTCCTGGATCTGCCTGGATTATTCAGACTCACTCTTGGCTGCTTAGTCTCGCAAACAATGTTTGCGACCATACTTTAGCATCTAATGAAGAATCAGTTTGAGGCACTGGCAAATCAAAGCATATCATAGTTGAATAGAAGAAAAAAAAAATGAAAAAATGGTTAGTGCCTTCTAACTGGGATAGTTTGTTCACAATCCCAGGTAGAAGGTACTAATCGTTGTTTCCATATTATTTCTTTCTTAGATCTTTTTTCATTCTTTTGTATATTTTAAACTTTGACGTACTTTTTTAATTATCAGTTTCTCACCTATCATTTTCTCACATTATCGAATTGGTGGAGGCTGTACGTGAATGACACTGAAGCTTTTTTCACAGAGGCTTTGGGTTGAATTTGGATTGTTGCGCCATCTTGTTCACTGTGATGGATTATATTGTCATTTAAGCATAAGCACTGCATCGCACGTAGGTGATCCTTTGAACACATTCACAATAGGTGGCTGATTAGATGGTACAGCATGTACAATTACTATCACATGATCAAGTGCATTTCCATTGCAACAATCAAGTTTTCTAGAACCTGAAGGACTGTGTGTGTTTCTTTTTTTTGGATCTATGACGTTACAACGCATACTATTACAACGCATACCTTTACAACGCATTTTTTACAACGCAAAATCCATTACAACGCGTTCCATTACATCGCAGGACACTACAACGCATTTTTAGAAACTACCTTTACAACGCATTCCATTACAACGCATACTACCTTTACAACGCATACCATTACAACGCATTATATTAAATTGCATTTAAGGTAAGTATTAGATAGTATAGGGGTAAAAATTACTTTTCTAACTACAGGGGGTGCAACAGTAGGGAAAGTGTTGGATAGTATAGGGGTAAAAATTACTATTCTAACTCCAGGGGGTGCAACAGTAGGGAAAGTGTTGGATAGTATAGGGGTAAAAATTACTATTCTAACTCCAGGGGGTGCAACAGTAGGGTAAGTGTTGGATAGTATAGGGGTAAAAATTACTATTCTAACTCCAGGGGGTGCAACAGTAGGGTAAGTGTTGGATAGTATAGGGGTAAAAATTGCTATTCTAACTCCAGGGGGTGCAACAGTAGGGTAAGTGTTGGATAGTATAGGGGTAAAAATTACTATTCTAACTCCAGGGGGTGCAACAGTAGGGAAAGTGTTGGATAGTATAGGGATAAAATTACTATTCTAACTCCAAGGGGTGCAACAGTAGGGTAAGTGTTGGATAGTATAGGGGTAAAAATTACTCTTCTAACTCCAGGGGGTGCAACAGTAGGGAAAGTGTTGGATAGTATAGGGGTAAAAATTACTATTCTAACTCCAGGGGGTGCAACAGTAGGGTAAGTGTTGGATAGTATAGGGGTAAAAATTACTATTCTAACTCCAGGGGGTGCAACAGTAGGGTAAGTGTTGGATAGTATAGGGGTAAAAATTAGTATTCTAACTCCAGGGGGTGCAACAGTAGGGAAAGTGTTGGATAGTATAGGGGTAAAAATTACTATTCTAACTCCAGGGGGTGCAACAGTAGGGTAAGTGTTGGATAGTGTAGTGTAATATTATGCGTTGTAATGGTATGCGTTGTAAAGGTAGTATGCGTTGTAATGGAATGCGTTGTAAAGGTAGTTTTTAAAAATGCGTTGTAGTGTCCTGCGATGTAATGGAATGCGTTGTAATGGATTTTGCGTTGTAAAAAATGTGTTGTAAGTGTAGTGCGTTGTAAAAGTTGCGTTGTAAAGGTTGTTCCCCCTTTTTTTTGCAGTATGATGAAGGGTCTTCATCAGTGCTTAATTTGAGCCTGTGGTTTCTGGTGCTCAGCACCGGAACGTAATTGCCTACACCGGTGCTTGTGACAATCAGGCTAATTCAAAGAAGACCACAACAACAGTTAATTATTCATTCAATATACATTAAAAATTACTATTAACTGCTGTCCAAGCCATTTTTATAGCTTTGGGGGTCTGGAAAGGTCTGAATTGTCACACTTCCAGGTATGTGAAAGTTAGTGCCTGTGAATTTTTTATCACTGGCAGTATGGCAGGGGCAATGTGTGGTGCATGCTTCAATGGCCTTCTGACGAGAGCCCTGGCACTTCTTCTTTTTGCAAACTAAGCACTGTTCTTCATTACCCTAAATGCATTGGGAAATGAAATGTGTTTTCTATTGGTATGTTGTGAAGATATATTTTTAATGAAGGATAAAAGACAACTTTACTTTGTGGAAATGCAATGAGTGATTGAAGATTAATTTTAATACATAGATGCCTGTGGATGCTCGTTGATCCATCATTAAATAATTGTATGATGAATTTGGTGTTGAACTGATAAAATGGGATTTAGCCTGAGGGCATTTTTGCCTACATTACATCCTGAACCTGATTAGCACTTTGAGAAAATTTCCCTTTTTGACCTGATCACCCCATTTTTTGATTGATACTTGTGGTAATTGAGTCTGGTTGCACCCTGGGCTCTGCTAACTAGACGCAGGGCCACTGCTCTGTGTAAAAGGTATATGATAATTAGGTGTAACTACGACTGATAAGACAACCTACCTGCAAGCCCCTATTATGTAGTAGGGCATGTAGGTTTAGGGCCCAGCAGAATTAATGCACTTAAGTATGCACTGCTGTGCTACCTTCTGTTATTTTGAAGGTGGCCCTGCGTTGCAGGCTGCTTTTAGAAGTACACAATATACAAATTTGACTTTGGAATTAGAGATACTTTCAAAGTCTTAAACTGCCTTATTTTTACATGAAAGTCACCCCTAGGTGCGCTAGCAGTAGGGTTCCTTGTAACTATAAGTAGGGACATCATAAACAATATTCTGTATGCCCTGGTGAGGGAAAACTGAATTTAGGTATTCCCATTGTAGCACATTGACTCCATAGGTTAACCTATGAATACTTTAATAAAATATCAATATTGACAGGAGCCAACTAAAAGTATACTTTAAAGTATTGACAAGGTTAGATTTATTATAACGATCAAAGAAAATAAGTTATAGAACTTTCTTTTCTGATTAACTAAAATCCAGCCTTCCAACAGCCTCACCTGATTGGCCAGCCTTTGGCAGGATGAGCCAAACTGCTCTGATGAGGTGTGAAGGTGGCCTGCATAGAGACATCTGACATAGAGGTAAGCTGTAGACCACAAGGCAGGAATTTGTCTGGGTAGCCAAACTGGTCAGGACAGTTATGACAGGACACACGTCCACCACCACTTCCTGCACACCCATCCAGACAGGAGCCCCAGTAATTAAATTCGCAGAGTGGCTGGAAGGGGAGCATTAGAGAAACATAGCCACACCAGTAGTTTGGCTTAACCAGATCCTAACCTCCAGGAGAGTTTCTCCATTTTAGACTTCAAAGGAATAATGCTGTCTGGGACAATAATATGCCATACTTTGGAGGAAGTTGTCATACTACTAGGTGTCAACCTGTACCTCATCGGTCAGGGGTGCACCCTGCCTGTCATCCAGGAACATTGGATACATATGGGAGAGCTGTCCAGTGACTCAAATCCCTGCCTGAAACTGCAAGAAGAAAAAGGACTGCCCTGCTGGAACCCTGGCCTGCACCAAGCGTACTGCAATATGAATGTCTGCACCTGCTGCACACTTTTGGAACTACAGCCATAAGGAGTTCAACTTGCTTTAAAAACTGAAGGAGTGGACTCCCTGAAAGCAACAGATCAAAAGAGCTCCACCTACATCATCTCCAGCAAGAAGAAACCAGCTGACAACCTTCAGCTAGACTTGAAATGATTTGGCCAAGTGCATTGTGGGAGACGTAGTCCCAACATCCCATGGAGCAACTCAGGGCTTCTGGAATCTTGTATTGGTGCCGTGGACACATCAAAATCCCAAGAGGACCTTCAGGAAGAAGATCCAGAAGTCTGGAGAAGAATGGAGAATTTTTGCTAAAAAGCTCCATAGGTGACCAACCCGTTGACAAGAGTCAAGCCGGCGACGTCAAACCGCAACCTGCCCTGAAATTCAGGTTTTCGCCCCCTGAAGCTCCTGAGCTTTTCGACGTTGTCAAGACTTACAGGAGTTGACGACGCATCGCTGTGAGTTACGTCATCCTCGTCAACTTGATACTAACCCTGGGCGTAGTTCGCGAAGTAGTGCTACGCTTAACTACGCAAAGTGCACTTCGCACTACGCAAGCTATGCGTAGCACTTCGCGAACTGCGTAGTACCCTGTTCACACTGTGCAAGATGCCTTTTTCAATGATTGCACAGTGCGGATAAGCATTCTGCACTGTGCAATCATTGAAAACGGCATCTTGCACAGTGCGAGCTGTAGTTTTCTGCTGCTCTAGTAGATTTTTACTTGAGCGGCAGCTTTCTCAACGCGGACTGGTAGTTTCTCATCGCGAGCGGTCGCGAGCATACGCAACCACTCGCATTGAGAAACCTGACCTTCCCACGTTGAGAATCTCGCCGGGAGGTTTATTTTCCACGCTCGCGATCTGTAACTTGATGTTGCTGATCGCGAATGAGGAAAAAGTCTCGCCGGGATGTCATTTTGCTTGCTCGCGGTCGCCAACTTGACGTTGAGGACCGCGAGCAAGCAAAAAATGACCGCTGCACTACGCTACGCTACGCGTTTTTGCACTGTGCTACGTGCAATTTGCGTAGTGCAAAGTAGCGCAAACTTCGCAAACTACGCGAGCGTAGCGTAGTGCTTTGCCCAGGGTTACTTGAAACCTAGCCTGACGAGGGGCCGCGACTCAAGAGAAAAACCTCCAAAAAAGTGACTAAGTCAGAAGGTAAAAACTTGACTGGATCCTAATGCTAAGTTTATCCGACACACGCTCCATTGCAGTCAGCCTGAAACTTTGACTTTGTCCCAGTCAAGCATGGGCAGATTTCCCAAAGTGGTGATTTTAGCTTTTAGCCCCAAGAAAGTGTTCATTCTTTAAAAATACATATCTCCAGTTCCAGATTTTTGTAGTTTATCATTTTAGTCCTAAAAATATTTCCTATTCTTATAAATTGGTGCTGGGAATTTATTATGTTGTGTCTTACCTAGTTTATGAATTAATGTTTTAAAAATTATTTGCGCACCTGTCTCTTAAGTTAAACCTGCCTTCTCGCAGCCAGCTACCAAGGGTTGAGCAAGGAAATAATTTATTCAGACCTTGACTGGGCCTTACATTGTGATTACGACCGTATTGCTAGTGGTAGGGACCTACCTAGCCCTACTGATAAATCACAATTCAACATTTGGTGCACAGTGGTGGGTTACAGTACTTGTGTTTGATCACACCATACAATAAATAACTGAAGATCTTTAAAAGAATGCAGTAAATTGACTTAAATGGATTATTTGAATATTTGAATTTTGATGAAACTTTTTCAAATTTAATTTAGATTTTCTAAATTGTTCTACCTCTGTTTGAAAAGGATTTTCACAGTGGCTGAGATTAAATTACAGTGTAGGACTGGGGGCTGCCAGGTGCTAATCAAATTAGAAAGGCAGAGGTGGTTAGGTTCCTTAAGGCCTATGCAGAGTCAGCTCCAGGGGATGAAGGGGAGGGGAGACAGGACCCCTCCAAAACCTTCATGAAGAGGGTGATGACAACTCATCCATAACTTCTAGTAGTAGGTTCAGACTTCCAGCTAATGGCGGGAGGGAAGGCTCCCACACAGATGACACAGACAGGGCCCTCATAAGGCAAGAGCTTGTAGCTCAGCTGGCATACATAGAGGTAGAGAAGGACAAACTGGACCTAGCTAAGAATAAGTTGGCAATGGAGGAAGAGATAAAACACGGTGGCATCAAAAATGAGGAAGATGATGAGATGTCGAGATGGGTTTGATCCCAGGCTTCCTAAGAGGATAATTCCCAAGCACCAGGAGGGGGATGACATTGACAAATGGGTAACTGCATGAGAAGGGTCCATGCCAAATACTGGGTTCTCTCCTGTGGGGTTGATTCCTGTAGCTGAAAGGGTTAGGCCCCTTCCCTAGAGAGGGATAAAGCAGAATCTTACTCCCACATGAGAAAATGTCTAGTCAGGAAATTTGGTCTCAACCCAGAGGAGCACACAGTGAAGTTCAGGGACACCCAGAAAGTAAACTCACAGTCCTGGGTGGACTTTGTGGACATCTCAGTGAAAGCACTAGAGGGCTTGATTCAAGGTAACCAGGTCAGTACTTATGAGGGGCTGTACACTTTATTCCTTAAAGAGCACATCCTGGCTCATTGAGTAGAAGAGAATTTACACCAGTATCTAGTGGGTTCTATGGCCTCAATACAATGAGGTTCGGACTGACTTCTGCAGTCCCGTTGATGGCGATCGGACCTCCACAGTACTTTTGGAAGTGGTAGGCCTGATCACTGTAAAACAATGCATGCAAATAGGTAGTTGTCCAACCGTCACAGTCCCTCCGATGCCAACAGGAAAATGCAACCACGGTTGTGTCAGAAAGGACAAATGGAGGCCATCGGAGACTGGAATGCCTTACAATCTGACCGCCAAATAACAATGCGCCATTCTGATGACATAATGTTGGTGGTCCAACTGGCTCATCAGAACTGGCGGAAAAGGAGGGAGAGGAGGGCCAAACCCACCTGTACACAGCTCCGCATGTCCTGTGCCACCATGGAATCCCTAGCAAACGTCCTGCTGCTGCTCTATCAGCTCAATGCCATTCAAAATAGACATAATTGTGGATGCAACTGCCGGTAAGTCTCATACTTACACCTGTATAGTCAGTCTGCAGTCAAGCAATGCACCACCATGGACAAGCAGGGGAGGAGCTTGCTCAGTATGAGTGGGGGGTGGTGAAAGGAACATGTTCCCAAGTCATCACGCTGGGAAATCTTGCCAATACATATTGCATGAGAAGCAGGATGGGAGGGGGCTTGAAGGGACAGTTAATAGAGTGAATGGTGAGAGAAGTGTAGCAGGGCTTGAAGTGGTTGGTTGTCTGCCCGTGGTTACCATCTGCAGGCAAGGTCACATTGGGAAGCCGGGCAGTCAGGCATTGGGTGATGGGCCAGTGCTTCAGGGTCATCTGTGGGCTGGTAATTTAGGGGCTCTGTAAACTGGCCCACAGAAAATTTACTGTCTTTCCTGGTCCCTGCCAGACCACTGTAAAGTGTCACCAGAATCATGGGCACTCCCCTGCCATGCTGTCAAACTGAGGTTGGGGTCCATCGTGTTGCTCTAGCCCATAGGGCATTCTCACCTTGGCCCTCTACCTTGTGAGTCTGGCCCAGCCCAGAAGCAGTGTCATTCTCCTGCTTAGCCATTCTCACCTAAACCCCCCCGGAGTAGCAGCAGCAGCCCTGTGCTTTTCTGGACCCCCTCCCCTTCCAGGTCATACCCCGAGGCAATAATGGGATTTAGAGGGGTGAGTAAGAGAAGTGGCCTCTCTTCAGGGGTCAAGTATTTGCACCTCTGCCCCAGTGTTTTTTAGGCCTTAGTGGAGGGGTCGGGGAGTTTTTGCATAGGCTTCGCTGTGAAGTCACCTTCCCCAGACAAAAAAAAACGTATGATGTAGCTGCTGAAGATGGAGCAGGGGAAGTGCATTCAAGTTCTAGCATCAACTCAACATCAAGTGATTCTGGACTAATCACTTAATGTCCCTACCTAAAATAAAAAAGAATCTGAGTTTATGCAATGTGGCCGGCGCTCTTGGAAATTGCTCCAATTACTTTGGACCAAGTTCATGCTAAATTAAACTACAAAATAATACTAACAATTTGGAAATGTGGGCCTCTTTTATTGGGAGTGCCCATGCTGAATTGTGATCCCAATGTTACCCTGCCTGCAGGCTGAAAAAAGGTGATGCACAGACACTTCTATCTGACTTATTTGCCCTCAGCATTAGGGCGCTAGATGAAATCAACTCTGCAGCAGAACCTCTACAGCAGATGCAACTACAAATAACTTGCAATACTCCATTCCCAGTGTTGTCAGCTCAGTAATGAGGCAGCATCGTAATCCAATGCAATGCTGCCACAGTTGACATCCCTTAGAACTAAAGCAACTAACAAACACTGGCAAATCAGTCCTGGCTACATGTATCTGCAATGCAACTCCTAGTATCACATACCTGGATGTTGTGCAATGACAGAAGGAGGACGAATTAGTGATCATCTCTAAAGCTTGTGTACTGATGTGTGCAATAACTAGTGTCACAAAACGGCCCTCCTCATCAATGATATAGCAATCAACTTCTGTGACAACTCATGGCAGGCAAAGGGCCAAGGCCACAATCCATATTGCATCAGCCTCACAGTCACCATGTGCACAGGACATTTGGCATGATGTTAAGCAGGAATAAACAATATTCTCACAAAGTGGCATGCACATGTGGCTATTGTGTAAGTGAAAGTCAATAGAAAAAAATATGTAGCAACAACATATGTAGCAATTGTCAGACATCTACAAAAAAATGGAAAGAACAGACATGCAAATGGTTATAGTGCACCCAATGTATCAAAAAGATATCACAATTAGGCCTGGGCGGTGAACTTTG
Source organism: Triturus cristatus (assembly GCF_964204655.1). Classification (NCBI taxonomy): domain Eukaryota; kingdom Metazoa; phylum Chordata; class Amphibia; order Caudata; family Salamandridae; genus Triturus; species Triturus cristatus. The sequence continues at coordinate 641,709,827 of NC_140581.1, read as the reverse complement.
CTCCATTTGTGGAGTTTGCGGAGTTTTCTCAACTCCGCACTCTGCGGAGCTTGCGAAGTGCAGAAAACTCCGCTTCGCCATGTGCAGCGGAGTTTTTTCCCTGCTTGCAGTCGCGAAATGTAGGTTCGCGAATGCGAACGATAAGTTCGCGAGCATGGGCTGCCGCTCAGGTAGAATTTATGCCCGAACGGCAGTTCGCACTGCACTCTGCCACTCGCGGAACTCCTCTGAGTTTTTTTGTAACTTTGCGGAGATCCGCGTAGCAAACTCCGCAAACCACGCCCAGGCCTCACAAAACAACAGCTCCATGCGTGGAAAATCAAATAGCAACTTTGGCACACATCAAATACATATCCACCCTGTATCCCAGGTGATACCGCAAGCCCAAACACCTGGAAAATAGCCAAGGCAAGCTGCAATAATTACCATAGCAGATATCACACAATGCCATGTCTGCCCCAATAGGAACTGTTCCCACACATACATCCATTGAACCTAGACCCTCGGCATCTGTAACTCCATAATTTGTCCCAAGGTTTGACTATACTTACCACTGCAAATGGGTCAGCTATCATGGTTAACACACATCCCAAAATATCCACTGACAACAATTGGCATCAGTAGCAATGGCAGAACAAAGGTAATCAACAACAGGAAAGTCCTCCTTTCAGACAAGAAAGTTTGGTTGTTAAAAAACAGCCAATTGCCAGTCCAATGTCTTTAGTGCAGTCCAGCACACTGTTGTGCCACAAACTTGCCTTCAAGAGCACTGCCAGGGAAATCTCCCCAGGAAGGGGCATCCAGTGGGAGGCCAGGCACCTTAATGATGTCACTCGGGTGGGCTCGGTTTGGGTTTGGGATGGCTTGGTGGGTCAGTGCGACATTGGGTATCGGGATGGGGAGGACTGGGTTTGTCTCTGGGAGGTCTGGGCTCAGGATGAGGAGGATTGTTTGGGCTGTGGCAGGGCTGTGCTCGGGATGGCGAGGATATGGCCGGACCAATATGGGAATTTTACATCCCTTAAGAGTAGCTATGTGTGTAGGGAGGGGGGTCAGCAGTTCTTTTGTGCTTTTTTTTGTTTTTGAGGATTTAGGGTGGGAAGGGGAAGAGGTCCTTTGGGTTTTGGGAGAGGATGGGTCTGTTTGAGAATGTTGACCTCTCTTTTAATTTTGGGTTTTTGATGGGGCAGAAGTGAGAGGGATGGTTAAGGGGGGGAAACTAGACTGGTGTTTAGGACCAGATCAGGCAGCTGTGGCAGGGAAGAGGTCAATGGCAGAAAGGCAGACTTCTTGGGGAGACGGGGAGGTGGTGAGACAAGGGGTGGGATTTTGGAGGTAGAAGCATGTGTGGTCTGAGGTGTGGCTGTGGGCACATGTGTCTCTGAGTCTGATCTATGTGTGGTTGTGGAATGTGTCTGCTCTATAGCAATGTCTGATGTGTACGTGGCTTGTGGTGTTGTTGTGGTGTCTGGGAGTGTGATAAGGGTAGTGACATTGTCTGGTGGTGTGGTGTCTTGCTGCATAGGTGTAGTGTCTGGTGGTATGGTGTTTCACTGCATGTCAGTGGATTCGGTGGTGAGGGGTGTACATGCGTTCGAAGTGAATCGATGAATGTGTTTTCCTTATGCTTGTGTGGTGTGTGCTGCATGGTGATGTTGAGATGAATGTATGCTTATGTGTGAGTGTGCTTTGTGCAGGTATGGGAATATAATTTGTGGATGGGGAGGAGGCAGGAGGTGGGGTGGAAACTGTGATATGGTGGAAGGCTGCAGTGAGTGTGGAAACCATAGCATGAAAAGCATAGGGCACCACCTTAAGCCTTTGCCCTCTCTGCCCTTCTCAGTAGGTAATGCTATGGTTTCTCAGCGCCGGGATGCCCCGTTGCTGGGGCAGCTGTCGCGCTTCAACAAACTCATAACATAACATAACATAACATGTCAGCATGAATGCCCTCCAGGAATGAGACCATCTGCGTTAGCTGTGGGCCCTACACCTGGATTGCATTCAGCACTACAATCTGACCCACAGAGATCTGCCTCAGGATGTCAATGGCCTCCAAATTCAAAGCAGCAGAGGAGACCAGGGCAATGGCTGAGGTATCTAGGGAGAAGAAGATTGCCCTCTTGTTGAGGGAACGGGCATGGCAGCTTGTTGGGGAGCAGCAAGGAGGGTGGCGATTGAAGAGGGTGGTGGATATGGATGTAGTGGATGAAAGTACTGGCTGGTCTACCACCACCAGCGATTGGTTACTGGAGGATGACTCTGATGTTGTAGATGCTGTGTCGGATGGTTCTTCCAGTGTATTCCTACCACCCTTCATGCCACTGGTTCCATCGGTGTCACTGGTGTGATGGAAACGCCTATGGCCAGCTGCTTCCCCAACGGTCACTGCCCTGTCTCTTCCGGTGCCCTTGGTTGATGCTGCAAGAAAAATAGAAATAGGTTAATTGCTATTGCGTCAAAACACTGGGCAAACATATCCTAACACAACACATTCAACAATTGCACAGATCACAACACCTACAAAGATGACTACATTGGCTCCCACATTGGGATGATCACATGCATGATTGCTACATGACATGTGCACAGTTACACATATTGGTGACATTACCACTGTCCGCTCCAGTTGCATGTGTGACCTTTTTTCAATCAAGCCACATGTGTGCAGAAGGAAATTTCATCAGTCTGTAAACCTAGGTCCTTGTAGCATACCATATTTAACTTATGTCATCAAATGAGATGTCCACATGGAATCCATCTCTACCTATCCACACAAGGCACTGTAATCAGCAAATGATCAGGTTTCTCTAACCTTCAACATGGAGAACTGCTGGGCCCCTGCTACAGCTCAGTCACAACAATTTGTAACTTCTAAGAATGAGATGACACGGAAGTGTACACTCCACACTGATCACACTTCCCAAATGACACTTACAAATCTGTCAACTACCAGATGATGCTGTAGAAAGTTGCACATGACTGGTGTGTTTACCAGATTTATACATCTCACACATCTGTGCCAGATTCCCAGGATTAACTCATGACCCCTTCATAATGTGGAACACCACCATATCACAGCTGATGTCACAACCACAACCGGAGAGGGTCTGGCTTGTTGGTGAATGTTAGGAATGGGGGCCTCTAGTTGGCAGAGGTAGGTACCTTTGAGCAAGTAGGGGCCCTTGCTTCTAGTCAGGGTAAGGGGGCTATACTCCTAAAATAACCCCTGCTCACCCCCTCAGTAGATTGGCACAGGCAGGCAGGCTTATCTCAGAGGATGGTTAGGCAAGAAAATACCTACTTTCTAAAAGTGGTATTTTCAAACACAGAATGTAAAAATAACCCACACTAAAAGATGTATTTTAACATTCTGAGTTCAGGCATATTAAACTTGTTTTTCTACCTGGTTCCCTGGGTCAGTTAGGATTATAAGATGTTATAATCAAACTGCCCATTCTAGCCTATGAGAACAGGTAGCCTTGCATAAGTGAAAAACAAAATTGGCTGTAATTCAGGACATGCCACACACACCAGGGCATGCCCTACCTTTTACATACAATGCACCCTGCCCACAGGTGTACCTTGGGCCTACCTTAGAGGTGACTAACATGTAGAAAAGGTAATGTTTAGGGACTGGCAAGTGGGTGCACTTGCCAAGTCGACATGGCAGTCCTAGACCTCACACAGGCTCTGCAATGGCAGGCCTGAGCCATATTTTACAAGCTTCTTCCGTGAGTGGCACAATCAGTGCTGCAAGCCCACCAGCAGCATTTGATCTACAGGCCCTGGGCACTCATAGTGCACTGTACTAGGGTCTGACAAGTAAATCAAATAAGCCAATCATGGAGTCACTAATCTATTACAACATTTTACAATAGAGAGCACTTGCACTTTGGCACTGAACAGCAGTGGCAAAGTGCCCAAAGCACATAGACCATTAAAAACATGGCAAAACCATAGGCAACAGTGAAAAAAATGGAAGGGAGACCCATGCTAATGGTGCTACGTCTAACATGTGTCCCCTCCAGCTGAAATGTGGGGAGAACTACCCACCCTCTTGGGAGTTCTCTTCATTAGGCGGAGAAATCTGGACAGACCATCAGCATTGGCGTGTTCTGTACCAGGGCCGTATTCCACCGTGATGTCCATCCCCTGTAGGGAAATGGACCACCTCAACAGCTTTGGAATCTCACCCCTCATCTGCATCAACCATCTGAGGGGCCTGTGGTCGGTCTGAACCAGGAAGTGAGTCCCAAACAAGTAGGGTCTCAACTTCAGTGCCCAGACCACAGCAAATGCCTCACGCTCAATTGAACTCCACCTCTGTTTCTGTGGAAGTAACCTCCTACTATTGAAGGCTACAGGTTGGTCTAGGCCCTCCTCATTCATCTGTGAAAGTACAGCCCCCACACCATGCTCTGAAGCATCTGTCTACACAATGAATTCCTTGGAGAAGTTGGGTGTCTGAAGCAGGGGCACCGTCCATATGACAGTCTTCAGGGCATCAAAAGCTTTCTGGCAGGTGTAAATCCAGTCCAGTTCACCTTCCTGGGCTGCTTCCTGGAAGTCAGCTCTGTCGAGGGTACAACAATACTGCCATACCCCTTGACAAACCTCCTGTAGTACCCTGTGAGTCCTAAAAAGTCTCTCACCTCTGTCTGTGTCTTGGGGGGTTCCCAAGCCAGATTGGTATCAATATTGGGCTGTAGGGGTGCCACCTGGCCGCTCCCAACCTGGTGTCCCAAGTACACTACGGAACCCCGCCCGATCTGGCACTTACTCGCCTTGATCATGAGGCCTGCCCTCTGCAGCACCATCAACACTTCCCAGAGGTGGTGCAGATGTTCTTCCCAAGTGGCGCTGAACACTGCAATGTCATCCAGGTAGGCGGCACTGAAATCTTCCAGTCCAGCCAACACCTGGTTGACCAACATCTGAAAGGTGTTAGGGGCATTCTTCATCCCAAAGGGCATAACACAGAATTGATAGTGCCCATCTGGTGTGGATAATGCGGACCTCTCTCTTGCTCCATCAGTTAAGGTGATCTGCCAGTACCCAGACGTTAAGTCATACATACTGAGGTACCAGGCAGCCCCTAACCGATATATGAGCCTATCATCTCTGGGGATGGTGTACGCATCAGTCCTGGTGACTGAATTGAGTCCTAAGTATTCCACGCAGAACCGGAGTTTTGGCTGTGTCACCAGGCGTGACAGCCTTTGGGACCCAGACCACTGGGCTGGTTCGAGGGCTGTTGGAGGACTCAATCACCCCTAATGCAAACACCTTGGAGACCTTCTCCTTGATGCAAGCTCTCACCCTGTCAGTCACTCAGTAAGTTTTGTGTTTTACAGGAGGACTGTCCCCAGTGTCCACATCATGGACGCACCACTCAGTGACACCGGGAGTCAGGGAGAACAGATCAGGAAACTGTCCCAACAGTTGGTGACAGTCATCCTGTTGCTGAGGAGTCAGGGCGGGAGAGAGGTTCATACCGTCCACTGACCCATCTAACTCTTTTGCAGACAGGAGGTCAGGAACAGGCTCAGTCTCCTCATCCATTCCATCATCTGTCACTAGGAGCATGCCCACTTAGGACCTCTCCAAGTGGGGCTACTTGCATGACCCGCAAAGGGTTCCTAGGAGACCGCAAGTTCACCAAGTAGGTGACATTACTGTTGCGCTCCACCATTTCAAATAGTCCGGTCCACTTATCCTGGAGTGCACAAGGCTCCATGGGGGCCATGACCCACACTTGCTGTCCAGGCTGAAACTCGATCAGAGTGGCATTCTGATCATTCCACCGTTTCATCCCCTGCTGGCTGTCTTCCAGATTCGCCTGAGCGAGTTGTCTAAAACGCCAAGTTTGGTTTCTGAAGGCCAGCATGTAGCTATATACATCCTGGGGAGGTTTACTGGGAGCTTTCACCCAGCCTTCCTTTACCGAACTCAGAGGTCCTCTTACAGGGTGACCATACAGCAGTTCAAAGGGACTGAACCCTAAGGACTTTTGTGGCACCTCTCTGTAAGCAAACAGAAGGCATGGCAAGAAGACGTTTCACGTACACCTCATAGGTTCCTCAAGACCCATAATCATGCCCTTTAAGGTCTGGTTGAATCTCTCAACCAGCCCATTACCTTGGGAGTGGTAAGGAGAGGGGAACTTGTTGGTTACACCACACTCCTGCCACAGAGACTTCATATACTTAGATATGAAGTTGGTACCATGGTCTGACACAACCTCTCTGGGGAACTCCACACAGGAGAAAATCCCCATCAATGCACGTCCCACCACGGGGGCTGTCACAGTCCAGAGAGTGATGGCTTCCAGGTGGCATGGTTCACCAAGACCAGGATGAACCTGTTGCCCGTGGCTGTCTTGGGATACAGAGGCCCCACAATGTGAATGCCCACCATTTCAAATGAGGTGCTGATCAGAGGGAACAGTTGGAGAGGAGCCTTGAGCTTCCTCCCACTCTTACCAACTGCCTGGCAACTCTGACAGGTCCTGCAATGAGTATCTGAGCTCTTGCACATTTGGGGCCAAAAAAAGTGGGTGACAAGCCTCTCAAAGGTCTTGTCTTGCCCCAAATGTCCTGCTAAAGCCACATCATGAGCCAGACCCAGTAGGAAGGCTCTGAAGCACTGGGGTACCACCAGCACACGGCCTGACCCAGGCTCAGCAACCTTAAGCTCACTATACAGGAGACCATTATCCCAGTTGATCCAATGTGATCCAGACTGATCACCTGCTGCCTGGTCTGTGGCCTGTTGCCGCAAACTCAAAAGAGAATGGCACTTCTTCTGCTCCTTGCAGAACTCTTCCCTGGAGGGGCCTCCTTCCTGCTGCCAATGGGTCAGCTCAGGCAGGTCCCCAGTTCAGCTACTTGCTCCCCTGTAGGCTCCAGTGCATCCCCCTCAAGGTCTGCCTTCTCCTGGACTTTGGGAACTTCGGGGGCTGGTTTCCCATGCCCCCTGCCTTTTCACTTTAAGGCAGGCACCTGGGGCACTATCTCAGGCTCCAGGTCCTCTTGAATACCCTTACTGGCTGCCATTGACCGAGTAGTCACACACACCCTCTCTGTAAGACCCAAAATCCCCAAATGAGACCTTCTCTCCACCTTAGCCCGTGGGGAGCTTTCCAAATCATTGCCTAGCAGACAGTCAACAGCCATGGCTGGCCTCACAGCTACTTGTAAGGTACCTGAGACACCCCCACTCAAAGGAAACCTGGGCCACGTTACAGCGGCTCTCTGAGTTGTCAGCAGCAACTACACGGTAAAATACATGGGGGATCACCTGCTCTTCAGACACCAGCCAACAACTGACAGCTGTCACACTGGCTCCAATGTCTCTCAGAGTCTCCACCCTATGGCCATTGATGGTCACCCACTGCCTGTATTTCTTAGTGTTATCAGGCAGCTGGGTCCTAGGAACCATCTCACTGTCTCCTAAAGGGACTAGGGACATCTCTGTGGGACCCCACCCACCTTGGGCACCCAAATCCTCCCCCGGGGCTACACTAGCCACCTGCCGGGGCGGTATACCAGTGGGTGCTGCATTCGCCTTCATGGGACACTTAGGATCCCAGAAGCAGTGGCCCACCTGACCACAATTATAACATTTCCTGGGCCCCTTCTGAACAGGCTTATCTGTGGGGGACCCTGACTTCTTCTCAGGGGGAGGCTGGGAACCCTTCCCTTGGTTCCCTTGGGGATTACTTTGGGGCCCTTTGTGGAACTCCCTCTGTTTACCCTTGTCTCCCCCACTTTTTTGCTGGGGACCCTACCCACCTTTGGCGAAGTCTCCCACATGACCCTGGTGGACCCGAGTGCTGACCCAGTGGTCCCCCTCCTCAGCAAGCTTCCTAGGATTAGTCAGGTACTATCAATCAGATGCTGGCGTAGCTCTGGAAAACAGTTACTGGAGAAGTGCTCCCATGCAATCAAATCATAGAGTGCCTCAAAATCATTTACTTTGCTACCCTTCACCGAACCATCACCTGCTCTGCCAAAAAAAAAACATATTCCACCCAAGTACTTGACTCCAGCTTCTTAAATTCTCTAAATCTTTGTCTATAAAACCTGGTCATTAAAGCTTCCTTCATGTGGGCATAGGAATTATGATCCTCAGAATGCAAGTCTAACAAGGTGTCTCACCCATCACTGAGAAAGCGCCCCCACAACCCCGCTCCCCAATCCTTCTCAGGGGTCCGGTGTGATGACATGGCCACATCATCTGCCTTAAACCATTGACCGATATCTTCATGCTTGTGGAACTCCTTAGTTACATCTTTGGGGATATATACTCTTGTACCCTGGCACTGATGGTGTGCAGCCACCAGAGGGATTAATCTCTAAGCAAGCTCTTTGCTTTCAGCTCCAGCTCCCTCAACACTCTCTCATGCTCTTCTCTTCCAAGGCTAACTTCTTATTTCCAATGTCCAACTGCCCTCTCATTTTCATCTTGGCTAGCTCCATCTTATGCACTCTACTCCTCTCCCTGTCCTGCAGCTCTCCTGGGGACAGGCCCTTTGAAGAAACACTTCTGCCCACTCTGGAATGCACTTTCCTCCCATCCAGGACCATGACTCCTCCATCTGCTCATCTAAATTCACTGCCTCCTCCCTAGGCTCTTCGGGATGCTCACCAGCATTCCTAGATTCCAACCAGGCCCTCAGAGCCTTTTGGTATTCCTCTTTCCTGGTGAGGCCTTTCATAGAGATTTTAAATTTCTTGCAAGCAGCTTTGAGGGGTGGCATAGTGTAGATATCAATCCTCTCTTCTTCAAAATCAATGTCTACAGATGCGATGGATGCTACTTTGCTCATGATGAAAAATTGGCAGTTCTCAAAAAGAAAAAAGAAGTTCCAAGGAAAATTCTACCAAAAATGTACATGGCTGCATTATGTTCTGCACTCACTAGTAGTGCACACCAATCACTGTATATGAGTCACAAATGCAAGTCCAAATCCCACCGCTGACCACCGATGTTAGAAATGGGGGTCTTTAGTTGACAGAGGTAGGTATCTTTGACCAAGTAGGGGCCCTTGCTTCTAGTCAGGGTAAGGGGGCTACACTCCTAAAATAACACCTGCTCACCCCCTTGTTAGCTTGGCACGAGCAGGCAGGCTTATCTCAGAGGCAGTGTGTAAAGCCTTTGTGTACACATACAGTAATACAATGAAAACACTACAAAGGCACACCACACCAGTTTAGAAAAATAACTAATCTTTATCTAGATTTAACACAAGACCAAATGACAAAAATCCGCAATACAGTATTCAAAAATATAACTTTCAAATGGTAGAAATAGCTTAGTTCAATGTAGATGGTAAATGCAACACTTTACTCTCAAAGTACCTTGGCTGCGTAACGCAATATAAACAAAGGGGGCGCAGGGAAGGCAATGCGTCAGTTCCTTGTTCCGGGGGAGGCGATGTGTCTGTTCCTTACTGGAGAGGAGGGGAGGCATCTGTTGCTTACAGTGTTCCAGTTATGATGTGACAATATGGTGCCTCGATACGATATGACAATCCGGTGTGATGCAACAAGATGGCGTCTTTGATGTGATGCGACAACTTGGATATGATACGTGCACGCCCAACAGCCGTGCAGCGAAATCGGTGGATTCTTGAGCTGCGACAGGCCCTGTGACGTGCTTCTCCAGTGATGCGACGGCAACCTCTGCGGCGGCGACACTCTTCTCCGGCGATGTGTCACGCTTCCTCGGCGATGCGACAGCAAACAGATGCTGCGGCAACACGCTTCTTTGGTGATGCGACAGCAACAGCTGTGACGGCAACACGCTTCTTCCTCATTGAGCTGCGCTTCCAGCTCCCAGCAAGACGCAGTCTCTAGAGGTACTAAAACAACAGCAGGCACCTCTCTGCAGGTAAAATTCCCAGCAAGGAAATTCAGGGGAGCTGGTGGTGAAGTCTTTGTGTCCCTGAGACTTCAGAACAGGAGGCAAGCTCAGCTTCAAGCCCTTGGAGATCTTCCTCAAGATGATAAAGTACACACAAAGTTCCTTTTCTCCTTTCCTTGGCAATAAGTAACCACTGCAGGCCAACCCAAACAGTAACCGGCACAGGGGCAGTCTCCTCCTTCAGCTTCCTTTGGTTTCTCTCCTTGGCAAAATGTTGTCTTGATTCCCAGAAGTGATCTAAAATTCTGGGGTCTGGGCCCCTCTTTTTATACACACAATTTCTTTGTTCTCTGAAGGCAGAGAGTGTCTGTACCCAGCCCAAACCAGTTCTGTCCTCCCTGGTGCAACTTCCTGGCAGGAGGTGGAGACAGCATTGTTGAAAGCAGACCTGGCCCAGGTAGCTGAAAGGAAATCTCCTCCCCCTACTCTCTATTCAATGTAGGCTCAGACAAGTGAAAGGAAATCTCCTCCCCCTACTCTCTATTCAAACCAGGTCATATTCAGCCCAGCCCTGACTACTGGAGCCAAAGCCCTCTCCAGCCCCCTGTCACTCACAAACCAGACATGTAATACACAAACCTAGCAGAGGCATACTGGATGGTTAGGCAAGAAAATACCTACTTTCTAAAAGTGTCATTTTCAAACACAGAATGTACAAATCAACCACACTAAAAGATGCATTTTAACATTCTGAGTTCAGGCATACTAAACTAATTTTTCTACCTGGCTCTTTTAGGACTATAAGATGTTATAATCGAACTGCCCATTCTAGCCTATGGGAACAGGTAGCCTTGCAATAGTGAAAAACGAAATTGGCTGTAATTCACATGCCACACACACCAAGGCATGTCCTACCTTTCACATACAATGCACCCTGCCCATAGGTGTACCTTGGCCCTACCTTATGGGTGACTAACACGTAGACAAGGGAAGGTTTAGGGACTGGCAAGTGGGTGCACTTGCCAAGTCGACATGGCAGTCCCATACTGCTCACAGGCTCTGCAATGGCAGGCTTGAGCCCTATTTTACAAGCTGCTTCTGTGGGTGGCACATCACTGCTGGAAGTCCACCAGGAGCATTTGATTTACAGGCCCTGGGTACTCATGGTGCACTGTACTAGGGTCTGACAAGTAAATCAAATAAGCCAATCATGGAGTCACTAATCCATTACAACAATTTACAATAGAGAGCACTTGCACTTTGGCACTGAACGGCAGTGGCAAAGTGCCCAAAGCATCTAGACCAGCAAAAACACGGCAAAAACATAGGAGGCAACAGCGAAACAAATGGAAGGGAGACCCATACCAATGGTGACAGTGAGTATCATATATCCAATACTTTGTTTGTGTGATGTCAGGTTGTCTGTTTTACAAATGTGTGACTGACAAATCACATATGTGTATCTTCTATCTAGGAGACTCAGTTTACCCATGGTTGATGACACTGCTGACAAACCCAACAACGCCAAGGGAAGTTTGCTTCAAAGAAGCCCATGGGAGAACACAACGGCCAGTGAAGCAGGCTTTTGGGCTCCTGAAGGCCATATTCAGACTACTTAGAGACTGGGAAACAGGGATGAAGCACTGTAAAATTGTAAAAAAGAGATATACAAGGGCAGAGGATGTGAGAAGAATTTTTAGATGATTTAGCAGGCCTGGGACTCGGGGGTACTCGCTAGGCAGTGTGGAGAATGGAGGGAGTGGAACCTGATAGAGTCAAGCGTGGGACACAAGACTGGAGACGTGGGGATTAGAATATGCATGGCCAAGGGAGTAGGAGTGAGGGATTTGCCACTGTTGTTGGTGAACACATCAAAAGATCTGTGGATTTGATGCGAGTGGAGGTGAGATAAGGAGAGAGAGACATCTGTAATGTCCAGAAGGTGCTGTGTAGTTACGGTGTCATTGTAATATTATATTCACCTTTGTTTAATAATCAATAAAATGTAAATAAAAAACATTTAAAAATGGCCATATTACCAAGATTACTATATTATTTTGTCAACCTAACAGCTTGGATTGCACAGCACTGGTTCAAGGACCTGGAAATTATTTTTCAGGTCTTTTTTCCAGTGTGAAGTCCCTCCCCCGTAGAGAAATGTACCACATCAACAGTTCAGGATTCTCCCACTCATCTGCATGAGAAATATGAGAGGTCTGTGGTCAGTTTGAAAATGGAAGTGAATACCAAACAGGTATGGTCTCAAGTTCTTCAGGGACCAGAGCAAAGCAAAGACTTCCCTTTCAATGGCACTCCATCTTTTTTCTCTGGGGAGATGTCACCTGCTAATAAAGGGAGCTGGCTGATCTAGGCCCTCCTCATTTACGTATGCAAACACTGCCCGATCCTTTGTTTTGAAGCATCTGTCTGAACCACAAATTCCTTTGTGTAGTCGGGGGCCAGTAGATCTGGTGATGAACACATAGCTTCTTTCAAAGTGTCAAAGGACTTCTGACACTCTGGAGTTCAAATGACTTTCTTGGGCTGATTTTTAGAAGTGAGTTCTATCGGGGGACTCACAATGGCCCCATAGTTCTCTACAAATCTTCTATAGTACCCAGTCAGACCAAGGAATGCTCTGGCTTGTGTCTGCGCTGTAAGAGCTACCCAATCCAAAATGGGTTGCATTTTGGGCAGGAAGGATTGCACATAGTCTCCATCTATAAGGTGGCCCAGGTACACCACTGAACTCTGCATTATCTGTCACTTGCTGGCCTTGATAGTCAGGCTCGCCTGGTGCAAGGCCTGAATCACTCCCTTCAGGTGTTTCAGGTGATCCTCCCCGGTGGAACTGTACAAGGCTACATCATCAAATTAAGCTGCATTGTACTGCTTCAATCCAGACAGAACCCTGTTCATCAACCTTTGGAAGGTGGCCGATGCATTCTTTAAACCAAAGTGCATTATTTTTAACTGGTAATGCCCCACTGGTTTGGAGAATGCAGACCTTTCCTTTGCTCCTTGAATGAGGGAAATCTGCCATTAGCCTGAGGTCAAATCAAATGCACTCAAGTACTTTACAGACCCTAAAGTCTTAATGAGCTCATAAGCGCTAGGTATAAGGTCAGCATCACTGTTAGTAACTGCATTCAATCCTCTATAGCCCGCACAGAACCTTATTTGCATGTTCCTCCCTGGGGATTATGTTTGGTTAACACCACCATTGGGCTGGCCCAGTGACTAACAGAGGGCTCAATTACCCCCAACCCTAGCATCTTAGCTACTTCCGCCTTGATACTGGCTGTCACCAGTGTCAATGTCATGAATACACCAGTTGGTGATACTTGGGGTCAAACAGAAAAGACCAGCAAACTGCTCCAGCACCTACTTGCAGTCTATGTGCTGCTACTCTGTCAATGTTGAAGAGAGTACAACTCCCTCCACTGCACATTAGTAGATAGGAGATCTGTCAATGGCTCATTCTCTTCCTCTCCTCCTTCATCTGTGGTCATCAAAATGGTCTTGTCTGCCCTGTCTTGGTGGGGTTTCAACCTATTGACATTCAGGACCCTGGGGGGCGGGTCCTGGGGTTGTTAAGGTCTACCATGTAGGTAAACTCACCCTTTTTCTCTAGGATTGTGTAGGGACCAGTCCACTTGTATTTGGGGGCCCTGGGAGCCACAGGCTCCGAAACCCACACCAATTGTCCTGGAGTGTACTCAGGAATAGTTGCCTTTTAGTCATACATGAGCTTCATGAGCTCTTGGCTGCCTTCTAGTTTTCTGCTTGTTTTGTACATGTACTCTGCCATGTGAGATCTCAGGCCTAGTACATAATCCTGTCCATTGTTCTTGGCTTCCTTGGGGTGCTTTTCCTACTTCAAAGTATTAAAATGATAGAATAAATCCAACATCTTCCCAAGGTCAGATATATTATAACTATCACAAAAAATAATTTATAGACCTTTCTCTTCTGATAAAATAAAACCTAGCCCTCCAGCAGCCTCTCTTGATTTGCCATCCTGTAGCAGGCTGAGCCAAACTGCTCTATTGAGGTGTGAAGTGGCCTGCATAGAGACAAAGGGCATTTGGTGGGAGGAGATCTACAAGCTGCAGAACAAAGGACAGGAAGGAGGCTGGGTAGCCAAACCTATCTTCAAAGAGAGAATGACAGTTAGGACAGGACACATGCCACAAGCCACCCTGGCTTCCTGCACCGCCAGCCAGACTGTAACCCAAGTAATTGAATTTGCAGATGGGATGAAAAAGGAGTGTTAGGGAAACTTAGCCAAGCCAGTAGGTTGGCTTAGCCAGATCCTAACCTCCACAAGAGAGTTTCTCCACTTTGGATTTTAACAAAATAGTGCTTTCTGGTACAAACATATGCCACACTTTGGGGCACATTGTCATACTTCTTGGTGTCACCCTGTACCCCATTGGTCAGCCTGTCACCCCAGAACACTGGATGATTATAGGACAGCTGCCCAGCAACTCAGATCCCTGCCTGAAACTGCAATAAGAAGAAGAACTGTCATGCTGGAACTCTAGCCTGCCCTAAGAGGCCTGCACTCTGAATGACTGCACCTGCTGCACACTTTAAGAATACAGGCCTGAGGACTTCACCTTGCTTTAACATGTGAAGGAGTGGATTCCCTGAAAGTGTCAGGTTAAAACAGCTCCTACCTGCATTATCTCCGGCAAGAAGAAACCAGCTGGCCACCTTCAGCTGTACTTTAAAACATTTGGTCAGGAGATGTAGGCCCCACATCCCAAGGAGCAACTCAATTGGCATTGTGGACACTTTGTAATCCCAAAAATAGCTTCTGGAAAGAGATCCAGAAATTTCAGAGAGGTAAAAAGCTCTCAAAGGTGGCGACCTGTCTATGAGAATCAAGCCAACAACGTCATTCTGGGACCCGGTCTGAGATTAAAGTTTGCCCAGCTGAAGCTCCGGAGCTTTTCATTGTTGACAAGATTTCCAGGAGTTAACCGAGGCATCGCACTGAGCCAAGGCTCCATTGTTGACTTGAAACCCACTCTGAGAAGGAGCCTCACATGTTGTCAAAAGAAAGTCTCCAAAAATGTGACTAAGTCAGAAGTTAAAAAGTTGACCAGGCCCAACTGCTAAGTTAGCCTACCCACGGTCCATCGCATTCGGCCTGAAACTTTAACTATGTCCCGGTCAACCATGACTAGATGTCCCAAAGTAGCACTTTTCACCTTTGAGGCACTAGCAAGTGTTTATTCTTTAGAAAGTCATATCCGAGGTTCCCTACATTGGATTTTTGTAATTATGTTGTCATTTTATTTCTATAAACATTTCCTATTCTTAGAAATTCATTTTGGATTTCTATTGCGTGATGTGGTATACTTATTCAATGTATTGGTGCTCGCAGCCTGCTACCAAAGTTTGAGCAAGGGAATAATTTATTGAGACCTTGACTGGGCCCTATATTGTGATGGTGACCTTATTGCTACTGGTAGGTACCTACTTAGCCCTACTAATAAATCACTTTCCAACAAGCATGTTCTTGCAATCAGCATTTTTTTTCAAAAGTTCAAACTAAACACATTTTGTTTCGATTTGATACAAGTATTCATGAATATCAAGTTACCAGGCAGGAACCTATGCACATCATACATCAATTGACATGACATTTCTTATATATTTTAATACACTTGGCTGCCATCATTACATGTAGTCTAAAATCTCTGCACCCACCTTCAAAATACCTAATTGAGTTCCTTAGGACAGCCCGTTGTTTCATATTTTTTTAGAATCCTACATCGGTCATACCAATTCTGCACTTGGAAAGATTTGGGGCTTCAGACACCCTCTAAGTCAGTTCAATCTGTCCTTTTGGCAATAAACATCATCAAACTTATGAAAGCCTTTTGGTATTTATCAGTGTAATTCTCGCCTTGGATATTTAAGAGAGTTATTTTTGGGATGAGAGTAATAGTACATTGCATAATGTCAGATATGCTTTCCTCACTTCCTTCCATTATTTTTGAATCTCATTTATATATATGGCCTTTACCTGGTTTCCACAGTGTCAGTCTTGTGTTATAAATCCTGTGCAGCAGGAATCTTTGCCAATTCCTGTCTCAGACAACCATGGAAAAGATTTATGGAAAGTTCTCAGCACGCCTACACGGGGATGATAGGCTAATGGCTTTATTGAAAACTTCCCTACAAGCCTTCTTATTAAAACACCCCATGAACTCAACACATATGTATACATCATTTGTGAAAGAAGTCTTTAAAGCTAACACACTGTCAGCCTGTGCAGAGATGTATGGCACCATTTGTAACTTAATTGACCGATAGATTTACCTATCCAGGGTCCTGTGGAATTCATAAAAAAACTTGCCATACTGCTTCTAAGATAACACTGCCATTTTCTAATGACTAGTTGTAGTTGAAATGAAAGGCTGAAAACATCCTATTCTATTGTATACCTGGGATTTCACTATTCCCCTACCCACCCCACAAAATTGAATTCAAATGAGTTATGATGAATTTGTACTGATTCATTCATATTACTTGGAAGGAGGTACTCCTTCCTGACCGGGTGTATGACAAATTCTATTAGTTCAATACATATACAGTAATATTTGTGCCTCTTGTACTTGCCACCCTACTTATGCCAACTAACAGCAACTAAAGATTTTCTATGAATATAATATGAGATTTTGATTTAATAATTTGGAAGGATAGACCTCCCACAACTTAAAAAACAATGGCTTGCTCAGTCAAAACACAGTTTCAATGATGCAAAACCAAATTTAACACCTGCCGCTGTGGCCTAAAACATTTCCCCTAGAGAACTCCATATTAAAGCTGCACAAAACCATTACTGCTATAAAACCAATCAATAACCTCCCAATCAATTTAATACATTTAGAAAAAATAACTGAACAACCTGACCACAGATGGTCAGAATTTGATTCTAGATTAAATGAACCAGAGACAGGAAATGCTAATAACATTTAAGGCAAAGGGCTCAAAGAAGCTATAAAGTGTCTATATAAGTTAATAGCTGAGTCGATCATGACCTAAGCATGATTTCAGATCGATTCAAAAGTAGCCGCAGTTGAGCAAGTGTAGTAGGTCACTCCAGTCAAAATGTTATTTTGGGACTTAAGGCCTTAGGTCCTTACTTAAACTTTTGCAGGTTGCCCTCCAGTTAATCAGGTCAGCAGAGGGTGTGGCCTCTGATACCATAAGTGAAGACCACAAGTCGCAACTAAATATTCCGTCGTGACTGGCAGGGATCACTACAGTGTCAATGTTCCGGTGGATGCATTGAAGGCTCTGATGAATTCCAAAGCAGGTGCTAGATTTTTTTCCCCAAAAAAACAATCCAACTTATGTTTAACTGAAACCAACTTTTTAAGAAGGAATTTTCTTCAGTAAAACGGAAACTCAATGGCCTTGATACCCAGGGAGATTTATTACTGAGCATTAGGGTGACTGTTTGCTTCATTTGTCCAGGACTGCATGAGCTGTGTTGTGGTTCCAAGAAGAGAAATCCAAAGACTATCATCCTGCCCTAACTATAGCTAGGTGTCTGTTATCTGTTATTGTGACTAGCTACTTAATTGGTGGACAGGCCACCAGGCTGAGAATTTTTACTGACACTTTAAGCTGAGACTGGCTCAAAAAGCCATGCAGTTCTCCCAGCTCGAAGCTAACCTCTAAGTGAGCCTCTTGGAGCTTGATTTTGAGTTTGGCAGACAGAGTACTCCATCGCAAATGTATCCTGTCTGCCAAATTCTCAGTCATTTAGAGATGGGCAGACTCTTAGCTTTCGGTCGATGGAGTAGGGGGCCATCTGAGGAAGGGCATTACTCATTTGCCATATTAAGGGTGGATGGGGTAATGTCATTTATTTTCGGTACATCGTTACTAGGTAAAACCTTGTGGTGGGGGCAGAAAAAAAGCAGATTGTTATTTTTTTGTTTTTCAGAAACAAGCTCCTGCTTTGTAAAAAGCCCAATGACGTTTAAAAGCATAAGTGATGGGAGCAGTCCACCCAACATTTCGTAACTTGAAGGGAACCACCATGATGGTGGTTCTATGAAAGGTACAGAGATGAACACTAGGCCGGCAGTCATCACTAAATTTTGTATATGGCATTCCGTCAGAGAAGCAAAAGCAATTTTCTCTTATACTGTAAAGGACTGTACTACATCTGCCAAACTTTAAATCAGGCCCTTAGTGTTTTTTCTAGTTGCCAACATCCTGCACTGTGGCAAGTCAGGATGCTGTAGCCAGCAATGGTCCCTCAAAGATTTATATATCAAGTTCGCAATCCTGCTGAAGGCTTCAGTTTTGGTGCCAAAAAAGTTCTGAGAAGGAAAAAGATGGATTGTGTAGCTAGTGAGTCAGCACCACTACTGGGATATATTTGCTGCCTTCACTCAAGTTTCACCTTGGGAAGTGACAGTTTTTGTGCTTCTCAAAATCTTCAATCAGGGCATGAAAGATGCTCATGACAGGTATGCAAATAGGTTACTTTTTGAGCAGCATGGCAGTAGCCTCAGACTTCACAAGCTTTGTAAGGACTACCTCTCACTTGTAAGTAAGAGCTGGAAGATGTCCTCCCGGTCTTTCCTACAGCCAGTTCCCCAGTATTATCCAGTGCAGACCACTCCAAACTGGGTAGCTAGTTCTTTCAGACAGCCCGACTTAGCATTTTTTTGTATTTGTGGCTAACAGGTGGCTAACCAACTGCCCTCTGGAGTGCACTTATAATTTCTTGATAAAACTGGAGATGAGGTAACACTGCAGTCTTTTTAATTCGCAGGTCAATTTAGAACATCTTTTCTCTGGTTCATCACCAGGACAGTTTTGTTTTGAGAAGCAAGTGATAGTAATACAGTTTAAAAGTCATTCCAGCTAATGATTGTTGTCAATCTCTAACCAAATCCAACAATAATTTGCAGAGACCAACCTGTCTACTTTTTCAGCAGTTCCTGTTTGATTTTCTAGAAACTATCCCAAGCTTTCTTTCTCTCTTGCCTTCTTAGATGCCAGGACACATGTTGCAGAGACTGGAGTTCCTAACTTTGACATAGAACTTGACCTTATGAGATGATTCAACCCTGTGATACCTCCCCTGAATGGTTCTGAAACAGGGTTCTCCTTCAACTGGATGCAGAGACAAGATGACTTGGATGGCTTCTAGTTCAAAATCTTTTATCACACCTGGCCCAGTTTGAGTTCACTTGTGAAAAGAGCTAGGCCCAGCGTCATCCTTACTGATATCATCTGTGTTCCTATCTATTTCTAACTCAAAAGTTCCAGGACAAGTGGTTTGAGAATACTCTTCATTGGAGAGAAAGAGTAGGACCCCAATTGTTCTAGTCTGTCTATGGGTTTTCTTAGACTCTTCTCTGAGAAATGAAAGGCCTTCACCCACAAATTGCAGCATACTTCATCAACGGGCTTTTCTACATCTGGAGCGCATATTGTGCCTGGACTGGCTCAACCACTTAGTCTGAGAGCAAGAGTTTGTTTCTGATTTGTGGCAGCATTTAGCAGCTGAGGATCAAGGCAAAATAGAACAGTATATCTCTCTCCTCTAAAGTCCCTTTATTCACGATGCCCTAGCTGGAATTTTATAGTATATAAAGATCGATGGACACATGGTTGTAATCACCCTCTGGTCTTTTAATGCATTAGAATGTTTCCTTCCCTTACCGGCTCAACAGCATTTTCAGGATGTAAAAGTCTCTGGCTTGGAGTAAGGAGTTGCTATGGATTAGACAATACAACACTTCACATGCATATGTTACTACAAACAACATACCTTATAATAAAACAATGGGGAAAACAGGTAATTGGAGTATTACATTTGTAATGTGCTATTTACCTCTAAGGGTAGCCTTTTCAAATGCAAAGGACATGTCAACTGTAGGTCCTAAGATAACTAAAGTTACCACCCACCTCAAAATGAGGTCCCTGAGCATGCATGAATTTTACTCCAGCATTGTGATAATGATGTGGCCTATAAGTTGATTCAATTTACGGACCTGTTACCCCATCAAGTCAGAGCTCAGATATCGAGAGAAAGTCATTGCATTGCCCATGCCCTTCAGCAGGCTGACCTAATGTTAAGGTGAAAAAGAAGGATATTGGGCCAATTTCCAATAAGGTGAGTCCAGTTATCAATGGAGGAGGATATGGTTTTCTTTTGGAGTAGAAATGACAACAGATAACGTTAATAATATTAGTTATGTTTGCAGAGTTTTTCACTTTATGGCATAAAACAATGTAATGTTTTCGGATTTTCTTCAACATGCACTACACAATTGGGTCATGCAAAGTGGTGTGTCTGCCATTGAAAACTATCTCAGAATGTTTTTCGGAAGTGAATCAATCAAGCAATTACAATTCTAAATGCCACTGTGAACTAATAATGGTTTGGAACATTATTATATTTTGTGGGATTTTAGGTTATATTTGCTTAGCTAATTATGAAGCTGCATTTTACCCCATACCGAAAACAGATCATTCGGCTAATGATGTGCTGTGTCTGCTGGTGCTCTTTGAAACAAAGGCCAAGCAATTACTTGATGATGCCATGAGCAAGAACAACAGACAGTCTTTCAAAATAATTGTATTCTGCGCATTAACTGAGATTCAGGAATAATATTATCTAATAAAATAGGAAATTAACCAGTGGGTCACACGAAGCCATGATTGCGGACCAAAAATCTAATTATCAAGCTAGGAAAATGTAATATGTAGCAGTCATGAAACCAATGTTCTTTTCTCGAAAGCTTGATCTTGTTCATGCTTTTTTTAGCAATTTCAACCGGTAGTACAAAGAGCTGTACAGAGATCCTAAACAACAAAAATACGCTAGGAGGAGGAAGTAAAACCAACAACTTTAGCAGTGCAACCGATGCACCAAAAGCAGCAACAAAAAAATATCTGGATTGTCAATTTTGCTAATTTATGCAACATATTCTTCAGTTTTTCATCCCGATTTTAGTTTAGACGGTTGCAATGTATTGAATGGGTAGATGTTTGAATAGCAAAATCATTAAACATGCACACAATTAGCTATTCACCCAATCCAAACAACACTGCACATGTTGTGAGTGGCTATAAGAACAACCATTACTAAGGTCAAGTCTTCCTGCGTGGCCTCGACTCCCGGGTGTACTATAATAGCTTAAAAGTATAATGCTGTTACTTTTTGCCAAAACTCATTTGTAATGAGTTGCCTTTTGTAATCGATACATTGGGTCACTTCCAAACCGTTTGCGTTATATTAAAAATAATTGTCAATGCTTCCTCAGATTGAAGCCATCGAGCAATCTTGTGTTTATCACCTTGGAAAGCTCAGAACAATTATTTTTCAATTCACCTTCCTTCACGGCGTTATATCTTTCCCAGTACATTGAGTCAATTGTGTACATGGTCCAAAATGTGCAGCCCCCTGCATTCCCTCATGTTGTGGGTAAACTTAAATCCCCCCTCCATGGGGGTTGGGATTGTTTTCTGTTTTCTGTTCAACAAACCAGATAATGTCCTGCGCACTGTTCGATTAATGGAGCACCTTGGGTATCACAACGGATCCTACTGCAATGTTGGAGAATCAAACACAAGGAGATGATGGACGAAACGCTGAACCTTTTCAGACACACCCAGTCACTATTAGATCTGGGTTGAATCCATCATCATTCTTTAGCTCACTTCGCCACCCAGTTCAGAGCCAGCCATATGCTAATCAGTCTTGACCCTGTTCCTCATGCGAACCGTTCGGCCCGAACTGTCAAGCCAGATCTTCCCTGGACTGGAAACAAGCATCCTGGGACTGTTTTGGGAGTAGGACCCCTCATTAGCCAGGCTAGTTTGAATCTAGTGGCAAAGTGAGCAAGGGACCCTTGTCTGGGCATACCCTGCCAACTTAGGGCGAACAAAGCAAACACAAGGAGATGATGGATGGATTGCTGAAACTTTTAAGATACTCACCCGCAGTGACAATTAGATCCGGGTTGAATCCATCATCATTCTTTAGCTCACTTCGCCACCCCAGTTCAAACCCAGCCATATGCCCAGACATGGGTCCCTTGCTCACTTTGCCACTGGATTTAAGCTAGCCTGGCTGCTGAGGGGTGTTACCTCGAAACCGGGTCCAGGATGCTTGTTTCCAGTCCAGGGAAGACCTGGCTTGGCAGCTAGTGTGCAGTGGGAGACAGTGTCGAAGGCTGCTGAGAGGTCCCAGTAGAAGGAGTGCTGCTGTGTGGCCTTGGTCGAGGAGAGTGCAGATTTCGACAGTGGCGGCTGCAGAATCCGCATTGAGAGGTGTCGAGGATCGAGTTTGAGTCTATGAAGTTTGTGCTGGATGTTGACAATCTTCTCAGTGACTTTGGTGGTGAAGGGGAGGAGGGAGATGGGTCTGTAATTCTTGAGGTTGGTTGGGTCTGTGGAGGGCTTCTTGAGGCGGGGTTTGACTTCTGCACATTTCCAGGCGTCGGGAAAGGTGCCTATTTGACGGAGCAGTTGATTGTACGTCGTAGTTCAGGTGCTGTGGTGGAGGTGGCTATGTGGAAGATGTGCGGCGGGCAGGGGTCGGTGGAGGTGTATGCTCCTCATGGTATTTGTGATGTCTTCTGTGGTGACAGGTGTCCAGGCAGTGATGGCTGGCTGGGTGGCATTGCTGGTGCCTGGAGTAGTGTCTTTGCCTTGGTTCTGTTCGTTGAAGTTGTCGTAAAGAATCCTGATTTTTTGGGGGAAAAAGGAGCTGAGTTTGTTGCAGAGATCCTGGGAGGGAGGGACATCTGAGTTTTCGTTTGGGGTTTTGTGAATTCTTGTATGATGCTTAAGAGTTCTTGTGAGTTGCCGGAGTTTGAGCAGATTCTGTCCTGGAGAAAGTTCCTCTACGTGGGCCTGTTGAGTTGGTGGTGTTCTGTCATGGAGGTCTTGTAGGCGGTGCGTGCTTCAGAGGATTTGCTGTTCCTCCATGTTTTCTCGAGTCATCGGCATGTGCGTTTGGATTCTCGGAGGTCCGTGGTGAACAAGGTGGCTTTTGGGGTGCATTGTCTGTCAAAGTTCCGGAGGGGGGGTGAATGTGTTTGCGCAGTCGGTGAGCTATATGTGGAGTTCGTTGTCTGCAGAGTTGGTGTCGGTCTTGGTGGGTGGAGGCGTGCGGCAGAGGACGGAGTTGAGGTGCTCTTCGGTGACCCTGCTCCAGTTTCTACGTGGGAGGTGAGGAGTAGGTTTGTGTGCAATGGATTTTGAGAAGGAGTAATGGAAAAAAAATGGTGAAGTCCAGAGGGGTTGCTTGGTGTGGCTCAAGCGAAAGTTGTTTCCTCCTGCGAAGATTGGGTTGAGGGTGTGTCCTGCCTTGTGGGTGGGGGTGGTGATGAGCTGCTTGAGTCCGATGTTGGCAGGTTGTCTAGGAAGGTGGTGGAGTTGGGGTCGCTGCGGTTGTCGAGGTGGAAATTCAGGTCTTTGAGCAGTGCGTAGTCCGTGGAGGCAAGGGCATGGGGTACAATGAGGTCTGCAATGGTAGTGGCCAATGGGGCACGAGGTCCAGGAGGTCGGTAGTCGAGATTTCTGCGTAGCATCGTTCTGGGGTTGATCTGGATCTGGAAATGGAGGTGGAGGTGTTCCACGGGGGCTAGGATTTGTTCGAGCTGGTGGTTGTGAGTCGCAGGGAGCTTATGTGTATGATGGCGAGTCAAGCTCCCGGGTTGTTGGAGCGGTCTTTCCTCTGGATCTTGTACCCATCGTGGATGGCGGTTGCGATGTCGGGTGCAGAGCTGGTGTTGGTCAAGGTCTCTGTGAGGTAGGTGATGTCAGGCGAGGGGGTGTTTAGGAGGCAAAGATTTCTACTGTGTGTCTGTGCAGGGAGCATACATTGAGGATGATGCAACTCAGGGGTTTGGGTGCGCTGGTGTCCAGTGCGTTGGGGGTAGCTGTGGGGGTCCGGCTGTGGGAGAAGGTGCTTCGGCAGTGTTGGCAGGAGAACGGACCTTGGGTGCCACTCGGTATCGAGAGGTAGCAGTTGTTGTTGCATCTAGGGTTGAGTGTGTGGGAGGTTGCTAAATTGTAGCGGCAGGGGCTCGGAGAACCAGGGTCCCTGGAACTGGTCATGGTTGGGTCACAGCCGGGCGCAGACGGGCTTGCCTTTGGCACGTCTTTGGTGCTCCAGCGGTGTGGCCACCATTGAGTAGGGCCGGGGTGAGGGAGAGCAGCTGGGAGGCAGGATTGGGAACACATGGGGGATGGGCCGGGGGTGCAGCAGCGGCGGGAAAAGGGAATCAAGGCAAAACAGGAAAATAGAAGAAATGGTACAAAAAAGGCACAAAGAGACAAAAATGCAACAGACAGACAAACAGGCACAAAGAGTTAAAAACAGCAGGCACAGATAGACAATAAAAACAACAGCAAAACAGTCAAGAGGCTGGCAGAGCAGGCGAGCAGAATAATAAGGCTCTCCCATTGGATCACCAGGAATGAGGCGCAGGCAGGAACCTGCGGTTGGATGAGGGCCTCAAACACCTACCTGGAAGCAGAGAGGTGCATGGGGCGGGACGTAACAATGGAGCTGTGCAAGGGGAGAGCAGTTTCCCTGACCAGAAATCTGCATAATATTGGCATATACAGATGCAATATGCACTGATAGCCAAATGAGCCCCTTTCAGCAAAGCAAGGGAAACTCTATAATTTCCAGTTATAAGTGTTCATATGGGCTATGCATTCCCCACTATCTTTCCATCCCAGAAGGTACCCATTACACCACATTGCCAGCTCTCCTCCCACTCCCACACTCAGCTGCTCCAGCACATTCATTGTCATTTCTCCTCTTGTTCCTACATTTAGCTGCTTTGCCAGCTTGCTTTCTACACACACACTCTTTTTGCAGCGTGATTTCCATGCCAACAGGGGCACACTCATCTCTTTGTCCTATTAGCCTTAGAGGTGCTGTTCACTAACCCCTAGCAGCCCATCAGTAGCTTTGTTGTCTTTATGCTCTTGTATTTAAGTATAAATTGTATTTTTTTTATCCAGGTCTCATATCAATCAGCAATGGTGATTTAATACAATATTTTGTTTACAGATGACCGCTGCACCGTCTTTCCTTCTTTCTAGGACCATGCTTTGTGTTTTGGCTTGGAGTTTTAGTGGGAGTTCTCCCATTAATATGAAGTGTGTGCATGGCTAGCAAAGGCAGTGACAAAACCTTTCGCCAACTCAATAATGAATATGTGGGTTGGTGTATTTAAAAAGTAGCCATATCTTTTCTGTTGGGTGTGAGCATCCCAGGAATGATCATACCTGCTACTAGGCTGCATGCCATCCCCTGAAGTTTACTGTATACCATAAAAATAACAAAACCTGATTTAACATTAAAGTGAGATTATAATATATTTCAAGTTAGTATCCACTGCTGTCTGGAATCAGACCTTCCTGTGGAATTACTTGGGTGGCAACTGGATAGAAAATGACTGTTTGCATTTACTTTTCAATAGTGGCTCTAAGCAGATCAACATGACTTACCCAAATGTGAGACATTTTAGAGTGCTTAACAGTTTGTATTTTATAGTAAATGAATTGCAGATCATCAAAAATGTAAAAGTGAGACGCTTTGATAGGCAATAAAATGGCAAATAGAATCAGTTATTTGAGTCTCCTTTAATCGTGCGGCGATTTTTAATATTCAATATTTTAAAAAATGATCGCTAGAAGGAATTATTGAATTAATCAAAATAACCGGTGATTGCTCGGATCCCTTCCAATCCATAATTTTTTGTTCACTGCTATAGTAATTTGGTAGCCCTGCTTCTATGGAAACAGTCCAGATTGAACTGTCAGGTGGATTCCCCTCCAGATGGGAACACTAAAGTGTTGTATGGTTCCTACTAATCAAGTAAGATGTTTGGATAATATATGCCTCAAAATATTGAGACTGGGTCCATGCATATAATCAGAATATGTTGGCCCAAATCCTGGCTAGCTCACAGTGCACCATCTGTACGCATTTACCTGGCAGGGTACAGGATGGTTTCTGCAACCTCAGAATATCACCATTCTGACTCCTCCAAAGATATCGTAGAAACGGATCTGCCCTGTTATGGTTCCCTAAGGCATGCCCAAAGGGAGACACAAGAAATACCTAAATTGGCATTTCAAACATTTATTGGAGCAATTAGATTCTTGTGTAAAATACATGAGCTGCAATTATTTGTAGGAGCAAACAATGCATTGTTACCGGCATTACAAGAATGATGAAGAAGTTGAATATTTCACCCGCTATGACGTTGCAGTGATTATAAGAATTTATATCATAATAATAATCCTACTTAACACTGACTATACTCTACAGAGCGTAATAAGAAGTGCATTCTGCCCGGTCTCTTGAAGAAGCCGAACTCCCCATTTACCTCTATGTGTGATATATCCAGAAGTCAGTCTAGTGAAGAACAGGCCACCGTCCATTACAGGATAGTTATGGAAGTCTGCAGGGCTGGCAATTAGTCACAGGCGAACATCTAGAATAATCCAAGTAAGGGCTCCTCTGACGAGCCAAAGCTCAGAAGCAGTTTATATAAACAAAACCAGTTCCCTTGTGTCTGAGGCCCTTTGGTAAAGTTATTATTTGTCTTTCTGATTCAGAGCTGTCGCCGAACAAGCGAAAAAATATATGGCAGCATGCTCAATGTACTTTATCCTTAAAAAGAATTTAGAGTGTTGTGATAAAATGTGTAATGACCTGCGTGTCATCTGGTTCTGTGCATCATACTCAGCCTGGGGTTCTTCATTCTAGAGTCTTCATCTTGTTTTTGTGGCTCTAGAACTCCCACTGGTTAGTTGCTGCTGGCGCTGTGTGGGTAGGACGTTACCTCTGTAGATACCTTCTTCATATCAAATAAATCATCTTCTATCAACCTCATCCAGTGCACCATCTTCATTACACTGGCGACGATCTCGAAACGGACCCACAGCCGTCTACTTTGCTGAACTACCACTACAGAACTACCAAGACGTCCTAACACACCACGGGTAAATAAAGCTTGCTGCGGGATGTTCCTCATCTAATCTGCCTCACCATTAAGGTACTGTGTGCTCTCCCTGCGCTCTTCGCTTGCTAAAACACATCCTTTTAGACATTTTCTCAGTTCAAGCTTACCATTTCTTCATGCGTAGCCCTCGCTCCTCAAGTGACTCTGGCTGGCATCTCCCTCCCCTGGCAAGCATTATCGCCTATTACGCAACACCTCTGACGGCTTCTCCCACTGCACAATGCCCGCTTCCTACCGAGCCACGCAAGACGTAATGATTGCTTAGCTACTAATGACTCTTCCTTTATCAACGGCACGTGAAGTCGCCTAGCAACCCAAGAGGCTCCCTAGCCTCCTTTCATTCACTCAGCCAAGCACTGAGGACGCCGCCGCGACCCACTCTTAGGTTTTTTTTTTCCAGGTCACGTCTACCATCTTAACGACTTCTTAATACATTGGAAACACTCAGCCTGCTTTCGCTGACAGGCACAGCATTTTATTGTGTTGTTTACGCATTAATACATTGGAAACACTCAGCCTGCTTTCGCTGATGGGCCCAGCATTTTATTGTCTTGTTTATGCCTTTTCTGCTCCGTCTGTCTCCCGCTGCTTTCTCTCTAGCAGGCACAGCTTATCGTTCCTCCTGCCTGCTCTGCCTATACCTTTCTCTGGCAGGCACAGCCTATTACAAGCATCTTTTCTGCCTGCTTCGCTTACAGGCACAGCTTAGTTCTAATAAATGTGCACAATACTTTCAAGTCTTCAACTGCTTTCGCCAAGCAGGCACAGTACCCAGAGCATCAGGTCTCCAGTCTGCCTTCTCCGATGATAGGCACAACCTTCTTGAGTATCTCTTCTACCTTCTTTATCACGGTGATACACACACCTCTTTTAACATGTGGTTTCACTCCACCGCTGCAGTGATAAGCACACTCCTGTTTGAAGTGCTTTCACAACCTTACTATCTTCGGTGACAGGCACACCACTGTTCCCAAAATGAACAACTTCACCCCACCACCCTTCTTCTTGTCCAATCCAGGCAAACCCTCCATCCGCTGGTCAAAATGGAAGAAGGTCTTTCTAAACTATGCTAGGGTGTGCGGGGTGTCACTGTGTGGCGAGAGGAAGTCAGCCTTACTTCTTCACTGCCTAGGCTCCAAGGGGCAAAAAGTTTTTGAACACTCACCAGACCTCAATGACACCAAATTGGACAGCCTCAACGAATTTGATATCTGCTTGAAGAAGCTAGACAAACACTTTTTCCCCAAAGTCAGCACCGTATTAGAACGTTACCACTTTGGGAAGCGTGTACAACAACCACAAGAGTCTGTTGAAGTTTATGTGACCCATTTATGCAAAGTGGCCTCCACTTGCAAATTTTGGGCGCTCTTAAGGAACGCATACGTGACCAGTTTATGTTAGGTTGCACCATAAAAAAGGTGAAAGACGAACTATGGCAAAAAGATGATCTTAAGCTTGATGAGGTCATCTCGATTGCCAAGCGCATTGAGCACTCGCTTTTGTAGAAGAGATAAAAAAGGAAAATGGCACTCCTAAGACAACTAGTGAGAAAGTACAAGCTGTAACAAAATCTAAAACATTTAAGCAAATTGAGCCTCAGTCTTCAAGGTATAACAAACCTTTCTATGGAAAATGTTACCGCTGTGACATGGTTGGTCACCTGGCCAATGACATGTCTTGTCCTGCTTTGTATTCCAAATGCCTCAATTATGGGAAAGTTGGTCATGCAGAGGATCAAAATTTAAAAAGAACAAGCGAGTGAAGGAAGTTTGGGTTCAAAATGAGTCAGACACTGATCCTGCCGAACTACATTGTGGTGAGGTCTTGGCTCGGCCCTGTCAGAGCAAGTGCAAAAATCCCATTGACAGTGTTCGAATAAATGGTCATCCAATCAAAATGCTCTTTGACTACGGGGCAAAAATCACATTAGTTCCACAGAGGTTTTATGATACGTCTTTATTGGGTAAAGTGAAGGTCTTAAAACCTGATATCAGGCCGCTTGCTTATGGTGGCCAACCTATCAGGTTATTTGACTATTTTGAGGGTGACATAGAGCACAGGAACATACTCACCGCCGGAAAAACCTACATCTCCTCCTGGGGTGACAGTATAATAAACTGGATCCCCCAGGCCGATCTCAGAGACATGCTAATCCCTGGTGGGGATCCATGCATAGTTCTGAAGGGAGACCTACCTCCACCACTTCTTGATGCTACTGATCCATCTGAGTCTGCCAAGGTTGATCAAGTGAGCAATTTACGCACAGAATTTGAGCAGGTCTTCAGGGAGAAATTGGGTTGTTTTCTTGACTATACACATAAGATCACCCTGACGCCTGGTGCCACCCTGTCACGTGCAAAATGAGAAGTGTACCATTAGCCCTGAGGGAGTCCATGCAGAAAGAACTACAGAAGTTACTGCAAGAAGGAATTATGGCTGAAACTGAGGCGAGTGATTGGCTGGCTCCCGTAGTACTCACTCGCAAAGCCTCTGGCGAGGTGAGATTATGTGTAGACTTGCGCGCTCTCAATCGTGCTGTCATAGCCGACAAATACGCTCTACCCAATATAGCACAGATGCTGACGAGCTAGGCGGGCCTGTGGTCTTCTCCACACTAGATCTTAGGGCCGCATATCACCAGATTAGGATTGATCCTGATTCCATGAACCTTACTGCATTTATAATGCCATTTGGCACATACAAATTTACGAGGTTCCCCTTCGGCCTGAATTCTGCAGCCTCTGTCTTTCAGAGGGCTATGGAAGATGTCCTGCATGGGTTACCTGGCGTCAAGATATGCCAGTATGATGTCCTGGTCCATGGCTTTTCTCAGAAACTACATGATGAGAGACTGAGGGCCATCCTAGAACGATTTAGGTCTCTTGGTTTAACCTTGCACCAGAATAAGTGTCAATTTAACATTACTGAAATTGATTATTTGGGGCATAAGTTGTCTAAGGAGGTTGTGAAACCCAGAGACCATTTAGTGAATACCAATGAGAATCTTCCCATACCCCAGTCCAGAGAGGAGTGGGTCACTTTTCTTGGCATGACCGAGTATTACAATAAGTTCGTCCCACAGTTTGCTTCTTGCACCTTCACTCCAAGGGCACTCTTCAAAAAAGGTGTGAGATTTACCTGGTCGCCACAGTGCCAAGTAGAATTTGAGGATTAAAGGGAGCATTGAGTGGTGCCCTCTCCCTCCAGAGTTTTGACACTGCCCCCCATTCCATCGTCATCACTGATGCTAGCTCCAAGGGTCTTGGTGCAGTCCTTAAGCAGGAAGGATGGAAAGGAGATTACTATCATGTTCCTGTCAGAGGCACTGGTGGGGCCAGAAATTGAAAAGTAGACTTTGTGCACCTTTTGGGCAATTGAGAAACTTAAAAAGTTTCTTTGGGGAAGTTCTTTCGTGGTACAGTCAGACCATAAACTCTTGAAAGTCTTGTTCACAAAGAAAAGATTAGATGCCGTGTCCTCAAGGATCGCAAGGTGGATAGTCGCTCTTCAAGACTATGATTTTATTGCAAATCACATACCTGGTTTCAGAACAAGGTTTCGGATTGTCTTTCCCGCCTTGTTCTGAGTGACCCCAATCACACCTTTGACACCTCTGGAGACTCATGGTGGGAAGATTACAATTATAAAGTGTGTGAGATCATGACTGGTGTTTTGAGTGAGGGAGAGTGGATGTCTTCCATGGAAGGTGACCCTTTTAATCCTTGAAATCTGCAAAATTGTAATTGAAGGTAGGGGGGCATAAGAAGCCTGAATGAGGAGACGCGTACATTTTGGAATCTGCATCATGAGTTGTCTGTCTCCTCTGGCTTACTCTGGAGGGGTACCAGACTCCTTCCCTTTCTGTTAGGCAAAGAATCATTCAACAAGCCCATCAGGGGTACCAGGTCATCTCCAACACCAAAAAGAGGATTTGATTACACTTCTGGTGGCACGGCATCGGCATCCGTGTAGAGCGCATGGTGAGAGATTGTTCCGAATGTAACGCCTGTGACAAAGTCTATAATGCCAGGGTGCAACACATAGTTGTACGGGAGACCCCTGATCATTGTTGGCAGGAGGTGGAATTGGATCGCCTGGGTCCCATTACGATGATAATATCAAAATAGGGTAACCCAGTATCCCTCAGAACCTGGGCGGGTAATCAAAATATTACAAACGGTTCTGTCGGGTAAACAGTATTGCTTCAAGAAAAATCATCATTTTTATGCATATATGAACACACATGGAGACCATAAATAATTTTTCAAAAAGGCTTTATGAATTGCATCATTCATAAATAACTAATGGCAATGGCTGTCAAATGTAAAACATAGTTGTGACAAAGTGGCATGAAGTGACATAAAGTGCTCAGTGCTCTGGTGAAAAGTGCGTAATATATACAGTGTGATTTTTGCAGGATACGAATAATTTGCAAAGGTCAGTCTGAGCGAATGATCAAAACAAACTGCAAGTCGATTGAATCAGTCTTTTATGCAGAGTATTTCAACTGATCCTTCAATAAGTGTCGACGTTTCAACCCAAGATAGCGTGATTCGCTAGTCAAAGCGGGTCTTCATCAGGACAGGGATAGACAGCCTATGAAATAGTAATAAATATGGTCAGGTGTGTTCGAAAGACTGAATGGCGTCTATAATTGCGCATGCAGGGTGAGGACTCACCAAATTAAGCAAACCAAATGTTGCTTGAGGGGCGATGTGAAATGGAGAGGCAAAAGCAGTAGTATCCTGTTCTCCCTGATTGAAAATTAAATATAAATTGGGATAAGTAGCCCTGTCGTGGCTAATTGAAAGATCAAATGAGTATGGAGATATGGAAAGACTTACTTTGAAAATGCGTGAGTTCCGTTCAAATTTGGAACGAATCCGCGTAGGGGAATGATCGTCCTTTGCGGGAGCATAGACGAGATTCTGGTATTCAGACGGACGATTTACTGTCAAAACAAATTAAATTATACTCAGTCAGGAGTTCGAGTCAAAACGGGCAGGCGGCTGACTCATGGAGGGGGAGGAGAGAGGAGATAGCGCACACTCACCATCTAGTTTCTGCAATTAATGTGTGATCAGAAGCGCGCAGGCAAGCGTCCTGTCATTCGCGATGTCTGTCAGCAAATGTGACAAGCGCTGTCAATTAAATGAGCGAGGAAATGCACCGGATTTGGCGCGTGCGGCCGCGTCATCTGTCGGTTGCTTGGAAACGCTCGTGACTCGGATCTCAGAGTCCTGATTGGATATAGTGGCGGATCATCATTGGCTAGAATGAACGTTGTTAGGGTAACGTCAAACTTGGTTACTAGGTGCGTCGTGTGTCGATTACATGGAAACACTCGTGACTCTGATCTCTGAGTCATGATGTGGTAGCGGATCTAGATTGGCTAGAATGGACGTTGCTAAGTGATAACGTCAAACTAGGAGCCCCGGTGTGTGTAATCAGAAGGGGGCGACGTCAAAGACGTGACTCGAAATAATTAAATAATTAAAAGGAGAGGAGAGAGCGCTGTGAATTGGAGCGCGAACGGTGATGTGATGACCCTCATAGTGAATAAAGAGGCAATCAATGGATAAATTGTGCATTAGAAATGTAAATAAAACAAAATTGAAAACAAGCAAAACATGCAGGCACAATGAGGATTTTGCTGTAAGTATTCAAAATGTATACATACATTTGGTGTTTAGGAAGCATTGGTGGAGATGATACAATAAATAGATTTTTACACACCAATGGCTATTAGGCTAACATTTGATTCATGTGAGCGTTTGGCAATGTTGGGATTATGTACATATAAAAGGTTCAACAAAAATACAGGTGGTTATGACACATCTGACTGGTGTTTATGAACGGATTAAAATTAAATTAAGATTCTTGTCTAAAGGCGTGCCAACCGTCTCAAGCGTTTTGGATGTGGTTCAATAAAGCTTTTAACTTAGGAATTCAAAACATAAGAGGCTAAGCAAAGTGTAGAGACATATCTGAATGCCTTAATACAACCTGGTCTGTGTCCTGTGTGACCAAAGCGGCACATGGGGGTATGTACGAGGGATTCATGTTGCAGTGTTACCCATAGTACTGAAGATATAGACTACAGTTGCCCCATCTGTTTTGCCGTCTCCTCAATTTCGTTCAACCCGGTCTGAACAGAGTTGAGCAAATGGATCCACCTACATTCTTTGTAGTTTAGGGTCCCAGAAATCGCACCACCCCTAACATTGGGGCTGACTTTTTCTAGGATCCACCATTTGATGCTGTCAGGAGGGTGATTGTGTGTCACAAAATGCTCAACCAAAGGCGCCCCTTGTACTTTGCACCTAATTCTGCTTGTATGTTGGAGGATTCTGGCTTTTGCTTTCTGAATTGTTTGACCTACATAGATAAGGCCGCAGGGACAAATGATGGCATAGATAACTTGCGAACTGTTACAGTTGGTGAATTGGGGCAATTTGTACGTTTTATTTCCATAACTAAAGACGTTCCCCTCCTGGCAGAGGTCGCATGCTTTGCATTGCCCACATTTGTGGTGTCCCGACACTGGTGGCAGTCCAAAATAGTTCCTCAGGTCTGGTTGTTTGGGTGGTTCAAGGAAGGCTCGTACTAGTGAGTCTTTAATGTTTTTGCCCCGCTTGAATGCAAAGATAGGGTCTTGCTGGATCATCAATTCACTCGCTACCAGGTTCCAGTACTTTTTTACGATTTTTTTGATGTCATTGCTCCTTGTGTTAAATGTTGTGACGCAAACGATGTTGTTGTTTATGGTGTTTTTAGTTTTGACCTCTAACAGCTGTTCTCTTGGACAGTACCAAGCACGTTTCTTCGCTCTTTTAAGCAGACCCATGGGGTAGCCTCTCTCCCTCAATCGGTTAGTGAGGACATCTGATTCTTTAAAGTAGTCCACTCTACGGGTACAGTTTCTTCTTAGTCTCAGGTACTGTCCGTAGGGCAAGTTGTCTCTCAGATTGCGGGGGTGATGCGAGTTGTATCTTAATAGTGTGTTTCGCTCCAAGGGTTTGCGGTAGAGATCACAATAGAGGAGTCCTTCCTCCACTCGAAAGGTGAGATCCAGGAAATCGATTGACTCGTTGTTGCTAGTCATAGTGAATTGTATATCATTTGACCTGGCATTGAGCCACTCATGGAAGTTATTAAGCTCCATTCTGTCCCCGGACCATACCATGATGACATCGTCAATGTAACGTTTCCAAATAGTAATCTGGTTGAGAAATGGGTTTTGGAGACTGTACAGATGTTCCTCCTCGTAGTTGTCCATAAAGATATTCGCCAGGCTCGGCGCATATGTGGCTCCCATCGCCACTCCTTTGCACTGGTAGTAGAAATGTTTCTGAAAAATAAAATAATTCTTTTTCATTGCGATCTCTAAGAGTATAATCAAGAAATCGGTCGGGATCCAATGGGGTCTCTCTCGTTCATCCAGGATGGTTCTGATAACTTCCAAGGCTTTGTCTTGGGGGATTGAGGTATATAGTGAGGAGACATCCAATGTGACAAGCAGTTGTGCTTGTGGATCAAATTCCTGCCCCTCCAACAGTTGGATAATGTGCATAGTGTCTCTTACATAAGATTTCGTTTTGGGTACCAATGGTTGCAAGAAATAATCGATAAATTTGTTCAGTGGTTCCAAAATTGAGCCACAACCAGAAACAATCGGTCTGCCTGGTGGTTTCAATAGTCGTTTGTGCACCTTGGGTAGCGTATAAATTGTAGGTATACGGGGTTCTTTGTTGTTTAAGAAATCATGTTCATGTTTGCTCAGGAAGCCGCAGTCCAGTCCATGTTTGGTCACCTGTTGAATCATTGATTGTATAGTTGGTGTTGGATCTTTTCTTATTAATTGGTAACTTTCTGGATCACCCAGTTGTTGTTCAATTTCATCCACATAGTCTTGAATGTTCTGTAGGACCACAGCTCCACCCTTATCAGCTGCTTTTATGATGATTGAGTCGTTGCTGCTCAGGGAACGTAATGCCTGCTTTTCTTCCTTGCCAATGTTAAATTGGATGTATTTCCTTTCATCCAAAATTTGCATTGTTTCATGAAGGACAATCTTTTCAAATGCTAGAATTTTCTCACTCATTTGGTAAGCATTTGGGGTGAAAGTTGAAACTGGCCTGAAATTTGTCGCTGATGGTGCTGGGTTGAAAGAATTTTTACTGAAGTAATATTTCAGCCTGATTTTGCGAAAGAATTGCTGGAGCTCTAGTTTCACTTGAAAAGAATCAGGTATGACAGTAGGCACAAAAGATAGTCCTTTAATGAGAACATTTCTCTCAGCATCGGTCAAGTTATGTGTGGACAAATTAATTATTGGTTCTCTCTGATCCGTTACAATGAGATTATTTGAAACCTCGATCTGATCTGTTACTCCAATATTGTCAGGTAAAGCTCTAGGTGGTGCTGTGGTATCTTCTGTGTCAGCATTGTTAGCTGCAGCTGTCTCATATAATCCACTATCAATGCTCTGTTCAGTGGCTATACTTATCATATTCTGATATGTCCCATCAATCAGTGTTCTAAGATTGGTATTATTAGAGTTCGGTAGCAATGCTTCGCTGTTCATGTTAACAGTGTTACTCTGTGTCTGAGTGTTGGCACTATTTCTCTGGTTTTCAGTGATGGTTGGAGTACTGTATATCTGGATAGTGGTTGTAGTATTCTGTGTAAGGATGTCTACCCTCGGGCTACAACTGTTTACCACCTGTATGTTTGTCTCCGGGTAGATATTTCCCCGTGTGTTTCTGGTTGGTAGAAGCGTACACGTGATGTCCCTTGTTGTGTATTCCTGCCTCTGTTCCAACCCCTTGGTCTTTCCCAATTCTGTGCTCTGCCACCGCCCCTGTTGGTTTGGCGGTAGCCTTCCCCTAAAAAATTGGGGCCTTGATTGACTTGGTTACCTTGATAGCTGGTGGAAGGTCTATCAATATCAGTATCAGAGCCACTACCAAAGGAGGAATCTGAGAAGGTTTTAAATCTCCTAGGGCCCTGTCTGCTTTTGTTTGAGAAGAAGCCTTGACTGTCTTGCTGATAATAATCGTCAGATAGGTAAGGATATGTGTTGTTCTTATCGTAACCTCTTATATCCTTTGCTAATTTGTCCAACTTCCTATTTAGTGTGACTGTGTTAAATTCTGCCAATGTTTTCTCAGCCCGCTCTAGAGCTTCTCTAGCATTAGTAAGAGCTCTGTCCTCAAGAATCTCCTTCTTAAGGTCAGCGATTTCTTGTGTAAGTTTTTTGACGTACTCAATAGCTGTCTCAACACCGAGAACCATCCAGTGTCTGGAGCAGTTATTGGCCACGTAGCTGAATCCTTCCCTAAACTTGGGGATATCTATGAAGATTGCTGGTTCGTTGCGTACTTGCAATCCCTTGGGAATTATATTTGAGGACAAATACTTGGTTAGGACATGCCCATGAAGGCGGGCTCTGATTAGTTTCTTTTCAAGTCTTTCAATTTTGGCTAGTTTTTCGTTGAGACCTGAATCAGCTGACACTCTATCAGAGCCTAGAAGAAAGCTAGAAGCACCTTGATCCCATTACGAGCAGCTCTGGCCAGTCCTATGTTCTTGTATTAATAGACATGTTCTCCAGGTGGCCGGAGATTAGGTTCACTCACAACACTGAGACTGGAGACATCACCAAGTTCCTCGTTGAAGTCTTCTCACTAGAAGGACTCCCGGATTGTCTCCTAACTGACAACGGTGTCCAACTAGTCACAAGAGAGTTGAAGGAATATTTTGCGGAAAGGGGGATCAGGCACAAGCGTTGCGCCCTATACCATCCCAAAACCAACGGAATGGTGGAGAGGTTTAACTGTGTCTGAAGTCAGAGCTAGTGGAACATGTGACGATTTACCGCCTCACGCCTCACTCCACCACAGACAAAATTCCTTTTGAACTTTTTCGAGGACTGAGCCCCAATACACGTATGTTCCAAGCATGGATGAGGGACAAAAGTGCGAGAGTGGGTTTGGATGCTGGTTCCGGTGTGGTGATATCCACTAAAGATCACAGTGTGGGTTCCCCTTGTGTGGATCCTGGTGAAATGTCCTGGCAAGTTCAGGATTTGAAGATTGCCAAAAGGAAAGAGTATTTTGACGCCGGACACGCTGTCGCCCACAATTGCTTGCGAGTGGGCGACAGAGTGCGAGTACGTCTTCCTCAGAGTTCCGCTGGAGTCTCAAAATACTCCTCGCCTTTTGTTGTGAAGAAACTCTTTCAGAATGCAGTAAAGTTGAATGAAGGTTGCATCTGGAATGTGAACAGGATTGCCCCCATGCGCACTGAGGTACATTCTAAGTTGGTTGGTCCTAATAATCCTACTAAAGAATTGCCTGCTCTGCGAAAGAGTTCTCGCACTGGAAATATTCCAGGTAAAAACGACATGATTTTGTTCTTTGTTGATGTTTTCTTTGCTCTTTATTTGTTCTTGCTTTGCCCTCTCCTTACTCCCGGTTCCATTGTACTTCTCCTTTCTGATTTTATTGTGTAAAGAGGGAAGGTGTGTAATGACCTGCGTGTCATCTGGTTCTATGCATCACACTCAGCCTGGGATTCTTCATTCTAGAGTCTTCATCTTGTTTGTGTGGCTCTAGAACTCCCACTGGCCAGTTGCTGCTGGAGCTGAGTGGGTAGGATGCTACCTCTGTAGATACCTTCTCCATATCAAATAAATCATCATCTATCCAACTCATCGAGTGTACCATCTTTATAACAAAATGCTTACGAAGAAATGCGCGCCACCATCTAAAAAAGATTTCAAATTTAAACATGAACTTGTAAAATGGAAGCTTTTGTGCACGGGCCCTAATTAACCTCACCAGAAAAGCCCAGATTGGGTCATCTTACTATGGCCTTTTCTGTTAGGTGCAGTTTTAATTCCATGGCATAGAGAGAATAGGACTCAAATCTGGCCATACCCGCTAGAGTTAGGGCACCTCCTGCAATAAACAACAAAGTTAGTGAAGAATGTGTGAATTCATCTCAACAGATTGCTATCCCTTCGGTCACTTTCCAGTCTGTTGTTTGTCACTCTCTGTGTTGCTCTACACGCAGACCGGCAACTCAGTTGACTGGAATGCAGACCCAAACAATAACAGACAGCTGAGGATGATTCAAACATTCCGCCCATCACATGTTTTATGTCTAATGGTGACGCCATTACAGCCTCTGCTGGGCCTGCTTTCTATGGAGGTGAAGCTTGTGCTCCAGCTACCTGTTCTGCACCAGTAATGTGGGTGAAGCTTGCACTGCTGTTGCTGTACCTGCTTTGAATTTATGTGAGCATCTTGCACCACACCCACCGTTGTACAATTTGTACTGCTTATGACTTATGCAGTAGTTGGGCCTGTACTGTATCCACTCTGTGTTTGCGAGCCAGCCTTGCATTGCTGTTGTCTGTGCTGCACCTACTCTGTGGGTAAAGCTTGCAGTCTGCTCCCTTTGCTATCCCTGACCTTTTTCTCGAGCCAAGTTTGGACAGCTTTTGCCAGGGCTACATTTATGCTGTATATAGAAACTTGGGGGCAGATTTATATCGGACTTGCGCCACTTTTACGCCGCCGTTGCGTCACTTTTGTGACGCAGCGGCGGCGTAAACCCTGCGCCATGTTGCGCCCCATTTACAACGTGACGCATCTAGGGAGATGTGTCACGTTGTAAAGCTTGCGCCACATGTGGGCGTACCTGCACAGGGGGGCGCAGGAACGCCTCCTAAAAGTGGCTGAGTGAAATCTACAAGATTTCACTCAGTCACTTTTGAGCCCATGCTGCGTCAAAACCCTGCGCCTGCTTGAAGCAGGCGTAAGGATTGACGCAGCATTGTAACCATAGGGCCCCCCAGAGCATTGCTGGAGCTGCGTCGCGCTTGCGACGCAACTCCAGCAATGCGCCACTTTTACCGGACAGATGCGTCACGCATCTGTGCCGTTTTTGCCCCATGGTGCGATGCATTGTAAATGCGGCGCATCCATGGTGGCGGAGCTGTGGCGCACAATAACTGGCGCATCCCTGCTGATATGCAGGGATGCGCCAGTCGTCATAAGTCTGCCCCTTGGAGTGTTATCTCTTCTGGTCACACTGCTGATTGCTGTGATGTATTTTGCCGTACATGTTATATCCGAGAGCGAAGCTTTCACTTTCATAGTCTCAGCTGCAATTGTTTTGTGTACAGCAAATCTTGCTAATCTGCTGCCTGTGTTTACCCGTGTATAGGAAACCCCTGTGCATAACAGTGTCCATCACAAATAATCCGATTTTTATAGAGGAGTTGACCGTCCAGGCCCATGAGAAAGTATCACAGTCCTGCAAACAGGGTCTGCTATCACTCCATTAATATCTAGATTTTCTGCACAGAAACTGTAGGGGTCTTAGTTGAAAAGAATGACACTCAAGCTGTGTTGTTATGGTGCTCACAAACTAAACATACTACAAGTTTTGAGGAAAAATGGCAGGACTGTCCCATGTTTGTTATATGCTAATGGATGATGATGGTATTATCCGGTTAAATGCATAAAAGGCCTGCGAAACAGTCCTGAAAAGACCCACTAAAAAGCCCAGACAGTCCTGCTAGGAGGCACTTGTACTGCCGCTTTGGAGCATAGTTGTGCTGCCGAAATAACAGGCGCTGTCACTTCAAATACATAGGTGTCCTGCTAAGAATCGCACGGAGCGAAATATCAATGTGCAGCCCCCATGCTGAGTACCGCAGCCAGATGAGAGGCGAATATATCATTTCATTAGAAATACAATCGTCCCGTTAAGATGTCTTGCACTGTCCACTACACCAGCTCACCACCGGGAGTGCATGCCACCCTGTCATACTGTCCCTTTCCTCATACTGTAAATAAGATGTAGCTGTAGCTGACAATTCTTGAGTCACAACAGATATATACTCATCCCGCCCAGGTATTTCAGCATCTTTGGCATTTTCATTGATAGTCATAAAATCGTCCAGCTAATCCAAGATATTTAATCCTTGCATTTCTTTCAAGCAGGTTCATTTATTAAATGCAACAGCCTCGGCCTCACTAAAATGAGCAGAATGACGAGGGATAAATCTTGCATAATTCGTCCACATCTTAGAAACCTAGGGGCAGATTTACAAGAAAGCAACGCATCTATACAGATGCGTCACTTTCCCTGCGCCACCCTTAGAAACCCTTGTGCCACCATAGATGCGCAGTATTTACAATACGGCGCACTATGGTGCAACTATTGACAGATGCGTCAAAAATTATGACGCATCTGTTGGCGGAAAAGTCACGCATTGCTGGAGTTGTGTCGCAAGCACGACTAGCCTTCTTCTGCACTTACCTACTTGTAACTTCCATCCTGTAACCTACTAATAAACCTCTACTTCGGTTTACCTCGTGGCTAATATTCATCTTTTCAACATTGGCGACGATCTGGAAGGAAATACCCTGTGTGAACTACCTACAAGCCTACATGAGGTGAGGAAATTTCAAACAAGAAACAAACTACGTATACTGGAAACTACTTCAAGTGAATCTACTTCAAAACCAAGGAAAAGAACTCCCATCCCAGCCCCACCAGTGTCCTCATCCATCCGGACAGCCTGCCCTGGGCGCTTCACATTCCTTACTTTCAGGAATCTAAACATCAAAGGAAAAAAATACAGCGCTAACCAGTGTACCTTGAAAACTGGAATACTTTCAAACACCTGCCTACCATGGTGTGAACTTGGCATTAATAATGACCAAAAAGACTGGCAAATCTTCAAACGACAGTTATCAGTAGAGACTGCCAATATACATATATGTACAAGCTCCATCTACAGAGGACATCTGTGTACTTCAACAAACATTATGAGACTTTCTTCGCAGCGAGCACTTCATAAATGTGTATTCGAGGTAGTGAAGAGTGTCTGTGGCAAGTGCAACATTTACAGCTGCCCCGGTGGTAAAGTCTCTTATAGTTCAACACACCATCGAGTGTCAAGAACCCTGCTGTTCTTGTTGGTGAGCTGTGTATTTTCTCCCTTTTGGCAAGAGCAGGAGCTACCACGAGTCACGCCTCTTGTGCTTCCCAACGAGACAAGGTAAAGAGGACTACAGTGATTTTCATTTTCAGCGCTGTATTGAGCAAAATGATTCCCACTGCTGCCTTTGACCCTTATGGTAAGCCTTTATTTTTGTTTTTATTAACTTTTGGCACTCACTGCTTTCCTGGCTTACTTGGCAGTTTAACCGCTGCCGTTAAGATTGAAAAAAAAAACAGCACGTGTTTCCTTCCACGCGGTCCTACCTATGTCCTCGAGCCCTGCAGCATTGTTTCATGGATTCTTCCTGACGTAATAGTATTCGAGCAGCTTGGCACTGCTGAGTGACGCTTTGCTGCCTTGACGCGCCATGAGCCATCCAGCTTAGCGTTTACAACGTCCCGACATTTTGTGATTGGAGGGTCTTCAGTACTTAAGACACACTTTGCCAATCGTGTTGTTCGCTTAACAAAGTTTATTGAGAACTTGCACTGGACCGGCAAGAACAACTTGGAGTCCTTTAAGTTTCTCCTGCCTCCACCTCATATTTGTACAAGCGTTTTGATGGAGTTTATTAAGGATTTCTTCTGCAGCACTGACATCGCTTTGGCTTTGTGTCTTTCATCTGTTGCTGCATGTCTTCGTCAATGCAAAAATCTAAATTTTCCGTCCGATCTTTCAGTAATAACCACCGGGGAAACCCATATTGAGCTCTCTACTGGTTCAAAATAATAGTGATTCCTTCATGCTCTTTTTTATCGATGGCTTCCATTTTTATAATTTCTTCATTTTCCAGTTTCAATAGTTCTTTGTTGAATATAGAACACTCACGCAGTGTTGGCTTTAAGCAGATCACTGATTTATTTTCTGCAATTTTTATGTACACTTTCTCAGGAACTACATTTTCATTTGGAAACAAATTGCAAAGTAATCGACTCACCAAAGCTTGTTTGCCATGTTCTGTCAGAATTCCAATTCTTATATCTTTGAAGAATACTTCCATATTCAGCATCATTTGCCTGTCGCATATTTGTTGTCAGTTCTTTTTATTCAAAATAAGTCCAAATGTTCATATTACCAACACTACCAAGAGACTTTCTGGTATCTTCATGTGCAATTGTTTTAAATACCGGTTGTCCTTTTACCGGAGTCAGTTGCAGCAGATCTCCAAAAACTATGACGTGTTTTCCTCTAAATAACACGTCATACTCTGTTTTAAGAATTTGCTGCATTCTTAAATGCACAAAGGCAAGCATCAAGTTTGAGACCATGCTTACCTCGTCAATAATGAGAAGTTTCATTTTCTTCAGGACTCTTGAAACTTCACAACAAGCTTCTCCAGATAGCTTGTGCTATTCCAATGTGTTCTCATGCTCTACTGGTAGCATTAGTAAACAATGTAAAGTAATTCCTTTAATGTTATGTGCTGCCAACCCAGTAGGAGCAGTGACAACACAAGACAAATGCGACTCAGTTGTTTTCTGCAGATAACTTATAATTACTTTAATTAAGAAACTTTTTCCTGTTCCAGCTTGACCACTCACATACATTCAGATAGGTTGAAATGATGTACATGAGCACCCTTTCTTTTCATGAAGTAATCCATGGTCAATCTGCTCTTTCACATGTTGATATATTTGTTTCTGTTCAACATTTAGTTGTTCTTCCAAGTTTCCTAACTGTATTACATCTTCTTGAGCTTGATACATTGCTGTTTCCACCTCATTCATGGCAGTCGCTGCTTCATTTTCAACAATTGGTTGTCCAAGTGGCTCTTGAGTCAGTGTAGCAGAACTTTGACTGTCTTGAGAACTGTCTCTAGCAATCTCAGCTGCAATTGTAGCTTCTTGATCAATTTCATCATTCAACATTTTCAGATAATTTGCAAAAGCACTGCATTGTATGGTATCTTTACAAGCATTAAATGAATCTTCAGAGCTCTGAAAATCTCCAAGTAATTCCAGTTCTGAACGCCACGGTTTGAACATTTGCAAAAGGGCTAAATAGTAAAATTCCCTTTTGTCAGCAGTGTCGCAACTCAGTTTCCTGTGATTAATTACATTTCCTTTCCTTTGTTTCACCAGACATTCTTCAGAACCAATCACTGCATATTTTCCATCATTGATGTTCTCTGTAGTATTCCGTTTAAAAGTGTAGTTTTGCAGCACTTCATAGAGACACATGTTCTCAAGATGATGACTTCTGTTTGGGTAATATGTGTCCAACATATTTGTTTTCAAAATATCTGTGCTTTCTGGTTCTTTTTCTGCTAAATATTCAATTTCTTGAACAGATTTCAGTACCCGATTTTGTATTGCTGCAAGACCTAGACTCACCCAAATGATTTTTC
The DNA here is from genome assembly GCF_964204655.1 of Triturus cristatus. NCBI lineage: Eukaryota > Metazoa > Chordata > Amphibia > Caudata > Salamandridae > Triturus > Triturus cristatus. Next base: position 641,666,536 of record NC_140581.1, on the reverse strand, counting down.
TACTTTTGGAATAAAGACTTGCAGATGATAACCGATCTGAGCATTCATATGCTCCAATTTCACGATGCTATAACATCTTCTAATTGAAACTGTATAATTTCTTACTTAGAGTCTTCTCGTGAGAAATCTCTTCCCACATTTCTTTCAATTCCGTCTTTTCTGATTTAGTAGTGTAGGACGTTACATATCGAGCAACAGCAATGGAATTGTCCGCAACATACTGAATATCCATGTTAGTGTTCCACATGGATAAAATAACTGGATTGTAGTCATTTATGTATTTTGATTCTTCGCTTCTTCTTAAGTTGTAGTTATTTTTGGGAGACTTTCTTGTGATGGTATGTCGCATAGCTGACATAAAACTGTTCACTCTTCCTTTGGATAATACAGGACGTGGAAATCCAAAACGACATTTGGTATAGAACTTATCCTTTGACTTTTACTTTCGCTGACAGTATTTTCCACACCTATGTCTTTGGAATCTTAAAATTGTTGTTTTAAGTTTTTATCTTCTCTGCTATTTGGTACAGCACATGTGGCATAATCTTCAATGAAAGACAAAACAGTTTCATCTGAATCTGTTCCACATTTGGGGGCGTCCTTGATCCATAACAACATATGTATATGAGGAGCACCTCTTGCTTGATACTCCTTTCTACAAAATAAATCCACAACTTCTCCAAGAGGAGGATTCTTTTTATTGCAGATGAAAGACATCATAGCTTCAAATCTATGATTGAAATATCTGCATACATTAACAGGATCCAAAGAGCACAATTCTCCAGGTGTCTTGTATTCAATATTTTTTATATTGGAATTTGCCTCTCGAAGAAATTCAAGTAAATCATCCCAAGTATACTCAGCACAGCTTAGTGTAACATACCATGTAGGAGTTCCCAAGTTCCGTAGCATACATTTCAGTTCTCCATGACGACGGTACCAATATTCATTAGTCGCACGTTGACATGCCATCAGATTAATCAACTGAGATTCTAAATGATCATCTCTCTGATACACTTCATCCATAAAATCTTTTGCAGTTACATTTTGCAGGTGCATTCCAGTTTTTAAAATGTGATTTACTGCATATGAAAGTCCTGACAAGTCACTTTCAAACAGAAGATGAAACATATAAGGGATACATTGTCGAAATCTTGCATCTTCTGCCTTTAATCTTGTTGTCCGAAATCCAGTTGCAGAAATCTGCACAGGACGTTCATCATATCGTCCACCTTTTCCTGTTGGAAACAACTGCGGGAAACAACGAGCTTCCGAGCTCTCTTCCCATACACTCATGGGACTTCCTGTTGCTTTTTTCATTTGGAACAACTCAATTGTGTGCCCCATCACCTCTTTGGAAGAAATTCAAGTAAATCATCCCAAGTATACTCAGCACAGCTTAGTGTAACATACCATGTAGGAGTTCCCAAGTTCTGTAGCATACATTTCAGTTCTCCATGACGACGGTACCAATATTCATTAGTCACACGTTGACATGCCATCAGATTAATCAACTGAGATTCTAAATGATCATCTCTCTGATGCACTTCATCCATAAAATCCTTTGCAGTTACATTTTGCAGGTGCATTCCAGTTTTTAAAATGTGATTTACTGCATATGAAAGTCCAGACAAGTCACTTTCAAACAGAATATGAAATATATAAGGGATATATTGTCGAAATCTTGGATCTTCTGCCTTTAATCTTGTTGTCCGATATCCAGATGCAGGAATCTGCACAGGACGTTCATCATATCGTCCACCTTTTCCTGTTGGAAACAACTGCGGGAAACAACAAGCTTCCAAGCTCTCTTCCCATACACTCATGGGACTTCTTGTTGCTTTTTTCATTTGGAACAACTCAATCGTATTCCCCATCACCTCTTTGGAATTAAGTGGATGTACACTGTAATGTTCATAGATTTCTTCACATCTGACATGTCCACTTTTTCAATTTGTCCACTTATTGTTTCAGTATCTTCTGCTAAATCTAATTCTTCTTCTCCTACAAACACATTTCTATAGTACTCATTATTTTTTATCAGATACAATGATGCCTTTTGCACTTTTCTAACATCCACTAACTCTTGCCAGATTTTCTTATTCTTAGTAGGAACTCCATTAACTAGAATGACAAGTGGCTCATTTTCTGCATGGTCTACACCAATAGTTTCAATATTTTTCCTTAAATCTAACGGTAAATAGACAACTCTTCCTTTCAATCTTCTTTGTATCTCTGATGGAGGTAATTTACCTGTTTTAGGCTACATACGAACAATAGCCTGAAATGGGTGAACACATTGAATGAGAATAGACTAATACGTATTTAAATCTATCAGCTCTGGAGGAATAGCAACCAACTCTAGATTATTATGAACAGCTCTAGCAGCCATTTTATTCTCATCTAATTTGTTATAAAAATATTTGCAAATACGCTGCTCAAATCCCAAATCAAAACAATCCTCTACCTATAAATAAGTAGCAAATTCCTTCCACTTATCATTATCTTCTATTTCACTTTTTAAATACAAATTGACACCCCTAGTCTGACTTTTATAGTGACTTCGCCGACAACAAATACAAGAAACATTTGGTTTTTCACCTGAAATTACCTTACATTTTTTTGATTTCATCCTCAAAATTTTTTGTAATCACGGGTTCTACATAGTCTTCAACATTTTGTTCTACTAATGTGTCAGTTTCTGCACTCTCTTGCTGAGGACCAAAGTAACAAAACTCAATATCATCACAAACCTTCTTCACATCTGATACTGACCCACGCAAAAGAGCACTGTTCAACTCATTTAATGTTAGTGCTGGACTTTTTGCATAATACAATCTTCTCACTAACTTCCGTATTTGAGTATGATGTACTGCCAACATCCTGAAATGGTGAAAAACACTTTGACAAACTTTCCTAGAAAGACAAGCCAGAGAATTACCTTGCAAACCAGTATTTTTTCTCACTCTGCAAGGGTCTAGTCCTTGCAACACCTTAATATTTTGTTTAACACTTTTTTTACTATATGCTCGTAAAAAATTACATAATTTATCAATAGATTCTTGTCGTACAGTACAAATACTACTGCAATCCCAAGTGTACACAGGGTGTTTAGGACATCTCCCTAGAACTTCATCAGCTGTCACTTCTTCTGCATTTCTTTCAACCTTTTTCTCTTTGTCAATTGGACAACCATCTCTAACCTCATGACCTCGACCACTGGTGTCAACTGCATACAATAAATTATTGCTCTGTAATTAACTCTCTTCATTAAAGAAAGGCTCTGAACTAGAACTGTGTTTCCATTCTCCCAAACAAAATCACACATTTGTTTTCTATTAATTACTCTTTTCCTCCTACTTTTGGCCTTCATTAAATGGATTGGTTTATCTAGTGATCGAATTCTGTTTAATACTAAAATGAATAGTTTCGTTTTTACTTCAAAAAGCCTTTTCAACAATGGTTTCAATATGCTTCTTCTTTTTATAAAATAGATCTCTCTTTTTATATTTCTTCACATCTTTCAGCAAATAATGTACTACTCTCTTGTAAAATATTTTTTTGCTTATTTCCTTATACTGATTTTGCCTTCTTTTACCATACTTTGTCTCCTTTGACTGTTTATGTGCTTTTTTGCTTTTCCTCTTATTTTGAATTTTTTTTCTAGTTGAAGCATTCTCAGAGGTTTCAGCATTCTGTACATTCTGTTGGTCCTACACACATTTTTAATAAATTGCTTTGTGATCTTTCCAGAAGATTTTTTTCTTTTTAGCCACATTATGTTGTTCATTCAATACTTGTGGTTGATGTTTCTCCAAGTAATTCTCCTGTCTCTGTTCTTTTCTTTTTCTTTTGATTTCTGGCATGATTTCTCTATTGTAACCGTGAAGAACAGTATCTGTAAAAAATAATCACAAATAAAAGTATATTAATAACTTTCAAATTTATACTATTCTATTACTGTACAAACACATTTTATATAAATACTGACTAAGAAACTATAGCCCTGAAGCACAAGTGTGACGATGGTTAAAACACTACATGCATAGTGCATACTACTTTGAAGCAGTTCATGCCCTAAAGCCTGCCACACTAAAAGACTACAACCTAACTGACTGAATGATTACAGTACTATAAGGAGAGACACTGGGTGAGTGACACGGTGTTTGCTAGAAGTGTATGGATACTGACTGGGATATTGATGGCGTGAAAGACAAGTGTGTAGGTGATTAAATACCTACATGCATAGTGGATACGTGTTTGAATCCATCCATATGTTAAGGCCTGTCTCAGTTCAATAGTACTTGGATACTGACTGAATGTTTTGAGTATTGCAAGGAGAGTGCCAGGATGAATTTATAAGTATTTGTATTTTGGTGCAGTAAATACATTAGTACATGGTGCTGAATAAGTCACTGGAGAAATATAAAGGGAGTGACAGGGTGTTTGCGGGAACTGTATGAATACTGTCTGGGATTTTGAAGGTGTGAAAGACAAGTGTGTAGGTGGCTACAGACCTACATGCATAGTGGATAGACATTTGAAACAGTCCATAGAGTAACACTTGGATCACTGCAAAACTACCCGAGTACTGACTGAATCATTAGAGTACTACAAACAGAGTGACAGGGTGAATCTTTTAAGTTTTTGGGTTTTGGTGCAGTGAATAGATTAGTACTCAGTGCCAAATGAGTCAATGGAGGTGTGCAATTTAAGTGACAGAGTGTTTATTGGAGTTTATAGATACTGACTGGGAAATTGAAGGTCTGAAAGACAATTGTGTTGGTACTTAGAGGCCTGCATGCATACTGGACAGACGTTTGAATCAATCCATGTGCTAAGGCCTGCCTCACTCCATTAGTACTTAGGTACTGACTGAATGAATAGACTATTGCAAGAAGAGTGCCTGGGTGAATTTATAAGTGTTTCAGTTTTGGCGCAGTGAATGCATTACTACATGGTGCTGAATAAGTCACTGGAAGAGTGCAAGAGGAGTGACAGGGTGTTTGCTGGAAGTACATGCATACTGACTAGGGAATTCAAGCTGTTAAAGACAAGTGTATAGTAGGTTAGAAGCCTTCAGGCATACTGGATACACCTTTGAAGCAGTCCATGTGGTAATGCACAGTTCACTGCATGAGTACCTGCGTACTGACTGAATCATTAAACTATTGCTAGGAGACTGTCAGGATGAAACTTTTGTGTTTTGGTGCAGTAAGTAGATTACTACATAGTGCCAGATGAGTCAGTAGAGGTGTGGAAGTGGACTGAAAGAGTGTTTACTGAAGTTTATAGATACTGACTAGTTAATTGAAAAAGTGAAAGACAAATGTATAGGTGACTAGAGGCCTGCATGCATACTGGACAGACGTTTGAAGCACTCCATGGGCTAAGGCGTGGGTCACTGCATGAGTACCTAGGTACTGACTGAATCATTAGAGTACTGCAAGGAGAGTGCCTGGATAAATCTTTTAAGTTCTTGGGTTTTGGCGCAGTGAATAGATTAGTACATGCTGCTGAATGAGTCACTGGAGGTGTGCAAGGGGAGTGACAGGGTGTTTATTGGAGTATATAGATACTGACTGGGCAAATGAAGGTGTGAAAGACAATTGTGTAGGTAGTTAGAGGCCTGCATGCATAGTGGATAGTCATTTGAAGTAGTCTATGTGCTAAAACCGGGTTAACTACATAAGTACCTGGGTACTGACTGAATCATTAGAGAAGTACAAGGAGAGTGCCTCAGTGAATTTATAAGTGTTTGACTTTTGGCGCAGTAAATGGATTACTACATGGTGCTGAATGGGTCACTGGAGAAGTGTAAGGGGAGTGACAGGGTGTTTGCGGAAACTGTACAAATACTGACTGGGATATTGAAGGTGTGAAAGACAAGTGTGTAGGTGGTTAGAGGCCTGCATGCATACTAGACAGACATTTAAAGCAGTCTATTATCTAAGGCCTGGGTCACTGTATGAGTACCTGAGTACTGACTGAATCATTAGAGTACTGCAAGGAGAGTGCCTGCATGAATCGTTTACGTTTTTGGGTTTGGGCGCAGTGAATAGATTAGTACATGGTGCTGGATGAATCACTGGAGGTGTGCAAGGGGAGTGACGGTGTTTATTAGAGTATATAGATACTGACTGGGCAATTGAAGGTGTGAAAGACAATTGTATTGGTGATTTGAGCCAAGCATGCAAAGTGGATAGATGTTTGAAGTAGTCCATGTGCTAAGTCCGGGTTCACTACATAAGTACCTGGGTACTAACGGAATCATTAGAGTACTACAAGGAGAGTGCCTCTGTGAATTTATAAATGGTTGGGTTTTGGTGCAGGCAATGGATTAGTACATGGTGCTGAATGAGTCACTAGAGGAGTACAAGGGGAGTGACAGGATGTTTGCTGGAAGTGTATGGAATATGACTGGTGAATCGCAGGTATGAAAGACAAGTGTGTAGATGGTTAGAGGACTGCATGCATAGTGGATAGGGGTTTGAAGCAGTCCATGTGCTAAGGCCTGGTCACTGAATGAGCACTTGGGTACTGACTGAATGATTTGAGTACTGCAAGGAAAGAGCCTGGGTGAATTTAGAAGTGTTTGGCTTTTGGCGCAGTGAATGGATTAGTACATGGTGCTGAATGAGTTACTGGAGGAGTGCAAGGGGAGTGACAGGGTGTTTGCTGGAGTGTATGGATACTGACTAGGGAATTGAAGGTGTGAAAGACAAGTGTGTAGGTGGTTAGAGGACTGCATGCATAGTGGATACAGGTTTGAAGCAGTCCATGTGCTAAGGCCTGGCTCGCTGCATGAGTACTTGGATACTGACTGAATGATTAGAGTACTGCAAGGAGAGTGCCTGGGTGAATTTATAAGTGGTTGGGTTTTGGCGCAGTGAATTAATTAGTACATGGTGCTGAATGGGTCACTAGAGGAGTACAAGGGGAGTGACAGGGTGTTTGCTGGAAGTGTATGGATACTGACTGTGGAATTAAAGGTGTGAAAGAGAACTGTGTAGATGGTTAGAAGACTGCATGCATAGTGGATAAGCGTTTGCATCAATGCATGTGCTAATGTCTGCCTCACTCCGTTACTACTTGGATATTAACTGAATGTTTACAGTATTGCAAGGACAGGTCCTGGGTGAATACATAAGCAATGACTGCCTTCTAATTCTACCAAAACTTGAGAACAGGAAAGGTTTTTAAGCAGTTATGTGTATGCAAAGATTTGAAGTACCCAAATGCTTCTCTCACAGTGGTTCCCAAATTCACAAAGACTCACAGTGTGATTCTAGACAACCAACACTATCCCTAGAAGTTTACCAAAACTCATTCACTACTCTGGAAGGGGTAAGGGGACTGCACCCAATCTACATATTTCAGTACTGCACTTTTGTGTCAAAGCCTAACTCATTTTATGAATGCATAAGCAATGACTGGCTTCTAATGCTACTAAAACTTGACAACATGACAGGTTTTAAAACAGTTATCTGTCAGCAAATACACGATGTTACCAAATGCTTCTCTCACAATGGTTACCCAAATGTACACAGACCCACAGTGTGATTCTAGACAACCAACACTATCCCTTGTACTTTAGCAAACTCATTCACTACTCTGGAAGGAGTAAGGGGACTGCACCCAATCTACATATTTCAGTACTGCACTTTAGTGTCAAAGCCTGGCTCATTTTATCAATGCATAAGCAAAGACTGGCTTCTAATTCTACTAAAACTTGACAACATGACAGGTTTTAAAACAGGTATCTGTCAGCAAATACATGATGTTACCAAATGATCCTCTCACAATGGTTACCCAAATGCACACAGACTTACAGTGTGATTCTAGACAAGCAACACTATCCCTAGGAGTTTACCAACACTCATTCACTACTGTGGAAGGGGTAAGGGGACTGCACACAATCTTATATTTCAGTACTGCACTTTAGTGTCAAAGCCTGACTCACGTTATCAATGCATAAGCAAAGACTGCCTTGCAATGCTACTAAAACTTGACAACATGAGCGTTTTTAAAACAGTTATCTGTCAGCAAATACACGATGTCATCAAATGCTTCTCTCACTATCCTTACCCAAATGCACACAGACTCAGTGTGATTTTAGACAAGCAACACTATCCTAGGACTTTATCAAAACTCATTCACTACTCTGGAAGGGGTAAGGGTACTGCACACAATCTACATATTTCAGTACTGCACTTTAGTGTCAAAGCCTGACTCATTTTATCAATACATAAGCAATGACTGGCTTCTAATGCTACTAAAACTTTACAACATGACAGGTTTTAAAAGTTATCTGTCAGCAAATACATGATGTTACCAAATGCTTCTCTCACAGTGGTTCCCAAATGAACACAGACTCACAGTGTGATTCTAGACAAGCAACACTATCCCTAGGAGTTTATCAAAACTCATTCACTACTGTGGAAGGGGTAAGGGGACTGCACACAATCTACATACTTCAGTACTGCACTTGATTGTCAAAGCCTGACTCATTTTATCAATGCATAAGCAAAAACTGGATTCTAATTCTACCAAAACTTGACAACATGACAGGTTTTAAAACAGTTATTTGTCAGCAAATACATCATGTTACCAAATGCTTCTCTCACAATGGTTACCCAAATGCACACAGACTCACGGTGTGATTCTATGCAAGCAACACTATCCCTAGGAGTTTACCAAAACTCATTCACTACTCTGGAAGGGGTAAGGGGACTGCACACAATCTACATATTTCAGTACTGCACTTTAGTGTCAAAGCCTGACTCATTTTATCAATGCATAAGCAAAGACTGGCTTCTAATGCTACTAAAACTTGACAACATGACAGGTTTTAAAACAGTTATCTGCAAGCAAATACATGATGTTACCAAATGCTTCTCTCACAATGCTTACCCAAATACACACATACTCACAGTGTGATTGTAGACAGCCATCTATCCCTTGTACAAAATACATTTACTAGTCTACAAGATCTAAGGTGACTGCACACATTACAGAACATGTTCTACTGCACATTAGTACCAAAATGGTTCTCTCAAAATGATTCCTAAATGCACACAGACTCACTGTGTGATTCTAGACAAACAACACTATCCCTTGCACTATACCAAAGCACATTTCTTAATCTACCACTACTACATTTTAGTGTAGAAACATGACTCATTTTGCAAATTTATAAACAATGACTGGTTTCTAATTGTACCAAAACATAAAAACAGCACACTTATCTGTCTGCAAACACATGAAAAACACAAATGCTTATCACAGAATGGTTTCTACATACACACACACTGTCAATGAGATTGTAGACAAAAAAAGTACTCCCTGCACTTTAGCACGAGAAATACATTAGTCTGATTAAAATCAAAATAGACCTCATACATCCCCTCACAATTAAATAACTCACCTTTCAAGTTGTTTTGTAGATTAGGAAGTATATCAGTCACACACCAGATTTTCTTATACAGAATCTCTGCACTGTGCACCTGTCAGCAAACCAAAGAATGGCAACGTTTCCCTCTCATTTTCCACACATATACATGTAAACATCAAATCACATTCCTTCCCACATTAATTCAAAAGCTAACACACATTTCTATTGGTTCCACATTTCAACCCTTTCCAAATTACATGAATTTGAACCCTACCCCCAATCTGCCTTCTGCCTGTTACTATAGAAACAGGTCATGGAACACTTAACTGAGCACACAGGTCACAAGTTCAGCACACAATGTTGCTAATCAAAACAGCAAGTGTGCTTGACTTTTCAACATATCAGCTTATCATATATAATGTTCCTTTCAATCAGTTTTTGTTAACCAATAAGAATCATGCGTTTAAAAAACAGAAACATGCACCCTACCTTTCAGTGTAGAAGGTTGTCAAACAACCAATCATTTCTTGTCTTTTTTCAAAACTGCATCTTAGCCAGCTTGTCTTTTTTCAAAACTGCATCTTAGCCAGAATTTTAGAAAAATCTTACTTTTCAAACTGCCCTTTCATTTACAGAGACAATCTGGAGCCAAAGGTATACAGAAAACAAAGGCATTCACAAAGACCTAGGTTTGCCAAATGTAGACATTGGACAGAGAGGGTTAAAGTGGCACCAATTGATGCCATTGGTAAAATCCGTTATGCATATCCAACACCCTGAACTCATAATAGTGCACTGTGGCGGCAATGACCTAGGCACTTTGACTGGGGTAGGTCTGGAAATGCTTATGAAGGACACATTTGCAGAAGTGATTTCACTTTTTCCCAAAACTGCCTTTGTGTATTCTAACATATGCCAAAGGCAGAAATGGAACTGGTCCAATCATTTTTGTCCACAGAATGAGAAAGCTAGGAAACATGTGAATAAATCTGTTTCTGCTTTTCTCAGAGACTATAGAATGGGGTCCATTTACAATAACAATCTGCGCTTTCATATGCAAGAGATGTATAGGAGAGATGGAGTACACTTTACTGATGAAGGAAACAGAGTCTTCCTCAACAACTTTAGACTCTGTATAGGTACTTACTTATAAGTACCAAAAACTCTCAATGAACACAACGCTATTTTTAGAGCCACTCAAGAACGAAACACTTAAGCTTGATGTTTATCTCCAAAAAATGTCAGGTTTTTTTCCTTGGATCCGCGCACCCAATGCGTTAGGAACCACACCCCCAATGCGAGAGAAATCGTGCACCCAACGCGTTAGGATGCGCGACTCCTAATTTTACCGTAAAAGAAAAAATAGCCCCAATCACTAATTTTTATTATCCCCGGGGACCCCATCCCCCGGGGTTTATTAAAAAGCATTGGGGACCGTGGGGGGAGCCCCAACGCCCCCACGGTCCCAGCCGGCTCCCCGCATCCTTCGGGAGCCGGCATTGCTTTTCCACTTGGGGAGCTGCTGACATGCAGCTCCCCGTGTGGAAAAGCAATATCGCTTGGATTTTGAAAGACAAAGCAGTACCTGCTCTCTCTTTCAAAATCTTAACGCAGTTTGCTATGGGAGGGCGGGAGACTCCCGCCCTCTCATAGCAAACAACATTGTCCTGGGGGTGGGCACCCCACGACACTGTAGGAGCCGGCCCTGGGGGGTGGTGGTCCCCAGGGCCCTCGAGGGCTCCAGGAGGGGGGCCACGCAGCCCCCCTCCCCTATTAATACATAAACATTTTGCCCCGGGATTTGGCCCACCCAAATTTGGCTAATTATTAACTAAGCGCGGAAGCCCTGCTTCGGGTTTTTTTAATTTTTTCGTCTGGATCCGTGCACCCTGCGCGCATTTTGCTGATTTTTTTTTTTCAAAAAGGGTTCCCCAGGGGGTCCTTCTGGGACCCCCTGAGCAACACTAGAGGGTCAGAGTATTTCTACCCTTTCCCCTTTTATATGTTTTAAACACTTATTTCCCTTACTTCTTCAGCCTCGCTTCTACCGAGGCACAAAATGGCTGAAAACAGTTCCTGGTTTTGAATGTAGACAGACACTCGACAGCCAATTAGCATTCAGCATGTGATCGGGAGGGTGCGCGCACGGTTCGCAGAGGGTGCGCTTAGGGTGTGGGGAGGGTGCGCAGATCCTCCGAGGCCATAGATATATATGTACATTTAACTCTAATTTTCTCAGGAACTACTGAACGGATTTACATCATTTATGCAAAAGGTACAAGTCTGAACTGAGGATTACCTCTTTGCCAAATTTTGTGTAATTCCGTTCAGCAGTTCGGGCTGTAGCTGCGTCAACAGGTCCAATGGGAAAATGCATGGGGAAAACGCGTTTTGGGACCCCCCTTTGTTCTCGGCCCCCGCATGACGAATCACCGTGAAATTGTCAGGATAGGAGCGGACCGGAGCTGGCCAAAAGTTTGGAAAATTTCGCGAAGATTCGTCAACCGGCGCCAGACTTATTGGGAATAGAATGTTGCGGATTTACTATGGAAAATAGGTCCTAACTATAACTACCTACTGGCGACCGCCAGTAGGTAATATATACACATACATATATATAAATGCATATGTATATATATGCATATATATATATGTGCATATGTGTGCGTGAAGAGAGAGGTAGAGAGAGGTAGAGAGGTAGAGATGTAGAGATGGAGGTGTAGCGATAGAGAGATAGAGGTAGAGGTAGAGAGGTAGAGTAGTAGAGAGAGAGGTAGAGTGAGGTAGAGAGGTAGAGATTGGAGAGTGAGTAATAGAGAGTAGAGAGTGAGTAGTAGAGAGTAGTAGAGAGTAGTAGAGAGAGTCGCAGAGCGTGAGTAGTAGAGAATAGTAGAGTGAGTAGTAGAGAGTGAGTAGTAGAGAATGAGTGGTAGAGAGTAGTAGAGAGTGAGTAGAAGAGAGTAATAGAGAGTAGGAGAGAGTGAGTAGTAGAGAGTGAGTAGTAGAGAGTAGGAGAGAGTGAGTAGCAGAGAGTGAGTAGCAGAGAGAGAGTAGTAGAGACTAGTAGAGTGAGTAGTAGAGTGAGTAGTAGAGCGTAGTAGAGAGAGAGTAGTAGAGAGTGAGTAGTAGAGAGTAGTAGAGAGGGAGTAGTAGAGAGTGAATAGTAGAGTCAGTAGTAGAGTGAGTAGTAGAGAGGGAATAGTAGAGATTAGTAGAGAGTAGTAGTAGAGAGAGTAGTAGAGAGTGAGTAGTAGAGAGTAGTAGAGAGTGAGTAGTAGAGAGTGAGTAGTAGAGAGAGAGTAGTAGGTGAGTGTGTAGTAGAGATTAGTAGAGAGTGAGTAGTAGAGAGTGAGTAGTAGAGAAAAAGTAGTAGAGAGTAGTAGAGTAGTAGAGAGTGAGTAGTAGAGAGTGAGTAGTAGAGAGTAGTGGAGTATTAGAGAGTGAGTAGTAGAGAGTAGTAGAGAGTGAGTAGTAGAGTGAGTATTAGAGAGTAGTAGAGTGAGTAGTAGAGAGTAGTAGAAAGCGAGTAGTATAAAGTAAGTAGTAGTGAGTGTGTAGTAGATAGTGAGTAGTAGAGAGTAGTAGAGAGTAAAATTTGATACTTGTATAGCGCACTACACACCCGCAAGGGTCTCAAGGCGCTTGTACGAATACCGCTGTGGAAGCCATCCTGGCTTTCTCTGTGAGGCGTCCACTCCTGGGCACCCCCAAGGTGGAGGCCAGGCATCCTTAGCGTTGTGGGGGCCGTTGTGGAGATTAAGCTAGCTATTGCCCAGAGTTGCAGAATGGGACTCCATGATTGGAATAGGCACCGAGGCGAGAATTATCAGGTCCGTGAATTTTTTTTGAGCCCAAGACTAGGGGTGGGCGGAATTTGCGTAATCGCGTTACAGAAATCTCCGCGAAACGGTAAAAAATCTCCGCGAACATGCAGAAATTCCGCGAACACGCGGAATTGCATGTTCGCGATGCTTTTTTCCTGTTCACAGTTGCTGCTTGCGTGCTCGGGGAGAAATATCTCGCGAACACGCATTTTGAGAACGCGAACAAGAAAAAATTCCGCGAAGTCACGGAAAGCAGAATTTTGGGCAATTTCGTGTTCTCCGCGGAACGCGAAATTACCGAAATTCCGCAAATTCCGCGAGCGGAACGGAATTTACCGCCCAGGCCTACCCAAGACCCGCCGGGGTAGGGAATTGAACCCTGGTCCCGGGCTAGACCTCTGCATCAGGGTCTGCCGCTCTAATCATTGAGCCACACTTCTCCACAGTAAGTAGTAGAGAGAGTAGTAGAGAGTGGGAAGTAGAGAGAGTCATAGAGAGTAGTAGAGTAGTAGAGAGTGAGTAATAGAGTGAGTAGTAAATAGTAGTTGAGAGCGAGTAGTAGAGAGTGAGTAGTGGAGAGTGAGAAGTAGAGAGTAGTAGAGAGTGAGTAGTAGAGAGTGAGTAGTAGAGAGTGAGTAGTAGAGAGTAGTAGAGAGTGAGTAGTAGAGAGTGAGTAGTAGAGCGTGAGTAGTAGAGAGTGAGTAGTAGAGAGTAGTAGAGTGAGTATGATGCAGGGGAAGTGGAGAGCCCATCTGATAGGCAGGAGGTAGCGGGGAGCGGGGTGTAGGAGGGGAATAGTGGTAAGCCCTGGACGCATAAACTTTAGCTCGGCGCGAGGTAAGGCCTTGTTTCCTTAAGGAGAGGTTGAACACCCGTACATACTTCATTGTGGAGGAGGGGTACATCAGAAGAGGGGTAGGTAACGGGGGCACACTGACATGGGGTGGGGGGGAAGGGGACTGTGTGGGATTGATGTTTCTTCTCCTGGATATTTGGTAGCGACGATAAATGTACAGTACTCCTTTGAAGGGTGGGGGTAGTGGAACGTGTGTTGAGTTGTTGCTTTGAAAACAATAAAAAAAGTTTCAACAAAAAAAAGAGAGTAGTAGAGTGAGTAGTAGAGAGTGAGTAGTAGAGAGAGAGTAGTAGAGAGTGAGTAGTAGAGTAGTAGAGAGTGAGTGGTAAAGAGTAATAGAGAGTGAGTAGTAGAGAGTAGTAGAGAGTGAATAGTAGAGAGAGTAGTAGAGAGTAGTAGAGTAGTAGAGAGTGAGTAGTAGAGACTGATTAGAGAGGGAGTAGTAGAGAGTGAGTAGTAGAGAGTAGTAGAGAGCGAGAATTAGAGAGTGAGTAGTAGAGAGTGAATAGTAGAGAGTAGTAGAGTGAGTAGTAGAGAGTAGTAGAGTGAGTAGTAGAGAGTGAGTAGTAGATAGAGAGCAGTAGAGAGCGAGTAGTAGAGAGTGAGTAGTAGAGAGTAAGTAGTAGAGAGTAGTAGAGAGAGTAGTAGAGTGAGTAGTAGTGAGTAGCAGAGAGTAGTAGAGAGTGAGTAGTAGAGAGTGAGTAGTAGAGAGTAGTAGAGAGTGAGTATTAGAAAGAGAGTAGTAGAGAGTGAGTAGTAGAGAGTAGTAGAATGAGTATGATGCAGGGGAAGTGGAGAGCACATCTGATAGGCAGGAGGTAGCGGGGAGCGGGGAGTAGGAGGGGAATAGTGGTAAGCCCTGGACGCATAAACTTTAGCTCGGCGCGAGGTAAGGCCTTGTTTCCTTAAGGAGAGGTTGAGCACCCGTACATACTTCATTGTGGAGGAGGGGTACATCAGAAGAGGGGTAGGTAACGGGGGCACACTGACATGGGGTGGGGGGGAAGGGGACTGTGTGGGATTGATGTTTCTTCTCCTGGATAATTGGTAGCGACGATAAATGTACAGTACTCCTTTGAAGGGTGGGGGTAGTGGAACGTGTGTTGAGTTGTTGCTTTGACAACAATAAAAAAAGTTTCAACAAAAAAAAGAGAGTAGTAGAGTGAGTAGTAGAGAGTGAGTAGTAGAGAGAGAGTAGTAGAGAGTGAGTAGTAGAGTAGTAGAGAGTGAGTGGTAAAGAGTAATAGAGAGTGAGTAGTAGAGAGTAGTAGAGAGTGAGTAGTAGAGAGAGTAGTAGAGAGTAGTAGAGTAGTAGAGAGTGAGTAGTAGAGAGTGATTAGAGAGGGAGTAGTAGAGAGTGAGTAGTAGAGAGTAGTAGAGAGCGAGAATTAGAGAGTGAGTAGTAGAGAGTGAATAGTAGAGAGTAGTAGAGTGAGTAGTAGAGAGTAGTAGAGTGAGTAGTAGAGAGTGAGTAGTAGATAGAGAGCAGTAGAGAGCGAGTAGTAGAGAGTGAGTAGTAGAGAGTAAGTAGTAGAGAGTAGTAGAGAGAGTAGTAGAGTGAGTAGTAGTGAGTAGCAGAGAGTAGTAGAGAGTGAGTAGTAGAGAGTGAGTAGTAGAGAGTAGTAGAGAGTGAGTATTAGAAAGAGAGTAGTAGAGAGTGAATAGTAGAGAGTAGTAGAGAGTGAGTAGTAGAGAGTTGTAGAGAATAGTAGAGTCAGTCAGTGTCAGTCAGTCAGTGTCAGTCAATCAGTATCTGTCAGTGTCAGTCAGTGTCAGTGTCAGTCAATCAGTGTCAGTCAGTGTCAATCTGTCAGTGTCAGTTAGTCAGTGTCAGTGAGTCAGTGTCATCTAGAGCAGCTCTGCTTACCTGGTTCTCTGGCTCTAAAGCAGCTCTGCTGACCTTGTTCTCTCCTTCTAAAGCAGCTCTGCTGACCTGGTTTCTCTGGCTCTACAGCAGGTCTGCTGACCTGGTTCTCTGGCTCTAGAGCAGCTCTGCTGACCTAGTTCTTAGGCTACAGAGCAGCTCTGCTGATCTGGTTCTCTGGCTCTAAAGCAGCTCTGCTGAACCAGTTCTATGGCTCTAAAGCAGTCCTGCTGACATGGTTCTCTGGCTCTAGAGCAGCTCTGCTGACCTGGTTCTCTCCCTCTGGAGCAGCTCTGCTGACCTGGTTCTCTCCCTCTAAAGCAGCTCCACTGACTTGGGTTCTCTGGCTCTACAGCGGCTCAGATGAGCTGGTTCTCTGGCTCTACAGCAGCTCTGCTGACCTTGTTCTCTGGCTCTAGAGCAGCTCTGCTGAACTGGTTTCTCTGGCTCTATAGCAGCTCTGCTGACCTGGTTCTCGGCCTCTAGAGCAGCTCTGCTGACCTAATTCTTGGGCTCTAGAGCACCTCTGCTGACCTGGTTCTCTGGCTCTAAAGCAGCTCTGCAGACCCGGTTCTATGGCTCTAAAGCAGTTCTGCTGACCTGGTTCTCTGGCTCTAGAGCTGCTCTGCTGACCTGGTTCCTTGGTTCTAAAGAAGACCTGCTGACCTGGTTCTTTCCCTCTAAAGCAGCTCTGCTGACCTGGTTCTCTGGCTCTAGAGCAGCTCTGCTGACCTGGTTCTCTCCCTCTGGAGCAGCTCTGCTGACCTGGTTCTCTCCCTCTAAAGCAGCTCCACTGACTTGGGTTCTCTGGCTCTACAGCGGCTCAGATGAGCTGGTTCTCTGGCTCTAAAGCAGCTCTGCTGGCCTAGTTCTCTGGCTCTAAAGCAGCTCTGCTGACCTTGTTCTCTGGCTCTAAAGCAGCTCTGCTGACCCGGTTCTATGGCTCTAAAGCAGTACTGCTGACCTGGTTCTCTGGCTCTAGAGCAGCTCTGCTGACCTTGTTCTCTCCCTCTAGAGCAGCTCTGCTGACCTGGTTCTCTCCCTCTAAAGCAGCTCTGCTGACCTGGTTCTCTCACTCTAAAGCAGCTCTACTGACCTGGTTTCTCTGGCTCTACAGCAGCTCTGCTGACCTTGTTCTCTGGCTCTAGAGCAGCTCTGCTGAACTGGTTTCTCTGGCTCTACAGCAGCTCTGCTGACCTGGTTCTCGGCCTCTAGAGCAGCTCTGCTGACCTAATTCTTGGGCTCTAGAGCACCTCTGCTGACCTGGTTCTCTGGCTCTAAAGCAGCTCTGCTGACCTGGTTCTCTGGCTCTAGACCTGCTCTGCTGACCTGGTTCCTTGGTTCTAAAGCAGACCTGCTGACCTGGTTCTTTCCCTCTAAAGCAGCTCTGCTGACCTGGTTCTCTGGCTCTAAAGCAGCTCTACTGACCTGGTTTCTCTGGCTCTACAGCAGCTCTGCTGACCTGATTCTCTTGCTCCAGAGTAGCCCTGCTGACCTGGTTTCTCTGGCTCTACAGCAGCTCTGCTCACCTGGTTCTCGGCCTCTAGAGCAGCTCTGCTGACCTGGGTGTCTGGCTCTAAAGCAGCTCTACTGACCTGGTTCTCTGGCTCTAGAGCAGCTCTGCTGACCTGGTTCTCTGGCTCTAAAGCACCTCTGCTGACCTGGTTCTCTGCCTCTAGAGCGTCTCTGCTGACCTGGTTCTCTGGCTCTAGAGCAGCTCTGCTGACCTTTTTCTCTGCCTCAAGAGCAGCTATGTTGACCTGGTTCTCTGGCTCTAAAGCAGTTCTGCTGACCTGGTTCTCTCCCTCTAGAGCAACTCTGCTGACCTGGTTCTATGGCTCTAAAGCAGCTCTGCTGACCTGGTTTTCTGGCTCTAGGGCAGCTCTGCTGACCTGGTTCTCTGGCTCTAAAGCAGTTCTGCTGACCTGGTGGGTCTCTCCCTCTAAAGCAGCTCTGCTGCCCTGGTTTCTCTGGCTCTACAGCAGCTCTGCTGAACTGGTTCTCAGCCTCTAGAGTAGCTCTGCTGACCTGGGTCTCTGGCTCCAGAGCAGCTTTGCTGACCTGGGTCTCTGGTTCTAGAGTAGCTCTGCTGACCTGCTTCTTAGGCTCTAGATCAGCTCTGCTGACCTGGTTCTCTGGCTCTACAATGGCTCTGCTGACCTGGTTTCTCTGGCTCTACAGCACCTCTGCTGACCTGGTTCTCTGCACTCACGATGCACGCACCCGACTTCGCGAAAATATGTTTAAAAATAATATAAGTTTATTATAAGTACAAATATGTTATTTTTATGACTATCTTAGATAATCTCTTGCCCTAATATGTATATTAAAGACACATACATATCATTTTGGAACATCAATTTTTTTTGCTGGAGTTGCGCACCCAGCGCGCCCCAGCACACGGGACACGCCACCGTGCAAGCATCTCATACCATAATGCGCATGTGTCGTGAATGCGCGGGAGCAGGAGTCGCGGACTGGTCGCATACCAATCGCGCACATCAAGTAATATTAATGTATATGATGTAACTGAAAAACATGCAGCCGTCGCACACCGTACGCGGATCCTTCACGACTTTTCTAAAATAGCCGCTAGAATCCGCGCACCCACCGTGATGTGTACGCTTTGAGTGCGCGACTTTGACATTTTTTGGGAAAAAACATTTTTTTAAAGAAAATAATATAAATATATTAAAATAAAAAATGAAAACAAAAGAATTAATAAATATTTCAGTTTAAATTTAAAAAAAAAGTTTTTGGCAATTATCTGAAAAATATATAATGTTATTTAATGAATAAAATATTTATAAATGAACAGTTAAAGAACTAGAAAATTAGTACAAAAAATAGGTATAACTACTATCACACTTAAAAATTTGCATTCAAAAAAGCTTTGAAATTCACTAAAAAAACCATAGGTTTCAGAGACGTTATAGTTAGAAATTAGCATTTAAAAAACCTTAGAAATTCACTGAAAAAAACCATAGGTTTCGGGGGTGTTATAGTTAGTTGGCCATTTCACTTGTACAAAACCATAGAAATTCCTCCATTATAGTTAGTTCTGCTAACTATAACTCGCGCGCCCGCAATGCACTGGTGATGATGTCACATATTGCATCATTCATGACATGGTCAGTGACATCACTGATGACATCACTGATGACATCTCAAATTACATCACTGATGACATCACTGATGACATCATCCACGTGACAATCTGATACACCTCATCATACACTAGTATAACCTTTCATCACTCACTGTAAAATACAGAGTACCATATTTGAAAGCATTGACGCACCAATACAAGTTACTACATACCCACTCACTGATTCCTAAGTCAACACACACAACTACCCATTCAACAACAGAATAATTTATACATGCAGTCACTAATTAATAGAACACTATCAAATGCACTTATACAC
The DNA here is from genome assembly GCF_964204655.1 of Triturus cristatus. NCBI lineage: Eukaryota > Metazoa > Chordata > Amphibia > Caudata > Salamandridae > Triturus > Triturus cristatus. Next base: position 641,647,170 of record NC_140581.1, on the reverse strand, counting down.
ATATATAGACATTGACACATCAGCAGTCATCTTAGTCGGTTATGCAGTCATCATCAAGTGTGAAAAAAATGAATCACACTTACATTTACTCACTTACAAAATTATCCAACAACACCTCATTTATTCAAACACATAGTAACTCATAGTTAATATGTTAAAAAATCACCATTACAATTATAGTTACTCTCACATCACTGACGCTTACACATACTTATTTATATACACCAACTCTCACATACAATGCCTTTTATTTTTTCACTTTGTGGAAGATGTACAACTAAAACATATATTCGCTCACCAACACACAAATAAATACACTCAGTCACCCAAACAACTGTTTCCACATGCACGCTTAAACTTATACACCTAGTCAATCAACCAGTCACACATCTATGCATAGAGTTACACACACCCCATCCAACCACACACAAACTCAGTGTCCCATACAAATACTCACCCAACTAATCAATAACTAATATACACACTCATGTAGTTAGTGACCAACTGATGCAGCATGTTATACAACAACAGAGACAGTGATGGACACATTCACATAGTTTAGTTACTAATCCATGTATCAAGTGAGACACTTTTAATTACTCACTTAAACAGACAGTCAGACAGCTACTAAATCCTCCATCCAGACAGTTATATATTCACTCAATCTTCAATACAGATTGGTATATTATCTACTGGCGGTCGCCAGTAGATAGTTATAGTTAGGACATAGTTTCCATAGGAAATCCGCAACGTTCTATTGGGAATATCTTTGGTGCCGATTGACGAATATTCTCCAAACTTTTGGCCAGCTCCGCTCTGCTCCTACCCTGAAAGTTTTGCGGTGATCCGTGAAGCAGGGGCCAAGAAAAAAGGGGAGTCCCAAAACACGTTTTACCCATGCAATATCCCATAGGATCTGTTGTCGCAGCTACAGCCCGAACCGCTGAACGGAATGACACCAAATTTGGCAAAGAGGTAGTCCTCAGTTCCGACTCATGCCTTTTGCATATTTGGTGTGAATCTGTTCAGTAGTTCCTAAGAAAATTGGGGTAAAAAAGTTAGTGATATCTATGGCCGCGGAGGATCCACGGACCGTACCCGCACCGTAAGCGCACCCTCCTCGAACGGAGCGCGCACCCTTCAGATCGCGCGCTGAATGCTAATTGGCTGTCGAGCGTCTCTCTACATTCGAAACCAGGAACTGTTGGCGGCCATTTTCTGCCTCAGTAGAAGCGAGGCTGAAGATGGAAGGGGAATAAGTGTGTAAAAGATATAAAGGGGGCAGAGTGGAAATACTCTGACCCTCTAGATCTGCTAGAAGGACCCCCTGTGGCCCCCCTTTTTAAAAAAAAAAAAGCGGCGCAATGTGCGCACGGTGCGCCAACGTATCGCGTTGGATGCACGGATTCTCTCGTGGTGGGTGCGCGGATCCACGGCAACGTTTTTTTAAAAACAACAAGAAATCATTGGTTGTATAACAACTTTCTACACTGAAAGATAGGGTGTATATTTTTGTTTTTTAAGGTATGATTGTTATTGGTTAACAAAAACAGATTGTAAGGAACATTATTTATGATAAGCTGATATGTTGAAAAGTCAAGCACACTTCCTGTCTTGTGTAGGAACATTGTGTGCTGAACTTGTGACCTGTGAGCTCAGTGCAGTGTTCCATGACCTGTTTTTATGGTAACAGGCAGAAGGCAGATTGGGGGAAGGGTTGGAATGTATTTCAGTTGGAAAGGGTTGAAATGTTTAACCAATAGAAATGTGTGTTTGCTTTTGAGTTTATGTGCAAAGGATTGTGATTTGATGTTTACATGTATATGTGTGGAAAATGAAAGGGAAACTTTTCCATTCTTTGCTTTTGCTGAGAGGTGCACAGTGCAGAGATTCTGTAAAAGAAAATATGGTGAGTAATTGATATACTCCTTAATCTACAAAAGAACTTGAAAGATTATTTAATTGTGAGGGGATGTATGTAGACTATGTTGATTTTAATCAGACTAATGTATTTTTCCTGCTAAAGTGTAGGGAGTACTTTTTTTATCTACAATGTGTGTGCATGTAGAAACCATTCTGTGATAGGCATTTGTTCTTTTTCATGTGTTTGTAGACAGATAACTGTGCAGTTTTTATATTTTGGTAGAATTAGAAACCAGTCATTGTTTATGAATTTGTGAAATGAGTTATGTTATGTTTCTATACTAAAATGTATTACTACTTCTAGATGTGTTTTGATATAGTGCAAGGGGTAGTGTTGTTTGTCTAGAATCACACAGTGAGTCTGTGTGCATTTGGGAACCACTGTGAGAGAAGCATTTGGTAATATTGTGTATTTGCTGACAGATAACTGTTTTAAAACCAGTCAGGTTGTCAAGTTTTAGTAGCATTAGAAGACAGTTATGGCTTATGCTTTCATTAAATGAGTGAGGCATTGGCAGTAAATTGCAGTTGTGAAATATGTAGATGGTGTGCAGTTCCCTTACCACTTGCACTGTAGTGAATGAGTTTTGGTAAGCTCATAGGGATAGTGGTGCTTGTCTAGAGTCACACTGTGAGTTAGTGTGTATTTGGGATCAGTGTGAGAGAATCATTTGGTAACATCATGTATTTGCTGACAGATAACTGTTTTAAAATCTGTCATGTTGTGGAGTTTTAGTAGCATTAGAATCCAGTATTTGCTTATATGTTGATTACATGAGTCATGCTTTGACACTGATGTGCTGTACTTAAATATGTAGATTGTGTGCAGTACCATTAACTCTTCCAGACTAGTGAATGAGTTTTGGTAAACTCCTAGGATAGTGTTGCTTGTCTAAAATCACACTGAGTCTGTGTGCATTTGGGTAAGGATAGTGAGAGAAGCATTTGGTGACATCGTGTATTTGCTGACAGATAACTGTTTTAAAACCGGTCATGTTGTCAAGTTTTAGTAGCATTGCAAGGCAGTCTTTGCTTATGCATTGATAACGTGAGTCAGGCTTTGACACTAAAGTGCAGTACTGAAATATAAGATTGTGTGCAGTCCCCTTACCCCTTCCACAGTAGCGAATGAGTGTTGGTAAACTCCTAGGGATAGTGTTGCTTGTCTAGAATCACACTGTAAGTCTGTGTGCATTTGGGTACCCATTGTGAGAGGATCATTTGGTAACATCATGTATTTGCTGACAGATACCTGTTTAAAAACCTGTCATGTTGTCAAGTTTTAGTAGAATTAGAAGCCAGTCTTTGCTTATGCATTGATAAAATGAGTCAGGCTTTGACACTAAAGTGCAGTACTGAAATATGTAGATTGGGTGCAGCCCCCTTACTCCTTCCAGAGTAGTGAATGAGTTTGCTAAAGTACAAGGGATAGTGTTGGTTGTCTAGAATCACACTGTGGGTCTGTGTACATTTGGGTAACCATTGTGAGAGAAGCATGTCATGTTGTCAAGTTTTAGTAGCATTAGAAGACAGTTATGGCCTATGCTTTAATTATATGAGTCAGGCATTGACAGTAAATTGCAGTCGTGAAATATGTAGATTGTGTGCAGTTCCCTTATCACTTCCAGTGTAGTGAATGAGTTTTGGTAAACTCCTAGGGATACTGGTGCTTGTCTAGAATCACACTGTGAGTCTTTGTGCATTTGGGAACCACTGTGAAAGAAGCATTTGGTAAAATCGTGTATTTGCTGACAGAAAACTGTTTTAAAACTTGTCATGTTGTCAAGTTTTAGTAGCATTAGAAGCCAGTCTTTGCTTATGTGTTGATTAAATGAGTCAGGCATTGACACTAAAGTGCAGTTGTGAAATATGTAGATTGTGTGCAGTTCCCTTATCACTTCCAGTGTAGTGAATGAGTTTTGGTAAACTCCTAAGAATACTGGTGCTTATCTAGAATCACACTTTGAGTCTGTGTGCATTTGGGAACCACTGTGAGAGAAGCGTTTAGTAACATCGTGTATTTGCTGAGAGAAAACTGTTATAAAACATGTCATGTTGTCAAGTTTTAATAGCATTAGAAGCCAGTCTTTGCTTATGTGTTGATTAAATGAGTCCGGCATTGACACTAAAGAGCAGTCGTGAAATATGTAGATTGTGTGCAGTTCCCTTATCACTTCCAGTGTAGTGAATGAGTTTTGGTAAACTCCTAGGGATACTGGTGCTTGTCTAGACTCACACGGTGAGTATTTGTGCATTTGGGAACCACTGTGAAAGAAGCGTTTGGTAACATTGTGTATTTGCTGACAGAAAACTGTTTTAAAACTTGTCATTTTGTCAAGTTTTAGTAGCATTAGAAGCCAGTCATCGCTTATGCGTTGATTAAATGAGTCAGGCATTAACACTAAAGTGCAGTTGTGAAATATGTAGATTGTGTGCAGTTCCCTTACCACTTCCACTGTAGTGAATGAGTTTTGGTAAGCTGCTAGGGATAGTGTTGTTTGTCTAAAAGCACACTGTGAGTCTGTGTGTATTTGGGAACCACTGTGAGAGAAGTGTTTGGTAACATCGTGTATTTGCTGACAGATAAGTGTTGTAAAACATGTCATGTTGTCAAGTTTTAGTAGCATTAGAAGACAGTTATGGCTTATGCTTTCATTATATGAGTCAGGCATTGACAGTAAATTGCAGTTGTGAAATATGTAGATTGTGTGCAGTTCCCTTACCACTTGCACTCAAAACTTCTCTATTGGTTTCTTTTTAATTTTCCATATGAACCGTTTTTTTAATATTCAACAACACATAGAAGTCAGAAGTGCAACGTATTCTATCAACACACTTTCTAGAACATTCTACAACACGTGCAGATGAAAAGTTCATCAATTTTTTAAAACTTAACCATATTTTTTTGTAACATTTTCTTGAATATTTAACGACACGTGCAGGTTAAATGTTGACGATTGTTTTAAGTTCGAACAGTGCCTTCCAAATGCAAGTAGCAGGTGTGGTTGATCTGAGCAATTTTTATCATTTGATATGTACTCCACGTTGAAACTGCTTTTTCTTCACCAATCACAAAGATGCTTTTCCACAAAACTAATGTGCACCCTACTTTTAAAAAAGAATGCTTTTCATGATATCTTCAGACATAAGTTATAGATAGGAATTAGCATTTAAAAAACCTTTGAAATTCACTGAAAAAACCATAGGTTTCATGCACGTTATAGTTAGGAATTGGCATTTAAAAAACCTTTGAAATTCACTGAAAAAACCAAAGGTTTCAGGGGCGTTATAGTTAGGAATTGGCATTTGAAAAACCTTAGAAATTCACTGAAAAAACCATAGGTTTCAGGGGCGTTATAGGTAGCTGGACGTTTCCCTCGTACAAAACCCTAGAAATTCCATTGTTATAGTTAATTCAGCTAGCTATAACTCGCGCCCCCGCAATGCACTGCTGATGATGTCACATATTACATCACTCATGACATGGTCAGTGACATCACTGATGACATCACTGATGACATCTCAAATGACATCACTGATGACATCACTGATGACGTCATCTATGTGATAAATTAGTACACCTTCTCACACCCTAATATAACTTTTGATACACCAACTCAAAATGTCAGATGGCCATTTTGAATACCATAGATACTCCAATACCAATAACTACATACCCACTCATTGACTCTTAGGTCTACATGCACCTCCACTCACTCACCTGTACAGTCACTCATACTTACAGTCACTCCGTACAAGACTATCATATGCATTCATACAGATATATAGACACTCACACACTGCCAATCATCCATTGAGGTACTGACCCACCTAGTCAGTTGTGTAAATAGTTAAACACAGTCCAATTGACTCACCTATACAGTTAAACACACTCAAGTTCACTTACTCATAAAAATACTAAAAAAATACTAAAAATACTAAAACATTTTGACACTCTTCAATTACTAGTACAAGCACACACTCATCCATACAGCCAGTCCTCTAACATATAGATAGTTATTTACTCTTATACACATATACACTGTGTTTCACATATGTAGTTACTGTCACATGTACAACTGAGATATACATTCAATCACTAACACACCCTTACATACACTCACCCAACCATACGGTCCATCACAGTTGCACTCTTAAAACCATGCACCCATAGAATCACCCACTCACACATCTATGCACAGAGTCACACAGACCCCACCCACACATACACTCAGGCACCCATACAGATACTCAGACAACCAATCAATAACCCATAGAGACACTCATATTGCTATTCACAGAACCATGCAGCTGTTTATACACCAACAGATAGACAGATACAGACATTCACACAGTTTAGTCACTAGTCTGCAGTAAGATACATTTAATGACTCACTTATAGAGTCAGTTACGCACCTAGAAAATCACCCATTCACACACTTGTACACCCACTTATTCTTCAACAGGCCTTTCCCTATATATATTAAACATATTAAAACTGTTCAGAAACACATACTCAATGGATGACGTCATCAGTGATGTCATCAGTGATGTCATTTGAGATGTCATCAGTGATGTCATCAGTGATGTCACTGACCATGTCATGAGTGATGTAATATGTGACGTCATCAGCAGTGCATTGCGGGGGCGCGAGTTATAGTTAGCTGAACTAACTATAACAGGGGAATTTCTAGGGTTTTGTACGAGCGAAATGTCCAGCTAACTATAACGCCCCTGAAACCTATGTTTTTTTTAGTGAATTTCTAAGGTTTTTTAATGCCAATTCCTAACTATAACGCCCCTGAAACCTTTGGTTTTTTCAGTGAATATATATATATATATATATATATAATACATATTAAAATTTCAAACTAAACTACATTCACTGGATGATGTCATCAGTGATGTCATTTGAGATGTCATCAGTGATGTCATCAGTGATGTCACTGACCATGTCATGAATGATGCAATATGTGAGATCATCAGCAGTGCATTGTGGGGGCGCGAGTTATAGTTATCAGAACTAACTATAACGGAGGACTTTTTATGGTTTTGCACGAGTGAAATGGCCAGCTAACTATAACACCCCTGAAACCTATGGTTTTTTCTGTGAAATTCTAAGTTTTTTAAAATGCTAATTTCTAACTATAACGTCTTTGAAATCTATGGTTTTTTCAGTGAAAATATATATATATATATATATATATTATCTACTGGCGGTCGCCAGTAGATAGTTATAGTTAGGACCCTGTTTCCATAGGAAATCCGCAACATTCTATTTGGAATAACTTTGGCGCCGGTCCACGAATCCTCGCAAAATTTTTAAAATAGGTGGGGCGCTATGCTCCGCTGCTACCCTAAAAGTCTCGGGAGGATTCGTCAAGCGGGGGCTGAGATAAAAGGGGGGTCCTAAAACGCATTTTTCCCATGCATTTTTCCATAGGACCTTTAGACACAGCTACAGCCCGAACGGCTGAACAGAGTTACTTGAAATTTGGCAGAGAGGTAGTCCTCAGGTCAAGGAAGTGCCTTTTGTAGGTCTGGTGTAAATCTGTTCAGTAGTTCCTGAGAAAATAGCATTTAATATATCTGAGCCAGCTTACAGTGCGCTTACCGTGCGCTTACGGTAAGCTGGACATTTTACTGATAAAAAACCAATGAAATTCCCCCGTTATAGTTAGTGCAGGCAACTATAACGCACGCGACCGCAATCCTCTGCTGATGACATATGTGTCTTTATGAAAAAAAAATATTTGTAATATATGTATAGCTAAAATTTAATGGAAGAAGACATGGGCAAATAATTGTCTAAATACAGTATTAGCATCAGCAGAGGATTGCGGTCGCGTGAGTTATAGTTGCCTGCACTAACTATAACGGGGGAAGTTCATTGGTTTTTTATCAGTAAAATGTCCAGCTAACTATAACATGTGTGAAACCTATGGTTTTTTAAGTGAATTTGCAAGGTTTTTTAAATGCTAATTCCTAACTATAACGTGTGTGAAACCTATGGTTTTTTCAGTGAATATATATATATATGCATCCTTGTGGTTACTCCTTCCGAAGTTCCAGCCCCCGTAGGAGGGGTGGCACGGACCGGCGGAGACAACCGGCATTACTATCAATCAGAATGGAGTCCCAAACGCGCTCTCGGAGTCAAAAATAATCACCAGGGAAACGGACGGTCACTTTGACACAGGTAAGTTTATTCACGTCATAAACCTGCTGCGACGCGTTTCACCCGCGAACGGGCTTGTTCACACAGCGTGCCCAACTCAAATGCCACAATACATACTGTTTCGGATAGAATCAATTGTCATGGAAAGAGGACTTCGTAATACTCTCTCATAAACAAAAGTACATTACACACAGCGCCATATTGTACTATGTTTGCAGTACAGGTAAGTATAGATATACAAACATTGAATACATTGTTGTACTGACATATCGTAACTTGCACAGAGGAAACAGTTATCCTTGTAAGGGTAATAAACTTGCGTGACTTGGTAAATCTAATCCGCCTAACTTTATATTGTGGCGAGTCTTAGTGTGGAAACCATAAACAAAAAATTATTTCATTATCAAATATGCCGTATTCCTCCTGTAGCTGTGTGTCAGTTTTCTCTACGTTATGTGTATTTATGATAGCGGGATTTATAAGGCTGGGTAAAATCCATAGCGGTACTCGCGAGCCGTTTTTGACATGGTTTCTTTCGTTTTTTTCGAATAAAACTTTATGCCGCCTCGTGGACATTTGCACCACGTCATGTTCGCCTGATAGTGGCAAGAGACTGCCTGAATCTTATCTTAATCATCACAGGCTGTGCAAGCATCTCCCTACGACATGTAAAGTGTAAAGACACCCCTTGCATACTGGGGAGCCGTTCGATCAAATAAACCTTTGTGCCAATGCAACGTTATCCTGTAGATACTGAGAAATGCTTGTTCGCCTATTAGTTGCACGAGACCGTCTATACCCAACTTAGTCATAAACATATGTATATGTGTATATTTGAAAAGACATGAGAGGCTCAGTGCTCGCCCAATAGTGGCATAAATGTAAAGGCAAATTTTAATTCCTAGATGTAATGTCCATCTAAAAGAATCGCCTTGTAGTGGCAGGAGTCATGTCACCTATCTAAGGTCCCTCAGACACATGTTGTCGGAAGTATGAAAGTGGCTTATTGGGTTGCCCTGTTCGACCTATCTTCCTATATAACACCCATCAGTGTACACAAAAATAATAATATAGGAAAATTAAATCATATAAAAGGGAGAGAAGAGTGCAACTTGGTTTGTTAAATGACAGGAGGTCACATTAGAGGTTAAATCTCTAGCGTGTCTATTTGATACATCATAGAAAAAGTTCATTGTTATGTACTCGGAACCTCAACTTCTAGTAAAATACTTGATAGTTGTCAAAAGCCCAGTGCCTGGAGGTAGAAACGGAGAAAAGGGTAGGGACCCCCCTGGGCCCATAGGCATGATGGTCCCTTCCTTTCCTCCTGTGGGAAGAAGAACAAGAGAAAAGAAAAGAAGAGCGAAATGAGAGAAGGCAGACGGAAAGCAGAGTAACATATTAACACTTAGGCTCCGTTTGTCGTTAAAATCACAAGGTTATGCAACAATTAGTTCAACAACAAGAAACATATCATAATATTGCAAAGTACATTTCTCTGGAATAACCTGTAGTAGTGTCCAAAAAGGTATCATTATAGTAGATGCATCGTAAGTACGGTTGTGTAAACCTGCTAAGATAAAATAAAATAAAACTGGTAAGAGAACATGTGAGGAGCTCTAAAGGTCAGAAGAGTAGTACATAGTTTGATACTTTCGGCACATCGTTCATTCAGATTGTAAGTGGATCGCCATTTCCTCATCCATATTGTGTCCATTAGGAAATCTGGTACACATCCCAATGATGTGTCTTGATTCTCTTTGTCTGAGACGTAGGGTACGATTCCCGCCTCGTTTGTTAGGTAAGATTTGTTCTATCCCATAATAGGAGAGTTTTTTGTAATCTGAGAAATGGAAACTTTCAAAATGTCGAGCGATAGGATATTGTTTATCTTTGTTAGTAATCGCTCTCATGTGTTCCAGAATTCGTTTTTTCACCATATGTGTTGTACTTCCCACGTACCTTAGCTTACATGGGCACTCTAGAACATAAATGACAAAAGTACTGTTGCATGTTAGAAATTGGTTAATGCTAATCATTGTGTTGGTACTGGTGTTCCAGAATTCCTTCACCATGCGGCTATTGGCACATGCCTTGCAGTGTCCGCAGGGAAAGAAGCCTTGTATGTTAATGCCTCTCGAGACTGTACCTGTTGTTAAGTCACTATGAATCAGCAAGTCTTTAAAAGTACGGCCCCTTCTATATGTGATTTTTGGTCTGTCTGTTATACTATCACCTATTATGGGGTCACTTTTCAAAAGCTTCCAGTTTTGTGCCAGGATCTTCTTTATGGGTTCAGAGTTCCCATTGAACGTTAAAATCATGCGTGCAATGTTGGACTCATCATCGTTCACTAAGTGTTCTTTCATTTTGTCCTCTAAGAGTGTATTTCTCTCAACATTGGATATTTTATCCATTGCCCTTTTGAGTACCCACTGCGGATATCCTCTTTCTCTGAATCTTTTTACCATTATTTTTTCTTCGTTTTGGTAATCAATCAGATTGCTACAATTTCTTTTAGCTCTGAGAAGGTCACCGTACGGTATGCTCCATTTCAAATTATCTGGGTGACTACTCATGGCATCGAGCAGTGTGTTGCCTGCTGTACTTTTGCGGTAGAGGATCGTCTGTAACTTATTCTTCACAACTCTTACTTGGGTGTCAAGATAATTGACTTGTTTGCGACTGATGGTACTCATAAACGTAGGATGTTTATCATTTTGGTTGAGAGACTGGATGAAGAAACTCAGTTCATCCTCTTCACCCTGCCAAATGAAGAAAATATCGTCTATATACCTTAACCAAAGTGCAACCTTGGCTAAGGTATCACGACGAATAGAGCTCATGTGAAGGTCCTCCTCCCATGCTCCCATGAAGAGGTTGGCAAAACTAGGGGCAAAGCATGTGCCCATAGCAGTCCCTAGTGTTTGCTTGTACAGATCGTTGTTAAACATAAAAAAGTTTTGCATAAGCAGAACTTGATCATGTCAAGAATCATGGCTGTATGACTTAAAAAGCGTATATTCCTGCGTTTTAAAAACCTAGCGCATGCCTCTAGGCCTTGCTCATGGTCAATCACTGTATATAAAGAGTTGACATCTAGGGTAACCAGGATGTACTCTTTCTTCCATTCAAATTTCTCTATTTTACCTAAGAAATCCTTAGTGTCTCTGACAAATGAGGGTAACGCATGAACAAAATCTCTTAGGAAATGATCTACATAAAGTGAAACGTTCTCTGATACACAGCCTCTAGATGAAATGATAGGTCTCCCAGGTGGATTGTCCCTGTTTTTGTGTATTTTTGGGTGTAGGTACATGACTGGCAGTATGGGATAGTCTTTTTTAAGGAAACAATATTCCTCCCATTCAATCAGTCCTTGATCTCTCCATTCAGATAACTTCTCCCAGATATCAGTGATACTCTTATTATAATCTGCCCTGCTAGACGGGGTATATGTAGTACTGTCACTGAGTTGTCTTGAGGCCTCTGCGATGTACATTGCTTTGGTTAAGATTACAATATTGCCTCCCTTGTCTACGGGTCTTATTACAATGTTATCATCTTTGGCCAAGTCCTTCATCGCTTTTTTTTGGGAATGTGACAAATTGTACCCAAAGTTACGTAATTTTTTTGGCCAATTCTTTTGTCTGAATTTGAGAAGATCATTACCTACAAGATCTTGAAAGGTGTCAATGTTGTCATGGTTCATTTTAGGCAGGAAAACAGATTTGGGCTTGAACTGACTACATGCTGCTTTGTCATGTTTTATTTCCAACTCCTCCAATATGAGTAAAGAATCTGCACTCATTTGTGATCCATCAGGGTTGTTCTGTAATTCGTGAATAGTCACCATAGCATCTATGTCACCAATCGTGAGATTGGATTCTTGTGAGGATCTTTCTGGTTGTTGGAAATCACGGTTCTTTACTGGCTCTTCTTTTCTTTTCTCTTGTTCTTCTTCCCACAGGAGGAAAGGAAGGGACAATCATGCCTATGGGCCCAGGGGGGTCCCTACCCTTTTCTTCGTTTCTACCTCCAGGCACTGGGCTTTTGACAACTATCAAGTATTTTACTAGAAGTTGAGGTTCCGAGTACATAACAATGAACTTTTTCTATGATGTATCAAATAGACACGCTAGAGATTTAACCTCTAATGTGACCTCCTGTCATTTAACAAACCAAGTTGCACTCTTCTCTCCCTTTTATATGATTTCGTTTTCCTATATTATTATTTTTGTGTACACGGATGGGTGTTATATAGGAAGATAGGTCGAACAGGGCAACCCAATAAGCCACTTTCATACTTCCGACAACATGTGTCTGAGGGACCTTAGATAGGTGACATGACTCCTGCCACTACAAGGCGATTCTTTTAGATGGACATTACATCTAGGAATTAAAATTTGCCTTTACATTTATGCCACTATTGGGCGAGCACTGAGCCTCTCATGTCTTTTCAAATATACACATATACATATGTTTATGACTAAGTTGGGTATAGACGGTCTCGTGCCACTAATAGGCGAACAAGCATTTCTCAGTATCTACAGGATAACGTTGCATTGGCACAAAGGTTTATTTGATCGAACGGCTCCCCAGTATGCAAGGGGTGTCTTTACACTTTACATGTCGTAGGGAGATGCTTGCACAGCCTGTGATGATTAAGATAAGATTCAGGCAGTCTCTTGCCACTATCAGGCGAACATGACGTGGTGCAAATGTCCACGAGGTGGCATAAAGATTTATTCGAAAAAAACAAAAGAAACCATGTCAAAAACGGCTCGCGAGTACCGCTATGGATTTTACCTAGCCTTATAAATCCCGCTATCATAAATACACATAACGTAGAGAAAACTGACACACAGCTACAGGAGGAATACGGCATATTTGATAATGAAATAATTTTTTGTTTATCGTTTCCACACTAAGACTCGCCACAATATAAAGTTAGGCGGATTAGATTTACCAAGTCACGCAAGTTTATTACCCTTACAAGGATAACTGTTTCCTCTGTGCAAGTTACGATATGTCAGTACAACAATGTATTCAATGTTTGTATATCTATACTTACCTGTACTGCAAACATAGTACAATATGGCGCTGTGTGTAATGTACTTTTGTTGATGAGAGAGTATTACGAAGTCCTCTTTCCATGACAATTGATTCTATACGAAACAGTATGTATTGTGGCATTTGAGTTGGGCACGCTGTGTGAACAAGCCCGTTCGCGGGTGAAACGCGTCGCAGCAGGTTTATGACGTGAATAAACCAACCTGTGTCAAAGTGACCGTTCGTTTCCCTGGTGATTATTTTTGACTCCGAGAGCGCGTTTGGGACTCCATTCTGGTTGATATTACCTACTGGCGGTCGCCAGTAGGTAGTTATAGTTAGGACCCTGTTTCCATAGGAAATCCGCAACATTCTATTTGGAATAACTTTGGCGCCGGTCGACGAATCCTCGCGAAATTTTCAAAATAGGTGGGGCGCTACGCTCCGCTCCTACCCTGAAAGTCTCGGGGGGATTCGTCAAGCAGGGGCCGAGAAAAAAGGGGGGTCCCAAAACGCGTTTTCCCCATGCATTTTTCCATAGGACCTTTAGACACAGCTACAGCCCGAACGGCTGAACAGAATTACTTGAAATTTGGCAGAGAGGTAGCCATAAGGTCAAGGAAGTGCCTTGTGCAGGTCTGGTGTAAATCTGTTCAGTATTTCCTGAGAAAATAGCATTTAAAAGCATATATATATGTGGGCGGAGCCTAACCACACATCTCATCCTGAGATCTGATTGGCTGTCAGCACTTCATCCAAGAAGTGTTGGCAGCCATCTTGGGACCAATATACATGATAGCACCTCATTAAAAAGCATTGCAGTTAATAGAAGGTTTTAAGACTTTAGTTACATTATAAATCATTTGTTGATGGTACCATACTCATTTTAGGAATTGTGGTATGTTCTAAGGTGATTTCACCATGTGAAAAAGCCTTCTGCTGGGATATCATGATTGAGAGAAAAATATTTTCTCATGCTTTTACCACAGAGGTTTGGAAGGTGATCTATAGGCTAAACTGAGAGCTTATTTTCTGTAAATTCACATTATTTTTCTCAGTCATGTGAGAATGAAGTCTGACATTCTCAGTAAAACATGTACATCCAACAAGGGCAGAGACTGTCAGTTGATTCCTTTGTGTTCTACTGCAGCTTCCCAGAGTGTTCCAAAGAACTACTAGAGCGCTAACAGTCCTACTTATGATAAACGTATGGCACACCTGAAGCCATCTTGCTTGGATTAAAGTGGTAACTCTTAAAACATTTAATTTAAAAAGGAACAAAATGAGGGGGTTCATTTTTCCATAAAAAGTATGATTAGTGCTGCAGAAAGAAAAATTAGGGCACATTTTGAGTGACTTCTCAAATCCTCTTCTATTTCATTAAAAAATTCTGACATGCAGACTGAAACATGCACTTTCAATACCAGCAGCAGTTTTCCCTGGTGAGCAGTAGCTTTACTACAGTGATCTAATGAGCAAAAAGAGTGCTAACATTCTGAATTTATGGCAAATGTGTGACACATCTGAATGCCTTCTTGATGGAATCAAAGTAAAAAACTGAAAGTATTTCCTACTGAGGAGACTGCAGTAAATGAGGAAATTAGGAAACTTCATAACAAATAAGTCTCCCAAGATGGCCACCAGAGACAAAAGAGCCCAAATGTAGCCCAAATATCACCCAGATGTAGCCCAAGTATAGCCCAATGACAGAATGTCCCAGAATGTTCTTAAAAACAACTAGAGCGCTTACTGTCTTCATTATGACAAAAGTATGGCACACCTGAAGCCATCTTGATTGGAATAAACTGGTAACACTTAAAACATTTAATTTAAAAAGGAACACAATGAGGAGGTTCATTTTGCCATAGAAATTATGATTAATGCTGAAGAAAGAAAATGAGGGCACATTTTGAGTGACTTCTCAAATCCTCTTCTATTTCATTAAAAAATTCTGACATGCAGACTGAAACATGCACTTTTAATACAAGGAGCAGACTTCCATGGTGCAGTAGTTTTACTACAGCGATCTAATGAGCAACTAGAGTGCTAACATTCAGAATTTATGGCAAATGTGTGACATATCTGAATACCTTCATGATGGAATCAAAGTAAAAAACTGAAAGCATTTCCTACTGAGGAGACTGCAGTACATGAGGAAATTAGGAAACTTCATAACAAATAAATCTCCCAAGATGGCCACCGGAGACAAAAGAGCCCAAATGTAGCCCAAAATCACCCAGATGTAGCCCAAATATAGCCCAATGACAGAAGTGTGCAAAACACTTATTATTTTGTGTTTTTGCAGTGTTATATAGTGCAGACTTGTCAGGTATTGGAGTGCTTTACATGAGCATTGGTTACATCACACAAGAACAAATTCATTTTGGTTGTAGACATGGGGAGACTAAGTGATTTGACCAGAATCACAGAATGTCGAGCTGAAGCAGAAACTGCAACCTGGTTCCCCAGTTGCAAAGTCTGCAGTTCTGGAAGTAACACCACATCCTCTCCCCTAAGTGCAACATTTAATCAAGTGGTCAACTGGATAAAAAAACATAAAGATAACAAATAATTTAAAAGTGCTTTGTCGCTATTTGAAAACTCAGAAAATATGTCCTTATTTTAGTCTTTTAGAGCACTAACCATAATTTTGATGCCAATAAGACCCTCACATATATGTAATTTCTAAAGGAAATGCTCTAGGTATTACAGTTTTGATTACATCAAGATGATTTCAGGCGTTCCACACTTTTGTAATAAATATAGAATGTTAGCAATCTAGTTGTTCATTAGGATACTGTTGAGAGGCAGAGGCCAGGGGCACGGACTCTGAAAATTGAAGGCAGGTAGGAGGGTGCAAAGGCAACAATTTAACCACACTGAGCAGGCAGGAAGGGCCGTGGAAGCACAACAGACTATGGAGGGCAGTGGAAAGGGGGGCAGGGGCAACAAACCAACAATACAGGACTTGCAAGAGAGGCTGTTGGAGGGAAGATCTATTACGGGTCAAGGAAGCTAGGGGCGGTCCCCAGATCCCCGGGAGCCACCACAGAACTGAGCAGGAGAGTGAGTCAGGGACAAAAGGGGCACCTTAATTTGAGCCGGGGTGCCTAGGAACGCTTGCTCCAAAAATGAAGAAAACAGACATATGAGACATGGAATTGGAGGCAGAATACAATGGCAGTTTAATGAGAAGATGCAACTTCAAAGAAACCGCAGAATAGAGACATAAAGTACAAAATACAGAATCCAGATAATCATACAGCTGTCATAATATTCTCTGTATCTCAATTAATGTACTGACAGAGAGAGAGAGAAAACACATCTATAAATGCATCATGAGAAACAAGTTACACCAAGGAAAATGTTACCTAGGAACACTCACGTTTACTCTTAGAGCAAGCATTCCTGCAATTACAATACAAAATCTTTTAAATGCAAAAGTAAAGAGAACAATGGTTAAACATAACATGACATTTCATATAGGTAAAATAGAATAAGATACTTCAAGCAAAGCAGAGCAAGACATTTTAAGCAAAGGAAGACAAGAGCTCCCAGCTCTTGGGGAAAACCTGCACTGCCTGTTAACCTACATACAGACGGCGAGGTAGTCCGTCGATATCTGTGGGTGCTCCTTTTTATATAATTTTGTGGGCTCCTTTGCACGCTACATCTACCTACGTATGCTACCCAAAAGCTTCGTCTGCAGATTTTACCAGACATTTCGTCATTTACCCACTTAATGCTGACAATGGACTTGGTGAAAAGGTCAGTCTCTCAGGCCAATCGCTTATCGTAAGTTCCATAGAGCAAGCAGAAAATAATGGGTATTGTACGGGAATTCAATATATTCATGTATAAAATCTCCTCAGTTCTCCTAACTTGACGCTCTGCGGTTGCCACTTCCTTAAAAGCGGGAAACCTGCCCAGGAAGCAAGTACCAGTCCAGGATGCAGCCTACTGTATGTCGACAGCTTCAGGGGGATGTTGAACTTTGATACCGAGCACGGAGCACTCGGGTAGGGTGGGGGCTACTAGTTTGGATCAGAAGGCCTCGCAGACCTGCCTTCAGACTGCTATACACTAAAATTGCAGAGCTATGGTCAATTTAACAAAGAGGCCTACATATTGAACAGAAGGGCCTACACAGGGGTTTTATGCTGGCTGAGTGGTAAGGATGTCTCAGGATAATTATATAGCAACACAGGACCCGCTGGTCAATTTAATACGGCCTACAAATGCAGCTGGCAGGGCAAGGACAAGGGTCTCATACTTCAGGTGTGGACAGAACGGGCCAGGGGCCCCCTGTGATACAAAATCTACCCTCCTTCAAGGCTGTGGCAATGTAATAGACCATTGTGGGCAGAAGGAAGAGGCAATGGTAGTACAACCATACATGCCAACAGACCCGATTCAGCCAGGAAACGTCCAATGTTTTTAAGCTCAAATGGGCTTTATTTGATCTGTCTCCTGTCTACAATATCCTCTTTTTCAATGTAACTCAAAGGGGAAAATCAATACCCCAGTTTTTTTTCAAAATCTCCCTCTTACCAAGTTCAAAATGTTCGCAAGTATGGTACATTGGATCATGGAAGGAAATGGGATAGGGACATGGACTTGGATAACAGAGGACAGGAGGGACATGGAGAGGTGCACCAAACTGACCCTGCAGGGCAGGCATCAGGGTTTGCAGCAGCACAATACACCACACAGGGCATGCAGGACGGGAGTGCAGCACAACAATCCATAGAAAGCAAGAGGGAGGGGACAGGACCATGCACATGGACAACAGAGAACAGAGGGGCAAGAGGCAATGGTAGCTAGCTGACCATAATGGACAGACAGGAGAGAAAGCTGCAGCATAACAGACCATAAAGGGCAGGAGGGACGGATCAGGGGCATTACAATGGAACAGACAAGCCAGGAGGGAGGGAGTAGGGCTGGGAGCAAGGGGGCAGGGCAGGAGCAGCAAGATAGCCATGGAGGTCAGGCAGGATGGGCACTAGAAGCAAGACACACCATGAAGAGCAACAGTGAGACTGTGATGGCATACACACAGACCATGGAGGGAAGGTGGGAGGGGGTCAGGGGCAGCTAACTGACCACACAGGGAAGGTGGGAGGGGCCATGGCAGCACAGAAGACCATGCATGGCAAGTGGGAGGGTTAGTGGCAGCACAATGGCTATGATGGGCAAGAAGGAGGGTGGAGGGGCATGCACAAAGGACGATGGAGGATAGAAGGGAGGGTCAGGACCTGTGCACAGACAAGAAAGTTCAGGGGAAGGGACCTCACAACAGACCACACGGGGCAGGCAGGAGGAGCAGTTGCAGCACAACAGACCAGGGAGGGCAGAAGGGTGTGGCAGTACAATGGACCATGTAGGACAGGAGGAAGAGGATAGGAGCATGGCATGTGGACAGGCAGGGTGGAGGTGGCAGGGACAGGTTACAGTCATCTGACAATGCTAGGCAGGTGGGAGGGGAGTGGCAGCTCAACAGAACACTCAGAGTAGATAGGAGTGGCAGGTCCATGGGACATGGTGGGCAAAAAGGATGGAGCAGGGGCATGCACAAAGACATCGGAGGGCAGGGGGAAGGAGAATAGGGGCAGCAAGCTAAGCACAGAGTTTAAGCAGGAGGTCAATGATGGGGCATAGAATTGGGCAATGGAGGGCAGGAGGAGTGGACTGGTACATCATACTAAATTGAGGGCAGTGGCAGCACATCAGACCATGCATGGCAGGAGGGAGGAGGCTAGTCCATGGATTCACACAACAGAGGATAGGGAGGAAGGGGATGGGGCAGCAAGCTAACTGTTCAGTGAAGGCGGGTATTAGGAACTTTATTGTTTTTAAAACATTGTGTCTGTGCGAACTACTTAAAATATGAACAAGTATGCAGCATATTCTCACTTTTATTCAGGAAGAAGAGGACGTTTGTGACTGTGACTCCGGGCTCACTTGGCAGAAACACCCCCTGACCCTCCACCCCCTATCGCAAAATGTAATGCCCGTGAAAAGGGTAGGTGAACACAGTGTTATATAGAACATAGTCCTGAGAGCACGATTGAAAATGAAAACTAGATATAGTGTATGGTATAAACTATGCACCAAAAAGTGTGATATAAGATGAACCGGGCGTGAAATATAATATGCAATACATTGTGCGCAATGACAGATTCATTGGAGAGCGCGAGATAGCACAGGCACTAGCGCGTGCTATGCGATATGCGCCTTGGAGTGTAATATGCACAGGGCAGTGTTGTGTAACCTAACTAGTCTCTAAAGTTGTAATATAAAATATGTGCTGGGGAGTGTAACGTTGCATATGCACTGTGACAAAGATATGGATCCCAGATTGTAATATGTATGGCATAGCACTGTGCGTTATAACATAGGCATCGAGAAAGGCACGTTAGATGGGGCAATATAACCCGTGCGAAGACAAGTGTGGCATGACATATTCACGGGGTGGTGTTACAGTGCACATGGGCTAGAGAGTGTCATAGCATATGCACTAGCTAGTGGAATACAACACAGAGGTGTGTGGCACTCGGCAGGCAATGGTGGGTGTAACACAGCATTGGGCTCTGTCAGGAGCACGCTGTGACTCTCAAGTGATGTTCGTCCCCTTTCCAGAGAGTAAAATAAAAAGTATTACACATCCGGCAGTGGATGTGTGTTTTATTAACCGTGAGGGGGGTTTCTTGCATAGTTTTGGTCGAATTTTTGTCGAATCCCCTTTGAATGGCTTGGTGTGCATGTGTATTAAATGTGCCCGTCAATAGCTACCCATGTTTGTATAAATAAACGACAAGGGTGTCTACCAGGATTAGGCACGGTAGGGCATCAGACATGTCAGAGCTTCACTAGTGGTGTAAATACATTCCACGTGGATTCATTGCATGCATAGTCGCCTTTTAATGAATATCACGCAAATCGTCATGGTGATAGGTACGTACGGTTTGTCCAGCATGTCCTAGGTGTGTCTATGAATATATATTTTTTAAAAATAATAAAAAACAGTGGCCGGCCCTGGGGATTGGGGTCAAAAAAATATAATTAGGAGACTGGCCCTGGGGGATGGGGTCATCAGGGCAAACCAAACCAAACAGCCCCCCTTCTTAAAAAACTAAAATAAATAAAAGACTAGCATCGTGCCGGAGGCCATGCCCCCTCCGTGCAGCACTCTGCAAACGCGCCCCCAACAGGCATCTCCAGTATGCGCCAGGGAGCTGCGCTGCAGCCAGGTGTTCTGAGGCCAAGCCCCTTTTTACACCTCTCTGCAATGCAGCTCTGTGGCGCTTACTGGAGGTACCTAGTGGTCTAGTTTGACCCTAGGGACCCTTAGGATTCAAGGGGACTTAATCTCTCAACTTAGAACAGCCACAGGGCGCGTTTACACAGTGGTGAAGGGAGGGGACGGGGCCTGAGGTGACGTGTGCAAACACGCACTATGGCACGTTTTAAATTGGGGATATAATTTCCCTTCAATACTGAGGGCCCCTGGGGGCTAACTAGCCCACCAAGTGCTTCCAGTAAGCGCCACTGAGCTGCATTGCAGAGAGGTGGTCCAGGCCGTGCCACTTTTTACACCTCTCTGCAACGCAGCTCTGTGGCACTTACTGGAGGTACCTAGTGGGCTAGTTGGACCCTAGGGACCCTCAGGATTCAAATGAACTTAATCTCCCAACTAAAAATGGACACAGGGCGTGTTTACACAGTGGTGAATGGAGGGGACGGGGCCTGAGTTAACGTGTGCAAAAACGCCCTGTGGCCTGTTTTAAGAGGTAGTTTTAATCCCCATGCCCTATTATATACTAGGGGCTTACAGAGGAGGTCATGCTAATCACAGGGGGACCCCAACGCATAATGTTCCCTAGTGTATGTAGGTGTTTTCACTGTATTCTAAGTGTCTTTTAACATACCACTGGCTCTAGGACTGGTTAGTCAGACTCAGTTTCCACCAGTATCCGTCTGAAAAAGTTGAGGGTACAGGATGATTTTGCAACAAGGCTTCTTTCTGCTCTTCTTTTTGTTCTTTCTGCACGTTATCCTTCTTCCTGCACTTATCTTCGTATTTGAGGACTTCTGTTGCTTCTTTCTGCACTTCTTTTGTTTCTTTCTGTGCATTTTTTCTTCTTTCTTCACATGTCCTATCTCTGTAGGCATAGTTAGAAATTAGCATTTAAAAAACCTTTGAAATTCACAGAAAAAACCATAGGTTTCAGGCACGTTATAGTTAGGAATTAGCATTTAAAAAACCTCAGAAATTCACTGAAAAAACCATAGGTTTCAGGGGTGTTATAGTTAGCTGGACTTTTCACTTGTACAAAACCATTGAAATTCCCCCGTTATAGTCAGTTCAGCTAACTATAACTCGCGTGCCCGCAATGCACTGCTGATGACGTCACATATTACATCACTCATGACATGGTCAGTGACATCACTCATGACATCACTGATGACATCTCAAATGACATCACTGATGACATCACTGATGACATCATCCTTGTGATAGAGTGGCAGACCTCCTCTCACCCTAATATAACCTTTGATACACACATTCAAAAATAGAGACTAACATTTTCAAAACAATGGACATACCAATACCAGTTACAACAACCTCTTCAGTAATTCTAAGATCCACATACATATCCACTCATTCACCAACAGTCCTATACAGTCACTCATACATGTACTCACTCATCATATGTACTCATACACCTATACATCCTGTTACACAATGCCACTCATCCATAGAGTTACTCACACACATAGTCACTCATGCTAATAAAGAATCAAACATACATTTACTTGCATATACAGTTATACACACACCACCATACTTACTTCTACGGAAACTTACACATACTTAGTCTTTTAAACAATCACTTATGGAAACACATACTTATTCATACAGGAACTCTTTCAATCTCTCACTCTCACATATACTCACATATATACACCAATAGTCACATATACTAGTTTAAAACATATGTAGTTACTCATAAAGACACTATTGAGACAGTCATTCACTCACTAACACACCCATACACACACTCATCCACCCATACAGTCCTGCACACATGCTGTGTTCAACCCATACAAACAGTGAGTCACTCATTCATGCACCTATGCACTACGTAATACCCCCCACCGAACCATGCAGACACTCAGACTGATACTCAAAAAACCAACTAATAACCTATATAGACACCCATGTAGCTACTCACCAACCCATGCAGCCACTTATACACAAAGTGAGAGACTGATACAGATATTTACATATTTAAACATTACTCACTAAGCCATGTATTCACTATGATACACTTAATCAGTCAGTTACACAATCAATTTTTCAAAAACAAATCATCCATTTAGACACTTATATACCCATTTATTCTTCCATCGACCTTGAGATATACATATATAAAACATATTTAATTTTCAGAAAAACACACATTCACTGGATGATGTAATCAGTGATGTCATCAGTGATGTCATTTGAGATGTCATCAGTGATGTCATGAGTGATGTCACTGACCATGTCATGAGTGATGTAATATGTGACGTCATCAGCAGTGCATTGCGGGCGCGCGAGTTATAGTTAGCTGAACTGACTATAACGGGGGAATTTCAATGGTTTTGTACAAGTGAAAAGTCCAGCTAACTATAACACCCCTGAAACCTATGGTTTTTTCAGTGAATATATATATATATATTACCTACTGGCGGTCGCCAGTAGGTAGTTATAGTTAGGACCACGTTTCCATAGGAAATCCGCAACATTCTATTTTGAATAACTTTTGCGCCGGTCGACGAATCCTCATGAATTTTTCAAAATAGGTGGGGCGCTACGCTCCGCTCCTACCCTGAAAGTCTCGGGGGATTCGTCAAGCGGGGGCTGAGATAAAAGGGGGGTCCCAAAACGCGTTTTTCCCATGCATTTTTCCATAGGACCTTTAGACACAGCTACAGCTCGAACGGCTGAACAGAATTACTTGAAATTTGGCAGAGAGGTAGTCCTCAGGTCAAGGAAGTGCCTTTTGTAGGTTTGGTGTAAATCTGTTCAGTCGATTCTGAGAAAATAGCCTTTAAATCAATATATATATCTGAGCCAGCTTACGGTGCGCTTACGGTGCGCTTACCGTACGCGTACGGTGGCGTGCGCGATTCTGATTGGCTCTTAGATCTTAGTAAACATTCGAATCGGCCGAAACCAGGAAGCGGCGGACGCCATTTTCTCTCTCGCACTGAGAGTGTGGATTAAAATACAAAGCACAAAAACATGTAAAGGGGCTGTTTGGACAGCTCCAAAGCACCTAGCCATGTTGAGGGAGTCCCCAAAGATCCCCCAAGGCCAAAAACGGCTTTTTTTTTTTTTCGCTAATTTTGCCGATTAAGCTTACCGTACGCGTACGGTAAAAAAATATTTAAAAAAAAAAAATTATCCACACTTTCCCTACCCCGTGTGCAAACGGTGCCCGAAGGGCACCATTTGTGCATGGCTTATAACAGGTGTGAAAAATTAAAATTTTACCTTTCAAAACGAAGTGCTTCATATGTCCTCCATGTGCGCACGGTGCGCGAAGCGCATCGTGCATACATGGCCCATCTAGCGTAACGTGGGCACGCGGTGCGCGTAGCGCACCGCGTGCCCACCGTGCGTGCACAGCACTAACTGCGTAAAGTGGGCGCGCGGTGCGCGAAGTGCACCGTGCGCGCACGGAACGAACTGCGTTAAGTGGGCGCGCACGCCACGAATGGCGTAAAGTAACTTAGCATTTAAAAAACCGTACAAATTCACTGAAAAAACCATAGGTTTCACACACGTTATAGTTAGGAATTAGCATTTAAAAAACCTTGCAAATTCACTGAAAAAACCATAGTTTTCACACATGTTATAGTTAGCGGAAATTTTACTGATAAAAAAACAATGAAATTCCCCCGTTATAGTTAGTGCAGGCAATTATAACTCACGCGACCGCAATCTTCTGCTGATGACATATGTGTCTTTATGAAAAAAAAATATTCGTAATATATGTATAGCTAAAAATTTATGGAAGAAGACATGGGCAAATAAGTGTCTAAATACAGTATTAGCATCAGCAGAGGATTGCGGTCGCGTGAGTTATAGTTGCCTGCACTAACTATAACGGGGGAATTTCATTGTTTTTTTTATCAGTAAAATTTCCGCTAACTATAACATGTGTGAAACCTATGGTTTTTTCAGTGATATATATATAGATATAGATAGATAAAGATAGATAGAGATAGATATATATTCACTGAAAAAACAATAGATTTCACACATGTTATAGTTAGCTGGACATTTCACTCGTACAAAGCCATTGAAATTCCCCCATTATAGTTAGTTCAGCTAACTATAACTCGCGCGACCGCAATCCACTGCTGATGATGTCACATATTACATCACTCATGACATGCTCAGTGACATCACTCATGACATCACTGAACAGATTGACACCATATATGCAAAAGGCACATGCCTGATCTGAGGACTACCTCTTTGCCAAATTTCAAGTAATTCTGTTCAGCCGTTCGGGCTGTACCTTCGACTAAAGGTCCTATGGGAAAATGCATGTGGAAAACACATTTTGGGACCCCCCTTTTTTCTCAGCCCCCGCTTGACGAATCACCCCGAGACTTTCAGGCTAGGATCTGAGCAGAGCGCCCCATTAGTTTTGAACATTTTGCGAGGATTCGTCAATCGGCACCAAAGTTTTTCAAAATAGAATTTTTAGATTTCCTATGGAAACTCGGTCCTAACTATAACTATCTACTGGCGACCGCCAGTAGATAATATATATATATATACATATATATATATAAATGAGATTTTCCTCCTTTTCAGGAAATACTCATCCAAACCTATGTTTTTTTCTGTGAAATTCTAAGTTTTTTTAAATGCTAATTTCTAACTATAACATCTCTGAAATCTATGGTTTTTTCAGTGATATATATATATATATATATGTATATATATATTCACTTAAAAAACCATAGGTTTCACACACAAGTTAGTGCAGGCAACTATAACTCACGCGACCGCAATCCTCTGCTGATGACGTCAGATATTACATCACTGTATTTAGACACTTATTTACCAATGTCTTCTTCCATTAATTTTTAGCTATACATATATTACAAATATTTTTTTTTCAGAAAAACACATATGTCATCAGTGATGTAATATCTGACGTCATAAGCAGAGGATTGCGGTCGCGTGAGTTATAGTTGCCTGCACTAACTATAACGGGGGAATTTCATTGGTTTTTCACAAGTGAAATGCCCAGCTAACTATAACATGTGTGAAACCTATGGTTTTTTAAGTGAATTTGCAAGGTTTTTTAAATGCTAATTCCTAACTATAACGTGTGTGAAACCTATGGTTTTTTCAGTGAATTTGTACGGTTTTTTAAATGCTAAGTTATGTATTTATTTATTTATTTATTTATTTTAAGGTTTTCCACCGTGCGCGTACCGTGCCCGCACGGTGCGCGTCGCGCACCGTGCGCGCGTTGTGGGCGTTCGGTGCGCTTCGCGTACCGAACGCCCACGTTACGTAGTTCGCGGAATTTTTCCGTTTCTACCGTGCGCGTACGCTATGCGCACTGCGCGATTTTTCATAAAAAATTTCAAATACATTTTTGCCCTTGGGGGTCCTTCTGGGACCCTCTCACCAAGGCTAGGGGGTCAGGAACTGTCCAGCCTGCCCGCTTTACAAGTTATCCACCTTTGTTTTTCACCCCCTCAGACTGCGAGAGACAAAATGGCGGCCGACACTTCCTGGTTTCGACCGATTCGAATGTTTACTAAGATCTAACAACCAATCAGAATCGAGCTTGCGCACGGCGGCGTGCGCGTACGGTAAGCTTACGGTACGCGCTCGGAGCGCGCCTATAGATATATATATTGATTTAAATGCTATTTTCTCAGGAAATACTGAACAGATTTACACGAGACCTTCAAAAGGCACATCCCTGACCTGAGGGCTACCTCTCTGCCAAATTTCAAGTAATTCTGTTCAGCCGTTCGGGCTGTAGCTCGGACTAAAGGTCCTATGGTAAAATGCATGGAGAAAACGCGTTTTGGGACGCCCCCTTTTTCTCAGCCCCCGCTTGACAAATCCCCCCGAGACTTTCAGGGAAGGAGCGGAGCGGAGCGCCCCACCAATTTTGAGAATTTCGTGAGGATTCGTCAATCGGCGCCAAAGTTATTCAAAATAGAATGTTGCGGATTTCCTATGGAAACACGGTCCTAACTATAACTATCTACTGGCGACCGCCAGTAGATAATATATATATATATATATTCACTGAAAAAACCATAGGTTTCAAACACGTTATAGTTAGGAATTAGTATTTAAAAAACCTTGCAAATTCACTGAAGAAACCATAGGTTTCACACATGTTATAGTTAGCTGGACATTTCGTTCGTAAAAAACCAATGAAATTCCCCCGTTATAGTTAGTTCAGCTTACTATAACTTGCGCGCCCGCAATCCACTGCTGATGACGTCACATATTACATCACTCATGACATGGTCAGTGACATCACTCATGACCTCACTGATGACATCTCAAATGACATCACTGATGACATCACTGATGACGTCATCCATTGTCCTTTCTGAACAGTTTTAATATGTTTAATATATATAGGGAAAGGCTTGTTGAAGAATAAGTGGGTGTACAACTGTGTAAATGGATGATTTTCTGTGGTGCGTAACTGACTCTATAAGTGAGTCATTAAATGTATCTTACTGCAGACTAGTGACAAAACTGTGTGAATGTCTGTATGTGTCTGTATGTTGGTGTATAAGTGGCTGCATGGTTTTATGAATAGCTATATGAGTGTCTATATGAGTCATTGATTGCTTGTCTGAGTATCTGTATGGGTTCCTGAGTGTTTGTGTGGGTAGTGTGTGTGTTACTCTGCGACTAGATGTGTGAGTGGGTGATTCAGTGGGTGCGTGGTTTTAAGAGTGCATCTGTGATGAACTGTATGGTTGAGTGAGTGTATGTATGGGTGTGTTAGTGATTGAATGTATATCTCAGTGGTACATTTGTGACTAGCTACATATTTGAAAGGCAGTATATATGCGTGTAAGAGTATATAGGTGAGTAGATGTGAGAGTGTGTGATTGTGAGAGTGACTGTATGGATGAGTGTGTGCTTGTATCAATGATTCTATAAGAGCGTAAGAATGTGGTACTATTTTTATGAGTAAGTGAGCTTGAGTGTGTATAACCGCATAGGTGAGGAAATGGGAGTGTGATTATTTGCATGACTGACTAGGTGTGAGAGTACCTCTATGGATGATTGGTGGTGTGTGAGTGTCTATGTAGGTGTATAAATGCATATGATAGTCTTGTATGGAGAGACTGTAAGTATGAGTGACTGTACAGGTGAATGAGTGGAGGTGTATGTAGACCTAAGAGTTATTAAGTGGGTATGTAGTTATTGGTATTGGAGTATCTATGGTTTTGAGAATGGAACTCTGAAATTTTGAATCGGTGTATCAAAGGTTATATTAGGGTGTAAAAAGATGCGGTAATTTATCACATGGATGACGTCATCAGTGATGTCATGAGTGATGTCATTTGAGATGTCATCAGTGATGTCATGAGTGATGTCACTGACCATTTCATGAGTGATGTAATATGTGACGTCATCAGCAGTGGATTGCGGGCGCGCGAGTTATAGTAAGCTGAACTAACTATAACGGGGGAATATCATTGGTTTTTTACGAACGAAATGTCCAGCTAACTATAACATGTGTGAAACTTATGTTTTTTTCAATGAATTTGCAAGGTTTTTTAAATGCTAATTCCTAACTATGACGTGTTTGAAACCTATGGTTTTTTCAGTGAATTTGCAAGGTTTTTTAAATGCTAATTCCTAACTATGACGTGTTTGAAACCTATGGTTTTTTCAGTGAATTTGCAAGGTTTTTTAAATGCTAATTATTTATTATTTTTTTTTTTTATATTTGTTTTTTTACAATATGCTACCTTTGTATATAATTATTGATTTAATTGATTTGATCCTGCAATATGGGATGGCTCACCTTTTTTAAAAAATGTTTAGATATAATTGAACAGCATAGTTAATATCTTCTACAAACCTCTAAACATTGTTTTTTTTTTAAAAAAGGGATTTTTACCGTGCGCGCACCGTAAGCTTACGGTGCGCGCACGGTACGGTACAAGTACGGTGCGCACACGTTGTTTCCATAGCTCCGTGCTCCGTGTGCGTATGCGTACATGATTTACGTACGCATGCGTACTTCGTCTTCAATGTGTACGCGCGGACTCCGTACGCGCATGCGCGTGTGCTTCGTACGCTCGTCCGCCTTACGCGCATGGCTCTAATGTGCATGCGCGCCTGCGTCATACGCGCGTGCACCGTATGCGCATGAGCGCGTCTTACGTACGCGCATGCGTACTTGTACCGTGCACGCACCGTAAGCGTACGTTGCGCTCACGGTAAGTCATGTGATCAAGAAACAACACTTTTCATTGGTTTAAAGTACTTTCAGTTTCAGAAACTTCCTACACCACACCCATTCCCCTCATTATTTCTTCTGATTCCCTGGGAGAAGGAGCTGAACTGTTTTTGGGATACAATGGCAGAGCAGCAATCATCTTCTGGGAGTGAGCAGGAGAGCCTTATCAGACAGAGACAGAGGAAACAGAAAGATTCTTTTGTCTGGCAATATTTTACATTTCCAGAGGGGCAGAAGAAAGTCAATGCTCCATTAGTCACCTGCAAACTTTGTGGGCATGTCTTATCTAGAGGAGATCCTAAGAAGAAGTACTCTTTTAGTATCTTCACTATGTTCAGGCACATTAGGGATGTACATCCTGCGACTTTTGCTCGAGCTACTAGAGCAACCCCTCAAGCAGCTCAGCCGAGCACATCCGCAGAAGCTCAGCCGAGTACATCATCGGCAGCTCAGCCGAGCACTTCCTCTGCGTCACCCTCTTCTGCTCCTCTGGACATTTACCCTCAGTTTCAGAGTGTACATATAAGGTGCAATACTTGCTACGCTCTTATTGCTTTTGGGGAGTCCAGTATTCCCCTAATAGATAATAAGATACAGCAGCACAAGTGTGGCACCTTATAATATTGCCATTATTTCCTTCCTCTGTCCCTGTATTAACACAACGGCTCTTTTTAGAGCCACCTTACCTCTTAAATTTTTTTCATTTTTTTAATCATTTTTTTTAATTTTTTTTCCCGCCGTGCACGCACGGTGCGCACGGTGCGCGCACCCCTTGTGTTTTTTAAAAAAAATAAAATGTTTTTTTCACCCTTCATGGTCCTTGAGGGACCACAAGGGGAATGAGAAAAGCAGAGTGTGGAAAAGTGAAAAAAAGGGAGCATGAAAGTAAAGGGGTGAGAAATACAGATATTTCAAACTTACCTGACCCACATAATAAATTAATTATAAATAAATGTTTTTTTTTAATTGCTAGAAAAAAGGATTAATTTTCCTAAATTTTCTTTCTCGATCTGAAAAAAAGAAAAAAAGGATTAATATTTAATAATACATTTTAGAATACAGTAAACATATTTTCATATTTAACAAAGTAATTTTTTTCCCTTTTTTTGCTGTTTTCAGAATATATTGAATTTCACTGCAAATTGTGAAACCAATTGCATTCATCACTTAACAGCGGGCAAAAAAATTAACAATCTGAAAGATTGTTTAAAAAAAGCCTAGAATCTCTTCTCAGTAAAACATACCTTTATAGAAATGTAACATATTTAATAAAAATATCATGTAAGAACAATAACTTTTTGCAATAAATATCGTCTGTAAATCTTGTTGCTTAAGCACATACACCAAAATAATATCTGTCAAAGAAGTCCACAAGAGAAATTTTTACCTTTCCATGAGGCCAAATGGTAATTTTTAAATTCTTTTTTGATGAAATATCCAATGGTAATCCAATAAAATCGCAATAATGGTTTGTTCAGATGGTGCAATTTGTATCTAAAATTTTGGTTTTAGAAAAATTAAGTAACAATTTGGTAAATCATAAGGCAAACGTTGCTTGAAAATCAATTGAGAATCATTACACAGTGTCCATCCTTTTTCACATTTAAGATAAACTCTAGCAGTTATAGAAGGTCCATCATGAAAAATTATTGCAACTGCAACAAAAGTTTTTTCAGATATTGATAATTGATGTCCTGTAAACTTCTTTATTAAAGTGTCCAATTTTGTACCATCAGCTCCACAACGTTGCATCATTAAAATTACATACTGTCCATATTTATTTAAAAATAACGTTGAAAACATGTCTGATTTACATTGAGAACATTCCATGTTGTGATTGGCATCTTTAACTAATTTACTAAAAGTCACTGATTTACTCTCTGTTAATGTTAAATATATGAACCTTTCAGAATCAACATTAGAGCTGCATGTGTTCAAACAGTTTTCACAACTATGTTCCCATTTATAAGAGAGACCAAGCATATTTTCTATTTCTACCCCTTCATCATCCAGTACCATAAGCATATACATCAAGAATTCCTGTGCATCTTGCTGGACATTTTGAGTAAACTGTGTACATCCTGAACATACATCTAAAAGATTTCTAACATCAGAAGCACTTTCTCTTTTAGTTTTATCATTACTCAGCTTCTCATAAAGGAGACTCAGCAGAGAACAGAATCTTTTTTCATGATTTACTATTATCTGCTCTTGCAAAATTTCAAGATAAAATACAACATTGAGCACTACATTTGCGTAGCAGTTGACACCAGAGCTAATTTCAAAATGAAAACCAACAACCGCTTCAATACTGTCCTTTTTCTTTTTGCTTGCAGTCACATCACTCTCTTTTTGTTTTCTCTTCTGTACATCCTCATTACAGATATCATCAAATCTCCTTTTCCGACAAACAACACGTTTTTCAAACACAGGATACTGACCTAAATGAGGAGCATAGCTTCTTCTTAATCTATTATAATCCTTTACACAGTTTGCATCAGCACTTACTTTTGAGTCATCAAAGTCTATCATGAATAAACCAGATATTTTTTTCACGCGTGACAAAGCAACATATGCCATACATTCTTTAAACACAGTAGATCCAATGATCCTTGAGATTTGTGAATAGTTACTGCATATGCTAGAGAAAACGGAAACTGCTTCCTACGTACATATAAGTCTTTCACAAGCAAGAAACGAACTGAACAACGACAAATGTCTTTAACCTCTTCAATCTGATCAAATTTTATTTTTAAAAATTCAATTCCAACTTTTTTCTGGTAATTAACAAAACCCACAACTTTACCCATAGCTCCGTTCACTAAACCTTTCTCTACATCCAAATTACGTCTTAAAATTACTCGACAGTTCATACATACATAAAGATTTTTTTCTAAACCGGCTGTTTTCGAGATGTTTTTCTCTAGAGAATCCAATTTACTTGTCAATTTGTTTGTCAATATCATAGTTATTCCTTCATGTTGTATTTTATCCACAGCTTCCAGTTTGACAATCTCTTCATTTTCCAATTTCAAAAGTTCTTGATTGAATATAGAGTATTCATGTAGTGTTGGCATTAAGCAGATTCAATACAAAAGGACCCTACACATGAAGGGAGAGTGTGGGAGGGGGGTCCGAGGGATAAGTTTAAAGACCAGCTACAGTATAAATCCCCATTCAACAGACATCATACAAAAAATACTGTGGGTCTAAAGTTCTGTGTAACAAAAACTGATATATTGGATAAAGTAAAGCAGAAAACCATCTGGGGCTTACCCAAAAAGTTAAGTTCCCATCACCCACCAGAGGTGGCTTATCATCATCTGGGAACTGTGAACTTAACCATAGAAACCAACCACATAGGTGATTGTGGTGGTTGTGTGGTAGTCCCAGTCGTGGGTGCCAAAGATGGGGTGATGGTTTGCAGTGCAAAAAGTATGAAAGGCAAAAAGTGCTATTAAAAATGGCTATCAAGACACAATCAATTTTATTCTGGTGCTGTCTTGGTGCCACTTTAAAAACAGTGCGTAGACAGCTTAACAAATAACTGTCAGGGTGACGGTCTACATGTTTCGGCTACTGGACTTGGGAGTCCAAGCTCTCATCAGGACCATAATGACGCTACTGCAAAAACGTGTGAAAAGGAAACTTATAAACACAAAAAAAGGTTTTGGGTTGATACCCAATACAACCTGATTGTTCAAGTACGTTCCCGTTGGGTTTTTACAGGGAAAGAGACCTAGTAACAATGAAAAGAAGGAAATCAACTCATTTGTATAAAATATCAGTGTTAGTCACAGAACAGAGCTAGATATAATGTGCTAGCAACATTAAAACAATACTACACGATGTATTGTTTTACAGAGTGATATTCATATCAACATTCAACTGGTGCACTTACCTGAAAATTTTAGGGTACGCACCTCGCCTCGCCTGGCATCCGCTCAGGACTTGAGGCACCGCTCTACAAAAAATGAGAATGTCAAACAACAAGATTACCCCAAGGCGATTTAACCTGTATAGTTCAGGGAGGGGGGAGGAAGAAACTTCCAAACAGTGTCGTTTGATTAAGCAGTTATGGGAACATGGCAGGATCAAACAGTCTTTAAAAAATCTCTTAAAAACCACGATGTTCAGATGTAAATACACTAGTATGGTCAGAAATTGCTGAACCGCTAGTAGTGGATCTAGAGTTAGTGTACCATTCAAGAGCATCAAGGAGCCAGATAGCACAACTTTGCGTTCAAGCCTGGACGAAAACGTCTAGAGTGCTCACTGACTCGGGAAACCCATGGTGGAAGGGGCTCAGGCTTAGCGCTGTGTTAGGACAGTGCTTGTCATTAGGTTTAAAGAATGTCTCGTAGATTTGGACAAAGTGAAAGTCACAATACGTGCAGCGCGGCGTCTAGGGGAAGCGCCTTTATAGAAACCCATAAAGACAACGGAGGAACAAAATACGAGACTCACCTCTCCGTCGGTACCCCGCTCTGGCAACTGAGCTGGAAGGGGAGGTAGCGAACCGACAGGAAGAGTCTCCCTATAAGCCCCAATGAGCGTCCTTCCGTGCTGTTTGCTATGGGGCGCTCGAAGGTACAAGATACCTTCTGTGATGTCACGTAGTAAGGAAAACTGGGAAATGTAGTATACGGTGTGGTTTCCTCCTATAGTGAACGGAGACTGAAAAGATCTTGGGCGACATATTGAAGCATCTCCTAACAAGGTCCGATCGTTAAGAAAGTTCATAATGTACTTGTACTGAAATGAGCAGGGTTAGGGTTAATGGCAGATTGATATATCGGTACTAGCTCTAAAAAGCGTATCATCGTGTTATAACCATAGCGGCGCTAAACGGTACAGAATATCACGTGTGATGTCACGTGTATCTCGATAGTTGGGAAATGAAGTGCCGTGTTTGGTTCTCCGTTAGTGTTGATAGATTAATGGAAAAAACGGGAAGAGGACACCACTTTCTAAGATATTACTGACATAGTGGGATCTGTATGGTAATGCAAGACTCGTAGACACTAAAGTGCGCTCTAGTTTGAATAAAGAGTGTACCTCGAGGTGTGAGAGCCAAAAAAGGGGGGGCTCTATGGACTGAAATGCTAGTCTTATTAGACAAGTGAATGTAACTTTATTAAGTACACAAAGCGTGGGTACCTCAATAATTAAAGGGATGACCATGGAATATCATCGTTTAGGCCAAGTTGATCACTCTTAAGTTTAAACACCCATTTCTGTTCTTTGATGAACAGAAATTTGCTAATGTCTGTCACATGTATAGGGATGAAAGGCTGTTCTAAAATCACCCATCTCAAATCTTCTGGTTTGTGTCTTAGCGACAAAAAGTGATTGGTAAGTTTGGTCGCTTGTTTGTTCCGTCTAATTGTGCTCTTATGTTCATTGATGCGTATCTTGATCTTTCGTGTGGTCATACCCACATATCGCAATGAACATGGGCAGGTTATGAGGTAGATAACTCTTTCTGTGTTGCAGTTGGTATGTTTTTTTAAAATCCATGGTGTATCAGTGCCTATGTCAATGGTCTTGGTTGGCTGGGTCTGTGGACATGCAGAACACTGGCCACATGGGAAATGCCCCTGTACTGGTGGTAAACTCCACAGGGTGTTAGTGATGGTTTGTTCAGATGGTGCAATTTGTATCTAAAATTTTGGTTTTAGAAAAATTAAGTAACAATTTGGTAAATCATAAGGCAAACGTTGCTTGAAAATCAATTGAGAATAATTACACAGTGTCCATCCTTTTTCACATTTAAGATAAACTCTAGCAGTTATAGAAGGTCCATCATGAAAAATGATTGCAACTGCAACAAAAGTTTTTTCAGATATTGATAATTGATGTCCTGTAAACTTCTTTATTAAAGTGTCCAATTTTGTACCATCAGCTCTACAACGTTGCATCATTAAAATTACATACTGTCCATATTTATTTAAAAATAAAGTTGAAAACATGTCTGATTTACATTGAGAACATTCCATGTTGTGATTGGCATCTTTAACTAATTTACTAAAAGTCACTGATTTACTCTCTGGTAATGTTAAATATATGAACCTTTCAGAATCAACATTAGAGCTGCATGTGTTCAAACAGTTTTCACAACTATGTTCCCATTTATAAGAGAGACCAAGCATATTTTCTATTTCTACCCCTTCATCATCCAGTACCATAAGCATATACATCAAGAATTCCTGTGCATCTTGCTGGACATTTTGAGTAAACTGTGTACATCCTGAACATACATCTAAAAGATTTCTAACATCAGAAGCACTTTCTCTTTTAGTTTTATCATTACTCAGCTTCTCATAAAGGAGACTCAGCAGAGAACAGAATCTTTTTTCATGATTTACTATTATCTGCTCTTGCAAAATTTCAAGATAAAATACAACATTGAGCACTACATTTGCGTAGCAGTTGACACCAGAGCTAATTTCAAAATGAAAACCAACAACCGCTTCAATACTGTCCTTTTTCTTTTTGCTTGCAGTCACATCACTCTCTTTTTGTTTTCTCTTCTGTACATCCTCATTACAGATATCATCAAATCTCCTTTTCCGACAAACAACACGTTTTTCAAACACAGGATACTGACCTAAATGAGGAGCATAGCTTCTTCTTAATCTATTATACTCCTTTACACAGTTTGCATCAGCACTTACTTTTGAGTCATCAAAGTCTATCATGAATAAACCAGATATTTTTTTCACGCGTGACAAAGCAACATATGCCATACCTTCTTTAAACACAGTAGATCCAATGATGCTTGAGATTTGTGAATAGTTACTGCATATGCTAGAGAAAACGGAAACTGCTTCCTACGTACATATAAGTCTTTCACAAGCAAGAAACGAACTGAACAACGACAAATGTCTTTAACCTCTTCAATCTGATCAAATTTTATTTTTAAAAATTCAATTCCAACTTTTTTCTGGTAATTAACAAAACCCACAACTTTACCCATAGCTCCGTTCACTAAACCTTTCTCTACATCCAAATTACGTCTTAAAATTACTCGACAGTTCATACATACATAAAGATTTTTTTCTAAACCGGCTGTTTTCGAGATGTTTTTCTCTAGAGAATCCAATTTACTTGTCAATTTATTTGTCAATATCATAGTTATTCCTTCATGTTGTATTTTATCCACAGCTTCCAGTTTGACAATCTCTTCATTTTCCAATTTCAAAAGTTCTTGATTGAGTATAGAGTATTCATGTAGTGTTGGCATTAAGCAGATTCAATACAAAAGGACCCTACACATGAAGGGAGAGTGTGGGAGGGGGGTCCGAGGGATAAGTTTAAAGACCAGCTACAGTATAAATCCCCATTCAACAGACATCATACAAAAAATACTGTGGGTCTAAAGTTCTGTGTAACAAAAACTGATATATTGGATAAAGTAAAGCAGAAAACCATCTGGGGCTTACCCAAAAAGTTAAGTTCCCATCACCCACCAGAGGTGGCTTATCATCATCTGGGAACTGTGAACTTAACCATAGAAACCAACCACATAGGTGATTGTGGTGGTTGTGTGGTAGTCCCAGTCGTGGGTGCCAAAGATGGGGTGATGGTTTGCAGTGCAAAAAGTATGAAAGGCAAAAAGTGCTATTAAAAATGGCTATCAAGACACAATCAATTTTATTCTGGTGCTGTCTTGGTGCCACTTTAAAAACAGTGCGTAGACAGCTTAACAAATAACTGTCAGGGTGATGGTCTACATGTTTCGGCTACTGGACTTGGGAGTCCAAGCTCTCATCAGGACCATAATGACGCTACTGCAAAAACGTGTGAAAAGGAAACTTATAAACACAAAAAAAGGTTTTGGGTTGATACCCAATACAACCTGATTGTTCAAGTACGTTCCCGTTGGGTTTTTACAGGGAAAGAGACCTAGTAACAATGAAAAGAAGGAAATCAACTCATTTGTATAAAATATCAGTGTTAGTCACAGAACAGAGCTAGATATAATGTGCTAGCAACATTAAAACAATACTACACGATGTATTGTTTTACAGAGTGATATTCATATCAACATTCAACTGGTGCACTTACCTGAAAATTTTAGGGTACGCACCTCGCCTCGCCTGGCATCCGCTCAGGACTTGAGGCACCGCTCTACAAAAAATGAGAATGTCAAACAACAAGATTACCCCAAGGCGATTTAACCTGTATAGTTCAGGGAGGGGGGAGGAAGAAACTTCCAAACAGTGTCGTTTGATTAAGCAGTTATGGGAACATGGCAGGATCAAACAGTCTTTAAAAAATCTCTTAAAAACCACGATGTTCAGATGTAAATACACTAGTATGGTCAGAAATTGCTGAACCGCTAGTAGTGGATCTAGAGTTAGTGTACCATTCAAGAGCATCAAGGAGCCAGATAGCACAACTTTGCGTTCAAGCCTGGACGAAAACGTCTAGAGTGCTCACTGACTCGGGAAACCCATGGTGGAAGGGGCTCAGGCTTAGCGCTGTGTTAGGACAGTGCTTGTCATTAGGTTTAAAGAATGTCTCGTAGATTTGGACAAAGTGAAAGTCACAATACGTGCAGCGCGGCGTCTAGGGGAAGCGCCTTTATAGAAACCCATAAAGACAACGGAGGAACAAAATACGAGACTCACCTCTCCGTCGGTACCCCGCTCTGGCAACTGAGCTGGAAGGGGAGGTAGCGAACCGACAGGAAGAGTCTCCCTATAAGCCCCAATGAGCGTCCTTCCGTGCTGTTTGCTATGGGGCGCTCGAAGGTACAAGATACTTTCTGTGATGTCACGTAGTAAGGAAAACTGGGAAATGTAGTGTACGGTGTGGTTTCCTCCTATAGTGAACGGAGACTGAAAAGATCTTGGGCGACATATTGAAGCGTCTCCTAACAAGGTCCGATCGTTAAGAAAGTTCATAATGTACTTGTACTGAAATGAGCAGGGTTAGGGTTAATGGCAGATTGATATATCGGTACTAGCTCTAAAAAGCGTATCATCGTGTTATAACCATAGCGGCGCTAAACAATACAGAATATCACGTGTGATGTCACGTGTATCTCGATAGTTGGGAAATAAAGTGCCGTGTTTGGTTCTCCGTTAGTGTTGATAGATTAATGGAAAAAACGGGAAGAGGACACCACTTTCTAAGATATTACTGACATAGTGGGATCTGTATGGTAATGCAAGACTCGTAGACACTAAAGTGCACTCTAGTTTGAATAAAGAGTGTACCTCGAGGTGTGAGAGCCAAAAAAGGGGGGGCTCTATGGACTGAAATGCTAGTCTTATTAGACAAGTGAATGTAACTTTATTAAGTACACAAAGCGTGGGTACCTCAATAATTAAAGGGATGACCATGGAATATCATCGTTTAGGCCAAGTTGATCACTCTTAAGTTTAAACACCCATTTCTGTTCTTTGATGAACAGAAATTTGCTAATGTCTGTCACATGTATAGGGATGAAAGGCTGTTCTAAAATCACCCATCTCAAATCTTCTGGTTTGTGTCTTAGCGACAAAAAGTGATTGGTAAGTTTGGTCGCTTGTTTGTTCCGTCTAATAGTGCTCTTATGTTCATTGATGCGTATCTTGATCTTTCGTGTGGTCATACCCACATATCGCAATGAACATGGGCAGGTTATGAGGTAGATAACTCTTTCTGTGTTGCAGTTGGTATGTTTTTTTTAAATCCATGGTGTATCAGTGCCTATGTCAATGGTCTTGGTTGGCTGGGTCTGTGGACATGCAGAACACTGGCCACATGGGAAATGCCCCTGTACTGGTGGTAAACTCCACAGGGTGTTAGTGATGGTTTGTTCAGATGGTGCAATTTGTATCTAAAATTTTGGTTTTAGAAAAATTAAGTAACAATTTGGTAAATCATAAGGCAAACGTTGCTTGAAAATCAATTGAGAATCATTACACAGTGTCCATCCTTTTTCACATTTAAGATAAACTCTAGCAGTTATAGAAGGTCAATCATGAAAAATGATTGCAACTGCAACAAAAGTTTTTTCAGATATTGATAATTGATGTCCTGTAAACTTCTTTATTAAAGTGTCCAATTTTGTACCATCAGCTCTACAACGTTGCATCATTAAAATTACATACTGTCCATATTTATTTAAAAATAAAGTTGAAAACATGTCTGATTTACATTGAGAACATTCCATGTTGTGATTGGCATCTTTAACTAATTTACTAAAAGTCACTGATTTACTCTCTGGTAATGTTAAATATATGAACCTTTCAGAATCAACATTAGAGCTGCATGTGTTCAAACAGTTTTCACAACTATGTTCCCATTTATAAGAGAGACCAAGCATATTTTCTATTTCTACCCCTTCATCATCCAGTACCATAAGCATATACATCAAGAATTCCTGTGCATCTTGCTGGACATTTTGAGTAAACTGTGTACATCCTGAACATAC
Source organism: Triturus cristatus (assembly GCF_964204655.1). Taxonomy (NCBI): domain Eukaryota; kingdom Metazoa; phylum Chordata; class Amphibia; order Caudata; family Salamandridae; genus Triturus; species Triturus cristatus. Next base: position 641,608,055 of record NC_140581.1, on the reverse strand, counting down.
ATCTAAAAGATTTCTAACATCAGAAGCACTTTCTCTTTTTGTTTTATCATTACTCAGCTTCTCATAAAGGAGACTCAGCAGAGAACAGAATCTTTTTTCATGATTTACTATTATCTGCTCTTGCAAAATTTCAAGATAAAATACAACATTGAGCACTACATTTGCGTAGCAGTTGACACCAGAGCTAATTTCAAAATGAAAACCAACAACCGCTTCAATACTGTCCTTTTTCTTTTTGCTTGCAGTCACATCACTCTCTTTTTGTTTTCTCTTCTGTACATCCTCATTACAGATATCATCAAATCTCCTTTTCCGACAAACAACACGTTTTTCAAACACAGGATACTGACCTAAATGAGGAGCATAGCTTCTTCTTAATCTATTATACTCCTTTACACAGTTTGCATCAGCACTTACTTTTGAGTCATCAAAGTCTATCATGAATAAACCAGATATTTTTTTCACGCGTGACAAAGCAACATATGCCATACCTTCTTTAAACACAGTAGATCCAATGATGCTTGAGATTTGTGAATAGTTACTGCATATGCTAGAGAAAACGGAAACTGCTTCCTACGTACATATAAGTCTTTCACAAGCAAGAAACGAACTGAACAACGACAAATGTCTTTAACCTCTTCAATCTGATCAAATTTTATTTTTAAAAATTCAATTCCAACTTTTTTCTGGTAATTAACAAAACCCACAACTTTACCCATAGCTCCGTTCACTAAACCTTTCTCTACATCCAAATTACGTCTTAAAATTACTCGACAGTTCATACATACATAAAGATTTTTTTCTAAACCGGCTGTTTTCGAGATGTTTTTCTCTAGAGAATCCAATTTACTTGTCAATTTGTTTGTCAATATCATAGTTATTCCTTCATGTTGTGTTTTATCCACAGCTTCCAGTTTGACAATCTCTTCATTTTCCAATTTCAAAAGTTCTTGATTGAATATAGAGTATTCATGTAGTGTTGGCATTAAGCAGATTCAATACAAAAGGACCCTAAACATGAAGGGAGAGTGTGGGAGGGGGGTCCGAGGGATAAGTTTAAAGACCAGCTACAGTATAAATCCCCATTCAACAGACATCATACAAAAAATACTGTGGGTCTAAAGTTCTGTGTAACAAAAACTGATATATTGGATAAAGTAAAGCAGAAAACCATCTGGGGCTTACCCAAAAAGTTAAGTTCCCATCACCCACCAGAGGTGGCTTATCATCATCTGGGAACTGTGAACTTAACCATAGAAACCAACCACATAGGTGATTGTGGTGGTTGTGTGGTAGTCCCAGTCGTGGGTGCCAAAGATGGGGTGATGGTTTGCAGTGCAAAAAGTATGAAAGGCAAAAAGTGCTATTAAAAATGGCTATCAAGACACAATCAATTTTATTCTGGTGCTGTCTTGATGCCACTTTAAAAACAGTGCGTAGACAGCTTAACAAATAACTGTCAGGGTGATAGTCTACATGTTTCGGCTACTGGACTTGGGAGTCCAAGCTCTCATCAGGACCATAATGACGCTACTGCAAAAACGTGTGAAAAGGAAACTTATAAACACAAAAAAAGGTTTTGGGTTGATACCCAATACAACCTGATTGTTCAAGTACGTTCCCGTTGGGTTTTTACAGGGAAAGAGACCTAGTAACAATGAAAAGAAGGAAATCAACTCATTTGTATAAAATATCAGTGTTAGTCACAGAACAGAGCTAGATATAATGTGCTAGCAACATTAAAATAATACTACACGATGTATTGTTTTACAGAGTGATATTCATATCAACATTCAACTGGTGCACTTACCTGAAAATTTTAGGGTACGCACCTCGCCTCGCCTGGCATCCGCTTAGGACTTGAGGCACCGCTCTACAAAAAATGAGAATGTCAAACAACAAGATTACCCCAAGGCGATTTAACCTGTATAGTTCAGGGAGGGGGGAGGAAGAAACTTCCAAACAGTGTCGTTTGATTAAGCAGTTATGGGAACATGGCAGGATCAAACAGTCTTTAAAAAATCTCTTAAAAACCACGATGTACCGATATATCAATCTGCCATTAACCCTAACCCTGCTCATTTCAGTACAAGTACATTATGAACTTTCTTAACGATCGGACCTTGTTAGGAGACGCTTCAATATGTCGCCCAAGATCTTTTCAGTCTCCGTTCACTATAGGAGGAAACCACACCGTATACTACATTTCCCAGTTTTCCTTACTACGTGACATCACATAAGGTATCTTGTACCTTCGAGCGCCCCGTAGCAAACAGCATGGAAGAACGCTCATTGGGGCTTATAGGGAGACTCTTCCTGTCGGTTCGCTACCTCCCCTTCCAGCTCAGTTGCCAGAGCGGGGTACCGACGGAGAGGTGAGTCTCGTATTTTGTTCCTCCGTTGTCTTTATGGGTTTCTATAAAGGCGCTTCCCCTAGACGCCGCGCTGCACGTATTGTGACTTTCACTTTGTCCAAATCTACGAGACATTCTTTAAACCTAATGACAAGCACTGTCCTAACACAGCGCTAAGCCTGAGCCCCTTCCACCATGGGTTTCCCGAGTCAGTGAGCACTCTAGACGTTTTCGTCCAGTCTTGAACGCAAAGTTGTGCTATCTGGCTCCTTGATGCTCTTGAATGGTACACTAACTCTAGATCCACTACTAGCGGTTCAGCAATTTCTGACCATACTAGTGTATTTACATCTGAACATCGTGGTTTTTAAGAGATTTTTTAAAGACTGTTTGATCCTGCCATGTTCCCATAACTGCTTAATCAAACGACACTGCTTGGAAGTTTCTTCCTCCCCCCTCCCTGAACTATACAGGTTAAATCGCCTTGGGGTAATCTTGTTGTTTGACATTCTCATTTTTTGTAGAGCGGTGCCTCAAGTCCTGAGCGGATGCCAGGCGAGGCGAGGTGCGTACCCTAAAATTTTCAGGTAAGTGCACCAGTTGAATGTTGATATGAATATCACTCTGTAAAACAATACATTGTGTAGTATTGTTTTAATGTTGCTAGCACATTATATCTAGCTCTGTTCTGTGACTAACACTGATATTTTATACAAATGAGTTGATTTCCTTCTTTTCATTGTTACTAGGTCTCTTTCCCTGTAAAAACCCAACGGGAACGTACTTGAACAATCAGGTTGTATTGGGTATCAACCCAAAACCTTTTTTTGTGTTTATAAGTTTCCTTTTCACACGTTTTTGCAGTAGCGTCATTATGGTCCTGATGAGAGCTTGGACTCCCAAGTCCAGTAGCCGAAACATGTAGACCGACACCCTGACAGTTATTTGTTAAGCTGTCTACGCACTGTTTTTAAAGTGGCACCAAGACAGCACCAGAATAAAATTGATTGTGTCTTGATAGCCATTTTTAATAGCACTTTTTGCCTTTCATACTTTTTGCACTGCAAACCATCACCCCATCTTTGGCACCCACGACTGGGACTACCACACAACCACCACAATCACCTATGTGGTTGGTTTCTATGGTTAAGTCCACAGTTCCCAGATGATGATAAGCCACCTCTGGTGGGTAATGGGAACTTAACTTTTTGGGTAAGCCCCAGATGGTTTTCTGCTTTACTTTATCCAATATATCAGTTTTTGTTACACAGAACTTTAGACCCACAGTATTTTTTGTATGATGGCATTAAGCAGATTACAGTATTTTTTCCAGCAATTTTCTTGTATATTTTCTCTGGAACTATTTGTTCTGTTGGAAACACATTACATAGCAGTCGACTCTGTAAAGCTTTTCTGCCATGTTCTGTGAGTAGTCCAATTCTGATATCTTTGAGAATACTTGCATAATCCTCATCCTTGGCTTGCCGCATATTGGTAATGAGTTCTTTGTACTCAAAGTATGTCCAAATATTCACATTACCTATACTTCCTAATGACTTTTTCGTGTCTTCATGTGTAAGGGTTTGAAAAACTGGTTGTCCTTTAACTGGAGTAAGCTGCAGAAGATCTCCAAAAACTATAACATGTTTTCCTCCAAATAGCACGTCATAGTTTGTCTTTACAATTTGCTGCATTCTTAAATGCACAAAGGCAAGCATTAAGTTTGATACCATGCTTACCTCATCAATGATGAGAACTTTCATTTTTTTCAATACTCTTGCAACTTCAAAACATGCTTCTCCTGTTAGCTAGTGGTATTGTATTTTGTTCTCGTGCTCTACTGGTAACATTAGCAAACGATGGAGGGTAATTCCTTTTATGTTATATGCTGCTAACCCAGTTGGAGCAGTAACAACACAAGACAAAGTTGAATCTGTTTTTTGCTGTAGGTAGCGTCTAATTACTTTAATCAAGAAACTTTTTCCAGTTCCGGCTTGTCCACTCACATACATTCTGATTGGTTGAAACAGTGTGCATGAGCACTCTTTATTTTCATGTAGTAATCCGTGATCAATTTTTTTTCTGACTTCCTCATAAATTTGTTGTTGTTCATCATTCAGTTGTTGTTCCATATTTGGTAAGTTTATTAAATCTTCCTGAGCTTGATTCATAGCTGTTTCGACTTCAGTCATGGCTATTGCAGCTTCATTTTCTACGATTGGTTGTCCTAGAGGAACGTCCCAGAACTTTGACTGTCTTGAGAACTGTCTCTAGCTACTTCAGCTGCAATTGTTGCTTCTTGTTCAATTTCTTCATTTAACATTTGAACATAAGTTGAGAAAGTACTGTATTCTATGCTATCTTTGCAAACATTAAAGGAATCTTCATAGCTCTGAAAATCTCCAAGTAGTTCGTCCTCTGAACGCCATGGTTTAAACAGCTGTAAAAGTGCCAAGTAGTAAAATTCCTTTTTGCCAGTAGTGTCACAACTCAGCTTCCGGTGATTAATCAAACTTCCTTTTGTTTGTTTTACCAAACATCCTTCCTCACTAGTGACTTTATATTTTACATTGTTGATGTCTTCTGTGGTATTCCGTTTATTTAAATGTAGTTCTGCAGCACTTCATATAGATACATGTTCTCAAGATGATGACTTCTTTGTGGGTAATATGTGTCCAACATGTTTGTTCTTAAAATGTCTGTACTTTCAGGTTCGTTCTCTGCTAAATATTCAATTTCTCGAACAGATTTCAGTACCCGATTTCTCATTCCTGCAAGGCCTAAACTTACCCAAATTATTCTTCTGGATTTGGAGTACAGACTTGCAGATGATAATCTATCTGAGCATTCGTGGATCCAATTTCTCGATGCGATAACATCTTTAAACTGAAACTGTATAGCTTTTTACTGACAGTCTTCTCGTGAGAAATCTCTTCCCACATTTCTTTCAATTCCAATTTCTCAGATTTAGTGATGTAATATGTGACATACCGAGCAACAGCAATAGAATTGTCAGCAACATACTGTGTATCCATGTTAGCATTCCACATGGATAAAATGACTGGGTTGTAGTCATTTATATATTTTGACTCTTCTTTTCTTTTTAGGTTTAAGGTATTCTTAGGCGATTTTCTTGTAATAGTAGTCGCACAGCTGACATAAAACTGTTTACTCTTCCTTTTGAAAGAACAGGTCGTGGAAATCCAAATCGACATTTTGTGTAGAATTTATCTTTACTCTTGTAATTTCGTCAACAGTATTTTCCACACCGATGTCTTTGGAAATGTAAAACTTGCTCTTTTAAGTTTTTTTCTTCTCTGCTTTTAGGTATAGCACATGTTGCATATTCTTCAATGAATGATAAAACTGCATCATCAGAATCTGTTCCAAATTTTGTGGCATCCTTGATCCACAACAGCATATGAATATAAGGAGCACCTCTTGCTTGGTACTCTTTTCTCCAAAAGAAATCCACAACTTCTCCAAGAGGTGGATTTTTTTTATTGCAGATGAAGGACATCATAGCCTCAAATCTATGATTGAAATATCTGCAAACATTAACCGGATCCAATGAGCACAATTCTCCTGCTGTCTTGTATTGGATGTTTTCAATATTTGAATTTGCCTCTCGAAGAAAATCCAGTAAATCATCCCAAGCGTACTCAGCACAGCTTAGGGTAAGGAACCATGTAGGAGTTCCTAAATTCCGTAACATACATTTCAATTCTCCATGGCGTCGGAACCAATATTCATTAGTTCCTCGCTGACAAGCCATCAAATTTATCAATTGAGATTCCAAATGATCATCTCGCTGTTGCACTTTGTTCATAAAATCCTTTGCAGACACATTATGGAGATGTACTCCAGTTTTTAAAATGTGATTTACTGCATAAGATAGTGCAGACAAGTCACTTTCAAATAAAAGATGGAACAAATAAGGATACTTTGACGAAATCTTGGATCTTCTGCATTTAATCTTGTAGTCCGATACTCAGAAGAAGGAATCTGTACTGGACGTTCATCATATCGTCCACCTTTTCCTGTAGGAAACAGCTGGGGAAAACAACGAGCTTCCAAGCTCTCCTCCCATAAACTCACGGGACTTCCTTGTGCTTTTTTCATCTGAAACAGATCAATAGTGTTTCCCATAACTTCTTTAGAATGAAGAGGATGTATGCTGAAATGTTCATAAATTTCTTCTTCTTTTGACTTATCCACTTTTTCAATTTGCCCAGCTGGTATTCCTGAGTCTGCTAGTAAAACTTCTTCATCTTCATCCATATAAATTGTTTCATACCGTTTAATATTTCTTTTCAAATATAAATTTGCTCTTTGTACTTTGTACTTTTCGTACATCTACCAGCTCCTGCCAAATTTTCTTATTCTTTGTTGGTACTCCACTAACCAGAATAACTAATGGTTCAGTTTCCAATCTATCTGCATCAATTGTTTCCATATTTTTTTTCAAATCCAATGGCAAATAGACAACTCTTCCTTTTAAAGCTCTTTGTAAATCCGAAGGAGGTAATTTACCTGTTTTGGGCTCCAGACGAACTATAGTCTGAAAAGGATGGACACATTGAATGAGTATAGACTCATATGTATTTAAATCACTAAGTTCTGCAGGAATTTCAAACAATTCTAAATTGTTATGTACAGCTCTTACTGGCATTTTATTTTCTTCTAACTTGTTATAACAGAATTTACAAATACGGTGATATTCACCCAAATCAAAACAATTTTCCAGAAATAAATATGTAGCAAAATCCATCCACTTAGTGTTATTTTCTTTTTCACTTTTTTTATAGAGATCAACATACCTTGTTTGATTTTTATAATGGCTTCTCTGGCAACAAATACAAGTAATATTTGGTCTTTCATTAGAGATGATAGTAAATTTGGTCATTTGATCTTCAAATGTTTTACTAACAGTGGGTTCTACATTCTCTTCCACATTTTCCTCAATAACTGTCATTTCCTCCACTTTCTTGCTCTGGACCAAAGTAACAAAACTGAATATCATCAGTAACCTTCACTACATCTGATACAGATCCATGGAACAGAGCACTATTCAACTCATTTAACTTTAGTGCTGGACTTTTAGCAAAATACAATGTTCTCACAAACTTTCTCATTTCAGTATGATGAACAGTCAGCATCCTAAAATGGCGAAAAACACTTTGGCAAATTTTCCTAGATAGACAAGCAAGAGAATGTCCTTGCAAACCAGTATTCTCTCTCACTCTGCATGGGTCAAGTCTTTGAAGCACCTTAATCTTCTGTTTAACACTGTTTTACAATATTCTCTTGGGAAGTCACGTAATTTATCAATAGATTCCTGTCGCACAGTGCAAATACTACTACAATTCCAAGTGTACACTGGGGACGTCTCCCCATAACCTCATCAGATAACACTTCTTCCTCATTTCTTGGAACCATTTTCTCCTTTTCCATTACACAACCATCTTTAACTTCATAAGCTCGACCATTGGTGTCAACTGCATGCAACAAACTATTACTTTGAAGATAAGTCTCTTCATTAAAAAATGGCTCAGTACTTGAACTATGCTTCCATTCTCCTAAGAACACTTTACAAAAGTTATTTCTTTTCACTATATGAATAGTTTTCGTTTTATTTCCAAAGCCTTAGAAACTATTGTTTCAATATATTTCTTTTTTTTATAAAATGTGGTTTTCTTCTTATATTTTTTCACATCCTTTAGCAAATTTAACATCACTCTTCTCTGAAACATATTTCTACGAATGTTTTTAAAATCTATTTTTCGTGTTAAGTCACTCTTTCTTACTTCTGATTCAACATTGGCTTTTCGTATTTTCTGTCGACTCTGTTATTGTTTTGTACTTGAAACACTATTTGCAGTGCATATTTTCTTAACATTTTTTCTTTGTTTGAAGATATCCTTAGTCTGCTTACCAGAAATCTTTTTTTTTTCCAACATGAGGTTCTTCAACTATTTTTTTTGGTCCAGTTTTCTTCAAATATAGATGTTGTTGCTGTTCTTTTCTCTTTCTTGACTTTATAGGCATCTTTAATTAATTTCACTGTTGTTCAGCAATACCTGAAAGAAACTAAAAAAAAAAAACCTTTATGTAATTTTAATACATTACCATTTCTTTTCAGAGCTTTTCAAATCACATGACCTGTCCCTTTCCTACAACTCCAAGTCTTACAGAACAAGAGCAACACAAATTAAATCTCTGACAACAATTCCTGAGTGCACACAGACTCATGGTGTGATTCTAGGCAAAAAACGATTTTAGTTTGGCAATTTCAAAGCACATTTACTACTGTGGAAGAGTAAGTCATAATTACTATGGCAGCCTGACACATTTTCCTTATATTTTAAAGAGGCAGAAAAGAGTACACGTCCTAACAGCTACTTGAGACCATCAGCATGTGTTACATGGTGAGTGATTAGAGTAGAGCAACGGAAATGAGCCTTGGTGACGTTGAATGTGTTAGCATTACACACTGCTATCTAAAATACCACACAGAGCTGAATAGTAAGCATGAGAGTGCAGGAGAAGCACCTGTCTGTGTGCTAAGGGGGTGCTTCTGGAGACCATGTATTGTAAGGTGCAATACAGATCTGCATGGACACTTGTAGAACTGCATGAAGACTGCAGAGATGTATGTAAGAGTACATGTGTGGTAAAGGTTAATTGGAGTTTTGAACATGGAGGATCTACCTCACCTATTGCGGGAGTGGAAGGAAAATGTACCATGCTAATTTCAAATGTGTTAGCATTTGCCTCTCATTTGTGAAAAAGTGATTTCTGCTGAATGCTAACCATCACAGGCCTTGAAAACAAGCTTCCCCTTTCCTGCGAGTGCAAGTCTAACAGAGCAAGAGCAACACAAATTAAATCTCTGTGAAAAAATCCTGTGTACAGACAGACTCATGGTGTGATTCTCGGCACAAAACAGTATCCCTGGGTGATACCAGTACACCTTACCTTATGGTGAAGACATACTCCATAATATCTTTCAAGTTCAAGGTACTTAAATATCTTCCTTTACATAAAATGTAAAACACAACTTTAAAAGTGGAAGGAAAATGTACCATGCTAATTTCAAATGTGTTAGCACTTGCCTCTCATTTGTGAGAAAGTGATTTCTGCCGAATGCTAACCATCACAGTTCTTGAAAACAAGCTGTCCCTTTCCTGCAAGTGCAAGTCTAACAAAGCAAGAGCAACACAAATTAAATCTCTGAGAAGAATTCCTGTGTACAGACAGACTCATGTTGTGATTCTAGGCACAAAACAGTATTCCTGGGTGATACCAGTACATCTTAACTTATGGTGAAGACATACTCCATATTATCTGACATGTTCAACGCAGTTAAATATCTTCCATTACATCAAATGTAAAACACAACTTTTAAAGTGGTAGGAAAATGTACCATACTATTTTCAAATGTGTTTGCATTTGCCTCTCATTTGTGAGAAAGTGATTTCTGCTCAATGCTAACCATCACAGTTCTTGAAAACAAGCTGCCCCTTTCCTGCTAGTGCAAGTCAAACAGAGCAACAGCAACACAAATTAAATCTCTGTGAAAAATTCCTGTGTAAAGACAGACTCATGGTGTGAGTCTAGGCACAAAACAGTTTTTTTGGTTGATACCAGTACACCTTAACTTATGGTGAAGACATACTCCATAATATCTGACATGTTCAATGCAGTTAAATATCTTCCTTTACATAAAATGGAAAACACAACTTTTAAAGTGGTAGGAAAATGTACCATGCTATTTTCAAATGTGTTAGCATTTGTCTCTCATTTGTGAGAAAGTGATTTCTGCTGAATGCTAACCATCACAGTTCTTGAAATCAAGCTGCCCCTTTCCTGCGAGTGCACGTCTAACAGAGCGAGAGCAACACGAATTACATCTCTGTGAAAAATTCCTGTGTACAGACAGACTCATGGTGTGATTCTGTGCACAAAACAGTATTTCTGGGTGATACCAGTACACCTTAACTTATGGTGAAGACATCCTCCATAATATCTGACATGTTCAAGGCAGTTAAATATCTTACTTAAAATAAAATGTAAACCACAACTTTATAAGAATATTCACATTTCTATTATTTATATCCAACTACACCACATACATCACCTCTCAAATTCATAACTCACCTTTAAAAGTAGTTAGATGAGAAAGAAATGTGCCACTCACACAGCAGATTATCAGAGCCAGAATCTCCGAACTGTACACCTTTCAGCAGAACTAGTAAATGGCAATGTTTCCCTCTCTTTTTCACACATATACATGTTAATTTCAAATCACAGTGCTTCCCACATTTTTTAAATGGAAACACACATTTCTATTGGTTGCAAATTTCAACCCTTTTCCAAATGATCCCTTCCCCCAACATGACTTCTACCTGCTACCATAGCAACAGCTCATGGAACACTGGTGTGAGCCGAGAGGTCAGAAGTTCAGCACACAATGTTTCAAATCCAAAGAGCAAGGGTGCTTGACTTTTCAAACCTAACAGCAAATCCAAACTAATGTTCTGTGGGAACACATTTTTCTGAACCAATACAAAACATGTTTTCAAAAATTTAAACATACAACCTAGTTTTTAGTGTTGTATGGTCTGAAACAGCCAATGATTTCTTTGTATTTTGAAAAAAGTATGTAAGCCTCCATTTTACAACTATCTTTCTTTTCATATTGCCATTCTACTGAAAGACACCTTCTGAGTGCATACAGATCTCCTTGAAAGATGTTCACAGTGTGGATTATAGGTCACAGCTATGTCTTCTGGAGTGAAAAGTTTGCAGACAAAAGAGGTATTGTGAAAGATCTTGCTTTGCCAAATGTAGACATTAAATGGATTGGTCAGAGAGGGTTAAAGTGGCACCAATTAATGCCTTTGGTGAAAACCTTTCTACATCTCCCCCAGCCTAACCTTATTATTGTGCACTGTGGTGGAAATGACCTAGGCACTTTAACTGGGGTAGGTCTGGAAATGCTTATTAAGGACACCTTTGTGCAATTGATGTCACTTTTTCCACAAACTGCCTTTGTATATTCTAATATATGCCAAAGGCAAAAGTGGAGCTGGTCCTACCAACATTGTCCGCAGATTAACAAAGCAAGAAAGCACGTCAATAAGTCTGTTTCTGCTTTCCTCAGAGACTATGGTATGGGTTCTATATACCACAACAACTTGCGTTACAACATGCAAGGCATTTATAGAGGAGACGGCGTACATTTCAGTGATGAAGGGAACTGAGTCTTCCTCTTGAACTTTAGACTCTGCATCAATACTTACTTGTAGGTACCAAAAAACACTCAATGAACACAACGGCTCTTTTTAGAGCCAACCAACATCCAAACACGTAATCTTTTTTTTAAATCTTTTTTTTTAAAAATGTTTTGCCGTGCGCGAATTTTAAAAAAAATTAAAATCTTTTTTTTTGCCCTTCGGGGTCCCACTGTGACCCCCTGACAAACGCTAGGGGGTCAAGAACTCCCTACCCTGCCCCCTTTTCACGTTTTCCACCTTTCCTTTTCAGTGTGACAGACAAAATGCCGGCCGACACTTCCTGATTTCGACCGATTCGAATGTTTACAGACATATAACAACCAATCAGAATTACGCTCGCGCACGTTAGGGTGCGCGCACCGTACGCTTACGGTGCGCGTACGGTGCGCGCATATAGGTATGTATATGCTTTTAAATGCTATTTTCTGAGGAACTTATGAACAGATTGACACCAGACCTGCGAAAGGCACTTCCCTGACCTGAGGACTACTTCTCTGCCAAATTTCAAGTAATTCTGTTCAGCCGTTCGGGCTGTACCTTCGACTAAAGGTCCTATGGAAAAATGCATGGGGTAAATGCGTTTTGGGACCCCCCTTTTTTCTCGGCCCCCGCTTGACGAATCAACCCGAGACTTTCAGGATAGGAGCTGAGCGGAGCGCACCATTAGTATTGAAATTTTTGTGGGGATTCGTCAACCGGCGCCAAAGTTATTCAAAATAGAATTTTCAGATTTCCTATGGAAACACGGTCCTAACTATAACTATCTACTGGCGACCGCCAGTAGATAATATATATATACAAGTACCAGAAAGCCATAGGAGTGGTTACGCCCACAGAGGCGGGGACTTGAACTATATACAGGTGCTCGAATTAAGTGTTGCCATTTTGCAGTCGAAAGCCTCAGTTCCTGAAGAAATGCGATGAGCATGAAACGCGTTGGACTTTTGGCAAATTTGAGTGACAGCGGCTTTCTCTTGTACGCGGCAACTCCCAATAAAGAATTTAAGCTACACAGACCTGCTGTGGTCCCTTCCTTCACAGGCACCCTTTTGCTGTTGGATGTTAGCGGCCTGCCTGAGCCGCGGAAGGTGTCCTGCTGTTTTACAGACCGGCGGTTATGTTAAACAACATGACGGCATACGGAGCAGGAGCGATGTTGGGGGTGTTGAGGTGCCGGTCCTAAGAGCAAGCTGTGGGCCGCAATCCACTGGGAAACATTGTTTGGAATAACTGCTGATGGCACACGACCCACTGGGGTAAGAGAATGGCACCACAAGTACCAGAAAGCCATAGGAATGGTTACGCCCACAGAGGCGGGGACTTGAACTATATACAGGTGCTCGAACTAAGTGTTGCCATTTCGCAGTCAAAAGCCTCAGTTCCTGAAGAAATGCGATGAGCATGAAACGCGTCGGACTTTTGGCAAATTTGAGTGACAGCGGCTTTCTCTTGTACGCGGCAACTCCCACTAAAGAATTTAAGCTACACAGACCTGCTGTGGTCCCTTCCTTCACAGGCACCCTTTTGCTGTTGGATATATATATATATATATATATATATATATATATATATATATATTCACTGAAAAAACCATAGGTTTCAGGGGTGTTATAGTTACCTTTCTTGACTTCCTTGACTTTCTTGATGGTAGCTCGGCGCCGGGAAACCCTTTTTGGGTAGCTGTTGCGCCTTATAAGTTTACGAAATAAATAAATAAATAAATAAATAAATAAAAATAGCTGGACTTTTCACTTGTACAAAACCATTGAAATTCCCCCGTTATAGTTAGTTCAGCTAACTATAACTCGCGCGCCCACAATGCACTGCTGATGACGTCACATATTACATCACTCATGACATGGTCAGTGACATCACTCATGACATCAATGATGACATCTCAAATGACATCACTGAGCAGAAAGAAGCCTTGTTGCAAAATCATCCTGTACCCTCAACTTTTTCAGACGGATACTGGTGGTAAATGAGTCTGACTAACCAGTCCTAGAGCCAGTGCTATGTTAAAAGACACTTAGAATACAGTAAAAACACCTACATACACTAGGGAACATTATGCGTTGGGGTCCCCCTGTGATTAGCATGACCTCCTCTGTAAACCCCTAGTATATAATAGGGCATGGGGATTAAAACTACCTCTTAAAACAGGCCACAGGGCGTTTTTGCACACGTTAACTCAGGCCCCGTCCCCTCCCTTCACCACTGTGTAAACACGCCCTGTGTCCATTTTTAGTTGGGAGATTAAGTTCATTTGAATCCTGAGGGTCCCTAGGGTCCAACTAGCCCACTAGGTACCTCCAGTAAGTGCCACAGAGCTGTGTTGCAGAGAGGTGTAAAAAGTGGCACGGCCTGGACCACCTCCTTGCAATGCAGCTCAGTGGCGCTTACTGGAAGCACTTGGTGGGCTAGTTAGCCACCAGGGGCCCTCAGTATTGAAGGGAAATTATATCCCCAATTTAAAACGTGCCATAGTGCGTGTTTGCACACGTCACCTCAGGCCCGTCCCCTCCCTTCACCACTGTGTAAACGCACCCTGTGGCTGTTCTAAGTTGAGAGATTAAGTCCCCTTGAATCCTAAGGGTCCCTAGGGTCAAACTAGACCACTAGGTACCCCCAGTAAGCGCCACAGAGCTGCGTTGCAGAGAGGTGTAAAAAGGGGCTTGGCCTCAGAACACCTGTCTGCAGCGCAGCTCCCTGGCGCATACTGGAGATGCCTGTTGGGGGCACGTTTGCAGAGTGCTGCACGGAGGGGGCATGGCCTCCGGCACGATGCCAGTCTTTTATTTATTTTTTAAGAAGGGGGGCCTTGTGGTGCCCCTTCTTATTCTAATTTATTGGCCCTGATGACCCCATCCCCCAGGGCCTGTCTCCTAATTATATTTTTTTGACCCCAATCCCCAGGGCCGGCCACTGTTTTTTATTATTTTTTAAAAATATATATTTATAGACACACCTAGGACATGCTGGACAAACCGTACGTACCTATCACCATGACGATTTGCGTGATATTCATTAAAAGGCGACTATGCATGCAATGAATCCACGTGGAATGTATTTACACCACTAGTGAAGCTCTGACATGTCTGATGCCCTACCGTGCCTAATCCCGGTAGACACCCTTGTCGTTTATTTATACAAACATGGGTAGCTATTGACAGGCACATTTAATACACATGCACACCAAGCCGTTCAAAGGGGATTTGACAACAATTCGACCAAAACTATGCAAGAAACCCCCCTCACGGTTAATAAAACACACATCCACTGCCGGATGTGTAATACTTTTTATTTTACTCTCTGGAAAGGGGACGAACATCACTTGAGAGTCACAGCGCGCTCCTGACAGAGCCCAATGCTGTGTTACACCCACCATTGCCTGCCGAGTGCCACACACCTCTGTGTTGTATTCCACTAGCTAGTGCATATGCTATGACACTCTCTAGCCCATGTGCACTGTAACACCACCCCGTGATTATGTCATGCCACACTTGTCTTCGCACGGGTTATGTTGCCCCATCTAACGTGCCTTCCTCGATGCCTATATTATAACGCACAGTGCTATGCCATACATATTACAATCTGGGATCCATATCTTTGTCACAGTGCATATGCAACGTTACACTCCCCAGAACATATTTTATATTACAACTTTAGAGACTAGTTAGGTTACACAACACTGCCCTGTGCATATTACACTCCAAGGCGCATATCGCATAGCACGCGCTAGTGCCTGTGCTATCTCGCGCTCTCCAATGAAACTGTCATTGCGCACAATGTATTGCATATTATATTTCACGCCCGGTTCATCTTATATCACACTTTTTGGTGCATAGTTTATACCATACACTATATCTAGTTTTCATTTTCAATCGTGCTCTCAGGACTATGTTCTATATAACACTGTGTTCACCTACCCTTTTCACGGGCATTACATTTTGCGATAGGGGGTGGAGGGTCAGGGGGTGTTTCTGCCAAGTGAGCCCGGAGTCACAGTCACAAACGTCCTCTTCTTCCTGAATAAAAGTGAGATTATGCTGCATACTTGTTCATATTTTAAGTAGTTCGCACAGACACAATGTTTTAAAAACAATAAAGTTCCTAATACCCGCCTTCTCTGAACAGTTAGCTTGCTGCCCCATCCCCCTCCTCCCTATTCTCTGTTGTGTGAATCCATGGACTAGCCTCCTCCCTCCTGCCATGCATGGTCTGATGTGCTGCCACTGCCCTCAATTTAGTATGATGTACCAGTCCACTTCTCCTGCCCTCCATTGCCCAATTCTATGCCCCATCATTGACCTCCTGCTTAAACTCTGTGCTTAGCTTGCTGCCCCTATTCCCCTTCCCCCTGCCCTCCGATGTCTTTGTGCATGCCCCTGCTCCATCCTTTTTGCCCACCATGTCCCATTGACCTGCCACTCCTATCTATTCTGAGTGTTCTGTTGAGCTGCCACTCCCCTCCCACCTGCCTAGCATTGTCAGATGATTGTAACCTGTCCCTGCCACCTCCACCCTGCCTGTCCACATGCCATGCCCCTATCCTCTTCCTCCTGGCCTACATGGTCCATTGTACTGCCACACCATTCTGCCCTCCCTGGTCTGTTGTGTTGCAACTGCTCCTCCTGCCTGCCCCGTGTGGTCTGTTGTGAGGTCCCTTCCCCTGAAATTTCTTGTCTGTGCACAGGTCCTGACCCTCCCTTCTATCCTCCATCGTCCTTTGTGCATGCCCCTGCACCCTCCTTCTTGCCCATCATAGCCATTGTGCTGCCACTAACCCTCCCACTTGCCATGCATGATCTTCTGTGCTGCCATGGCCCCTCCCACCTTCCCTGTGTGGTCAGTTAGCTGCCCCTGACCCCCTCCCACCTTCCCTCCATGGTCTGTGTGTATGCCATCACAGTCTCACTGTTGCTCTTCATGGTGTGTCTTGCTTCTAGTGCCCATCCTGCCTGACCTCCATGGCTTTCTTGCTGCTCCTGCCCTGCCCCCTTGCCCCCATCCCTCTGTTTACATGTGCAGACCCCTACTACCTCCCTCCTGGCTTGTCTGTTCCATTGTAATGCCCCTGATCCGTCCCTCCTGCTCGTTATGGTCTGTTATGCTGCAGCTTTCTCTCCTGTCTGTCCATTATGGTCAGCTAGCTACCATTGCCTCTTGCCCCTCTGTTCTCTGTTGTCCATGTGCATGGTCCTGTCCCCTCCCTCTTGCTTTTTATGGATTGTTGTGCTGCACTCCTGTCCTGCATACCCTGTGTGGTGTATTGTGCTGCTGCAAACCCTGATGCCTGCCCTGCAGGGTCAGTTTGGTGCACCTCTCCATGTCCCTCCTGTCCTCTGTTATCCAAGTCCATGTCCCTATCCCATTTCATTCCATGATCCAATGTACCATACTTGCGAACATTTTGAACTTGGTAAGAGGGAGATTTTGAAAAAAATCTGGGGTATTGATTTTCCCCTTTGAGTTCCATTGAAAAAGAGGATATTGTAGACAGGAGACAGATCAATTAAAGCCCATTTGAGCTTAAAAACATTGGACGTTTCCTGGCTGAATCGGGTCTGTTGGCATGTATGGTTGTACTACCATTGCCTCTTCCTTCTGCCCACAATGGTCTATTACATTGCCACAGCCTTGAAGGAGGGTAGATTTTGTATCACAGGGGGCACCTGGCCCGTTCTGTCCACACCTGAAGTATGAGACCCTTGTCCTTGCCCTGCCAGCCGCATTTGTAGGCCGTATTAAATTGACCAGCGGGTCCTGTGTTGCTATATAATTATCCTGAGACATCCTTAACACTCAGCCAGCATAAAACCCCTGTGTAGGCCCTTCTGTTCAATATGTAGGCCTCTTTGTTAAATTGACCATAGCTCTGCAATTTTAGTGTATAGCAGTCTGAAGGTGCCCCTTTTGTCCCTGACTCACTCTCCTGCTCAGTTCTGTGGTGGCTCCCGGGGCTCTGGGGACCGCCCCTAGCTTCCTTGACCCGTAATAGATCTTCCCTCCAACAGCCTCTCTTGCAAGTCCTGTATTGTTGGTTTGTTGCCCCTGCCCCCTTTCCACTGCCCTCCATAGTCTGTTGTGCTTCCACGGCCCTTCCTGCCTGCTCAGTGTGGTTAAATTGTTGCCTTTGCACCCTCCTACCTGCCTTCAATTTTCAGAATCCGTGCCCCTGGCCTCTGCCTCTCAACAGTATCCTAATGAACAACTAGATTGCTAACATTCTATATTTATTACAAAAGTGTGGAACGCCTGACATCATCTTGATGTAATCAAAACTGTAATACCTAGAGCATTTCCTTTAGAAATTACATATATGAGAGGGTCTTATTGGCATCAACATTATGGTTAGTGCTCTAAAAGACTAAAATAAGGACATATTTTCTGAGTTTTCAAATAGCGACAAAGCACTTTTAAATTATTTGTTATCTTTATGTTTTTTTATCCAGTTGACCACTTGATTAACTGTTGCACTTAGGGGTGAGGATGTGGTGTTACTTCCAGAACTGCAGACTTTGCAACTGGGGAACCAGGTTGAAGTTTCTGCTTCAGCTCGACATTCTGTGATTCTGGTCAAATCACTTAGTCTCCCCATGTCTACAACCAAAATGAATTTGTTCTTCTGTGATGTAACCAATGCTCATGTAAAGCACTCTAATACCTGACAAATCTGCACTATATAACACTGCAAAAACACAAAATAATAAGTGTTTTGCACACTTCTGTCATTGGGCTATATTTGGGATACATCTGGGTGATTTTGGGCTACATTTGGGCTCTTTTGTCTCCGTTGGCCATCTTGGGAGATTTATTTGTTATGAAGTTTCCTAATTTCCTCATGTACTGCAGTCTCCTCAGTAGGAAATGCTTTCAGTTTTTTACTTTGATTCCATCATGAAGGTATTCAGATATGTCACACATTTGCCATAAATTCTGAATGTTAGCACTCTAGTTGCTCATTAGATCACTGTAGTAAAACTACTGTTCACCATGGAAGTCTGCTCCTGGTATTAAAAGTTCATGTTTCAGTCTGCATGTCAGAATTTTTTAATGAAATAGAAGAGGATTTGAGAAGTCACTCAAAATGTGCCCTCATTTTCTTTCTTCAGCATTAATCATAATTTCTATGGCAAAATGAACCCCCTCATTGTGTTCCTTTTTAAATTAAATGTTTTAAGTGTTACCAGTTTATTCCAATCAAGATGGCTTCAGGTGTGCCATACTTTTGTCATAATGAAGACAGTAAGCGCTCTAGTTGTTTTTAAGAACATTCTGGGACATTCTGTCATTGGGCTATACTGGGGCTACATCTGGGTGATATTTGGGCTACATTTGGGCTCTTTTGTCTCTGGTGGCCATCTTGGGAGACTTATTTGTTATGAAGTTTCCTAATTTCCTCATTTACTGCAGTCTCCTCAGTAGGAAATACTTTCAGTTTTTTACTTTGATTCCATCAAGAAGGCATTCAGATGTGTCACACATTTGCCATAAATTCAGAATGTTAGCACTCTTTTTGCTCATTAGATCACTGTAGTAAAGCTACTACTCACCAGGGAAAACTGCTGCTGGTATTGAAAGTGCATGTTTCAGTCTGCATGTCAGAATTTTTTAATGAAATAGAAGAGGATTTGAGAAGTCACTCAAAATGTGCCCTAATTTTTCTTTCTGCAGCACTAATCATACTTTTTATGGAAAAATGAACCCCCTCATTTTGTTCCTTTTTAAATTAAATGTTTTAAGAGTTACCACTTTAATCCAAGCAAGATGGCTTCAGGTGTGCCATACGTTTATCATAAGTAGGACTGTTAGCGCTCTAGTAGTTCTTTGGAACACTCTGGGAAGCTGCAGTAGAACACAAAGGAATCAACTGATAGTCTCTGCCCTTGTTGGATGTACATGTTTTACTGAGAATGTCAGACTTCATTCTCACATGACTGAGAAAGATAATGTGAATTTACAGAAAATAAGCTCTCAGTTTAGCTTATAGATCACCTTCCAAACCTCTGTGGTAAAAGCATGAGAAAATATTTTTCTCTCAATCATGATATCCCAGCAGAAGGCTTTTTCACATTGTGAAATCACTTAGAACATACCACAATTCCTAAAATGAGTATGGTACCATCAACAAATGATTATAATGTAACTAAAGTCTTAAAACCTTCTATTAACTGCAATGCTTTTTAATGAGGTGCTATCATGTATATTGGTCCCAAGATGGCTGCCACCACTTCTTGGATGAAGTGCTGACAGCCAATCAGATCTCAGGATGAGATGTGTGGTTAGGCTCCGCCCACATATATATATATATATATATATATATATATATATATATATATATATATATATATATATATATATATATATATATATATATATATATATATATATCTCCAAGAAAAGGCCTCTCACCACTCCAAAGAAACCGAAGGAACACAACAGGGGACCAGAAAGAACACCTTTAATTCCGCACAGCAGGCATGACGCGTTTCGACAGAATGTCTTTTTCAAATGCCTATACACTGTAAGCTGTCACCGCCGCTTTTTCAAGTGATCCATTTAGTTTCCATTGGTGGAAACCCAGCAAGGCAATTAGTAGTTGGAACGCCCTCTTGTGGTCTTCATCGGCAGACCGCAACTCCCAGAAGGCACCATCCCGGCCCTCAGGTAAGCTTTTCTGTTGCCTCATGCAAACTCGTGGTGAGTGCTGGTGATCGGTAGAAAGGCGTGTGTGGTGCAGTTTTTTAAAATTTGTCTCAGTGTCCCTGCAGTTCAAAGGTTCTCTCCCCGGCCCCCATCGACGTCTCATCGCAAGATTCCAGGATATCGCAGGATCGAGGATTGGACTTCAGTGAGCTTGCTCCTTCCGTGCAGTCACGGACTGAAATTTACAGCGAACCTCAGCTGGTCCTGGATGCGGGGGCCACAGCATACCAATCCCTTGGTTGAAAGCCAAAATGACTGCACGAAGCGCAGCCTATGCCCTTGTTGCTCAGGCCACATGCGAGACGGGTTCCTTCAGCACGCCCAGGGCTGGCGTGCAAATATCCAAGAAAAGGCCTCTCACCACTCCAAAGAAACCGAAGGAACACAACAGGGGACCAGAAAGAACACCTTTAATTCCGCACAGCAGGCATGACGCGTTTCGACAGAATGTCTTTTTCAAATGCCTATACACTGTAAGCTGTCACCGCCGCTTTTTCAAGTGATCCATTTAGTTTCCATTGGTGGAAACCCAGCAAGGCAATTAGTAGTTGGAACGCCCTCTTGTGGTCTTCATCGGCAGACCGCAACTCCCAGAAGGCACCATCCCGGCCCTCAGGTAAGCTTTTCCGTTGCCTCATGCAAACTCGTGGTGAGTGCTGGTGATCGGTAGAAAGGCGTGTGTGGTGCAGTTTTTTAAAATTTGTCTCAGTGTCCCTGCAGTTCAAAGGTTCTCTCCCCGGCCCCCATCGACGTCTCATCGCAAGATTCCAGGATATCGCAGGATCGAGGATTGGACTTCAGTGAGCTTGCTCCTTCCGTGCAGTCACGGACTGAAATTTACAGCGAACCTCAGCTGGTCCTGGATGCGGGGGCCACAGCATACCAATCCCTTGGTTGAAAGCCAAAATGACTGCACGAAGCGCAGCCTATGCCCTTGTTGCTCAGGCCACATGCGAGACGGGTTCCTTCAGCACGCCCAGGGCTGGCGTGCAAATATCCAAGAAAAGGCCTCTCACCACTCCAAAGAAACCGAAGGAACACAACAGGGGACCAGAAAGAACACCTTTAATTCCGCACAGCAGGCATGACGCGTTTCGACAGAATGTCTTTTTCAAATGCCTATACACTGTAAGCTGTCACCGCCGCTTTTTCAAGTGATCCATTTAGTTTCCATTGGTGGAAACCCAGCAAGGCAATTAGTAGTTGGAACGCCCTCTTGTGGTCTTCATCGGCAGTCCGCAACTCCCAGAAGGCACCATCCCGGCCCTCAGGTAAGCTTTTCCGTTGCCTCATGCAAACTCGTGGTGAGTGCTGGTGATCGGTAGAAAGGCATGTGTGGTGCAGTTTTTTAAAATTTGTCTCAGTGTCCCTGCAGTTCAAAGGTTCTCTCCCCGGCCCCCATCGACGTCTCATCGCAAGATTCCAGGATATCGCAGGATCGAGGATTGGACTTCAGTGAGCTTGCTCCTTCCGTGCAGTCACGGACTGAAATTTACAGCGAACCTCAGCTGGTCCTGGATGCGGGGGCCACAGCATACCAATCCCTTGGTTGAAAGCCAAAATGACTGCACGAAGCGCAGCCTATGCCCTTGTTGCTCAGGCCACATGCGAGACGGGTTCCTTCAGCACGCCCAGGGCTGGCGTGCAAATATCCAAGAAAAGGCCTCTCACCACTCCAAAGAAACCGAAGGAACACAACAGGGGACCTGAAAGAACACCTTTAATTCCGCACAGCAGGCATGACGCGTTTCGACAGAATGTCTTTTTCAAATGCCTATACACTGTAAGCTGTCACCGCCGCTTTTTCAAGTGATCCATTTAGTTTCCATTGGTGGAAACCCAGCAAGGCAATTAGTAGTTGGAATGCCCTCTTGTGGTCTTCATCGGCAGACCGCAACTCCCAGAAGGCACCATCCCGGCCCTCAGGTAAGCTTTTCCGTTGCCTCATGCAAACTCGTGGTGAGTGCTGGTGATCGGTAGAAAGGCGTGTGTGGTGCAGTTTTTTAAAATTTGTCTCAGTGTCCCTGCAGTTCAAAGGTTCTCTCCCCGGCCCCCATAAACGTCTCATCACAAGATTCCAGGATATCGCAGGATCGAGGATTGGACTTCAGTGAGCTTGCTCCTTCCGTGCAGTCACGGACTGAAATTTACAGCGAACCTCAGCTGGTCCTGGATGCGGGGGCCACAGCATACCAATCCCTTGGTTGAAAGCCAAAATGACTGCACGAAGCGCAGCCTATGCCCTTGTTGCTCAGGCCACCTGCAAGACGGGTTCCTTCAGCACGCCCAGGGCTGGCGTGCAAATATCCAAGAAAAGGCCTCTCACCACTCCAAAGAAACCGAAGGAACACAACAGGGGACCAGAAAGAACACCTTTAATTCCGCACAGCAGGCATGACGCGTTTCGACAGAATGTCTTTTTCAAATGCCTATACACTGTAAGCTGTCACCGCCGCTTTTTCAAGTGATCCATTTAGTTTCCATTGGTGGAAACCCAGCAAGGCAATTAGTAGTTGGAACGCCCTCTTGTGGTCTTCATCGGCAGACCGCAACTCCCAGAAGGCACCATCCCGGCCCTCAGGTAAGCTTTTCCGTTGCCTCATGCAAACTCGTGGTGAGTGCTGGTGATCGGTAGAAAGGCGTGTGTGGTGCAGTTTTTTAAAATTTGTCTCAGTGTCCCTGCAGTTCAAAGGTTCTCTCCCCGGCCCCCATCGACGTCTCATCGCAAGATTCCAGGATATCGCAGGATCGAGGATTGGACTTCAGTGAGCTTGCTCCTTCCGTGCAGTCACGGACTGAAATTTACAGCGAACCTCAGCTGGTCCTGGATGCGGGGGCCACAGCATACCAATCCCTTGGTTGAAAGCCAAAATGACTGCACGAAGCGCAGCCTATGCCCTTGTTGCTCAGGCCACATGCGAGACGGGTTCCTTCAGCACGCCCAGGGCTGGCGTGCAAATATCCAAGAAAAGGCCTCTCACCACTCCAAAGAAACCGAAGGAACACAACAGGGGACCAGAAAGAACACCTTTAATTCCGCACAGCAGGCATGACGCGTTTCGACAGAATGTCTTTTTCAAATGCCTATACACTGTAAGCTGTCACCGCCGCTTTTTCAAGTGATCCATTTAGTTTCCATTGGTGGAAACCCAGCAAGGCAATTAGTAGTTGGAATGCCCTCTTGTGGTCTTCATCGGCAGACCGCAACTCCCAGAAGGCACCATCCTGGCCCTCAGGTAAGCTTTTCCGTTGCCTCATGCAAACTCGTGGTGAGTGCTGGTGATCGGTAGAAAGGCGTGTGTGGTGCAGTTTTTTAAAATTTGTCTCAGTGTCCCTGCAGTTCAAAGGTTCTCTCCCCGGCCCCCATAAACGTCTCATCACAAGATTCCAGGATATCGCAGGATCGAGGATTGGACTTCAGTGAGCTTGCTCCTTCCGTGCAGTCACGGACTGAAATTTACAGCGAACCTCAGCTGGTCCTGGATGCGGGGGCCACAGCATACCAATCCCTTGGTTGAAAGCCAAAATGACTGCACGAAGCGCAGCCTATGCCCTTGTTGCTCAGGCCACATGCAAGACGGGTTCCTTCAGCACGCCCAGGGCTGGCGTGCAAATATCCAAGAAAAGGCCTCTCACCACTCCAAAGAAACCGAAGGAACACAACAGGGGACCAGAAAGAACACCTTTAATTCCGCACAGCAGGCATGACGCGTTTCGACAGAATGTCTTTTTCAAATGCCTATACACTGTAAGCTGTCACCGCCGCTTTTTCAAGTGATCCATTTAGTTTCCATTGGTGGAAACCCAGCAAGGCAATTAGTAGTTGGAACGCCCTCTTGTGGTCTTCATCGGCAGACCGCAACTCCCAGAAGGCACCATCCCGGCCCTCAGGTAAGCTTTTCCGTTGCCTCATGCAAACTCGTGGTGAGTGCTGGTGATCGGTAGAAAGGCGTGTGTGGTGCAGTTTTTTAAAATTTGTCTCAGTGTCCCTGCAGTTCAAAGGTTCTCTCCCCGGCCCCCATCGACGTCTCATCGCAAGATTCCAGGATATCGCAGGATCGAGGATTGGACTTCAGTGAGCTTGCTCCTTCCGTGCAGTCACGGACTGAAATTTACAGCGAACCTCAGCTGGTCCTGGATGCGGGGGCCACAGCATACCAATCCCTTGGTTGAAAGCCAAAATGACTGCACGAAGCGCAGCCTATGCCCTTGTTGCTCAGGCCACATGCAAGACGGGTTCCTTCAGCACGCCCAGGGCTGGCGTGCAAATATCCAAGAAAAGGCCTCTCACCACTCCAAAGAAACCGAAGGAACACAACAGGGGACCAGAAGGAACACCTTTAATTCCGCACAGCAGGCATGACGCGTTTCGACAGAATGTCTTTTTCAAATGCCTATACACTGTAAGCTGTCACCGCCGCTTTTTCAAGTGATCCATTTAGTTTCCATTGGTGGTATATATATATATATATATATAAATGAGATTTTCCTCGCGATTTAAAAAAAAAATATATATGTTTTTTTCTCCCTTGGGGGTCCTTCTGTGACCCCCTGATCAAGGCTAGGGGGTCAGGCACTGTCCACTCTGCCCCCTTTTGACGTTCTCCACCTTTGTTTTTCACCCCCTCAGACTGCGAGAGACAAAATGGCGGCAGACACTTCCTGGTTTCGACCGATTCGAATGTTTACCGACATCTAACAACCAATCAGAATTGCGCTCGCTCACGGCAGGGTGCGCGCACATTGCGCGCACAGTGCGCGCGTATAGATATTGACATGCTTTTAAATGCTATTTTCACAGGAAATACTGAACAGATTTACACCAGACCTGCAAAAGGGACTTCCTTGACCTGATGGCTATCTCTCTGCCAAATTTCACGCAATTCTGTTCAGCCGTTTGGGCTGTAGCTGCGACTAAAGGTCCTATGGAAAAATGCATGGGGAAAACGCGTTTTGGGACCCCCCCTTTTTTTCGGCCCCCGCTTGACGAATCACCACGAGACTTTCAGGGTAGGAGCTGAATGGAGCGCCCCATTTGTTTTGAAAATTTCGCGAGGATTTGTCAACCGGCGCCAAAGTTATTCTAAATAAATGGGACATTGAGAGGTGCACCAAACTGACCCTACAGGGCAGGCATCAGGGTTTGCAGCAGCACAATACACCACACAGGGCATGCGGGACGGGAGTGCAGCACAACAATCCATAGAAAGAAATAGGGATGGGACAGGACCATGCACATGGACAACAGACAACAGAGGGGTAAGAGGCAATGGTAGCTAGCTGACCATAATGGACAGACAGGAGAGAAAGCTGCAGCATAACAGACCATAAAGGGCAGGAGGGACTGATCAGGGGCATTACAATGGAACCGACAAGCCAGGAGGGAGGGAATAGGGGTCTGCACATGGAAACAGAGGGCTGGGGGCAAGGGGGCAGGGCAGGAGCAGCAAGATGACCATGGAGGTCAGGCAGGATGGGCACTAGAAACAAGACACACCATGGAGAGCAACAGTGTCACTATGATGGCATACACACAGACCATGGAGGGAAGGTGGGAGGAGGTCAGGAGCAGCTATCTGACCACACAGGGAAGGTGGGAGCGGCCATGGCAGCACAGAAGACCATGCATGGCAAGCGGGAGGGTTAGTGGCAGCACAATGGCTATGATGGGCAAGAAGGAGGGTGCAGGGGCATGCACAAAGGACCATGGAGGATAGAAGGGAGGGTCAGGACCTGGGCACAGACAAGAGAGTTCAGGGGAAGGGGCCTCACAACAGACCGCGCGGGGCAGGCAGGAGGAGCAGTTGCAGCACAACAGACCAGGGAGGGCAGAAGGGTGTGGCAGTAAAATGGACCATGGAGGACAGGAGGAAGGGGATAGGGGCATGGCATGTGGAAAGGCAGGGTGGAGGTGGCAGGGACAGGTTACAGTCATCTGACAATGCTAGGCAGGTGGTAGGGGAGTGGCAGCTCAACAGAACACTCAGAGTAGATAGGAGTGGCAGGTCCATGGAACATGGTGGTCAAAAAGGATGGTGCAGGGGCATGTACAAAGACATCAGAGGGCATGGGGAAGGAGAATAGGGGCAGCAAGCAAAGCACCGAGGCTAAGCAGGAGGTCAATGATGGGCCATAGAATTGGGCAATGGAGGGCAGGATGAGTGGACTGGTACATCATGCTAAATGCAGGGCAGTGGCAGCATATCAGACCATGCATGGCAGGAGGGAGGAGGCTAGTCCATGGATTCAGACAACAGAGGATAGGGAGGAGGTGGATGGGGCAGCAAGCTAACTGTTTATAGAAGGTGGGTATTAGGAACTTTATTGTTTTTAAAATGTGTGTCTGTGCGAACTACTTAAAATATGAACAAGTATGCAGCATAATCTCACTTTTATTCAGGAAGAAGAGGACGTTTGGGACTGTGACTCCTGGCTCACTTGGCAGAAACATCCCCTGACCCTCCACCCCCATCGCAAAATGTAATGCCTGTGAAAAGGGTAGGTGGACGCAGTGTTATATAGAACATAGTCCTGAGAGCACGATTGAAAATGAAAACTAGATATAGTATATGGTATAAACTATGCACCAAAAAGTGTGATATAAGATGAACCGGGGCGTGAAATATAATATGCAATACATTGTACGCAATGACAGATTCATTGGAGAGCGCGAGATAGCACAGGCACTAGCGCTTGCTATGTGATATGCGCCTTGGAGTGTAATATGCACAGGGCAGTGTTGTGTAACCTAAGTAGTCTCTAAAGTTGTAATATAAAATATGTGCTGGGTAGTGTAACATTGCATATGCACTGTGACAAAGATATGGATCCCAGATTGTAAAATGTATGGCATAGCGCTGTGCTTTATAACATAGGCATCGAGGAAGGCACGTTAGATGGGGCAATATAACCCGTGCGAAGGCAAGTGTGGCATGACATATTTACGGGGTGGTGTTACAGTGCACATGGGCTAGAGAGTGTCATAGCATATGCACTAGCTGGTGGAATACAACACAGAGGTGTGTGGCACTCGGCGGGCACTGGTGGGTGTAACACAGCATTGGGCTCAGCCAGGAGCACGCTGTGACTCTCAAGTGGGGTTTGTCTCCTTTCCAGAGAGTAAAATAAAAAGTATTACACATCCGGCGGTGGATGTGTGTTTTATTAACCGTGAGGGGGTTTCTTGCATAGTTTGGTCGAATTTTTGTCGAATCCCCTTTGAATGGCTTGGTGTGCATGTGTATTAAATGTGCCCGTCAATAGCTACCCATGTTTGTATAAATAAACGACAAGGGTGTCTACTTGGAGAGTACCCACCAGCGGGGGCGCCGGGATTAGGCACGGTAGGGTGTCAGACATGTCAGAGCTTCACTAGCGGTGTCAATACATTCTACGTGGATTCATTGTATGCATAGTCGCCTTTTAATGAATATCACGCAAATCGTCATGGTGATAGGTACATACGGTTTGTCCAGCATGTCCTAGGTGTTTCTATAAATATATATATATTTTTTTAAATAAAAAACAAAGGCCGGCCCCGGGGGATGGGGTCCCCGGGGCCATAATTTGCCTGAGGAGGGGGGCAACACAGCTCCCCTCCTAAAGAATAAAAAAATAAATAAAAGGCCATGACCTGGGGGTTGGTGTCCCTGGGGCCGATTAAGGCCTTGGGAGGGCCAAATTAATTTTTTTCAACAAAAAAAATTAGGGTGCAGGCCCTGGGGGATGGGGTCCCCAGGGCTAATAAATTAGAAAAAGAAAGGGGGCCACACATCCCTCCTTCTTAAAAATAAATAGATAAAAGACCGGCATCGCGCCGGAGGCCACGCCCCCTCCTTGAAGCACTCTGCAAACGCGCCCCCTGGCCAGTTGTAAGTGGAGGAATTAATTCCCCTTCAATACTGAGGGTCCCTGAGGGCCAACTAGCCCAACAGGTATCTCCAGTATGCGCTAGGGAGCTTCGTTGCAGACAGGTGTTCTGAGGCCATGCCCCTTTTTACACCTCCATGCAACGCAGCTCTGTCGAACCTACGCACCCCGCCGCCATCCTCCAGACATGGACCGAGGTGACCCCCGAAGACACGACACGCATGATGAACGCCATCCACTCCGGATCTCTGACCGACCCGTGCCCCCACCATGTCTTCAACAAGGCCGCCGCTACCATCGCACCCTACCTCCGAGACATCATCAACACCTCCTTCGACACAGCCACCTTCCCGGAGAGCTGGAAGCACGCCGAGCTCAGCGCTCTGCCGAAGAAACCAACAGCAGACCCGACCGACCTCAAGAACTTCCGCCCCATCTCGCTCCTTCCCTTCCCTGCCAAAGTCATCGAGAAGGTCGTCAACAAGCAACTGGCCGCCTTCCTCGAGACGAACGGATCCCTCGACCCATCGCAGTCTGGGTTCAGAGCCAACTACAGCACCGAGACCGCCCTCATCGCAGCCACCGACGACATCCGAGCCCTGCTCGACAACGGTGAAACAACGGCACTCATCCTCCTAGACCTCTCCGCAGCATTTGACACTGTCTGCCACCGCACCCTAGTCCAACGCCTCAACGACACCAGCATCCAAGGGAAGGCTCTGGAATGGATCATCTCATACCTCTCCGGCAGAACACAGAGAGTACACCTCCCTCCGTTCCGCTCTGAGGCCACCGAAGTCATCTGCGGCGTCCCGCAAGGATCGTCGCTCAGCCCCACTCTCTTCAACATCTACATGAAACCCCTCGCTGCCATCGCACGCCAACACAACCTCAACATCATTTCCTACGCCGATGACACCCAGTTGATTCTCTTCCTCACCAGAGACCCCGACACCGCCAAAGCCAGCCTACACGAAGGGATGAAAGACGTCGCCGAACGGATGAACACCAGCCGCCTGAAATTGAACACGGACAAGACAGAAGTCCTCATCCTGGGACCGTCGCCCTCCGCATGGGATGACTCCTGGTGGCCCCCGGCCCTAGGCACAGCACCCAAGCCAACGGACCACGCACGCAACTTGGGCGTCATCCTGGACTCCTCCCTATCGATGACCAGACAAGTCAACGCCGTCTCCTCATCTTGCTTCCACAACCTCCGCATGCTCCGCAAGATCTTCCGTTGGATCCCGACCGAGACCAGGAAGACGGTCACCCAGGCCCTCGTCACCAGCAGACTAGACTACGGAAACACCCTCTATGCCGGTACAACAGCCAAGCTTCAGAAAAGACTTCAGCGCATCCAGAACGCCTCCGCCCGATTCATCCTGGACGTCCCCCGATGCAGCCACATCTCGAGCCACCTGAGAGACCTGCACTGGCTCCCTGTCAACAAGAGGATCACGTTCAGACTCCTCACCCACGCACACAAATCCCTCCACGACCTGGGCCCAAGGTACCTCAACGACCGCCTGACCTTCTACACGCCCACCCGCCAGCTACGATCCGCAAACCTCGCCCTCGCCGTCGTCCCTCGCATCCAGAGAGCCACCGCCGGAGGAAGATCCTTCTCCTACCTGGCGGCTAAGACATGGAACTCCCTGCCCGTCCACCTGCGGCTGACCCAGGACCACCTCGCCTTCAGGAAACAGCTCAAGACCTGGCTGTTCGAGCAGTAGCAGACCCCCTCCCCCAGGCGCCTTGAGACCCTTCCGGGTGAGTAGTGCGTGATATAAATTCCATGATTGATTGATTGATTGATTGATTGGCGCTTACTGGAGGTACCTAGTGGGCTAGTTTGACCCTAGGGACCCTTAGGATTCAAGGGGACTTAATCTCTCAACTCAGAACGCCCACAGGCCCTGTGGCGCGTTTTTAAGTTGGGGAAATAATTCCCTTTCAATCCTGAGGGACCCTGGGGTCCAACTAGCCCACCAGGTGCTTCCAGTAAGCACCACTGCTCTGCGTTGCAGAGAGGTGGTGCAGGCCGTGCCACTTTTTACACCTCTCTGCAACGCAGCTCTGTGGTGCTTACTGGAGGTACCTAGTGGTCTAGTTGGACCCTAGGGACCCTCAGGATTCAAGGGGACTTAATCTCCCAACTTAAAACGGCTACAGGGCGTGTTTAGACAGTGGGGAAGGGAGGGGACGGGGCATGAGGTGACGTGTTCAAACACGCCCTGTGGTGCGTTTTAACAGGTAGTTTTAATCCCCTGCCCTATTATATACTAGGAGCTTACAGAGGAGGTCATGCTAATCACAGGGGGACCCCAACACATAGTGTGCCCTAGTGTATGTAGGTGTTTTCACTGTATTCTGAGTGTCTTTTAACATAGCACTGGCTCTAGGACTGGTTAGTCAGACTCAGTTACCACCAGTATCCGTCTGAAAAAGTTGAGGGTACAGGATGATTTTGCAACAAGGCTTGTTTCTGCTCTTCTGTTTGTTCTTTCTGCACGTTATACTTCTTCCTGCACTTTTCTTCGTCTTTGAGGACTTCTGTTGCTTCTTTCTGCATTTCTTTTTTTTCTTTCTGTGCGTTTTTCCTTCTTTCT
Organism: Triturus cristatus; assembly: GCF_964204655.1. Classification (NCBI taxonomy): domain Eukaryota; kingdom Metazoa; phylum Chordata; class Amphibia; order Caudata; family Salamandridae; genus Triturus; species Triturus cristatus. The sequence goes on along the minus strand of NC_140581.1, from coordinate 641,577,212 downwards.
TCACATGTCCTACATCTGTAGGCATAGCTAGAAATTAGCATTTAAAAAACCTTAGAAATTCACTGAAAAAAACATAGGTTTCAGGCACGTTATAGCTAGGAATTAGCATAGGTTTCAGGGGCGTTATAGTTAGCTGGACTTTTCACTCGTACAAAACCATAGAAATTCACTGCTGATGACGTCACATATTACATCACTCATGACATGGTCAGTGACATCACTCATGACATCACTGATGACATCACCTCCCTTGAGCCATTTGGGCTGACGAGCTCTGGACCAGCACCTGCGCGCCATGAGAGGTACTCTACCTGTTTTTACGTTATTGGCAGTCCACGCGGCACCCCCTTACACTTACCTACTCCCTGCTGATGAGAGGCATCTACCTCGAAACACGTGTCCAGGGATGGCTAATGCGACACATACTTTTTTTCAACACTGTGGCATAGGCCTACTCGCCGTCGCCACTACATCGACCAGAGTTCCTTGGGGCAACGTGCTGGTGTGACGAGCAGTGTGCGGCCAACTGGATTTGTTATATAAAGGCTCCCTTGAGCCATTTGATCTGACGAGCTCTGGACCAGCACCTGCGCGCCATGAGAGGTACTCTACCTGTTTTTACGTTATTGGCAGTCCACGCGGCACCCCCTTACACTTACCCACTCCCTGCTGATGAGAGGCAACTACCTCGAAACACGTGTCCAGGGATGGCTAATGCGACACATACTTTTTTCAACACTGTGGCGTAGGCGTACTCGCCGTCGCCACTACATCGACCAGAGTTCCTTGGGGCAATATGCTGGTGTGATGAGCAGTGTGCGGCCAACTGGATTTGTTCCATAAAGGCTCCCTTGAGCCATTTGGGCTGACGAGCCCTGGACCAGCACCTGCGCGCCATGAGAGTTACTCAACCTGTTTTTACGTTATTGGTAGTCCACGCGGCACCCCCTTACACTTACCTACTCCCTGCTGACGAGAGGCAACTACCTCGAAACACGTGTCCAGGGATGGCTAATGCGACACATACTTTTTTTCAACACTGTGGCATAGGCGTACTCGCCGTCGCCACTACATCGACCAGAGTTCCTTGGGGCAACATGCTGGTGTGACGAGCAGTGTGCAGCCAACTGGATTTGTTACATAAAAGCTCCCTTGAGCCATTTGGGCTCACGAGCTCTGGACCAGCACCTGCGCGCCATGAGAGGTACTCTACCTGTTTTTACGTTATTGGCAGTCCACGCGGCACTCCCTTACACTTACCTACTCCCTGCTGACGAGAGGCAACTACCTCGAAACACGTGTCCAGGGATGGCTAATGCGACACATACTTTTTTTCAACACTGTGTCATAGGCGTACTCGCCGTCGCCACTGCATCGACCAGAGTTCCTTGGGGCAAAATGCTGGTGTGACGAGCAGTGTGCGGCCAACTGGATTTGTTATATAAAGGCTCCCTTGAGCCATTTGGGCTGACGAGCTCTGGACCAGCACCTGCGCGCCATGAGAGGTACTCTACCTGTTTTTACGTTATTGGCAGTCCACGCGGCACCCCCTTACACTTACCTACTCCCTGCTGACGAGAGGCAACTACCTCGAAACACGTGTCCAGGGATGGCTAATGCGACACATACTTTTTTTCAACACTGTGGCATAGGCGTACTCGCCGTCGCCACTACATCGACCAGAGTTCCTTGGGGCAACATGCTGGTGTGACGAGCAGTGTGCGGCCAACTGGATTTGTTATATAAAGGCTCCCTTGAGCCATTTGGGCTGACGAGCTCTGGACCAGCACCTGCGCGCCATGAGAGGTACTCTACCTGTTTTTACGTTATTGGCAGTCCACGCGGCACCCCCTTACACTTACCTACTGCCTGCTGACGAGAGGCAACTACCTCGAAACACGTGTCCAGGGATGGCTAATGTGACACATACTTTTTTTCAACACTGTGGCATAGGCGTACTCGCCGTCGCCACTACATCGACCAGAGTTCCTTGGGGCAACATGCTGGTGTGACGAGCAGTGTGCGGCCAACTGGATTTGTTATATAAAGGCTCCCTTGAGCCATTTGGGCTGACGAGCTCTGGACCAGCACCTGCGCGCCATGAGAGGTACTCTACCTGTTTTTACGTTATTGGCAGTCCACGCGGCACCCCCTTACACTTACCTACTCCCTGCTGACGAGAGGCAACTACCTCGAAACACATGTCCAGGGATGGCTAATGCGACACATACTTTTTTTCAACACTGTGGCATAGGCGTACTCGCCGTCGTCACTACATCGACCAGAGTTCCTTGGGGCAACATGCTGGTGTGACGAGCAGTGTGCGGCCAACTGGATTTGTTATATAAAGGCTCCCTTGAGCCATTTGGGCTGACGAGCTCTGGACCAGCACCTGCGCGCCATGAGAGGTACTCTACCTGTTTTTACGTTATTGGCAGTCCACGTGGCATCCCCTTACATTTACCTACTCCCTGCTGACGAGAGGCAACTACCTCAAAACACGTGTCCAGGATGGCTAATGCGACACATACTTTTTTTCAACGCTGTGGCATAGGCGTACTCGCCGTCGCCACTACATCGACCAGTGTTCCTTGGGGCAACATGCTGGTGTGACGAGCAGTGTGCGGCCAACTGGATTTGTAGAAACTTACACATACTTAGTCTTTTTAACAATCACTTATAGAAACACATACTTATTCATACAGGAACTCTTTCAATCTCTCACTCTCACATATACTCACTTATATACACCAATAGTCACATTTACTAGTTTAAAACATATGTAGTTACTCATAGAGACACTATTGAGACAGTCATTCACTCACTAACACACCCATGCACACACTCATCCACCCATACAGTCCTGCACACATGCTGTCTTCAACACATACAAACAGTGAGTCACTCATTCATTCACCTATGCACTACGTAATACCGCCCACCGAACCATACAGACATCAGACACTTAAACTGATACTCAAAAAACCAACTAATAACCTACATAGACACTCATGTAGCTACTCACCAACCCATGCAGCCACTTATACACAAAGTGAGAGACTGATACAGATATTTACATATTTAAACATTACTCACTAAGCCATTAATTCACTAAGATACACTTAATCAGTCAGTTATACAATCAATTTTTCAAATTTAGACACTTATATACCCATTTATTCTTCCATCGACCTTGAGATATACATATATAAAACATATGTAATTTTCAGAAAAATACACATTCACTGGATGATGTAATCAGTGATGTCATCAGTGATGTCATTTGAGATGTCATCAGTGATGTCATGAGTGATGTCACTGACCATGTCATGAGTGATGTAATATGTGACGTCATCAGCAGTGCATTGCGGGTGCGCGAGTAATAGTTAGCTGAACTAACTATAACGGTGGAATTTCTATGGTTTTGTACGAGTGAAAAGTCCAGCTAACTATAATGCCCCTGAAACCTATGGTTTTTTCAGTGAATATATATATATATATATATATATATATATATATATATATATATATATATATATATATATATATATATATATGCCAAGGTGTAATAAAGAAAGAGTGGGTGTATGAGTGTCTGAATGGATGATTTAGTAGGTGCGTGACTGACTGTATAAGTGAGTAATTAAACGTGTCTTACTGAATCCATGGATTAGTGACTAAACTATGTGAATGTCTGTATCAGTCTGTCAGTTGGTGTGTAAGTGGCTGCATGTGTTGGTTAGAAGCTAAATGAGTGTCTATATGGGTTATCAATTGGTTGCCTGAGTATTTGTGTGGGTGCCTGGGTGCGTGTGTGGGTGGGTGGGAGGTGTGTGACTCTGTGCATAGATGTTTGAGCGGTTGATTTACTGTGTGTATGGGTTCAAGAGTGCATGTGAAAACAGCTGGAAAACCTGTATTTAATTCCATTACAATACTGATTTCTAACATCTTACTGAGCACCCTATATTGTGGAACAAAGATAAGACGAGAATCGAATCTCTGGTACAAGTAATTTATATGTGCCAGCGTTTCGACCCCAAGTAGAATGCCAATTTAATTCCTTAAGTGGGGGTCCTCATCAGGACAGGGCAATGAGCTACCTGTATAGCAGATATAATGGGGATATCTATTCAATTCCCGGACCGTGGGAGTATCTGCGAAGAATACTTATAAAGGTGAGGTAACTCACCTAAAGACCACCAGTCGGAGACTGGTGGCAGGCCTCACATTCATGGCCAGCCCAATCCTGGGGGCCGATAAATCAGTATGAACAAAGGTCCAGAAGGATCCAATCAATGGACGTGCTGGAATATTTTAAGGCACGTCCATTAACAATAACAAAGTGTTAATATATAAATAAATCATGCAGAGCACAAGATGGAGAGAAACTCACCTAGGCATGTTTTTTAATCTACAACCCATGCCTGTGGGGATCCGAATTGAGAGCTGTGCTGTTTCTCAAATGGAGAGTAAGAAAAGAAGCGTGAGTCTAAAATAAATCCTTATGCGGAGTATGGCAGAAAATAAATATACACAGGAATCAGAAAACTAATAAGCTAGTTCAATTTAATATATGTTTTTTTAAGTCCCAGGTTAAATCGGTGATCTAGTGAACCGAAAGGTACTTACCCTTGCCAGTTTAACAAGATACAGGGCTGAAACTTTACAAACTGACTTGAATCGTGGTTCATTTCATGCCAATTGAATCAGTTCTAAATACAACAGAGGTGGCGATTAGAATTACTTGTCCATCGTGCATGATGGAGTTTAGGTTTAGCAAATGCACTTCAAAGAGATTCACACGTACCTTATTGACCGTGCCATGTTCCGGGAGAGTTGGAGATAACTGAGAGCCGCCCGGAACTCAGACCTCTATATTAAAGCTAGAGGCTCTGCATGCACGTGCCTATTAGATAGCGGTGCAGTCACTAGCTGCTGACACAGTCAGGTGTCAGCTGAAGTCAGGAAAGGGGTGTTTTCACACATCCTCAAACTAAGAGAACCAAAGAGTAAGAAGGGGGCCTGCCCAGAAAATTAAATGCTGGTCTCACTGACTGAGAATGCACCTAATGTACAGATGTAGATTGGATTATACCAAGTGAACAAATACCAAAGGGTATATTCGATCTTACATGGTTGATAAGCCAACACTGGTATTTTGTTGGAATAATCTTGCACATTAAACCAAACCTATAGTGTTCTTATGACAAGGCTGATGGTTACTATTGCATTAGATTTTCACAATAAACGAAATTATTATGACTTTGAGACAATCGTATGTACAATCAATGTGGTTAACAAGAAAAATTGACACAATGTTATCACACTTTCACATCTGTCCAAAGGACCATTGAATTACATCATGTACAATATATGAAAAAAAAACAAAGGTATGGGGAAATTTCGGTTTCAATGTAGGCATCACAAATTTTGGTTGTATGATTCTGCCTAAACATCCACCCCAGTTTTGGCGAGAAACAGTTATATATATGCGAGACATATCGCTGTTGCTAAAGATGTTCAGCCTGTATTTAGCAGAGGAAGCTGTCTATTGGTTTCTTCCTGCTCAATCAGCCCTTTTTTTAACTGTGCATCCATTTGCACTGTCACAGATTCAGCACATCACCTAAGCTACCACCCCTTGGCCCTAAGGACACCTTCTGCATGACTAACCATTTCATACTCTTCAATTGAATGCTTTAGTGTGTGAAAAAGATCGACAAGTGAACCACCTTGAACCTTACAACGTATTCTGTTAATGGACGTGCCTTAAAATATTCCAGCACGTCCATGGATTGGATCCTTGTGGACCTTTGTTCATTCTGAATTATAGGCCCTCAGGGGTTGGCTGGTCCTGAACGTGAGGTCTCCCGTTGTTTTCTGACTGGTGGTCGTAGGTGAGTTACCCCACCTTTATTAGTACCCTTCCCAGATACTCCAATGATCCGCGAATTGATTAGATCTCTCATATTTTATTTGTTATACAGGTTGCTCAATGCCCTGTCATAATGAAGACCCCACTTAAGAAATTAATTGGCCTTCTACTTAGGGTTGAAACGTCGACTCATAAAAAAATTACCTGTACCGGAGGTACGATTCTCATCTTATCTTTGTTCCACAATATAGCTTGCTCAGTAAGACGTTAGAAATCATTATTATAAGGGAATTCCATACAGGTTATTTCTGTATGAATTTATATATTTGTTTTGATTTATTGTATATTGGCACTCAAACCCTTGTCTTTCACTTGATCTTTTTCACAAGCACTTTCTTCAATCACTCTTTTACTCACTTTTGAGCAACTTTTGTTATATAAGGAATAAATGCATACAATGTATCAATTGTCCAACTTATGATAAAGTTTAGAAAACAACTGCTTCACATCTCCTGAGCATCTGTTTTCAATGTTTTAGGTACTATTTTCATTTTAAAGGCAGCCCTGGTTTTCAGGCAAACTTTACATTAAAAACATATGCAAATTTGACTTTGGAATTAAAAGTACTTCTAAAGTCTCAAACAACCTTATTTTTACATATAAGTCACCCCTAGGATCTTGCCATGGTGCCCCAGTGGTAGGGTGCCTTGTAACTATAAGTAGGGACATTATAAAATATGTTGTATATGCCCTGGTGAAGGTAAAACTGCCAATTTTGTTTTTCCCCATTGTAGCACAATGGCTCCGTAGGCTAACATGGGCTACTTAAAGTGTAACTATTGAAAGAAATGAACTAAAATGTAACTTCAAAGTATCAAAATGATAGTTAGAATACATTCAACAACTTGCCACTCTTAGATTTAATATAACTATCACAGTAAATAGGATATGGAACTTTCTTTTCAGTAAGCCAAATCCAGCCTTCCAGCAGCTCTCTCCTGACTGGCCAGCCTCTGCTAGGGTGAGCCAAGCTGTCTTAATGAGGTGTGAAGTGGCCTGACTAGAGACAAATGATTTCCTGTGGGAGGAGAACTGCAAGCTAAAGAGCAAAAGGTAGGATAGGCTAGAGTAGGCAAACTGGTCTCCAAACAGAGAATGACAGTTTAGGGCAGCATAGGCTCATCCCTACATCCTGTACCCCCGGTCAAACAGAAGCCCCAGTAATTAAATTATCAGATAGTTTGGAAGGGGAGTGTTAGGAAATGTTATCCACACCAGTGGGTTAGCTTAGCCAGATACAAACCCGCCAGGAGAGAGTTTCGCCATTTTGGATTGTGGAAGAATAGTGCTTTCTGGGACATGAATATGACACACTTTGGAGGAAGTCATCTTACATGAGGGTGACAACCTACATCACATTGGTCAGGGGTGTCCCCCTGTTCAATGCCCAGGAACACTGAATAAATATAGAAGAGTTGCCAAGCAACTCAGATCCCTCCCTGAAATAATCAAGAGAAGAGGGACTGCCCTGCTGGATCCCCTGGTCTGCACCCCAAGAGGACTGCATTCATAAGGACTACACCTGCTGCACACTTTGTAACTGAAGCCCTGATGACTTTGCCTTGCAGAAAAAGGAATATGGAGGGACTCCCTGAAAGCAACAGGTACAAAAGAGCTATAAAAGTTCCCAGCCTGACACTGCAGAAGAAAAAGGGTTGCCCTGCTGGAACCCTGGCTTGCACCCACAGGATTGTGATCTGGATACCTGCACCTGCTGTACACTTGGGCCTACAGCCTTAAGGACTTTAACTTGCTTCAAATGTTTGCAGAGTGGACTCCCTGAAAGCAACAGGTAGAAAAGAGCTTCAAGAAGTCACCTGCATCAACTCCACCAAGAAGACCCCAGCTGAACAGCAACCATTGGAATTTTAAAGTATTTAACCAAGTGCATTGTAGAATTATAGTCTCAAACCTCGAAGAGGCAAATCAAAGCATCTGGACCCATGGCTGTTGTTCTTGACCCTTTCCTGCATTAAGGGACACTTCTGAAAGTAAGTGTAAAATTGTTATATCTAGGGCAACCTGAACTCATGAAGTGGTCCCGGTCCAGTGTGGCTTTTTTCACCCTTGAAGCACTATTTGGTTCTACGTGCTAGCTTTACTTTTAATCTTCAGAAATGTCTCTGGTTCCATACATTGTATGTTGTTCGTTTTGGTGTCTTGTTTCTCATAAAAATATAGCCTAGTTTTATAAATTGGTGTTAGATTCATATTGTGTGTTGTATCTTACTTATTTAATGTACTGGTATTTTTAAATGCTTTACACAACTGTCTACTAAGTTAAGCTTGCCTGCTCGTTGCCAGCTACCAAGGGTGGAGCTAGAGAATTATTTATTGAGACCATGACTGAATCTTTTTTTGTGTTTTTGGCTTTATCACTAGTGGTGAGTTCCTAATTATCCCTACCAATAATCCACTTTCCAACATTGATTGTTAGTAAATCTGTGAATGTGCCAAAAACTATGGGTGGACACATGGACTAATCCCATGGAATACCTTCCCAGGGCAGAGTAATGCAAGGCTGCAACTTGCGCAGCCTTGCATTACTCCAGATTTAAAATGCCACATAGTGCTACACAATGTGACTCTGTGTAACATATTATATCTCAGGTAAGGGCTTGTGGTGCCCTTGCATAACCCTGTGTGACACAAGGGTAACACAAGCTCTTAGTAAATCTGGGCCTTTGTGTGTAGTGGGTTGTGGGCCGTCCACGCAGGTTTTACCGCAAGGCCTGGTTGTAAGGCCAATCAATGGGGCGAGCCTCACTGTATACTATGATCCAGATTTACGAAGCCTCTGTGTTGTCATTGCATCATGTATGGTGACGCAAGGCAATACAAGCGCTTCTGTCATATTAACTAAGCCACACAGAGCCACCTTGCATGGCTGTGCGTGGTTTAGTAATTCCAGAGTAAATCAAGGCAAAGCAAATTGCTTCCTTGCATTACTCTGTATTGGGTAGGTATTCTATGGGTGGAGTGTGAGCATTCTCAATCAACCACCCATGGATTTTGGTGCATTCCCAGGTTATATGAGGGTAGTACACCTGGTAATGCAACAAATTGCTGTGCCATCCCAGCGGAGAGGTAATGATGAGAAATATGTTTATTTCTTTTTGTTATTTTCTGTTTGTACGTGTTTTGCATTCAGCAGCACACATAGCAAGAGGAAAATGCCACTAATGATTGTTTTTGTGCAGGAAGGTGTCCTACCGGCTCTTTCTCTGGACCTGCTACTGGACTGCTGTTGCTGCCATTATTGCACTTTGCCTTTTCTGTCTTGAAGTTCACCAGCAACTCGCCGGACCCGCTTCGCGGGTCCCACAGCGCCCATTCCACCAGCGAGAGTTGCTGCTGAGAGAGGGGCTGTCTTCTGCTTATTGACTTGGGGCGTGTCATTGCTGGCAGGGCTGCGACTACGCTAGCAGGGACTCCATCACCCAGGAGTCCCTGCGAGCCCAATTTGTTTCACCTGGGCTGCTCTCCCTGCTGGCCCCGCCCCCCCCCCGCCTACGGAGTTAAAACTGTGTCTCAGGATTTTGTTTGTGGTATTTCTACCGGCTCTTTCTCTGGACCTGCTACTGGACTGCTGTTGCTGCCATTATTGCACTTTGCCTTTTCTGTCTTGAAGTTCACCAGCAACTCACCGGACCCGCTTCGCGGGTCCCACAGCGCCCATTCCACCAGCGAGAGTTTCTGCTGAGAGAGGGGCTGTCTTCTGCTTATTGACTTGGGGCGTGTCATTGCTGGCAGGGCTGCGAGTACGTTAGCAGGGACTCCATCACCCAGGAGTCCCTGTGAGCCCAATTTGTTTCACCTGGGCTGCTCTCCCTGCTGGCATCGCCCCCCCACCCATCACCCCCTCAGTTTGCTATTTCAGAAGGCCGTATTGCCGCAGCGCGGGAGCGCGCGGGTGGCGCCGGGCTAAGCCCGGGCAAAGGGCGGGCCGTCTGTGGCCGTCCGGGGCTGGCCAAGGCTGGGCTGGGCCACCCCCCTGATATGTGCTGAAGGAGTTGTGTGTGTAGCAAGTATTGTGTTTAATGGTCTGTTAGCTGAAGGACTCCTCCCCTAGGCCCAGTTAGTGGCTTAACTATCTTGCTGAGGTCTCTTTGTCAATGTCTACGCGATCTGGTAGGGGCTTGAGGGAGTATGTGGGGCTAGTGCTGGTAGAGTTTCTGGGACTATGGACCAATTTATTACCCAGGTTGTTACGGTTATCGAGAAAGAAATCGCCATGACAGAACGGCGTCTTTCTCGGGAACCCCTGACCGGTAAACGCTCATCGTTGGGCTCTTTGGCATTAGTCCCTTCCCCAGTACGCCCAACTGACTCTCTAGTCAATGTTTCTCCTGTTCATACATCTGATTCCTTAGCTAATGTTTTATTAGACCCTGACCACCCACGGGTTGTTGCGATTAGGGCCAGCCTGGACCGGCTAGAGAGCTTGTCCGCTGCGGTTTCGCTGGGAGGTGAGAGCGTCCTACCAGAGCCACGGCCGATTGAGACCCCTACCCTTTTGCTTCCTGTCGCTACTTCACCTTGTCAGGAGGATTTCACATCCCCTTCTGTGCCCTTACCACTGGTAGCAAATGGCCTAGCTTCTAGTAAAAGGAAACGACTGGCTAGTCCACGTAAGGGCAGTTACTTGAAACTTTCTAAGAAACCTAGGAGAGTTGGAATTAGGGCAAGTTGGTCCCATAAGGGTGCAGGGGTGGGTGTTGGTTATTTTCAGGGGCTAAAAGGGGGAGCAGTTACCGGTGCTACTGTAGAGAAGACATGCATGGATTTGACGTCCGACCCTCCTGAACCTGCTGAAGGCCCTCCTACCGAGACCCCATTAATCATCCAGCTCGAAAAAATTGTGAAATCACTGTTGATCCCGGTTCTAGAGAGAGTGAAGGGGCTAATAGAGCGACTGGACAGATTCGAGCAAGTCACTCTTGATAATTTCTTCTCCCTAAAATCTCTCATTAAACTCCACTCTAGAATTAGGGAGGACGGTTCAGTAGGGAATCTTGCTCCTCGAGAGTCACCTACTGCCTCAACAAGCCTTACTAACACAGGTGGGACAGTGCAAGGGGTGGTTGAGGCAATTAGCCCTGTTGTACAAACTGTGACCATCCCAAAGCTTGGGGTGGCCACAGTGGGGGTCCCGGCGCAATCTAACACAGCACTGGGTAGCATTGTCTATCCAGAAAAGACTGCGAGGACTGTGGGCCCAAGTTCAAGCAGTACCGCTACGACTAAAAAATCTGGCGAAAGTAATTGTACTGGTACCACTAATACCAAATCTGGCAAAACAACCCCAACTCCCATCTTGCAATTAAGAAATGCTCCAAGCAGTGTGCCTGCCCCTAATGCCAACCTACCCCCTGACTGCCAGCCCTATGTGGCAGTACTTACTGGGGTCCCCGTACTAAAGCCAGGCAAACAGGAGTCATACGCCAAACTTAAGAATAAAACCTTATTCTGGCTGAAGGAAAACAGACCTCTCTCTAGTTCATTGGGTGGTCGTGTTATTCATGTGAGGAGGGTTAGCTGGTTAGGTACCCGGCCCAAAGACATAATGGGGTACTGTATTATAGTTAACTTTGAAGACCCTAGGGTTGCCAGTTATGTTTGTAGTTTCAACAATAGTGAGGGCCGTATGGGCCCTAACACAGGAATTGGTACGCGTGACCTTAGTTTTTTTAATCCCTATGTAGCTCCCGCCCGGCCTGCTAGAGCCATTAGTTGGGAGGGATGGAATGGCAGACAAATTCCTCATAATTTCCCCCAATTTAGCTTGTTTTGACAAAACCCATGCCCATTTCCCACTTGGTCCTGGCGGGATTATTGACATAATAGTTACCAACCTCCCATGAAGTCATTTGCTGTACTTGAGGAGGAGGAGAGCTGCGTTTCTGATTGTAATGGGGTAGTTTTGGGGCCACCCTGTTGTAATTCATCTTCTTCTAAGGGTAGTGCTGTGTCCCATACTGGGGAGTCTACACGTTATTTAAATACTGATGAGTCCGCCCTTGATGCCCCAAAACAGCTGAAATCAGTGAGTGATGTACCAACTAACTCTGGATTTCACGATAGTCTATCCGAGCAGAGGTTTCCCTCTGCGTAGGTTGTAGTTGATGACGAGGTCCTGAAGATTGTCAGCTGGAATATAGCAGGCATTTCTCGCAACCTGGACATACCGGAATGGAACTCTTTTATTGAGTCATACGGGATATGCTTATTCCAGGAAACCTGGAACCCCGGTACAAGGTTGGTCATATTACCTACTTCGTACCTGCAACCCCTTCGCCCGCCGGGAGAGGTCGACCTTCAGGCGGTCTATTAATCTGGGTAAGCATCATTTTGGGGTATCATATAAGGTCTATAGAAACTAAGTCCCCAGACTTGCAGAGACTAGTAGTCAGAGGGTCCTCTGGGGGGCGGACTATAGAGATTTTTAATATCTATGCTAGACCCCCGAAAGGGGGCGCGCCCTCATTGACCCTACTGGGTTTAGAGGATGCACTTAGATCCTGAAGGCCAGAAACGTATATTATGTTAGCAGGGGACTTTAACTGTACCTTTGAACCCCTAGCCGAGGATGATATATTAGGCACTCAAGAAGAAGATGTTAGGAGAGGTATTCCATCCCTGTCAATACCACCGATTAAGAGTTGGACCCAAAGTGCTATCCATTTAAATGCCCTAACCCTGGAATACGGTGTGAGGGCAGTAAATGGACGGTCAAAGTCGGACTCCTGTGGGGCCCACACCTTCAATAGGGTAGGTCATTCATCCCGAATTGACTATATCCTGCTGAATTTCAAGCTCTGGGGGCATCTGTTGGATATGGCAGTCCTCCCTTCGATTGACAGCGATCATAACCCGCTGTCTTTGTCATTGTCCCCAATGTGGACGGTTGGGGAGAAACTGCAAGCCCCCCAGGCGTGGAAGTCAACAAGTGACGTCTGTCCCTCGAATTGTGGGAGGCGCCTAAAATGGAAAAATGTAGCTTTCGACGAAGGCAAGATTGTGGAAATAAGATCAATTATGGCTAATGCCCTGTCCAGACTAGATTCCCTTGTGTTAAACGTTCATGAGATTTCCACTCTGTTTACCTATACTACCAAAGCACTAGGTGATCTTTTCACCGTGCGAAACCCAGGATATAGGGCTAACAAGTTGGGGTGCCCTAAGGGTAACCCTGGTTGGTATTCCGTTCCCTGTAGAAGTGCGAAAAGGGACTTAATAAACGCAGTTAAACTTAAGGATACCAAATTGATTAGTACAGCCAGGAAGCTGTACAGGGGTGTTCTTGGTAAGGCAAAGAAAGAGTGGGAGAATCAGTTCTGGTGTGATTTAAAACTGGCATGTGCTGGGAGGGACTCAAAGGGTTTTTGGGACCTAATCAGAACCAGGGAAAAACCCATGGACTCCCTTATAACATGCAACATCCCTGAGGCGTCATGGTTTGACCATTTTTCCAACCTTTACACTGTAGCAACGGGGGTTGGGGAAGACTCAGCTGAAAGTTCTTTGGTTGACTTCTTTGGGCTGAGCGAGGACCTCTTTGGGCTGAGCGAGGACCTCCTGTTTACAGGGAAGGAAGTAGAGGATGCGATTTCGTGTCTTATCCCAAATAAAGCTGCGGGCCCGGATGAGCTACCCGGGGATTTGATCCGCATTAATACATTAGCATGGGGAAAGCTCATTGCATCATTACTTAATGCAAGTTTTTATGATGCACCTCTCCCAGACTCCTGGATGGGGGCTGAGGTCGTCCCGATTTTCAAAAAAGGGAGTCGGGATGACCCAGCCAATTAGCGCCCTATAAGTCTATTGGATTCATCGCAAAAGGTGGCAGGAAAGGTGGTTTTAGGGAGGATGCTCCAGTGGGTTGAGGAGAATAGGATACTTTCTGATTTCCAGGCGGGCTTAGGTCAGGTACTGGGACCATCGAGCAGTCATTTCGTCTGCTGTTGTTATACTGGAAGGTGGTCGTGTTGGGCAAAGGCAGTCTGTATCTCGCCTTTATAGATTTACGGACTGCCTTTGACTTAGTGCCCCGCAGCCGCCTATGGAGGGTGTTATCAGACCTAGGCATGCCACCGTACCTATTATCTTTGATAATTAAGTTTCATGCAGAAAACTTTGCACAGGTTCGGTGGGGTAATCTGGGCCAAAAGACCGCCCGAATAACTGTAAATAGAGGTGTCCATCAGGGCTGTGTTCTAGCCCCCACTCTGTTCTCATTATATGTCAATGGAGTGGTGGAGCATCTCTTACAAAATCCTTCAGATGCTCCATCCCTGGCGGGCAGGAGAATACCCACTCTATTATTCGCTGAGGACACCCTCTTGATCTCCAAGACCCCAGTTGGGCTGCAGAGCCTCCTTGATATGTTCCAAACTTTTTGTAATTTGAGGGGATTAGAAATTAACACGGGAAAGACCAAATATTTGGTCTTGAACCCCCCGAAGAAAAGGGGTAGGCCACCTTTACTGAACTCAGTGTCCCTAGAAAGGGTCAAGGAGTTTGACTATTTAGGAATCCGCCTCTCCGATACCATGAGGTGGAATTGTCATCTCCATAAAATGCTGCTAAGCCATAAAAGGGTGGTGGGGGCACTCCTTAACCCCTTCAGTGCCCATGACAAGATGGTCTCGTCATGGGCCGCGGTTGCGCTGTGCCCATGACGAGACCATCTCGTCATGAACTCAGCCCGCTAATAGAAAGGCCGGCACAGGGCGGGGAAAGGGCGGGGCACAGAAGGGGTTAAAGAACAACGGTCCTCCACCCTCAAACCGATTGCCCCAGTACTTGACATCTATAAGGCAAGAGGGGTGAGTGCGGCACTTTATGGAGCAGAGCTTTGGGGGACGCAGAATGTGGACCAGCTGACCCATTCAGAAAATACGTTTTTGAAGGATCTAATGGGCCTCCCTTATGGTACCCCCACCCTTCCCCTATTCCTTGACATGGGCTGCTGCCCTATCAAAGACCAGGCAAGGTTGCGCCCTTTACTTCTCTGGGGCCGCATATGGAGAGTTCTGGAGCTTGCTAGTTATGCGGAGGGGCTAAATGAGGTTTTATCAATGCCTGGTTGGCACAAAATAGGATGGTTGAGGGATGTTAAGCGGTTGTTAGGTGAGTTGGGTCTTGGAGAGGCCTGGCAGTCCAGGACCGCACCGTCCAAGTCTGTCCTGAAAAAACTGTATTGGAAATGGGTAATGGATTCTAGAAACTCTAATCCTAATTTATGCAGATGTACTGCTGAATTCCTACTAGTAAAGGAGGTGGCACTACTTGAGCCTTATCTCGATATTATTTCAAAATCTAGAGATAGGGCTTTAAATTTTAAATTTAGGATAGGTGTGCTGCCCGTGTGTGAGTTGACTGCTGGATGGAAGGTGCCAGCACAGACTACTCCCTTTTGCCCTTTCTGTGAGACCAGGATTGAGTCGGTTTCTCACCTTTTATTTGAATGCCCCGCATATAAAGCTCCTCGCCTCAGGTGGCTGAAACCCCTATGTAAAGAACTAGGCACAAGACAATGTAGTGAGGCCCTCCGTATTTTAAAATCTGACACACACCCTTTACTCGTCTGTGGTATGGCGAAGTTTCTAAATTGGGCATGGACGATCAGATCAAAAAGGCTTTTGTATGTTGTTTAATCATGGTTTTAAAATTGGAATTTTTTATCTAACTTATTTAGGCCATTCGTATTTTGAACCTGTATAACTGTTTTCTTATGAATTGGCTTTTTATTGTATTGCTTTTAAAGGTATGTTTTATATCGAAATAAAGCCAACTTTAACTGACTGACAAAAAAAAACAATCCTGCCTCTATCACAGTCACCTTTTCACCATGGGACTGGGGTGACTGCTCAGGGGCAAGGCTGCTCACTGTGTGCCAGTGAAAAGAGAGCAGGAATGTGCCATAACTTAGTAAATATGACACATTCCGGCTCATTACATTTGACACAGCACAGCACAGCAAATTGTTTTGTTACGTTGCATTGAATTGAATGTAAGTAAATCTGGCCCTATGTGCACAGTGGTGATTGGTTGCCTGCAGTGGAATGTCCATGGAGGACTGGGTGCAGGGCCAGTGGCTGACACGTGTTGTGCATGGCCAAAGCCCATGTGCAGTGGGGGATGAATGGCACTCGAGGACTGGGTACAGAGTCTGCCTGTGTGACCAGGCCAACTTGTGCTGCTCATGCGCTAAAACACAACGGGTGTTGGACATTTGTGGAGGGTTGGGTGCGTGGCCAACTTAGAATATGATTTTTTTTAAAGTAATTCACGTAAAATGAAATGTTTAAATTATGTTACAGTTAGGTGGTAAAATGAGACAAGAAGTCATTTTGGAGCGCCTGCAAGCATAGGCAGAAGATAGCCTGGTGCTATCAGATATACAGTATGGCTTTCGAGAGGGCCTGGGGACGACCAAGCAGAGTTTAAACCTGGCTATATTAGTGGGGAAATACACAAGAGCAAAGAAGGGAAGTTTGTTTCTGGCATTTGTGGAGCTTACGGCGGCCTTCGATTCTGTAAGGTATGACAAATTGTGGGAGGTTCTTGAGACTGCGAGGGTTGACCCTCACATTATTCTGTTTTTACAGCGTCTGTATAGCGGTGCAACGGCGAGCGTCCATATCGGATTGGGTAGCGAGCGTACAGCTCCCTTTCCCATTAGAAGGGGGGTCAGGCAAGGTTGTGTGCTGGACCCCTTTCTTTTTAATCTTTATATTAATGGACTGGATCAAGCATTGCTTAGGAATAACCAAGATGTCCCTTTAGTGGGTGGATGAACTATACCTGCTCTCCTTTATGCGGACGATGCAGTATTAATGTCTAGAACACAAATTGATACGCCTGGGCATAGGAGGCGAACCATTTTGACATATTCCCTCCTTTACAACTCTTTGACAATCAGCGAATGCATTAAAATCCATGGATGCATGAATGGGAATGCCCGTACACCACCAATGAAAGACAGATAGATAGATAGATAGATAGATAGATAGATAGATAGATAGATAGATAGATAGATAGATAGATAGATAGATAGATAGATAGATAGATAGATAGATAGAAGCAAAAGTAACTAAATACATATTAAATATTATAAAACAAACAATAATAAACATATACCATAAAAGGATATAACTGACAAAATGTAAACCTAAAGAAAACTAGTGAATAATAATTAACCATAAAAAAGTAACCAATAAATTCACACAGACAATTATACAAATAATATACAAGTCGCACACATTTTAACAACTTACTACTCAAAAAACTACAGAAGCTACAAGAGGATACTCTGCAGCCATTTTGAACCAGAACCTGAAAAAAAGAAGTTGAGTTATTTATACAACTACCTTACAAAATAAGAGAAAAAATATTTGAAAGCTAAAACAGAAAATTGATTAAAGTTAGAAATGAGTTACTATAAAGAAATTATCACGCATTGCAAAAGTGCTGATTTAACAAAACAAGTCACATACCTGGCAAAAAACATACGAAAAGTAAGTGAATTAAAACTTTTACTAAACAGGAACTCCCCCTAAAAAGTAAAAAATAAATATCTTACTAACTCAGCCCCCATTACCTACCAATAAACAAACATCTAAGATGAGAGCTATGCACTTGCTTTAAACCAACAGAAAGGCAACTAACTGCTAAACATTACACCACCCCAACAGAAAACCTGCAAAGAGAGTGTGCAACAGCAAAACAGAGAAAGTGAGGACTAATTTTGCATGTGAAAAACAAATTATACATTTTAAAAATGTAATAATTCATACCATTACACTACATTTAGACAGAATAAAAGAGCAAGATACATCACATCACAGAGAGGAAACCAATAATGATCTCACACGGGCTACACTCACAAACTAGAAAGTAGAAAGTTGTGTCTGGAATGACAGGCGCCCCTCCGCCTTACTCCCACACTTATTCTACTTAAGGCAGCCTATTGTGCAGATGCCCCAAAGGCAATTCAATCTGTGCCCATCCGCACCCAGATCACCTCTAGCACCATTCATACAGCCTGTTTTTCCACATACACCCTTCAGGTGAGTTCTTATTCAAAGGAGGCACTTCTGTCTAATAGAACTGGCACTTGCCACCCACCAAGGTTCAATCCTGAATATGTCACTTCTATTTGCTGCATTTGTGATGCCTGTGGCTTGGTGCTGAATGGTTCACTGGGGGAATTCTTAGTGGGACCCGGTACCCACTGCACTCTGAATGAGTTGCCAGTGGCTCCGGTCTCACCTCCTCCTGACGGTTGGCCTTTATTTGGGCCTATCTTATCAATTGCACATTGCTCCCTAAACACTTTTCTGACCTTTTTTATTTACTATCTTACAATACCTTGAATGGTATGTTTTTAACTGTAACCGGGCTGAAAGAAACATCCGGTACCTGAGTTTGCTCTCGGCATCTCATCTGTGTATAACATTTTATACGCTAACTGGAAAGGTAGTAAAATGGGATGTAGACTCGCTGTCATTTAACGGGAGTCTTTTGAAGGATCCTCAACGTAATTGAGGCAAATAGGGAATCGAAAAGGATTTATTTTCAGTTTTAAACCAGCTCCTGCCTTTTTTCTAGTCAGTATTGCTGATATGTAGACCCCTCCCTCCTGAGTGCCCAATTGTTTGATACTATCGCTCAACTCTTGTTGCAATATTCTAATCTCACCATTCTTGGGGACTTCATCGTACATGTAAGCAATGGCAAATGCTCTCAAGCCGCCCAGCTTAATCTTACATTTGCAGCTATGAAAGTTCCACAATTAGTCCAGTCTCCTACACATAAGGCAGGAAACACTCTGGACCTGATCTTCTCTAACATTTCCAGTTTGCATGTCTGTTTGACTGAGCACCTTTTCTGAATGGATAATTTTCTTGTTCCTTTCTCCTTTCATGGGGGCTGCAGCAGAAGAAGCTAGACATGCCTTCAGTGCTAACTAGAACCTGGCACAAAATCTTGGAGGAACCCTCCTTCCAGATATTACAATCCACTCCCCCTTTCTTGCGGGCATTCTTGACACGGATGTGGCCAATATTAAATAGTGGATCACCAACACTCTCTATCGCATGGTACTACTGAAAGCACACATGAAAAAAGGACTTGACCCCAGGCCCTCTGGTTCTCCCCTTCATAAAGGGAAGAGAAGAGCTGGGGAAAAAAGGAACGCAACTGGAGAAAGTATAATTGGCCTAAGGTTACCACTATATATAGAGACATTCGGTAAATTTTGCAAATAATCTCACAGAGTGATGAGGGAGTACTTTTTTTCTCGTATTGGAACAGCTACTAATACTTCCAGGTAAGTTAAAAACATTGTTCATTCATTCATTGCTCCTGATGCCACATAAAGCGACCTGATTATGACTTTAGCCGTGTGGGAGTGGGCTGCCATGCCAGCCCCCCACACCACCAAAGTCGACCTCCACCCACCCGCCAGATTATGAGTCATTTTATGGTCTGGCGAGCAGGCGGTACAGTGGTCCTACGACGGTGCAGTTCAAAGACTCATATGTGAACTTTGAACTGCAGCGCCGAAGGAGCGCCAAAGAAAGTTCCTGCATGCCATGGACTATGCAGTCAATGCCATGCAGGAACTGAGGTTCATGCACACAGGAGGGAACAACATGTACCCCTCTGCATGTATCCTCAGGCCCTGAGGCACTGCCATGAGGTCAATGTAGGTAAGGAAACTCTTATAACGCTGTGGCTCCATCAAGCATATTGCAGCCTCAGACAATCACTCTACTGTCAGGGATACGATCGCTGGTGGTTGTGGCAGTCCTATGGCAGTCCGACCAGTGTAGTCAAAAGGTGTGGCGGTATCTGACTGCCACCACACCTCCACCACGGGTTTGGTGGTCCGATGGACTTTCAAACTCGGAATTAGGTCCTTAGTCCTTCTCATGAAATTTGCAATTTTTTATCTTCCTTTTTTCATTAGAGACTTTGGAAACTGTATGCAACCTTCACCCCACCTGCAACCCCTGTATCGCAGGCAAAACCCCCTGCATCCTCAAAATCCTCACCTTTGCAAATTTCATATGATTTCCTAAGAAGTCTCTTTAAATGAAAACTTGGTTCCCCTGTGGATCCTTGGCCACCCCGAATACTTAGGATGAGTTCCCATACCATTAACCTGGTGCTTAACAAAATTTGGAACACATCCTTGGAATTTGGTCTATTTCCTTCTGATTGGAAACTAACTTTCTTTTTGCCCCTCCTTAAGAAATATAATGCAGACCCCACCATTTTGAGTAACTTTAAATCTGCACCAGGTAAATTCTAGAGAAATTGATAAATCACCAGTTATCCTCTTTTGTCGAAACAAATGTCCTTCTTTATGATTCATAATTGAGCTTTCAGTCACGCTTCAGCACCGAATCTGCATTATTTGAGGTCATGGTAGATGTTGGAAGCATAACTATGGTGGTTCTGCTGAACCTGTCTGCAGTGTACGATACGGTTTGGCATGCCAACCTTCGAGATAGACTAAAACGGGCTGGCATTTAAGGCAAGCCCCTCTTGTGGATGAAATCGTTCTTGGAAGGTAAATTTCAGTTGGTGCATTTCCACCCTTTTTCATTTCTCCCCAAACCCAATTTATATGGTTTCCTGCAAGGTTCAGGTTTGAGCCCAACTCTTTTTAACCAATATATAGACCCTTTGGTGGGTTTGAATGAATTGTGGGGTGTGCAGGTGGTATCCTATGCAGATGATATCTAGATTTTACTATCTTTTCAGGAGCATTTGGATGTTGCTCTCCACAAACTGAAGGAGTGTCTTAAGGGAGTTGCCAAATGGATGGATGCTAACTTCTTCAAATTCAACTCCAATTAAATGAAATTTCTCTTCTTCAGTCCTAGTGGTCTACCCCCACCGTGCCTCGGGTGGCCTGAGGAACTCAATCCCTCTCTGGTTCCCACTTCCTCTGCTACAATTCTTTGTATAATACCTAACTCTGCCCTTTCCTTTTCCTCTCAAACAAAGCAGATATCTTTGTTGTGTTTTGCCGAACGTAATTCTTTAAGGAAGTTGCTGCACCTGGTACCCGAGTCCACATGTAAAACAGTGGTTCACACCTTGGTAACCTCCCGCTTAAACTACACCGATTGTGTTTACTCTGTCCTTCAGATTTCAGATTATCCAAAATGCAGCAGCAAGACGTATCCAGATAATTCCTCTCTTGTAGTTTATTACTCTCTATCTGAAGCTGCTACAGTGGTAGCCAGTCACTAAGCTCATTAAATTCTCAAGGCCTGACTCTGGCGTTTAGAACATTCACAGGGTAAGGCGCATCTTATCTGAGAAATAGACTCCTCCCCTATAAGCAGTAATGATTGCTCAGATGTAATAATCTCTGCCTGAGTCAAGATGGGGAGCCTCCTTCTATCCCTATGTTTAAAAGGGAGCCAAAAATCTTTTTCTTTGATAACGATTGGCCCTCAATGATGGATGCCACTTGCTGTTAGTCTTCATAAGCCTTGAGCACTGGGACACTTCTGATGAAGCAGCCGCCTGCAGCTGAACAAAAGTTTTTGATTGACTGATTGATTGATTGATTGATTGATTGATTGATTGATTGATGGAAACAGTCAATTGGAAATGTACAAAATATTACTCAAATGCTTGCTATGGGAGGGCCACTACAAAAGATGGTGTTGTAATTAATGTAATGGAACCCAACCACCCCCAACGTACAACAGAAATAGAAGTAAGAGACGTATTGCAAGATATAAGATATGCAAGCACTAGATAAAAAAACTCAACCAAAATCCTAAAAGATATACACCCTAACACATCACAGTTCAACCATCAGCTGTATCCATCATAAAACTCTTAATTGCACGCACTAAAAGAGCCTCCAGTGATACCCCTTCTGCCCATCAATACCAAACAATGATGAAATAATCCTAAAATGTCCTACAACAGATAAAATACTAAAACTAAACCATAGTCAAATTTCGATGATGGATAGGACCTTCAAAATGTGCCCGAAACCATTCACTCAAATAAAGAACATACATGGTGAATATTGAAACACAAATATAAAATTCATATGTGTCCTACTACCTAAAAAAAAGTAGCAATTGCTACAAACTATAAAACCATATTAAAATGAAAACAAACAAGTACTGTCTGCACAATAAATTAAATAATTTTGTACAAGCCATGATACGAAGCATTTAAAACTTTACTTACACACAGCTGTAGAAGTCTATTACCACCACTTTAACCAAAACATTTGCAGATACCTCTAACAATATGCACTAATAGCCCAATTATGGGTTTGGTGGTCCGACCACCAGAGAACCGGGTCCCGCTACTTCATGCCTCTTCTGCACTGGTGAACAACCGTCAATCATATTACTAGTTGAGCAGTCCTAAACATACGTAATTGGTACCAACGTGCACACTTGTAAGGTAGTTTAGTCAAATTTCAGAAAGGTTCTAAGTTGTGCTGCAAACACCAAGGCTCCTGTCCGATGACGTCTCTAGGTTAACGTCCAAACAAAAGTGCAGGAAGGAAGGATTCCTTCTGCTGGTGTGAGCGCTCTTCCGTGGGCACGTGCCCACGGAAGAGTGCTCACACCAGCAGAAGGAATCCTTCCTTCTGTCCTAAACATACCCTCACCCTGGAGAGCCTGTCAGCTGTTCTGCCATGGACCCGCAGAGGGCTGATTTTTCCAGCGGTGAAATGGCATACACTGCCAGAATAGCATTTCAACCGCCGAGTGTATTATGAGTACAAAGTGACATTGGCAGTCTCACTGCAGTGGACAGTCAATGGAGGGAAACTCAAAGCAAGTCAATAACCAATTTGCGAGGAACCCAAACATTAAAAAAATAATAATACAATTGGCTGGACCCAGATCCCACACATCAAAAATCATGTCACAAGTGGCAACGCCTGTACACTATAAAATATACCCCTAACTTGACCTACATACTTTGCCATTCTAGACAGAGCAGCAACCTTTATCCCACCTTAAATAATATTTAATCTATTATTTCTAAAGTTTCACTCATAAACCACCATCCTTTAACTCCATTTGCACAACCTAAGCTGTTATTCCCATTATTAAAGATCCTTTTAAACTCACTACTCTAACATTGTATTTCTTCCCTCACTATGGCCCACAAAAACCAGCATTCAGTGAAAGGGAATTATCATCAACCATGGTGGATGAAGTAGAGCCCCACATTTTTCATACCCAAGTCCAGCATGCACTTCACAGCACAAGATCGGAAATGTCGGAGAGTATAATCAACAGTGTGAATACTGTTGGAAACACCCCGCACACACACCTGGACATTAAGAAAAGGTGGAACGACTTCTGGAAGAAGGTTTGCAAGAAATACACCAACTACCACCAGAAGGCCCGGAGAATTGGTGGTGGCCCTCCCAGTGCGCCATTATGACTCATGCGCTTGGAGGAGAAGGTCTTAGTCATCCTACACCCTAAGGGCTTGGAAGGAATACATTGAGGAATGGACTATGGTAAGCTATAGTACAAGAACTTACACACTATCACAATGTCCTGTCTGCAATCAAAGAGGCCTATTCTGTCCTCATTTACATCTACTCCCTGAATATAGCACGTAGAACTTATCTCTAAAGTTGGTTTGTATGTGGCAAAGAATAGTGTTGCTAACTACTCTACAGATATTAATTGCTAAAATGGTATCATATTCCAATGCGGTCTGTAAGTGCTGCATCCAATACTATGAGAATGGAAGCATGTAATGTGTGATCATGTAAATGTGCATCAAATCAAAGATCTATACAATATACAATATACAGCTATGGGTCAATACTCATCAGAAAAGTAACAAATAACTACATCTACAATGAGGCTTTCTCTCTTCACCTCCACCCAGCATGCTACACTCCTCACCACCCTTCTCACCTGTCAGCCATCTTGCTACTGAACTAACTCCACTCAAGGAGCCCAACTCTTCTCATTCATTGACAAAGTCACCTCCAAGTGACTACATCTACCATTAGGTTGTGTCCTCTTCACCTCCACCCAGCATGCTCCACTCCTCACTCCCTTCTCACCTGCCATCCATCTTGCAACTGAACAAATTCCACTCAAGGAGCCCAGCTCTTCTCATCCATTGACTAAGTCATATCCAAGTGACTACATCTACCATTAGACCTTGTCTCTTTACCTCCACCCAGAATGCCACACACCTCACACCCCATCTCACCTAGCATCCATCTTGCAACTGAACTAACTCCACTCAAGGAGTCCAGCTCTTCTCATCCATTTTCAACCCTGGGCGTAGTTTGAGTAGTAGCACTACACGTAGCTACGCGGAGTACACTTTGATCTTTGTTCAGCTACTCCTCAAACTGCTTAGTGCATAGCTGATAGCACTGTGTGTTTCTCTGATCTGAGCAATAATTGCAAACAGCATCTTGCACAGTGCAAGTTATGATAAAATAAGTATTTCTGTCTTTATATGCTAAAATGCATTTAGTCATTTCACAAAAGTGAAAATGATAAATTAACAAGCAGTGAGAGAGGTGATGATTTTGTGATCCTCCCTAACCTGGAGAGAGAACCAAGCAGATGCCTTGAAAACAAAAAGCACATCTTCTTGAACGATTCGGCGGTGGTCCCATCCTCTGAGGACCACCCCAAGCACAGGTATTTGCAAAAATACAATCCCAACCAAAGGCCCTGCAAGGCATTATGGGACATTTTTAGCAGTGGGCAGTGAATATTATAGTATCCAATATCAAAATAATTCTACAAAGAGCTGCAGTTCAACTAGTCCTTACTAGATGTCTCTCACGAGTCAAATGCAAAAGCATTGAAATTATTGTTACATCAAGCTGCAGTTCCACTCGTTGTTATTAGATGTCCCTCACGAGTCAAATGCAAAAGCTTCATGAAAGGGTTTAAATGCTTTTGCATTTGACTCATGAGGACATCTAGTAACGACTAGTTGAACTGCAGCTCTTTGTAGAATTATTTTGATTTTGGACACTATAATACTCAGTGCCCACTGCTAATCTCATCCCATAATACTTTGCAGGGCCTTTGGTTGGAATTGTATTTTTGCCCATAACTGTGCTTGGGGTGGTCCTAGGAGGAAGGGACCACCACTGAATCGTTCACCAGCATGATATGCTCTTTGTGTTCAAGGCATCTGCTTGGTCCTCCCCCTAGGTTAGGGGGGACCCCAAAATCATCACCTCTCTCATTGCCTAATATTTCCATTCACAGTTCACTTTTGTGAATTGGTTATATTCTTTTTACATGTAAAATTGCTTTACCAAAGCATTTGTGGGTATTGTTGATATTGCTGCCACGCTACGTGTTGTAGCACAGTTTTTGCACTGTGCTACGTGCATTTTGCGTAGTGCGTCGTAATGCAAACTACGCATGCTCCGTGAGCGGAGCGTAGTACTATGCCCAGGGTTAATCCATTGACTAAGTCATATCCAAGTGACTACATCTACAATTAGACCTTGTCTCTTCATCTCCATCCAGCATGCGGCGCTCCTCACCCCCTTCGCACCTGGCATCTATCTTTCTACTGAACTACCTCCACTCAAGGATCCCAACTCCTCACAGCGTCTGCTAATGGTACATCCCCTTCAACACATCTAGCATGAAGCCTTGTCTTGTCACCTCCACCCAGCATGCCACACTTCTCATTCCTTCACCTGGTAGCCATCTAGCTCCTGAACTAGTTCCACTGAAGGAGCCGAACTCTTTTCACCCATTAACAAAGCCACATCCAAATGACTACATCTGCCATGAGGCCTTTTATCTTCACTTCCACCCAGCATGCTACAATCCTCACACTCCCTCATCAACTGGAAACCATATTGCTACTTCACTAACTCCACTCAAGGAGCCCAACTCTTCTCATACTTTGACAAACTCACATCCAAGTGACTACATCTGCCATTAGGCCTTGTCTCTTCACCTCCATCCAGCATGCCACACTCCTCTATCACTACTCGCCTGGCAGCCATATTGCTACTGAACTAACTCCACTCAAGGAGCCCAACTCTTCCCAGCCTCTGCAAAGGTACATCCCCTTCAACACAGCCACAATGAGACCTTGTCCCTTAAACCTCCTCCCAGCATGCCACGTTCCTCACCCCCCTTCTCACCTGGCAGTCTTCTTGCTACTGAACTAACTTCCCTCAAGGAGCCCAACTATTCTCAGCCTCTGTAAAAAGGTACATGCGCTTCAACACATCTACCCTTAGGCCTTGTCTCTTCATCTTCAACCAGCATGCCACATTCCTCACCCCGTTCTCACCTGGCAGCCATCTTAATACTGAACTAACTTCACTCAAGGACCTCAACTCTTCTCATCCATTGACTAAGTCACATCCAAGTGATTACATTTACCAATAAGGCCTTGTCTCTTCACCGCCAACCCAACTTGCCACACTACTCACTACCTTTTCACCTGGCAGCCATCTTGCTACTGAAGTAACTCCACTCAAGGAGACCAACTATTCTCATCCCTTGACAGCGTCACATCCATGTGACTATATCTGACATTAGGCCTTATCTCTACACCTCTATGCAGCATGCCACACTCCTCAAGCCCTTCTCACCTGGCAACAATCTTGCTACTGATCTAACTCCACTCAAGAAGCCCAACTCTTCTCAGCCTATGTTAAAGGTACATCCCCTTCAACACATCTACCATGAGGCCTTGTCTCTTCAACTCCACCCAGCATTCCACACTCCTCAACCGCCTTCTCACCTGGCAGCCCTCCTGCTACTGAACTGACTCCATTAAAGGAGCCCAACTCTTCTTCTCCATTGACAAAGTCACATCCACGTGACTATATCTACCATGAGGCCTTGTCTCTTCACCTCCACCCACATGCCACACTCCGCACCCCCATTCTCACCTGCCATCCCTCTTGTTACTGAACTAACTCCACTTAAGGATTCCAAGTCTTCTCATCTGTTCACAAAGTCACATCCAAGTGAATACATCTAGCATTCGGCCTTGTCTCTTCAACACCACCCAGCATGCCACAGTCCTTACCCCATTCTCATCTGGCAGCCATCTTGCTACTGAAAAATCCAACATGAAATCTGCCACATTGAGAAATGTTCAGAAATGAAATATGAGGTAGGCATGTTGGATTATTGGTGTCATGCACACAAACCCTGAGCTATGTTGGCCTGATCTACAGAATAACCCAACTATTCAACTAAGACACTTGTGCCAAGCAAATCTCTCGGGTTTTCTACAGTGCCAACTGAGCCCATGCTCACAAGTCCAAAATCTTAATTGAGAGCAAACTGATGATCAAAAGCTCATTGTTAAGAAACGAGCAAACAACATGCCTTATTGAATTTACAGGTATACATTGGAACCCCACCCTGTCAGGAGCCAGGACCGGGTGGGAGTGTGCTGTGTGTGTCTAGGGCAGAGGGCAGTGGGGCTAGACGTCATAAGAGGGCCAATGTGGATCCCCTCCATGAGTCCACTGATGAGATGGGCACTCAGGCGGTCATAACCCAGATCCTTGCTCTGTACCAGGACTCTCAGGGTATGTTGGGCCAGGTTGTCACTGAAGTCAGGGATTTTAAAGCGTTGCTTGAGTCCACATAGCAGGAGGTCCCCCTCCCTGTGTGCCAAGCTCATCACCACTATCGACCTTTGCAGCTGCCACAGTAAGGGAGGCCCTGGCAGAGGAGTTTACATCTGCAGGCATTCCAGGCTCAGCAGTTCATTACCCCCTCACCCAGAAAGAGGGGACGTCCTTGTAAGACTTCAGGAGGGAAGGGTGGCAGGACCAGAACCACCGGTAAAGAACCACCTTGTCACTAATGTCTATGCTGTGTGTGCCACAAATTCATGCAGTCAACTCAACCTCCCCATATTCCCCACTGTGATGTGAGAACTCATTTGTACTTTGTTAAAAGAAACTATGGACTCTACTTCAACTTTTTCACCCACCATGAATGTATCCTTCCCTTCAATTGTTTGTTTTCATCCACACTCCTATCACAGTTATTCTCACATTTACATATTATTTATGGTACTTTTCTTTTCATTTAAATACATTGAGATATACCCCATTAATCATACTGTCCATCATATTCTTCTAACATCGTTTCATGTGATGAGTCATCCATGGTCAATGAACAGTGTATGTTTGCAAAGAAAACATTTCTTGCTCAACTGGAAATGAAGTCCTGTTTGCATAATAACAGTGCTATTCCCTCTGTACAGTAGTGGGGCACATGAGGATACACACACATTGTGGCATCATTTACATAATTGAATCTTTACATACAGAGACTGTTCAAATGTATGTCAGGTCAGCTATACATCTTCAGTAGGACTTGCTGCAAAAGCAAAAATCTGTACAAGCACCAGTTTACAACTTGGCATTATAATACAAAGTAGTCACAAATTCCCTTTATGTTTGGAACAATTAAGTAATCCAATAACATATCACATGCACAAGTAGTTTGCCTCAAAGCTCATTTAATCAAAATAACAGATAGAAAGAAAGTACACAGACAAATGTCTGCACTACAGTCCTTGACCCCAGCAACTAAACAATAATTTGTTGTCTACATTTAGTGGTATAACACATGCACATGTCAGCCATGTGTGACATCACTCTTGAAACATCATGAGAAGACACTGAAACAGTCACATACAGGTCATAAGCTATGAGGAATGAGGCCATGTGAAGTTAGATTGAAATTAACTGTCCTTAACCCAAACATTTGTTGTGACACATGATGGCACACATATTGCTTTGGGAACAGCACATAATGAGACAAAATTCCATGAAAAACAAGGTGCTCTCCAAACCATCTTAGTACAAGCTGGCCTTATGAAGATATGTCAGACCCATCATCTATAACACACAGTCCCAGGAACAATCCAGGTTCACTCCGTTCCTCAGAAACAGCAACACATATGAGCTGAAGTCACAAATTGATTATGAACACATAAAGACGACATGGTGCACAGACCTACAAGTGAACAATACAGTGATTAGTTCTACGTAGTATAAATACACATACCCCATGCCGGCTTTTTCAGAAGCTCTACATTTTTAAACAGTGACAGTACACATTGGCATCATTAATCACCTTAAAAAAGATCATACTACAGCACTTCACCTTGTCTCAACATGGTTTGTTTCACTCAAAACATTTCCTAAGTCTGCACTATACCCTTGCACTGCCTAGAGCAACTGTGAACAGTAGTTGTGGATGAGTTCCTGATGCACATCTACTCCATCATCCTTACCACTATTGTTTGTCATCATCACTTGGCATTTCCCAGGGCCCTGCAGCTGGGTTCCCATGCTCTCTATCCTCTGGGATATAGCGTATCTCCTGTCTCAGGGCACTGTTGTGGACAATGCAGCAGGCCATGGTGATCTGGCATACCATCCCAAGTGAGAATTGGAGGGCTCCACCATCCTGTCCAGGCTTTGGGAATTGGTTTTCAGGACCCCAAAAGTCCGCTCCACTGGCCACCTTGTTCTTCTTCGTGCGTCATTGAAGCTTTGTTCAGCAGGCGTTGTAGGATTTCAGAGTGGCGTCAACAATCATGGCTGGTTGGGATATCCTGAGTCTCCTAAATGTGAGATATGTAGGATGAAAATATTAATTTACAGACATATCAATTTTCATCCTATCCATGTATAGTCATTCTATCACACCGCTCATTTACCCACAAGCCATTCCCTCTGTGGTTGGAATTGTGACATCAGCCGTTGTATGTTACTGTTCTGCAGGATGAAGATATCATGGGCACATCCTGGAGACAGGGCACAGACATTGGAGATGTACAGATCTGTCAAACAAACAACTTGCATGTTAATAGAGTGGTAGTGTTTCCGATTCCTGTAACATTTCTCACGGTCATGTTTTGCACTAAGGGAATGTGTGTACAATCAATGGATCCAATTTCATGTGGGATGTGACCTGGCCCATAGAACGTTGCCTTCACTGAGCCCAAAACATCACGGCCAGGGAGCTGAATGTAGCGGCTCATGTCTTTAAACAATGCAGAAAGCACTTCTGGCAGGACACAACTAAACATCGCTTGTGACATCCCACCTGAAGTGGCAACAGTAAACTGAAAAGAGCCAGTGGCCCAAAAAGTTCAAAACAGACAAAAGCTTTACAAGAGGGGTGATACTTTGAAGATTGTCAATCTCTGGTCGGAGATCCCACCCCAACTGACTTAGTCAGATCCAGGATGGTCAGTCGATCCTATCTGTATTTCTGTATGATGTGCCTCTCATGCATGGTCTGGAGGTCACAAAAAGGATGGAACACTGCAGGATAACTGCCTCACCCTCTCCCAGGGTACCTATATGAGAGAGTAGTAGAACATCACTCCACTCTGTTTGCAACAACAAACTACCCTTTACATGTACAGCGTTGTACAAATGAAAATGACATATGCTTTAAATGCAGGAAAGTAGGGATTGTGAATTAATTACTGTTCAGCCTGCCTTTACCATCAGTCACCTACAAGGTCACAATTCCCATCCCGACACCTTGATCATGCGATATATCAGGTGTAAGTAGCTGACATGGGAAAAAGAGTGGCTTGTCTGACATGTTGAAACTGATAAAGCATCAAACACGTTGCAAAATTTGCCTACCTATCATGTACATCTATGCATCTATGTACAACGCTTTGACTGGGATTACGAGCATATGAAAAAGTAAGCCTTACCAATTACATGTGGTGGTAGTGGTGCATAAACAATTGTCAAAAAACAGTGACAAGTGGATCTGAGGCCATTGCAAACACATCACACTCGACCGCAGACATGGCAGATGTCTGAACTTGAGCAAATAGGAATATATAGGCGTACACCACCAGCGGACAAAGATCGCACGCTTGGCTGTTTCATGCACAGCAATCTCCCTCATAGGATAACCTTGGCTACATTTGATCGCGGTTGACCAATGGCTATGTGCGTCTATGCGTAAATACGTGTTGGCGCCATTAGAAGTACGCTGCAATTCGAAAATACACTCACTTGCCTACAAACACTGCTTCCATTAACCAATCACAGTGATCAGCTGCTGTGTGTTAACTCTGGGAGCAATCATGCCAGGCCAACTGGTGCGAGGGCTCCTACTTTTATAGATGAAGAGCTGGAAACAACTTGTAGGAGAAGTCCTATCAAAGGATGGCCAGTTCTATGGTTCACCAGAGGAACAGATAAGTTCCGATTTTTGCTTTGAAGATGCAGATGTCACTATCCCCAACTGTTAAAGTCAAACATATTCACCAGGATGTCGACAATCATATCCCTCACATCTGTCCATTTAGCTTTCAAAATTATGTTTGCACGATATGTGTAAGCATATGATAGCACTTAACTTGTATGCAATTAACAACCAATCTCTAGAAATATGTACAGAACCACATCTGAGATCTGTGACAAGGATAATCACATGGATGAATCTCTGAATGTATAATCTATTGCAAAATTCAATTGAAACGTGCACAAGCTTTATGAAAATGGTCATGTAACTATACATCACAGTCATGTAAACTTGGTTTGTGCTGCATCTGAGGAGTAATGGTATATGTTTGGACATCCATACATCTCAAAACAGGTGACTCAGCATGAACTTCTGTGCTAGTGTAAAAGCATCCTCAAAATTTTACAGTAAGAGCAATGCAATTTTGTTAAACTGTTTTGCAGGGACATTGGATGTATTTAAATTAATGACATTCCAAAACATATGTAGTTCCAGTGAGAGTGTGATGCCTAACTCCCAAACAGACAATTCTGACTAGATGACAATATACCTGAGTCAATGTAGTTGATGCAACTTGTACCTCAACATCATTCAAATATGTTTTGCACAGCATTGTCATGTTACCAGTCACAACTACTGTTGTGTGATGTCATGTACAATTTCATGATCAGATTCGTCATACTCTGGACACTACTGTGTCTATTTCTGAGCATCAACTACATGATCACAAGGAGTCACATATTACAAAGCATCCAGGTGTGTCTGACAACGGCTGTAAGTCCTAAAATTATAAATGGTTACTCTACATGGTACATGTAACAGTGCGTTACAATCCAAAATGGTGAACTTCAGTATATCTGACATTGCAGAAACCTACCATGTTCATGACCTGTGTCACTATCAGAGTCACACAGATGCACACCATGTTGTATGCTGGAAGTATGAGTCACCACACATTGTAGTAGTTCAATTTAGAAAAACATATTGGAACATGCCACAGTAGTCAGAAAGATGTTGTTAGCTCCATGTATGGAGTCATAGTATTGGCTTGTCATACTCATAGTAAAGTCTGGCATTGTCATCTCACCTGTACTGTGCTGCCAAAGGTGTCTAGTGTGACCTCTTGACTGATTACACAGACTGGGTGTTTTGTTCCTGACCTTTGTTTTGATGTCAAATTACCTGACGCCTGGACCAAGCGAAAGGTATCAAAGTATTTAAAGCATATAAGTGCGATGTGATCTAATGTATGTATACTTGGACCACAATGTTTTTAACAATCTCTATCCTGTAGTAATGGACATCTTGCACATGTTGATTGTCCAAAAAGCGTGTATAATTATTGTAAAAGTCATATGTATTGCATATGCAGTCCATTAAGCATCTGTTTCATCCCTCCAGGTCAATGCTCAAGGGAAGCATAAGATTTTGAAAGCTATCAACACGAAAGTTCGGACCCCGGGAGTCTTTTGCCGGCGCAGTTTACATTGCCGGGAGAGGTGGGAGGACCTCAGACATTGGAGCCGAAAGATCACCCTAGTCCAGCTGGGAAAGTCCCCCCCTCTTTGAAGGGGTAGGCGCCAGACCCTGACTCCTCTCATGGCCCGTATTTCGGCGGTGTCCTAATATGGGCTTGATGGGCAGTTGAGGGCCCAACAGCAGCTAGGAGGAGGTGAGTAAAGACCTGGACTTATGAATCAACACCTAGACACACTTGTAATGTCACAGGTACCCCGAAACGGACCTATCTGTATTGTATTCACATTACAGAGTACATGCCTGTGTAGTGTTATCAGGCTTTGCCCACATATGTGTGTTGGACCACCATCAACACTGCAGTATGCAACTAAATGTAAGGCTCTTCATGGCATGGCCTCAGTCCAGGCTGTAAAGGTGTCAAGGACATATCTGTGAGGTTTAAATACAGTATCATACATCTCTTATTCTTACAGTGATGTGAGGACAATGGTGGTTTTTCACACATACTCATCGACATGAGTGTCTTGCAACAATCTGATATAGAAGCTCCGATATACTTAGTCTGAGAACTCACAACACCGTATCACATAGGTAGGTCCCATGCAGCTGAGTTTTCATGCAATATTAATGGCACACACAAATGGATTACGTTTGAAAACATTATATTGCCTGCAGATAAGTACCATGTAATGGTAACAACAAAAGTAGTGTACATATGTGGATGCATTTGGAGAGCAACAACATACAAAATATGTATGAGAATTCTGGTTGTGTTGCTATGATTTATCTTTCTAATGGTCTACAGGTGTAACAAACTCCACATTGGCATATAATTCCCTTTAAAACAGCACATAGGACTAGATGTATGACCCTTCCAATTTGTGAGTCGCAAATTGCGTAGTTTTGCGACTATCAATTTGCAACTCAAAAATTGGAATTTCCAACAGTGTCTCAGACACTGTTTGCGATTCCCATTGTGGTCGCAAATTGCCAGCCTCATTATTATTCATGAGGCAGGTGCAATTTGCGACCCCATTGGAAATGGCTAGCACTCCCAGGGATGGTG
Organism: Triturus cristatus; assembly: GCF_964204655.1. Classification (NCBI taxonomy): domain Eukaryota; kingdom Metazoa; phylum Chordata; class Amphibia; order Caudata; family Salamandridae; genus Triturus; species Triturus cristatus. The sequence goes on along the minus strand of NC_140581.1, from coordinate 641,543,431 downwards.
GCCTGCTGGGGTCAGCAGACCACCGTGTCTGTGAGTGTTTTTTAAATAAAGACGTTTTTGTTTCTTTTAACATGCAGCCCATTTTCCTTAAAGAAAACAGGATGCATTTAAAAAAGAAAAATGAAACCTTACTGTTTCATTTTTTAAGGGTAGGCAGCAGTCCATGGGACTACTGCCTGCTCTAAAACAATATTTTCAGTGCCAGTCACAAAGGGGAAAGGGTCCCCTGGGGACCCCTTCCCGTTTGCAAGTGGCTTATTATCTATTTGAAATGGTGTTCTGGCCGCAAAATAATCTTACATTGAAGTGCAAATCCCTATTAAGTAGGGACTCCCTTTGCACCCCCCTTCCTAATAGCGAGTTGAAAACCCTATTTTGTGAGTTCGGTAATAGATTACCAGCTCGCAAAATAGGGTTTTTAAATAGGGCAGACCTATTTTGCCGTTGCAAGCGGGCCGATTTCCCATTTGCGACCTCAAAAAAAATTATCGTACATCTGGCCCTTACTATTTGCTGTCACTTGAAGAACCCCGTATTGAAACGGTTATGAATCAGTCCCAGGCTGGAGTGGAGATGTGCAAATGCGTATGTGGTGGCAGAGCATATGGATGTATGTGTTCATATGTCAAGTGAACATGTTGATAAACTTCGTTCAGAATTTACTCAGGATACGAGTAAAATTAGCAAAGTATGAAAAACACCCTATAGTCTTCATAACAATGTATCCTCAACATGCAACTTACTTACAAATAGTTTGTAATGGATTTTGGCTTTGCTAATAAATTATGTAACAGACATAGTACTGTGAGAATCATGGAGCAGGATCACATCAGTCCTTATTGCAAGCCTCATTATACAAGTTTTATGATTGTACCATGCCCATGTGAGGAATCGGTGTGACTAAAGCAAGCAATGTCTTGAGAGGTGGTGTCATGTTTCCCAATCATGTGTGAATCCAACACATTCAAAGAGGGTTAAAATGTATCCTGCTACAGACATGGATGAGGCGTAGCAAAAACTTGACGCCTTCAATTGTCAGATACTGTGTTCAATGCCACCATGTGTGGAGTGATTACTTGCTCAGGTTGTATATATGCATGGACTCTTGGCATATCAGTGTCACTAATGTCATACCAATTAGGATTGTTTGGATATCAACATTGCTAGTTGCTTAGAGTGGCAAGCTCTGCCTCCAGTGAGTCTACAAGGTTTACCACAGCATAGCAATTCTTCCATTGTATCATTTACAGAGCCAAGCGGAGAAGACATGGGTCTAGATATTGGGGAAGCAGCTGGTCAACGTGGTTCCAGTCTGGACACTGACACTGATAGGCCTAGTGCCCAAGAGGGTGAGGGGAGAACCAGACCAGACGAATACATCAAGCGAGTCGGACTCCAGGGGCATTCCCTTGGTGGTGGCCAACACTGAATCTGGTGCAGTGTCATCAGTGTCTGCCATCCCGTCATCTCTGCCCTCCATGCAGCTCCCCATCCAGTTGAACAGGCCCCCTCCCTTCCTGGGTGTGCCATCTCCTCTGCTGCAAGCACCTCTACCCCTGCCCCTGTGTCCTCAGCTGCCCCTAGTGAGGAGGCTATTGACCTCCTGAAAAAGATCTCTGTTGGGCAGACTGCACTGTTGAAAGCCATCCAGGGTCTTGGTAGCCACTGTATACAGATGGCTGCCTACCTGGGTGGTATTTACAGTGGGTTTTGTGCCCCAAAGGGGTCAGGCTCTGGCCTCCTCATTAATGATAGCTATATCCCTACCCCAGGCTTTCATCCAACAGCCTTCACCAACCCCAAAGCCTTGTCAATCTCCATCCCAAAATCCTACACCTATGCCTGCCCCATCACACACACACACTTGTGCATGCACCCATACAAACACACACCTGCAGCACACAACCAGCAACATCCCCAGCAAGCACTACACACGGTACACCCTTAGACATACAGCAAGCAGCACTACCACCTATCAGCACAGACACTACACCTCCATCCTCATCACCATTACATGTAGCTGACACCTCAATTTCTTCTTCCTTCCAACCTGCCCCAATATCTGATTTACCCTTAACCTCCACCCATGACCATTTCTTCCAGTCCCTTGGACTTTGAGCCTATTGGACAACTCCTGCCCTTCCATCATCACAGCCCCACTTTTTCCCTCCCTATCCCCTATCCTTTGTCAGCACGGCTTACCCATCCTAATTTCACTCCCAGGAAGAGAGGCAGGACCCATTTCACTCGCAAAATACATACTACCAGGGAAAAGTCTACCTCCCAAACCAAACTCCACCCCTACTGAGCCCAAACCCATTCATTCCAAACCCTAGCCCACATGTCACTATTCTATCCCTGAGATACCTGCCCAACCCATATGATGCCTCTCCAGGGAAGTGTGTTCAGACAGTGTTTGTTTGGCAAGTGAAGTGCATGTCTCCTGTGAGCTGTTACCAGGCTTTATTGGCATATCAAAATGTGATGTCTGACGTTGCTAGAAACATATCTTCATTTGTATTACTACTAAAGTGTGATGTCTTGGTTGTCTTCTGATTTTTTGACAGTCAGAAACTCTGTAATTATTTGGGTATCTCAGGTTTGTACATGTGTGTCCTTGATTCAGCAAACATAAGTAGGTTACTGAATCCGTAAATGGCAACACTGAATGGAAACAGTTTTGAGAGGTCACCGTGTTACAAGGATTGCTATGCTTCCACACATGGAGTGAGACTGCCCTGAATTATGTTAGTTATGTGTAATGGTTATCAAGACAATGAGGTCCTGTTTGGAACTGCTACTCTGGTTATCATTGGATATAATATCTGGCAGATATTAGTGGTTGGCAAACATCACAGTTAAATGTTCCAGATACATTGGCATTACACATGTTGAGTACGGCAGTCCACATGTGCACACAGGTGTACACTATTTTCACCTGGCTGATCTGACTGTGTCGCAGATGCAATCTTTGCTAGGTTTGATGAGACACGACTACTGTCCACATTTACATGACTTGCATGTCAGATAGGAAAGCGTGGAGCTCTCACCATGTGAATGGGGTACACAATGCAACTGTACACATTCTTTGGTGGTAGTATATGCAACAGTCTCTGTATGCACAGACAGGTACCCACATGGTGATCTGATGGTCAACATGTTCATTAGAAACAATCAATGTCTCACATTTATAATGGGCTACGGTCTCATATTTGACACATTTCCTCTGTGCTGTGAATGTTCTGGATAGTACTAGATACCCTCTACATACTGTAACATGTCGCACAAGTGTCAATCACATCTCTGTGGTGTGTTCTCTGAGAACTCTGTGAGTCCAGACCCTGTTCATTCATGTGCCTTCAGTAGTCGTTTTCATACAAAGATAATCGCAAAGGAAAATATCATGTTTTAGCGTTTTACATTTCTGCACTATTGGCACCTACAGTGACAGTAGTTACCAAACTCTTAATGGTCACATAATCATCCATGCAAATTTCCATTATGGAATTACTCAGCAATGATCAAGGGAGTTGTCACACTATGGTAGACAGTCATGAGTCCATAATGCAGTCAGATGGGAAGCCAGGATCTTAACCCTGTCAGCCACTCCACCTTCATGACAATTTCAAGTTCAAATTTGAAACATATAGAAAAATAATTACTTGGATTGCAAGCCTTAGTTTAGCATTTGTAATTTGAAAAATAACATCAAACAAGATAGACATTGCCTGACTTATGTTCACAGACATTGGAAAACAACAATTTCCACTGGATATTGGCCATGAGGAAGGCGATCTTGCATGCGGAAGCTGAATACTTTGTATCTTATTGGCAATTTTTGTAAATCCCGGACCAATGGTAGTGTCCGAGCATGTCTAAGACCACCTATGTAGGATGCAAATACATTGTCGTTAACAACACACTCCACTTGCCTCCCGACACTGCTGCAATCGACACTTCCTCAACTAAAGCAGCTGTTTACCATCACTGTGTGCCATCATAAGCCGTGAAGAAAGTGTGAGGGCCCCAGCCTTCTACCCAGAGGAGCTGGAAACCCTGATGGAAGAGGTCATCCACCTCTACAGTAAACTGTACGGCTCACCAGACGAGCAGGTGAGTACCTCACATTCCTTCTACACTCTGATGGTCTGCACAGCTTTATGTTGATCAGGATTGAAGTGGTACTTATGTGGACATCGAGTATCATGTGAGATGTTAAGGGATGGCATGAAGGCATGCAATTGTGCTGAGTTATGATATATCAAAAAGGTATGTTTACAAATTACCTTCATGATTCAGTTACATCTCCTTGAAACTCCACACACATTGTGGCATATGTTGCATGATACAATGAATGTCTACATGTATCTACACTTTGGTAATGCATATGTGATCTGTATTCCTTGATGTAATCACATGAAACAGGTATTTACTTGAAAGACATTGGCTGTAATGTTGATGTGCAGGCACAAAAACCTATATTTGATGACTTGGGTATGTGCAAACAAATTGTGGTTCATACACAAGGTTTAATTGTCCTGCTGTCTAGGCAAAGTCTGTACTGTTGAACACTGAACTTGAAGTTGCAATATGCGTAGGTGACAAACATGTCATGAAACCAGGGATGTTCCCATGCGAAAGAGAAACAAATGAGTTTCACTTTCATTATCGGAAGACATTGGTCTTCTGGCTCATGATCAAGGCTGTCTGTTGTTATTCAGGTTATTGAGTTCCCTTTACTTACTCGGTTGGAGTTCCAAAAATGTAGTCTCGGTGTACACAAGTTAATTTCTGCACCTACACAATATGTTATGGAGTTGACGCAAAGGTCTGTGCGATAACATTCATTAAGTTTGATACTCTGAAGGCACTGAAGGCCATGCTGTTCCAACCCGTTATGGCCTCAACTTACGCCATAGAGCTGTTTGATCTACAGTTTTGAAGGTCGGCATCCAAAAGAGATACGGAACGTCCTACCAACTTAACCGAGCATTTAGGGGAGCTGGTTCCTCATATCTTGTACATGTGTGATAGCAAGGTAGTCTTACACTTTTTTTAAACTTGTTTATCTCTGGTGTAATCAGCTATTTTGAGACACAGGTCTGTGTAATTCCAACAGTTTCTCATTACGAAATTACACACTTTTGTGAAGGCATACTGCTTATGATTCGCCTGGAAGCGGGTACTGCATTTGTGTTATTGGAAACCAGCTATGGATGTCCAAGTTCAAGATTAAATGGTTGTAAATTGGCTCAGTGGTGATGGTGTGTGTGTGAGACCAGTTTGCAGATCTCATGAAACGTTCTACCTACACAAGCTAACTAGATATGTTGTCTGTACCGGTTTTTATTTAAATATTTATTTTAATGTGCTGAGAATTCAACACATCCTGACCGTCATCGGCTAAAACCTGAAATGCTTATTTGCTATCTGCTTTCCTACTCGTTCACCATGTTTAGTGGTTCAGATGGCTGAACACAAGCACTAGATTTAGAAGGCAAATTGTAAGCATTTGCTTCTATACAATGCTAGTTAGCAGTTGCTCATTGATGATGTCATTTTGAGTAAACTGTAGCTATCATGTATGTCCATCATTTCAAACTTTTTGTACACATTTGTGAAACTTACAAGGCCTCTTATTGACAGTATGCAGGTAACATTGAGGTCAATAAAAAAGATATAGAATCAATAGGCAAAATGTTTCATGTAATGTGCTGTTATCTTCTCAGTTTTTAAAACAAATGAATTTTGGGGCTAACCCTTGGATGATGATTCCTAGGACTCACAAACAGTTGTATGATTTGAGTCAAGGTAACATGCATGAGCTGGTATGTATATGTGCTTGAACATGACAAATAGTGCATTATGTGTATCCTGTGAGTATGTTTTCAAATATTGCATTTTTATACCATTTCCAGTATTGATGTAGCAGAGGTACTTCTTGTGACGGATTTATGTGTGCTCATGCGAAAGTGTACCTATCAAGTTAATGGGTTTTATATATGGAGAGTACATGCATTGTCAACATGTTTTTAACGGACAGGCAATATGCTTGAAAACTCATTCTTGTTGCTTTCACTTCGCATAAACCTATGCATTTGGGTCAGTCTGAAAAGAAATGTTTTAGTGAAATTGTCAGATGAATGATTTTGTAGCTACCCATGGACATCAGTGACCATAATTGGGTAGACTAGCAGTAATCTTTTTTTGAGAACTATGTGTAAGCATGTATGCATTTTCACCTGCATTTACTGATCATACGTGCACATGGACTATGTATTCTGTCATTGCCTTTTTATAATTATTACATTTTTGTACCATGTGTCTCCCTTTAACTTTACATTATATTGATATGAATGCACACGGGGGCGTTACAGTGATATTTTTGCTGTATTCTCATTTTCCCAGTGTTTATATTTGACTGGAATGCAGTTTTGGAAAATGTCCAAAAGGAAACACATATTACTACTTGCTGGATTTACAGTGGTACTTAGATGTGGCCAGAGATTTCAAATACAGATCCCGCATGTGCAGATTGTATATGTTTAATTTCAACTTCAAAGTGTATATGAGCACCCAGTGTACACATTCCACAGGTAGAAGTGAAACAGGTTATAGACATACTTGTATAATGAAATGGTAAGGAAACTTGTTAGAAGGGTTGAATTCCAGAGTGTATAGTGTATGTTAGTCATTTGATGGTCACTTCAGTATCAAATTAGGATTGTTGACATACATATTACTAATTATATCACAAACCTTTTTCGTATTCATGGACCTATGGTGTTCGTGAATCTCCAAAGTCCACCTCCTAGACCCACACATAGTTGTGTCACATATGTCATGTGCCCAGAATGGACATATGCATTTGTGATAATGTAAGTGTGCTGGTTAATGTGAAGCAAGTGTGTTTTGGTGAGCATGGATTGTGTATGTATGATGCATATTGATAACCATGTCAAATGATATTGTCCGACAGGCTGAGTATTCTGAAATACACCATATGTGTGAATATTTGCACTCCCTGTAATCAACATTTTAGTAGTTTAGCCGGTGTAATCCTTTCATCAAATATCTTTTGATATAGATTTGAATGGGGATGAATGTAGTTTTCCACACGGTGATTGTCTGCTATAACCTGACTTGATGTGTTTATTAATTACATCGTCAATTGCATTGTACTCCGAAAAATAGTGTGCACTGCAAGTATCACAATTTGAGTCTTTTGGATTTATGTGACTCTACACCTAATTGTCGTTAAGCAGGCACAACTCTATTTTTGGATTTTTCTGCGGACCCTCCGTGTGTGAGGGCCTGATATGGCAGTGGGTATGTGCCTTGACGTGATTCACAACCAGAAAATATGTCTGCTTCCGTTGGTATGTGATATGTATGATTGACCAACATGGTGAGCAGTCTATATATCGACTTTTTAATATCGAGGGACAGAAATATCGAGTCAAAAATATCGAATGTACAAAATATCGAAATAGATAATATCGATGTGAAAAATATCATTTTTTTTTTTACTTATATGTCGATGTAAGTAATATCGTTAGTAATAATATCGACATGTGAAAATATCGTCATTGTATGTTTAGTAAATATTTTGAAGTTGTTTGTATAAATAGTTAAAATGTATATAATATGAGAAATATTTATATTGTTTTAGGGGCGGGATGTTGGGTTATAGGGGATAAGGGTGGGGAGTGTTTTAAAATAGTTAATTAATTTTTTTAATATATTGTAAAATTTAATTCGAATTTTTTTTTTTAAATGTGAAATGTATATTTAATTTTAGGAGCGGGATGTTGGTTTATAGGGGATAAGGGTGGGAAGTGTTTTAAAAATGTTTATATATTGTTTAATTTAAAAAAAAAAAAAATTCGAAATTGTAAATTAAATTTAGAATTTTAAAAATAATTTTAGGAGCGGGATGTTGGTTTATAGGTGATAAGGGTGGGAAGTGTTTTACAAATCTTTATATATTTGTTAATATTAAAAAAAAAAAATTAGAAATTGTAAATTAAATTTAGAATTGTAAAAAAATTTTTAGGAGCGGGATGTTGGTTCATAGGGGATAAGGGTGGGAAGTGTTTTAAAAATGTTTATATATTGTTTAATTTTTTTTAAAATGTATTTAGAAATTGTAAATTAAATTTCGAATTTTACAAATATTATTAGGAGCAGGATGTTGGTTTATAGGGGATAAGGGTGGGAAGTGTTTTACAAATGTTTATATAATGTTTAATTTTTTTTAAAAATTATTTAGAAATTGTAAATTAAATTTCTAAATTTTTCAAATAATTTTAGGAGCTGGATGTTGGTTGATAGGGGATAAGGGTGGGAAGTGTTTTAAAAATGTTTATATATTTGTTAATTTTTAATAAAAATTATTTTGAAATTGTAAATTAAATTTAGAATTTTACAAATAATTTTAGGAGCGGAATGTTGGGTTATAGGGGATAAGGTTGGGAAGTTAATTTAAAATGTTTATATATTTTTTAAATTGTAAAAAAAAAAAATTATTTAGAAAATTTAAATATAATTTAGAATTTTACTAATCCCATAATTAAATATAGATTTCAGTCAGAATAGTAAATTAATTAAGTTCAGTGTCCAGCACTTATCTTAATTAAATATAGACTGGAGTGGGAATAGTAAATTAATTCAGTTCAGTGTCCAGCACATACTGTAATTTAATATAGGTTGGAGTGAGAATAGTAAATTTATTAAGTTCAGTGTCCAGCACTTATCTTCATTTAATATAGACTGGAGTGGGAATAGTAAATTATTTTAGTTCAGTGTCCAGCACTTATCTTAATTTAATATAGACTGGAGTGGGAATAGTAAATTATTTTAGTTCAGTGTCCAGCACCTACGCTAATTTAATATAGGTTGGAGTGAGAATAGTAAATTAATTAAGTTCAGTGTCCAGCAGTTATCTTAATTAAATATAGACTGGAGTGGGAATAGTAAATTAATTAAGTTCAGTGTCCAGCACCTACTCTAATTTAATATAGGTTGGAGTGAGAATAGTAAATTAATTATGTTCAGTGTCCAGCACTTATCTTAATTAAATATAGACTGGAGTGGGAATAGTTAATTAATTAAGTTCAGTGTCCAGCACCTACTCTAATGTAATATAGACTGGAGTGGGAATAGTAAATTAATTAAGTTCAGTGTCCAGCATCTACCCTAATTAAATATAGATTGGAGTGAGAATAGTAAATTAATTAAGTTCAGTGTCCAGCACCTATTTTAATTAAATATAGATTGGAGTGGGAATAGTAAATTAATTAAGTTCTGTGTCCAGCACATACTCTAAGAAAATATAGGTTGGAGTGAGAATAGTAAATTAATTAAGTTCAGTGTCCAGCACTTATCTTAATTAAATATAGACTGGAGTGGGAATAGTTAATTAATTAAGTTCAGTGTCCAGCACCTACTCTAATGTAATATAGACTGGAGTGGGAATAGTTAATTAATTAAGTTCAGTGTCCAGCACCTACTCTAATGTTATATAGGTTGGAGTGAGAATAGTAAATTAATTAAGTTCAGTGTCCAGCACTTATCTTAATTAAATATAGACTGGAGTGGGAATAGTAAATTAATTCAGTTCAGTGTCCAGCACATACTCTAATTAAATATAGGTTGGAGTGAGAATAGTAAATTTATTAAGTTCAGTGTCCAGCACTTATCTTCATTTAATATAGACTGGAGTGGGAATAGTTAATTATTTTACTTCAGTGTCCAGCACTTATCTTAATTTAATATAGACTGGAGTGGGAATAATAAATTATTTTAGTTCAGTGTCCAGCACCTACCCTAATTTAATATAGGTTGGAGTGAGAATAGTAAATTAATTAAGTTCAGTGTCCAGCAGTTATCTTAATTAAATATAGACTGGAGTGGGAATAGTACATTATTTAAGTTCAGTGTCCAGCACCTACTCTAATTTAATATAGGTTGGAGTGAGAATAGTAAATTCATTATGTTCAGTGTCCAGCATTTATCTTAATTAAATATAGACTAGAGTGGGAATAGTAAATTAATTAAGTTCAGTGTCCAGCATCTATTCTAATTAAATATAGATTGGAGTGAGAATAGTAAATTAATTAAGTTCAGTGTCCAGCACTTATCTTAATTAAATATAGATTGGAGTGGGAATAGTAAATTAATTAAGTTCTGTGTCCAGCACATACTGCCAACTCAGTGAATTGTGGTGTACCAGAAACTCACCTCAGAACCCAGAACCCAGTCTCCGGCTAGTATTAGTGTCCCATTCGTTATCCGAGATTAGGCTCAGAGATCCCAAAGAAAAGACATTGGTGCCGATCACAATCCGGTAAAAAATTCCCCCGTGCGACTCGTATCGGGTCTTTTTACCGTACGAATCGTACAAGTGCCGTACGAACTGGCAATCACGATTCGCATGGTAAAAAGTCCATACGACCCGCACCGGGAATCATTCCCCACACGTCCTCGGGTCGGAAAATGTGTCCGACACGTCCTCGGACGATTTACCTTACAAACGTAAAAATCCAAGTCCGACCGAGGAATCACGATCCATCCCGTGCGTCCGAGCCTACAACCGTATGGAAAAAACACCGTCCGCACCGAACACCAATAGCAACCATGGAGACATGTGCCCGCATACGCGCCCAACACTCCCCCCAGCCCCCGTACGTCCGACACGTACCCCCCGTATATGTATACCCCCACCCGTCTATGTACACCCCAGTACGTTCCAGTCGTACCCCCACCCCAGTACGTGTCGTACCACCGTCAATGTAAACCCCCCCACCCCTGTACGTGTCGTACCACCGTCTATGTACACCCCAGTACGTTCCAGTCGCACCCCCACCCCAGTACGTGTCGTACCCCCCGTGTACCTACACCCCAGTACGTTCGAGCCACACCCCCACCCCAGTACGTGTCACAGCCCCGTCTACCTACACCCCAGTACGTTCCAGTCGTACCCCCACCCCAGTACGTGTCGTACCACCGTCAATGTACACCCCCCCACCCCTGTACGTGTCGTACCACCGTCAATGTACACCCCCCCACCCCTGTACGTGTCGTACCACCGTCTATGTACACCCCAGTACGTTCCAGTCGCACCCCCACCCCAGTACGTGTCGTACCCCCCGTGTACCTACACCCCAGTACGTTCGAGCCACACCCCCACCCCAGTACGTGTCACAGCCCCGTCTACCTACACCCCAGTACGTTCCAGTCGTACCCCCACCCCAGTACGTGTCATACCACCGTCAATGTACACCCCCCCACCCCTGTACGTGTCGTACCACCGTCAATGTACACCCCCCCACCCCTGTACGTGTCGTACCACCGTCAATGTACACCCCCCCACCCCTGTACGTGTCGTACCACCGTCTATGTACACCCCAGTACGTTCCAGTCGTACCCCCACCCCAGTACGTGTCGTACCACCGTCAATGTACACCCCCCCACCCCTGTACGTGTCGTACCACCGTCAATGTACACCCCCCACCCCTGTACGTGTCGTACCACCGTCAATGTACACCCCCCCACCCCTGTACGTGTCGTACCACCGTCTATGTACACCCCCCCACCCCTGTACGTGTCGTACCACCGTCTATGTACACCCCAGTACGTTCCAGTCGTACCCCCACCCCAGTACGTGTCGTACCACCGTCAATGTACACCCCCCCACCCCTGTACGTGTCGTACCACCGTCAATGTACACCCCCCACCCCTGTACGTGTCGTACCACCGTCTATGTACACCCCAGTACGTTCCAGTCGTACCCCCACCCCAGTACGTGTCGTACCACCGTCAATGTACACCCCCCCACCCCTGTACGTGTCGCACCACCGTCAATGTACACCCCCCACCCCTGTACGTGTCGTACCACCGTCTATGTACACCCCCCACCCCTGTACGTGTCGTACCACCGTCTATGTACACCCCAGTACGTTCCAGTCGTACCCCCACCCCAGTACGTGTCGTACCACCGTCAATGTACACCCCCCCACCCCTGTACGTGTCGTACCACCGTCTATGTACACCCCAGTACGTTCCAGTCGTACCCCCACCCCAGTACGTGTCGTACCACCGTCAATGTACACCCCCCCACCCCTGTACGTGTCGTACCACCGTCTATGTACACCCCAGTACGTTCCAGTCGTACCCCCACCCCAGTACGTTCCTGGCGCACCCCCAACACAACCTCCTAAGTACGGAGCGCACCCCATGCCCCAACATCACAACCGCATGTACGAGTCGTACAAAGCCACACACAAGGACCAAATCGTACAACCAAATGGCCCATGTACACACCGTACACACGCTCAAAACGCACGTACACAACAAGGACAAAACAAAACAACTCAACAATACACCATTCGAAAGGCACACAGCCACTAAACATGGCCAACAACCACTAAAATAACACAATCACTGACCTGCAACTGTCAAAAACAAACAGAGGCCCAATACACCACCACTCCTTATAACACACCCACCCAAAATTCAAACACTGCCACACCCACCCATGGACCAATAAAAAGGGCCCACACACACAAACCATGAGCCTTTGCAACAGACCCACTGCTGCCAGACACCACAGAACCAGACTACAAGCGACACCACATCTTACACTTGCACACCTTCACACGACCACCCTCACAAACACCCTCTCATCACATTCACACACACACACAACCATCCACACCCCCCCCCAACATCCACACACCCCCCACACCCACACCATCCCCACCCACACCCGTCACCATGCCCACTACCAAGAATCCAAAGTTCAGTCACCGAGAGTTGGAGGTCCTTGTTGATCAAATCCTCAGAGTCGAGCCACAGATCTTTGGAACATTGGTCAGAAGCACCAGCCAGGCAGCCAAAACAGCCATGTGGCAGACCATCGTCGATGCTGTGAATGCTGTTGCGGACACCAGGAGGACCAAGCAGGATTGCCAGAACAGGTGGTACGATCTGCGGAGGAGGGTCAGAGCCAAGAGACAGGAGGAACACGACCAGGCCAACGCCACCGGAGGAGGGCCCTCCCGCAGACCCGTACAGTACCATCCCTGGGAGGAGAGGGTGATGGCCATACTGCCGGTGGAGGCAGTTGAAGGAGTAGAAGGACTCCGAGACCCGGGTGAGTACACAAACAACGCACCTCACATGGGGGGAACTGCAACCACAACCAAACACCACAAGCCATCGCATTACTCAACCACACTCCATGAGCAGGCACATGCCACTGCTGCCACCATGCCCCATGCACCCAGCTGGACAATGTCAAGTCACAGGCCACAGAAGACAACAACACATGACACGGTAACCCGGATGGCGGGAGTGTGGGCACCAAGAATCACATAGTGCGACTCCAAAGCAGACAACAATGCCCTCTGCCCATATGGCCTAGGTCACAGCCAGACAAACACTGTGTCCCAACACAGGAATGACTTGCCAGCAAATGGCGGATGCCTTGCATCAACACATGGGGGTGAAGGCACTGTTTTGCACATGCCAGCAGCTAATGAACAGCCAACAGTGTGAAAGAGTGGCAGCACACACCACCACAGCAGCAGCGCACAGACACACAGCAGACAAAATGGGTGCCTGGAGATCAGAAACAAACTCACATCAACAGGCCAAGGGCCACTCAAAGATCTGCTAACAGTGTGTGCCCAGGAAGCTGGGCCAAGGTGACAGAGGGTGACACACGGAGGGAGGGAGAGGGGGACACAGAGGGAGGGAGAGGGGGACTGAGAGGGAGGGAGACACAGGAAGATGGACAGAGGGAGGAGGCTGACACACAGAGGGAGGGAGAGGGGGACAGAGAGGGAGGGAGAGGGGGACAGAGAGGGAGGGGGACACAGGAAGATGGACAGAGGGAGGAGGCTGACACACAGAGGGAGGGAGAGGGGGACAGAGAGGGAGGGAGAGGGGGACAGAGAGGTAGGGAGAGGGGGACAGAGAGGGAGGGAGACACAGGAAGATGGACAGAGGGAGGAGGCTGACACACAGAGGGAGGGAGAGGGGGACACAGAGGGAGGGGGACACAGGAAGATGGACAGAGGGAGGAGGCTGACACACAGAGGGAGGGAGAGGGGGACAGAGAGGGAGGGAGAGGGGGACAGAGAGGGAGGGAGAGGGGGACAGAGAGGGAGGGAGACACAGGAAGATGGACAGAGGGAGGAGGCTGACACACAGAGGGAGGGAGAGGGGGACAGAGAGGGAGGGAGAGGGGGACAGAGAGGGAGGGAGAGGGGGACAGAGAGGGAGGGAGACACAGGAAGATGGACAGAGGGAGGAGGCTGACACACAGAGGGAGGGAGAGGGGGACACAGAGGGAGGGAGACACAGGAAGATGGACAGAGGGAGGAGGCTGACACACAGAGGGAGGGAGAGGGGGACACAGAGGGAGGGAGACACAGGAAGATGGACAGAGGGAGGAGGCTGACACACAGAGGGAGGGAGAGGGGGACACAGAGGGAGGGAGAGGGGGACACAGAGGGAGGGAGAGGGGGACACAGAGGGAGGGAGAGGGGGACAGAGAGGGAGGGAGAGGGGGACAGAGAAGGAGGGAGACACAGGGAGAGCAAATCAGTCCTTTGGTGTGTGGGAATGTCTGCTCGTCAGCAGGTGGACTGCGTGCATGTAGACAAGGGTGCCCAGTGCCAGAACCCCCCCTCTTCATCATGGCAAAACGCAGGGCCATGTTACAACCTGTACACGAGCACAAGGACAGCCACCTGCATCATATGAGTGTGTGGATCCACTCCATGTGCACATGTACAGTGCTACAAGGAAGGCGCAAACGCATAGCTCGGCACACATGCACACTCCACTGCTGACTGCAGTCACACTTGACGCAGCAAGTAAGACTGTGCCACACATAGTTAAAGGGGCCAAATTGGTGCCCAAGGGACACACACATGCACAAGTGCACTGTGAGTGGAATGCAAGACAGATCCTAATTCCAAGAGGAAATGTGCCAACTTTGTAACGGATGAAACATGGATGTTGCATGGATCAAAAGTAACATTGTCTCTCTCACACACAGGTCAACGTCGTGCTGCACCCCCCAACACTGGGGGGGAACACTCACAGGACCCGGATCTGCAGGAGACCGATCCCACCGGCAGCGACCACTCTCACCACTCTGCGGACGACCCCGACCGACCTGGCCCCTCTGGTGTCCAACCACCTGCAGCACCTGCGTCAGGTACAACCGTGCCAACCACCACCCCCACTCCTGCCACATCCCAGGAGACACCCAGGATCCCTGCCCCAACACCACAATGCAGCCAGGCTCGCCAGGAGGGACACGGTGTCCCGGGCACCCAGGAGGAGGCAGGCGACAACGCCAATGCCACCCCTCAGGGGTCCCGGAGACCCCATGTGCCCACAAGTGCAGGCCAGACGCAAGTGGGCAGGGGTGGTGGGAGTGGAGAGCGGCGGAGGCGCGAGCCTGACCAGTTGGCTGGGGATCCGGTATTTTCCCATGTCCGTAACATCCTGGACTCATACCGGCAGGACACCACGGGCATGGCCCAGGTTGTGTCCGTCCTCGAGGGGATCAAGGTCCAGCAGGCCCAGCAACATGCGGAGCTAATAGCCTGTCTACAGCTACACCAACGGAGGATGGAGGACAGACAGGCTGAGCAAGTGACGGCGTCCCAGGGGATTCACGCTGAACTCCGTCGGATGGCCGACACCATGGCCGACCCTCCCTGTGCCAGAAGGCGGAGAACATCACCACCCACAGGGAGGGATCATGAGGAGGAGGAGGAAACATCCGACGGAGCATCCCAGACGTCGTCACGGCCTGCTGCTGAGGTTCCCCGCAGGAAGCCGGGTCGTCCACGGAAAGGACCGTGAGGGTGGCTGCTACATCACCATCTCCCAGGACACCTGGCCTGGCACCTGGCCCACTGGAGCAACAGCATCACAGCATCAAGAGACATTCTCTGCCACATGGCCCTGCTGGTCACTGGCTGACCAATGTTGACAAAGACTGTGGCATGGACTCTGAGGATTTCCAATGGCAAGGACACCAACTCCCCTACTGAACTTTGGATTCCCTAATCCCGGAAAGGCCCTCACTTGGCCCCCCCCCCCCAATAATAAATCACACTATTAAGAGTAGATGCCTGCTGGTAGCATTATTACCTAACATGTGTCTTGTACAGTCTAAACATGCCTGAGTCATCTGTTCACTTCAACCATCCACACCCTGGGGCCTGAGTCTGGCACAGGACACATGGGTCACAGTTTTCTAGGCAAGACAGACATGGAGCACCATACACACCCGTGATGGTCAGAACCAGCTGAGGGGGTGGCCGAACAACCGTGCTGACAGACACATTGAGTACAGCAACAGTCATGCGCAGAGGTCAGGGATCCTGGCCCGTGTCCTGGGGGGCACCCAGGTACGTGTAGACAGGTGGCAGAACCATGTCCTGCAAGCTTGAGTCCGGTGGATGCAGAGAATGGGGTCATGGACAACGTTGGATGCATGGGGATGGCACATGTCACAATACCCACACAGTCATGGACATCATGCCCATTACACAGTCTCAGCACACACACACAGCTTGCATCTTGCCACTCGACACATTGACACATGGCCACAATCAGGGAATACCATGCCAGACATGCAGGATGCACCGTGCCAACACACCAGCATTGACTGAGAAGAGGCACCTTGGAGGCATAGGGACACCTTTAATAGTCATGTGTTTGGGATTGCAGAGGCAACTTGAAGTACACATGAACACATCATGTGGAGTAACATGTGGCTCCAACACTGGCACCCCCCTTCTGCAGCACAAATGCGTGATAGCCATGGAACTGGCACACAAGTGTCGGATAATAGCTAAATACCCACAGCTGCTCACGGAGAGCCTGCCATACACCATACATCCGCTGATGTGGAAGTCCCACGCCATGTCAAGACAATGTTAACCGTATGTGTCCGAGGGCAGTGTCACACACATTGATGCCTTCATCACAATCCACCATCCCATCACTGATGACTGACAACCAGGCAGCCCATCTATTCAGGTGTACCCAGCTGCATGTCGTGTCCCATGGGGATGCCACATGTCTGCAGAGGACCCAAACCCCGACCGGGGCAGTGTGCACACATCGTGAACAACTGCCACACCCAATACACCCCAGATGCATCCCTTACCCCATGGAGACTTCCAAACGTGTCCGTGCCTGTAACGCTGAGTCAGCCCACGATGCCATGTCCATGAGGAATAGCAGTGCCACAACAATGCAACCAGCAAACGGCATGCGCAGGTACCTGGGGAAGAGAGACACACAAGAAGTCAGCCACAAGAAGCACAGCCACTTGCATGTGCATGTACTCGACACATGTATGTATGACAACATGCTAGGTCACAATTATGTCTGGGGAAATACTACCATCACTGCCACCATCACTCCAGTGACACACCCACACACACCTCTGACCCACGTGCCATACATGCAGGTGGAGACACACATCACAACGCATGCCACACGGGGACCAATGCGTGCACACTCAGACCCTGGTACTCACCACTAAGCAAAGAAGTCGCGTATGAGCCGAGTCCGGATGTCCTCTTGCGGCTCCACATCCTCCACATCACTAGCCCCATTGCCAAGCCCTTCGTCCTCCACGGGTGGATGGTCCTCGTCATCTTGATCCAGGATGAGGGGCACAGCTCTTTCAACTGCCATGTTGTGCAGCATGCAGCAGACCATGAAGATCTTGCAGACCTTCGCCGGGGCATATGGGAGTGCGCCGCCGGTCTTGTGGAGGCACCGGAATCGGCTCTTCAGCATGCCAAACCTCCTCTCTATCACTCGCCTTGTCCGGCCATGGGCGGTGTTGTAGCGGAGCTGGGCCGGCGTGATGGGGTTGCGGAGAGGTGTCAGCAGCCAAGGCATGTTGGGATATCCAGCGTCCCCTAAATGGAATGCACATGGATATCGTTAGAACAGGCGAAGCGGTAGTGCTGCTCGGCCAAACAGAATACAGGACAGACAGACTGTACCCACCAACAACACATGCACGTTCGTTGCGCAGCTGCATCATCATATCAGGCATCCCGCTACGCCTCATGATGTAGGCATCGTGTGCTGATCCTGGAAAACGAGCACAGACATGTGAAATCACCATGTTGGACAGACACACCACAAGGGCATTGATGGAGTGGTAGTGCTTCCGATTGCGGTACGCCACCTCCCGTGCGTGTGGTGGTACCAAACCTACATGTGTCCCATCTATGGACCCAATGACATGGGGCATCCCTCCCAGGGCATAGAAACCACGTTTGACCTCAGTCATCTGTTCAGGGGTTGGGAACTTGATGAAGTCATCCAGGTGAATCAACATGGCCTCCAAGAAATCATGCAGCACACCGCTGAACATGCTCTGGGACATGCCACCAACATGAGCTATGGTATATTGGAAGGTACCCGTGGCAAGGAAATGTAGGGCAGCCATTACCTTCAGCTGGGGTGTCAGTGCCGTAGGATACCTGTGCTGCGGTTGCAGGTGTGGTGCCAGTCTCGCCGTCAGCTCCAGAATCAACGGTTGGGTGAAGCGGTAGAGCCGGATCCTGTCATTCTCCTGCATGGTGGCCAAGTCTGGAATTCTTCGGGCAACAGGAGGCGCTCTGCAGTAATTTGGAAGTGACAAGGAAGAGTGAGTGCACTACGAGAACAACTCATGTCTACTGAGCACATGTAAATCTGCCAATACACACATGCCACATAGTGAGTCAGGCATGTGCTACATGCCCAGGACACGTATGGATGCAAGGTGACACTCCTTCCAAGACCCAGCTACACACGGTGATTGAGAACCTCCCCATGCCACGCCATGGGAATAGCTGTGTCCCAGTGCAAGTGAACAGCCCGACGCAAGACAGAAGTGACATACACCCACACATCAGCAGAAGTAGGATGCCGATTGTAGAGACTGGTAGCGGAACACCGGAGCCACAGGTCACATGACATTACACTAGGCCTGCCCACACACCTTGCCATGAAGGTGCACATGTCATGACTCACCACACATTCCTTGTGAGGATGCTGACATGGCCTTGTCACGCTACTCCGTGTCCCATGCATACATGTGCACCTCACATCAGATACCACATGTGGCATGGTGTGCGGAACAGTGTGCAATGACAATCTACACACAGACACATGTTGGTTGCTGCAACGGCTGCAGCTTTTGAGGGTGCTACAACATCAACCTGATGTAAATCCCGGACACATAAATGACATAGTCACATTGTGCACTGTGGGTAGTGACAAGTCAGGTGTCATGACCCCTGTACCGGGCATCATGGGACACTTCCGTGTGTTGGTGTCCGTGCCATGCCAGTGACGCTCACCCCCAGTGCGCAGTACGACATGCACACATGTCAAAGGAGTCAAGGGCATGCCTGGCACACATTGCACCCTCACACAGTACACCTGTACACATCTCATCATACATCTGGTGCCTCCTCCACTCAGGAGGCATGTTCCACATCACAGCCTGTCACACCTGTGCCCCACACATGTAGTAATGCACAGACGATGCCTTGATGTCCATTCCTGGACAAGTATGTCCATCCATGGACAAGTATGTCCGCACTATTCCTACCTGTGTGTCGACTATCACCACAGTGATGTGTACAAACCGGCGTACTGCTGCTAAGAGGGCCTGTGTATGTTCCCCAATCACTGTGGGAGTGCTGCCGTATGTGTACCCATCGTGATGGCGAGCGTACAGGCATTTGTACGGTCCGTACCACAACGAGTACGCATACGCGTGCAGAACCATAGTGATAGTGAGCGTACAGGCATTTGTACGGTCCGTACCACTACGAGTACGCATACGCGTGCAGAACCATAGTGATAGTGAGCGTACATGCGAGTGTACGGCCCTCTCACTATGGGTGTGCACGCGTATGCGTACTCGTTGTGGTACGGACCGTACAAATGCCTGTACGCTCACTATCACTATGGTTCTGCACGCGTATGCGTACTCGTTGTGGTACGGACCGTACAAATGCCTGTACGCTCACTATCACTATGGTTCTGCACACGTATGCGTACACGTAGTGGTACGGACCGTACACTCGCATGTACGCTCACTATCACTACGGGTACACAGACCCATAGTGATAGTGAGCGTACAGGCATTTGTACGGTCCGTACCACAACGAGTACGCATACGCGTGCAGAACCATAGTGATAGTGAGCGTACATGCGTGTGGACGGTCCGTACCACTACGTGTACGCATACGCGTGCAGACCCATAGTGATTTTGAACGTAGGCATGCATGTACGGGCCGTTGCCATGCATTTGGGGTGCCCTAGGGCCCGGAAACGCACCGTACCTGTGTGTGATTCTCCTAATTACATAGGGGACAAGTATTAAGGCCTACATGCATGCTGGTTGTCATGGCGACCAGGTTCAAATTTCGATTTTGTTCTGGAAGGTGCACAGCAGAAGTCAGTTGGAATTCTTCTACTTTGTTGCAATGTGTTTGTGGGGCTGACATCATGCAGGAGAATGAAACCGATAGAGAACCCACAGACTGCTAGGTTTGAAGGGATTGGTGGAAACATAGGATGCAAATGTGAGTGACCAATCACTCTGTACTCCTGTGCATGAGACTGGGCAGAAGGCCACATATAAGGCAGCCAGGTCCCATGAGGGATTACTTGCCTGCACATCTTTGCATTTGTCGACCAAGCTGCTGCTACTGATTCCCTGGAACCATGTCAAGGGCTGTGGAGAGGACACAGCCATTCACCCTGGAGGAGAACATGGCTCTGCTGGATGTGATCCTCCCACAGTACCCCATGCTGTATGGGCGACCAGGGTATCAGGTGAGTGCATAGGCCACTGCCACAGACTGTCCCTATGTTGTGACTGTGTCTTCAGGCATTGTGACCCGGTGTGACACACATGCCATGTACTGTCGGGGGGGTACCAGGGGGGGGGTGCCTGATGTCTCCCAGCAGTGCCCTGAGACAGGAGGGGTGTGTGCAGAGTCCTCCCAGCAGTGCCCTGAGACAGGAGGTGTGTGTGCAGAGTCCTCCCAGCAGTGCCCTGAGACAGGAGGTGTGGGTGTGATGCACAGTGTGAGCCTTGATCATTGATTGTGACATTGCCATCATTCCACCTGAGTACCCACTATGGCACGTACTGCCTTTTCCCTCACCAGAGGATGATGTCCCTATGACAGAGGTGCAATGCGTTGGCTGCATTACATGCCATGTAGTAACCAGCTATTATGTTCACATATGTCTCTCTGTGACATGTGGCTGGTGTATTGATGTGGTGTCACTTGTACTTCCTCACAGGTAGGCGCCACTGCCAAGGAGCAGATCTGGCTGACCGCCGTCAGTGCCGTGAGGCGTGTGGATGGTCGGAGGCGGAGCCTGTCCCAGGTGAGGAAACGCTGGCAGGATATCCGGTGCTGGACGCGGAGGATTGCACGGCTCCTGCTGGGGGACTCACCTGAGAGCCACAAGAACCGCGGCCGCCGCCGTCTGACCCACCTCCACAGGCGTGTGCTGCCGGTGGTCTTTCCAGACCTGGAGAGGCGCTTACAGGCGATGCAGCAGGCGGAAGGGGGTAGGTACATGTGCGTTTGTTGTGTGTCACCGGCATTTGTAAGGGCACAGTGGCATTAATTCACTGGCAGGGTTTAAAGGTGCTGTGCCCATCCAGTTTGCCCAAGTGTAGCGCTGCGCCCCTGCCACCCTTCCCCTCCTTGCAATGTGTTCCCTGGTCTGTGTGTAGTCACTCCTTCACAAGGTAATGTAGGCTGGCGCTTTGTCCACGAGAACAATGACTGTAGCATCATGGGTGGTGGTGGTGGGTAACAGGTTGTGGGACCTTGCCTGTGAACTGTCAAGTTCACTGCATGTGGGTTCCATGTCAGTTGGCACTGATGCTGGCTCCAGACATGGGAGTTGGTCTCTCATGTGTCATGCCTTACAGCGCGCATGTCCTATGTAGTGGCCTGTGACATGATGTGCATGAGTGTGCGCTACGCATAGTGCAGGGATGGTGACGTGTGTAGCAGTCATTCCCATTCAGTAGCATGTAGTTGCGTGCCCAATACTGTCCCCTGGGGCACCTTATCCTCAGTGTTGTTTGTGTCATCATCAACGTGGACACTCTCACTGTCTACAGCGTAGGTTGTGCTCTGTGCCATTGTCCCCTGTCACCATGTATATAAACGTGCTATTATGTACAGGTGTCCACTGTGCAGCCTGACCTGATTGTCCCTCTTCATACTCACAGTTGCCAGTGCCTGTGTGTCTTGTTATACTCATCTGAGGATGGGCACTGGTACCTCATTATTTGTACAGGCGCACCTTTGCTGTTTTGCGTCCAATCTTGCCTTTTGCCTGCCACTGTGTTTATCACCCAGACTATGAGATGTTGGTGCCACCTGTGTCTCAGCAATTAGCATCGTGTGGGGGTTGCTTGGGGCGGGCAATGCCTATGTGTCAAATCCTGATTCCTAATTGCTGGGTCTGGACAGTGTGTGATGTTACTGGACACACACGCAAGGTGCAGTGACCGAGTTATGTTGGGCATGTTTGCAGCATTACCTATGCAGCATGTGTCTCAAGTTCATGGATATTGTCCCTGGTCATAGGTATTTTCACAAACGCTGTGTGGTGCAGAGGCAGTGCAGGATTGTCCCCAGGGCCTGGGTGCTATGTCAGACTCCGTTTCCTGTCATCAGCTATTGTCTCATGCTCTCCATGGTATTTCAGTGGCATGGTGGCTCAACCAACTGGGTTTCATGCCCTACATCGGTACCTTGTTTTGCAGATGTTAGGGATCTGCCTCTTCAGGCTATGCAATGTTGACTATGTAGATTGGACTCATGTGACAGATGTGTACAGGTGTCTGATTAATTTCTGTCTCTCCACCCTGCCCACAGCATCGTCGGGGGACACAGACCAGGCGGAGGGACCGAGCACCAGTGGCAGCCGTGACATCGGGGCTGGCACATCGAGTGGGACAGAGGCGGAGGATAGTGTGGCCGAGGACCTGTCGACTGGCACATCAGACTACGAAGCTGACAGGTCCGAGGAGGATGTCTCAGGGTTGGCGGAGGCTGCACCAGCAGCTGACAGTGGAACAACACCTGCCACCGCCCCCTCAGTTCCCACCAACCGCCTCCCACTTGCTCGTGTCCCTTCCCAGCGTGCCCGGTCACCGCATGTCTCCTTCCTGCCAGGCACCGCACCCCCTGCCCCTGTCTCCACTGCTGCCGCCAATGCTGAGTCTATGGACATCCAGCGGCAAATGCAGGTTGGTCAGGCTGCGATCCTGAATGTCCTCCATTCCCACGGGAAAACCCTCACCAACATCGAGGCATTCTTGGAGGGCATTCATTCTTTGCAGGCTGACCAACGCAACTTGCTGAGGTCCCTAGACTCCACACTGACTGCAGCAGTGGGTCTCCTGCAGCGCGACCTCCCCCCACCTACCCCTGCCCCATCCACACTTCCCACTTCCATGCCTGTCCCACGTACACCCAGACGTCGGCATGCACCCACCACAACAGACACAGGCACCACACCAGCAGGGAAGGTCCACCGCACTCCTCCTGACACGCACACACAGGGTGAGATAGGCACACCCACTGGGTCGGGGGGCAAACGTGTGACACGCAGCCAGAGTGGGAGTCCGCATTCCACACAATCCACTCCCTCCAAATCCCCTCCCCTCAGCTCTCCTGGCCACATCTCCCCCAAGGACTCCTTCATGGCCGCTCTGTCCCTGAGCCCCACAGTTACGCCACCACGCAAGCGGTCAAGGAAGTCCTCGGTCAGGGTGGTTGAGTCTCCCCCCCTGTCTCCACCCTCCCCCGGTGGCGCTGCAACCCATCCCTCTGAACCCCCCCCCTCCTTGGGGCCTGAGGTCACTTCGGGTGCAGGGGACTCCCTGGAGGACCTTGCTAAGGTGTGTAGTGCCATCCTGGCCTCCGCCTTTGGCCATGACACACCCCCTGTGGTTGAGTCCTCCATCCCTGCACCCACAACGCCGCCCCTTTGCCCTGATGTCCCTGCGGTGCCTGTTGCTTCCCCCCCCCCTGATGCCCTCACCAGTATGGAAGACGATGGCATTTGACTGTGCAGGCAAGGTAGGGGACACACATCCCACTGTGTCCCCCATGCAGCTGGGAATAATTGACTGCCCTATGGCCTTTGTTGACTTTGAACTGCCTTTGATCCACGGACATTGTGCTCATGCTGAATAAAGCTTATTTTTTTTTTCATTATCACACTCCTGCTATGGTGGTATTGGTGTTGGTGGGGCTGCTACATTGTTTTGGGTGGTGTTTAAGGCTTTGGGTGTGTGGGATTTGTAGTAGTGTTCTGCTCTTTGGGGCCACCCTAGGATCTGTGTGCCATCACAAGGTGTTGGCTAACTTCCTTAGGTCATGTCAGCAGTTACTGCATGGTTCAATTGTCCCAGGGTGTATTCCTTCCTCTGTGTACCCAGTTTCTTCCCTGCAGGGTGTTCCCAATGTTTAGCGCAGAGCTGTGTGTACATGAGCTGTGTGTGTGACGGAGCCCTTCTACTTTGGCCATGCATGCATGGCCATGTCTCCACCTGCAACAATCGTGGCATCCTTGGTGATCACTGTACTTGTGTGTGGAGTCAGTTGACATGAGTTCATGGGGACATGTTCCCTTGTAGGCAGTATGGATGTGGGTAATTGTGGCATCACACACATGTGTTACACCCCTCCTGGGTGTGGACACTGCTGGGAGGACTCTGCACCCACCCCTCCTGGGTCTGGACACTGCTGGGAGGACTCTGCACACACCCCTCCTGTCTCTGGGCACTGCTGGGAGGACTCTGCACCCACCCCTCCTGGGTCTGGACACTGCTGGGAGGACTCTGCACACACCCCTCCTGGGTCTGGACACTGCTGGGAGGACTCTGCACCCACCCCTCCTGGGTCTGGACACTGCTGGGAGGACTCTGCACACACCCCTCCTGTCTCTGGGCACTGCTGGGAGGACTCACCACCCACCCCTCCTGGGTCTGGACACTGCTGGGAGGACTCTGCACCCACCCCTCCTGTCTCTGGGCACTGCTGGGAGGACTCACCACACACCCCTCCTGTCTCTGGGCACTGCTGGGAGGACTCACCACCCACCCCTCCTGGGTCTGGACACTGCTGGGAGGACTCTGCACCCACCCCTCCTGTCTCTGGGCACTGCTGGGAGGACTCACCACCCACCCCTCCTGTCTCAGGGCACTGCTGGGAGGTCTCTGCACCCACCCCTCCTGTCTCAGGGCACTGCTGGGAGGACTCCACACCCACCCCTCCTGTGTCTGGGCACTGCTGGGAGGACTCACCACCCACCCCTCCTGTCTCAGGGCACTGCTGGGAGGTCTCTGCACCCACCCCTCCTGTCTCAGGGCACTGCTGGGAGGACTCCACACCCACCCCTCCTGTGTCTGGGCACTGCTGGGAGGACTCTGCACCCACCCCTCCTGTGTCAGGGCACTGCTGGGAGGACTCTGCACCCACCCCTCCTGTGTCAGGGCACTGCTGGGAGGACTCTGCACCCACCCCTCCTGTGTCAGGGCACTGCTGGGAGGACTCCACACCCACCCCTCCTGTCTCAGGGCACTGCTGGGAGGTCTCTGCACCCACCCCTCCTGTCTCAGGGCACTGCTGGGAGGACTCCACACCCACCCCTCCTGTGTCAGGGCACTGCTGGGAGGACTCCACACCCACCCCTCCTGTCTCAGGGCACTGCTGGGAGGTCTCTGCACCCACCCCTCCTGTCTCAGGGCACTGCTGGGAGGACTCCACACCCACCCCTCCTGTGTCAGGGCACTGCTGGGAGGTCTCTGCACCCACCCCTCCTGTCTCAGGGCACTGCTGGGAGGACTCCACACCCACCACTCCTGTCTCAGGGCACTGCTGGGTGGACTCTGCACACACACCTCCGATTTCTGGATATGTGCGCTTGGCACATACACGGTGGGGTTACGCACACTGCATTAGAGGTGAGGGTACGAGTCTACTGACACTGGTGTGGTGGGGGTACGCTCCGTACGTCCGCGGGTGTGGGTACGGGTCGTACTTACACTGTTGGGCAGGGGGGTACGCTCCTTGCATTCGTGGGTGGGGGTTCGAGTCGTACTTACACTGTTGGCATGGGGGGTCCGCTCCATGCATACGCGGGTGGGGGTACGGGTCGTACTTACACTGTTGGCATGGGGGGTACGCTCCATGCATACGCGGGTGGGGGTACGGGTCGTACTTACACTGTTGGGCAGGGGGGTACGCTCCTTGCATTCGCGGGTGGGGGTACGGGTCGTACTTACACTGTTGGGCTGGGGGTACGCTCCGTACGTCCGCGGGTGGGGGTGCGGGTCGTACTTACACTGTTGGGCTGGGGGTACGCTCCGTGCGTCCGCGGGTGGGGGTACGGGTCGTACTTACACTGTTGGGCTGGGGGTACGGTCCGTACGTCCGCGGGTGGGGGTACGGGTCGTACTTACACTGTTGGCATGGGGGGTACGCTCCATGCATACGCGGGTGGGGGTACGGGTCGTACTTACACTGTTGGGCAGGGGGGTACGCTCCTTGCATTCGCGGGTGGGGGTACGGGTCGTACTTACACTGTTGGGCTGGGGGTACGCTCCGTACGTCCGCGGGTGGGGGTACGGGTCGTACTTACACTGTTGGGCTGGGGGTACGCTCCGTGCGTCCGCGGGTGGGGGTACGGGTCGTACTTACACTGTTGGGCTGGGGGTACGCTCCGTACGTCCGCGGGTGGGGGTACGGGTCGTACTTACACTGTTGGGGTGGGGGTTACGCTCCATGCATACGCGGGTGGGGGTACGGGTCGTACTTACACTGGTGGGGGTGGGGGTACGGTCCGTACGTCCGCGGGTGAGGGTTCGAGTCGTACTTACACTGTTGGGCTGGGGGTACGCTCCGTGCGTCCGCGGGTGGGGGTACGGGTCGTACTTACACTGTTGGGCTGGGGGTACGCTCCGTACGTCCGCGGGTGGGGGTACGGGTCGTACTTACACTGTTGGGGTGGGGGTTACGCTCCATGCATACGCGGGTGGGGGTACGGGTCGTACTTACACTGGTGGGGGTGGGGGTACGGTCCGTACGTCCGCGGGTGAGGGTTCGAGTCGTACTTACACTGTTGGGGTGGGGGGTACGCTCCATGCATTCGCGGGTGGGGGTACGGGTCGTACTTACACTGTTGGCATGGGGGGGACGCTCCATGCATACGCGGGTGGGGGTACGGGTCGTACTTACACTGTTGGCATGGGGGGTACGCTCCATGCATACGCGGGTGGGGGTAGGGTCCGTACATATCCGTCCCCACGCTATGTGATGCTTGTGCGGGCCGTACCCAGGCCTTTGCCACGTGGGTACGATCCGTCCCGCCATTGTTGGGGTGACGTGTGTGTGGGCGTGGTACGACTCGTACCCACGCTCTTGAGGCGTGGGTACGGGACGTACCTGTCTGGTTGTGTTGCCGGTTCGCGTGGTGACGGACTTCCGTTGTGGCGGTCGCTGGATTATCAGGACACGCCCCCACCCCCTCGTGGTGACCAGGGCATGGGAGTCAGGTATGTCCAGGCCATGTGTAGTGTGTCACTCATGTGGTTGTTTTGTGGCCTGCCCTGGTCGTGCCACCCCCACCCCACCCCTCTTTCCCCCCTCCCTTAGTTATTCTGACCTTCTGCGGCGTCTGCGTCGTAACCTGTAGAGCAGGTGGACTGCTATGAGGGCAGGGATGACTCGTAGGTTCGGGTCCATGTCTGTCCGTCGCGTACTGGTACTCCTTGCTCGCGTCGTCCTGTCGCGTACGGGTCCTCCTTGATCGCGTCGTCCTGTCGCGTACGGGTCCTCCTTGGTGGCGTCGTCCTGTGTGTCCGTCACGTACTGGTCCTCCTTGTTCGCGTCGCCGTCTGTCCGTCGCGTACTGGTGGTCCTTGTTCGCGTCGTCCTGATTTCCCGGCAGTTTTTGGCTGCCGCAAAATATTCACTGTGCGGGGTGACGTCGGTGCGAATCGTGATTCCTGGGTCGTGAATGGCTGGCTGCGTGCGTCCCGACGTCAGGTCGGCGCTTTCCCGGATCGCATTGGTAGGTGTTTTTTGTTCGGTCGGTCTTTTTTACGATTCGTACGGTAATGGTGTACCCGTGCGAATCGTAATTCCATGTTTGTATATTTTGACGACCGGGTACGCGTCGGACGGAGAATATGCTCCGTCCGACGGTTCGTACCCGGTTTTTACCGGATTGTGATCGGCACCTCAGTATACTCTCAGGAATGGTGGGAATCGGAAATACCTGTTCGTATATTATTCTCACATCAGTCCACAACAAGAATCAACAGAGACACGGTGAAAATAAAAAGAGTTTATTTTTATAGACCACGTGTCCTAAGATGCAGTAGTTTGGCTAATACAAGCAGACAAATGATTAAAATCAAAACCATCAGCATCGTTACAATACCATAGAATATAAAAGGGGTGATCATATTATAATGACAGTGGATAATACCACCTTCCCTTTACTAAGAAGCTAATATTATTATTATGCTAATAGAAGGTCTCTTAGGCTTCAATAGGGGACCCCATACCTCAAAGATCAGCTTAGTGAAATCACATTTCAGGAGCATCAGGAGTCTTCTCGCAGGAAGGCTCGTCTTCGGTCTGAATAATAATCATGATGTCTGTGTTATTAAAAGCACCACCTTTCAGGTATTTACAGCTGCTTGTGTGTTATGTCTAAATAGTGGGTCGATCAATCTAGAGTAGAAAACATGCATTGTCTAACAAACCAGACTGTTTTGTCACGCCATGTACAGACCAAGGTCGCTGCGCAGAGCTCGGGATGGTAACAACAGATTGCTTCCGTGTGAGGCAAAGCTCGAGTCAGCAGTTTGTTTAAGCAATAACATGTAAACGCAGTGTCGTGCGCAAAAGCTTTCTAACATCTAACGCGGTTATGCTAACTTAACAATGTATGTACGTATTAAGGGAGTCCTCACTACATGCCCCTTTGATCTAAGCACTATACAGTAGGCAAGAAAAAAGAGAATGCAAAGTTCAGTTTCGACAGAGCAGAACAAGGCGTATTCAATTAATAAACAATTTATAGTTCAGGCAAAAGCCGAAAACATGAAAACCGAAAAGGGGAGAAAAAAACCACAAACGTGTGATGGGAAAAATTAAAAAATGTTGCTGTGGACAGCAGTCCAAAGGCACGGGAGAAAAAACATAGAGGACCACAGTTTACTCAATCCATGAACGTATATGCAGCATACGTGGCCACTGCTTCCAACAAGAAATCGTTTGCAGAGCCACGAAAAGTTTTAGCCATCCAATTAATCAAAGAAAAGGAACATACATGTTCTTCAATGAGCGGAGCCTCTAGCACAATCAGAGGGCATCCCAATTGTTCCTCCAGATAGCTCATATTCAAGAAATCATAGGCTGCTCTTGCGATGTCCCAATTACCCAGGATACCATGCGCCGCACCACAGGCCATAATCCGAACACCAGAACAGGCAAACTCGTGAGACACTAAGGGCCTCATCAGTCGATCATAATCCGGCACCGGAGACACCGTGTTGGTTAAGCACAAATCCAAAGGCCATTCAAAGGGACAATCTAGGCAGTGAAAGACTGGCTGTACGCAGGTGAAGTAGGAATACCGGAAGGATAATCCATACGCCAGGCTCAAAGTCGCCAATGGCAGCGTACCATAATATTCAAGCATCCTGTCACGGAGAAGATGCAGACGGGACAGGTTGTCGTGTGGCACAGAAAGAGCAGCCATTTCGCAGTATGAAAAGTAAAAGCAGCACTTCTGCCACAAGCGCCAGAATCAGCGGGACACCTCCAAAGATGCTCGAGAAAATAGAATGAAAAAATGCCTGAATCACACCAAAAATAGTTTGGAAAGAGGTCACGAGGCCCGAGCCCACAAGCTTAAAAAAATGAGCCAGGCCCGTCGTGGACGAGGCATTGAAAATTGTTTGGATCAAAGCACCAAAATGTAGGGGGAGGTCAGTATTCAAAAGCGCCTGTACCTCAGTACGCGTATTTGCAACGTGAAGGACAAATGTTTCACCGGAGGAAGTCAATGGCACCTCCTTTTGGGACAATAGCGCCCTTATTCTGCTCATCTTGTTGAACTCTGCCTTCAAGGTCGGAATCGAAGGCCAGATGGAAACATCCAGCCGCCCATGCGGGGGTGGAAATAGAACATTATTGCAGCAGACAACTCTCTGCTATACAGTCACTATGTAAGGGATTCCCACTAACATCCCGCAGCAAGCTTCATTGTTCAAAATTAAATAACTACCGTTTGCAAGCAGCGTGAAAGATGGCGTAATCACTGGCACTGGGATACCTTTCAGGACGCAGGCCAAATTTGGAGCTTGTACATTGCATGCACCGTGTAATTGAATGTGTCTACATACTACAGAATGATCAGGTGTCGTTGCACATTCCTCACCTGTCAGATAAACCTCAGTACCGTCCCTTGTACATCTATACATAAAAGGGAGGGACCAAACCTCATGTATGAAAGCGGTGCCCAGCTGTTCATATCTACCCAGAGCATAGTGTTTCATACAGGACGTAAACTTGAAAAGCGCGAACGGGAGAGTGATCAACCCATGTAATAACCACACGCCTGTATCGAATTCCGTTACAGAGAAAGCTAAAGGTTCTAATTTTTCAATATGTAACAATGAATATGTAGCATCTTTCATGGACATTAACTGCTGTTTTTCAGTAAGGTTAAAGGAAAGAAATAAAGATGTTGTATTAAAATAGTCCCAGGGGACCTTCCCTGCCTTTAACGTTTGTAATGTCCATGTTATTGGTTGTTTTCTGTATGTGGCCTTTCTATTGGATGGTTTGATTTTTTTTTAGTTAATTGGTTTCCTTTTATGGAAAATGCTAAGTAAGAGTATATTTAGTTTTAAAGGAGGAGAGTTTTAAATCATTATATATAAAAAGATTGTTTATAATGTGTAGTGAATGTTTTTTAAATGTGTTCGAAATGCCAATGTGATAATTATTTCAGTGTTTTTTTATTATGTTGTTAAATATTGAGATCGCTATAAATGTTATGTTTATGTTTAAGTAGAATCTCATTTGAAAAATGTATGTTTTGGGAAAATATTGTCTTTATGTTGTTTAAAATATTGTTTTTATTAGTGTTAGAATTGTCGATATATTTTAAAAAAACGATATTCTTGATGTCTATATTTTGGTTATCGATATTTGTGACATGTGTCATATTTATTTACTCATGTCGATATTTAGTATTGCGATATTTATGTGTGCGATTTTTGTGTGATCGATATAATTGTATTACGATATTGTAGTGTTGATATTAGTGTCGTTTTTTAAATAAGTATACAATGTCGATATTTTTGATGTCGATATATTTGATGCGATATTTGTGTAGTTCGATAATGTGTCTGTCGATAATATGTCAGAGATCCGACCAACATACGATTGCCATGTCTGAGTAGTCTCTGTAACTGTGACACATGTGAATGCATGCACTGTGCCTGCTCATGGTAGTAGTCAGTATGCAAACTAGTGTTAGACTGTATAAGGCATGTGTATGTTGAGTTTCAGGTAAGTACAGGGTGTATGCGAACATGTTCCAGTGTCGTCCCCTGCATGAAAACCCAAGATTGTGGGATTTGCACATGTAAACCACAGCAGAATATAATACTAAAGGACATGCATTCCATGTATTAGTGTGTTATACCACAAGGAGTAAGTGTTGTGAAACTTGTTTTTACAGATTTTGTCTACAGTTGGAGATGGAGTTTAAATTGTGTGGAGTACCAATGTTGTGTAGTAAGATTACACATATGTGTGCATACTGTTTCATCCTTTTAACACTTATGAAGTTTGTTAATTCAATTTGTTGTTACAATCTCTTCCTTCATGTCTTGTGTATATACAGGTCAACAGCCATCAGAAGAAGGCATTATGGAAAGCCATCGCCTTAAAAGTGTGATCCCTTTTGGATGTATTGCCAGCACAGAGCCCACCGCAAGAAAAGGTGGGAGGACATAAGACGATGGACCTGAAGATTGCACAAGTCCAGGTGGGGAAGTCCTCCCCATGTTGTAGAGGTGCGCGCAGGCAACTGGCTCCCCTCATGGGCCGTATCCTGGCAGTAGCCTACTCAGAGCTCGATGGATTGTTGAAAGCCAACAACAGCTAGACAGACATTTCCTTGCAGATGATGTAGGTGAGTATAGGTATGGAGATGACTTGTATTCAAGCATGTATGAGTAGTGATGCTGCAACCATACTGTTCTTACAATACTTATGTCCCAGATCCAAAGTTGAGTGTAGTAAAATAATTTATTTTGTACTTGTAGCGATACCTGGATGTATGATGTGATGTGTGTATGAGATGTCCCACATGATGTGTGTTGTCATGTTTGGGTTGCTGCTCACACAATTCTGTGTATGTATTTTGAGAAATATTTCTCACATGTTAGATTGCATGCATTGCACAAAGGTAGGACACTTAGGTGCCGATTACGATCCTGTAAAAACCGGGTACGAACCGTCGGTCGGAGCGTATTCTCCGTCCGACTCGTACCCGGTTGTAAAACATTACAAACATGGAATTACGATTCGCACGGAAACACCATTTCCGTACGAATTGTAAAAAACACCGACCGACGAAAATATGCATACGAATGTGATCCGGGAATGCTGCGACGTGACGTCGGGACGCTTCTAGGCAGCATTTCACAACCCAGGAATTACGATTCGAACCGACAGCAGTCCGGACGGCAATATTTTCACGGCACCCAAAAAGTGCCGCAAATGCGAAGTACGGCGCGAAACGACCAGAGTAGGTGGCCCGGTAAGCGCCGTACCCCCCCCCAGCCCCTGCATGTATGCGCCATACCCCCCCAGCCCCCGCATGTACGCGCCGTACTCCCCCCAGCCCCCGCATGTATGTGTCGAACCCCCCCCAGCCCCCGCATGTACGTGTCGAACCCCCCGTGTATGTACACCCGAGTACGTGTCGTACCCCCACCCGTGTATGTACGGTGCGTACCCCCAGCGCGTAGCGCTGGGGGTACGCACCATACATACATGGGTGGGGGTACGACTCGAACGTACTCGGGTGTACATACACGGGGGGTACGACACGTACTCGGGTGTACATACACGGGGGGTTCGACACGTAGTCGGGTGTACATACACGGGGGGTTCGACACGTACTCGGGTGTACATACACGGGTGGGGGTACGACTCAAACGTACTCGGGTGTACATACACGGGGGGGTACGACACGTACTCGGGTGTACATACACGGGGGGGTTCGACACGTACTCGGGTGTACATACACGGGGGGGTTCGACACGTACTCGGGTGTACATACACGGGGGGGTTTGACACGTACTCGGGTGTACATACACGGGGGGTACGGCACGTACCGGGCACCTGTTTGGACGTCTCCATGGTTGTTATAGGAGTTCGGTGCGGACGGTCTTTTAACCATACGGTTGTACATTTGGACGCCCGGGACGGATCGTGATTCCCCGGTCGGACTTCGCTTTTCACGTTTGTACGGTAAATCGTACGAGGACGTGTCGGACACTTTTTCCGACCCGAGGACGTGTGGGGAATTATTCCCAATGCGATTCGTATGGTCTTTTTCCCATGCGAATCGTGATTGCCAGTTCGTACGGCACTTGTACGATTCGTACGGTAAAAAGACCGGATACGAGTCGCACGGGGAATTTTTTTACCGGATCGTGATCGGCACCAAAATTGGACCGATGATCTGGTTTAAATCTGCATACATGTGTCCATGATTATATTGTAAAAGACACTGAGATGCTATCAAACTCATGATCTCAGTTCTACAAATTATAATTTGTTGTACTTTGTGTAATGTGCAATTTACATTTCAAATGGATGACATGTTGATTTCCACAAAAAGACAAGGGTGTAGGTATATCTTAGCTATTAGGAGATACATAGTCATAGAGATCTCCCTTCATGACCATGTCATGATGTCATGACTATGCTGTAGAATGATAAAGTAGTGAGATTTGTGTCTCAGACACTGACCCGGAAGTCCTTGGTTTAAATGTGCATTGTTTGGTTCATCATGTGGGCTCAAATGTTGAGGTATTTACAATAGTCTAGCATTTTTGGTGGTGCGGAAATTCAATTTTTATGTGTGTACACTCTTATAACCACAGGTGACCCCACATGTTGGGTACATGGGACTAAGCTTACTAAGTTAGGGCGTCCACTGTTAACTTTGGTTTGAAACATGCAATGTAAGGTTGGTGTTGACAGTCAAACCTTTGTGAATTGGGTACCTTGTTGTGCATTCCAATTGTAGTGCCTGGCCGCCAAACACTTTAAACGTGTAATCTGGCGGGTGGGAGGCAGTGGACTACGGCAGTGCAGGAGTGTTGTGGTGGTGTCATATCGCCTTCTCCTGCACTACTGAAAGTCATAATCAGGCCCATTATGTTTTCTATGCAGACCCGCAGTGCTGAGGTTGGCATTGAAGCTTATTTTTTAAAAAAAATAGTTAACTCCATGCAAAGTGTTAAAGCAGAGCCAGACTGTAAAAGCAGTGTTTGGAGTGAATAAAGTAATTAGTCCCCAAAATATTTTTTTTTAAAATGTACACATGCACTCACAGGTGCTCCCAAGAGTAGATGTGTGCTTGATTTACCGCTTACCCTCTGGCCAAACTGAGAAAGCTATCATGCTAAAAGTTAGATAGAACAGGATTAACTTGCTAGAAAAAAAGCAAAAACAGGACAGGCAGTTGACCCCTAGGGTACTACTTAGATATAAGCCCTTTAACAGATAGCCCTGGGGTTAATGGCCTTTCAGTAAGGCTTGTCCTGCATTTAGGATGAGATACGATGGGGCCAGAAGCCCCAGGTGCAGCCTTCACTGTAATTATGCTCCCCAGGCTGCAAGAGTAAGTATACAGTTGCCGGCCAGTTAGTCTGAAAAAAACAAAGAGAGGCCGGGACTAATAGGTGGCTTATATCACACTAGCAGAATGCGGGGAGCACTGGGGCAAAGTCTTACTTCAGTAATAATGGAAAACGTACTGTGTATACTGGACAGGTTGGGGTCACAGTCATGATCCACAAACTGGCATGTAAGCACTCACTACGCCATGCAGACTAACGCTGGAAGTATTATCATCAATGTTCAGCGGTGCTGGGCCACATAAAGCTGTGGCTGTTGAGCACCTGCAGCAGCGTGACATGCCGTGGGACTAGATCATGTATCTAGGAAACCAACAGATCCGCCAAAGAAGGCCACAATATTAAAATGATCGAAATCAGTTTTGGGATATAATGTGAAGTGGGGGACCACGGGAGAATCATAACTTTCAAGGAATAATGAAAATTCACAATGTGTTTCCCTGAGCAGGGATATACATTTCCTGGGTGTCTCTAAGAATGAGCTTTATCATGTGAGCACAAAAGAGGACAAAGATGCCGGTGCATTTTTTATAAAGTTGTAAATCGGGTAAAGCATGCTTGGAAAGTGCATACGGAAGCTCATAATAGCAGTCTAAGACTTAATCAAAGCCTATAGTACCTCGTGTTTATTGAGACCGTGTTCATAGGTGTGATACTTACCTATTAATCTGGTCTTGTTTTGGAGTTGTAGGGATTTAATTGATCCACCTCAGCTGTTGGAGAAGGCGATTAACAACCCGGACCATTTAAGGTCATTTTCAGAATGGTGCTGTTTGATAAAGTGATCAAGGAGAGGTGTCCCTCTTGTTTTGCACCGGATCGTAGATCTGTGTTGGAGGATACGGTTTTTGATGGACTTAATGGTTTGGCCTATATAGCATTTATCACAATGGCACTAAATACAATAAACAAACATTTCTGGTGTTGCAATTTGTGACAAATTTTTCATTTGTACATGATTCCATGCACCAAAACTTCCTTGGAATTCGAGGTGAATTTGCATGCCAGACATTGGTAGCATTTAAAGTGACCTATAACTGAGGGTCATTTGAGAAGGTCTGTTAGATTTCTAGGCTCTGTTTTACTGCTGGCCCTCACTAAGGGGTCTATTATGATGGCAGGCGGACTTTGTACGCTCATCATCGCCCCGGGAAATGGGACCACCCGCTAAGGATGCGGCGGTCCCGCATGGGCAATTACGATGTACCCGCCACACTGGTGGGCGCATCCCATATTTTTTGTATTGCGGCGGGCAGTGCTGTCAGCAACACCCGCTGCAATACAAAAAAGGCATGTGTGCATTTGCATGCACAACGTGGCAGGCACCGCACGGTGCCTGACACGTCATCCATGCAAAGGCTGGGGGGTACCATAGGTACCCCCATGTGCCCCCCCACCCGCCAACATCATGGGGCCCCAAAATGGGCCCCCAACTGTTGAAGCCGCATGCCTTTCCGTGGCGGCAACGCTGCCACAGAAAGGCTGCCTCCCGCTGCCATCCTAATATGGATGGAGGTATCTAGCCGACACCACCACCATATCAAGCCCCTTTTCCGCCCCGTCACCTGTGTGACTGGCGGGAAACTGGTGGACGGTCTTTCTGTCTGCTGGGGTCCCCCCCGCCATACTAATATGGCGGGGGAAATGGCATGCCGGCGGAGGAGAATGTCGGGCAGATCGCCACCGCCATGCGGGCAGTGGCGATCCACTCGACATTCTAATAGACCCCCTAAATGTTGGTGCAAATTCTTGCCCGTTGAAAAGAGAATAGGGGTCTTGGATCTGAAGTGTGGTTAAGATCTTTATATTAATTGTGATGATCTTCTTAATCTTGTAAGAAATATTGGAAAAAGTAAGACGCAGGTTAGACGAATGTTAGTGTGTTTGACTTTAGGTGACAGGAAAGACTCCCCAGGTGTTAACCAAGCTCTTTTTAGGGAGTGTTTAACTAGTTTCCTGGGTAACCATGTTCAACCAATGTGTTACAGAGAATGTTACCATCGTGAAAATAATCTTCAATACAGCTGCAATATCTGTGAATCTGCAGAAATTGCCCTAAGGCAAATTATTCTTTAAAGATTTGGGATGGCTGCTGTGATAATGGAGCAGGGTGTTGGGATCAGTTGGCTTAACGTACAAGTTGGTATTGATTTGACCATAGTCTGTATAGACCAAAAGGTCTAAAAAAATCAGTTTGTCATAACTGTGTAACACTGTGAAGTGCAAATCAGGGGATCTGTTATTGAGCCATTCGTGGAATTCTATCAGGATTGTCATTGACCCAAGCTAGACCAGAAAAATGTGTCGATATACCTGTGCTAGGATTTGATGTTATTTATATATATAAATGTTGCTGGCACCGTATATCCATTTCTGTTTGAAATAGGACATATAAATGTTCGCTATCTCGGGGGCAAAAGTGCACTTCATGGCCACTCCCTTGACTTGCAGATATATCTGGTCTTTGAATGCAACAAAAATCTTTTTTAGGCACAAGGTGGCTAGGTTAATTAAACTATTGTTGGGTGCTGGCCGGTCTTGGGCATGGTTCGTCTTGTGGTATATTGGTGTACAGGGTCTAGACGTCTACGTTCAACAATATATCTGAGTTATTATCAAATGCAAAGCCTTCATATTTGGCAATAAAGTCCATTAAGCTCCAGATATATGATTTAGTCTCACAGACAATTGGTTTCAAGAAAAGGTCCCAATATTTTGCAATGGGGTCTAGCAGGGATACACAGTCTGAAATAATCGGTCTCCCATGTGGATTTTGTTTTGGTCTTTGTGAATTAATTTTTGGGAGGATATATATTACTGGTGTCATGGGTTATCTGTTATTAAGGAACTCAAATAATTTTGTACAGATCCATTCATAAGTAAGAGAATATTCTGTCAGATTCTTAATTTGACATTGTAAGTCTGAAGATAGGTCTTGCATGAGAGGGTGATAGCGATCTATATTGCTCAACTGTCGCAATACCTCCTCATCATATTGTTCCACATCTAAAACTTCTATTCCCCACTTTGTCAGCAGGTTTTATGGCAATCTTGGAATATTGGGATAGAGATCTGATGGTTTGCTTTTCCTCACGTTTTAAGTTGTTTCGGAGGAAGGGACTTTGTGATGGAGTTTGTCAATCTCATTGAGGACAGTTTCCTCAAAAGCAGTTATTTGAGGTGGCATTTCAGTACTCGTGGGGCAGAAAGTGGAACTGTTCTTACTACTGTCACACTTTCTTCTTCAGTGTTTTTTGATTAGAAAAAAAAAATTACAATTGTTTTTTCTGAGGAATTGTAAAACCTCTATTTTTGTTTGTTCAGGATTTTACACTGTAGAAGGATCAAATGATAAACCCTTATTTAGAAGGGAGTATTCTGCTTCTGTTAGTGCATGAGAGGACTGGTTATAGACGGCTAGTTATGTAGTCGTTACCATCTGTAATACTTTCTATGTGTTTGTATCTCTCCTGAGTGTTGAGCTTTCCCCCTGCCTCTGCCATTGTTGTTCTGTCCCCTGGCTAAAAAAGACAAAGAAGGACCTTGTTCTTGGTGTGCAGAATGTTGATTATTGTTAGTGTTGCCTGTTTGACTTTCCAAGCTTGATTCTGAGCTAGAAGTGTCGGAAAAAGTAACAAATTGTCTTCTTTACCTGGCGTACTTTCGTATAATCGGATAATTGTATGGTCTATTTTTTAAAAAAAACTCTTCTTTAAGGTATGGGTAAGAGGGCTCTATGTTATAGTTCTTGCTGTCTGCTCAGTGTTCTGATTGACAGTGAAAGTCTTGAATTCAGCTATTTGTTTCTCTACTTCTTCCGGGAGTTTTTTGTCATGCTTTAAGCATAATTTACATTGGGCTTATAGGGAATTTACATAGACCAAATAGAGAGTTCCAAAGTACAGCACAGGTTATAGAGGGGAAGTAAAGACAATGCAATACTTTTAGCAGCGGTGAATTGTACAGAAGAGAGTCCCAAAGCCTGCACAAATAGGAATCCAGAAAAAGGTGAAACATCTGGGGGTGACCAGGCAGAAAAATCTGAATTGCTACACTACAAGAGGAAATGATGGTCAAGATGACTATCCTCTGAAAATAATTATTCACCTTACCGCAGGAAGGTACATTGACAAATTGAATACCCAAGTTTCAAAGCTTTATTCAACAGCACGTCATAAAAGCGTGTAACATCCTAACATATACCATAAATACTACAATAAAATACAATATGCATATATTCCCTTAAAAACTCATTAAATCATAATGCTGGCGAATTACAAAAGGTAAAAGAAAAGCTTCAGCAACAATGGTTAAAAGCAATTCTAAAAGAGGAAAACTTGATTTTAAAATAGATCATACGTTCATAGGTGTCAGGAATTCATACATTTATTCATCTTTCTAAAGATTTTAAGGTGCATTGACGAATAATACAAGCCCACCCTAGGAATTTTGCCACAGCAATAGCCATGGGAGGGGAACAATCAGATTCTAATATTCTTAGAGCCACTTTGTACCTGCGTGTCCCCAAATTTAGGCACACTGGTTTTAGCCATTTGTGATGAGGTTTG
Organism: Triturus cristatus; assembly: GCF_964204655.1. Taxonomy (NCBI): domain Eukaryota; kingdom Metazoa; phylum Chordata; class Amphibia; order Caudata; family Salamandridae; genus Triturus; species Triturus cristatus. The sequence goes on along the minus strand of NC_140581.1, from coordinate 641,503,792 downwards.
GTGTACAAAGGACATACAAACACCAGGTGGCCAATATCCTCGATCAGGTCTTTACAATGGTGACATTTGTTATCCTGGGTGGATGACCATCTATGGGTAAATGCTTTTACAGGCAGGGTCCCAATTCTAAACTGAAAATACAATTTCCTGTCAAAGGCCCTTTCTATGATGTCCCAATAGGCCTCACAGAAGGGTATAGATTTGATGTCAAGAAAACGACCTGCTAGCTTAGCCTTTTGGCCAGAACTAAGGACAGACGTCCAGGTCATATCCCAGTACATTTTTTTGAGGATTTGTTTAGATGGGAAGCTTAAGCCACTTGGTTCGTCCCATAGGTGGCCTAATTCTAGTTTAGTTAGCAAGCCCCTAGTTTCCTTAAGCCACTGGATAGAGTGAAAGCGATCAGCCGCAATAATATCCTTCATGGCGATGGTGTAATGGGTAAGTTCAGGAGTAGTCATAATCCGTCGCCAAAAAAGGAGAGGACGTAGCCGTGCTATATACTCTATTTTTTTCCTGCCTAGGTCATATATGAGCGGTATTGTTGGGGTACTTTGAGGAACTCCAACTAAGCAGCGTAAGAACTTATTTTCGGGCAAACTTAATTGGTTCAAATTAGCAAAGCCCCACAGTTCAGAGCCGTACAAAGAAGCACTTATGACTTTCATATTGTAAATTTCTAGAGCAGGAGTAATGGGCTTGGTTAGGGAAAGTTTATGCTTGGAGGCTACTGGCTCCGCCAACTGGGAGAATTTTAGGGCAACCATATCAATGTGGTTTTTCCAACACATGTTACTCTGGAGGGATATTCCTAAGTACGTGAATGCCTCGACCTGTTCCAACGGGGTATTATTAAAGTTAATTACCCCTCTAAAACTTTTCCGCTGGTTTAGGGACATAAACTTGGTTTTGGAGGTATTTATTTCAAGACCACGTGATTTACAAAAATCTCCAAACATATTTAGTGCCTTTTGAAGCCCGCTCGGTGTCCGCGAAACTATCAACGTGTCGTCCGCGAACATGAGAACAGGCACACGAGCCCCTGCTAATACTGGAGCATCTGTAGGGGAGCGGCTAAGATGGTCCACAATGCCGTTGATATACAGGGAAAACAGTGTGGGTGCCAAAACACACCCCTGGCGAACACCACGCTCGACAGGAAATTGATCAGTCACCTCACCCTGAGCCCCCCATCTGATTCTTGCGTGATTGTTTTCATGCAAACGGACAAGTAACGTTAACAGTTCCGGTGCCATCCCTGCATCAGCAAGAACCCTCCATAATTTAGAGCGAGGCACCAAATCAAAAGCTGACTTTAGGTCTATAAAGACCGCATAAAGAGTCCCATTGGTCAATTTCACGTTCCTCCAATAAAGTGCTAGAAAGTAGAAGACCTGATCAACAGAACTAGTACAGGGTCGAAAACCAGCTTGATACGGGGTTAAAATATCATTCTGCACTAATCGACCTATAAGTTTTTGGGCAGAGTCAATAAGACTAATAGGTCTGTAGTTGCTGGGTAGTGATTTGTCTCCCTTCTTGAAAACTGGAATTATTTCCACGCCTTTCCATGAGGTGGGAATAGGCGCACCCATGGCCACGGAATTGGCTAGCCATTGAAAATACTGACACCAAGATGGACGATCACTTAAAAACACGTCGGCAGGTATCCCATCCATTCCTGGGGCTCTACCTCCTGTCACACAATCAAGTGCTAAATTGACATCCTTAAGCGAAAATAACTGCCTTTGATAGTAAATGGTAGGAGGGAGTGAACACTCATCTTCAGATAAATTGGAAGCATATTGGGGACTGAAGAAGTCAACCCACTGATTTTTTGCAACATTATTTTGAGGCGGAGGGGCAATCCCACCTCTGTCCCATTTGACTATAGCCCAAAATTGCTTTTGGTCTTTAGCTGCACAGGCGAGTCTCAAATCATGCCACCGTTCCTCGTCCCACTGTTTCTTTGCCTCTTTCTGTGTATGCCTATATATATTTCTAGCGTTTCTCACACCCTCAATGTTTCTAGATCTGAGTTCGGCGCTGAGGTTCTGGCGGGCTAATTTACAAGCTTTGTTATACCATCCTGCCTCAGCTATTATTGTTTTATGTGCCTTTACTGACTTGATAGACTTCAAAAAAAATCCTTGAAGTTTATTGAAAAAGAGAGTGTGAGCCTTAAGCATGACTTGGGGGAAATTTTGGTTCTCACATTGAGTTTTTAAGTGGGCCACTTCATCGGTCACCACTTTTTTAAGGGTTTCCAATTTCTCTGGTTCCTCAATAAATCGGCCCCATTTAACGTGGCGCATGTTGTTCGATACTACAATACCCAAAGTAGTTTTCTCCCCACCCATTTTAGATTCTCTAGCCCCATTCGGGATTTTTAATGTCATACAAAGGGGGTTGTGGTCACTTTCCACTCTAGGTATTATAATCATGTCGATCAGTCTATGCCAATCTCTAACATCTACCAGAAAGTAGTCTATACGACTAGAGGACCTACCGTTGTCATATGTGTTTGCCCCTAGATGATCTGACAAAGTGCGCCCATTAGTTGCTCTGTGCCCTCTTTCTAGACATGTGGAAATATGGATTTTTATGATCAGTTATGTCCCCTATCTTGGACCCCAACGGTTTCATGTATAAGTCACAAGTACATGTATGTTCCCTCCAGTTCCAGTTATGAAGACGCAAACACATGTGCGGACACCGTCAACATGTCCTCTTTCAGATCCGCCATGAATGGGCCGGATATTCTATTCCTAAGTATGAAAGGCCACCGGCTTTATATGGTTCATTTATCCCATTTTACAGTCCAGGCGAGTAGGCCCTGATTCTGCCATTAAGCCTTTTCCTGCCTTCTGCCTCTGAAAGCTCCAGTCTGAGCTCGCATCTGTATCCATGAACTTTGTCCTACTCCCTGCGCGGCTAACGGTGCCTGACTCGGCCTGTCGGCCTGTCTGCCTGCCAAAAACTGTATTTCACCTTCAAGATTATCTGCTCTGCCCCGCTCCTCATCCAATGCATTCCTGTCTAGCAGTTTAAGTAAACATTCCTCTAGCTACCGTGCAAAAGGGCCCGGCTTCTCTGTCTTTATGCGAGTAATTCATAGCCCTGTTACTATGGAAGATTTCTGCCCCCTGTCATCTAGTGTAGACACTTAGACGCTTGTACACGCACTAACAGTCAGTATAGTCAGTATAGAATAAGATTCTATCCTAAGAGACCTCTTTTTTTTGGATAACACAGTTCTTTAAACATAGGATGTAAGATATGATTTAGGATTAGGTTGACATAACCCCAGACTTTTGTCTCCACATGTAGAGCTAAATGTCAAGTCCCATTCACCCCCTAGTTGCACGTCAATCACACGTCATGCTGCTGCGCGCGCATCTCTGCCAAGTATTTTTGCTGACATTGCGAAATTCTTTCATGAACCCACCCATTTGTGACATCATACCTAATGACGTTCTTTAGTTACGCCTAGTTACACCCATTTTAGTTACGCATGTATGTTTTTATCTCTGTTATCAACTGTTACGCCTCCTGCACCTGTTTCACTGTAATGCCTCTTCTATAAAAATGATTACCTGTCAATAAAGTATTGTCCTTCACTTCCTGAACCTTCGTGGTGATGGAATATGAAGCCCACAAATTCGAATTGTGTTTTGGAATAAAGCCCGTTCCGAACCTCTAATACCACGGATTCTGCCTCTTATTTTACTGAGCTACTCTTATTAATTTTCCGCATCAAATTAAGTTCCGGTAATTAAATTATTTACCACATATATGGCGCCCGAATAGGGACACTTTCTCATCTCACGCGCCGGAGGTGCGTTGCAGGCCCGGTCTCCTGCCACAGCTGGACGGACAACAACGCGTACCCACAGGATTTCCTGTATCTCCCTCCTGCCGAGCGGGGGTAACTGAGGCTGCGATCAACACCCAGACGAGGCGGTGAGAAGTGCGAAGTATCCCGACCAGAGCCTAGCTGAGAGAGCAAGATCCGAGGTATACAGAGGCCCACCAGGTTCCGAAGTTCCGAAGTTTCGAGTCGAGTCCAGTCTGGTCCAAGTCCAGTTCAGTTCAGTTCCGAGGCCTTCCGTTCCGAGCTACCCGGTGAGTACCATTGCCGGGGAGGCGTTCTGACGTGCACATAGGTTGTGCCGGTCAAGACGGGTTTGGGTACACAAATCCGGTCTGCACTGTTTCAGCAGTGTATCTGTACTGTTTAGCAGTATATCAAGTATGTCTAGTATATAATTCAGAAATACCTAGTTAGTGCCGAGTATTATGCTTAGTGACTAGTTCCCTAAATGGCCATCATTGTTGTTCATTAAATGTTAAATGTTAAAATGTTTTAAATACGTTCTGCATATTGTGGTGTGAATGACTGTTCATTATTGTGTTTTGTTGTATTAACGTGTTCAAAATTAGGTATCAGATCAGTTCTCAATATGCCGCTCTTTTCGAGATTAAGACAGATCAAAACCAGAAAAGGGGTACTCGAAGAAGCTGTTCCCATTCCTCCTAGGGACACTCCAGGGTACTTCATGTATCATAAACATGGCCTAGACGCCATATTATTTCTTGATTTATGGGTAGACTACACCAAGGAATTACCAGAAAGTCAGAGGTGGCCCGCAGCTGGGACCTGGGATGCAGATTGCATCATGAAAGTAGAGGAAGGATTATGGAAAAAGAAAGCTAGACAATCACAGAAAGATGCCATTGAATTATGGCGTAAAGAATCATATAGACGTACAGAAAAAGCACTCAGACAGGAAGAGAAAAGTAAGGAGAATTCAAATAAAGTCCGAGAAAATATATTAATTGAAGAAGGAACCCGAGCAAAATCAGAACAAGCAGACAGACAAAGAAATGCCCTTATGAATGGTATGTATCCTCTTCTGGCCGAAGGGTTACCTAAGGCCACTCCGGAGATACCAAAAGACTTGCCACCGCCATTGTTTCCGATAAAAGCACATCCCAAAGGGCATCCCAGAACCGCCGAAGATGTTTTCCTTTCCTCTTATTTAGACGACGCAGCTCCCGAGTATGCTAATACTGCACCACATAGACCGCCTGTCGAGGGGGTTCAACGCCAAGACCCTCCGTCTGTACCTCCGCAACAACAAACTCCGACACAAGTTCCGGCAAGCACATCTGTTTCTACAGCTGTACCCACACCTATGGTTTCTATATCACGTTCAACGAATCCTTTCACGTCCAGCACCCCAGGTGGTGCTGCAGGAGGTACAGCAAACATTTTTTCCACGCCACCCAGAGTAAATAAACTTTCCTTTCAAGAATTAGCCCACCAACGTACGCCCAAACTAGTAACTCCCGACATGCTTAAGGAACTTCTAGTAGATTGTAGATATGACCCTGTGCCCGGCAAAGAGGACGAAATGCTGCTGGCATCATTACGTATCCGACGAGCTGCAATATATTTAGGGAGGCTACCAGGAATGACTACACATTTAGAAAACATATATCACTTTGTCCAGTCAGGACGAGATTCTGGGAGTATTAATAGAGCCATGGAGTACCAGAAAGTGGAGATACAAGGGGAACTGTTACGTTTCCTCATAAATTGTGTGATCAGAAATCAAGACCGACCAGGGGTAAATCCGGAAGAAATGCAAATTCTTACCACATGGAATCGGAATATATCAGAGGGGAGACATAATAAACTATTAAGTATAGTAGCTATGTGTCGAAAGATCCGCAAAGAAGTAGAACGAATACACGAAGAAAGATTAGCGGTAGACCAGCCTGAACAAAACGAGGAGGAGGAGGAGGAAGAATTAGAACTGCCCACGGGACAGTTAGAAACAATGGCCTATGTAGGTAGAGGGAGATCTTGTAATAATACTAGATGCTTTACTGATCCGATACGTCCGATACGTCCAGATAATAACAGAAATTTCCAAACACCTATAATAAATATAAGGTCCCCCGAACATTCGTTCCAAGCCGCTGACAAATTACTCCGAGAACGAAGGGGTTATCATATACTCGATTCTATGGACGAACAAGAATTAGCCAGGTCAGCCGTTCACTGGGTTGACAGTCCCGGAAAATATAGTGATGATACACTAGCACATACGTTTTTGAACCTCACCCCAGATGAACAGCGTTTAGCTGGTATCTATATGATTCAACAACTCCTTATATTATATAAAAGCCAACACTCCGATCCTGGTCCCCTACCTGATATATTGACTGAATTACTCACGAATAAATGGAGAGGTTCAGGTACTGAGTTAATTAGAGAAATACTAGAATCCAGAAAGCAGTACATTCTTTTTGTATGCCCCGAACATGTCTCACTGCCCATCAAGGAAAGAACGACGTATTATATGGATAGACAGAATCCCTTACGCGAAGTGCACCCGATAAAAGGTGATGACAATCAGTTTAAACGTGTGTTTGTATACACACCCATATCTAAAATGGAACTATTAGAAATGAAGAAAGTGGTACCCAGTCATGACAAAGACCCAGCGGGTTTCCACCGTGAAATTAAAGACATGTTGCTCATGGGAGAGTATACCTATCCCGACATTATGAAAATATTAAAGGTATTAATGCCTGCGGGCATTTACGAAAAACTCAAAGAAAAGGATTGGGAGGTGGGAGACCAAAAGATAGATTGGACAGCATTAGAAAACGAAGAAACAGCTCGAGGTCCAGGTTTAGGGCTCGGGGAAAAGACCAGAATACTACCAGGTTTATTAGTACAGGTACTGCCACGTTTATTAACTACGAAAAAGGAAGACTGGGGTGCAATCTCAGCCTGTAAACAAAAGCAAGATGAAGACACTAGTGATTTCTATGCCCGATTCGAAAAATGTTTTGGTATAAATAGTGGAATAAAAGCAAGTAGCGAATCGTATCCACATCTGTTTGTGACAAAATTAGTTGAAAATGCCTTGCCCCAAGTTAAGAATAGAGTATTGAAATTCGAGAGTACCTGGCAAGGTAACACTCCGTCACAAATGTTACAAATGCTACAGTACCATCACAATAGAATTAGAGAGGAACAAGAACATGAACAAAGACGCATGAAAGACACGAAAATGAAAATGCTAGTTTCCCAGACAGTTCCAGCTGACGGTCATAAAAAGGGTATGACACAGTCCAGTGTTTCAGCAGGTCCTGTAAAAGGGACATGCAACTATTGTAAACAGCCAGGTCATTATGTACACGATTGTCCAGTTTTAAAACATAATATCGCCATAGGTAATACAAAAGAAAGACCACGGCCACTTAGACAGGATCAGAACCAACAAGGAGCCCCGCAGCATGCACAGTCCATGCCGGCTCCGCAACAATCTATGCCAGCTTCACCACCGCAGCCTATTGCTGCCACACAAACAACCACACAACAGATGTACCAGACCGCACAGTATGACTATCCTGATTATCAACGATACTCATGAAACAGCCTAGAGAGGGAAGTTGGCTTACCCCTTATCGAGGTCCCTGTAGATCAAGAAGGACCTTATGTACACAGTGAACTATTAGGCCAAGATAGAAAATTTTTACTTGATACAGGGGCAAGCCGAACAACCATAAAACGTAGTGAAGTTCCAGGGGCACCCCTCTCAGGCTCACAGAATATTTCCCTTGGTTTTTCGGGAAAACCTATCATTAACGAAGTATCACAGCCTCTTCCACTTACGATTGGTCCCTTGACACGAACTACAGATTTATTGCTTACTAAATCATGTCCAGAAAACCTGTTAGGTATAAAAACATTGAAAGCTCTAGGAGCTATAATATGTTGTTCTCCGGAAGGAGTAAGATTGTTTTTACGTGATTTCAAAGGGCACTACGTGTCCCGAGACATGGATCACCGACTGCAGACTTTACCCACACATTTATGGGCACAAGGCCCTACGGATGTTGGTTGCATGAACATTACACCATATCGAGTCACACTAAAGACAGGAGTGGTACTACCACGAATGCGACAATACAAGTTACCCCCAGATGCTGTAGTGGCTTTACTGCAAATCATTGACGAGCTTATTACCCAAGGAGTGGTTGTGGAAACCGACTCCAATGTATGTAATTCCCCGATAATTCCGATTCTTAAACGAACTGATCCAAAAGCCCCACCAGTATATCGACTGGTTATTGATCTGCGCGAATTAAATAAATGTATTGTACCACAATACCCCGTAGTCCCAGACATTTCTTCATTACTGACAGCCATTGATTCCGAAGCAACATTCTTTACTGTAATTGATCTCAAGAATGCCTTTTTCAGCGTCCCAATAGATCCGGAAAGCCAATACTTGTTCGGATTTAGTTTAAATGGACGAAGCTTTAAATTCACACGCGCACCTCAAGGATTCACAGAAAGCCCCAGCATCTATAGCCAAGCACTGAAACGAGAACTTGACAGTATCCACATGCCAGTCAACACTGCCCTGCTTCAATATGTCGATGATCTGCTGATCACCGCTAGAAGCGAACCTGAATGTGAAAAAGCCTCACTGACGGTTTTACAATTTTTGGCCGAAAAGGGGCACAAGGTGTCCCCTTCTAAGCTGCAATTCTGTGTCCAGCGAGTTGTTTACCTTGGGCACTCGCTGTCCAAGGAGGGAAGGCAGCTTACACCCGACCGCATCCAGTTAATTGCTAACATGCCAATACCCAAGACACAAAAGGAGGTGCGGGCTTTTATAGGCCTCACTTCATATTGTAGGCAGTGGATCCCTCAGTATGCATTTCTAGCAAAACCACTCATTCAGTTGACAACACAGGAGGCAGCCACATCGACTGTCCTCCCTTGGACTCAGGAACATACACAAGCTTTTGAAAGCCTAAAGAAAGCTTTATGTCAAGCACCTGTTTTAGCAACACCATGTTACAATAAACATTTTACGCTCTTTGTTACAGAACGCGAAGGTACTGCCTTGTCAGTACTCACACAGGAACAAGCAGGATCACACAAACCATGTGCTTATTTCTCTAGTACATTAGATCCCGTAGCCCAGGCTCTGCCTGCGTGCCTGAAATCAGTGGCAGCGACAGCTTTAGCAATCAGACAAAGCGATGCCATAGTGTTAGGACATCCATTGACAGTACAAGTACCACACGCAGTAGAGGTTCTTGTGAACCGAACGCAAACACAACACTTGACTATAGCAAGACTCACTGGTTACGAATTAACATTGTTTCAGCCACACATAGAAATCAGACGTTGTAGTACATTAAATCCTGCCACACTTTTGCCAGTAAACGGAACAGACCCACTAGCACATGATTGTATTGAAGTTATTACTATCACGACGAAACCTAGACAAGACTTGACAGACGTCCCATTGTCAGACCCAGACCTGACGTTGTATGTAGATGGTTCATGTATGAGAACGAGTACAGGAGAGCTAGTGGCCGCGTATGCAGTCACAACAGATACTGAAGTCATTGAAACAAATTGCATAAATACCTTGTCAGCTCAAGCAGCAGAGCTCATCGCTCTGACACAAGCCTGTATTCAAGCTACGAATAAAAAAGTCAACATATACACTGATTCACGTTATGCATTCGGAGTTGTACATGACTTCGGCGTGCTGTGGCGAGAGAGAGGTTATTTAACTTCTCACGGTGCCCACATTCAGCACGGACCCCTCATTCATGCCTTATTAGATGCAATACATTTACCCACTGCAATATCAATTATGAAATGTAAAGCTCATACGAAAGTTACTGATATCATTTCCCAAGGCAATGATCTAGCTGACAGAACAGCTAAACAGACTGCTCAAACTCACACATCTGACATGACAAAGACAATAGTTCCGACACCAACACATTGCATGATGGTTAAGGATCCCGCTCTTGACGTAATTGACATACAGACACATGCTACACCAGATGAAATAAAGAAATGGACTGAATTAGGAGGGATCCAAACGGATCAAGGATGGATGACGAAGGAAAAATCTGTATGGTTTCTTCCCGACTCAATGGTCCAAGTCATCATTAACACTATACATAGTCCAGCACACCTAGGAGAAAAAGCTATGCTAGACAGCATTCAACACATTTGGTTCAACAAACATTTACGAGCAGCAGCTAAACAAAAGTTCGTACCTGTATGATCTGTTGTCAGTTTAACCCAGGTAAAAGCATTCCCGTAGAACAGGGTGGATTTCAGCCTCCTGATCACCCTTTTGAAGTCCTCCAGATGGATTATATCCAGATGGAACGATGTCGAGGATTCAAATATGTTCTCGTAGTTGTCTGTGCTCTTTCCCGTTGGACAGAAGCATACCCGGTTTCAGATTACACTGCCCCGACTACTGCCAAACAGTTGGTTCGAGAATTCTTCCCACGGTACGGTTTACCACGTGTTGTCTACTCAGATAACGGCCAGCCGTTCTCATCCGAACTAATGAAACACGTTTCACTTTTGTTAGGCTATCAATGGAGATTTCACTGTGTCCGACACCCCGAGGCAGCAGGTCTCGTGGAACGACATAATCAAACTCTGAAAATTAGATTGTCCAAAATATGTAGGGAGAAAGGTGTCGATTGGGTAGTAGCCTTACCAGTTGCACTCTTTTACATGAGAATGGTAGCACACTCTCGAACAGGGCTATCCCCTTATGAGGTGATCTTTGGCAGACCACCAAATATGTGGGGGACGCCTATACCACGCAAAATAACTGATGTTGACTGTAATATGCTGACAGATTACCTGGCTTCCTTGATGTCTGCACTACAATCTTGTCGTTCACAGGTAGCTGCAGCCTTTCCCGACAACACCGAGGTGAAACCCCATGACGTAGTTCCCGGGGACCTGGTGTTAGTGCGGAATTTTGACCGGAAGACTCAGCTGGATCCTAGGTGGAAATCGCCTCAACTTGTACTGCTCACCACGAGGACAGCCGTGAAGATCGAAGGTCGCAAAGGTTGGATACATTCAAGTCATATCAAGAAATTTCATGGACTACCGTCTGATGTAAACGATACACCTCGCGTGTCTTCACCAATTGACTCAAAGCTTCCTTTGGTTGAACTAAGCGATAAGGAACTATACAAACTAAAATTACGGTCTAAAAAGTCAGACAATTTGATTGTTTAAGTCCTCTCCAAGGTGAATCGGTCGAATTTGTCTCTGACATGTATCCCCTAGACCTGAATAGAGAAAGAAACGGAAAAATGCAGATGAAAAAGCATGCGTACTGTAAATCACTGCGTAGTCATTGCACAGTGACGTTATTAATTTTGTTTTTCTTAAGTCTTTTAATAATCGCTGCAAGTATATTGTTACACATATATTATCCTATTTCTAAACATGTTTACAATGTTACTGCTGAACATTCCTTTAGCGAATTACCACCGCATGAGTTGTCCTATAGATTTGCGCTGCGCAATAACACTTTTATTAGTATGTTACATCATTCCCATCAGACTAGCAATGCTACAAATTGTTGGATATGTGGCCGACTCCCTCCCTATCAGAACTATAAGGGAATTCTGCCTCTCTTTCCATATCCGTTCACACACAATGGCTCCTGTGGAGCTTGGTTTAGTTTAATTAATTCCCTAGATTCGAATTCCGCAGTTTATCAAGACAACTGGGTATGGGGAAACCTGAACTTAGTTTTGCTTAAAGTCTGCTACCCTAACAAGGAGGGACTTCCCAAAAGAACAGGAACTGATCTAGAAAATGAAGTATACGGATTAGGTAATTTCACGCTTAATCTCATGATCCTGAATGTTGAATCCGAAGCTGCACCAATTTTGCCCGCTATGTCAGTATTTCCAGTTAAAGGTGAATTGTGTGTAAGAAAGAATGGTTCCATACATATGGGCCATAGTAAGTGCACCACTGTAATAGAATTCAGTGATCAAGGCAAGTCTACATTTAGAGCTTCTCGCCATTCCTACTTCGTATGTGGTCAGACTGCATATACACGTTTGCCTCTAGATTGGGATGGTACCTGTTACATCGGATTCCTTTTGCCACCTGTTTTCCTAGCTCCTCCTGATTATCATAGAAATACTCATTTAGTACACAATAGACAGCAGAGAGATCTCCCAATCGTCGATTACACTGAAACAGCATGGGAAAAATACACAGATTTCAATAAAGGTTTCTTCCCCTATATAGGTACAGTCACTAATAGTAAGCTGATACGTAGATTAACCAGAACCCTTGAAGCAGTAGTGAACGAAACTATTTCCGCCTTAGGCAATTTAACAGAAGAGCAGTCTGCTATGCGGATTGTTGTGCTTCAAAATCGTCTTGTCCTTGACGTCATCCTGGCCGATAGGGGCGGAGCTTGTAGGGTCATCGGATCAAGTTGTTGCATTTTCATACCAGAAAATTCGCTGTCTGTATATAAAGCCATAACTCGCCTTCATAAGATTGTAAGCCAGATACACCAGAATCCAGGCACCTGGACTTGGTCCGGTTGGTTCTGGGGCGTGTTGTCAGCCTGGGGATGGAGAATGCTCTCCTTCCTAGGTATTGGCTTTCTCATACTATTCAGTTGCTGCTTATGTCTACAATGTGGGCCAGCGATTTGTGGTCTGTGTGCCACCTCGTGTATCCCACATCCAAGTTTTCGTTCGAGATCCCGGAAGAAGAAAGAAGAACAAATGATGCTATATGAACAGATCAACGGATTGATGAAGATTGATATCTCCTAAGGGCAAGTAGGGGACAAGGAGAGAATGTGGAAATATGGATTTTTATGATCAGTTATGTCCCCTATCTTGGACCCCAACGGTTTCATGTATAAGTCACAAGTACATGTATGTTCCCTCCAGTTCCAGTTATGAAGACGCAAACACATGTGCGTCCACCGTCAACATGTCCTCTTTCAGATCCGCCATGAATGGGCCGGATATTCTATTCCTAAGTATGAAAGGCCACCGGCTTTATATGGTTCATTTATCCCATTTTACAGTCCAGGCGAGTAGGCCCTGATTCTGCCATTAAGCCTTTTCCTGCCTTCTGCCTCTGAAAGCTCCAGTCTGAGCTCGCATCTGTATCCATGAACTTTGTCCTACTCCCTGCGCGGCTAACGGTGCCTGACTCGGCCTGTCGGCCTGTCTGCCTGTCTGCCTGCCAAAAACTGTATTTCACCTTCAAGATTATCTGCTCTGCCCCGCTCCTCATCCAATGCATTCCTGTCTAGCAGTTTAAGTAAACATTCCTCTAGCTACCGTGCAAAAGGGCCCGGCTTCTCTGTCTTTATGCGAGTAATTCATAGCCCTGTTACTATGGAAGATTTCTGCCCCCTGTCATCTAGTGTAGACACTTAGACGCTTGTACACGCACTAACAGTCAGTATAGTCAGTATAGAATAAGATTCTATCCTAAGAGACCTCTTTTTTTTGGATAACACAGTTCTTTAAACATAGGATGTAAGATATGATTTAGGATTAGGTTGACATAACCCCAGACTTTTGTCTCCACATGTAGAGCTAAATGTCAAGTCCCATTCACCCCCTAGTTGCACGTCAATCACACGTCATGCTGCTGCGCGCGCATCTCTGCCAATTATTTTTGCTGACATTGCGAAATTCTTTCATGAACCCACCCATTTGTGACATCATACCTAATGACGTTCTTTAGTTACGCCTAGTTACACCCATTTTAGTTACGCATGTATGTTTTTATCTCTGTTATCAACTGTTACGCCTCCTGCACCTGTTTCACTGTAATGCCCCTTCTATAAAAATGATTACCTGTCAATAAAGTATTGTCCTTCACTTCCTGAACCTTCGTGGTGATGGAATATGAAGCCCACAAATTCGAATTGTGTTTTGGAATAAAGCCCGTTCCGAACCTCTAATACCACGGATTCTGCCTCTTATTTTACTGAGCTACTCTTATTAATTTTCCGCATCAAATTAAGTTCCGGTAATTAAATTATTTACCACAGACATACAGCTTTAAGTTGGATGGCAACTGCTGACCATCTCTTGACTCCGGGAAGATCCAACGGAGGGACACCCCACTTACTGTCTTCCTCCGATGCAAGAAATTGTTCCTCCGGACCAAGTGGCTCAAATGTCGTATTAACATCACCACCCACAATTATGGAAAACTGAGTTGGCAGTGTTGCAAGCTGTTGATCAAGCACAGAGACTACGTCGGATAGGGGATCCCCAACCATCCCTCTAGCATAGATGTTAAAAATTGCCGTTTTCTGACCAGAAGGCCATATAATATTTACTGACAAAATGTCGTCTAGAGGCAAGCTCTGTTGGTTAATTATACAGCATAATGATTGGTGGATCCAAATAATAAGACCCCCTGATGGTCGGCCTTTGGTTTTCTTGGTAGCAGGTATATAGAAGTTTAGAAACCCTAATCGATAGACCGGAACCAGTGACCAGGATTCCTGAAATAAAATGATATCAAACTGGTCAACAAAGCTACACCAATCGGGAGAATGTAGTTTGCTACCAATTCCTGCAAGATTCCAAGAGAGGAGGGTCAACCCTGCCTCAACTGCTAAAAAGCAGGGAGGGGCGTTTGTTAGTGGTACGTCTTGAGTCTCACCTTCCATCCCAATGTCATGATCGCCGTTGTTGCTTATGTTACTCGGTAGCTCTATTTGTAAAACATTAGGACCTGAACCATTACATTCTAAAGGGCTGGAGGATATTAATTTGTCTGGATCAATTGACTCGGATTGACTCACTATGGAGTTAGGAGGTCCTCTCGTATCAGATTCAGCATATAGGTTGCTAGTTGATACAATTGGGCACTGAGACATTGTGGCACTCATACAGCCAGACTTCTCTATATTCATGTTCCCTAATCTATCCACCTGGTCATGTCAATCGCATTCATTTAAATCGGACAAGACCCCAAACCTGTTTTCCAGCCTAATATTCCAATTACAGTTTAGGTTGCTCCTACACCTATTTTTGGGGACAGGAGTCCACTTTATCCTTGGACTCTCCAGATTAACTTTACTGCCACTCTTACTGTAAAAGTATTCTAATGTTAGTGGAACAATAGTAGTACGCCTTTGTTGTGGGGGAAATATATTGATCAGGACATTGGGGAGAACCCCTACGTTGGAAAAATTAAGCACTATACAATCTCCTCCAATTTTTTCGGGTGATTCCCTAACCATGGTACTCGTCTTGCCATAATGATTTCCCCAGCTAGTTGTTGTTTGCCCCAAAGGGACATCCTCATATTATTAGACAACCAATGCAATGATTTACTGATCAGGGAAGATGTAGATTCCACTTTATCAGACGACAAGGTGGGTACGTTGGCAAGAACTAATACAAGGGGAGAAGCCTCAATAATACATTCAAATTGGTCTCTCTCTTGATGGAATGTGGTGGATCTGGATGGTCTGGATGGAGAACCATCATTCACTACAATCTGAAAATTCTTATCAACTATAGGTTGGAAAGGGTGAGAGTTTACTATTGTTTTAGCTTCAGCCCCTGCTCCACAACTAAAGGGAACCTCATTTGGCTCAGGTCTGCATAGCACCGGGGACGAAGTACTACCCACCTCCTCCACAGGCTTGTTAATAAGAGCACTCAGTCGTAATACCTCAGTCATAAGCAGATCGATTTTGGCTACCAAGGGGTTAATAATACATTTGATCTTTGCATCGATCATGCTAGCTATTTTTGTAGAAAGTTCATTCTCAGTCTCTTTGTTAACATATGACCCATTTGCCTCAGCCTCGTTCAGGCTTTTAGGAGCAGAGGTTACCTTTTTTCTACCTGGACGAGGCCCACTGCTTTTGGACTGAACTTTTCTACATGCTCTAACTGCTCTAGTCGAAAGGGGGGGACTGGAGGCGGAGTTATAGCTACTTCAGTGTCTAGAACTGCGTCTGAGGTAAGATTAGAATGCTGGATGGTAGCAGGGGACATACATTGATCAAACATGTTTGACTAAAGCCTCTACGTCAGCAACAATACTAATATTAGGCTGTAACGAAGAATCCAACGAAAGTTCCGAAGGTTCCAAGGAAGTCCTCAACATAGGGGAGGTAGAAGAGGAATTCAAGCCTAGTGCCGCCCTCATGTCATTGTTGATTTTGCTTACGATCTGCACCAGGTAGTTGTCCATAGTGTTAGTTGCAGAAGTAACCTTTGGTTTGGACATACTTCAGAAGTAGTATATAAATACCTCGTTATGCTCTAAATTAAGTCGCCCAAATCGAGAATAGCAGGTAATAATTATACAATTACAAGATGCTACCTATACAATGCAGTGTAGTGCTGCTTCGAATCATATGCAAGAAAACTTAGGAGTCAACAGTACCTTGAAAAGCAAGACCTTATCAGAACCAATGCTTTGGAGGTGATGTAAAGGGGGTGGCCCGTCCCGTCCTCTGCCGACCTCGGACAGCCACAGACGGCCTGCCCTTTGCCCGGGCTTAGCCCGCACGCGGGCCCGCGACGCGGGGAGCAAGACCTGATTTAAAGCGTCTCCGGCCACAGGAGATGGTGAAGCTGCTTCCGGGATGTAGTTGGGCAAGGATCCTGGGAAATGTAGTATCTTCCTCCCTCCACACTGCGGCCACGCGATGGTAAACACGGCGTCTGGAGGGAGGGGGGGGGCGTCAGGAGCGGCAACAACAGCAGTTATGCAAGGGGAGCCCAGAGGCAGCACGCCAGGCCCAGCAGGAGCAGGTAGGAATTCAACAGGAACGACACCCGCTCCACCGGGAGCAAGACCTGATTTAAAGCGTCTCCAGCCACAGGAGATGGTGACGCTGCTTCCGGGATGTAGTTGGGCAAGGATCCTGGGAAATGTAGTATCTTCCTCCCTCCACACTGCGGCCACGCGATGGTAAACGCGGCGGCTGGAGGGAGGGAGGGGGCGTCAGGAGCGGCAACAACAGCAGTTATGCAAGGGGAGCCCAGAGGCAGCACGTCAGGCCCAGCAGGAGCAGGTAGGAATTCAACAGGAACGACACCCGCTCCACCGGGAGCAAGACCTGATTTAAAGCATCTCCGGCCACAGGAGATGGTGACGCTGCTTCCGGGATGTAGTTGGGCAAGGATCCTGGGAAATGTAGTATCTTTTCTACCTCCACACTGCGGCCACCCGATGGTTAACGCGGCGGCTGGAGGGAGGAAGGGGGCGTCAGGAGCGGCAACAACAGCAGTTATGCAAGGGGAGCCCAGAGGCAGCACGCCAGGCCCAGCAGGAGCAGGTAGGAATTCAACAGGAACGACATATTGAATACATAATAGTAATATCAGTTATTTACAACGGTTAGAAACGCAAATGTGTGGCTGCATTGGTACAAAACCAAGTTGCTACTAAATTGAGCCCTGATCTACACAGGCGAGGTCATTCTTTAAATAAAGCTGAATAGGGTATGATGCATTGCTTCCATTGTTGTAAAATAAGATGCAATGCATAATTTGGAATCATATATTAATGCCATAAGACAGAAAGTACACTGTGGTGACATCATCTGAGCTCTGAAAGCCAACTCTTGTAATCTCGAATTAGTGAACAGAATGACTAATGTCAGAAGAACAGTGTATTTTAAGATTATGTCTATGCACAGAGCCATGTTTTTTAGTGGCCTGTTGAAACCATTATCATTTCCCTGCCTCGGAATTACTGTTATTTGGGCCCAGTAATTTTGGGGCAAGGAAAATACCAGCGATTATGAGATGTTAGTGTTTATGCACTGATTCCTGCATGCTGTTTCCAAATTTTCGCACAGGGGTTTTGCTGCTGTCCATGTAAATCACATAGAACTTATACTTTCGATGAGTCCGGTAACTTATGCTACTGGGTCTTCAGAATTTAAGGTCTAAGCTTAATATGGGCCTTAAGGGGGTCATTACATTGGCGGTAAACCCACCACCAACAGGCTGACAGTGGTGGGTTCATCGCCATCGTGATACCATTTTCTTCCTGCCATATTATAATAGCGGGCGGTACCGTGCTGGCACGCATCCGACGGGCTCCTTGAGCCTTCCCGTGCAGCGGAGGCCCTCACAATTCTATATATGTCAGCGGTGCCTACCAGACACGGCTGTTGGGATTATGATGGTCCACCCCGCCAGCCTTTCCATGGCGGTACACATGCCATGAAAAGGATGGCAGGCATGGACTTTGGGGGCCCTTTGCATGCCACCCTTGAGCAGGGGCAGTTCGGTTTTGCACTGCCCCCCTACATTTCCCTGCACCATGTTGCAGGTACCGCGTGGTGCCTACCACATAGTGCAGGGAAATGCAAAACTTGCATTTTTTTCATTGCAGCAGGTGCCACAGCCAGCAGCACCCGCCGCAATGGAAAACATAAAACCCCAGTCAAATGCTTCATTCTTCTGCTCACCGTGTCACCAAAGTTTAAACCCGGCCATATGCAAATAAGTCTTGACCCTGTGCCTCATGGGAACAGCCCAGCCTGAACTGCCAAGCCAGGTCCTCCCTGGACCGTAATCAAGCATACTAGGACCAGTTTCGAGGTTTCACCCCTCATCAGCCAGGATAGCTTGAATCCAGTGGTACAGTGAGCATGGCACTTGCGGCTGCCGTTTTGGCGGCCGCATTGTAATGCCATATGTGGGACTGACCTTTATAGGTGGGTGGTCCCCATCCCCGGGACGATGGTGGATGGACAAAAGTCCGTCTGCCATCGCAATCACGACCCGACCCTTTAATGTACGTCTTGAAAGTAAAATGGTAAACCTGTGTTTTATAACCTTACAATATGTCTGCTCCGATAGTAAAACTATTACCAGTGTGTTGCTTATTATTATTTTAGAAAACGAATGTCAGAGCAGAAAAACACATCTTTATCAGCTCACAGTCTTTTCAATCTCTCATCACTTTCTCTTTCAATTCCTATTCAATTTCCATTTCTATTCAACAACCTAATAATTGCCTTTTGTTAAGCTTCAATGTGTTTCAATTTATATTCTGCTAGACAGATTACCTATGTGCTGTGTGTCTTCATTTACATGAGGAGCTCTTTCTGACGGTATTGGAAATCTTCCTCTAAAGAAAAGAAGCAAGGTGTCTGCGTATTGGCCCGGGCCATAATAACCATGAAATAACCATTTGTTCAAATACAAGGTGAGAGTGTCTGTTTCAGATTCTTATTTAAAATGGCTTTCCACTTTCCAAACTTTCAATTGGCACTAAATGGTTTGCATTTAAAACGAGTGACTACTTTCTGGAAATAATCTGGCTATAGTATTTCTATTTTATTGTGGAAGTGTGGGAGTGCTATGAAAAAAGGCCCGTGCATACTGCTCATATCTTTTTACGAATTTAGATTTTTTTCCAAAGAGATAGAAAATAATGTGCTATCGTGTGCAGTCTCCTTTGAGGTAAACGTTTCTTCAAATTAAGCAATATACCAATGGATATTCTCATAAGCAAAAGCCGTTTCTCAGGTCAACTGGAAGCCTGCTTTGCTGTGACAACGATACAACATTATCACCACATGGCATTGCGGAGGTGCGCTCATATCACAGGATGACTTTGAACTCCAGTTCAGATAATTTAGGGGCATATCAACAACAACCGGCGATAATTATCTCTAAGCGCACTTAGCGCTAGGATAATTATCGCTGGCTAGCGTGAATTTTTATCGCTGAGATAGCGTGCTATTAGCAACGCTTATCTCAATAGCGATAAAAATCCTCACGCTAACAGGCTAACATGAGATTATCGCTGGAAACCCAGCGATAATCTCACGTTACCTTGTTGATAGGGACCGGCAAACTTAGCCATGATATCCTTCTTCCATAGGATATCATGGCTAAGTCTGAAAAATACCAGACGTAAAAAAGCAGCGTTAACCGCGGTTAGCGCTGCTTTTTTTGTCTCTAACAGGGTTAGCGATATTCTTGATAATAGGAGAAATGTCGCATAGCGACATTTCTCCTATTATTTTACTCTGGAACGCCCCCTTTGCATCTCATTAGAGATGCAAGGGGAAGCGTAGAGTAAAAGGGTGCTAACATGCAAATTTGCATGTTAGCACCCTGTTGTTGATAGGGCGCTAGTTTTATCTCTCCTTTTTTGGCTTTTAAAGCCAAAAAAGCAGTGATAAAGCCCTTGTTGATATGCCCCCTAGTGGTCTAGCTATCTTTTCATTGATGAGGAGCAATGGCTCTTTATAGGTCTGAGTTTACAGGCCAAGATTGTGGCTTCATAAGCTTTATCTTCTAACAGTCACCAGCAATGGACAGGGGCCAAGAATTGCCTAATCTTGGTGCCTGCCAGCCAGGGCCGGGCTGGCTACCGGGATTTCCTTAATAAACTTTGCAAACCAAATGTTTAAAAAAGTATGCTTTAAAGCTATTTCTTTTGCATTGTTCATTTAAAAGCGCCGGAAGCTCCCCAGCAACAAAATCAGCCCCTCAGCAGTGAACCTGGACCCCCCCCTGCCACCCCAGCAAAAACGCCCAGTAGCCAGTCCAGCCCTGCTGCCAGCTGTTCCCGGCATTCTCTTTCTCCTTCCCCGTATCAGGGACACAATATAGACAGAAGTTGTGGGTGAGGGAAATAGTGTGTCAGAGGGCAAACTAGGCTAGTCTTGGTCACAGGCATAGCACCAAAAGATGATCAATCAAACAATGGTTCAATGCAGGATGTTGAAAGCTGCAAATATGGAGCAACATACAATCCTCATGATTCCGCTGTCTGACCAAAGAGGGTGTGGACAGTCATGGAGAAGGAATCTGAGTGCAAGTGTCAGTTAGTGGCCAAAGAGCATCTGAACGAGGTCCTGGATCTCATTAGGGAAAATCTTTAATCCACCAGGAGTAAAATTAGAACAGTCGGGATGTACTACTCAGAATTTCTATTTGCAGTCAATTTCACAAACGTAAGTTGAAAAGTGTTGGCAGTGACCATACATAACCAGTATAAACGGATGTCATGCTTGCTCTGGAGCTAAATATGGAAGTACATCCATAGCATCTGAGGACACATCTCTCTTGACTTGAAAGACAGACATGAGCCTGTACTCCAAATTTGGTCCAGTTTTGCCCTAATAAATGTGTCGCCACCATTGCCAGGTCTCTATGGAAGATATTTGCAACCAAATCTTCCACAGTGTGGGGACAAGTGAATTACACTGTGTTGCTTACAGCCAATAAATTGATTAGCTCAAACGCTCCGTCCATCATCCCCTTTGGTTTCGCTTTGTACAGCTAATAAATAGCAGGTCAAATTGACTTCTGACACAACATTCAAGAGCAAACAGCAACAGGGCATCAATGTCAGTACCTTGTTTACAAAACTTCTGGTTGAGGTTATGGCGACCGACTCAATCAATTGGAGTCAAGTACTTCAAATGCTATTTTCCGAAACATACCTCTTTTTTGATGTGTTGTGTGTTTATTGTGAAGAAAAACATCTCTAACCAAAAACATTCACTTTTCATCGAAATATTCTAATTAGGAATCAGGAAACCGGGCTCAATGTCATCTCTGCATTCAATGTGAGGGCCAAAAGTCAATTTATGACGTACTCACAAATAAGCCACCACCACACCTTGCAGCATAAATTGTTGTCCTCCTGAGAATACTACGGACACCCTCTTAAAACATAACAGCACAAAATAAATCCATCACACTTCCAGAGCTGTTACACACTCTGGCTCCAAGGAGGACGTTGTGTGCTGCTGCCACAGGAGGAGGAGGAGGTCACGGATGATTTTCACGATTTTCCGGATCCTGGCCCTTCCCGGGGACCCAGGAGCGGAAGTGGTCTATCTAGGCTCAGGTGCGACTTATGCCTCCTAAGAAGCTCCCCACCTCAATCTCAGGTATTTTTACTTGTATACCTTTCACATTCACCCATTCTTCAAAAACGTCAGGTGCTGCTGAACCTCAATTTACAAGCATAACTCGATGTAACTCGCTGCATGTCAGAATGAGAGCAGCAAAGGCTTGTGGGGCACCTAAGCCCCAGGTAAATAAAAAACATGGGGCAAAGGAGAAGCTAATGCCAAACCCCAATCCATCGGCCCCAGTTACATCTCCTAACAGCACCCAATTCTAAGCCTATGGGCCCTAGAAAAGCCCAAAAAACTGATTTTTTAACCACTATATGCAAAACAAACAGCTGTATTGTACATGCAGTTAAAGGGTACGTTCGTAACAGTGAATTACTTCTAGTGAAACTACACCCACCACCTACAGCCAAGGATAAACATGAAGTACACCTAGTGATACGCTCAACAGGGGATGCCGGCATTCCGGTAAAGAGCTCAGAGCCATCATCTTCTTTATTAGAACATACCACCCCTTTAACAATGCAACCAGATAGCCAAGCCAGGGCCCATCTTCTTGTGGAGATTTTAGTACACAGGACAAATAAACAGACTCACAATCCAAGCCCCCTAATGGCCTGTTCTAGATCTCCTTTATCATGGGAGCAGGATCTCCAACAAGATCAGGGTTTAATCTTCACCGACCCCCAGCATCTGGGATACCCTTCTCAAATCAGGCTCACAATGGTTTAAACAACACAGTTATAAGGGGGGGGGGGGGGTCAATGAAGATTCCTCAATTTGGCCTGAGATGCTCCTAAGTCCTTTCAAACAGTCACACATATCACCTACAGATCAGTTTTGTTCCTCCCCTTCTCTTGCCCGAAACACAACTATAACTCTTTGCTCTCTCAGATTAAACTATCATTAGTGAGCCACATATCAGAGGAGGAAGGAGCCCATGGTAGGGGAACCATTGAGGGTAAGACCATGGGTAGAACGGATCTGTCCGCATTTGTCCCTGGAGATAAAAGGGCCCAAAAAGAGTTAGCTTGTGACTCACCGGAATTGACACCTACAGTCACCACAAACCAGCTATCAAGCGCAACCATTTGTCCTCAGTTAATGAGCGGAGGTGATTTCTTCCTCACTAACATATCACACTGGTAAGTTGGATACTCAAGTTGATCTACTCAATGCACTTGGAGTGCACATCAAACTACAGGAGTTAAACACAATGATTAAAAATCGTACATCATGATCCAACTACCACTAACCATATGTGTCAATGTTCTACCATTTTGGATTCCTTTGCCACGGTCCCCAGGATACTCTAAGAATTACTGGAGGACTTGAAGGTGTTTCAAATAAGGCTCACATCCGGCAATTGGCGTGCTATCATGGAACATGGCCATTTTGAAAGCCCAACTACAATAGAAAACTTTGCTCCAACACTCAATGTAGGAGGAGCAAGATATAAACCCAGCCTTTAAACCAAAGGGGCAGAAAATAAATGCATTGGTCATCATGTTGTCAACTCACCCATCCAAGCAAATCGACCTAGAGGAGCCCATATCAATTACAAGCCCATGACCTTCTCTTTCAAAAAGTGAACATAAGCCATTGAGAAAATCCAGAAAAAGAAATGTGAAAAATGAGCAACAGTGCAATTTCCACTCAACAACAAACACATCAACGCCTTCTGGACAAGAGGTCAGGCACATTGCCGAAACAACATTCAGATCTTAGTGTCACACCATATCCGATACTCCAGAAACTAGAGGAGTGCTTGGAAGTCTTGGATTCCAATACTGCTCCTGCATTAAATGCCTGTACTGGGACACTAGCAACAAGAATGTCTGAGTGCTCAGAAGCCCTGAACCAAGTTGTGATCATTGCACCTAGTTGTCAATTTGAGCCAAAAGCCTCAAAAATGCCTTTATCTCAAATACACACACATACTCCCATTATAGACAATATAGGTATACCAGAGTTACATCGTGGTTCTGAAGAATCCCCGAATAGTCCCTTTTCAATCACCAAAATATGGTCCAGTATCCAGGACATACCTTAAATATCCAACAGATATCCATCCTCGGTAGGTGGTAGCAATGTACCAAGAAGGGTTACCATAGTGGATTCCTACATCAAAAATCAAAGAGCGCCACAGACATATCCTTTTATTACTCATGTTTCTCAACCTTAGTGGCTACCATCAGTGGAATTTGAGGCAACTTCCAAGACTCATGTACAGAGTCAGGTGTGGGGCATCTCAAATTCATAAAGCACAGTGATTGAGTTAAGCCCCCAATATAAGTCAAGGGGCTTCCATAACATTTTAAATCGGACTGCAGTACTAAGATTGCTTGAAGCAGTACAGGGCCTGCAGCATATAAGGACAAATAATATAGAGGCCGTCAAATTAAATCCCAGCCCTGAGTGCCCAGGGAATTATATTACTGCTGTTACCTGGTTGGATCAAAGCATTGGATACCAAGTCTGGCAGCACTGGGAACACTTTGCAGCTTGAGGAATCAACATGAGGAAAGGGACAGCAGTTCGCTACTCAAGCCCCTAGCTTCTCCCTCCGCCAATGATAGATATGTTAAAGGGGGGGATCGAGCCGGAGCACCCTACAGCAGTCAAGGAAGATCTACAAATAATAAAGTCAATAATTTCATCTCAAATAGCTCAGCTGCAGACCAATCTTGGGAACTTCCAGCGAACCAGGATTGTTAACAGTAAACCTCTTAGAGTTGCATGAGGTTTGCTCCAAGGTCAGCCCCCTACAGGTTAGTCTAGGAGAAGTTGTGCATGGACTGTTAACGGCCTTGGTGCAAATGTGGGGAGGATGTTTTTATCTTATTTTTACACAACTATGAGATTGTACTATTGCAAGAAACCTGACAGCAGTCGCCAACTCCAATCGTCGGATTCAATTGTAATTAATTGTAAATCTGTACTTGAACCACGACAGCAAGGCTAAATTGGACACAATTCATACCCTTATTAGCCTGCTAAAAGCATTGAATGCCACATAACCACAAGCTTTCATCTTACTGTCATGCAATTTAAATTTAAATTTGTTGTGAGGCATTTATGGTAAACCTCCGAATTATATCCCGGAAATAGTTGGAAATCATACAAGAAGGGATTTACAAGGCAAGTCCTGCATAAAAGCCCCAGAAGACCTGGGCTTCTATACACTTAATGGGCGAAATCCATTGGCTAATCCAGTGGCCTTTACTGGAGATACAAACTCCACTTTAGATTAATCACTAGCTGACCATGATTTATTTAAGAGGTTTAACAATTTTGGTATTAGAAGTAAGACCCGACAGTGATCACTTTGTTCAAATTTTTAAACTGGAACTCACTCCTCCATGGGTCCTGGAAGTACAATGCCTCTCAGCATCTGCTCAGACATACAATTTGAGGTGCCCTATATAAAAATATACTACAATAGGAAATACTATGGACTTTATCTCTAATTACCTTTCACAGAAAATGGCGAGCTTCACTTCAAGTCTGTTGCGTGTTCAGGAATGATAACATTTTGTTGAAGTTCTCATTACTAATTTTCCTACAAATCTATCAAGGCATAAAGGTATAATCCACATTAGGAACAAATGGTTCACACCACAATTACACACCATGAACAAGCAACTTAATAGAGAGCTTAGGAGGGTTTGTTTATGGGATGTCCATTCACCCTGGATTTACTGTCCAAAATAACAAAAATGAAACATAACTATAAAACGGGGGAATGGGTAGCTAAACAACTTCAATATAGGCCTTTGGATCAAATTATTACATGCAAGTAAGCAAACAAACTCCAAATTATTTTGGCCCAAAATAAAGTAACTGGTCAATGGGAAAAAGTCAGCACTACAATGCTGACATTACAGTGGCAGAGTGGTCAAGACAAATTACCACAATTTACCTAATCAGGACCCATTTCCCCGTTAGGATTGACCTGAGTCCATCCGCCATTGTTATGGGAATTGGGACCGTCTGCCTATATAGCGGCGGTCCTGCCCATAGAATCACAATGCGACCGGCACAGTGGCGGTCGCATTAGGCATGTTTGCCATTGTGGTGGGTGCTGCTGGCTGCAGCACCCGCCACAATGGTAAAAATGCAGGGTTCTCATTTCCCTGCACTAAGTGGCAAGGGCCATGCTGTGTCTGCCACAGGGTGCAGGGAAATGTAGCCCCCCAAGTGCAGTAAGAAAGTGCCCTTGCTGAAGGGTGGCCCGCTACGGGCCCCCAAAGTCAATCTCTGCCAGCCTTTGAATGGCGGGTGAACCGCCATTCTAGGCTTGCGGAGATGAAGCATTTGAATATGGCGGATGGTGCCTGTTAGGCACCGCTACCAGTCAAGTTATGATTTGAAGGTCTGCCAGTGGCGGACAGAATTCCCATCCGCCAGAAAACTGGACTGTTCCCATGAGGCACAGGGTCAAGACTGATTTGCATATGGCTGGGTTCAAACTGGAATTGCATGATGAGCAAAAGATTTATGGATTTAGGCCCAGATCTCTGTACTGGGGTGAATGTATGACATTGTTCTGCATTCTGTCCATCAACTGGTGTTTTTGCATTTGTCACCCCGAGTGGGACGGGTATGCTCAGACGTGAGTCCCGTGCTCTCCATGCCACTGGAATCAAGCTATCCTGGCTGAAGAGAGGTGAAAACCCGAAACCGGTCCTAGGATGCTTGTTCCCAGTCCAGGGAGGACCTGGCTTAGCAGTTCAGGCTGGACTGTTCCCATGAGACACAGGGTCAAGACTGATTTGCATATGGCTGGGTTCAAACTGGAATGGCATGGTGAGCAAAAAAACGATGGATTTAGGCCCAGATCTCTGTATTGGGGTGAATGTATGACATTGTTCTGCATTCTGTCCATCAACTGGTGTTTTTGCATTTATCATAATTTGGCAGGCAGAAAATGTATGCAATTTGGCGGTGAATCCGCCACCGGCAGGCTGCCAGTGGCAGATTCACCACAACTGTAATGACCTCCTTAGTTCTGCCTTTTGCTGCTTTTTTGTGATACTGCAGATTTATTTAGCGTCACTTATCACTGGGAGAGATTACGTGATTTTCCCAGAATCACTGGATGTTGCACCACTAAGACTCGAACTGGAAACCCCAGCTATCACATCAGCAGCTCTGGCTACTGTGCCACATCATATCCACTCTTGTGATGCTTGTAAGGGGGCTGTTTCCTTTGTCCTGGACGGTGATTGATGGAAAGAGCTCATTATTCACTACATAGGCAAAATTGATGCATTCCCAGAACTTGTTTGAGTAATACTTGCGTTTGCAGAGTGTTGGTGAAAGGGTGATGGCATCTGTCTAGCTCTCAGGAATCCCACTGTGTAGGACCGACAGGAGGTACCAGGAGGGCTTCTTCACCCAATTGTCCCAAAGGAGTAAAGTGGAATTCATCCCACAACCAGTATTGTGCCAGGAGCTGAGTTTTTAGAGTTGTGGAGAAAGGTGGCCTGGCCTCCGAAGACCTCTTAGCAATCCTGCTGTGTATGACTTACTGGAGATAACAGAAGGAGTACTTGGCCCTCAAGGATGTCCTTGGGGGCCAACTACCCTTCCTGTTACCTCCAGTAAGTCCCACACAGCAGGATTGCTGAGACCTGGTAGGAGGCCACACCCCCTTTTTCCACCACTCTGCAAACGTGCCTCCAGGTGCACTACCAGTTGGGGATGAATGGCCATATGTATCAAAAAAGAGTTTTGCGATTCTCAAATTGCGATTTTTAGCGAATTACAATTAGAGAATCGCAAAATGCAATGTATGTAGGATTTGCAAAACATTTTGCGAATTCTTCATATTCCTTATTTGCGAATCTCAAATTGAGATTCGCATATAAGGAATACCTTCCCATTCATTCCTATGGGCTAGGAGGCGATTACCAATTAGAGAATCGTAAATTGACAATGCATAGTCAAGGTTGCAAGGGTGCCAAAATGACACCCTGTTGCACCCCTGAAATAAGCATGTGCACACATTTTGCACACATACATGCCCCAAGGGCATTTATATGCTCCAAGTGGCACTTTGAAAAAAGCAAAAAGTGTTTTTTTCTAGAAAATCTCAAATTACCACCAACTTGAAGTTGGTGGTAATTTGCGATTCTTTAAGGCCAAATAGAAAATTTCTGGTGCTTCCAGAATTGCATTTAAGGAATCGCAATTTGCAATTCCTTAATTGCATTCGCAAAATAGATTATCGCAAAATTTGCGATTCTCTATTTTGCGATGCCCTTTTGGGATGATACAGCCCAAAAGGCTTTTTCCCATTCGCAAATGGGCAGATTCTGAGAATTGGCCCATTTGCGAATGGAAAAAGGTGGGATACATATGGCCCAAAGTCCCTCTGGCTATCGAGGGCCATTGGGAGCCAACTTACCCTCCTTTTACATCCAGAAAATTCCACACAGTTGGTTTTCTGAGAGGTTTTTAGTGGCCACGCCCCCTTTCTCCACAACTCTGCAAACGCGCCTCTAGGTGCCCTACCAGTATTGGATGAAGTCCCTCTGGCTATTGAGGTCCCTTGGGAGCCAACTTCCCCTCCTTTTACTTCCAGCAAGTCCCACACAGTAGGTTTTCTGAGAGGTTTTTAGTGACCACGCCCCCTTTCTCCACCACTCTACAAACATGCCTCCTGGCACTGCTAGCTGGGGGTGAAGTCTCCTTGGCTCTTGAGGGTCTTTGAGGGCAAACTAGTCCAACTGTTACCTGGAGTAGCGGTCGCCGGGACTTTGCCTAAGCCCAAGAGGGGGGCCCCATGAACCCCTCACATTCATGCCCCCAGGATTAGGCCCACAAAAACACAGCGGGCTCTCAAAAACTACTGAATGAATTTACACCGAATTGCAGAAAGCATGCTTTCCGGACCAACATCTAGCTTTCTACCTAATTTGGTGTAATTCTGTTCTGCAGTTCGGGCAGTAATCGTGTTCAAAAATGAAGAATCCCCATAGAGTTAACAAGGGGAAAACACATTTGGGGACCTCCCTTTCTTCTTGGCCCCCACTTGACGGATCACCCCAAAACTTTCAACACAGCAGATGATCAAAAAAGGGGATGTTTTGATACAATTTCGTGAAGATTCGTCAAATGACATCACTGGTGACAACTCTGATGTCATCGTCCACAGAATCTGGACGCACCCAGTCCAGCCCCCATGTAACCTTTCATATAGCCATTCAAACTTCCCCACTAGCATTCTCAAAACCATTGTCACACCCAAATCCGTACTTACACACCCACTCACTGATTTATAGAACCACAAACACATCCACTCAGCCACCCATACTGCCACACATCTAGTGATTAGGTGTCTCAGTGAATGCATGGGTGAGTGACTTGTTGTGTGAATGTCTGTATCTGTCTGTCTGTTGGTTTCTAAGTGGTTACATAGGTGTTTGAGTAGGTACATGTTTTTCTGTATGGGTAAGTGATTGGTTGTCTGAGTACGTGTATTGGTTTCTCAATATCTCTGTGGGTGGGTGAGGGGGTTTGTAACTGCCTGTATGGATAAGTACATGGATAAGTCAGTGGATCTATGGGTTAGTGAGTGTATGTGTGTGTAAGGGGGTGTATGGTTGAGTGAGTGTGTGTATTGCTATGTCAGTAAGTGAATGGATGTGTCAGTGGTATATGGGGGTGGAACTGCATATGTGAAAGGCAGTATAGGTGAGTGTTAGAGTATATGATTGACTGCATGTGTGACTGAGTGATTGTGAGAGGGGCTGTATGGGTGTGTGTGTGCTTATGTCAATGACTATATGGGTGAGTGCTTATGAGTTAGTATCTGTATGAATGAATGTGTGGATGTGTGATAACAGTATAGGTAAGTAAATGGCTATGCAATCGACTCTGTAGGTGAGTGAGTGGGTGTGTGAGTAGTTCTATGAGTAACTGACTTTGTGTGAGTGGCTGTATGGGTGTATGAGTGGATATATCAGTGACTATATTAGTGAGTGAGATGGTGTATGAGTGGCTGTATGGATAACTGAGTGAATGTGTGTGTTGACCGATGAATAAGTGAGTGGGTGTGTAACTACTGGTAATAGTTTTGAGAATGATGGTGTAGAAGTTGGAGTGGATGTATGAAAGATTATATTGGGATGTGAGTGGGTGTGTCAGAGATGTTGTGGATGATGTCATCAGTGATGTCACTGACCATGTCATGAGTGATGTAATATGTGAGGTCATAAGCAGTACTTTGCAGGGGCACAAATTATAGTTAGCTCGGCTAACTATAACTGCTGAATTTTTCTGGTTTTGCGCGTGTGAAATCTGAGCCTAACTATAATGTCTTTGTAACCTTTGTTTTGTACAATGAATTGCTAATTTTTTATTCCCTAACTATAATGGCCGGGTAACCTTTGGATTTTTCTGTGAATTTCTTAGGTTTTTTAAATGGTAATTCCTAACTATAACGTCCCTGTAAACTTTGTTTTATGCAGTGAATTTCGATGGTGTTTTTGGAGTGGTGGGGAAAGAGGGCATGGCCTCTGCTCTGACCAGCTCTCAGGAATCCCGCTGTGCAGGACTTTCAGAAAGTACCAAGGGGGCTTCTTGGTCCCCAAGGTTCCTTAGCATCCAAGCAAACTTCATTCCCCAACCAGTAGTGTGCCAGGAGCTGCATTTGCCTCCGAAGACCTCTTAGCAAACTTACTGTGTGGACTTGCTGCAGGAAGCAGGAAGGGTAGTTGGCCCCCAATAGACAAGGGTAATTCATTCCCCAACTAGTACTGTGCCAGGAGGTGTGTTGGCAGAATGGTAGAGAAAGGAAGTCCTTAATCATTGCACGGGTTGTGCCTGAATGATTCCATTATTACAATTGCTAAGGACACACTGCGAATACCAGTTGTTTTAAAAAAAGTGTAACACAAAAATATAGACATATTTCACCGAAAAGTTCAGTGTAGCTATTTAGTAAAATACTACCCCTTCACTTCGTTTACCCACACAGGTTTCCTCGCGCACTCCCAGAGGGACAAACAGCTTCACCAATGATCGTTTTTTATAATTCCTTTACTTTCAGCATGCCAGATACAAAAAGACAAACTCTACGCGTTTCAGTCTCAGCGGAGACCTTGATCACGAGTCTAGCGGTTGCTCAAAGGTTATCAGGATTTTTAAACATACAATCAAATCATTTAGTGACATCACTTCCTGAGACAGTGCCGCTTGGCATTCTGGTAATTGTAGTGCACAATACAATTTCTCTCAGAACCTGACATTTTCAATCCAAATAAAAAAATTTTAAAACCAAAATAGGAATATAATAGACCCATTCCGTAAGCCTGTACGCCTTTCTGTACATTGCAGCTCTTATTAAATAACATGCTATGTTACGATAATTCTGATAGACATTATATATTTATCGGGGACGGACTGATTTAATGCTACCTTCTTCAAAATGTCTGTGGACTTACTAAGACAACCTCTGCTAAATCTCTATGATCATTTTGCTTCCACTGGAGAGGTATCAGACACTCCAGCAGAAGCCATCATATCTGTAATACCTAAAGAGGGTAAAGACCCTCTTCTTACCAAAAAACTATAGGCCAATCTCCCAAATAAACATTGACTGTAAGCTATACGTTATGACAATAGCTAAGTGGATAGAGAAACATATATCTAAATGTATCCACCCATCCCAGGTAGAGTTCCTCAAACACAGATTATCCAGCGATAATACAAGAATCTTCTGCCATGCAATTGAAAAAGCTAAGCTATCTGGCACCCCAACGGTAACCATCATACTTGATGCTGAAAAAGCGTTTGATAAGGTAGACTGAGTTTTCTTACAGATGACGCTTGAAAAGTTCAACTTGGGAAATACCCTGTTAGGTATGATCATAGCGCTGTACAAATAGCCATCAGCAAAGGTCAGGGCAGGGGAAGCGATCTCCTCTGGCTTCTCACTCAAACAAGCACTCCAGCATCAAATTTAGGTCCTCTAGCATGACAACATTTTGGTACAATCCTAAAATAAAAATAGTTTGTCTGACGATATACTGGCAGGAATGGTCACAAAAGGGAATTAACTTTATAAAGGACTTGTACAATGACACCTCCCCAAAGCCCTTCTCCAAGCTGGAGAACGAAAAAAAAACTGAATGCAATAGACCTATATAAAATTGTGAAACTTAAGGTCCAGATTGCCAAATTACCCATAGTGCTGGCACCCCCCTCACTACCCTCCAAGTTAGCCCAGTATGACAAGATGGGACAAATGGTTTCTAAACTGTAAAAACTACTCTTACCAGAACTCCATAAATCCCACAAAGACAATGAGAGGAAATGGGAAGCAGCGACAAACTCTAACATGATCAAACTCGACTTGGAACACATACATACGACAACACCCTTCAGAAACAAAATCTCACCCACACTCTCCCAAACAAAGTTTAAAAGTTTATGATTATCAATCAAACAACTGGACGCCAAGAAGACTACACAAAATTAAACTTATTGATTCCCCCCTTTGCTGGAACTGTAACAAGCAGGAAGATGACCTTGCACACATGTTATTTAACTGCCACTGGCCCTAATCATTCTGGGACAAAATCTTTGACTGTATCAGAGACACCTTTCATATCAACCCAACCAGGGAGTTCTCTTACATGCTCCTAGGACCCCTAGACACCAATTACAAAATAAGAACGATCAGACCTGCTGGACCTAATGCTGACTTCGGCATGCAAAATCATTTTATGTAACTGGAAGAATTCCAAATTCATATCATTCAAGATGTGGCAGGAGTGGCTACATTTTCTAAGAGGTGCGCACAACTTAACTCTACAACTCACCCTGTGGTGCTCCCCCCATATTATACTATACTATGGAACTTTTTAGGCTCTTCCACCTTAGTTTTCAAACCTCCATGGACTATGGAGAAAGTTCTCATGTATAATACCCCTTTTACCACCAGAGAAATCGCTAAACCTGTGAGAAGAAGGTTGAAGGCTATGCCCAAGGTGGTAACTGACCACTGTGATGTTTCATTGGCTTTTCTTCCCCTGTTTATTCTCATTTCTTCTTACTGTCTTTCTTTCCTTCACTTTTTACACAACTATTAACTCCCACAATAAATATGGGTGGCACTATCAAAATCAAGCCAGGCAATAGTTAATCCACAAGGAAGGCTTGTTCTCAAGTTCTCAGAGGCTCCCGACTCATCGACTTGGAAGTTACATTTGGGCATCCACCACTGTCTTGCTATTCTAATAATGTTTAGTGATATTTCAAAAAAATATGTGATAAATGTACATGTTGCGACCGCCTGCATGATACCCGTGTTAATGAGAGATGTAATACCCAATGTCATTTTCATTCTTCTTAACGCGAGGTAGCAAAAGAAACACAATTGATGGAAGGAATGCAGAACAAATTAAAACATTCACCCCCAGTCAAGAGATCTGGGTTAAATCCATCGTTCTTTTTCTCACCATGCCATCCCAGTTTAGATGTGGCCATTTGCAAATCAGTCTTGACCCTGTGCCTCATGGGAACAGTCCAACCCGAACTGCTAAGCCAGGTCCTCCCTGGACTGGAAACAAGCATCCGGTGACTGGTTTCGGAGCCCTCTTCAGCGAGGATAGCTTAAATCCAGTGGCACAGTGACCCGGGAACCATGTCTGGGCATACCTGGCGCACTTAGGGCAAGGTAGCAAAATACACACAATTGATGGTTGAATTACAGAACAAATCAAAACATTCACACCCAAATCAAGAGATCTGGGATAAATCCATCATTCTTTTGCTCACCAAGCCACCCCAGTTTAGATCTGGCCATATGCAAATCAGTCTTGACCGTGTGCTTCATGGGAACAGTCCATCCCGAACTGCTAAGCCAGGTCCCCCTTGACCGGAAACAAGAATCCTAGGACCGGTTTTGGGGTATCACCCCTCTTCAGGCAGGATTTATTGAATTTGGTGGCAGAGTGAGCCCTGGACCCACGTCTGGGCATACTTGGCGCACTTAGGGCGAGGTAGCAAAAGACACACATTTGATGTACGGAATGCAGAACAAATAAAAACATTCACCCCCAGTCAAGAGATCTGGGTTAAATCCATTGTTGTTTTGCTCACCATGCCACCCCAGTTTAGATCTGGCCATATGCAAATCAGTCTTGACCGTGTGCCTCATGGGAACAGTCCAGCCTGAACTGCTAAGCCAGGTCCTCCCTGGACTGGAAACAAGCATCTTAGGACCGGTTACGGGTTTCACCCCACCTCTGCCAGAATTTCTTCAATCCAGTGGCAGAGTGAGCCTGGGACCCACGTCTGGGCATATCCGGCGTACTTAGGGCAAGGTAGCAAAAGACATACAATTGATGGACGGAATGCAGAACAAATCAAAACATTCACCCCCAGTCAAGAGATCTGGGTTAAATCCATAGTTCTTTTGCTCAGCATGCCACCCCAGTTTAGACCTGGCCACATGCAAATCAGTCTTGACACTGTGCCTCATGGGAATAGACCAGCCCGAACTCCTAAGCCAGGTCCTCCCTGGAGTGGAAACAAGCATCCGAGGACTGGTTTCGGGGCTTCAGCCCTCTTCAGCGAGGATAGCTTGAATCCAGTGGCACAGTGATTCAGGTATCCAGGTCTGGGCATATCCGGCGCACTTAGGGCGTGGTAGCAAAAGTCACACAATTGATGGACGGAATGCAGAACAAATCAATACATTCATCCCCCAGTCAAGAGATCTGGGTTAAATCCATTGTTCTTTTGCTCACCATGACACCCCAGTTTAGACCTGGCCATATGCAAATCAGTCTTGACCCTGTGTCTCACGGGAAGAGTACAGCCCAAACTGCTAAGCCAGGTCCTCCCTGGACCGGAAATAAGCATCCTAGGACCGGTTTCCGGGTTTCACCCCTCTTCAGCCCGGATAGCTTGAATCCAGTGGCACAGTGATTCAGGTACCCAGGTCTGGGCATATCCGGCGCACTTAGGGCGTGGTAGCAAAAGTCACACAATTGATGGACGGAATGCAGAACAAATCAATACATTCATCCCGCAGTCAAGAGAAATGGGTTAAATCCATTGTTCTTTTGCTCACCATGCCACCCCAGTTTAAATTTGGCCATATGCAAATCAGTCTTGACCCTGTGCTTCATGGGAACAGTTCAGCCCGAACTGCTAAGCCAGGTCCTCCCTGGACCGGAAACAGACATCTTAAGACCGGTTTCTGGATTTCACCCCTCTTCAGGCAGGATAGCTTGAATCTAGTGGCAGAGTGAGCCCGGGACCCAAGTCTGGGTACACCCTGCGCACTTAGGGCGAGGTAGCAAAAGACACACAATTGATGGACGGAATACAGAACAAATCAAAACATTCACCACCATTCAAGAGATCTGGGTTAAATCCATTGTTCTGTTGCTCGCCATGCCACCCCAGTTTGGACATGGCCATAAGCAAATCAGTCTTGACCCTGTGTCTCATGGGAACAGTTCTGCCCAAACTGCTAAGCCAGGTCCTCCCTGGACTTGAAACAAGCATTCTAGGACTGGTTTTGGGGTTTCACCCCACCTCAGCCAGGATAGCTTGAATCCAGTGGCACAGTGAGCCTGGGACCGAAGGCTGGGCATACCC
Source organism: Triturus cristatus (assembly GCF_964204655.1). Lineage (NCBI taxonomy): Eukaryota > Metazoa > Chordata > Amphibia > Caudata > Salamandridae > Triturus > Triturus cristatus. The sequence continues at coordinate 641,468,417 of NC_140581.1, read as the reverse complement.
TGCGCACTTAGGGTGAGGTAGCAAAAGACACACAATTGATGGACGGAATGCAGAACAAATCAAAACATTCACCACCATTCAAGAGATCTGGGTTAAATCCATCATTCTTTTGCTCACCATGCCACCCCATTATTGACCTGGCCAAATGCATATCAGTCTTGACCCAGTGCCTTAAGCGGAACAGTCCAGCCTGAACTTCTAAGCCAGGTCCTCCCTGGACTGGACACAAGCATCCTAGGACCGGTTTCTGGGTTTCACCCCACCTCAGCCACGAAAGCTTGAATCCAGTGGCACAGTGTGCCCCGGCCCCACGTCTGGGCCAAACCAGCGCACTTAGGGCAAGGTAGCAAAAGACACACAATTGATAGACGGAATGCAGAACAATGCAAAACATTCACCCCCAGTCAAGAGATCTGGATTAAATCCATCGCTCTTTTGCTCACCATGGCACCCCAGTTTAGACCTGGCCATATGCAAATCAGTCTTGACTCTGTGCCTCATGGGAAGAGTCCAGCCTGAACTGCTAAGCCAGGTCCTCCCTGGACCAGAAACAAGCATCCTTGGACTGGTTTCGGGTTTTCAGCCCTCTTCAGCGAGGATAGCTTGATTCCAGTGGGACAGTGAGGCCAGGAAGCACGTCTGGGCATACCTGGCGCACTTAGGGCGAGGTAGCAAAATACACACAATTGAAGGATGAAATACAGAACAAACTAAAACATTCACCCTCAAGTCAAGAGATCTGGGTTAAATCCATCGTTCTTTTGCTCTCCATGCCACCCCAGTTTAGACCTGGCCATATGCAAATCAGTCTTGACCCTGTGCCTCATGGGAACAGTCCAGCCCGAAGTGCCAGGGCCAGTTCCTCCCTGGACTGGAAACAAGCACCCTAGGACCGGTTTCGGGGTTTCACCCCTCTGCAGACAGGATAGTGTGAATCCAGTGGCACAGTGAGCCAGGGACACACGTCTGGGCATACCCGGCGCACTTAGGGCGAGGTAGAAAAAGACACACAATTGATGGACGGACTGCAGAACAAATGAAAACATTCACCCCCAGTCAAGAGATCTGGGTTAAATCCATTGGTCTTTTGCACACCATGCCACCCCAGTTTAGATCTGGCCATATGCAAATCAGTCTTGACCCTGTGCCTCATGGGAACACTCCATCCAAACTGCTAAGCCAGGCCCTCCCTGGACCGGAAACAAGCATCCTAGAACCGGTTTCGGGGTTTGACCCCTCTTCAGCGAGGATAGCATGAATCCAGTGGCACAGTGAGCCCGGGAACCATGTCTGGGTATACCCGGCGCACTTAGGGCGAGGTAGAAAAAGACACACAATTGATGGACAGAATGCCGAACAAAAAAAAACATTCAACCCCAGTCAAGAGATCTGGGTTAAATCCATTGTTCTTTTGCTCACCATGACACCCCAGTTTAGACCTGGCCATATGCAAATCAGTCTTGACCCTGTGTCTCACGGGAAGAGTACAGCCCAAACTGCTAAGCCAGGTCCTCCCTGGACTGGAAACAAGCATCCTAGGACTGGTTTCCGGGTTTCACCCCTCTTCAGCCCGGATAGCTTGAATCCAGTGGCACAGTGATTCAGGTACCCATGTCTGGGCATATCCGGCGCACTTAGGGCGAGTTAGCAAAAGTCACACAATTGATGGACGGAATGCAGAACAAATCAATACATTCACCCCCCAGTCAAGAGATCTGGGTTAAATCCATTGTTCTTTTGCTCACCATGCCACCCCAGTTTAGATTTGGCCATATGTAAATCAGTCTTGTCCCTGTGCTTCATGGGAACAGTTCAGCCCGAACTGCTAAGCCTGGTCCTCCCTGGACCGGAAACAGACATCTTAGGACCGGTTTCGGGGTTTCACCCCTCTTCAGGCAGGATAGCTTGAATCTAGTGGCAGAGTGAGCCCGGGACGAAGTCTGGGCACACCCTGCGCACTTAGGGCGAGGTAGCAAAAGACACACAATTGATGGACGGAATGCTGAACAAATCAAAACATTCACCACCATTCAAGAGATCTGGGTTAAATCCATTGTTCTGTTGCTCACCATGCCACCCCAGTTTAGACCTGGCCATATGCAAATCAGTCTTGACCCTGTGTCTCATGGGAACAGTTCTGCCCAAATTGCTAAGCCAGGTCCTCCCTGCACTTGAAACAAGCATTCTATGACGGGTTTCGGGTTTCACCCCACCTCAGCCAGGATAGCTTGAATCCAGTGGCAGAGTGAGCCAGGGACCCACGTCTGGGCATACTTGTCACACTTAGGGCGAGGTAGCAAAAGACACACAATTGATGGATGGAATGCAGAACAAATTAAAACATTCACCCCCAGTCAAGAGATCTTTTTTAAATCCATTGTTCTTTTGCTCACCATGCCACCCCAGTTTAGATCTGGCCATATGCAAATTAGTCTTGGCCCTGTGCCTCATGGGAACAGTCCAGCCTGAGCTGCTAAGCCAGGTCCTCCCTGGACAGGAAACAAGCATCCTAGGACCGGTTTTGGGTTTCACCCCACCTCAGCCACGAAAGCTTGAATCCAGTGGCACAGTGTGCCCGGGCCCCACGTCTGGGCATAACCAGCGCACTTAGGGCAAGGTAGCAAAAGACACACAATTGATAGACGGAATGCAGAACAATTCAAAACATTCACCCCCAGTCAAGAGATCTGGGTTAAATCCATCGCTCTTTTGCTCACCATGGCACCCCAGTTTAGACCTGGCCATATGCAAATCAGTCTTGACTCTGTGCCTCATGGGAACAGTCCAGCCTGAACTGCTAAGCCAGGTCCTCCCTGGACCAGAAACAAGCATCCTAGGACTGGTTTCGGGTTTTCAGCCCTCTTCAGCGAGGATAGCTTGATTCCAGTGGCACAGTGAGGCCAGGAAGCACGTCTGGGCATTTCTGGCGCACTTAGGGCGAAGTAGCAAAATACACACAATTGATGGATGAAATACAGAACAAACTAAAACATTCATCCTCAAGTCAAGAGATCTGGGTTAAATCCATCGTTCATTTGCTCTCCATGCCACCCCAGTTTAGACCTGGCCATATGCAAATCAGTCTTGACCCTGTGCCTCATGGGAACAGTCCAGCCCGAAGTGCCAAGCCAGGTCCTCCCTGGACTGGAAACAAGCATACTAGGACCGGTTTCGGGGTTTCACCCCTCTGCAGCCAGGATAGTTAAAATCCAGTGTCACAGTGAGCCAGGGACACACGTCTGGGCATACCCGGCGCACTTAGGGTGAGGTAGAAAAAGACACACAATTGATGGACGGAATGCAGCACAAATGAAAACATTCACCCCAGTCAAGAGATCTGGGTTAAATCCATTGGTCTTTTGCTCACCATGCCACCCCAGTTTAGATCTGGCCATATGCAAATCAGTCTTGACCCTGTGCTTCATGGGAACACTCCATCCAAACTGCTAAGCCAGGCCATCCCTGGACCGGAAACAAGCATCCTAGGACCGGTTTCGGGATTTGACCCCTCTTCAGGCAGGAGAGTTTGAATCCAGTAGCACAGTGAGCTAGGGACCCAAGTCTGGGCATACCCTGCACACTTAGGGCGAGGTAACAAAAGACACACAATTGATGAATGGAATGCAGAAAAAATCAAAACATTCACCACCAATCAAGAGATCTGGGTTAAATCTATTGTTCTGTTGCTCACCATGCCACCCCAGCTTAGACCTGGCCATATGCAAATCTGTCTTGACCCTGTGACTCATGGGAACAGTTCAGCCCGAATTGCTAAGCCAGGTCCTCCCTGGACTGGAAACAAGCATTATAGGACCGGTTTCGGGTTTCACCCCACCTCAGCCAGGATAGCTTGAATCCAGTGCCACAGTGAGCCTGGGACCCAAGTCTGGGCATACCCTGCGCACTTAGGGTGAGGTAGCAAAAGACACACAATTGATGGACGGAATGCAGAACAAATCAAAACATTCACCACCATTCAAGAGATCTGGGTTAAATCCATCATTCTTTTGCTCACCATGCCACCCCAGATTCGACCTGGCCATATGCATATCAGTATTGACCCTGTGCGCCATGGGAACAGTCCAGCCCGAACTGCTAAAGAAGGTCCTCCCTGGACCGGAAACAAGCATCCTAGGACCGGTTTCGGGGTTTCACCCCTCTTCAGGCAGGATAGCTTGAATCTAGTGGCAGAGTGAGCCCGGGACCCAAGTCTGGGCACATCCTGCGCACTTAGGGCGAGGTAGCAAAAAACACACAATTGATGGACGGAATGCAGAACAAATCAAAACATTCACTACCAATCAAGAGATCTGGGTTAAATCCATTGTTCTGTTGCTCTCCATGCCACCCCAGCTTAGACCTGGCCATATGAAAATCAGTCTTCTTTACCCTGTGTCTCATGGGAACAGTTCAGCCCGAACTGCTAAGCCAGGTCCTCCATGGACTGGAAACAAGCATTCTAGGACCGGTTTCGGGTTTCACCCCACCTCAGCCAGGATAGCTTGAATCCAGTGGCACAGTGAGGCCGGGACCCACGTCTGGGTATACCCGGCGCATTTAGGGTGAGGTAGCAAAAGACACACAATTGATGGACGGAATGCAGAACAAATCAAAACATTCACCCCCCAGTCAAGACATCTGGGTTAAATCCATTGTTCTTTTGCTCACCATGCCACTCAAGTTTAGATCTGGCCATATGCAAATCAGTCTTGACCCTGTGCTTCATGGGAACAGTCCAGCCCGAACTGCTAAGCCAGGTCCTCCCTGGACCGGAAACAAGCATCCTAGGACCGGTTTCCGGGTTTCACCCCTCTTCAGCCCGGATAGCTTGGATCAAGTGGCACAGTGAGCCAGGGACCCACGTCTGGGCATACCCGGCGCATTTAGGGTGAGGTATCAAGAGACACACAATTGATGGATGGAATGCAGAACAAATCAAAACATTCACCCCCCAGTCAAGACATCTGGGTTAAATCCATCATTCTTTTGCTCACCATGCCACTCAAGTTTAGATCTGGCCATATGCAAATCAGTCTTGACCCTGTGCTTCATGGGAACTGTCCATCCCGAACTGCTAAGCCAGGTCCTCCCTGGACCGGAAACAAGCATCCTAGGACCGGTTTCCGGGTTTCAATCCTCTTCAGCCCGGATAGCTTGGATCAAGTGGCACAGTGAGCCAGGGACCCACGTCTGGGCATACCAGGCGCATTTAGGGTGAGGTAGCAAAAGACACACAAGTGATGGACGGAATGCAGAACAAATCAAAACATTCACCCCCAGTCAAGACATCTGGGTTAAATCCATCATTCTTTTGCTCACCATGCCACTCAAGTTTAGATCTGGCCATATGCAAATCAGTCTTGACCCTGTGCTTCATGGGAACAGTCCAGCCCGAACTGCTAAGCCAGGTCCTCCCTGGACCGGAAACAAGCATACTAGGACCGGTTTCGGGGTTTCACCCCTCTTCAGGCAGGATAGCTTGAATCTAGTGGCAGAGTGAGCCCGGGACCCAAGTCAGGGCACACCCTGCGCACTTAGGGCGAGGTAGCAAAAGACACACAATTGATGGACGGAATACAGAACAAATCAAAACATTCACCACCATTCAAGAGATCTGGGTTAAATCCATTGTTCTGTTGCTCGCCATGCCACCCCAGTTTGGACATGGCCATATGCAAATCAGTCTTGACCCTGTGTCTCATGGGAACAGTTCTGCCCAAACTGCTAAGCCAGGTCCTCCCTGGACTTGAAACAAGCATTCTAGGACTGGTTTTGGGTTTCACCCCACCTCAGCCAGGATAGCTTGAATCCAGTGGCACAGTGAGCCCGGGACCGAAGTCTGGGCATACCCTGCGCACTTAGTGTGAGGTAGCAAAAGACACACAATTGATGGACGGAATGCAGAACAAATCAAAACATTCACCACCATTCAAGAGATCTGGGTTAAATCCATCATTCTTTTGCTCACCATGCCACCCCATTATTGACCTGGCCAAATGCATATCAGTCTTGACCCAGTGCCTTAAGCGGAACAGTCCAGCCTGAACTTCTAAGCCAGGTCCTCCCTGGACTGGACACAAGCATCCTAGGACCGGTTTCTGGGTTTCACCCCACCTCAGCCACGAAAGCTTGAATCCAGTGGCACAGTGTGCCCCGGCCCCACGTCTGGGCCAAACCAGCGCACTTAGGGCAAGGTAGCAAAAGACACACAATTGATAGACGGAATGCAGAACAATGCAAAACATTCACCCCCAGTCAAGAGATCTGGGTTAAATCCATCGCTCTTTTGCTCACCATGGCACCCCAGTTTAGACCTGGCCATATGCAAATCAGTCTTGACTCTGTGCCTCATGGGAAGAGTCCAGCCTGAACTGCTAAGCCAGGTCCTCCCTGGACCAGAAACAAGCATCCTTGGACTGGTTTCGGGTTTTCAGCCCTCTTCAGCGAGGATAGCTTGATTCCAGTGGCACAGTGAGGCCAGGAAGCACGTCTGGGCATACCTGGCGCACTTAGGGCGAGGTAGCAAAATACACACAATTGAAGGATGAAATACAGAACAAACTAAAACATTCACCCTCAAGTCAAGAGATCTGGGTTAAATCCATCGTTCTTTTGCTCTCCATGCCACCCCAGTTTAGACCTGGCCATATGCAAATCAGTCTTGACCCTGTGCCTCATGGGAACAGTCCAGCCCGAAGTGCCAAGCCAGTTCCTCCCTGGACTGGAAACAAGCACCCTAGGACCGGTTTCGGGGTTTCACCCCTCTGCAGACAGGATAGTGTGAATCCAGTGGCACAGTGAGCCAGGGACACACGTCTGGGCATACCCGGCGCACTTAGGGCGAGGTAGAAAAAGACACACAATTGATGGACGGACTGCAGAACAAATGAAAACATTCCCCCCCAGTCAAGAGATCTGGGTTAAATCCATTGGTCTTTTGCTCACCATGCCACCCCAGTTTAGATCTGGCCATATGCAAATCAGTCTTGACCCTGTGCCTCATGGGAACACTCCATCCAAACTGCTAAGCCAGGCCCTCCCTGGACCGGAAACAAGCATCCTAGAACCGGTTTCAGGGTTTGACCCCTCTTCAGCGAGGATAGCATGAATCCAGTGGCACAGTGAGCCCGGGAACCATGTCTGGGTATACCCGGCGCACTTAGGGCGAGGTAGAAAAAGACACACAATTGATGGACAGAATGCCGAACAAAAAAAAACATTCAACCCCAGTCAAGAGATCTGGGTTAAATCCATTGTTCTTTTGCTCACCATGACACCCCAGTTTAGACCTGGCCATATGCAAATCAGTCTTGACCCTGTGTCTCACGGGAAGAGTACAGCCCAAACTGCTAAGCCAGGTCCTCCCTGGACTGGAAACAAGCATCCTAGGACTGGTTTCCGGGTTTCACCCCTCTTCAGCCCGGATAGCTTGAATCCAGTGGCACAGTGATTCAGGTACCCATGTCTGGGCATATCCGGCGCACTTAGTGTGAGGTAGCAAAAGACACACAATTGATGGACGGAATGCAGAACAAATCAAAACATTAACCACCATTCAAGAGATCTGGGTTAAATCCATCATTCTTTTGCTCACCATGCCACCCCAGATTCGACCTAGCCATATGCATATCAGTATTGACCCTGTGCGCCATGGGAACAGTCCAGCCCGAACTGCTAAAGAAGGTCCTCCCTGGACCGGAAACAAGCATCCTAGTACCGGTTTCGGGGTTTCACCCCTCTTCAGGCAGGATAGCTTGAATCTAGTGGCAGAGTGAGCCCGGGACCCAAGTCTGGGCACATCCTGCGCACTTAGGGCGAGGTAGCAAAAAACACACAATTGATCGACGGAATGCAGAACAAATCAAAACATTCACTACCAATCTAGAGATCTGGGTTAAATCCATTGTTCTGTTGCTCTCCATGCCACCCCAGCTTAGACCTGGCCATATGCAAATCAGTCTTCTTTACCCTGTGTCTCATGGGAACAGTTCAGCCCGAACTGCTAAGCCAGGTCCTCCATGGACTGGAAACAAGCATTCTAGGACCGGTTTCGGGTTTCACCCCACCTCAGCCAGGATAGCTTGAATCCAGTGGCACAGTGAGGCCGGGACCCACGTCTGGGTATACCCGGCGCATTTAGGGTGAGGTAGCAAAAGACACACAATTGATGGACGGAATGCAGAACAAATCAAAACATTCACCCCCCAGTCAAGACATCTGGGTTAAATCCATCATTCTTTTGCTCACCATGCCACTCAAGTTTAGATCTGGCCATATGCAAATCAGTCTTGACCCTGTGCTTCATGGGAACTGTCCAGCCCGAACTGCTAAGCCAGGTCCTCCCTGGAACGGAAACAAGCATCCTAGGACCGGTTTCCGGGTTTCACCCCTCTTCAGCCCGGATAGCTTGGATCAAGTGGCACAGTGAGCCAGGGACCCACGTCTGGGCATACCAGGCGCATTTAGGGTGAGGTAGCAAAAGACACACAAGTGATGGACGGAATGCAGAACAAATCAAAACATTCACCCCCAGTCAAGACATCTGGGTTAAATCCATCATTCTTTTGCTCACCATGCCACTCAAGTTTAGATCTGGCCATATGCAAATCAGTCTTGACCCTGTGCTTCATGGGAACAGTCCAGCCCGAACTGCTAAGCCAGGTCCTCCCTGGACCGGAAACAAGCATACTAGGACCGGTTTCGGGGTTTCACCCCTCTTCAGGCAGGATAGCTTCAATCTAGTGGCACAGTGAGCCCGGGACCCAAGTCTGGGCCTATCCTGCGCACTTAGGGCGAGGTAGGCAAAAGAAACACAATTGATGGACGGAATGCAGAACAAATCAAAACATTCACCCACAGTCAATTGATCTGGTTTAAATCCATCGTTCCTTTGCTCACCATGCCACCCCAGTTTAGGCCTGGCCATATGAAAACCAGTATGGACCCTGTGCCTTATGGGAACAGTCCAGCCTGAACTGGTAAGCCAGTTCCTCCCTAGACCGTAAACAAGCATCTTAGGACCGTTTTCGGGGGGTTTCACCCCTCTTCAGCCAGGATAGCTTGACCATCGTAATAGGGCCCTCAGTTAGTAGTTTGGAGTTGGAATAGTGATTTTTTATGTTTTATTATCCAACACTTTCCCTGAATTTAGTTGGTTTGGAGTTGGAATAGTATTTGTTTAAGTTTTATTATCTAGCCCTTTCCCTGAATTTATTTAGTGTGGTGTTTGTATGGTATTTTTTTAGGTTTTATTATCCAGCACTTTACACCAGTACCGCAATGGTAGAGAGGCACGCAAATAGCTCTTATGGTATGTTTTTAGATTTACATCAACACCAAATGGCATGTTCCTTTCACGCAAAGTGCTGCATGAAAGGGCCCATATTTACAAGGCCGTGAAAAGCAACTCACAGTGGCTTCACGTGGCCTTGTAAATATGGAATATCTGTTGGAAATACCCCACTCCCACACCGGAAAGGGTTGGTGGTAACGGGGTCTCTCCAGACACACACAGTGGTAGCTTGGCTCGAGTGGTCAGGAATCAGGCACCGTGCTAAGCATACATCATACCCATACAATAACCATGCGTGCATCCGTTCCAAAAACGACTCTACACCGTAAAAATTATGAAAATATCTCTGTTTATCTTCTTTTTCTCTTAGTTACTGATTAAATAAATAATAACACAATCACCATATACAAGGCTTTTTCTGTGGAAGGGTACGTCAAATATATACTGTCTTAATGATTCAATAAATAGGGGAGATCATAAATAATTAAGGCATAAATATAAGTGCATTACATACAGGCAATTAAATATTATGAGGCAATAAATACTTCAAGCCAATAAATATTGTGCGACAATAAATACTGTGGAACAATAAATACAGTGAAGCAATAAATAGGTTAAATACAATAAATACAGTGCTCTCAATAAATAATTAAAAGCTGACAGTGACACTTATAGAATCAGATCACATTTAGATTTCTATGGGCTGATTTGGCCCAGTCACAGCTTGTGGTTGGGTGGATGGCTTGAGGGTGTCTATTCCCTGGCTTGGACAAGGCTGAGGCCCCAACTGAGGTAGATAAAGGGGGGGAATTCTAGGGACCTGGCTCTCTCACTCTACACAACCCCTCTGAATTAGTCTCAGCTCACCCCTGGCACAATCAAGCTGGTTCCAGCACCTCTCTAGCCCCTAGGGTAGTCTCTCAGGATTCCACAGGGCCTTAGGCGCCCTCTATTCCACTTACTGCCCTTTTTCTGAAGCTCCGACGCCGCTGGAGTCGTGTCGACGCCGTGAGGCGGTTCCGGTTCGATGTCGGCGGCCTCGGCGCAATGTCAGTTCTTGACGACGCCGGTAGGCGGTTCCGGTTCGATGTCGGCGGCCTCGGCTCGATCTCGACCTCCGGTTCGATGACGTCGGGCAGTCTTGGCTCGATGTCGACTTCGGGCGGCTCCGGTCCGATGGCGATCTCAGGTTCGATGACGTCGGCCGGCCTTGGCTCGATGTCGTCTTCCGGCGGCTCCGGAGTGCGATCCCCACTCCCGACCTCCGGTGCTCCTCTCCTCAGGTTCCGGCGACTCCGGAGTGCGACCTCCACTCCCGACCTCCGGTGCTCCTCTCCTCAAGTTCCGGCGACTCCGGAGTGCGATCTCCACTCCCGACATCCGGCACGCTTCACCTCGGTCTCCGGCGACTCCGGAGGGCGGACTTCACTCCCCCGTCGACGCCGCTCACTCGACCTCGGGTGACTTCCTCCTCGACCTCTGGTACTCTCTACGACCTCCGTCGGCACCCTCTCTCAACCTCTGGCGGCTCCGGGTACGACGTCTGCTTTTCCAGTCAGCGCCGCTTCTCCACCTCGGGCTCCGGGTCTCTAGGCTTCTCGACGTCGGTCTCCAGGAAAACCAATAATCAGGTCAGGACTTTGCTGTTCTTTGCTTCTAAGGCCTGTTCCTGCTGTCCAGGTCCTTAAGATGGTTTTTCTTGCTTCTTCCCACACAGGGCTCCAGGCTGGGCTCAGTCAGTAGGGACTAGTATCAAGGGTGGGTTTATGGACCCCACTCCAGGCACAAGTTTCCACCCCTGCTGCCTCACTCCTTCCTCCTTCAGGTTTCTGCTGCTCTCTCTTCACCAGTCAGGTGCCAACTGCCAGCTCCAACTGTCAACTCTCTGTCTTAGCTTCCCAACATTCTAAACCGCCTCCAACTGTCACAGGGTTCTGGAATGTTCTGGAAGGTGCTGGTAGGTTCCAGTGGGTCTGATGATGTCACAGGTGGCCACCATTTTGTGCTCCAGGCCCTCAGACAGAAGTTCCAGGGGTAGATAAAATGGCTCCCTGAATCTGCATCAACACTAAAAAGTCTGGTGGTTCCCAAAAAGGAAAAATTCTAACAGGGTTTGAGGCAAAAGTGGGACAAAATAAATAATGATGAGGAGGGACCACCCAAAGGGCTGACAGGTCTAACACGCGTCCCCCCCAGCTGAAAGTGGGGAGAGCTACCCAACCCCTTGGGAGTTCTCATCACTAAGGCGGAAATACCTTGAGAGACCGTCTGCATTGGCGTGGTCTACTCCAGGCCGATGTTCCACCTGAAAGTCCATTCCCTGTAGAGAAATAGACCACCTCAACAACTTGGGATTCTCCCCCTTCATTTGCATCAGCCAACGAAGGGGTCTGTGGTCGGTCTGAACCAGGAAGTGCGAGCCAAACAGGTATGGCCGCAACTTCTTCAGAGCCCATACCACTGCAAAGGCTTCACGCTCTATTGCACTCCACTTCTGTTCCCTGGGAAGTAGTCTCCGGGATAGGAAGACCACGGGTTGATCCAGACCCTCTTCATTGAGTTGCGATAACACCGCCCCAATGCCATGTTCTGATGCATCTGTCTCTACAATGAACTCCTTGGAAAAGTCTGGGGCCCTTAAGACCGGGGCCTCGCACATGGCTTGCTTCAGCTTCACAAAGGCCTGCTGACAAGCCTCCGTCCAGACTACCCGTCGAGGTTGTTTCTTGGACGTGAGCTCCGTGAGGGGGGCTACGATGGTACCGTACCCCTTCACGAAGCGGCGGTAGTATCCCGTGAGGCCCAGAAAAGCTCGGACCTCAGTCTGTGTCTTGGGGGGTTCCCAGGCCATGATGGCCTCGATCTTCGCCTGGAGGGGTTGCACCGCTCCCCTACCCACCAAGTGTCCAAGGTACACTACCGACCCCTGCCCGATCTGGCACTTGCTGGCCTTGATCGTCAATCCAGCTTGTCTCAGGGCCTGGAGAACAGCTTGCAGGTGACGCAAGTGATCCTCCCAGCTGTTACTGAAGACGGCTATGTCATCCAGATAAGCAGCAGAGAAACTCTCCATTCCGGTGAGGATCTGGTTTACCAGGCGCTGAAACGTGGCAGGTGCGTTCTTGAGCCCAAAGGGCATCACACAGAACTGGTAGTGGCCATTGGGCGTGGAGAAGGCTGACCTTTCCCTTGCTCCATCAGTCAAAGAGATCTGCCAGTACCCAGAAGTAAGGTCAAAGGTACTTAGATATTGGGCAGCTCCCAGCCGGTCAATCAATTCATCCGCCCTAGGGATCGGATGAGCATCAGTTTTGGTTACTGAATTCAGTCCCCGGTAGTCCACACAGAACCTCAGTTCCGGTTGGGCACCCGGTGGTGCGGCTTTGGGTACTAACACCACCGGACTGGACCAGGGGCTGCTAGAAGGTTCGATCACTCCTAGCTCCAGCATCTTAGTGACTTCACTGTTAATGCTGGCCTTCACCTTGTCTGACATCCGGTAGATCTTGGACTTCACAGGTGGGCTGTCTCCTGTGTCCACGTCATGGACGCACAGGTGAGTCCTACCCGGGGCAAGGGAGAACAACGAAGAGTACTGCCCCAGGACCTGGCGGCAGTCCTCCTGCTGTTCAGGAGTTAGAGATGGGGAGAGAATCACTCCCTCCACCGACCCATCCTTCTCTTGAGACGCAAACAAATCGGGGAGAGGCTCGCTTTCCGCGTCCTCTGTTCCGTCAGTCACCATCATCAAGATGACTTCGGGCCTCTCGTGGTGGGGTTTGAGGCGGTTGGCGTGCAGCACCCGTAGGGGCTGACGAGGGGTCTTCAGGTCCACCAAGTAGGTAGCCTTACCCTTCTTCTCCAACACCTCAAAGGGTCCTGACCAGCGATCCTGGAGGGCACTAAGCTCTCCTGGTTCGATCACCCACACCTTCTGGCCAGGCTCCAACTCCACCGGGTGAGCATTGTGGTCATACCACGCCTTCATCACTGCTTGGCTGGCTTCCAAGTTGTCAGAAGCTTGCTTCCACAACTTAGCCATTTGGCTCCGGAAGGCCAGCATGTAGCTCACCACATCCTGGGGAAGCTTTCTGGGAGTTCTTTCCCATCCGTCTCTCACCAGGTTGAGAGGTCCACGTACAGGGTGCCCATACAGAAGCTCGAAGGGGCTGAAGCCCACTCCCTTCTGTGGCACTTCCCTGTAGGAAAAGAGTAGACAGGGTATGAGGACGTCCCATTTCCTCCGCAGGCTTTCAGGCAGACTTCTGATCATGCCCTTCAAGGTTTTGTTAAACCTCTCCACCAGACCATTGGTCTGGGGGTGGTAAGGAGTTGTGAACCGGTAGGTCACTCCACACTCCTTCCACATGGCCCGCATGTACGCTGACATGAAGTTGGTCCCCCTGTCGGACACAACTTCCTTGGGAAAACCCACTCGGGTAAAGATTCCCATCAGGGCCCTAGCCACAACAGGTGCTGTTATGGTCCTCAGAGGTATTGCCTCTGGGTACCGTGTGGCATGATCCACCAGAACCAGGATAAACCTGTGACCAGCTGTAGTAGGTGGATCTAACGGACCCACAATGTCGATGCCCACCCTTTCAAAGGGGGTGCTAATGACAGGAAGTGGTTCCAGGGGAGCTTTTAGCTTCACCCCTGTTTTCCCACTGGCTTGGCAAGACACACATGTCCGGCAGTAGGTATCGGACGACACTTTCATTTGAGGCCAATAAAAGTGGGGGACAAGACGGGCGAAGGTCTTGTCTTGCCCCAGGTGTCCTGCCAAGGGGATCTCGTGAGCCAACTCCAGAAGGAAGGCTCGATAACGTTGAGGGACTACCAAGGCTCGTGACGATCCATGTAGGGGTGCCTTGGGTTCACTGTAGAGGAGGCCGTCCTCCCAGTAAACACTGTAGTTCCCTTCAACGTTCCCTGCTGCCTGGGCTTCGGCCTGTCGCCTCAGCCCCTCAAGGGTAGGGCACTCCCTCTGGCCCTGGCAGAATTCCTCCCTGGACGGGCCTCCCTCCACGTGCCACTCGGCCGGGATGGGTAGGTCCCCCAGTTTGGTAACATCCCCCACCGCAGACTCCTGGTCCACCACCTCCGGTGGCCTATCCGTCCTACGGGGTGCGGACGCCGAGGCAGGCTCCTCCTGTCCTCGGTTCTTCCCTTGACTGGCAGCTGGCTGGGCCTTTGTTCCAGGCTCCAGCCGAAACGAACTCCCTCTCCGGGTAGTCACGGACCTTGTGCTCACACAGGCCCAGTCAGGTGTACCCAGCATCTCAGTATGAGTCCGGTATTCCACCTCCTTCCAAGCATTGTGCTCCATGTCATTCCCCAGTAGACAATCGACTGGCACGGCAGGGCTTACGGCAACTCGAAGTGAACCTGCAACCCCCTCCCATTCAAAGGGAACCTCGGCCACCGGATAGTGGCCTGTTCTGCCGTCAGCCATCGCCGCTGGGTGGAGTACATCGGGAATTACCTGCTCTGGAGACACCAGTTGGCTACGTACCATAGTCATAGTGGCTCCTGTGTCTCTCAGAGCCTCCCCTCTTTGGCCGTTGATGGTGACCCACTGCCCATACTTTACGGTATTTGCGGGCACCTGGACCTTAGGAACCATCTCCCGTTCTCCCAGGGACACTAAAGTGACACCCGCCCACTCCCTTCCCTTAGTTAAGGGCATCTCCTCCCCGAGCACTACACTAACTACTCCGGGGGCCTTTCCTCCAATGGGAGGGGGTGGTCGTTTCGGGCACTTCGCGTCTCCCTTGTAGTGTCCAACGCCACCGCACTCGTAGCAATGGACAACCCTTGGCTGCTGACTCTGGCCAGGATTAGGGTTTCTGGGTGGGTTAGCCCTAGGGGTGAATCCTGTTCCCTTCCCTTGGAAGTTATTTTGGGGGCCTTTGGAGAACTCCTTTTTCTTTTCCCCTCCCTCTTTCTTCTGGGGGGCGCCCTGTCCGGCCTTTTGAGTATCCCCTCCAGTCCCCCTTGTGGACACCCGGGTACTAGCCCAAATGTCCGCCTCCTCAGCAAGCTTCCGGGGACTGGTCAGCTTGCTATCCACCAGGTGTTGACGCAGTTCAGGGAAACATTTCTCGAGCAGGTGTTCCTTCAGTACTAGATCAAACAACCCCTCGTAGTTCCTCACTTCACTGCCCTGAATCCAACCCTCTAGTGCCTTCTTTGCATAGTCCAGGAAGTCCACCCAATTCTGTGTGCCCAGTTTGTGACTACCCCTGAACTTCTGTCTGTACTTTTCGGGTGTTAGTCCAAACTTTCTTATGAGCGCCAGCTTCATGGTGGGGTAGTGGGTCTGCTCATCCTCCTCGAGGGCCAATAATGCATCCCTACCAGCTGGAGGCATGTACTTGTACAATCCCCCTCCCCAGTACTTCTCTGGAACCCCATGGGCCCTTAACGAGACCTCATAGGCCGCTAGCCACTTGGCGATATCGTCACCCGCCCCATAGCTAGCTACTATGTCCTTTGGCAGGTAGGGTTTGGGTTCCCTGGTGTACTCTCGTTCTTCGCTGCCACCGTTAGGTACAGGGTGTGCCCCGATTCTCAGGATCTGAAGATCTATCTCTTTCAGCCTTATCTCATGAGCCATCCTCTGTTCCTCCTTCTCTTTCTCCAGCCTTGCTAAGCCCCATGTGAGCTGTCTTTTCTCCCTCCGGTCTGTTAACTCCACTTCAGACAAGCCACCGCTAGAGGCACTGCTGCCCTTCCTGGAAAGTGTCCTGGGCCCCGCTAACAGGTTCCCCACCTCAGGTTGGTACAAACCAGCTCCCTCACTGTCAGGCTCTCTATCCCTGTCCTCCTCCTCAGCCTTGCTTTCCCGTCGTGCCTCCCCCCAAGCCCTTAAGCTGGTTTGGAGTGCACCCTTCTTTGCTCCTGGGGGACAATACACCCCCTCCCGCTGGCAAAACTCCCTGAGTTGGGCCACAGTGTACGTTTCTAAATTCTCCAGTACAAACTCCATCTTGCCCACTCAGGTCAGAGGACAGTTATTTGCAGTAACTATGCAGGGGGGTACCTTATATAATACCTCCTCCCACCACCAGAGTAAATTTGGAAAAACAAAAACTCACAATCAGGAAGGCCGCTTTGAGAAAACTCCCGGTGTAGGCCTATGGACTACCCACAGTTATTGTTGCGTATACGTAGGCACAGCTCTATCCCACCGCTGAACACCAATTATGTTGGAAATACCCCACTCCCACACCGGAAAGGGTTGGTGGTAACGGGGTCTCTCCAGACACACACAGTGGTAGCTTGGCTCGAGTGGTCAGGAATCAGGCACCGTGCTAAGCATACGTCATACCCATACAATAACCATGCGTGCATCCGTTCCAAAAACGACTCTACACCGTAAAAATTATGAAAATATCTCTGTTTATCTTCTTTTTCTCTTAGTTACTGATTAAATAAATAATAACACAATCACCATATACAAGGCTTTTTCTGTGGAAGGGTACGTCAAATATATACTGTCTTAATGATTCAATAAATAGGGGAGATCATAAATAATTAAGGCATAAATATAAGTGCATTACATACAGGCAATTAAATATTATGAGGCAATAAATACTGCAAGCCAATAAATATTGTGCGACAATAAATACTGTGGAACAATAAATACAGTGAAGCAATAAATAGGTTAAATACAATAAATACAGTGCTCTCTATAAATAATTAAAAGCTGACAGTGACACTTATAGAATCAGATCACATTTAGATTTCTATGGGCTGATTTGGCCCAGTCACAGCTTGTGGTTGGGTGGATGGCTTGAGGGTGTCTATTCCCTGGCTTGGACAAGGATGAGGCCCCAACTGAGGTAGATAAAGGGGGGGAATTCTAGAGACCTGGCTCTCTCACTCTACACAACCCCTCTGAATTAGTCTCAGCTCACCCCTGGCACAATCAAGCTGGTTCCAGCACCTCTCTAGCCCCTAGGGTAGTCTCTCAGGATTCCACAGGGCCTTAGGCGCCCTCTATTCCACTTACTGCCCTTTTTCTGAAGCTCCGACGCCGCTGGAGTCGTGTCGACGCCGTGAGGCGGTTCCGGTTCGATGTCGGCGGCCTCGGCGCAATGTCAGTTCTTGACGACGCCGGTAGGTGGTTCCGGTTCGATGTCGGCGGCCTCGGCTCGATCTCGACCTCCGGTTCGATGACGTCGGGCAGTCTTGGCTCGATGTCGACTTCGGGCGGCTCCGGTCCGATGGCGATCTCAGGTTCGATGACGTCGGCCGGCCTTGGCTCGATGTCGTCTTCCGGCGGCTCCGGAGTGCGATCCCCACTCCCGACCTCCGGTGCTCCTCTCCTCAGGTTCCGGCGACTCCGGAGTGCGACCTCCACTCCCGACCTCCTGTGCTCCTCTCCTCAAGTTCCGGCGACTCCGGAGTGCGATCTCCACTCCCGACCTCCGGCACGCTTCACCTCGGTCTCCGGCGACTCCGGAGGGCGGACTTCACTCCCCCGTCGATGCCGCTCACTCGACCTCGGGTGAGTTCCTCCTCGACCTCTGGTACTCTCTACGACCTCCGTCGGCGCCCTCTCTCGACCTCTGGCGGCTCCGGGTACGACGTCTGCTTTTCCAGTCAGCGCCGCTTCTCCACCTCGGGCTCCGGGTCTCTAGGCTTCTCGACGTCGGTCTCCAGGAAAACCAATAATCAGGTCAGGACTTTGCTGTTCTTTGCTTCTAAGGCCTGTTCCTGCTGTCCAGGTCCTTAAGATGGTTTTTCTTGCTTCTTCCCACACAGGGCTCCAGGCTGGGCTCAGTCAGTAGGGACTAGTATCAAGGGTGGGTTTATAGACCCCACTCCAGGCACAAGTTTCCACCCCTGCTGCCTCACTCCTTCCTCCTTCAGGTTTCTGCTGCTCTCTCTTCACCAGTCAGGTGCCAACTGCCAGCTCCAACTGTCAACTCTCTGTCTTAGCTTCCCAACATTCTAAACCGCCTCCAACTGTCACAGGGTTCTGGAATGTTCTGAAAGGTGCTGGTAGGTTCCAGTGGGTCTGATGATGTCACAGGTGGCCACCATTTTGTGCTCCAGGCCCTCAGACAGAAGTTCCAGGGGTAGATAAAATGGCTCCATGAATCTGCATCAACACTAAAAAGTCTGGTGGTTCCCAAAAAGGAAAAATTCTAACAGGGTTTGAGGCAAAAGTGGGACAAAATAAATAATGATGAGGAGGGACCACCCAAAGGGCTGACAGGTCTAACAATATCACACTATGCCAATAGTGTGTCAAACAAAGTGACGCTTTGGCGCATGGGCTTGTAAATATGCTCCCTTGGCTTGATGTTCATTTTAAAATTTACTACAGAAGGGGTAAACAGGTCTTTCACCATGTATAAGTTAGAAGTGAGATATGGTGAAGCTATGTCGTAGACGGGTTGGGACCAAGTTATTGCATGTAACTTGGACAAGGAGTGCACAACTTAGACATTATATTATCAATATAACAATGTATTAAACAAATTGAATATAATCTTTGAAGAATCATTTATTTTACATAAAGAAAATTATTTTTTATAACAATATACACTGTGACAATGAATCATATTTGTAAAATCAACAGAACAAAATCATGACAGACCAAATATTTTTGAAAGAAGCTTTAAACAATATGATCAATATGCCCAATGCATTTCGGGACTGGAGTCCCTTCTTCAGGGGAAATCTGAAATGAAAACAAAATAACGTTTTCTAATGCATAAGAGTGGTCGATATACACAAAACATATTTTCTTTGGTGTCAACATCTAGGTGAAGGTGCCTATTACTGTTTCGTTTATGAGGAAAAAAGTGATGTTATATTAGAAAAGGCTTGCAAAAAGTCAAGTGATGTTATTATGAGTAAGACAAGAGGATGTGACAATGGCAATTTGACAACGTATGAGAAAAAGAAGTGACCCTGTCATGAACTTGAATGTGTAGCGTAAATAAAGAGGCCCCCTGCTAATGTAATGGCAGTTCCTTAAAGCAGGGCTAAAGTAATCAATGTAAATAGTTAAGGCAACAATTTTAAAAATATACAAAGGGATAAAAAACAATAAATCAACATGGACCAGATATTGGATAGAAAGTAAGGACCAACTAAATTATTTACAAAAATGTTTTATTCATAATCAATTCAGTAAAAAGGAAATTCAATCATACAATACCAGTCATGTCTACAGTAACACTCTCATATAATCCACATAGACATTTGAAAACTAAATGTAATGGACGAACACTTGTACAAAAACTTACTTAGATATTTGTTTAGATAGACAAATAATGTGGCACAATAACGTTTCACTGTTATGTTCTACACGCGTTTTGGCACTGAAGAAATGCCTTCATCAGGAAAGGCCACAATCCAACAATCGTGATATCCTATTATCTCGAGAATGATTGCCCGGAATTGTCTCTTAGTAGTTTGACACAGACTCTGCTTTGAGCTGCTTCATTCATGACTTGACATAAAGGTCATTGGATGAGGTCATCTCAATGGTAGGTAATTCATGCATAAAAAGGGGGGTTTCAATATAATGATGATTGATGAGAAGGTTAGGTCAATAGTGAGGAATAATATTATATTCTTATGTGTTTCTGTATGGAATAGATTGACATACAGATATCTGTTGATCGAGAAAAGGGAGCCAGGAATAGATGATAATCAAGGTCTAACCAATGTGTATGATGAGATAATTTTTAAGCTTTCAGCATGTGCATCGAATAGTATGACCCTCCTCACGCTTCGATAGTACGTGCGTTATATGAGAGTGTGACTGTAGACATGACTGGTATTGTATGATTGAATTTCCTTTTTACTGAATTGATTATGAATAAAACATTTTTGTACTTTTGTAAATAATTTAGTTGGTCCTTACTTTCTATTCAATTTCTGGTCCTTGTTGATTTATTGTTTTTTATCTCTCTGTATATTATTAAAATTGTTGCCTTAACTATTTACATTGATGAACTTGAATTTGTACTTCAGAAAGAAATTCAACAGGAACCGTGTTTGAAACCCTCCGCTGACAGAGACCCACAAGTGAATACCAGTAAATCTCAGAGAAATGTCATCCAACAAAATCTGAGGCGCCGAATTCTCAGGGTGTGCGAGGCTTGTTTATATGCTCAATAAAATGGAAAGTGTGGAACCAGGATTATACCTGGGAAGAAAAAAAACCATAGAGTATTTGGCATGCTGGACATATTACATGGTTATGTGGCCAGAAAAAAAGTGTGTTGATAAAGAAGGAAAATGCATTTCTAATTTAGTTATTTTGAAAAATGAATACAAAGGGGAAAGTTAAATTAGTATCTTACTAAATAGATATGCTGAAACCTTATGTAAAATATGTCTATATATGTGTTTTACACTTTGTTAAAAACACCCGGTATCCACAGTGTATGCTTGGCAATGGCACTCATTGAATCATGCGGGCACTACCTGTGCAATCATCAAGAACGTCCTTTCTCCTGGCATATAGTTGGGAGATGAAGTCCCCTTGGTTCTTGAGGGTATTTGGGGGCCAACTATTCCTCGCTTAACCTCCAGCAAGTTTCACACAGTCAGTTTGCGATGAAGGTCTTTAGAGGCCACGCCCGCTTTTCTGCACCACTCTGCAAACGCATCTCCTTGAACACTACTGGTTGGGAAATAAAGTTCTCTTGGATGCTAAAGGACCTTGGGGACCAAGAACTCCTCCTTCTACTTTCTGTAAGACCTACTCTACGGGAATCCTGAGAGATGGTCAGAGGCCCCGCCCCCTTGCCACACCATTCTGCAAACACCATTGCTACCTAACGAAACATGGAAATTCACTGAAAAAACCAAGGTTTACAGGTAAATTATAGCTAGGAATTAGCTTTCAAAAAACCTTAGAAATTCACTGAAAAAATCAAAGGTTACAGGGCTGTTATACTTCGTAAATAGGATAGAAAAAACACATAGGGGGTCATCATGATGGCAGATGACCTGAAGTCCATATTCCATCATCCCGGTGATGGAAACAGCCCACCTATAAGGCGGCGGTCCCAGATATCAAATCACAATGCGTCCGCCACCACGGCGGCCGCAAAAGGCATTTCTTACATTGTGCCGGGTGACGCTGGGTGTAGCACCCACCGCAATGTAGGCAGGTTTTGCTTTTTCCTGTACTACGTGGCAGGCACCACGCGGGCAGGAACCACGCAAGGAAATGAATGGGGGCACCTATGTGCAGTAACAAACTGACCCAGCACAGGGGGGGCCCACAATGGGACCCCAGAGTCAATCCCCACCAGCTTTTCTATGGCGGGTGAACCACCATGGAAAGGCTGGCGGGGATTCAGCATCCTAATCTGGCGGGCTGTGCCTGCTAGGCACTGCCACCATTCTGCGGATGCGGGGTGGTCCAACAGGCAATCATAACAATTGCCTCTGTCAGACCTGTGGTGGTCGGCCTTTTCACCTGCCAATACACCGCCCACCATTACAATCTGACGGGTGGTAATTGGCCTGACGATGGTGGTGAACCTGCCACCGACAGCCTGTTGGTTGCGGGTTCACCGCCATCATATTCAGGCCTTTAGATATTCACACAAAAA
The DNA here is from genome assembly GCF_964204655.1 of Triturus cristatus. Classification (NCBI taxonomy): domain Eukaryota; kingdom Metazoa; phylum Chordata; class Amphibia; order Caudata; family Salamandridae; genus Triturus; species Triturus cristatus. Next base: position 641,446,529 of record NC_140581.1, on the reverse strand, counting down.
AATAGAGGTTACAGGGGCGTTATAGTTAGGCTCAGATTTCACATGCACAAAACCGGAGAAATTCAGCAATTATAGTTAGCTGAACTAGCTCTAACTCACGCCCCGCATTGCACTGCTTATTACCTCACATATTAAATGACATGGTCATGTAGTTGAGAAAAGTAATACATATAAACAGCGATATCATAAATGGTGTCAATGGTTATGATATTAGAGATGTCAGCACTGATGTC